>NC_089141.1:94771347-96047061 GCF_009819655.1 Sylvia atricapilla
AATAAAAGATTTTAGCCTAGTGTAGATTTAGGAAATCCAAGCAATCCAAAACCTGTTGAGATACCTAATTTTTATCTTTTGCCAGAGAGGAACATAAAAAAGAAAGCATCCTTACTGATCTATGAAACAGGGTATAACACATACTGTGTTATGTTACAGACCATCCTTTCTCTTGCTGCCTAGGAACTACTCAGAGTCGAGCAGAGGGCTGGATGCAGACTTACATAAGTCAGCTCTGTTACTTTCCTAAGTCCTTTGGTGTCATTGTGTGCACAGGACTCCAGTAACCAGTGGACTTGGAATTGATTCATGCTGATATCTAAATGATGTAAGAAGAGAGGAAAAGACATATGTTATAAATATGTTTTCTCCAAAAGATATATCTTTTCACCATTGCAGCTCTTCTGGCTTCTCTGGATAAAAACAGGACTTTTAAGTATTGTAGAGCTGGTAATTCCTCACTAAGCAATTTTAATAAAACGGACAAAATATTATACACCAATATAATTTAAACCTTGTATCAGCTAAAGGAGATAAAATAGTGACATTTCATTTTCAGATATGTTACCATATACTGCTTACATTAAAAAAAATTAAATTGAGCATTAAAAAAAATAATCCCCATTCTGCTACTTCTGATTATCCTGCATATAATGGGAGTGACTTGGTGTCAACTGCCTGACTGTTTATATTGTTAGAACATTGCAATACTGCTGCCTGGCACTGCTTGAGAAATCTGTGCCTGAAGATATGTGAAAATGCCTGTAAATCCCCAAGGTTTCTTCGTTCAGGATAGACCATAAAACCTGTTCAGTATCTGTCCAAATAAAATTCTAGTCTTGACTCTTATGAGTAATACTGAAGGCTTAAGTTTACTCCCATCTAAATCAATGACAAAACTTGCTGCAGTATCAACAGTGTAAGCTTTCAACTGATTTCCAGCTCTTCTAGCTTTTTTTCTAATAATACTTGAATAAAGAAGAAAAACAAAGAGCAAAAATGAACTGAGAAAGGAAGGAAAACTCATTAGGTAGTAGGAGTAGTTCCTGACATTTTCTGGATTTCATTCTCTATACAGGAGATGCAAAATTACATCTGTTATTATTAATTAGCTTGGTATGACAGAGCCACTAATGTGCCTGACTGTGGGTTTTGGGAGGGAAAACAATTATCTCTGACGCCTTAAGGGCTGATCTGGTATTAGACTGCTATGAGCAGTTTGGATGCAGAAGAAAAGGATGGTAAACTAAAGAGAAAATTACTAGTGTAGGAAACTAGCTGAAATGGCCCCTTGAAATAAATTTTTGCAGTAGCTCTACTCTATAACACCATGTATGCTAATGATTACTGCAATTTCTTTGGGAACAATACTTCTTTGAAAAAGAAATTTATTAAAAATACATTTTCTGCTTTGTAATTGTTCCCTCTCATTTAAAATAAATAAAGAAATGGATGTGCTCTTGCTTGTCTCTTCAAGTTTTTCCACTTGATGTGCCTACTGGATGAAGACACAAACTCACAGTGCCTTTTTAAGTAGGTTTCATCTGATTTCATCTCTTTCAGTTCACTCCATTATTGAGTATCACCTGCTAGATGATCCTTAAGGGCTCTTCTGACCCAAACCATTCTATCCTTCTCTATTTATTTTACACTATCTTCATGGGCAGACTGCCCTTTGCAAATCTACAAAATGTGTATTTTCACCTGTAACACTTTTCACTTGAAATCTACAAATAAATCGCTCTCTTTTGGCTAAATGTTTATCCAAGCCAATTAAACCTTGCAATTGTCCAGTAATCAGGGATTGGAAAAAACAGGTAAGTCACAAAATACCACTACATGGGCAACTGAGAAAAGACAAATCCAAGCATCAAGAGCTTACAACAGCTCAGCATTGATTTGTAGAGGTATAGAGGTTTACTAGGCCTCTGTTCAGAAATGTAGTTCAAGGTAGAATCATGGAATTGTCAAAGGGTTTGGGTTGGAAGAGACTTTAAGGATCATTCAGTTCCAACCCTCCCACTAGACCAGGTTGCTCGATGCCCCATACAATCCGGCCTTGTACACTGCCAGAGATTGGAAAAAATATTTATTTCCAGCTGTTGTAACACTGGAATCCTCTTTGCATTTTCAGGCAGGTCTACCTCCATTCATTATGTGGACTTCTACTCCCAGATAGTTCTTTTCTTACTTCCTTCCTCCTTCTTTTCTGCATTAGCAAACTCTTAGTAACCCATTTGTAAACACCTGCTGTTTCTGATAACCCTTCTATTCGAAGAAAATAGAAATAAGTTAAAGAAGAATATAAAAAATTGGAAATACATTTAAAAAATCTATCAGCTTGTACTGTAAACGTAGGGGGAAGGTTTCATAAACTTAACATTCTCATTTTATTTGAGCTAATGAATCTTAAATTTGATAGTATTCTGATAACAACCTATACTGAAAATAGAGGACTTTTTTCTTTTCAGTGAGTATGTAATCAAAGGTTATCTGAGAAAGAGTTTTGAATCACATCTGCAAGTAGATTAACTGTTATAAACTGAAAGTCATCATGATAGCCAGCAAGACTAAAACTTTCTTCAATTCTCACCTCCACATTTATGATTGCTATTGTCTAAAAAAATGGAAGATACACAGGTTAAATGCCATGTGTTAAAAAAGAGAAATGTAAAAAAAATTCATAACAAAACCACCCCAATTTTCTCCTTTTAAAAAATCTATCCTGTCAGTGTCTAAAGTCTGACTAATAACATGCAACAGCATAAAGTATGAAATACAATAAGGACGTAGCTCCTACTTGAAACAGAAACTTTTTTAAAAATAGGGAAAGGTGGGATCTTTTGTGATTAAATAAAGCTAGAAGTCTGAAAAACTCAAAATGTATATGCATGCATGTAGTATGCATATGGAATGACAAGATTGTTTTAGAAATTACCTTTAATATTTTTAAAAGCAAAAGGATACAAAACGTATACAATTATCTAAAAAGCCCAATAAGAAACTGAGAAAAATGATGAAAGTATGCCTTTGTCTTATAGAGTTGCTCATAAAGATAATTTCTCTAGTTTGATGAAACATTATACAGCTGATTTTGTGTTTACAACACATGCAAAAGAAAAGTTTCTCCCAGTCCTCCATTGAGCAATGCACATCATCTGAGCGAGATCACTACCATGAATTATACTTAGACTTTTGGATTTAGCTGTCCAATGCAAACTGAGGGACAGGTGAAAATCTGAGCAAACTGGATGAGCTGCTCAAACTGCATCCAGCTGAATGTCAGCCACTGCCACCAGAGCCAAGGGTTCTGGACCAAGCTCAGCTAAGGTTAATACACTGAGCCCACAGCCACAGCTTCTTCCAAAAAGTCATTTGAGTAGTTAAATATGAACAGAATATTCATTACTTAATGGGGCTGATTTTGGACAGTTTTATCAGAAAACTCAGCTACTCCTTCTAAAATAAGTGCAAAACACTGTCAAGAAATTGCCAAACTGCTTCAGTCTGCTTCTGTGGTATTTCAGATACCACAGAAACAATCTCCTTTCGAGTATCTGGAGTTTTCTTGATTCTAAATTTTCAATTATGAGGTTTTTTTTAAAGCTTTTTAACTTCATTGTTCTCATGGTTAGAACATCTATAATCTGATACTAGAAACAGTGATGCTTGCACAAACAGCAAGCATTCTCATTTCCCAGAACTCAAAATATTTTTATGGGAACATTGAATTTGAGGGACATAATAAATACTAGCACTCATTTGAGCAACTTGAAGCTCATGAAATTAGTCAACAAAATAGCCACTTAAGTACGAACACAGACAGCTTATTCAAATAATTACTTTTATTTTAAAATTACTTTTATTTTAAATTTACATAAAGAGAAAAAAAAAGGGCAATTACTTTAAAAATCTCTTAATGATACTGACACGGAAATTATCTCCAGATGCCCAAGCTAAAGATTTTTAGGTCTGTAAGACAAATGCATGCAGCTAATCTTTTCAAATAAACTAACAGTTGATGTTAATTACTATGACGGGCATTTTTAAAGTAGATTTTCTGAAGTATAAATTGAGTTTCTAGACTTCAGAAAAAATGTGCATACAGATACCACATGATAATGTTCATTAAATCCCACGTACGCTTCACTCTTTTGCTCAACAAAGTATGCAGTCAACTTTGTTGGACAGAAATCTTACATCTCTAATTAAAATGTATGGATGAGGGAATGCTGTAAAGCATGGGTTTTTTTCATTTACCCCAAACTGCCTTTATTTTCACATGAGTATCTCCACAAAGCTCTCTATCCATAGTGTCCAGAAAGATGCTTTTCACCAGATTTTTGTGATTTTTCCCCCTCCCCAACTTCAACATTTTAGTTCCATTTTAATAAAAACATATAATTATATTTCTGATTTTTCTGGATGGAAAATGTGCATTTATTCCATATCTTGAAGCTGTACAAACAGCTCAAAATTCTACTAATGCCAATGCCAACTACATGTGTTTGCCACTTGGAAAACTTCAGGCTCATATGCACAATTTAAGCATCTTAAATTGATAGACCTGAACATAGCTTAAGCCACGGATGCACAATAGTTACTAGATATACCCTGGGCTAAATCACCTCCCCACAAAATTTAAAGCTCTGAGTATCATTCAGAAAAAAAATTCAACAAAATGTCAGGTAATTCTGCAAGTTCTCCTAGATGGAACTTCTGGTTTGAATGGTTCTACATTATATTTAAAATAAACTAAATTTTTTAAGTTTTTTCTTTTGTTTTTCTTGTCTTTTTCAACCTCTTCCACACTTCTAATTTGTACTCATACATTACTGCCAATCCTATGAAAATTGCATCTAATGTGGTTTCCTTTTTTTTTTTACCATGCAACCACAGACAGCTACTTTCTCTGCCTCAAATACTTTTTTCTCCTTTATATTACAGTTACTGTTCCAGGAGGGTGCCAAATTGACTATCATAAGGAACTGAAGCTTTGTAACTGAGAAACTGGCATGGCATGGACATAACAGCAGTGAAATTTTCTCAGCAGCCCAACATCATCAATATGGAGCTGCCCCAGGAAACCAGGTAAACAGAGGTGTTTATTTATTTGCATCCTATGGTCCACAGCAAGAAAATTGCAGCAGGCTGTTTTAGGAACTGGGGAGAATTCTGCCACTGGTTTGCCTGAGATCTTTAGGTAAAGAACTTCATGGTTCCTTATCTCTCTTCCACCCCTGTCAAGTGGTGAAAACTATGACGGTGCATGCTGTAAAAGTATTTCAGCTCTTGCATG
Organism: Sylvia atricapilla; assembly: GCF_009819655.1. Classification (NCBI taxonomy): domain Eukaryota; kingdom Metazoa; phylum Chordata; class Aves; order Passeriformes; family Sylviidae; genus Sylvia; species Sylvia atricapilla. The sequence continues at coordinate 94,776,647 of NC_089141.1, forward strand.
TTATTCTGATGTTGGTCTCTACTATTTGGTACAAAAATGCCAATTAATGCCAGCTGTGACAGCACTATTATGCAGGCAACCAAATTACAAAAACTTATTAGAAGGAAAATCAAATGGGATTTGTTGGAAAACAAGGTTTCACAGCAGACATGTTCAACAACAGCACTTCAAATTAAGGTTTAATTACAATAAAAATGTCTGGCATCAATAAACACGGTAACATCAAGTCGATTTCTGCATTGTGACAGGATTGAAAGTAATTAACGTGCAGTGTTGGATAGATTTTCCCATTAGAATAAAATACAGCATAAAAGTAAATACTATAAAGTAAGACATATGAAAACCTTTACCTGCTAGCATAAAATTAGTAATTTAATAAAAATAACTAGAAGCTGTGAAATAAGCACTTCAGGAAAAAAAAACAATGTTCTGCATTTTTTGTCAAGACACCTCAACAGACTGACTCCCTCCAAAATATATACCTATAATCAATATGCTAACTGCAAAAAGAGTTGTTATCAAAGCTTGGAAGATAATGAGCCATATGTAAACCTGCTGTCTTCATTCAAAGCTAACCTTTCTTCAAACAGAATGCCATAAGGAGGATAACATATCTCTGAAACTATTCAGTAAGAAAATTATTGAAATAATTTGTTCTGTGTGCAGCTAAACCTTCAAATTTATTATATTTTGTTAGATCTGATATTTCATATAGCAAGCCACAATGATTTTTTTGTGACTGGCCACATGTTTTTTGTCTTTGCATACTGGGTGGGATTGTTCTTCCAAGCTTCTGAGCACAGGGGCCATTATTCAACATTGCACTGAGGCATATGAACAGTTCTGTTAACTTTAATAGTTAAGGGTAGCTAAAGGATCAGGCCAGAAAGTTTAGAACCTAGCAAGAACAAGACACTAATGACCATCAAAACTACAGTCAAAAGATGGTCTTGAATATGCCTTTGATGGCCTTAGATTAGTAGGAAGAAGAAAATATTAAAAAAATTGGGTAATTTCCCTTCTGGATCACGTCTTGCAGCATTGCTGCTCTAAAAATAGACTACAGCAAGCAGAAAATATTTTATATTTAACATCATAACACAGGGCAGAATCTGCTCAGGGCACATGAAGTACATCTCTCAGTATCTACAAGCTTGATTAATTGATTCTACTATAAAGTCATAGTATGATTTTTCAGAGCTCTGTATAAATCCTGTGTCAACATTCCATCTGGGAAAAAAATACCTCACTGTATTGAATGGTGAAGCTGTAGCAATGGTAAATGGTGAAATCAATGATGCCTTGCATAAAGTAAAAGATATTATCAGCTCTGAAGAGTTCAAAGATTTGTACAAGTCAAAGGCCTCTGAAGAAATGCTCCTGCTCTGTCACCTCCCAGTATGTAACCCCCTTTACAGCTGGACATCTACAACCACCCAGCACTGATTCCATCCCACCACTGCAGCAGAAGGATGAGCAGCAGTGCCTGCTCTGCAGTAGCACCTGCCTGCATTTCCACACCACCAACTAGAAAGCAAATATTTGAGACAGAACGTGATGAAGTGCCCACTGCTCTCGCAGACTCATGTTCATCTGTTTATTGGACAAACATTGTTTGTCCATGTCTACACAGACATCAAATATATGCAGTTTTCCATCAGTGCTTTTTCTGATGAAATTCAGTTGCTGGAGAGGTCCTGAAAAATACGCACGGAAGGCTGAAATATGGGAAAAATCCAAGTGAAAAAATGAAGCAGTGTTATTTACTACTAGTTCCTTCAGTTTTGAAGACATGAGTAGTGTGAAGTGATCCTCATGGTATTTATAACATTTAAATAACAGCATGACAGAAGACCAGTTTCGGAAGGAATACTTCACTGTACTGCAGAGAAGCAAAATATGATCTCAGTCAGAACACTAGATCATAACACTTATTTATTTCTTCATGTACTGGTTTATGAGCCATTGTTTTACTCCGATTCATGATGTCCAACATTTGCAGTCTGAAGTTAACAATAGGGCAAGAAGTAATAATATAATAACAAGTGCTATTTTACTTATGGTAGTTTAACAAATGCAAAACTAGGTAAACACAATTTACCTTCTACTAATGTTAAAATGCCGCTAATGTGCTAATGCATTCAAGTCTCTCTGCACTCCTCTTTTCCACGTAAAAAACTATTTGTTTTGTCACAGGCATTTTAGGTCAATTCTCTTAAAAAAAAAAAATCATAATAGCTCTGTCTCTTTTGCTTCCTCTTCATTGATTCACCTGATGGTGTAAAAAAATCCAAAGTTTTGTTTGGTTATGAATTTCATGGTATTCGTGACACCTCTTGAGAAAAAAAAAGCTTTTTAATAATCAACTATTCAGGCAGTATGTTTAAAAATAACACCAAGACCTTCAGTTGACATTTAAACTTCACTCAACAAACAACTCTTAGCAAGACAAGCTATACTGTTTCCTGCTCTTACATGGAATATAAGCAGTTTCGATTAAATCACAAAGATATCGTTTCTCCCATTATGCCATTTAAAACAAACTTTCTTTCTATAGACCACATTCTTTGTATAATAGAACAGTAAGGCTTTCCAAAAATTATATTAACAATTACTGTGTAATTTAAAGAGAGGCCTGAGACACAGTATTTTTGTCCATATCTAGACCTAGGAAGCCTCAAGGTTTGAAGATGTTTATATTGAAGGATTTAAGCCTGGGATCATCTCTAAGCCGGATTACCTCTACCCTTACTTATTTTCCCACACACAACATCCTATACAAAGTGAGTTCAACAGTATCTCATTCTGGTTTTCCATTACAAGGAAATTCGCCCCTTGTAAGCTCCAAGTCTCACAATAGCTGCTTGTAGCCTGAATAGAGGCTTTCTACATTACCCTCTCATAGCCAGATTTTCAAAGCTAGCTAAGCATCCCAGACCTGAATTTAATGAAAAAGGAAAAAACTCCAAACCAACAAGTCCAAGGCTCACTAAGGTTATTCACACACTGGAAATGTCACCAGGGACTCTACCATTAACTTTAGCCTTCTGTGTAACTTTGAAAAATGTGGACAACAATTTAGAAAAGCAGACTATAATGAGGGTAAGTTTACTATATTGAGAATAAGTAATCTTGGAATACCTTCCAATTCCAGAGTCAAAGTACAGACTCATCTTGCCCCTAATTCCACAGTGGGAAGAGATGCAGGGATGTACCAGCTACTCTCTTCTCTCTCAGACCTCATGCAAAAGCCATATATTGGGTGGGTTTGCATGCATGTACAGTGATCCATGGAATTCCAGAGCTGGACGTTCCTGACATGCATTATGGAATGCCATACCAGGACCTTGCTTTGCTGAACTGGTAGTCAAAAAAGTTTATAGCATTAATATGCAGCTTCTAAATCTGCAGTTAAAGATTGATATGCCTACAAGAAATAGAACAGAGCAAAACCAGGTTAAGTATCTATAAAACCATGTGTGTACAGACAAGGTAAATAGAGTAGGAATTAGGATTCATATAAATGTAGAAGAATTGGCTTCAAAACAACAACAACAAAAAAGTGGTTCTACATAGAACAAGCACTTAAAACTCTGGAATTCCATAGCTCAGGATGTTTGAGATGCCCTAAAACTTGGTGACCCTCAGAGGACACTGAAAATTATTGTGAAGATAAATACATCAGAAGTGAATAAATACAGTGAAATTACACTGGGCTCAGGGATTTTGACTACTTAGAAGTTGTCTGAAGCTGGGACAATAATACGCAGAAACACTGTTACACTCTTGCCCTATTCTTATGTTCATTTGGATTTGCTTTTGGCCACTGCCAAGAACAGAACACCTGTTGGGTAGGATCTTTGGTCTAGACTACTATGGATATTTTTTGCATCCAGTTTATGGTCACAGGATCAAAAGAAACTGATATTAACAACTCATTATACATCAGCTGCATATATGAATCATCTTAAAAATTAGATTATAATTTCAATTTCATATACCTTTTTTTTGTTTCCTTTTCTCCAACTCCAGCTATTCCTCACATAGTCCAGTTTCCTTCCCCTATTTGTAATGTTTATGCAACTGGCATTATGGCCACCTTATAAACCAGCTAATTAAAAATACAGATTAAAAAGAGGCACATGGAGGGAAATTGACCCAGTTTACAATAGGACACTCATTAGTTCAAACCACCTTCGCCATAAGCATGATGACTCCCTGCTGATAGGTTAACCTTCCCTGGATCATAAGATCAATGCTTTATCCAGAACTTAGGCAGGCTAAGAGAGAACTCATGAGCAGTTATTAGCCCATAGCTCATGAGAAGCATCTTGTAAACTGCTGAAGCTCAGCACCTTTTACTCACAGTAGGGATGGTAGGATTGCTCCAGGTATGATAGTGTAAGCCTGTGAGACAGAGCTTTGACTTAATATGACCGAGTGATACAGATTGGGGAGAGGAAGAGCTCAGCTGGTCAGAGCATGGTGCTATGGTGTCAAGGCTGTGGGTTTGATCCCCATAAGGGCAATTCACTCAAGAGTTGGACTCAATGACCCTTCTGGCTTCCAACTCAGATTATTCTGTGATTCCATACTTGGATGGTAAAAAGCTTGCCATTTTACCCCTCAGTTATTGAGACTACCTCACATCAGACATTGCCATTGACAAGTTTAGTGATACTATATAAGCATGCATATATACATACATAAAGTACTGTGCCTGTTGTTAAACTAACTTTATACATTGTGGTAAGAGTCAGGGAGTAATTAGAAATCCAGAAAATTGTACCAGTCAGACATACACATATTGAAAGTACAAAAGTATGCTGATTTTGAAAATTAATTTTTTCCTGAAAAATTAAAAATCAGACAAGATTTTCATTTATTAGTTGGCCAGTTAATTTCTTCAGTGCCTTTAAGTGGATTAAGTCTTGATAAATGATTTTGCAATGGAATATTGAATGTGTATCTTCCATGATGGTCTATCTGTGGATTGAACTCATAGACCAGGTAATTATTACATTTCTATTTAAACTTTTAATGTAAGTTCAAAAGAAATCAAGCATAAATTTCTATCACTTCCTAAACTTAAAAATAAAAAGAAGAATTCTTTTAAATGCATAAATTAAGTCAAATTAAAAACACTTTCACAATGACTAAAGGTGTTCTGGAGTATGATTCAGATTCAGTCATACTGAGGACTTGTGCACAGCCCACACTACATAAATTTTAAAATTAAACAATAAATGGTTTAAATGTACAAAGTGTACAAATGTAGAAGCCAGTCCAGTACAGCCTTCAGCAAACATCAGCTGGTGCCTGTTAAGTAAAATCAGTGTTCTGTGCTGTCTGTGCTCTGGGAACACAGTAGGTAGTTCTGATTTGACTTGTGATTATTTGATTTCCTGGCAGACTTTGAAGCAATTCCAATTACATTCCTGAGACTAGCAGTTGGACAAACTTGCCCCTAAATCTCTCATACCAAGAGCTTTAACCACCTACCCTGAAAGGCATGGAGGTTTGGAAGCAAGTGCAAGGCAACAAGTAATGTTTTTTTGTTCTGCCTGTGAAATCAAGAAGAAATGCAGTAAACTGTGCCTTTGAAAAGACTTTCCAATATTGTCCCATTTGCACGGGAGATGCCACTGAGGTTGCCACCATTGTAAATGTAATTTTGAAACTTTATAACTGACCCCACTAATCAATTGCAGACTGTCTGAGAATTTGAAAACCATCTGCTCTACCAAATTCTATTATTTGTGGTTGATGTTTTTCATGACTTCCACCAGTAACATTTTAAGTATTGCAAGTATTTCACATTTGGACAGAAAACAGAGTCCTATAGGCACTTCATAAAGTAAAACAAGCAGAAGTGGAGATGGTCAGATGCTCTCCTTCACATCCTTTTAAAAAAGGCAAAGAGATTTTTTTTCCTGAAACTACATTAAGACAAAATTAAGGAGAAAGACAAAGTTAGGGAGGTTTAGGGACCACACAGATACTTCTGACACGATATTTCTTTAACTCCAGAATATTTTCCCAGGACAATTAAAGCTTACAGCACTATCTATCTCCCCAGGCATGATGCTGTAGAAGTCCATTATATAAAGGCATCAGAGTCAGGAGTTCACACGTGGAAAAGCAAATTCTGTAATATCTACCAGTGCATTTATAAAGAGGTGATCTAGTTGAAGAGTCCTGTGCTTAAAGCCAGCTTTACTAATTAAATCCCTAAATACTAATGCACATTATGCATATCCACACAATAACCACTGCTGAGACAAGTCCCTGTATTCCCATAGCAGTCTGAGAGCACTATGTTAGTGTATACTTCACTATAATTAACACTCACATCATTTTGCTGAAAGAACCATCTGGACCACAGTGATATCCTCAAGTACAAGTATTTTACTGCTTGAATATCAATAATTAGAATATGGCCACCTGCTCAAACACTCATCTGCCCAGTGCAACAGCTGGTAGCAAACTAAAACTAAATAATGCTTTAGCATTAAGCAAGTACTGTGGAATTCTTTAGAGTAAGAGCTGGAAACTCCAATGGCCAGTGAAGGATTTCTTTACCTTCAATGGCTCTACTTCCATGAGAAAGGACCATTTGATATGTGTTATCAGTGGGAAAGCTTTCATTTCAAAACCTGCCATATGAAATACCTTATTACAAACAAAGAGTCAGCACACACAGACACTTCATTTATGTCCCTGAACTAAGTAAAAGTTAATTTTGTTTTCCTAAGATGTGGGTTAAAAAGCATTTGTGTTAGCTCTCTATTTGCTTTGCCATGCCTTGCATTTTATTCTTCTCTGCAATTTAATTCATTATTCTTGTTTGGTTGATTTATCAGACAATGGAGGAATCTCTGCCTCTCCCTGCCTTAAGTATTCTTTTTTTCTTCTGCTTTAGAATTTACAGAAACACAAAGAAAGAAGCCTGAAGCCAAGTCTTAATGCATTTTAAATATTTGTCCTTTTAAGCAAAATCAAGAAGAAGATATATTGATTTTAAATATCTAGAAGTACTTAAAATGTTTAATTTAAAAAGCAGGAAGTAAATGCACATCGACTTAATTCAAAGAAAAGGAAACTAAAGCTTTACCTGAGCAAAGAGAGCTGTATTATACTCAAATAGCAGGCGCCTAGAAAATGGTAGTGAAGGCAGAGTAATGACTTAGAAATTTTGTTGTGGCAAGTGCTTTGGAAAGAAATTACATTCTGATATTTTTGTGCATTATAATAATTGAAGCAAGTGATGAGAATTGATGCAGAGTTCATAAAAGGTGAGATTTTTTTTTCCTTCTGTCTGTAGACAAAATTTTATTTTCATAAAATTCAGATTTGCAGCAACTTGGAAGCTTTTCAGTGAAGTCCAACACTCGGCTCTCCAGCTGCCCAACCACAGAAAAACAGAGAAAATTTAAACATCTTTTTTATTTTCACATATTGAGTCTTGATCACTGCATAATATACTGAGGTTCTTAATCATTCTAAGTATCTATTCCTTTTAAATAGAGGTTTCAGAGTGCATCCATTTTTGGTAATGGATGGTACTCTGTGACCTCAGCACCAAGGAGTTAAAAGTGATTTGTTTAATTTGATCCCACTACTTGACAACTTCTGATTTCACACATCAAGATGGCCAAAATATCTGGCCATGAAACACATTATACTTTTCTTTTACAAAAGGGGGATTCATGCTGTTTAAGGAATGTACTGTTTCTCTAATCCCAGGCCTAAATGAAAGACAGCAAGGAAAAGACATTCTTTTCCTTCAGAAAGAAGCTATTGTATTTATATGCAACACACTTTTGGATGACCCTGTCTAGCAACATCATGTGCATTTGCTAAGTACCTTGTACTGCCTGAAGTGAGGAGGTATTTCTGCTAGCATGCATCCTGAAGTGATTATTGTCACCATACCAAAGTATGCAAACTGAAAGATTATTTCAGAAAGAGCTTTATTTCAATGTAAAGTCCAGATTCTACATTCCACTCATGCCTTATGCTTACTAAAGTTAATGGGACTTAAGAAATGACACTTGAAGAAAAGGCCCAGATAAGTCTTTCCTGCTTACCAAATTATGGCACATTATGATGCATATATCTGGAAATCCATCCCCTTACTCAGACTTTTATTCAAACACTGTGCTCAGTTTCTGAGTACTGATACACAGTCACTCCTTTGCTGCATAACAAAGTCAGTTTGGTAACAGTTTTCAACACTCTCTCTGTGCAGTTGCTGCACAGGACAGAGGTCTGATGCATTCTATTCAGAAGGATGATATAAAACCAAGAGCTTTGGCCCTGATGTCATCACTGTGTTCTTTTCACTGCCTTCCTAGAGGCTCATCTGCAAAGTTCACTGAGGAATACATCTTCAGTCATGGAAGAACTATCTTTGAATAGTGAAAAGACAGCGCCATACCTTCTGTAAATCCTAAGGCACATTGCAATAAACTTAAATGGCCTCTGCAGGCTGGTATTGATGGAGGAAAAATTCCCTGTCATTGAAAAAACAGTGAAAATATCTGTTACAGGGCCTTACACACAGAACTTAGTAACTTGATTTAATTTACAGTTAGTTCGACTTTGAGCAGATGGTTGGACCAGCTGACCTCCAGAAGTCCCTTCCTGCCCATTTAAATTCTTCTATGATTCTGACCTATATTTAGCTCTTTAGACTGAGTAAAATGATTCAAATTCAAAAGCAAAATAGCTTCTCAGCTAAACTGGGACCAATGAAAATAAAGACACAATCTAAAACAACCTTAGAAGCATGTTTGTGTTTCTTTAAATGATATAAGCAATCCACACAGTTTTTTCCTTCTGTTTCTGTAATCCATGGTATGCTGTGAGGCTACAGTGTTGGGACACAGTAAAAAACTCTTCCAGAGAGCCACCTTAGTTAAGGAGGAAATTATTAAAAATATCTCTGGTCTGTATAGAATGGTATGATGAATGAATTAGGAATACAATAAAAAATTCTGAGCAGCTATTAATATAGAGAAGTAATAACTCTGTTTTTACTATGAGAAAGACCCATGTTATAGCAGCTATTAACACATTCATTACAGCTAAAATAAACTATTTCAACATAACAAGGGCAACTGTAGGGTTGAACAAAGTTCAGTAAATTTCCGCAAAGAAAGGCAGGGTCCTACACCTGGGGAAGAACAATTCCCTGCACCAGAACAGGGTGGGGGCTGAGCTGTAAAGCGGCTCTGTGGAGAAGGACCTGTGGGTCCTGGTCAACAACAAACTGTCCATGAGCCAGCAGAGTGTCCTTGTGGCCGAGAAGGCCAGTGGGATCCTGGGGAGCACTAGGAGGGGCATTGCCAGCAGGAGGGTGATCCTGCCCCGCTGCTCAGCCCTGGTGAAGCACATCTGGAGTGGCACATCTGGAGTGTCCTGTCTAGTTCTGGAGGTCCTGGAGCGGGTCCAATGGAGGGCAACAAACATGACTGGGGGACTGGAGCATTTCTCCCATGGGGAAAGGCTGAGGCAGCTGGGATTGTTTAGCCTTGGGAAGACAGACTGAGAGGGGATGTTATCAACGCTTACAAACATCTTACGGATGGGTATCAAGAAGATGGGGCCACAGTCTTCAGTTGCGCCCAGTGACAGGACAAGGGACAATGTACAGAAACTGAAACAGAGAAACTTTCATCTAAATTAGGAAAAAATCCTTTACTTAGAGGGTGGCAGAACACTGTAACAGGATGCCCAGAAGGGTTGTGGAGTCTCTCTCTCTGGAGGTATTTGGAACCTGCCTGGATGTGATCCTGTGCAGTCTACTCTAAGTGAACCTGCTTTACCAGGGAGGTTGGACTAGATCATCTCCAGAGGTCCCTTCCAAACCCAGCCATTCTGTGATTCTGTGATGACATACTGGTTTAAATCTTCATCTTACAAAAGCCCATCTAAAATCTAAATAACAGTTTTATTTCATCATCTCTGCAACCATCTCTTGGTTGTCATGAAGTCTAACACAAAAAGTTCAAAAAATACTTGAAAACCTTTCTAGACAAAGCAAAGACTACTACAACCAACTGAAATTTGATCAATTTACAAATGTCCAATGCATTTAAGCTTGAAAGTTTATTGTTCAAATTATTTTTTTTTATCATGGTAACTCTTATGCTTATCAACCTACTTATTTCACATGGTTTCATGCTGGCCTCTTAATTTCTTGTTTTAAAGTTATACATTCCAATTAAGGACTATAGAATGGTTGTGTTTATACACCAAAAAAAGGCATTGATTTTTAATAGCAAACTACACAAAAATGAGAATATTAGTGCAATCAACAGAGACTTCTGTGCTCACCCACCATGTAGGAGACAAACAGGTCAATTTTTTCAGGAACTATTTGAACTCTGATTACATACCTCAAACAAAAATAGATGCCATGCCACTGAGCAGGCTCAGGTAAGGTCTCTCTCAGTATTTCCTATTATAGTTACTGCACTCTACTACCTCCTACAACTCTCTAAACATGATCTAGTGCAGTTCATAAAGGTGAAAGATGTGTGAGTACAGTTCCCAGCACAGCTGTCTCAGTAACTGCTGTTTTTCATGAAGACAATGTGATTTTCCTGCTGTGTTCCTTGCACAGTCACACAGACCTGCTCTGCAGTAAATTGTTACTAGCAAATTTACAGTACCTGATCCATGCACTACATAATCTCCAAACTCTTGCAAGAGCTTATAGAAGCTGCTGGCTTCTCAGGAGCAAGTAATTTGGCCATATTTTAGTTTCACACAAGGCAATGGTTCTTGCTGAGTTACTACATGTGCTGTCACTCAGAATACTGATACTTTCTTTTTAAAAAGGAAAAAAAGAAGGAAAGTGTGATGAACTGCCATATTCTGCCTCTCTTCACACACCTTTGCTTATTCTGCAAGAAAAAGGAAAGCACCTTCCACTGCATGGCTGGGGGCATTTACCTAAACACCCCAGTGCCTCACAGAACCTGCCCCCAGCCCTGGGCCAAAATGGGTTTCTGGGTGTCCCCTTATGTAACTGGATGCACAGAGCTCAAAACAAGATGAGTCAGCTGTACAGTCAGCAACTCAGCAACTCAGTTAGTACACCCCTGGCACAAGGTGACAGCATGTAAATCCATGTCATTTTTGACAGCTCTGTGACACAGCTGTCTTTGACATTCTCCAGTTCTGGAAATTATACCGCTTTGAAATCCTCTTATTTTCACACTATGAGTTGCTATAAGGATGCTGACTACCTTATTTCTTTTTATAGACATTTATAGCCTTTAATACAAATATTACCTCCAGGTATGTAGCAAACAGTGAGATTCAGCTCCAGATTTAGATGGAAACATTTAGGTTTCTATGGTGCAATGCCTCAAAGTTCAATAGCTATGTTATAATACCACTATAAATAGTGGACACTTAGTTCAAGATATGTGTGTTGGAACAAGAATATTGCTGTTCTGCTCAGGATTTTCCCTTCATTAAGTCCAACAAACTTTGGCCAACTATTCACAAGGTGAGTGTCAGTAGGGGTGCTGGCATTTTGGTCACAGGACACATGATCTTTCTTCTGGCAGCAGGCTGGCAGGAAAACAGCTGCAGCAGGATTGATTGTTCCACTGGGCTGAATCTTGCCTGCAGACCGTGAGTTGCACAAGTCTGTCTGACGCCTGTGGGAGACATCATTGTCTCCTCATCTTTGAATCCTGTCCCTCATTTTTTTTCAACACAGACTGCCAAGAATAGAACCTCAGCTCACAGAGACTCGTTAGGCACCTCTAAGCTTTCTACAAATGAGCTATCTAGGCTCCCCTCTGTTCTCAGTAAAGAGGAGAGGCATCTCCAGAGAGCAATTCTGCTGCTGTGGGGGATGAATTGCTTCAGAAGTCACCTGCTTTTCTCTTCTAACAATAAAAGCATCTTGGACAATGAGTTGACATCTCATTTGCAGAGGCTAAAGTTTAAGGTGATCAGTCCTGACAAAGCTCAGAATATATAAATCTCACTTTATAAAACAAACCCCACATTTTTTGGTAAACAGAATATTCCCAATTAAAATCACCTCAACTTTTATTTAAACTTTAAATTGTTCCAGCTTTCCATGAAGCACCCCAAAAAATGAAACATAATGGAGAAAGCAAGAAAAAAAAAACCAAAAAAATTATTCAAAAAAACCAAATATTCAAAATGTGAATGTACTCAGCTGAACCAAAGCTTGCAGTTTTTAGGGAGGAATAAAGACGGATTTGAAAGTAATTAGCATAGCAGGGCTGGGAAGGTAAGCATTCCAAAAGGCAGGCAAAGGATAAGAAGCAAAGGATAAGAAGCAAAGGATACTTCTCACAATCCACAATATCCAGTGTGATATATTCCTATGTTACCCTGTCCTCATTCAGGGTGATACCACATGCATCTAAATTCAAAAGCACTTAAATATTTCTGAAATTCTTTGAAAAATTCAAGAAGAAAACATGTTCACTTTTTAGACCTTTATTTCAAGGAGAAAAATTAAATGGATTTAATTTAGTGGTATTCATACACATGTAGAGTGCTCCAAGTCAAAAAATGAACAATGTGGCATATTTTGAAACAGCATATGAACCTGTTATGGCTTAACTGGAGCAACCTATATGCTCTTAGAAAACAAGAAAGGAAAATCCCTTTATTGATTTCTGAATATGAATAGACACTTTAAATTCACGTAATTATCCTTTTGACTGGAGGACTAAACCAGAAATTGTTGTTAAGATTTTTCTGAAAACCAGAAAGATGCAGTGTAGAAGAAAGCTTACTTCAAGATGTTTTCTGCTTGTGACCAACTATCCATTCTGTTCTAAATCAAGGTGACTGATAAAGTTTGGCATAAAGCCAAACATTCATATGTTCCTCAAAACCTCCAGGGACAATGCAAAATTCTGCTATTTAAAACTTTACAGAGGTAATTCCTACCAAAAAAAAAATTGTTTCCATTCTGTGAAGATTCAGTGTCCCAACATGTCTGACTATAATTTTCAGAGAGCTGATTCATGTAATTTCCTCCTGTATGACATATACACAACACAAAGAGGAGAGGCAATGTTTCCCTCTAATGTGAAGATGAAGGGATGAAAGGATGGGTGTAGGATTCAACTCTTAATTACTTCTAATATTGTGTTAATGTTCTACAACTCTGAGATGGATGATAAGAGTCCTCCTTAGAGAAAACAATAAAGCAAAATTTGACAAACCTGTCTTCTTCCAGTAGACTTTGACCTGAAGTTGATTGTCCTGATAGAAGGGAGTTCCAATTTTAAGAAAACGAGTGGTTTTCCTTCTTTGAAAGGTTGGGTAAGGATCTACCAGTCCTTTCTGTGGCTTCCCAGCAGATGTCCGCTCCTCTGCAATACAAAGAACAATCAGGAAACTACTTAGTAAACTACAGTGCTGTATAATGACTATGCTAGAGTTGCTGAAATTCAGAAAATAATAGCATCTTTATTCCAAATGATCTTATTTCCATTTCTTACCTAAATGAAATAAACATAAAGAATTAATTGTCCATAGTGGATGAAAAAAATCACTCATTTGAAATTCAGTCAAATATAAAAAGTGATCAAAAAAGGTAAATATATTTTTTCAGGGAAATGCTCTGTAAATTTTCTGTAGAAAAGTAAGGAAATAGACTGTATTTATACCCCCAAGAACAAGAAATGTTAACACAATGATTTTTTAAATAGGCACAGTATCTACCAGTAGTTCTCTGCAATACTTCACAGTCTTTATATTCATGCAGTGTTTGAATATGTACCAAATCCAAGGACAGCACTAAATGTAACACAGAGACTGTGACATTTGGTTACTACATCAAAGTAAATATGGTATGCTGTATAAGAACACTGTGGTCAGATTAAAGATCTGTCTTGCCCACTTTCCTGTTCCCAATAGTGAATGATAAATGCTTAGGAAAACATTGCGAGAGCAGAATTTTCTTCCAGCAATTCCCCTTGGTGCTGTGTGCCTTGCCTCTAACAAGCATTTGCAATTGGATGTCCTTCATCGAGCATTTTGTTTGATAAAAATGTATTAACATTTAGCAGGGCTGACAGTACTTATAGATACTCTCAGCTGAAAAGAAAGAAACATTCATTCAAACTGCACTTTTCATTGCACACTTGCAAATGTATCTGATCCAATTAGGAGGCTCAGATGACAAACAAACAAACAAGCTGTATTTAATTCAATATTACACCTGAATTAAAACTGAAGAGTCCAATAATAAGGAAGTGGCAAATTATTAACTACACACTTGAGAGAAAGAGGGAAAGATTCAGATTTCAATAATTGTCACAAGCAACATCAAAAATTGAACATTTTGCCTTATATGCAGCTTCAATTGAAACTCACTCGCTTTATGGCCAAATTTTACTTTCTCAGCCCTTTGTTGAATCTGATACAATTTTTCATTTTGTTTGTTTTAAATTAAACTACCAAACTTAACGAAATTCCTTCTTAAGGTAACCATAATGTTACTACTATCTAAATGGAAATGAAGAAGTTAGAGAGAGAAGTACAAACTAAAGTCTATTAGGTATTCCTCAATTAAGATTATTTTAATTTTATTAAATCTCTGCTTTGCTATTCTCTGTCTGCTCCACTTCCACGAAAACCAGGACACCAATTTAGAATATTTCTATATAAAGATCAAGCAAGAATCTTGCTACATTTCCCAGAAGCGAAGCACATAAATATAGTGAGGCAATGCATTTCTGAGTGTGGGGAAATGTAATGCCAGAGGGCTGAGGTCAAAGCTCACAGAGGTGTGTAGGACTAAATTACTTCAGAGTGGTATGGGCTATCTCTGTTCTGACAATAGGACAGACACCTAAAAACCAGAGCTTAATTCCACACAGAGCAGAGTATCTGACAGGGAGACTTCAGCAAAATTGGCATCTTGCTTCTGGAATTACTTCCCAAAGGCCATGGAAGTCCCAAAATAAAGACAAGACATGAACGTCATGTCCTAGAAAATATTTCAGGCAATTTTTTTTGTTTGTTTCTTTTTCATATATCTCCATCTGCTTCTGAGTATTCTCAAAAGTGCAGCCCTCTCAAGCAGGACTGGCTCTGTATCTAACTGACCTGAGTGAGATATAGAAGATGAATTTGCATCTCATCCAGGAGTAGTTTTTACTTGCTTTTCAATGTAAGATATAATCTAGCCATTAAAAAAAAGTCCAAAAGGCCTAAATACACCTCTCAGCAGAGTGCTCTATCAATTAAAATGTATGATATCAATGATTTTGTTTCAAAGAATGTTGAATCCTTTACCTCTTGGCTTTAAGAGAAGGGAGGCTCAGATTTTTCTATAAACTTACTACTGAAATACTTTAAAACAAATATGTGTTTTAGTTGGTACAGGGACTGATATGCAGTTAAAAAGAAAATACTGCTCATTATATAAATGGATGCTCATACTTCTAATAGTCAAAATACTTAAAGGAGATTGCAAAAATAATGTTCTCAGTATAGTCTTACTCTAGTTTAAACAAATACAACAATTAATGAACCTTTTAGTACCAAAAGGTCACCTCAGTAAAGCAAAATAAACCACAAGGCATTAGAAAGTCCATACTAATTAGACATAAGTAGATAGCAGACTTTCACTAAAACTACTGATGATCTGTTTTTTGAAGCAAAACAACCAAGGAGAGGACAGGGTGGAAGGAGTTTAAATCCAGCTGTGACAATGATAGGAAAGAAGTGCCACTAGAGTGGACAGAAAATGATAAACAGCCAAATCACGTGTGAGGTATAGCAGGAATGAACTCCATTTGGAAGAGTAACTCAGATGTGACCTGCATTACATTCTGAAAAACCCAACGTTTTAAAGAGAGAAAACTGAAACAAAGATCATCTCCCAGCATAAACCCAGGGGTGATATAGACCAAGAGAGTCAGAACATTAGTGAGGCCATGGAGAGCTAATACAGCCCTACCAGGGAGAGGATTCTCACAGTAAGTGTGGAAATGTATAATGAATGACATGCTCATATCTCAATTACTCAGCTTCAATTTAGAAGGCTTTTGTTATATGGAAAGTCTTTGTTTACTATCATGTTTAAAGATTATGATGGTCTGACCTAATTTCAGGTGTACCAGTAAAGCATGACAAAGGTCAGTTGATTAATTATCCCTCCTCCCAAGATGGAAACATCAATAAAGCTACACTAACAATAAAATGAGACTAAGAAGTTTAATAGCTTGCCCATTTTCTCTTTGGCAAGTTTTATATAATTTTCATCTATAATTTTGACTTCATCTATAATTTTCTCCCTCTTAGTGGATACAGACCAACCTCAGACAGCTAAAACACCAGCACCAAGATTCTTTTATTTAATGTAAATTCAGCTGTGAGTTGAGCTCTTCCTTGAAGCTGTGATGTCATGTGGTGATTTGACAGTCAAGATGACTGGACTGAAAACTAAATACCTTAAAATTTAGAAGCAAGAGCCAGAAGTTCACAGAAACTTTATCAAAAGGAGCATGAAATGGGGTAGGAGTAGGGCGTGGAAAAAAATGTTTGCTTGTTTATCCAGTGAACTTCACAGGGCAGGGGAAAAGAGAAGAAAAAAAGTAACAAACTGCACAAAAAATTCTTAGAAAAAGAATCAGCAAAATTTGAAATGTCTCATAAGCACCAATGATACGCTTCTAGTGGAGCTCAATGGCTCAGTGTATGGAATTAAACACCCAGTTCCTACTAATAGAGGTTTTTTTCCTCTATTACATCTCCTGTGTACATATAGAAAAGGAAGGAGAACTTAATGTGGTAACTGTAAGAAGATTTTGATATCATGTAGAGTCCTGCAAACTAGGCTATTTTTCTAGGGGATGAAAAAAAAGCACAGGTACAATCTAGGAGGGCAAATAAGGAAAAGGCAGAGCTCTTATATTCACTTACATTGGGCTTCACTGAGGATTTAAACTCAAACTTGCCTAAGATACAGACTGTGAAGATTCAAGCTGATATTCTGGTATGGATTTGAAGCAAAGACTCAGTGTATGGAAGAAATGAAAGCTTCACCTTCTGCTGGCTCTCAAGATGGCCCAAAAAGTAATAAAGATTAGTTTAATATTAAAAAAAAAAAAAGGATACTTCAGCTTATTTTTTCTTCTAGGTACATTAATATATGAAGCAACCACAGACAAGAAGGTCTGTTATAGCTAACAACCACATTACAATATTTTATGTATACTCAAACAGAATATAGCAACAATAGGAGTTGATTAATGAGGCTGAAAGTAATTACAGTTCTCTTATGAAAATGGCTACAAGCTTAAACTCTGAATGTACTTTAAAGAAAGAAAGTAAATGAATAGAAAATGAAATGGAGTCAGGGCAGAATAATTAAAATCATATTCTTTAACATCCTATTATTGGAACTCTGCTCTATTAGTTAATCAGAGACCCATCAGCAATTGGGAAAGTAACTCAGTACTGTAATTGTACAAATAGCATTTAAACAAAGCAAAGAATTGTGGTTTTCTGCCAGATTCAGCTACAGTTTGCTATTAGATTACTTAGCATGTGAAGTTCTACAGACCTTAAGAATATATAACCTAACATCTAAGTATCTTGAGATTTTATTTTGAACATGGATCCTATGTGTGCAATATTTTGAGAATGCATGCTTATCAGACAGGGAGTGCTTTAGATTCCCTAAAAGAAGAGTCAATGTTTTATATATAAATTCATAGTAGACACAGGCTTCCAAGAATCTGAATTAATGGGCTACTAAAAATAGTCAGGATTTTGAAAAACATTGCAGGTTAATATTGCTCATTTGAGACACACAAAAATGGTTCTGTTCCATCCTTTTAGAAACACAGTCACTATTTATACCTGTATTCAAACTAAAAAATATTAACACTACAATTATGCAAAGGCTTCCATTTTCTTTTAGGTGAGTAGAGTCTAAGTCAAAGAATTAGGCAAAAACTGTCACCAATCTTTAAATAAGAAATTTAACATGAAAAGGTTACTCAGCCAGGAGATGATCATTGTGCTATGGAACAGCCTGCTTTAAGAAAATGATTTTTTAAAATTTAAGAAATCATTATCTAAAACATTCAAATTCCAGATAAAGGAGAGAGAAAGCATTCAGGTGTTTGAGTATGATTACTCACTATTACTCCTGACGTCCTGAGTCGTGCTAAAATGGAGAGAAACCTTAGCACTTTTGAGGCGTATCTGACCCCAGCGTGTTACTGCCTGCAGCTCCACATTGTAGTTGCTGTTGGGTTGGAGCCCCTCCAGGACCACATAATTTTGGGCCTGTAATAGAATAAATATACAAAGCGGTTACAATATTGCTGAAACACAGGCCTTTATTAAAAGCAGGCTTGTTATCTTAGGCACACTACTTTTT
Organism: Sylvia atricapilla; assembly: GCF_009819655.1. Classification (NCBI taxonomy): domain Eukaryota; kingdom Metazoa; phylum Chordata; class Aves; order Passeriformes; family Sylviidae; genus Sylvia; species Sylvia atricapilla. The sequence goes on from NC_089141.1 coordinate 94,795,062, forward strand.
TGAAGTTAGAAAACCCATATATAAATTTCAGAGCAAAATTTCCTTTCTGTAGAAGATTTCTTTAATCGGGCTCCTTTTTTCTGTGTCATTTAAAAACTACTAACCTACGTGATGTTTGCATAATTTTGGCAGCTTCTTGGCAATTCCAAACCTATTGTTTAGGCCAAACCTAAGGGGTTTTCTTCTATATAACAAGGTTATTCTCTTATGCCAAAATCATTTTAGCAAAAGGAATTTAAGCACTTCATTCCCCAAGTTCTGTGTTAGTACAGCAATTGAAAACTTTTTCTAGAGACAGCCAGTCTGAAGATAGTCATAGTCCAACATTTCATACATTTTTCAATACATTCTATTGATTTCAAGTCTTGAAAATAAAAAATTAAAAAACGAGCACAAACCAAAAATACCCTCTCATTGGAAAGAAAACTTTTCCTGTGTAGAATGGAAAATAGAATTGAAAAAATACAGTTTCCAATGTCACATGTTTCCCTAAAAAATCAGATTCGATTTATCATTGTCCAGTCAAAAACTCATACATTAAAGCAAGGCATCTGTAAAAAAGAGTCCAGCCTTCTCAGTCTTAAATTTTATTTTGCTCGATTTAATTATAAAAAATGTCTTTCTAGTCCATATGCCAGGTGGAAGACACTACTCCATGTTTTCATTAGAATTCCTTGCGCCTTGTAAGTTTGATATTCCATGTAGAGTCAAAAAGATAACCATGTACCAAGGTAACCATCCCATATTTAACACTTGAGATGTTAAAAAGGGGATTACAAAAAAGTATTTAGTATTAATATTTACTTGTTTAGTGCTGACATATTGTCTACAACTCTTGATTAACAGAGTCAATATTGTAGTTAAGCTAATTCAATGTCTACCTGGAATGAATTTATATGGAAATCAGTATGAAATTATTTGGCTTGGGCTACATCTAAAGGAAAAAACTGGACAAAAATAATCTTTAGTCATCTTTAACAATTAAGACTTTTCTACCTTTCCTCTTTTTTTTATGTTTGTGCATTTGCCATTCTTTAGCCTAAGAGTTGCTACAATTTTTAAATGACTATTGGTTAGCAATAGCATCTGGATTGTCTTGAATCTCACTGGCATTGCTGTGCAGTTTCATGACTTGCTGCAGAAGAAAAAGTATAAGTCAGGAGTAACATGATAAGATATTGTAAGAACCAGCTATTTCTATAAAATACACCTTGTATTTCCCTATATTCAAGGTGAGAACTTGGTCTCAGTTACTGTAATGTTCTAATGGACCTGTTTTAATATTATTTGTATGTAGGAAGACCCTATGGAAAGGTATTAAAGCCCCAGCTCAATTTTAAAATTCTCTAGGGGTTTCTGATGTACAGACCAGCTTGTAGAGACAAAGTTCCCTGTTATCTTTAGGCTGAAGCCTCTTTCCTGAAGGTCCTTCCCAATGTCAGGTTTCTTGAGGAACGCAATCTTTTCTTTGTAGCAGTCTAACCCTAGTTCTCTCTCACCACAATTCCTTTTTTAAGGGACAATAAAGAACTAAATTTCCTTTCTGTGCAAATTGACTTGCATGATTTCATCACGCAGCCTTCACTGCCTTTATTTCTGTCAGAGTTTGCTGACTGAGGGACAGAGGGGAATTGTGACCCTCTGACTGTCACTCATCACAGTGCAATGGGCAGCTGGAGCTGTGTTAACACAGACAGTGTTAAAGAGTGTTAACACACACATGGGACCAAATTCTCACTGTCAAAACCACTGAGAATCAAGTTATGTCGAACTGATTTCTGTTAATTTTATCTAACTATTTCTATTAATTGCTTTAAAATAATATGCAATATGCTTAAGGATATCATAACAAAAACTTTCCATTAAAGCAGTATTTAATACATTACTGAAGAAACTCATAGGGATTTGCTGCTAAGGAAATATTGCCAGATCCTTGGTACAGCAGTTTATATAAACAGCTTTGGGAATGTTTTTCCCTCGGACCTCTAATGACTATTTAACGATTACGACCATGTCACAAGCTTTACTGGCCTAGTGAAAGAACAATGTGACAGACGATGTCAGGCTTTTTAAATAAAATAAACACTTAAAGAAACACTAATTGAATAAGCCAAACTTTAGAGGACTAACAGCATTTAATTTTTCATTCATCTTTCCTGAAAAATCTTATCGTATTTACCTGTATTCTAGGCCAGAAGTTTACTTCTCTCCCTGAGTTCAGTGTAAGAAAAGGATTGAGAGGTCAAAATTGTCTATGAACTTTGTGATATTAATTTTTTTTTTTTGTCAAAAATAAACCGTATTTCTGTCCCAGTTACTTGTTTCTTTCTTACCCCATTGGTAATCTTTCTTCTCTTTTTTTTTGCTGGAATTACATATTTGCTGTACGTCCAGCTCCAGAAGACTTTGTAGTGGTGCACTGGGATATCAGGCTCTTCTGGAAGATCCCAAGTAATCATTGCATTTACACTCCCATCATTGTTTGCACTGATATTGGCAATCCTGATATTAGATGGAGCTGGTGGAGCAGATGGATCTAGAATTTAGAAAAAAAATGAAAATATTCTAAGAGAAAAATTACCTTCAGTAAAGTAAAGATTATCTTCACCTCATGTATTTACGAGGCATTTAAGAGCTGGATTAAACATTCTAAGTACATTGAGGAAAATTCAGGTAAAGACTTCCCATAACTGATAAGGCTTCTTGAAAATTCTAGAAATTCAAACTCTACTGAAATAAAAATTATGGGTTACCACCTACTTTGTCATTATTCTGCATTGTTGATAGTTCACAAACATTATGAAGCTTTATAAAAATGTACCAGACTATAAGTTTCCCTTCTGTCATGCACTACTTTAAATACACAGTGAGTGTAAAACACTCAGGGTCACTCTGCAATGAGTGTAAAACACTCAGGTTCTACAAGTGGCCTTGCAGAGTCACCACAGAACTGGATGGCTGAAACACTGAAATTTTTTTTGTTGCCGGATAATTCTCAGATGATGAAATTATATTTTGACACATTGAATCCTTCTTCAAAATTCTAGTATTGATATCTACCACCACAGGACATAAACATTTCCTTAGAATAAATGTAATTAAAGCATAATGATATATTATGCCATCATAGAAATCTATAGAATTTTTTTTAGAATGTCAAAAAGCAATTAGCCACCCCTTTTGATTTATTTCACTATTCTGGTTCAATTCCTGGGCAATATCAATTGAGAAAGTACTCCTTCAGTTGTCTTTGTGCTGACTCTAGAGTCAAGGACACATGATAGTCACAATTTGAATAAGATTCAATATTTAATCTTTTTCAACATTGAATTTAAGGTCCTCCTTGTGGACTCACTATATAATATCCTGGTCCCAAGTAATGTGAATCAATGAAGATTTTGCAACAAAGCTTCTGAAAGTCCTGTTTGCTGTTTACCAACTCCTACTTTTTAATTCCATTTTTTAATTTCTACCATTTTTAAATGTCTGTGGCAGCCAAAAATTGATGACAAAATACAAAGAACCTGCAAAACCAAAATTTACATACAAGTAAGTAGTGAGACTCAAAAAAAAAATATTTAAAAGTGTACCAGAGGAGTAAAGGAAATCCACAGTAATTAAGACATGTTACAAACTTACAGCCATATGAGACATCACTTATTTGCCAGAAATAAAACTGGAGGTGCGAGGAGGGGACATCAGACATTCATTTACTGTATGGTTCACCTGCATTACTTTATAATGCTAAATGAGCTGTTAAATAAACATTCCAGGCATACTTAATTCATCAGACAATCCCTATGACAAATGGTTTTACTGAAAAATTCCATAATTTAGTTTATAAAAAAGACATATTCAGAATTAATAAAGACAGCATTTCCCTTTTAAAGATCAGCAGATGTGAAATAATGACTTATTCCTGTTATTGAACAGGACTTTTGCTGAAATAACAATGGACACTCCTGTTTCCTCACACATTCCATTTTAGTTAAATAGTAATGGATGTCCCTGTTTTCTCACACATTTAATTCAACCTAACTTTTGGCCGTAAAAGTTTCAAAGCAGACTTAAGAATTCTGGAAATTTAACATAATTTCCAACTAGTAAGAATGTCTCACTTCTCACTTGTTTTTAATCCACTAGCAAGTCAGTTGTTTTCACTTTTTCTGGCTTTGGAGAAGCACTGCTGTTACACTTATTACCTTATCCATGAGGTTGCCAACAACTCATCTTAAAAGTATGCTAAACTATTTATTACAGAATTAAAAAAATAGCTAAATGGTTTGTACTATTCTCTCACACATTTTTTCATTTACTTCTATTATTTAATAAGTAGGTATAAAATGTAATTAAGGTAATTTAAATATAAACAGAATCATGATTCACACATCTAAGACATTTATTAAGCATTCATCTTCACTGATTTAAAATGTTAGGAGCTTTTCTATGTTATATGACATTATACTAGGGATATAAAACATTTATAACCTGAAGTGCAACACGATCATATTACTGTAGGTGAATTATTCAGGTTATCTCCCAGAAGTGCTATGCATCATGTATTATGTATACAAAACATATGGGATAAAATTGAAGTGTTTCAGAGAATATATCCTCCCAAATGGTCAGATATAAGCAAAAAAATTCAACCTATAAAACATGTTTGCCTTCATTCTGCGTTTACATAAGATAGAGAGTAATTAAAAAAAAAAAAAAGATATAAAAGTTAAATTAAATAGCTCTTTTGGACAAAGTGTATTACATGATTAAAAACATTTCAAAGTTCTCTTCACCAATTTTTGTAGGTCTAAAAGAAAATTACCAAATTCAGATTCTTTCTTTTCAAAATGTCTGTATGTCCATTCCAACAAAAGAAAGCAGTAAGAAAGAACTATGTGCGTACTGAAACCAATAGATCAATTCTTCTAAATTGTACAGCACCAGTGTATCACCCTGTATTTTTCATAAGTGCAGTTTACTGAAAACATTATCAGTAGCATTTCTTCTGTGCTCAATAGACACAGTCAGCAGACAAAACGCTGATCCACATTTGAAAGAAAATCTATTAGTGTTTATACTCTGCTGTGTGAAAATGCAAACATTGCATTTAAAATTACTGGGTAATTACAGTTAAAGATAGAAAGAATGTATTCTTAGAGGGAGTATACATGTGAAATAATACAGCAATAGCAGATATTTTCCAGAGAGCCCTCTTTCTTCAAAGACTCTTTTGCAAGTCTTTCAAATGTCATCCACAAAAATGCCTTTGAACAAGAGCAGTGGTGGTGGTAGAAGACAGAAAGGAGATCTGCAGCTAACAGACATGAAAAGGTAAGATATTGAAATTAACACATTTTCATGAGAAAATCATACATCAGAGCTTTATTAAAACTAGTATATTAAGAAAATAATAACCTATAAAGGTATAAAATATCAAAGAGAAAAAAAACTTATCACAGTTTTGAATTCAATCAACTGAAAAAAAAAATCCTGCCTGTTTGTATGGATGCATCAGCAGAATATTTTGTGGATTTGGGATGTACTACCTGAAATATTAAGACACTCAGTGAGCATTTTATATCAAATTAGGATCCATTCCATATTGAGTATTTCAATACCGCTCTGAAATACTATAATTTATTCATCTATTTTGATATATTTCTGTGACACTCATCACTATAGCAAGTGACAGAATGATCATTTGGTAAATTAAGAACCCAAGAATATTAATTGTTTCTTCACTTGAAAGGATTTAGTTTCACCAGCAAAGCAGACAAATGAGAAGGAATAGCAGCGTAAGATAATGTGATCTCTGTTAACAGGAAGAAAAACCAAACAACCCAAACCCCACCTTCAAAGAAAGCACTCAAAAAAACCTCCCTATGCATCCCAAAAAAAACAAGAATCCAGAAAAACAGAAAAAACTCTGACATGTTTATGAGCACGCTTCTCTACAATGCCAGCCAGTTACACATAACAGATTAGTTGCTTTTTTCTGCATTATTGAATGGAAAAGTCATGCTGCTGCAAGGTGGTCTTATGTCCATGTAGATATTAAAAGCACTATACAACTCATGCTAAAATACTTCAAGGTCTAATAACGTACTGAATCATAAAGCTGACTACATAAGGTGTTTGTTAACCTAACTGTAAAACTAAAGTGACGTTCTGCTGACTATAAAGCTAATAGCCATTCTACTGTTAAGTCTTCATACACCTGTGATCCCTTTGACTGACTGCCCATATGTATAATTCAGATACACAGATGTAAAATTACTGCAATGGCAACTGCTGCCAGTTTTTCAAATGCAAAGTACTGAAACTTTATATACATGAATTTATCTGAGTGTTAAATCAAATTCTGTGGTTTGCAGAAAGAGCGATGCCAGTTGCAGCTTTTCCTTTGCAGTTTATACGACAACACAAACAAAATACAAGTCATTCTATATGTCCTAGAATTTGGCACAGACAGCTGTACTCAAGTCCAAAAAATTCTGGTCTCAGCAGCCTGACAAGTAAATCGCTTCTCACTGCTAGAAATGATAGCTTCATTAGGTCAAGGCTGAAGCTGCTGTTCCAGCACATGGGGTAAGTACTCCATTTGTCTGGATTGTGTTTGGCTTGAGTATACCCAAAGGACTTAAATTCCTGTCTTGCTGGCTACTCAGCCATCATAAGTAAAATTCTGTCTCCAGTCCCCAAAAGGGAGGATTTCTTGCTGCAAATAAAGGAAAGAAAGAAAACCCTCACATGATCACCATTTCAAAATTAACATCTTCCCACACTCATATTTGTGAACATAGTAATAGTTAACATTTTCCAAAATTCTTTAAATCAATAGTATCTGGAAGCACTTTCGCAAAACCTTAAAAAACAGAGTGAGCTAGCTATACATATGAATCGCATCATACACTGCTGCAGTGCATCCACTTTGTCTTTAAATGTGGCAACTGTAGTGAAAGCAGTAAATGATTTGGAATAGGTGTCAGAGAGGGGAATAATGGCATTGGAATCAGAATTCTCATTCTGAGCAATAAAAGTGAGAGCAAGTGTAATAATAATTTAAACTGTTTTATGGAGTGTTTTTCCTGATTTAAAATAGATCTCCCATTGCTATCTTTCAAACATGAGACCTTCCAACTCCAAAAATCTGCTGAAGCTGCTCTACAGACAAGTTTCCAACCATTAAACAGTTCCACGGTGTAAGCAGGAGAACTGGCTCTGCCCGATGGAAATGGCACACATAAACCAGCTGTGCAACAGCATAAAAAAATCATTGGTCTCAAAGGAGCAACAGAAAGAATTTTATTGCCATGAGTGGGTGTCTGTTCTGGTTTTTCTAACACTCAGTAATGTATGCATGAAATCACATCCAGCATGGTACTTATTTGCTGTGAAAACAATGTTGTCTGCTTCCTTTTGCTGGACAATCTATCCAGTGTACGCTGGCAACTGCATTCATGGGGAAGATAAAAACCTTTAGCAGAGGTGGAAGGGTCAGATGGTTTGGGCTCGTTGTGTTGATATCCTTGTCTCTGGAAATGGCACAGTACCTACCTACAGACTGGTGAGATAATATATGACAGAGAAATGCCTAACACTGAGTCCTAGAGTTAACTAAAGTCTCTGTCACTGAGAGTTCATTCTCATCACAACTTATAAAAAGCTAGGGAAAAAATAGCTTAAGAACTCTGAACCAAAAGCAACAAACTGAAAATTGCATTACTAGTGCCAGGCAGCTTCTGACCAGTTAGGTTAAGCTATCCAGTGCCTGCTTACTGGAAGAAAAACATGGGTAGTTTTCATCCAAGGAGACTAATTTATGGATTGTAGGAACAGTTCTCTCCTGCTTCCAGAAGAAAGCAAACAGCTTGGAGAGAGCCAGTCTAAATATGAATAGAAGGGTGTTTGTATCTTCATGGATCAAAAATGTTATGCCAGGTATTCAGTTACCTATATTAATTGCTGTTATTGCAAATTGTTGCCACTCAATTAAATATAAAAGGAAAGCACACAAAATATAAAAATCCTGAAAAGAGAAGTGGAAACCACTGCCAAAATAGCAGAAAATTTTGATCAATTTTAGCTGTATCAATGTTAAAGTAGTCCATATGCACAGTCCCACTTAAATGAAAGAATCCACTTTCTAGGTGTAGTATTCACTTAATTTTTCAGGCACTCCGCCACAGACAAATAATCCAACCTGCATTTCTTTTAATTCTGGAATCACGTTTTGGCAAAACAAAGCATCACTTTATTCCCTGTGAAGGGTCATGTCAACTGAGTACATGCAAACCCTTCGTTTCCTTCATACAAAAATAAATAAACAGCATTTAAAAAAGGAGCTCTGCCTAAGCTTTGAATATTTCAAACATTTTCAGCTGTGTCACTTTAATTGCTATTTACAAATTAATGCCAATGAATTAATGTTCATCCTAGATGAACACATGAGGCAGTGTAGAACAGCTAAGAAACCTTCACATCACATGTTTATGGTATAGAAGCATTCAAAGCTGCAGTAGATCAGACCTGAAAACACAACTAGATGAAGAATGGTAAGTGGAAATGCTTGATGAATATTCTTGTTTTCCTGGTTTTGTCTTCTTCATGACTGAGAAATTAAAATAATTTGGAAAATGAGGAGTTTTATTTAGTGATAAAAAAGTTAATGGAAATTACCTCAGAAGACTTAACATTATTTTGAATGAAAAAAAAAAAAAACACTTACTTTGCTGTGTCTGCTTAGAGAGCATGTTTTATGCATTTTCAAAAACACAAAAAAGTATAAAACAGTATTGTGGTAAACAGACAAAAATTTTCTTTGAGTAATTACAGCACGTTTTTGAATACTCCTCTCAACATCTTAAAATATTTAGTGACAGAGACTTTGTGGTGCCATGCTTCTTCCTAAGTTCAGATTAAATATCATATTTGTCCTCCTTTAAAGGGAAAAACAAACCCAAATAATTTTCTATTCATTATTTCTTATAAGCAATTGGTAAAAGTTCAGTATCTTGCGTGAGAAACTGTCTTAAGAATTACTGTCATGTTTCCTGATCAAAGGGTTTATTTTTGAAGAAACCTTCTGCTAAGTCTGACCAAGATAATAATCTTCTCTTGGTCTTGGCACAACAGGGTGAAGTGAAACACTAATGTGAATTTCTGTCCACGTTTCACACAGAGCACAGACAGGCAGCAAACTTCCAAAGGTGATGTGCCAAAATCCACTTTCTTTTTCCAAACTGGAGGTTAAATGTGCCTGTAGGAGCTCAGCAGGGGCCAGTAGATGCTGGCACTCAAAAAACTAGGCACATCAGAGCAGCAGTTTCTTGCCTCTCCACCAGGCAGGGGCTGTCATTTCCCACTGAGCTCCAAAGTAGTAATTAAATGTTAGTGTGACACTGTAACTACTGCCTACCTGGGGACATCGAGGCTTAAAGACACCAATTGAGGCATCCCAGTATCATTCCCAGCAGTCAGCACCTAGCAGCATCTTCATGTGAGTCACCTAGAGTGACTACACATTTCATCTGGCAGCTTGACATCTTTATAACAACCACTGACAGTTCCACAGCCCCTGGAATGGCCAAGTGAGCTGCCAGTATAGGCTGATTTGGGCTATGAAGCTGATAGCTAACTGAACTCCCTGCTGCTTGCCTGTCAATTCACAATCCTCTGCCAAGGGCTGGAGTTCAGATTTGGAAACAGTTATTTTGAGAGTTACAGAAGCCCTTTGAAGAATGCTGACTACATACTTGCTGCCATTATCAAAATTTTGGTTTATTATGTAAGAGCATGCAGAGGTACTACTGACTCCCACTGCCCTTGTCACAAAGTGCTCTCCACCTCCACTAGACAACCGTGAGCAGTTCTCAAGGAGAGCAAGTGCTTCAGGGGTAGCTGCAGAGACCACAAACGACTCTGGTATTCATGTAATGATTTCAAAACCCTAAGTTCCTGAAACCCAAATTACTGCCAGCTGGGAGACTATTCAAGAAATACCCCTATGTGCTTATCCTGCTCTTACACTCTTATCCAGAAACCCACCTCTGGCTGGGGTCAGATTCTGGGCTAAAGAGACCTCCAGGATGACTTAACATGGGTATTCTTATATTCATTACCAAGGATGGTATTTTGAGCACGGCTAGCACACTCAAAAGGCAACCAATTTGTCTGAAAGTAATACAATTCCTGCCTGAAAATGTCACGTTCAAGCCAAAACCTCAGCGCTACCATGATATACCTTTCTGTAACTGCAGTAATAGTTGTTTCAAGCAGGATAGTTGGAAAATATTTACAAACTCAATAAAACGACTGCCATTGATCTCAATTTAAAAGAAAGTTAGTGCCAGACTCAGCAACAAACTGCTGCATCTGCTGATGTGCTGTTCAGGAAGTAAAGAAGAGTTTACTCTTCTTCTTGAACAGACTCTGCTGCTGAAGAGTTCTTACAGTAAACTCAACACAGCTCAAAACAGCTGTATTATTTTATGTTTCTGAAATGGTATGCTACTTAAGTATCATAAGTTCTTAAAACAATACTTCTATACATGAAAAGGTTGGTGGTCACAGAAGTAATGGGAGAGCCATGACAGCCAACCTTCCTACCACAAATACGGCCAGAGCACCAAAAATCTTATTAAAGCTAACATAGTTATTCAGTAAGTGATTAAACCTTCCACACCAGCAAAAGTATTTGCATACCTGTATAACTGCACCTCAAAAATATTTTTTTCTAGGACTGACTATGGCCCAATAGTAAGCTAAAAGCCAGCACAGGAACTCAAAGATGGCACCTGCTTGTACTGCAAGATAAGGAGAAATAATTGGACTGCAGAAAGGAGGAAATACATTCCTCAAAGAATACAAAGTTACATCAGTGTGAAGATTCTGTTACTACTAAAATAACAAGTCTTTCTCTTAGAAACTGCTTCTATTAGTAGAGTGAAGAGTGGTGGATCTCATTCTTTGGCACTAAAGTCAACTAGCATAGTCTGGATTTGCCCGCATTATTGACTGCGTTTAAGAAAGGGTGACTACATCCAGATCATCGGTCTAATGGGAATAGTTTCTGGCCTGTGTTAATCCTTATGCTATGCCTAAGAGTCATCTGGGAAAATTCTTCGTGTTGGTCAAAAGTACACCAGGGAAAATGCCAGGAACTTCACAGGATGGGGGAACGGTTTGTATCTCCTCCAGCCCCCATGTATCATTTACTGGTACAGAAATAATTTTCAAACTTATTTTATTACCCAAACGGTTGCAATACCAGAACTACCAAGAAAAATTCTAACAATACTTTGTGGATCATCAGACATGCCTTTCTAAGCAGCGTGTGCTGCTTTGCATTTATGCTCTTTTTTATTCTTAAGCACTTACAATTAGCGCAAGCAAGGGGAAAGTTATATTAAGAAGGTCCAAAGTTCCATCAAAACAATGATACAATTATTTAGATACAGGCAATAAAATATTGCAATACTCTACTAAATATATGACAACAACATATTTCTCATAACTAAAAAGAAAAAAAGGTAAGCCTCTGAGATTGAAGCACTGAAACCCAAGTTCTTTCATATTTCATGGTTAGGGTCATGTAGTTTGATACCAATCACGTGAAAAATGCTTCAAAGGAATTTTATTCATGGAGACCCTTTACTGATGAAAGAACAATGACACTTCAATTTTTAATTTGTTTGCTGACTTCAAACAAATCTCACGCCATTTCTAAAGTCAGTGGCAAAACTACTCCAAAACCCACCTGTTAAAAACCTTCTGCCACAAAAGCGAGCAGATGGGGCTGCTGTGCTGCAGGTGTGAGGGAGAGGAGGGCGAGTAGCAGAGAAGAGGAGGGAAGCTCACCTCTGGAGGAGCGGAAGTGCTTGCTGGGCGCGGTGAAGCCCCTGGTCCCGTGCACGTTGACGGCGGCCACGCGGAACTGGTACCACCGGCTGGCGCGGGTGTCCGGCAGCCGCACGCGCTCCTCCGTGGTCTGGCAGGGAAAACGGCACACTTAACCTGCTTGTTCTGACATGGGCATGTCCTGTGCAACACCAGCCAGCCTGGCTGAGCACACACCAGCACCACAGGCTGTACGCAACCCCCTCACCTGACTCCAGCCACCCCTCTGCGCTGCAGAGCACTTACAGCTGTGAACAAACGACAGAATCATCCAATTTTACAGTGCACTGCAGGTCTCTTCAGGAAAAAAGTAGCCTTTAGAAAACAGGTGAAGTGTTAAATTCACAAAATTAGTTTTGCAGTTATCACAACCTTCACCAGTGTTTAGGGTCTCACTGTTCAGGTGTTGATGTTGCAGGGAACTCATTGCCCCAGGTGACAGGACTGATTTCTCCAATTCCCAATTTTCAGAGAATTGGGGGGCCAAAATAGTTCAATGAAATCCAGTGCTGTGAGAATACACTTTTTCTAGTTCATAGGAAACACAAAACTCTCAGATAATGAATGCAAGCCTTCTTCACATCTTTGGCACTTATGTCAAAAAGACACTTACAGCCTTAACTCTTCCCTGAAGACCTTTCTCAGGTCATAGGAGCTGACCTCTTCTCCAACAACACCTACTGAGATTGCCAGTGTCATGAGTTCATTTCCAAATCCTGTGGGGAGAACCACTGAAATATGGCATAAGCATAGATACACTCTGAACCCTTTCAGCAGGAAGTGCTTTACATATTCTTATACTGAGCCCTGTTTTCTTCCATTTTTTTACCCCATTAAACTTTTGAAGAACTATCTTTTACGTTCTCTCTTTTTTTTCCCCCTCCCCTAAGAAACAAACACCAGAACTGAACATAGCCTCCTGGCAACCACTGAATCACTCCCAACTACGGAAGATGTAGTAGTTTTGTACAACTCATCAAAAACACATCCAATTGGAAATTTTACTTTTACATCCCCTCAATTACCCAGTTTTCAATTTACTTTAGTATGTCATGTTTACTACATTTTGATTTAATTCTTTAATCAAAGTAACGCACAAACTTGAACCAGATGTCATGTATATGTCTAAATATATCATACAATCATTCCTGATTACCATTACTGACCAAACATGCAAGCTCATTAAAAATGTAGTTACATCAATTTATTTTTACAAGCTCTGTTTTATGGAACTTCAAGAAGTTCCATAAACTTCCCTGTATAGGATTCAACGTCACTTGTAATGATACCAAGTAGTTGCCAAAAAAAGGCACAACATAATTTCTGTTTTTTGCTCCCTTTCAAACCTGTGTAAGAAACCAGCAGCTGCTGGTGTAACTCAGATAACCATTTTCTTGAGCTCTACAGCAATGGCCTTTTCAGAGCCCTGACAAATAAAATTTGTGGTGTTATCCTGCACTTAGCCTCTTCATTTGGTGACCAAAACAATTCAGGGAAACAGATATCTCATTTGTGTATGCATGTAAGGAAAAGAGACCCCTTCTAAACCATATTATTGACTGCTAAGTGTTGTAGACTCTGAGCCCATCACATTTGCTGCTACTCAGAGTCCCTCCCCATTCAGACCACTGTCTTATCAACTTAAGCAGGGGTAACAGTTCTGACACTGTCTGCTTCATCCCGTCTCCTTTTTTAATTTTTGTGTTACCTGTAGAGTGAATTATCCAAGGTTTGTTCCAGGGAAGAAAGAGCCTATCGAAATCAACTTTTGTGATTGTTTTATTTTATGGAGCACTCAAATGTCTTATTTTTTCCCAACAGCCAGTTCCCCTACTGCTGCAACTGAAAACAGTTTCAGAACTAATATTTAATAGTAAATAAGTAGTTACATTCTTGTGGGCTTTTAAAAACGTATTTGCAAACTTTTTTACGAGGCAAGCATAATCTGAATAGACTTGATCCCAAATTCCTCAAAGGAATCTTGTTTGCCACTGGCATGAGCTCAAGCTATCCTGTTGATTAAAAGAAAGTATTTCAGTTGATTCAGTTTCCCATGGCAACCAAGAAATACTGTAAAATCAAATAAACTGTCAATCCATAATGCCAAAATCATTTTAATTTATGAACATGCCTTGGGCCTATTACTTTCATCATTCATTTTGTTGGCCAAGCTCCTGCTAAGCTCAATGGCATGAAGAAGGCCTACCTCAACTATCATGATATAAACTACTTCGACACCTCTAAGTATCCTTTACATAGAATTAATAAATTTCTAGAAAGAATTAAGTACATAGAATTAATAAATTTCTGGAAAATATTGAGTACTACTGAGATATCTTACAATACCTTAATGCTATATCTATTTTTTTGTTTGTTTAATTGCTTTAATTTAGTTAGTTCTCACTACTTAAGTATGTTTGGAGCTGCAATCATAATATTCAGAGTCCTTTCAGTAACTTTCACATGAATTTAAACCCACTAAAAGCTATGCTGAGAGGTACTAAATAACTAATGGTTAAATTTCATCACACACCTAAAATTCTGTCTGAATATGAAAGAAAAAAATGACAATTTTATAGAATTTTTGAGAATCATAAATAAGAGAAAAAAAATCACCAGTCAAGTCATTACAGAATCATAATTACTATTTATTTGGCTATGCATCATCTGTTTCTTTATAAGGAGAATGTTCGGAAGGTAGCTTCAAATCTTAATAGGCATTTTATTTTGAATAAAATAATAAATTAGTCCTCAGACAAAATAACTGGCCAACATGTCCACATGTATCATGTGATGTATCATCTGCATGTATCATGCAAAGTTCAATGAAGGCAAGGGAAAATCTCTATTAGTTACATTAGGATACAACGTCATATAAGGGCAGCATGTAATCTAAATGACATAAGCTAAAGGACAAAACACATAATAGCTAGACATTCCTTCTGCAGAGTTTATTTTAGGTCCAAGGGAACACAGACCAGCTCCAGTGGCCAGAAAGCAAAAGGAGGTTGGGCTTTTGTGTGAGAATTTGGCGGAGACTTGCCTGCCCAGAGCTGCTCCACTTATGAAGCACTGACAATTCTACTCCTCTTCCAGCAGCTCTTAACTGTTTAAATCCTCAGCCCTTTCCCATAAGTAGTCCCCTCATCCTGTCCTTCAGAAAGGGATTATCTGTCATTGTCTTTAACACGCCTACAGAAATCTCCCTCTGCTTCTCTTACAACTGACTAATGATTAAGAGATTCCCAGAACATGGACTATCTTCAATTCCATTCTTTGTATGAGAGGCAAGGGAGAGATATTCCCTAGCACCTTAGACGTTGCATGCTATTTACAACTATAACGTTATATATTTACATTCAAAACTATTCCTTGGAGAAAGAAAGGCTGAAAGTTAGAATTTCTTGTAAGGGAAAGATGGAATTTACTATGACTGGGAGGGAGAAGAAAGAGAATATATGACCCAGCAGCATTGCAGCTTGACCACTCAGGTGGGATTCTCATGTCAACACCCCAAACGGTGTATATTTGTTATGTACATATGTTAAAAATTGGTGCAAAAAAAAGTCTTCAGAGCAGACTTGTACAGAGGACTCTCTTCTATCCAAGGATTACAGTAATCAATGGACTGTTTCACTGTGCTTATTCCCTGTTTTTCCCCACTACGAATCCTGGACTCCTCTCTAGCACAAAGGTTTAATAGAAATAGGAGAGTACAGCGTTACCCTGCTGAGTTCACATCTCTACACCTTTGGAAACAAGACAATGATAAAAGAATTTGCATTTCAGAGGGTGAAGGGATACCATCCAGAGTAACAGAAAAGCTGAGTTTATGTTTCCTCTGATAGAAAAGAAATTCTGAGTGCTGTATCTACTACTCTATCAAAGGACAGCAGACCTGCCCTATTTCATGTGAAAGCAATCCCTCACAAGGTGGGCACTCTCTAAGACTGCTTATCAAAGCAAGCCCCTCTTGGGAGATGGAGAAAGAAACCTTTAATGTACAGGACTGGTGGTTAGCTCCAACAGGTATTTCTCACTGTCATGGGCTGAGAACTTTCTTGTGATCCTCAGAACCAGAACTTGAGTTGTTTCAGAACCTTTATTTTTGAAACAGATTAGCTGACCACAGAGTTTAGGCAATTGCAAGGTGAAGCACCAAGGTTTGTCACTATCAAGCTATCAGTAAATATTGTCCTTTATTTGTTTTAGTAAAGGACTATACTAATAAATGTACTTCATTACTGCCTGCCCATACACGTATGTGCGTGTGTGTGTATACATGGCATCCACTCACACAGCACAGATGTGTTCTGAAAATAACTGTGCCTGAAAATAACTGATCTGGCATATTTAAATTAACTTTATTATATTATAGTAATATGATTAACTACACAGTAATACTACTATTTTTAGAGAGAATTAGTACCAAATGGAATGGTAAGTTTGTTCACAAGACATACAGCATTTCTGCAGGATAATGCAGCAGTTCTTGCTCAGCTGGCTAAATCTTAAGTTACAGTACTGTAGGAAACTTCACATAACACATGGGACATTCTACATCATAGCCAACTAGTACCTTAGCTACCATAGTTTTTATATTAACCAATGGAAATTAGTCAAATGGTTAATTATATCAAGTTCTCCCCAAAATATGCAGTAAAAAAGCTACATTTAAAATCTCTTCCCCAGAAGTGAAAAATAACTAAAATTGTTTTCAATGTGTTTGCTTTCCTTATATAATTAGAGAGCAAAATAGTATGCTAATAGATTGAGCCTTCTTCCTTAAAAAAGAAAACATAAAGATGACACAACAAAGATGGCACAATACAATAAACAAACTTTTTCAAAATTATTGTTTCAATACAAAGTAAAAATTTGTGCGAAACATGAGAAATCACTTGCAAATTAGCTCCCCTAAGGGCAATAGAAAACAGCAAGTTTATTTTTGAAATTTTAACACCTTAAGGTTATTGAAAATTATAACCCCATTTGTTCTTGGACAGAAAACAAAAATAAAATATTAGATGAGTAACTCTGATGAAATACTATGAAATTTCTTAGAAGAAGATGCAACCAATAACTTTGCATAATTATGCTGCATATGGGGATAAGCATAGAGAAATTCAGATCCTCACCCACAGCTTTTTTGATCTTTGATTGCTCTTCACACAGTCTCTACCTAAAGTTGCAGAGTAAAACAAGAGCTAGAATCATCTCCCCTGGACTGAGATGTTCTAGGAATCTCAGCTAAATGGCTGACCTCTTCTCAGCATTTGCCTATAATTAAAGGCTCATACTTCAATGTTTTGGAATCATACAAGAAAAAAACATCTCAGTTATACAGACAAGAAAAGCCTGAAGGCTGTGCACACAATCACTTTAGTCAAACTGGATATCCATCCTTGTTGCTGATATTGCAAAATAAATTCTAACATATTTGATTGCCTGGTGGGATGTCTAAAACTACAAACACCATGGAGGAATACTACCATATAAAGACAGAAATTCTGATTACTGGCACCCCTCAAGGGTGCCCAGCCTGCATGTCCCATAAGGTATCACAGTTCACAAAGCCAGTCAGGCATCCTGAAGCATGCTTTGAACTGACATTCCCAGTGGGGTCCATCCCACAATCAAATTCGTATTTCCTGTGATGCAGAAGGGACAGTGAAGTTGTCAGAAAGATGTCAGTTGGAGAAGGCTTCTCCTGCCACAGTGATTAACTCAGACCCTTCTGCCTGCATTCACCAGACCCCAGAAAAGTCAGCTGTCAGGCTACTTATTGCTCTTGCACAGGAACAAATTTTTGAAACACTCTCCTGCAGATCCACTGCAAGGCAGGGGCTCATATATGTTCAGCTACTGTGGAGCATGTATAGTGCATGTTTCCAGAAATGTGCACGAGGTCTGTTCCTGGGATGAGAAACAGCACAGCACTGTGCTCCCTTTGCAGCCTGGATTCACTAGCCACAACAGCTGAGCTTCTACAGTCTAGCACATAAGCAGTGAGCTCAGTAACAGTGAGGAATAATTCAGATCTGGCACATTTTTGCTACTTGGTTTTTTCCTTCCAAAAAGGCAGGAGGTTGTTTCCTGGAATGGAGAACGCAGGTTCAAGACCTGCACCTCAACTGAAATACCATAAGCCATTGTGACTTGATCAGTTTTGGACGTGCTTCCTTGGGCTTGCACAAGCAAGGTCTCCTGCCAGGGTCTGCTGCAGGGGGCTTCTTCTGAGCAAGACTACAGCATAGTGACAGCTCCCTCTAGCACCACGCTGAAGCTAAGAAATTCACTTCTGAGTGTTCAGTCTCACAAGCTTGATGTTATTGTAAGATAGCATTTTCGTATGCAATCTGAATTGAGAATGAACACAAATTGTCACAGAATTTAAATCCCTTACTCTATTTTGCAGAGGGTTCTACTTATTCTCTCTTTCTTTTTTTTTTCCTAGTCATAATGATATTTTGCAGATCTTTTCAAAGATCAGCATTTTACTTTTCTTGTCAGCAGGGATGAGGGTGAAGCAGTAGGATAAACGACTGGAACTCTGCCATCCAGGTGGACTGTCAGCATGGTAAAAAACAGATTGAAACTGGGAAGGAACTAAGTGAAAATTTATGCTCTGCTGGCTGCTTCTCATTAAGAAACATTTGCTCATGAATCTTACATTTTCAGTCTGGATTGCACTGAGTGATAAGAGCATGACATCATAGACTTTTCTGATTTGGGAGGGTCACACCTGAAAGAACAACTTTACAAAGAATAAAGGTTTTAGTCCTTTTTTTTTTTTTTTACTTTTTTGTGTGGTTTTGTTTGTTTGTTGTTTTAAGATAAACAGGCTTTTCACTAGCTGGATTTTTTAACTTTTTACAAGACTCAAGCCATGCCTTGGACACTGTGCAACGAGTCCCACTAAACTCAGAAGGACTATGTCTCTAATGTGCTTCCTTGAATGGATTTTGGTCTCTAATCCTACATTTTTCAACAGATTTGTGACATTCTGAGTCTGGATCCATTTTGCTTACAAAGAACTGACCTGTGCCACTGTTTGCCAGTTTGTAGCATCATCTTCACTTGGATGGATTCCTTGATTCCACCTCCTCTGAACAACATAGATCACAGGTTCAATGGAAATATTAAATTTTGAAGACCATTTCACCTCCAGGTCTCCAGACTGATGTTCTATGAATTTTAATTCTTTCCGGGGTTTCAGTGGAACACCTGTAAGTAGGAACACACAGATAAAAATATATGAGTAATTTACAAGATAAAATTAAGCCATTTGTAGATAAAGTTGTAAAAAAAAAAAAAAAAAAAAAAAAAAAAAAAAAAAAAAAAAAAAGACTGATTGTCAGAGAAAAGGCCAAAAGGAGAGGAATGATAAGCGTGGAAGAGTGGAAGATTCAGAAGCGTTCCTAGCTAATCCATCTCTGCTTACAGGAAAATTTGTTTTTAAAAAACTTCAAAATTATTTCTTTATTTCATTAAAAAACTGAAGGATGTGAAAGTTATAAGCTAAAACTGACTTTACAGAAAACATTTGCCCAATATTACTGAGAGTAAGATTTGTTTGATCCCAAGCAGAATCAACTATACCTGTTATTCAATTTTTCACCCAATTTATCCTTAAACACATCTAATAACAAAATCTCCATAGCATCACCTAGTAGTCTATCCTTTGTATTTCTCTATCCTTTCTACAAGGAAGTTTTCTCACTGCCTTGTTTAGTCTCCTCAGCTGCATCATAAACTTGACACTGGTCCAAGATATTCGTGAATCATGGGGAATAGATTTTTTTCTTTTATCTATAGAGAAGCTTTTCATGTACCACAAGACTGTTATCATGCTTCTGAATGTTTTTTTTTCTCCAGTCTAATAACCACAGTGCACTCCATTTCCCTTTAAAATCAGTGTTCCCAGACCTCTGTTCACTCTTGCAGTTGCCTCTGGAGACTCTCCAGTTGCCCAACAGCCCTTCTCCAGAGTCAAGCCTAAAACTGGACACAGACTGTGTCAAAGCTCTTAGCAGTGCAGACCAGTGAAGTGTGATTGCTCCATACATCTTACATTAGTCTGATGTACTTAAGAAAGCTTTTTGCTTCTCCATGGCTGCATGATCTCATTGACTCACATGCTGCAGCTGTACTGCATGATGTGTCACTCTCCACTCTTCCCTAAAGAGCTAGCAAAGGTAATTCCAAAACGTCTTGGAATGGATATGTTATATCTAATGTATATTGTCATATTGTTGCATTTCAGAGAAAAACATACATTTCTAAAATATTATTGTAATTTCTCATTACACAGTGACACCAAAGGAAAGTTATTTCTGTTATACTGCCAGTAATATCACCTTTTTGAAAACATCTGCAGTAGCTTGAAGGAAAAAACAACTCTTCAAATTTGGCATCTTTTGATTAAATCAACAAATCAAGTGTTAGATACATTTCTCTAGACAGACGTTAGGAACACTTATATTTGAGCGTGCAGCATTTTGTCACTTGAGGATTTGTCACAAATAAGATCTCTATGTTGACATATAAACATTCTTAGAAAGTTGTCATATGCACTTTAGTTATTTTCTTGTTTTACTGATTGTCCACATAAGGCCAACAGTATGTATTGGTGAGAGAAATTGTTTCCTACTCAGTCTGCCACAGATGACTTAGTGTCAAAATTTCCTCAGGTGAACAAATCCCTTTTATATTTTAAGAGGTGTTCTTACAAATCTGAGCATACAAGTAGCTACAAGTAAATGAACATAATCTTGTAGATATTCAAGAAACCTAAAATTCATCTGAAAAAAAAAATACAGTACCTAAATTTGTTTATCACAGCAGTTTAGACCCTGGATATCCTTCAACAGCCTGAAGTCTTAGTCTAACATAATGAACATGACTTGGGATTTCCACATTTGCAAATCCTTCTTTAGTTATGATACACAATAATCCTACAATTTACATGTTAAGAAAACTTCCATCTGCTTTGCATTAGGGGCTGTTGGATTCACTTGATTGCAAGTATCTCAGCCTCTCTGGTGTTATGTAATCACATGCAGATGGAGCAGAGCACAAGTACACTTTAAAACACTTTTGTAGAACCAGCACCATTCCTCTAATATCCAGATATGAAGATCCAATTACTCTTCAATGTGCCTTTTATGATGTAAATGGTCAGCCCCTTTTTTCATGCTGGAAGCAATCAGACCTCAGTCTGCAGTGCTCCAAAGTCTGCATTAATCCAAAGTCTTCAGTGCTTAACCAAAGAATTCAAATCACTATTCATTGTATGTTTGCAATAGCAGAAAAAAGGAAAATATTTGTAAAGATGTCTTTCAAACAGCACATGCATCTCTGTGCCATGAAAAGTAAGTGTACATAGGTCTGTCATGAAAATCTCTGTCTTAAACATTGGTTCCCCCAGAATTCAAATTGTTCCCATGGAGGGCTTTATAAAGGGTACATCCATGGCATCAATAAAATTGTAAAGACAGTTCTGCAAGGACTCATACACAGATGCCTTTAAAACTGTGCACGCACTTTGTTTATAATACAAAACAATTTTTCTTTAAGCATGAAGAGTCATTAAACTGTGGGTGACCATCTGACCCTACTATAATCTTGCCACACCATCACACCCTCTGCATGTCCTGATCTTCCCTTCACAATTTACCTTTTTTTTACACAGATCTGCGGAGACATTTTCTCAAGTCCTTCACTAGTTGGGACAATGTAAAGAAGGGGGATGAAGCCAATGATAGAAGAGTAGAAGAGAACATTTGATATCTCCACTAAAGGGACATAAATGTGTGAAGACTACATAACCAATCAGTAATAACCCTCAACAGAGATGAAAAAATACTTGTTATATTAATCTAGAAACATTTGTAATACATGTCTTTGGGGGTAGGGTAATTACAATAATATTTTTTAGGATTGGGCTTCAGCACTCAGTACTAGAGGGCAAATTCAGTTTGATAATCCAGCAAATGAGATGTGAATTTTATATCTACTGTTGTAACTAATCTCCAGAGCTTGATCAACAGTAAAACTACAGAAACTTCTGCAGACTCTTAGATTCAATCTCAGTTAATTTTCAAGCTGTGAGTGCTGTCAAAATGATAAGACTTAGTACAGAACTTATTCACTAGATCTTAGTCATGCTTGCAGAGTTTGCTCTTCCTTAGTGACAGGAAGGTCATTTACCCCTGGAGGAAATGAATAGCAAGCCTGCTCCACTTCTATTTGTCTTTTGTTGCAGAAAGACAGGTTGAAGAGGCTAATTAGCTGAATTCATCAGCTGAGCAGGCAGTAGGGTATTGAGCTTGCCCTTCCTCTGCAAGACATATATGCTCTTACAAGCCAGCACCTCCTGCAGATGGGTGATAAGATGTTAGGGAAGGTTAGTTCTGCTCCCATTTAATCAGGCCAAGCAGAGGAGACCTTCAGTGCGTGGTTACAGAATGTATCAAATCTTGTCACATGCTGTGTCAGCTCTACCAGCATTTAATCTTGTTTTATTTATTTGTTTGTCTTTATCTTTTCCAGTTATTGTATTTACTGGAATGCTTTGCAGTTGTGGCATGGAACTTGATAGTCTAAATCATTACATATACAACATGAATGCCTGTTTACCACTCTGGTCATTTGTCTCAATAAGACAAAAGAAATAAATAAGTGATCCATTTTAATAAATTTAATTTTGAAAGGTGCTATGTACTGGTGTGTACTAATTCCTTATAGTTTTAAAGAGGCTCTAAAGTATCCTGAAAACAAGAGAGTGAGTCTCCTTTCTGCACACATTGAAAAAGATTAATTAACATTTTAGCTAAAAATAATGAACTTAAAAATTATTTCACCACCTTCTTAACCTGTTTTATCATGTTTCCATCCACAGCCAGAAATAAGCATGGATTCAGACCTAAGCCTGGAGCTTAGATCAGAGTTCTGCTGATTAGGCTCCCACAGAGAACTCACATTATCTGATTGATAGCTGAATAACTGAATAATATTTATTTTTTATCACTGACATGAGAAGAACTGATTCTTGCACAAAAACACCAACCATGTGGAAAAAGAATACTCTTTTCTCAAATGCTTATTTTTCTGCATTAGGAGAACATTTTTTAAATATTTCCATGTATAAAGCTTTTTTAAATTCCAGTAAAATAAAATCTGGAATTCATCTATGCAAAAAAACTTCTTAGCTTATGTGCTCTTTTCAAAGGATGTAAAAAAAAAAAAAAAAAAAAAAAAGGTTTATTCACAGACTCTCAGGACTGAAATCAATTAAAAAATTTTAAATAAGATTACCTTATATTTAAATAATTTATATATATATATATATATATATATATATATATATATACACATATGTGGATATTATAATTTTTCACTATGTTGTTCTGTGTTGATTTTTTCTTTTATCAGCTTATTTCCTACTTGGTAGTCCCATCTGCTTGGCTTGTAGACATTAATGTTATCCCTGATTAATAGGACCTGAACTATTTATTGTGAAATATTTTCTGCTGCACTCTCTCTCATCCGCACCAAATTAAGTAAGATTTCATCTAAACTGAAAATGTTTGTTCTGCTTAAGATGACTCATAATAGCCATACATTTACATTCCACAGATTTCCAGACATGGGCTTCACAAGGGGGAAAAAACTTGGAAATTTAAGCAACATTTCTTTCTGGTTCCCCCCTTTCACTGTGCAGCCACATCTCCACAAATTCCTCTCATTTTTTTTCCATCCACACAAACTCCCAGGAAATGGAAGTTGTGGTTAACTAGGAGACTTCACTATGGCCTGAAGTTATTAGCCTAGTATGAGTACATATTAATAATCTCTACCTTTGTACAGATTTTTTGGAATTTGGCACGTGTGACCACATCCATTGGAACAGCATTTCTTCACTCCGGAACATTCAATATCAGCTTCACAGCTTTCAACACAGGCAGCTGCAAAACCACTGGCCTTCTCAGGTGCTGGGCAGTCCCCTTGCTTCACAGACAGGATGTACTTAAGGAATTCACAGCTAGTTAGGCATTCATAATTCTTCTTGGGAAAAAGAGGCTAAAAGGAAAACAGAAGTGTATGTTTTCACCAGGAACAACCAAAAAAAAAAAAAAAAAAAAAAAAAAAAAAAAAAAAAAAAAAAAAAAACCAAAAAATCCAACCAGACCCCACCAAAGAAAAAATGTTATAATTTTTCCAAGACCTCCTAAAGGATTATTTAGATTTTCAGCTTTTGCAAGACTATCCCTGAATATTTATATATTCAAGCCACTTCTAAAAAAGCATTCCAAGTACGGAATGATGAATTCCCTCAAGTAAGACCACCATATTTTATGGAACAATGTTGTTTATATCTGCCAGCTTTCCCTTGTTTTCCTCACATTGACTGGCTATAAAGTTGCTCAATGACAGATTAAAAACATTCCCAAAACAAAGGGAAAGCAATGGTCAGTCTGCTTTTTTTGGACTACCCCACATTCTTTCCTCTGTACTTTACAACACTTTCCCCACAATATCTGATGTAATGCCACTCTAGATAAATAAGGGAAATCTTGTTTCATTATAACTCTTTGAACTAAGTTGGCTAGGAGAAGATTTTGCAGCATCTTTATGTTCTTGCCAGCATTTTAGTAATTGTATAATCCCTCATAGAACTGGAACTGCATTTGTGATAAAATGGTCAGCAGAAAATACAAATTAAAATAAACTTTAAATATATTGATTAAAGATCAAAGTGAATGCTACTTACTTGAGAAAGCCAGTCCTAGATATTTAAAAAGATGCTTCAATGCATAGACATTTTACAGCATATGTAACACTCAAAGGTTTGCAAGGTCCACTTAAAACGGTATAGCTTCTACAACCCTGGGAGAATATTGTGTGTGACAAGGAAATTGCATCTCCTCTTAGTTTAGTTTGGTGCAGAACCAGCTAAAGCGATTTGCTCAGAATGACTGTGGAATGTAACTGGCATTATCTGTAGCTGGCCTTTCTATATTAGAGCAACAAAAACCAGATCTGATTTACAGGTTCCTAAGCCTACCCAGGAGTTATAACCCACTCTCTATATCCAACAAGCCATGTAATTTCTGAAACTTCTTCCATATTCACATGTTTTTACCTTCTTCTTTTTATTGTTCGCATATCTCTGCCAAAATGAGGAAGACTCAGCTCTTACAGAGGCGCAGGTGTTTCACAGACTATTTATTCTCTAAACTCACTGTGGTCCAAGAATGTATCTCTACATTACCCATCCCATCCTTTCACACACAACAGTCCAGAATTTTGAACCAAGCTTTCAGGCACGGATTTGGGTGTTACAGGTTTAACCAGCCTAAATGCTGCAAAAAGGAGCAGTCTCTATGTCTCCGACTGACCCTGGTGACTCTTGGACATGCACTCCTGCTGTTCCCCTGACTGGAATGCACCTGGTGTCATGGTTAACCAGTTAATAAGCTAAACGAGCAGGAAACTAAATTTATAGAGGAAAAAAACCTCAACCAAACAAAAAACCAGACCAAGCAATCAGATAAATTGTCCCTCACACATAAGGCTCCCTTTAACATTCAGTAGTATACTCATTTGGTAGATAAGAAGTAACACATGAAGCAGGGACTTGGAGAAACACAAAGCTAAATTGTTGCTTCCAGATTTTTTTACAAAATGCACAAAGATTGAAAACAATCTCCCAGGAAAACAGCCTCCTTTAACTCAATCAATATCTATGGAGTACACATGAGTCTGAGAGAAAGAAAAGTGGTGCCGGGGTCTTGTGTTTGAAGCTAATTTCGAATCCTAAAACATCACAAATTTGCAGCTACTTAATTAAAAATGTTATAGTTCCCTGAGGCATAATACGTCCTCAAGGCTTCTCCTCCTCACCCTATTTCACAGCTCATTTTTCAGTTAGCTGCTAAATGTGCTGCTCCTCATTATGGGTCTTTGAAGTTCTAAATTTAGCTTTAACCACAAAACACTAATCAAAGAAGGATGCTCACTGTTTTTAACTACAATAGAACTGTGTTCTACAAATGTTTTCCTTTTAAACCAATTTTATACATATTTTCACCCATATCTGGGAACATTCAGTCTGAGTGAAGAGCAATATACAATAACAACACAAATTAGATCCACTAAAACTGCTTTTTTTACAATACTCTAGAATTTTGTATATGAGAAAGTAGCAAATAATCTGGGTTAAAAAACTCTTACAAGGCCTGGGTTTCATGAGAAAACTTTATTTTGTCTTCTGCTGTAACTACATAGATCAGTATTTCAGTAATCCCTATTAACACACTACTGCATCTAAAATCTTTTTAGTTGAAATTACAGCTCTTCCTAATCATCTTCATGATGCTTAAAATATTTTAAACATAGGACATTCTCTTCTACCAGAAAAAAAGTGTCCACAGTAAAGAGAGAGGAGTTAAATCTGTGTGCCAGTTAGATCAGTATATCAAGTAAGGTCACTTCTATTTTTTTATAGTGAAAGATTAAAATCTTCCTAAGAACTCACTTTCATAGACTTGAATATATTTGAACCTTTTTTATAAGGCAACTTTCTATTGAGCCGATACTTCCATTTTGAAGTCAAAAACACTTAAGAACTGCAACAGATCATTTCCACCAACTCAGAGCCATGTTTCGAACCCTATAAAATATCTTCTTTTTTCTAGTTTGACAGATTCAGGTTTGCTTCTTCACAGATTACTCTGATAGATGGTTCAATAATAGTTTTCAAAATATTTGTTCTTGAATAATTACATATTTTGATATTAGTCTTCTGAACTTAAATCCAATTACTTCTGGGGAACTACTCTTTTATAAATCAGACTGACTTTCACATACAGAAAAGTCATCTGTTCTAGCTATCCTCCACAAGGATTTTTCACAAAATAACACTTCATCTTTTAAACAAAGATTGTCTTTTTTACACATGGCCAGAAAATACAGAAGGGCAAGTGGTAGAAATAGCATCTTAGAGGAGGGGTGTAACAGCACCTTCTGAGAGATGCCATGTAAGTGTGACTGGATCAGGTTTTTATAGTAGAAATCGAGACAAATCATCTGGTCAGAAAAAAACACCTTTTTTAACTCAAAATTAATATGGCTACACAGTTAAATGTGTATCTTTTCAAATGAAGGCAAATGCTGCAGAAATACCATGGTTTTCAGCTGTCTCATTGAACCTAATAATTTAAATTAAAGAGACTGCTAGAACAAAGTGAGAAAGCGTGCCCTTGGGCTGACCTACCTCACAGAAGCTTTGGCAATGGTTTTTCTTTAGGTCCCAGGACTCTTTGCAGGGCTCCAGGCACTAGGAAGAATCAGGAGGCAGAGAAGTGTCAGAAAGAGAAGGAAACAAGCAACCACAAATAACCTTATTTCTTCTCCAGTTTTTCGGTCCACAGGAAGTTAATAATTCACTTCTCCTGGGGATAGAATTGTGCCATTGAGTCACAGTGTCAGAACAAGGTCATGAGAAGTCATGGTTAGATTACAAGAAATATTTTCAGTTTTTCTTACAGTACAAGGCCATTGCTCCATTAGGATTATACCATCCAACTTTCCAATTTACTGGATGTAGGTCTTAATACCATTTAACACCACGTTCCTGGATCACAGAGACAATATCAAAAGCACTACTCTAAGCTACAGAAAGTGAAATCTTCTCCTCACTGACCAGCCTAAAGATTAGACAGGCACATTGCCTTCCCAAGCAAGAAACTATTTCGTCAAGCTATGGAGTAAACTCAGCAGAGGTTAAAACAACTGTTTCTGTACAAAAAGATAATGCTCACTGGTCTGTAAGCAAAATCACCTTATTTCAAGTACCATATTATCATTACTTCACCTTCAACCTCTGCTGCAATGGTTATACAGAGAGCTGAGATACAGAGCTAAGCTTCACAGAGTGCAAAGAAAAATCACACTGTTAAGAGCATTCACAACAACTGAAACATAAATTCAGATTCACATCCAGAGACCTTTTATCTTCCCTTGTTAAAATGTTGGAAAATACTAACATTGTCGGGAGCTACTAATGCCTACTCCTCCTGGTAATAGTGGAAAGATACTTACTGCAGCAAAAAGAAAGGTCTGACATGCAATGCAGTATTTTTGTAATTTCCTCTTATGCACAGTATTAAATTGGATCAATATATATTTATGCTATTCAAAATCAAACATGAATACATATGGGCTGTACCTCAGTGATCTGTATCATCAATGTAGTAAAAACAATAGTGTTTTAAAAGCTAAGCATTTTTCTGACTAGGAACAAAGTCGAAAAATGTAATAAAACCTTTAGTCACAGAAATTACATATGTCAGGGAAAAAAAAAAACACTTAAGCCTTTTCATTATATATATATTTTGGTATTTTAGATTAAGTTTCTAGCTCTTCAAAATTCACAACATGTTGTATACAGATTAATTGGAAGGATACATTATAAAATGTCACTGAAGCCAGTAAATTCAATTAATCCCACTGTGTTGTTCCTCCTGTGGTACGTCCTCCTGTATGCTTGAGCCCAATTCCATTGTCATGTCATTTTACAACTCTCCTGTTCAACGAATTTAGTCCAGAAATTACTGAGATATAAGTGGTTTAAAGCCAAAATGAACAAGACTTTATCAGTGATGCCCAAGACTGCCAGGTTTGTTCAAGGTGTTTTTTTATCTCCAATGCAAGTAAGGCTCCAGCACCTGACGCCTCATGTGGCTGTCTCCAGTTCCAAAAGTCACTCAGCACAGCCCAGGCTATTTTCACTGGGCCCCAGCACCTTCTGCCTCAGGGCAGGCAGAGACAGAGGGCATCTTTGAAGGGAAGATGGACAAAATGAACCAGGGCTGAGCAGAACCCTGCAGTCCAACTGCTCTCGCAATGTGTCAAGGGAAAGAGACGATGGAGCCTGTCATAAGGCCTGCATAGGCTCCTATAGACTCTGATTAGGGTACATACTTACCTAAACACTTAAACAACAACAAAAAAACCTCATCTCCCCACTCCTGCTGTATGAGGAGTCCTCAGAGCACTGGCTTGGCACCACAGGCAGCTGCAGAAACCGACTCCCTGCCTTTAGTGAAGCTGTACCACTCTACCATGCTGGGTGAAGAGTAACTGCTAACAGATAAAAATGCAGCCAGTAGAAGATCTGGAACTGTCTTGGAAAGAGATGGTTATTAGCCTTGCACTAGCAAAGATGAGAACACCTCACAAACACAGGTCTGTGTATTTATCCTCTTGGGCAACCTGTTACGAGGTTTCCCCAAAGTGGTAAGCTGGGAACATTGAAAGCTTCAATCCAGGTCTCATCTTTGAGTCCTTGATTTAAAATGCAAATGAGCTGAGAATGCAGATCCCTCCCACTGTCTGGGGATCTGACTCAGGATAAGGAGGAATCTGGGCCATGCAGCAGCTGGCAACAGCTGCTTTGGGCTCTACTTTATCTAATTAAAAATACCTTGCAGACATAGCCACCTGTCCACAGGAGCTAAGCTGAAGCATGTAGATGGCAGACCTCCACCAGGCAGCAGGGCACTGGCACAGGGAGCATCCCAGCAGTCCACTTGGCAGGTGCCACTGGTCCCTTGGAGCCATCACTCACCCTGCTCTGGCACCATGTGGGCTCTGCACTGCTGAGACGAGATGTGAAACACAGCACTGAACATTATGGGACAGTGGCATCCATCAGAGGATGATGGGTGTCAATCACATCAGCCTTGATAACTCAAATTCTCCTTGAGAGCTTGTTTCATCAACAACAGTGCTTAAATCTGGAAGTTGGAGCCTTTTTTTCTTCATCCAGACTGCTGCAGATTTATTATTCAGTATTAAGCAATTGTATCAAAAGCCAGAACAATTTTTAATAGAAAGAACCCCAGTATCTGTCATCCCTCAAAATTTGGGAGGTGGGAGGGTGTGTGTACATATGCACACTCTAATAGGTACAAATCTATGCATAATGTAATACTACAGACCTGCTGATTGCATAAAATTAGAAATGAGCAAAATACAGTTTAACTCAAGGAAAAACGTGTCGCGATTGCTTTAAAATATTTTGGGTTGTATTTTTTATTTCATCTATTTTAAAAAGTGCATTTAAAGGCCATGTTAGAGAATTATTTTCTGTTCTAATTTTTAATCTATAAATAAAGCACCCAGGAGATTAGCATATGATGCATGCCATTTACATTAGCTAGTAAAGGGGTTTTCAAAATAAGTCTACTAACACTTTTGCTTAGGCAGTAATGCCTCTGATCAGAATGGAAGAGAATCACACCAACACAGCACTTTTCAGAATCTAATGAACTGCAAAACATCATTTAAATACTGAAATGTATATTTATTAAATTACTATATGTTTAATAAAATATATTTAAATTAAATGGCTGCAAATGGCATATTTTTAACTATTTAAACAGCAAAAAAAATTTCTGTCAGAGTTATAGAGACTACGCACAATTTTTTTGTCTAAAAAGGCTTTTTACTTCATCAGAGTGGAAACCAAGTCAAATGCAAACTGTTGTAAAAACAATGGTATCTAAGTGCTACAGCTAGAATATAATTATTCTTTTCATTATCATTCCCCATTCCCAGTGCTCCCCACAGCGAGGTCAGAAATTAGTGGCTTATGTTTACAATATATATACAATACAAGCTCTTTGTTGTCCTATGAACCAATTAAATGGAACTTAGATTGTTGAGAGGAAAAAAAAGAAACAAAACACTTTTCACTGTACAATCTCCTACTGACTGGCCATGAATGAGAATGAGTACCTGAAAAGTGAATTTGCTCAAACACTAAGTAGAGAACAGGGTCAAGAATTTACCCAGAATCAAAGGAGAATCAGTCCTAGAGAGAATGATTTTGTGATGGGTACATTTATGATTGCAGCCAATAGAACCAGGAGAAAAGTGATTTTGAATCTGAAAATCTCACCACAGTGGCAGTAAACACAATGTAAAACAGAAACAGGCAGCAAGAGAAAAATAACTATTTTGATACTTTGGTTTTTTACACATCTTTAATGTTTTAAAGATGTTTTTAAAATATCTTTCTGTTTCTCAAAAAATCAGACTGTGAGATGTCTGAAGAACAGTAAATGCATGGCTGCACATTTACCTAGTTTGAACCAATGAACAGCATCCTAGCTTGGTGAAAACTATTAGGTCTCTGGCTGCCCTTTTGAGGAATATCATAATTTTTTGTCAATTCAATTTACAAAAGTCTATTTATACATTTGTCTCTCTTGTGTTAATCCATGTCCTCCTAAACTTTTAGATGGGTTTGATTAACAGCAAATTACTTGCATTCTGCATGTTAAAATGAAAGAAGTGTTTGGTTCTGAAACTGAAGTTAGGCACGCTTTATTAAAGATCCTGTTCTATTTTTTTATCTCCAGTTTAAATCTCTTCCCCAAAAAACACAGGTGTGGCTGTATTTTATAAAACTAAAAGCTCAGGTAAACAGGGCTATATGCAGTGACAATTTCAAGAGTGAAGAATCCTACATGGGCAGGTAGGTGAATCTCACTTCCCCAATGGGTCATTCCCAATGCTCTACCAAAACCCATGCTGGATAGCTCAACTGATTCAAAGGCTTCACATGAGCACTGCTCCCTGTGAGTGGCTCATGGTATCACATGGTATTGCACTCAGCTTGTGGGCGAGCTCTCCTCATGACTTAAGTGCCAAAGATAAGACATTGAAGCAGTGCAGCTATAAGCAATTTCAGGTGTTCATACACCCTATCAGGTCAGACACTCACTGAACACATCTATCTTGTTTAAAATAAACTATCAGAAGTAAAGCTGACCTAAAATATCAGTCAATTACTCAGGCTGAAAAAAATCCATGAACCCAAAGAGAAGGGCTCAACTGCAGAATCAGTAGGTGTCATATTAGCTTGCAGGTTGATATATGCTGTTCAAGAAGCCTCTCGGCATTTGTAAGATCCATATTACACCAAGTCAGTCTCTTGCTCTCCCTTTTCCTTCTCCTCCCTCATTAGCAGAATGAATCATCAGAGCACTAGTCATCAGCTTTCTAGAACTCAGTGTAACATTTTAGCTCTGTGCCGGTTTAAGTTGGGATAATTTTCTTCACAGTAGCTCATACGGGATATGTTTTGGATTTGTGCTGGAAGCAGTGTTGATAATCGGGATGTTTTTGTTACTGCTGAGCAGCACTTACAAGTGCTTACATAGAGCATCAAGGCCTTTTCTGCTCCTCACCCCATCCCACCAGTGAGGGCTGGGGTGCACAAGGAGTTGGGAGGGCACACAGCAGGGACAGATTATCCCAGCTGACCCAAGGGATAGCTATCCTATGCCATAAGGCATGGTGCTGAGTACATAATGATGGGTGAAGAAAGAAGGGCAGGGCATTCAGAGTGATTCAGAGCCTTTGTCCTCCCAAGCAACTGTTAGGTGTGATGGAGCCTGGCTTTCCTGAAGATAGCTGAATGCCTGCCTCTTCACAGGAAGCAGTGAATGAATTCAAGGTTTTGCTCTGCTCAGATGCACAACTTCACCTACAAAACTCTCTATCTCAAACCACAAGTTCTATCATTTTTACTCTTCTGAATCTCTGGCCCCATGCCATCATGGGGGGAACTGACTGAGAAGCTGTGTGGGGCTTAGTTGTCAGCTTGGCTTAAGCCACAACCAACTCCTAAAATTCAGTTACACAACGTAGACTGGGAGGCGTTTACGTATGTTCGAAACTTTGAAAACCTAATAGAAACAACTGTGAAACATAATCTTTTTGTGTAAAATAGTAGTTTCATGAGGCTACCTGGAGCTACTCCTCTGTTTATGTTAAAGAGGTTCTCATGAGAATTACACTAGTAATATATTTCCTTTGTAACTGAATAAACAAAAGGGTTAAATGACAGAGAATGGTTCCCTGTCTGTGTTGCCTGTTTTCTCTCCCGTAGGTCAGTGAGCATCATGATTTGGTGAAAAGGAGTGATTTTGTATTCGAGGATCAAGTCTTAATTAAATTAGTTACAGTTGGGGTTATTCAGTGACATTATCATGTACACTGGGAACCCAGCTGATATTGTCTGAAAGTATTGCTAATTGTAGAGCTGGTTTTGAATGAAAGCCAAGTCTCAGGTTTTAAACAGTTAGAGGGTTTTAGATTTCTTGAAATGTGTTTTTTATTGTTCTATATCGAGGACATCCTGACGTGGATTGTGGTAGGATGATAAGGAACAGGTTGCTAATGTGGAATTTATCAACTGCAAGTACTGCTTTAGTCTAACCAGTAAATGTTATATATAAAAATATATAGATAAAGAAAAATTCTTCATTTGTAGCCAACATTCAGAGAGTTTTAGGGCTAATAATGATTGCTTTGTATTTTCTAAAAGTCTACTATTCAGAACAAGGAAACAACAAAATGGTTGGCACAGAAATGAATGGAATGGTGTCTCTGTTGGAGGTGCAGTTACAGCTACTTTAACTACTCTGAATCCTCAGCAACTGTAAGGTAAAACAATGAAGCACAAACCTTCAGGGTCCTATAGTAGCAATTAGGAACTGACAGGGACAAGGAACAGCAGCCACATGGCCACCATCACATTATATTGTAACACATCACACAAGGGTGCACCTGCAGGTTGGGATTAATCTGAGATTAACACCCTAAGAGACTTTACTGGTTAATTCACATGGGACCTCATGCAAAGTAACTTGGCCTTAAAAGTGCCAAGGGTTTGGTTGTCAGACTACAAAACTTTGTCTTGAGTTCTAACATGAAAACATGAGAAGGAGCATAAGCCATTCAGCAGTAACCTTAGTCACGAGGAATGAGAATTGTATTTCCTGGCAGATTTTGGTACACCCCTTGTGAAAAGAATAATGAAACAGAGACACAAAACATATTATATATGCAACTGAGATTTATTTTTAATAATTCTTATCTAAGGAGGATGACATATACAACCTGCAGGTGAAATATGGAACTGAAGATATATCACTTACTTTAGATAAGAAATACTTTTTAAAATTAAACTTCTAAACCAACATTAAAAAGTTTAACTTCTGGTTTCACATCCAAGAAATATGCTTTCAATAAAGAGGAAATGTCTCTGCAGATGGGACTGTCAGTGTCTCAGCAGTCCACTACACCCTTCACTTCATCAAGCCATGCAGAACATACCTAAAGTGTTTTCCAATTACAAAATTTTGAAGAACATAGGAAAAAAAAGTTCAAAATAATAACCAAACAAGTAAGAGAAGGACAATGCATTGACACGTTTCTTTGAAGCTCTATTTTGCTACTTTAGCAGAGATATGGTCAGAACCTTGAATACAGTTATGCTCACTCAGCCTCATACAAAGCTCAGAAACATCTAACATCATAGAAACATTATCTAGTGAAGCAAACCACAGCAGGTTTAGGTGCAACTGTCTCCTATCTGTTACCAGCACTTTGGAGAGTGGTCTGGTCAATCAAATGGTTATTTCAGAGCAGAATGGAACGTTTCTGAGAAATTCACCTGGGTGCAAAGTTGAGCAGTGTAGTTTAAACTGCTACAGTAAATAGCTGCATTTGGTGTGTATTTATTTTACTTGGGTGGAGGGACTGAAAGCACACACAGATACAGGCATCACCACTCTCCACGGTTATGCAAACTCACTAGTATCAAATTAGGACTTAGAGTGAAGGAAATATTCCGAAGAGCCAATTGTTGGTTATCTAACAAAAACATGAGCTTGAAACCTTTATTTTTCTTAACTGCCCAGCTCATTTCTGTACACAACATCAGTGGGCCAGTCCCACAATATTAACAGTTAGCAATTTGAGTTACTGAATACCTTCAATACCCTAAGTAAATAAAGGAAGCCTTATGACCTATAGGATCTGACTAGGCACAGTACCAGTATTTCCTGGAACAGAGATAGGGAAAGGGCCAGTCACAGTATATCAGCTAAGTCTGTCAGACCTTTAAACATACAAAGTGGCATTACAGGCTTTGTTCCTAAAATTATGGCACCAGAAAGACCAAGATCATTGCCAAGAACTTCAGGTCAAATATTCTGGAAGTCCAAGCAGCCTTTGTTGTTAATTCCCAAAATTAAACAGAAAGTAAAAGCTGCCAGAAAAAATGTACATGTACTGAAGACAAGAATCACTGAAAGTGTTGAAAATGGAACTGTTTTGACATAAAATATTTGGGAAGTAAGTTACTTTAAAAGAAAAAAAAATAAGAAGAAGAAGAAGAGGGGAAGTCATATCATCACACTTCAGTAGAAATGTAGCAGTTTCAATCATAACCCTTTTAGAATGAAAACAACTTTCAACTCTGACAGCTTGGTATCTATCTGTATAGTTCAGTTGTCTGGCACGTCAAATTTTGCCAACAGAAGTGTTTGTTTGAAAGGACAGACTAATCCTAAGACTCTTTTCACGTTTCTATTCTTTGTTACCAAGTCAAAATCATGGCCATCGATGTCAACAGAAAATTGGCTTCCAAACATTACAAACATTAGTTCATTCCTGACCAGTTCTTGTCAAAATTTGTTTACAGGGTTTTGTACCAGCATATAAAGCTGGGACACGTACTTCTCTTTTTCTGCCTCATAGCCTAAAGTTTAACAGTCCCCAAAGAACAATTTCAGCTCTTATTTTGCCTGATTTTGAAACATGGAATTAAACTCAAATCTCCTACATTGAGGATGAATCTCCTAAACATAGAATATTTGCTGGAACCTTCTCTCTCCTGTTGAAGTTGTTTTCTCTTGTATAAGCAATGAGCTCTTCTCTAGAAAAGTGCCTTAAATGTCAACCTTTCACCATGAAGGGGTATGCCCTAGCAGAACTTCTGATCCTCCTGGAGTTCTTTTGAAATGTTTATAATAGGTACAAACATTTTGGCTTTTTCTCAGTGCCAATGCTGTTCCACTGCCACATCTTTGCTACAGAGGTAATACTTTTTTACACTCTTTTCTTTCTTCATATCTTTGATTCATCTACCAACCTACTATGGACTTAAAACTGCTGTTCTAATTATCCCTGTTCAAACTTGCCTCAAAGATCATTTCCCTATCCTTTTTACCTTGCTCCTATGTGTTACACCAAGAGCCAATGAATTTGGGTTTTTTTCCAAGCCTCTTCCTAGCCCTTATTCTAAATCTCTATATTCTGAGTTTTCCCCTGTCAAGATATAAGACACAGCATTGGCAAAATGCTATAAAGCAGCAAGTCAAGCCTGAAGCACAAGTGCACATACAAAAATATATACTGCAACAAGTGCATAAATTATTTTAAATTCAACTAAGAGTGATACACTTTAAAAACATTTAGAAGCTCTCTGTAATAGACTCTTTTTGATAGTGGTAATAGCTTTAATTGCTTAGTACCTTCCTGCTTCTTTCTGTGCTATTGCTTACATACAGACTTTGGCAGTGTATTAATGTACAATGAAATAAGCTCCCTAAATTAAACAATATTAGCAGTTTTGTTTCTGTGTTCAAACTTTCTTCAGGCCGCAGTCCTGCAGTGCAAATTACCAAAAAACTGATTTTTCATGTTTTCATCTGTTCCACCAATCTGTCACAGATCAGTCAACCTTTTCATTTCTGCTCTTAAAGCTTCTCCAAGATTGAATCTGGAACTTAGACAGTAAGCAATACAGTAAGAAAATTTCCACCCATATGTCACTACTGTTTCCAGGCCACTGTTCCCAGCCACCACTTCCATGCAGATGGAACAAAAATAGCAGTAATATTTACTGCTAACAACACAAGGCTGCAAAATGTAACAGCTTTTCCCTTCCAAATATTAGAATTGTCAATGGACTTTTACCAGTTTTTTCCAGCAGTAGTGACAGTGCTTAGCTCATGGATAACTACAGTTACACTTGATGACCTTACAGGTCTATTCCAACATAAATTAATCTATTATTCTATAAAAAAGAAGCCTATGTTACGTACAAAAAGGTGTCTCTAACAAACTGCCTTTTCATTTTCTAATAGTTGACCATTTGCTTTAGTGATTACATAATACTTTTAAAGTAAAAGTGAGCATAAATATTTTGACATTTTATATATGTAAAGAATTTCCATTGAGAAAACATCATTCTTTTAATTTTAAACAGACAAGGGAAAGCCTCTTCAAGCTGGCACTTTCCCCTTGCAATCTGTTAGAAGGCAGCTTCAGGAAACCACACACAGTCTTGTTATAAACACCATCTTGCTGTGCAACTTAAAGTGTCTGTCAGAGCAGCACTGTTCCCTCCAAGCAAAGTCAAATTTTTTGTTGCCGTTTTATAAATGAGTTAAACTAGTGAACTCTTCTGATAACAGATGACTCGCCTTATACATCACCCTGCAAATTCACACATACATTTCTGAATGAGAGAGCCGCAACTAAATGTTCTTTTTGCTTGTATCCACCACAGTTCTATGGTTTTATAGACCACCGAACAATCAGAGACGACAAAAAGAAAAAACGGAGGCCCTCTTTGTCTAAATCGTTACTTTGTTTCTCTCCCCTGGCTTTCCATTTCCCTCCCAGCACTGCCATCACCATCAGAAACGACATATTCCGCATTACTAAATAGCAAGAGCCATAGGGCTTTTCACTTCTAATTTCACGCCACAATAAAATGCAGTGGTTGTTTCACTGGGGGACCTGAAAAGCCTTCCTTTGTGAGGCTGCTCTGACGGTCAGGTTAAGCATCACACGCTGGCAGCAGGCATCTGTGCGTGCCTCTTCACGCAATTATGGCAAAAGGGGGAGGAAAAGGAGAAAAAGGAACAGAAAATAAAATAGGAGGTTGTCTTAAAAAAAATATATTAATCGCCTACTCTGAAGTGTGCAATTTACATTCTGTTGCCCGGCCTATATAGTTTTAATTATATACCAATCATTCTAATAATAGTAACTCTAGAAAGTTTCCATTGTACTCAGAAGTTATGCTTGTTGCTTCGATGGAAAATCTTATTAACCTAAAGTAGACTGATGATACAAGTATCTGAGAGGAAGGAAAAAAATCTAAGGACAATAAATTTGGATTTTTAAAATTTCAGAGTAAACCAGTGATCAGCAATAACAAATATGGTGCTCCTACAAGTACTTTTAGAATTGGATTCTATTTATGTAATAGAAATATTGCTTCATTCTATAAAAGCGGAAGCTATCATTCCATTAATCCCAAGTACAACAGGAAGAAAAAGGCAAAAAGTTACAGGAAAGTCTGAAAAGTTTTCTATGTTCATCTTGGCTTTTTCAGATATATTCCCACTATCCACTGCATGTTTTTCTGTCCCATGTTTAGAAACCCTATTGTATTCATTGAATCTTTTGTGGAGACAGTGTGCATCTTCTCACAATAATCTCTTCATATATCTTAACACAGTCTAATGAAACATTAAATTACTAAAATCTTTTTCGTTTACATAATTCATAAACACTGCTCGGAAATACTTTAAAGTTGAGATAGTTTCACATATTAGCTGAGGAAAAAAATAAACAAAGTAACCTAAAATAGCTATTTTGTTTCAAATTCTTTTCAAGTTACTTAAAAATGGCCTTCTCTCCTACTATTTTTCAATGCATGTTACACATGAGCAAGAAGACTACTACTAAAGCATCCATATATATTCCTTTAATTGTTATGGGTTTTTAGGTTATGGTTATGTGATGAGAATAAGAAAATCTAAATCCATAATGCCACCCAAACAGGGGCAGTCCTGAACTGGGACTAGCTCCTACTAGCCTATTTCTTTCAATGGTGCTAGAAGAGGCATTCTAGATGAAAAATGGACCAGTTTTTAGGTAAGCAAACTTTCACATTCAGCTCACACAGTCGTCTCATAAAAATCAGACATCTGGGTTAGGGACTTGTGCAAAAAGGAAAGAGAGAGGAGTCTGTAAACACTTCTTTAAGTGAAAGCCTGAACTTAAAACAGCTCAAGCCAGCCATAAAACCACAGTCTAAAAACCAACTAATATCTGATTTTCCCTCCAAGGCTGAGTAATGAAGGTTAACATGGTGTTGAAAGGTAAGCAGGACAAACTGGCAGCTGAGTTAATAAACAAATAGTTGTGACTAAACTGTCATAGAACATAAACTGTTAAATCAAACTTCAACCTTGTGCTGGAAGAATCAAGCTGGATACATTTTCCCTGTCAAAATCTGGGACAGACTACTGGGCATTCCCCTACTTCCATTTCTACTTCCAAGGCAGAAGGGAAGACACTTTGTCTTTCCAGACTGTCACAGACTGCATCACAGGAGCACACTCTGCTTTCAGTGTACATGAATGTTACAGTCCACCTCTGCAGCTCAAACAAGCATCACTACATTTCATCACTGTATAAATGCAGATTGATAATCGGGTAAGCAAAATTCTTCCAAAGCTTTTCTTAAATTTGAAATTTAGCTGCCACATATCATGCATCATTCCTAGAGGTACTCTAGAATTGTGACTCAAAAGGCATGTTTTATTTTTTTAACTTTAACTTGTAAACTGTGTATTTTAATTAATTATTCACCAATCTCAAATGTTATTCAAACACACTGATATTTCCTGTCATGAACTGCAATACAGAAAGGCAAAGACTGAGAGTAATACACTTCTAGACATCCTAAAGTGAGCCATCATAGTGTGCAGATGTAAAGATGATGAAATGATCTTTAACACTTGAATTTGATTATCTTTCCTACCTAAATGATTCTATGACTCTTTGAAATGGAACATAATTGTGATAAAGGTGGTGCTGTAGCACAGCAAAAAAATGTTAAGTGGGCATTTGGGATATGTAATGCTTCACCTAGTTTTCCACCATTCATCTTAACAGGACTTTTGAGCAAGTTCTCAAAGGTATCAGAGAGCAAGATTATGGAAGTAAATTGGCATCAAGCCCCCAGACAGCTGTCTTGAAACCAGCACATTGCATAGCACTATGCTGACAGACTAAATGGATAGCTTGCCTTTTTATGCAAATATATGCAAGGAAAGGCACACTAGTTAATGAACTACAGCCAAAGGGTCTGAACCAGAAGTCATAATTCCAGATTAAATCAGCACAGATTGCAGGTGGCCACCAATCTCAGGAATTGACTCCCTCTCTTGCTCAGAGGCATCCTAAATCTCACAGTAAGGCACGTCTAGATAAGAGTACCAGAATGCTCAATGTTGTAAAGGAAGCATGTAGCTGTGAGCTGGTCTATAGTTACTGTCATTGTAAACTGCGAAACTTGACAGTCCTGAAAAACCTTTACTTGAGAGCTTTGGAGTTGCAGCAGCTCTAACTGGATGATATTTTTTACCACATATCTCAATAAAAACAGGGTTAAGTTAGGCAGGAGTGATAAGACGGCAGGTTGGAGGACTCCTTGCAACTGCAAGAAGGAAAACAACGGCAACAAGCAATGAAGGAAATAGAAAAGGGGGTGGGAAGGCAAAAAACCTGCTTTTGTGTGAAGTCATCTGTAAGGACTGCAGTACATCCTTGGGGGTAAATTAATGTGTAAGCAAATACTGCAGCTTTTCACTCAGTCAGGATATTACCCTGTTTTGTTTTGGGGTTTTTTTTGGGCTTTTTTGTTTTTTTTGTTTGTTTGTTTGTTTTTTAATTATTATTTTCTAAATGCTTTATCTCTATAGCTCTTTCAATGAAATCTTATAGGGATTTTCTTTAATTAGTTAAATCCTCCTTTTGAAACCAAACATCAGGAAAGAAAGTACCAAGGACCATTGCCCACTAACCTATATCTATATCTAATATAATGGCAACTAGCTTCCAGCTGCTACTCCTGAAAGCCAAACACTTTTTCTTAGGCATCTCACACCTGCCAGCCCCACATGAATGCCTCCAGAAGGCTAAAGAAACTCCAATGGAATGAGGTGTTCACGTGTGAAAAAACAATAGGGCCCTTCTACAAGATTCAGTCTCAGATATCTAAGCTGCATGAGACAGGGGAGACAGGGACTGAACTTGTCATTAGCTGATGGAGATCTCATCAATACAGTCAAGGCACATGAAGAACCAGTGGATGACATCCAGGTGTTTCCTAGAGGGCAGGATGATTGTGTCTCTGGAGGTTACTAACTTGATCCCTGTTGACAACAGTCTGGATATCTCCGTCACATAATAACATACAGATTTCAAAATTCAGGTGTCTCAATCTCAAATCCTACCAGTGGTCAAAGTACTGTTAATTTGACTGGCATGGTGGAATTATAGTGTTGAGTAATCACTTCTTACCCATCAACTATAATATTCCAGAATATTCCTGAAAACAGACTACTTCGGTAACAACTATTTCAGGCAGACATTAATAATTTTGCCGCTGTATTCTGTTTCTTAAATATAAGAACACTCAGAAAAGTAGACAGAAAACTTC
Organism: Sylvia atricapilla; assembly: GCF_009819655.1. NCBI lineage: Eukaryota > Metazoa > Chordata > Aves > Passeriformes > Sylviidae > Sylvia > Sylvia atricapilla. The sequence goes on from NC_089141.1 coordinate 94,836,355, forward strand.
TCAAGAAGAGACTTCTCTACAAGACATAAAATATAATCTGGTTTACCACCAGTCACATGATTTTACATGCTACATGATTTTACTCATATTTATTCCCTCAACCCAATCTGAATTTATAGAATTTTATCTTGCTGTAACATTTCAAATATTTTAAGTCTATATATGGAACCATCAAGACACTAGTATTTGCTTATTCAAGCAAATTGTCCTTGTCTTTTTATTTTTTCCACAATACTTCTTTGCACAAATTGCTAGAGGTTAATATATAAGCACTTTAGGGTAACTATCCTACATTTGCCTAAATAAATGCATCAATTGATAATGTTTAAAAAAAAATCTCTATTTTCAGTAACCTCCACAAGGCAGTTAGATAAAAGTTTCCTACCACCATGAAAAGTTCTCACTGCCTAGAGAGAAAATTCCTAGTAGACCGAAAATGTTTATAGAACTACTTGTAACAAAATAGATACACAGTTTTTATTCTAAATTCCAATTTTTTACAATTTTTTCAAATCAGGAAAAAAACTACCTTTTGTAGGAAACAGCTCAAAAGGTTTGACTAGAGGTTTTAGATACATGAGAATGAAGAATATTTCAGGATTTGACAACTAAAAACATCTGAATCATGCCTGACTGAAGAAATATAATCCCTCTGTTCTGCATTTTACAATTGCTTAATGGAACGCTATAAAAGTTTGCATGCATCTGACAAAAGTGCTCTTCGAGTATCCTAAAATTGCCTATACATTCCTATAGAAACAACCTCAGTATCAGAGACCCAATTTTCTGCTTCAATTAAAACATGCAATCTTCATTAAAATTAGTAGAAGTCACCTAGGCAATCAAGGAGACATATTTTGGCTCAAAGTATCTTAAGAATAATTAATGTATTTGGCACAAATTCTGAAACAACATTTAGGCCAAGCCACTTACATAAACAATCTTTTTAGTCATATTCTTACAAAAGGCAAAAGCAGTAACAGCTGTCACAGCTCATTGTCCAAATACATCCGTCTCTTTTTAATTTTAATCTCTTCTGTATCTGAATTTTTAAGACACTCACTTCAAATAATGTCTTTTTTTTAGTTTTCTTCTATGACTATAATTTTCCTTCAGATATTAAAAAGTAGCTTAAAGATTCTGTTCTTCTAAATTGTGACCACTACAGTAGATATACTTGCTTCTTTCATGCATTTTCTTGCTCAGTGTAACTACTGCAGTCCTTTCCAGGCCTGAAGATGACCAACAAAGATGAACAAATACATCAAGATATTTTCAACATAAGAGCTTTTCCAGCAAGGGAGCATCACTGTAGGCAAAGATGGACTTCATCTGTGTTAGAAAATCTAAACTTCTTGAGTATATCTCAGGCTTTATTTTGGTTATAAAGACACATGATACATAAAGTCATTCAAATCTGGATGAATCTTACAATACCATAAAATGTGCTCTTAAAGACAGAGCCTATCACAGTTAAGTTGAAGCAGTCTGTGCCAGTAAAAGCTCTTTTATGTCACTGTAATTACGTCCCTGTAAGTAATTTGATAGAAGAGTATTGAAAAGCTCTGTACTGCCAAACCAGCTGCTGATAAAATTTTGTGTTTCTCTCCTCTCCTGGACCTGACAACAGTAAGACAAAGGTATGGTGTTAAGGCCATTAAAATATTTTTTAAAGTAGAAGAATACTTCTAGCCAAAAACCATTACAGCTCAGTTCCTAAAAAATGTCATCATATCTCTTCAGGCACAAATCCAATCAAAGAAGTTGAAGAGAAAAAACATACCAGCCTCATCTGTAATGCATTTTAAGCTAATTTATTAGCACCAACTGTTCCCAAGTAACTGATTTGCACGGCAAATACTATAAGCAAAGGCTTTCTTTTAAGAGCTTTACTTTATTTCCTTCATGGATAGTTTTGGCACATTTTGCTCTTTCCCACTGTAATAGTAGAACTAAATTTCATTTACTCTGCAAACTTCCATGTAATATCTCAGAAGAAAAAAATACTCTGAAGTTTGTTATGTGCCATACTAATAACTCAAACTGCTCCAGTTATTCCCAAGAAGGACAATCAATCATTACATTTCCTATCTGAGTGTCCGAAAGCTATTTCTCCCATCACAGAATTTTACTGGGTTTTTTTTCTAAATGACAGCTACCTTACAGCAAGACTTCTTTTAAAATAATAAGCAGAAATGTAGCTTTAAAAGGATCACTTTGACTAATAGAATACATAGTATAGAAGACAGGGACATTTCATGCTTGAAACAGTGTCTTCAAAAACATAGGAAAGCAGAAGCAGACTAAACAGTGGCATTTACTTTCCAAGTCTACACAAGGAACACATCATCAGTCCAGAATACTTACCATCCTCCCCTATATATAAATATGCTTGAGAGTGTGTATATGCTAAAGCTTTTCAGTGTTTTCTGTTTAGTTCCACACACACCACCACCATCACCACCACCCCCTCCAAATTATGCTAATGCCTTACAAAAGCTTTATTCAGCTTTATGCAGATCATGCACAGTACAAGACCAGCAGTGGGCTTTACCTTCCAGAGCCTTGCTTCTTGCACAGCCATTCCAACCAAGTGCAAATCATGTGATATGAAAACAGAACAATAGTGTTTTCCAACTCATTTAATTCAGTTTGGGCATGAGAGATGGTGTCTTTACAAAACCATCAGCGAAGGTTAAGTGAGAGGCATACAAAAGTATTAGCCAAGATGAAATCCAGAAATGGCATTCTCACCCCCAGTTGTTAAGTACTGCAAGGGAGACTCCAGTCCCATTGTCCTTTATAAGGAGAGTGAGGAAGCAGTTGGCAGAGATGAGCAGGTGTGGCTCCAAGAACAGCATGAACCAAATCAGCAGTGGGCACCAGCTCTGCTTCTGTCCTCCCGCTCTGTCTGGGCTGCCCACTGTGTTTGCTCTCTAGTACTTCAGTTAAAAATCTAAACAAACTTTTAGGCTGGCAGTGCTGACAAGCCTCCAAGGTGTAAGCTGACCACCTTGCCCACTGCCAAGTCAACATAAAGCACTGGGATGGGTCCAGGAGCTGAGGACAGGGAAGATTTTCCTTTCACACATCAACAGATACAGCCTAGTGGGCAGCCAATCCCGAAACAAATTGTGTCTTGAAAATTTGCTTTTTTCCTCAGCCTTTTACTAAAGTGAAAAATTATTTGGGACTTCAAAGTGACCACTAAATAAATAAAATATTAAGCACTAGTGCTTTTTTCTCTTGCATTTAGAAGATGTAGACTGATGAAAGAAAGGGGTACTGCATTCTAAAATAATAAAGCATTATTTGCCCTATTTTTACTCAAGTTCTCAAACACAAGCATATAAATTTGAGCAATCTGAGAGCTACAAAATGTAATCAAAAAGAAGACTCTAATGCCACCATCCTGCATATAACTCGTCCAATAAACAAATTTTCACACAGAAACTTAAATCTTTTCATTAAATAATTTTTATACTGTTTAAGTTTGCTACTACTTCAGGCAAAAAGCCTTTATACTTTAAGGCTGGACAATAGTGTTTGCAATAATATATTGCATATATCTCAACTTCTTATTTTATTTTCAAACTGATACATGTATTACAGAGCAAAGTCAAGCTTTTTATTACATTCTCACATGTCCCCTCTGAAAGCAAGAAGTTAAGGGAATTGGAGAATTTACCAGGTTACAGTTCTGGCCTCAATGGTCTGTAGCAAGAATTTCCAAATCCCAGCCAAGATGTGAATTGTCCTTGCCTTTTACCACTCTACAATATCTCACCCTCCATGCCAACTACACACTCTTTGCTCTGCATCTTCTTCATTCAAAACAAGAGTCTGGAGTCTCTGCAATGGTTTTCAGAAATTCTCTTTTTAAAAAGCTCAGGAGTTTCTCAAGTGCTTCTCAGCAGCATGAAGAATCCAGGCTGAAGGAGAGAGAAAAGTATCTCTTATCTTTCCTATAACTGGTATATTGGTAGATAGCAAAAATATAAACAAACACATAGTAATCAAACCCTGAAGAGCTTAAAATGGAAGAAATGAAGATATACTACTGACCAAATGAAAATCAGAGGAAGAGCAAGGAATTGTATTCCGAAAACCCTATGATAGGAAATAAGATTTTAAAACTGAAAAAAATAATCACAAGTAACCAATTTGGCTTAGAATCAAAGTCAACTGACATCAATGATATCTGCATTTAATTCAGCAGGCTTTCAATACTGCTCTAATTGCTTTAATTGAGTCTTGAAAGATAACTCCTGATCATATCATAACACATTATGATAATAGATAGCTGAAAACTGAGACTCTTAATGGCAAAAGCTCTTTTTTTCCTCATTCATTTACCATCTCTGTTGTATGAATGAATGTTTTGTAAATATTTATCCGAATTTGCATTTTTTCAGCAGCAGCTTCTGAAGTAAAAGTTTTACATTGTTCAACTGTCTTTATGCATTTGTTTACTCGAGGTGTGGAACAGCTTGCCCTAAAAGAAGTTTCAATTCTGTCCTACTATTTCTTTCCAGTGCAATTAGTTTTACATTTATCAGTGAAGGATTGGTAGATCATTTTGTCCACAGATGAGCACATTTTCAGCATAATGTCAAAATATGGAACTTTAAAACTTTAATGCTAAAGTTCAGCAATTTTAAAGCAATAAAAATTGCCTGCCAATGTTTTAATTTTTACTGTAAAAATGTCTATAAAGTGGTGAGTTATTAATCTCATTGTTCTTGTCTATCCCTTTCAATGAGTACCTAAATTATTGCACAGGATTTAACAGCAAACTTTATCTGCTGAAGCTTCTTAACAATACAGAATACACAAACTTCTACAACAATTTTGCAACTGTACTGGTTTCTAAACCTTTTTTTACCAGTTTCAAAAATATTGTATTTAAGTACTAACATTGTCTGTTTAACTTAATAGAAACTTCATTAGCATAACTTCTAGGTGTTGCATTCACACATTTATAATAAAGAACTGTTCACAGAAAATGTGTCCAGCTCAAACTACAGCTCTTAATTGCTAAAGTAGATCCAAATTAGCATTCACAGGCTGCATTTCCCTAACAACAGGCTTTCAAGCTGAAAATAATTTGTAATTCAAAAAGGATTTTGGTCAATAGATTCTGAGCATACAAAACATGTTTGGCACTTAAGAATTCCAAGACCTGTTGAAAACATAAGAGTTTACATTTTCTTGTTTCCTGTTACTTTTCTCTGAAATATTATAAAATGGTTGTATGACTTGATAAAAGTTGGAATTACTCCCAGACATTCAATTTAGACTGCTTTATTGACAATATCTGATGAAATCTTATTCTATATTTACAACAGTTCCTTACTTTGACTCCAAATGATGTAATGTTATTATAGTTTAATAAACAGGAAAAGATGTTGAGAAAAATAATCTTATGTAAATTGGAAACACACCAGCCTCCACTTCAAAATGTTTGTCTGTACATATGTATAGATTACAAGTATAGCTTCTGCAATATGCTTATTCCAGCAACAGATGCAGAAAAAATTCAGGTTGATACATTGATTAATTATATAGTTAAGCTGTGTCTAGTACTGAATGTGCATAAATTACAGGCAATTACATTTTTATGAGGATTTATGGTACATAGCAAGCAATAAGATTTTTTAAAAATTCAACAGGAATTTCTTACTACAAAAATAGAAAAGCGCATACACAATAGTTTATATTTTTCCATGTTTGGTTGTCTTTGAAAGTCTGAATTATGTAGACATGATATGATGGAAGCAATATGTGGTATTAGTACTTCTGCGCTGCACCACGCTTCTATAAAAGTGCTGAAGAAGCTCCTGAAATAGTTCTCAAAGAATTTAGAATGTGATTTCCCCTATGAAGTCTGTTTATGATTTGGGCAATAGATGACATCTCTTGATTTGCAAGCAAGGAGAAGAAGGAGGAGAAGGATGAGGAGGAGAAAGAGAGGAAGAAGAAAGAAGAAGAAGAAAGAAGAAGAAAGAAGAAGAGTGAAACAACAGACCTGTCAAACTACTGTGACAGAAGAAATGCCCACCAGTTTGGCCTTCACCTGAAGTCCTCTCTCCCTTCCTCTTCCCCCTCAAGCCTGACCCTCCAGCTTGATGCCCTCACCCAACATTCCTGCAGACCCATCAGCTTCTCCAACTGTATCTGGCTGGTTGGAAGTGCTTAGTAACAAGATTTATGGGATGAAGGGAATCTGACATTACATGGCAAAAGAACCATCCTGCAAGAAGAAAATGTATGCCTGGATACAGACCTGCCTGTGTGTGTCTACAAAGAGACTCTGTATTCTCAGGGAAGAGAGCTCACTCCACATGGGGAACAATACTCCACAAGACTCTGCTGTTCTGTGCCAGCTCCAAATGAAATATTTTGCTCTGAAGGGTAGAATTGCTTCAAATAATTTCTTGATCACATTGAAACAGATTCAAGTATTATCTCAGCCATGAAAACAAATGAATGCAATGTCCCAGTCTGGGATCTAGGACATAGCAAAAATTTCTCCCTGAAAGCTCAAAGATGTCACTTTGTCACAGCTACAGTGCTTTTTGTGCATCACAAGGCACAAAAGTTTCATCTGTATTTTCACTCTGTATTTGTCATATTGCATATTTTTGTTAGGCAGGCAAACTGCTGTTGCGTTAATTCTGTTAAGTGAAAAAACACGGAAAATCATGTAAAGAAGTTAAGTCAATTTTAGTAAAAACACTCCGAGACTGAAACAATATATTAAGTTCACTTCTTCTTTTCTAAGTCATACAATATGTTTTGCATATTGTCATAATTTTAGGAGACATGCCATCTAGGAAAAGGCAAGATCCACAGATCAAAGACTTGGCAGACAACTTTGTAGATTATTTCATTATGTAACCACGCTTCTATGCTAACTCCAAAAGCAAAAGAGCTGTTACAGATGGTTTCTGATGTCAGTTCTTTCCTCACTATAATTGTAAGACACATTAGAACAATTAACAGCTTAAATAATATCCAACCAGGCTGGACCTGTTTTGATTTCAAAGACAATTAGAAGTAAGATTATTATGGGCTTATCCAAATGTTTCCTTCATCCCCTCACCTTGCATGTTCAAAAAAGTTAGCTATGATTGTTTCTCACACTTATTTGACATGCAGGATGCTTCAGTACTAAATTATTCACTCTGTACTCTAAATTAGATTTGTCTCAGACTTACTCTGTAGCTCCTCAGTCTCTTACAGCTAATTTAAATATGAAAATGAAAACCATTTTTTTACTGAAGCTAAAAAAATACATAAAATAGAGTAGAAGTTTTAGTTTCACAGGGAAAAGTAAAGTATTTGATTTCCTATGAACCAGATTACTGTATCTTTTACATTCTGGATCACAAAATAGGAAATAAACACTATACTTTCAAAACATTTTACATCTCCATCATCAGCTTCAACCACCATAACTAAAAAGATTGAGATGATTTACACAGCAGCATGTGAGTTCTTCAGTCAGTATAACAAGAACTTTACATAGAGGTTCAAGTAGGAAAAATACAATGTAGGCCACCAATCTACTAGCCATTTTCCAGCTCCATCATGCCAACAGTTATCAAAATACATTACATCCATGAACTACAAGAAGCTCACTGTCTATTGTTAGCCATGTAGGAGTTTACTACAACCAACACAGTAAATGTTAATGACAGACTCGTATATATTTTAAGTTGAAATTAACTTATCAAGTGTTAAGTGAAATTAACTTATCAAGAGGACATGAATTTAAAACAATCTATTAGAGCAGTTGATGATAAGTAAGAAAAAACAAGCTCTTTATCTATCTAGCTGAGTGCTGGAAACAGAAAAACAAACTATGGCAGAATTTTTTCACTCCTATCAGTTTATCATGGTGTCAGTTATCATCCAAAAGAAGGACAAAAAAAAAACCACCCCAGAATTATTCCAAAATGCAAATCTAGACAAATGGAACATATCTTACATTATGACACATTGAATATTATGACACATTAATATGCTAGTAAAGCTTCCACCTTGGGAAAGCCATTTACACTATTATAGTGTAATCCTTTTCCTACTTAGCACAATAAAATGTAAGCACAGATATAATTAGAAGAAACTGTGAAAAAGGTTCATTATTTTCTTGGCAGAGAGCATAATGAATCCTTTTCATTGTTGTGTTATTTGCTACTCTTTCTTCCTTGTATTAGACCAGATGCCATGAAAAATTATTATAGAATTCAGTGGCATAATCCAAGAAGGCACTAGTGACCAGCAGCCTACATGCTTGCATGTATAGCCTTTCCTATCTCATTACTTGGGAAAAAACAAAAAGCAATATAAAACTAGGACTAATATTTGACAAGAAATTAAGCCTCCCTTCCACCAGAGTTGCCCTTGGCTACTATTCTGTTAATGTGTTGTGTACTCATATTTCTTTCTTTCCTGTCTCTCATTGCTGATTTACCTAAATTCATGCCAGACTTGAGCTGCTGCGGACTCCTAACAAAGACACTGGACAGTATAAGCTTCCTATGTTCAGTGAAACACTTCATTCTACAAAGACTACAAAGCAGGATACCAGTATTAATTTAACTTCAAACATCATCACAGCTTTCTCCTCACGAAAAATTTCAATTCTTAGATAAACTCAAGTAAGTGATCTCAGCTGTATGTAACAGAATTATTTTTCAGCACAACAGCAGACCTAGTGATATCTATATAATCCCAATGAAGTGCATGGGAGGTATATATTATTCCATTTTACAGATCCAGGGAAGTAATAGAATACAGAGAGCACAGAACTTGCCAAGAGAACTTAAAGTTTTTTAGCAATAAGAATGTGCATTTTTCAACTGCAGGTAAATTAAAAGAATCTTACTCCTGCCTGAGTTACAGTCACCTCTAAGCAGCTCATCATTTAAAATAATTTTCTATATCTGGGTGACAGCACAGATATTGCCAAACCTGGAGTATTACATTCAGATTTTGCTGTGGTGATCCCCATACCCCACGTCTGTCTCCTGTTTTGCTCCCTGCAGAACAGAATACTGCACCCTGAGATTTCCTCAGGCAGGTGGGTCTTTTGACTTTTTCCAGTCAAAATTAGGCTGCTTATCAAAATTTGTAAATTTGACCAGATTAGCTTCTGTTGATTAAAATAGGCTCTGATGCGCTCACTGGAGCACCAGAGTGTGGAAGCAGTAATCATGGGGACAGTGCAGAGGGAGAAGAAATGATAAAGCTGGGGGGCAATAGCCTCTTCAGTGGTACTGTGAGAATCCCAGAAAGCATTCTGCACAAACATAGTGCAGAATCTGTAGCCCAGCTGAAGGAAAGGTATGTATCGTGCTAGGAGGAAAATTTACTTGGTTAGCACTGGCTAACCCGAACTCCGAACAATTGCTAAGCGAATGCTCACCATGAGAAAGCCCTGCCAGCTGAACTAGAAGAGTGCTAAGGGCACAGGTTGAAGGTCGATTACAAGTTTTAAAGGAGAGGACGAAAAGTGATTGATATACTTCTCATCCACAGACTTAAGGCAGCCTCTCACAATCAGTAAGTAAATGTAAATCAAAGAAACAAGGACACCATTTAGCAGGGTAGCTAGCATGCAAATTAACACTGGCATAACTCTATGTAACAACAATATGGTCATATTACAACTCAGTTTACAGTAACTTATATATTTTTCTGCATTCCTCTTACAACTGTGAATTCCAAAACTGTAAGAAGCGACTCCTTGTAAATAAAGTCACCTGCAATTATAAAGTGACCAAATAACTATCAGTCCTATCTGCAATACTCCTTAGTGATGTAGGCTGCTAAATATTAAATGATACTTTTTTGCAGCTCAAAAAACAGCCTGTACAAACCTAAAATTAGCACATCTCCCTCCTCCAAAGTGTTTTATCCATTCCTTTAAAATATTCACATCAACCTGAATATGAATTAAATGTGGCTTCTCTTTTTTGTCCTCTTTCAAACAAAATCTGCATTTCAAAGGAAATAGACATTTTTATGTTGGATAATGAAGAGAGTATCTGCCTACTCTTCCTTTTGTGTTTCACGTTTTATATCTCCTCTTTTCAATTTTTCATCTCAAATCCCTAAATTTGGCTGGTAAGAAAAGCATTGTGCACATATTATAAACAATCAGAGGGTTTGTTTTCTAATTTGTATAGTACTTAAAGATGATATCCATAGCTGTATCATGAAATAGTTAAAGCTGGAAATGACCTCTGGAGAGCATCTAGTCAAACTCCCTCTGCTCAAAGCAGGGTCCACTAAAGCAAGTTGTTCAATATAGAAAGAAATGAGTGCTGCTGTTGTACATGCTTTTATACTACAGAGCAGGCTCATTCTTTGATTAAGATCCTATATAGCTACAGGTACAAAAGCTCCATAAGAAATAATTCCCTTGTTTCCCATGCAAAAAAAAAGATTATTCAACAAAAAGACTACAGCACTATACATAAAAAGGTAACTACAATTACAGATCTGCTCAGTCTTCATAGAGCGTCTGTTTCATCATAAAACAGCAGCACCAGAACAAAAGTAACACTAGAGATAAATTAAATGATACTGTCACAAAAAGCCACCAAACTGCTGTGTTTTAAGGGTTGGTCAAGGCCATGATGTGGGAATACTTCAGCCTGGGTACGCCTGGAACAGGCACTACTTGAGGATGCACTTTTAGACGCAAATTAGCTACTGGACAAGAAGATAAATCAAAGAAACGTAAGGCATTGGGTAATTCTTGTTTCTTGCAATTCTGCCTAACTAGATATATCTGTCACTAACAGATACTTAACCTATTTTACAAACAGCAACAAGAAGTCCGGTGTCATCCTAGTATTTTAGATTGACGTAATTCTTCTGTAAGACAGAGTTTATACACACATAGACGTTTTATCTAGACAATCTTGCAAATAGCACTTTAGAAGTTCTAGGAGCTCAGGCTGTAATCCTCTGTAAGTATTTCTGCATTAACAAAGAAAAGCAAAACATGAAGTAGTAAGAACTACTCCAAGTAGAGCACCACTGTTTAGCTTCAGAATTACACTATTCAAAGATGGTACTGCAAGTTCCATGAACTTCAGTGCTGTTACCACACTGATACTTTTACACTGACTTCCCTGTGGACTGGATTTTTACTTGAAAAACATGGCAGAGAAAGCATGTATAAGTATTTCCAAACTGGAGCCCAAGTGGAAAAATCTGTGATGGATGATTACAAATTTAACAGATTTCTAGCTTTTCACTGCAACCTCTCACTACAGAGTCTCTTTATAAAAAGTTTTCTCTCAGAATATCCTGATTGTTGTCATTATTTTGGAAGCCTTGTTATGTTCAAGAGCAAATACGGCCATTTTGAACATATGCTTGACTAGCCATGTTTTTTAAAAACATATTCTGTAAATCAAAAACGAAAATCAGATGACTTGCCAACTGGACCGCAAGCAAAAAAATAGAGTTTTAAAATATTGTGTTATGCTAAAGAAACAAGCAGACAAAAAATTCACAGAAACTAATGTATTTAGCAAAATAAGCAGTTCATTTCACTCATTTCAGAAACTCAAAAGGAGGCAGAAGTCCCAAACAAACTTTAACAACTGCATAAAGCCACAATTTTCTCAGTGTTCCATAGGCAACATTTTGTGAAGCAGCAAAAAAAAGAACAGATACAGTGAGAAAAACTTAAATCTGCACTTAGGACCAACTCAAACTCACAGTTTTCAAACAAAAATTCTTCCTTTCTGAGAAGGAAAGGATGCCTCCACTTATCTGAATGAAATACTGGACTCAGGGAAAGGCAGATAAATTTTTTCAGGGAAGTGATGCTACAGGATGGAAGCTGAGAGATAAGTTGAGATGATGTGTAGGACATCTGCAAGCAGAAAATGCCAAATGTTTGTGCTTCTTTTCTTCCTTTTCACAGCAGCTCTAATGATCAAAGGGCCATGCTTGTAAATGCTAGCGAAGTCGTGACAAAGGTTAAGACTAATCCACATACTTGAAGAATCAAAAGATTCTCCAAACATACAGCCCTTTAAAATTAGAACTTAAGCAAGTGGAAATTAGAAAGCACAAGAGATTAGCATCTTTGAGAACTGTGCATTTCTGCTTAGGTAGATGCTTGTTCACATAGATAACAGAGCAGAAATACAAGGGAAAATGTTCTATCTCTCCCAGATACCAGTTTCAACTATACAGTATTTTTTAAAAGCTCAGATATGGGACAAGATGACCAGACTTAAAATATGAATTCTTTATAAAACCTGGTATTTAGTAAAAACATCCACAATAAACTAGTCACAAAGAATGAATATGTGTGTATTATCCCAGCTGTAGCCTGCAACTTGCAAACAGAAAAATTGCCAAGTTTGAAGCCCACTCGCAAAATCTTTGATTTGAAGGATGTAATTGCTGGAGGAAGACTTTGTATGACTGCAGTTTCTTAAGTTTCACCAAAATTTTACTTGGATACAAAGTAAAGAAAGAAAATTCTTGTGCTAGATTTGTTTGTTGGGAGCTGAGAACAAGTAAAGGCTTCTGGATTCAGGTCTCGTGGGCCAGCCAATTGAATGTCACTGCCAATTATCAGTCCACTTACTTCAGTGAGAATAAAAAGATATATTTTCAAATAAATATACAGATCCATATACAGTGCACTGACAACATGCATCCTGCATTACAAATCTCAGGCATTAAATGAACAAGTTCAGAGCATAAAAACTTGTGAAGAAAGCAGGGAAAGCTTCACTGCTTTCAGTAAAAGTCAGGAACTATGGTACCAAAAGAGATTTCGATAACAAGCATCTTGAAAACATACCACATTATGCTATGTTTACCTTATCATTACATTATCAGATCTAGGAATATCTGAAAATTCTGATATTCCACATAAAGGCTGCTGTATCTACACTTGTACTGAAACTCTCGTTTGTTTCACAATTTTCTTTCAAACAGATTTCTGACATATTTTTATAATTTCTGTCTCTATCAATCAAGTATCATTAATGTATTTGCCACATATTCTGTAGATATTCCTACAGAATAGGAATATTAATTTTAAAAAACAACCTTTTTTTGGGAGATCCAATTGCATGTCCTGATGTTCTCTACTGAAGGGCCCAAGCAAAAAAAAAACAAAACCTGTTGAGATTCTCATCCTTTTAAAGAAATGAAAAGAATAAATCCACTGAAGGTTGCCTCTTAATGTGTTTTTCCTCAAATTAGTGTTAGGGAATGTTGGAGGGGAGCAGTCTTGTGTCCCCCTTATCCCTTGTTTTTCTTTGTGGGAGCATGCTATTGTACAATAAAAATGTCTTTTCAGTAATTTGTCATCTGCTTTGAAATCATTCCTTTCAATATAACCTTTTGTTAAGATCAGGCAGTAGAACACATCTCCTTCTGCAGAAAGGCACAAATTAAATTTCTAGTACACAGTGAGTGGATGATTTCTACTGAAAAATTCTATTTCATGAGCATGAACACAGTTGAAAGATTAAGATATTTAACACATTTATATCATACCTTCTATAAAAGTTTGAGTTAGTACAAATTATCATATTTGTACTCCCAGGCTTAAATTTAGTACCACAAACCTTTCCTAAAACTGGTATAATTTGACAAATGTTGAACTTCATACTTTCACAAAACTATTTCTGCTTATTCACTTTGTGTATACATATGTATTGAAGAGGAGAAAGCAAATAGAGTGTATTTTGACTTAGAACCTAAAGCCTTCTTTTCACCTACTCCAATGTTCCCTGTGAAGTGACAGCACTATCATAACCCTTATTTCCAAACAATTTCATATTGTTGGAAACCTTTCATAAACAGAGACTGCAAGCTTGGACTTTTATGACTGCCCTACCACCCATATTTCACTAAGTCTGAAGGAAGTTTACAAACCTACTTCTATGCAGAAAAATGTCCCTCTGCTTTTAGCGGTCAGATATTTCAACTACTTCTCATGTCCCAATGTGCAGAGACCATGCTGCTAATGCCTACACTTGCGCATATAAATCTCTAATCTGTCAATCCAGTTGCCTGTGAATAGTCTATTTAGGTTGGGTTTAAAGCAGTGGGAAGTCGACCTACACGAGAGAGTTCCCTTGTAAAATGACCGGAGGTCAGTGTTATTATCTCTGTAGGCTACCAATGGTGCATTTGTTCCACCCTGTGTATGAGTCATTCATTTATAATAAGCTCCACTGAGCTTTGAAAGTGCTGGGAGGGATGGCTACAGAAGCTTATCTTCTGTCAATTGGCTGAAGAGTAAGACGACTCCAAAAAGAGATGTCCTCAGTATTTAACTGCTGAACTAGAAGATGATTTAACTTTGTTATAAATAAATTAGAGACCTTACACCCAAATCCCAGTGGAAGTATGCTGTAATCCCACTTTCTATTCAGACTGCCACTTAGCCATATACTTCCCTCACTTTTGAAGTTCTCGTTGTTTATAAATACCTGCTGAAGATGTGTATTGTCAATAGCAACTTCCCATTAAAAGCAAAAATAGTTACAAACTGCAAAAATCCAGTTTAAGCAATTAATGTACAACTACATTATCCAGACGTAATTCTAGATCAAATAATTGATCTTTCAAATGTAGAATTTAAATAATGCAAACAAAACAAACTCAGTGTTCAACTGAAAGTAAGTTACATACAGATTTGGGTTCAAATTTTTCAGATGCAAAATCCCCATATGGTTTCAACACAGTAGAGCATTTCTCTTTTATAGGATTCTTGAGGGAGTGAGAGAGGAAGGTGAAAGGAAAACACAATAAAACAAAACCATTTCAGCATTCCTGCAATAAACTGACATTTGTAAATGGCTGCAGGATTCATGCAAAAAACAATTCTCCTACTCAACATATTTACACATATTTGTTTATAAATTTTAATACAGAAGTGTCATTTAAATGTTTCATACACTCTTCTTACGAGACATTCTTGTTAGTCTTGGAATTCCTTCCACAATTTAGCTGCTGCTGCTTTTTCCTAACTTACTCCATTTCTCTGAGGTCTCTTAAAAGCCTATCTACCTGTTATCTTTATAAGATGTGGCATTTTTAGATGGTGGACCACAGAACCAAGGAGAAGTTAGTTAAAGCTTTCTTAATACAAGAGACAAAGGTGTCAAGACACATAAATTTCTGTGGCTTGGTCTTGAAAAGATACAGAGCAATACAACTTGTCAGCTTGACAATTCTTCCAGGCTTTGTTTACTGCTCTTGCAACATTCACACAAAATGAGATCACCAATCAGACAAGGTCAGAATATCACGCTAACCAAATGCTGGATAAAATATAGCACTGAGAATGCAAAGTGAATGTCATACATCATTACAGAGGGGCTCAGATTACTGTAGGCACACAGTATCACGCTTCAGTAGTAGTTGGATTTAATGCAACATCTACCACTTCAACAGACCACCCCAAAATAACTACATATATAATTAATTTAAATAAAAAATGTTTTTATTTCCTTTACTAGTATTCTGGAGTCATGAATAAAATACACAATCATTTTCTGAGTATCCATCCTTTCCACTTCACAATACATTTCTCAATCTTATTCATGTCCTTTCCATGTTATGTGATGCCCACTTTCAATTCAAGTACCAAATGTGGAGTCATTTGCAAAGCTGAAACAGTAGAATACAAACAAGGGGTGGAAAGGTCAAAATAGGCCTGACATCTTTACAGGCCTGTCTTCTCACTGACAGATTTCCCAAAACACACGGTGCTTCTTGTTAAGCAAGTGTCACCAGTTTCTTTATTGTCTTCTTCCAAGGTGTTAAACAGCTCTGTACTGTTTGATAACCTGTCATCACCCAACAAATGTTAGCAATAAAGAAAAAAATGCACTGGCTTTCCATGACAGCATAATAAAACATACTCAAGAGATAAAACTAAAATAGAAAGTAAAATCATATTGAGGTTTTTCGGCCTTCCCCCAGGGAAAAAACCCAAAAACCAAACTGTAATGCACTTAAAATGTCACCCCTTTTTAACTGATCAATCAAGTGAGTTTCTGTGCAAACACAAAACACACTTGCCACACACGCAACTGTTTGAATTGCACTGACCTACCCAAGAAACTGACAACTGTAGGGGTAAGAAACTTTCAAACTATTACAATATGGCACTCTTTCTTTCTTCAGTTCCATGGTGAACTTCTTTTTTTTGGTTTGTTTTAATAAGAGACAGACAATTAAATCACAACTCATTTTTCTAAGAAGAAGAAGGTGTGGTGGGCAGATGGCAGAGGTGCAAAATGCCTCCACTAGGACCCTGCTGGCAGGGCAGGAATGATCCCTGACATTTGTTGGTAAAGATGCAAGTATGTGATCTGCCCACACTACTATGCTGCCTGTTCATTGTTCTTTCACCACCCTGCTGTGCCCTTACTTTTCTTTTAACAGAGTACCATGAATGTCTTTTAACATTTTTAATTAATCTGCCAAAAGTAGAAGTTTAAATAGCCATTAAGTGCACCATACAAGTCACTAAGCCTTTTAAATCAGTATTACATCTGACAATCTTTCTACCATAGAACCAGTAAAAAGGGGAAGAAAAGCTGAATTTCTAATTAATTCAATCTTCCCCTATTCGTGATTAAAAAATTTATGTATATGAATAGTGTTTGTAAATTTTGCTGTTGATATTGTCGGGATAAAAATCTTTAAAGTACTGCCCATAGATACACCCACTTCCTTACAATAATTACTTTCAAGTGTATTATAAAATAAATCTGCATAGTGTTGGAATAATGAGGACAAATAAGCCTTTCCCTGAAGATGATGATGACCTACTTACTTGCCATTTAAGGAAACAAAGTCCTCAATCTGCAATACTTTCACTTACTAAGCCTAGAAAACATGAAAATCTGATGACTTCCCTATAGATGGACATTATTTTGAAGGAAGTGCATGTTGTGATTTTTTGCACCACTATTACTATTTAACAAAAAAAAAATATTTCTACAATAAAGCTACACCAATTTAGTTTTCCTGGTTTCAGTTTATTTAATGGGAGGGGTAGAAATTAAAAAGAAAAAAAAAACTGCAAGAAAGCTACCAACTAAATATCTTCTTTAAAAAAACACTCTTTTTTATTCAAATGTGTTACTCAGCTATAGATTAATTTTAAAATATTCAGTTATGAAACAGAAAGATTTAATTAATTTTTTGAAAAAAATAAGCACTTGAAAGGGGCTTATTTTCTGTATCATGGCCCCACCAAAAACATAAGTTACAATTATCATAGGAGTTGTATTTGACACAAAGTGAAATATGACTTTGAATAAGGAAACTATAAAGCAGGAACAGCTGAACTCTACAGAAACACAGTATTTCTGTCATGCAGATACCTTCACTAGGAAATTAAATAAATAGGAAAGGAAAATAGAACTCTGAATAATATATGAGCAGAATAGATCACCAGTGGAATGATGTTGGAGAGTTTCTCTGAAAAAAAACAATGTTTCTTTAAGAAATATTTGCAGAGTCAATGATCTTCCAAGGTGGCAAAGACAGATTTCATTGATTTAAATAGTTACTCATCAGCTCTACTGTCTCAGTACTTCTTTACAGAAATAAAACCTAACATTTCAAAAATCTCACACAAAAAATTGCAACTCCTCCCTTGCTCCTGGCCCTTTAGGAGCTTTAGACCTGCCTCCTGGTGGGTGAATAATGATATACTCACACATCACTCAACAATATGGTCCAGAACCAAACAAAAGTTAACAAGTGTAGCCAGACTGAGCTCTTGCCTGCTGGGTCTGATCATACCTCCCATGAGCATTCCTGCAAGCAAGCTTGGATAGTTCTCCCAATAAACTGCATGGACCAGGCCAGGGATGTGTTTGGTGCTCTGCATTGCGTTCTCACGCCAAACTGAAAGAATTCCAGATTTAGGAAAAGTAACACATGAGAATCCACATAATGCTAAAGCTTGATATAACTGGACAAAAGGTGAAAAAATTACGGAGTGGTAAGTACTGTTTAGCCAATATTCTGTTGTTTACTAGATTTAACAGGGTGGTCATATTTATGCAAAACAAAATTCAGTTATTTCCCTCTTGAAGGTGTTCAAAGTTCAGTGAGTAATATTGCAGCTAGATGTTTCACATAAAAAAAAATAAATGAAAACGTTTCATTCCTAATTTGAAACCGCTTTAAAAGTCAATTCTGTGTTCCTAGCTCTGGAAAATTTGTATTATTTTTGGAGGGTGCACTTCAAATCCCAAGTGCTGTAACTCAGTTTTATTTTCCTGTTCATATCCTGATTTATTGTGGATATTGAAATTTAATGGATTTTGGATATAATAATATCACATCTATGAGAAAAATAAATATAGTCAGCTGTACTCTTTATTCAAAGTCAGAAGCTGCAAACTCTGACATTTGTTGGAACCCATGGGTTTTACAACTTAAAGCAAACAGAACATTAGCTATATTTGGGAAAAGATCCTTGTTCATAACTTGGTCTTCTGGTTCACACTCTAAAGGAAAAAAAAAATCCTTTACAGATTTAATTACAGCAATCCTTTAATTTCTAAATGCATAAGCTGAAACAAGAAATCTATCTGTACACACATAAACCAGCATCAAAACAGTACAAGGCTGAATAGTTATCCATGTCTTCTTTTATTTCAGTGTAGTGGATCCTGCATGGGCAACTCGTTGAACATTAACCCAAAATACTGCTTTACATCTTCCATAGGGACTAAATGCATATTTCAACATTCAATAAATATGGCTATGAATTTCCCTTTCACTTTACACCCCAAGTAGCTGTTCACTTGTTTAAAATGAGGATACGAACCAATTGCAAATTAGACTGCAGGAAGCCTTTAGAACCATTGCAGACTTCAGAAAGTTTATGGTATCAGGAAAAAGGCCCAAATATATTCCTGTCACTACCTCCATATTGGGACTTCTATCAGTACAGATACGTGCTTCCACTGTGCAGTCAAATTCCTCAGGCCATTGAAACAGCTAAAAATATTTGATATGATTGAGATCAGAGTGTATGCTTATAATCCATACAGTAAATGTGAATATTATGGAAGAACTGTCAGAACCAGTTACCTTTCTGACCCGTTAACCTGAGACCATACCCCAAATAAGCAGAACTTTTTAAGGAAACTCAATAAGGAGATCTACTTAAAATTCATAGCACAAAACCCACTCTTTAACACTGCATCCTTTCAGAAGCATTTTTGTCTGTTGTGCAGAGAGAGTTATTCTAATATACAGCCAGTACTAAACAGCAATTAACTCTTTAGTGTCTGATTAAACATCACAGTTAGTGTCACAAATTATAACCTGCAATTTTTGTTTAAGGACAGCTGGTGCTTCTGCAGTCAGACAGCTTTCCAATTCTTTGCAGGCACTCAAAAGTAGAAAACAGTCATAGCTCTCATTCCAGCTTAATGCTTTCCTTACACTTCAACGAATGTGTGGAGAAAAGGGCACTTGCATCCCTGCCTGTCTGCCTCAAAGACAGTTGCCTCCTTCTCAGCACAGTAACTTCATCTACCTAAGCACAACTTTTAATCTCCTTCAATATTAGAGTAATGGAGAAACTCTAAGGGAGGTCACTTGAAAAAGCACAATGTTAACTTATGGATGGGTATAAAACTTGTTGAAAGTTGGTATTCCTTACTTCAGTGGATTTTGAATAATGTCCTGAGTCTAGTCAAGCAAAACTCTTTTTAAAGTCATGGTTAAAATACAGACATATGTCCTTTTCCAGCGGCTTGAATTTTTTTATTACTACATTAAAGGTCAATGCAAGTACATTTTGTCTTTTTCACTTAACTAGAGCTATATTTGACCTAACTCTGCAATTGTCTCCCATAAGAAGAGAAAAGGACCATACATTTAAACAGACTATCACAGCCTGTTTTGCACTACAAATTAATTAGGTTAATGAAATGTAATGTAATAAGATAAAATTAAGATTCTCATTTCAACTGAAAATTTATAATTTTTTACAGATTTTCTCACTTATTTGAGCTATTAAAATTTTCTAATAGTAATTCAAGTGGCTGAGCTTTGGGAACTAAGACTGTATTTGGAAAATCAAAATCTCAACTACACTTTCATGTCACATATTTCCCTCTGCATATAGCATGCAAAGTTACTGAATGAAAGACAAGAAAAAAATATGTACAAGCTTTGAGCAAACTGAGTGGTAAGAGACATGCTGAAACTGAAGATTTAGAAATATATATCTGTTGCTTGTTTTCAAGAAGATTTACTGATAATTCTCCTTAGTATCAGTAGTTGCATCTGTCTTTACAGTCTGACCAGTGTTGCTCCAATGATAATCATCCTTCTGCTAGATGTTAATCAACCGCTTTTAAGATGACAAAAATTTACAGTTGATTAGACTACATAGCTGGATTGGTATTTCAGAAGTTTCTAGGAAGGGATTATTTTTTTGCTCAAATACCTCTAAATAAAGGATTCTGCAGTCTGAATATCCTTGGATTTTGAAAAGTGTTCACTGAAGCAGATAAAGCTAAGTTAAAGAAGCATTTAGTGCTTCAGCATGCCAGCTTCAATAATATCTGTTGTGTTCATATGTAAGCACCCCCATGCACACATTTCTCCCTTTTGCTGCAGTGTATGTCCCTATATAACACTGTGTATGCAGATTTAAAGTCTAAAGCCAGCCCTTGCTTTTCTGAGAACAGAGTTGAGACTGCTACGCTATTACCCTCAAAGCCAGTGTTGGCACAATTCAGTCATTAATGACAATTTTGTGTCCTTTCTCTGTGAAAGAGGGTTGGTTAATCTTCAGCTGGTTATGCTCAGCATTGCCTCAGTTTGTTCAGTATTCAGTTCAAATTTCAAAAAGCACAGTGATCAGACTTGATTGCCTCCTTAAAACAGATAAAACTGGCCAAAAGAGCAAGCTCCAAAAGAACCAAACCTTTCTATAAACCCATGCTGAAGATCAATGAGAACCTCAGCAGAATTCTGCATTAACAAAAACCTGGGCTACAGGGATATAAAATAAATCTGATCCTTTCCTCCCTACCCCTCATAAGGGCTCTGGCAGTCACGATAATCTTTTAACAAGGGAAAACAGAAAGTAACTTGATTCTACCCATTTTTACTAAAGACAGAAAGTTATCAGCAGCAAAGCAAAAAACTTTCCATAGAGTCCTGAGGTCTGTTCTTCCAAGGCAAAAAAATTTAAGGTGAACAAAACAGTAAGCAGCAAGAGCTGAGAAGCCAAAACCAGTGTTCTGAAAAGGACATATCGTTTAGGTTGCACAGTATCACACAAAAATAACTAATAGGGCTTAAGTAAGCAGTAGGTTATTTTCTAGCAGTAGGTTATTCCAGACCTACAGATTTACTTACCTATTGAGAATCTAGCTGGTAACACAAATATTAGACTAGAAGGATGACTGATGTGATCCAATAAAGCAACTGTAAAGAATATGAAGTTACCTCATGTTCACTTATTTCATGTTCTAACACACTCTTTTTTCAATACGCCAATAAATAAAACTTGATGTTTACAAATACAGAGCAATACATCAGAGTATTACAGAGTACTGCAAATATTGTTTGAATTTCGATTCTGTTGATTTGCCAGTTCTCAAGGCCATTAGGGACAAAGGGATTCCTTAATCACAACACACTTATACACTAATGCTTTCGTATAAACATAAACACTGAATCACAAAGCTCTTTCTTCTATTTCCCCAAACACAAATATCCAAAAACTTCAGTCCCACTATTTATTAGCTAGTAGAGCTTTAATCATCTAACCAGTATGGTTCTCTCAGCTCCCTTTACCTTTTTATAGACTAATAAAAAAAATTAAAACTTAAATAATCCATAAGAATGCAAACAAGTATAACATCTTATTTCTTACATGCTCATGAGTTTTTTATCTATTTAGCAGAACAGTAATCTGATCAAGTCTTATGAATTCCGATTCTATTAAATGGTTTTACCTTGGCTTTTACTAGATGAAAGAAAAGCAATATGTCTAGCAGATCAAGAAAGAAATTTTTATTCATTCGATCTTTTAGACAAAAAAACCAAAACATTCATTATCTCACCCTTTTACGGCTGTACCACTATTCCTGCTAAACTTTACAAAGCTATCCCTATCCTACTCAAGCTTTATTGTGTAAATAACAGTGGCTCAACACACTTTCCAGCAGAGATGTGAGTTTCCTGGCTAAGAAATCTGGAATGTTTCAGCAACTTCAGGCTAATGATCTCTCAAATGCACACTAATATGTTTGATAGAAGTCTCTCAGCATGTGTGCACAGAATGCTTAACATAAGAATAACACTACTGTGGGCAGGGCAAATCGCTGACACCATTTCAGACTGAGTTAGATGCTGGAGGCACAAATTAAAACTGAGCTTTCATTTCAGTGGGTTTTGACAGATGGAAGACTGCATCAAATCTCTAATTGTTTAAACTATTAGCTCATCTTTCCACCTGCATTATCTCTGGAAAGAGCTCAGCTGGAAGCCTGAAACAATTGCTCAAATACGGAATTCAGGAGTGTATATTATTCTAAGAAGAAAGTAAACTGTCTTTTTCAGATAGTCAAACAGTCTGTTTATTTGGCTGCAGAATTTGTAAATTGTTTATCTTTATTTTCACATTTTCCTCTCAGTTCTGGAAACTCAAAAAATAGCCTTTCAGCCTTCTCACAGAATCAATCAATCCATCAGGGACCACTGCCTTGGCCACTGGGAAGAAGAAAGTTGCATTGCAATTCACAGTGTGTTATGATGATCCCCATTTATCTCCAGTCCTTGTAAATGCCATGGCACATGCAGCTCTAAATTATGCCTGCTGGTCTCTTGACTTTCAGCTGCCTACAAAAAGAAAACCTTGTGTAAGGACCTGTAAAAAAAAATAAATTACATCACCTTCACAAACTCTCTTGAAATGCCTTTCTCAGTCATTTCACCCCCCTTGCCCCCCACCTTAGGACTAAAATACATTTTTCACTAAGCCAGCATCAATGCAGGACTCTGCCCTTTCATGTTACTCTCAGCAGCAATCAGCTCTAACTGTTGTTTTTAGAGAGAAGCACCTGTTATATGCTCAGCACTTCCAAGTACTAGAGAAGAACAGCCTTGGAACTTGTGGAGCTCACACTGTAAAAACAAACCAGAAAAATGGAACAGAAACAGCAAAAGTTGTGCATTTACATACAATTTAGCAAGAATGGCCGCTAGAAGGCAATGGGATTTTAAGGACAGAAGCTTTGCAAATGGTGGTAGGTATGAGTCATTTGGGTCTTAGAAAGCATAAAGAGAAAAAAAAAAGAATACATTGGGCCAAGAATTCCATTAAGGGGCTGGAGCATCTGCCATATACAGAGAAATGCAGATATCTGGGACTGGACATCTGGAGAAAAGGTTCAGAGGGATCTTAGTCAGTTTATAAATATCCATTGGGATGCAATGAAAAAGAGGCAGCCAGGCTCTTCTGTCCTGCCTATGGACTAAACAAGAAGGGATAGGCACAGATCAAAAAACAAGAAATGCAGAAACTCTTTTACCGTGCAGGTGGTCAAACACTGAAATAGGCTGCCAAGAGAAGTTGTGGCCTTTACATACGGAGATACCCAAAATCCAACTGCATGTGGTTCTGAACAACCCACTCTAGCTGACCCTTCATTAGAAGACCTAAGAGGGTTTTCTGTCTAATCTCAACAATTCATTGGTTCTTTGATAGATTTCTAAGAAATAGAAATAGATGATTCTAAGAAATAGAGATAGATTGGCACACAGATTAGTGACACTAGTGGAGAGAAAAAGACAAAATACCACACAAAATTTTCAAAGGATAAGTTAAGGAAAGGCAAAAAATCCCAACTCAGGAATTATGTAAAGATGTGAAAGTTAAATCCAATAGCAAAGGTCAAGTCAGTGAAGGAACTCAAAACACAACATAAAATAATTTACTGCCATTTACAAAAAGAGCAAACCTCCAGAAAAAAGTTGCTACCTTTGAAGTACTTGAGTCAGCCTTACAGATTATTTTCTTAGGCCAAGTTTTGATAGCATTTCACATACCAAGTAGTTCTTAAATCTACATATAGCAGTTAAGGAAAGATTGATCAGCAAACTTAATAGTTATTGTAATGCTTTAACCAAGTGAGTTAATCAGTGATATCAAGGTTGGAGGCAGCCTGGGATGCAATGTTCATGCACTAGTGAAGTTTACAGTCCTGAGGGATATGGGTCACAAAGAATAAAGTCAGGACACTAAATATTGGAAAGTAAGCTTCCAGCTCTTCAAAATGTCAACAGGACTCCCTGGGAAACTTCTCTAAAGGACAAGGGAACAGAAAACAGTTAGCAGATCTTTAAGGACATGTTCCATAAAGCACAAGAACAATCCCCAAGTGTAAAAATTCAAGAAAGGAAGGCAAGAGACCTTCATAGATGAGCAGAGACCTTCTGGTAAAGCTAAAGGGCAAGAAGGAAATGCACAGCCAGCGGAAGTATGGACACCTATCCTGGCAAGAACATAAGGACATGGTCAAATAGGGTTAGGGAGAAGGCTGAGGTATTCAACATTTTTCCTCCTAGACTTCAAAGGCAACCTTTTTTCCCCACACCTCCTAAGTGGATGTGCTGTAAGAGAGGGACTGGAGGAGCAAAGTCACTCCACCTGTAACCATGGATCAGGCCCAAAACCACCTGGGGAACTGGAACATGCATGGTCTATGGAATCTGAGGAGATCTATCCCAGAGACCTGAGGGAATTGGCTGATGTACTTGCCATAATATTTGAAAAGTCATAGCAGAGAGATGAAGATCCAGGTGCTGGAAAAAGGGAAACATTGCACCCATTTTTGAAAAAGGTAGAAAGAAGGACTCTGGGAACTACTAGCCTGTCAGCCTCATCTCTTTGCCTGGGAAATCATGGAACAGATTGTTCTGGAAGCTATGCTAAGGCACATGGAGGATAAGGACGTGATTTGAGATACATGGCATGGCTTGGTTTTACCAGGCCTTTAACAGGGTCTCTCACAACATCCCTCTCTCTAAATTAGAGATGGATTTAATAGCTGTACACCGGTAGAAGAGAAACTGGTTGGCTGGTCTCCCTCTCACCAGAGGGTGGTATTCCCTAGAGATCACCAGACCCTTGGGCATCAGTACAGCTTATTATCATCATCAGTAGCATAGCAGGACTGAGGTGGCCCTAAGCAAGACCCTCTGCAGATGACACCAAGCTGTGTGGTGATTGACATGCTTGAAGGACAGGATGCCATCCAGAGGGCATTGGACAAGCTAGAAAGTGTGCTCATGGGAATCAACAAGACAATGCAAAGTGCTGACCTAGGTGAAACAGTCCTTCGTATCAACACAGCTGGGGAATGAAGAGATTGAGAGCTTCTCTAAGGAGGACTTAATGGTACTGGTAGATGAAAAGCTGAACATGAGCCCACAGCATGCACTTGCACTAACTGCGTCCTGAGCTCTATCAAATGCAGTGTCATCAACAGACTGAGGGAGGAGATTCTGTCCCCCAGCTCTGCTGCAGTGAGACTGTACCTGGAGTTCTGCTTCCAGTTCTGGGGTCCTCAGCGCAGGAAATATATGCCCCTGTTAGAGATGGTCCAGAGGTGGGCCACAAAAATCATCAAATGAGAGAAGCACCTCTTCCAGGAAGAAGAGAGTTGAAGTTGTTCAGCTTTCAAGATAAGAAAGAGCTTTGGGAAGACCTTATTGCAACCCTTCACTGCTTAAGAAGGGCTTACGAGAAAAACAGGAACTGAATTTTTAGCAGCGCCTGTTGAATAGGACAAGCAGTAAGTTTAAAATCAAAAGAGGTTAAATTTTAACCAGATATTAGGAAGACATCTTTTATGATGAATGTGGTGACACAGTGGAACAGGTTGCCCAGGGGTTGGGAGATGCCCCATCCCTGGAAAAATTCAAGGTCAGGTTGGATGGGACTCGGAGCAGCCTGATCCAGTTGAAGAGGACCCTGCTTATTGCAGGGGGACTGGACCAGATGACCTTTTAAGATCCCTTCCAACCCAAACTATTCTATGATGCTAAGTGGATTATATAGAGAGGAAGTTATCAGTGAAAGTAAACATGACACATGAAACCAACCCTTCCACTCTGCAGTCAGAGATACACAAGAAAAAAAAAAAAAAAAAAAAAAGTCATGAAAAAGTGTGAATGTCCTCTGTATATCTCCTAAATCCACAAAGTAAACTGCATTTCATTTTTAGAAGTAACATAATGAAACTGCCAGATAACAATATCTGTACATAGAATAAAAACCATAATAGCATTTTCTACCCTCATGAACATTGGAAATTGCAAGTAAAAATGTATAAACTTAGCTCCAGCTCTAATAACAACCACATCTGGGCAGAATTCTTCTCTCTCAGCACTGAACACATAACTCTCAGAATTTCTCCATAATTTCACTGAGAATTATGCTTGCAGAAAGATCTAGAATCCATACAGATTTTATTATGTGACTTCTAATTATAAAATCTCTCTTTAGAAAAAGAAAAAATATTCTGAGATCTATCATTTTAACAGGTTATAAACAAGTCTCTATCAAAAAGTGTGAATGAATAGTTTTCAACAGCAACTCTTGACATTCTGGTTTTGATGCTGCATACTCAACCAATATTATTTTAAAAACTGACCTATTCTACTCTTCACTCCCTAGCAGCTGCCATTTCATCCAAAAATAGACTAATTATTTTCTATATGTTTCCATTCAGAGAGAACAGATCCAGTATTAATGAGTTATGGAGCAAAGTTGACTGACTATCTGTGTTGGAAACAAGCTGAATTATGTTTTAGATGAAATCTATACATTACAGACACTTCTTCATCGTGTATATAACCTGTACCTCATAATGTTTTAAAATAATCACTTATGTAACTCAGAGTTTGATATACCATAACAAATACGATTAGTTGGAGCAGAAAAGGAGGAGTAAGCCCCAAGTAAGTTATATCTGCCTACCTACCAGCATAACCCATGTCAAAATATTATTTAAAGACAGTCTGAAGACGACAGGCATGAATTTTTGCAATTTTCCAGTTTTTGCAGTATTTTGCCAAACACTTCGCTGTGACAGAAGACTTTAGGCCAGATGCATAAGAAAACTAGATCCATCAGTTTCTAGCTTTAACTGTCTTTCCCCAACCAGATGATAACCTCTGCTGAACCAGCTGTTGGCAACAGGAAGCAGGGTTTTATGTAGTCATATATGCAGGAAAAAAAAGAAGGGAGTGTCTGTTTGTCTGGTTCTCCCCCCAGATAAGATTTTTACCCCTGTGGTGTCTAGGAATGAGTAGACCTGACTGAGATGCAGGTGCTGGTCCAACAACTGTGTTAAGAAATACTGAGCCCAGCTCAATCCAGCCTGCTTTCTTTTTCAGTCTCCCCACATTGCAGCTCTGCTTCTTCATGCTGCTGTTTATGAGTCCACCTTTGCATTACTCAGCCAGTCTGACAGGTTGCCAGCAATCTACTGTTAAAGTAAAAGAAAATAAATGCCATATTTTAACTTTCATTACCTAGACCAAATCTGAATGGAACCTTAGTACACAAACAATTCTATACCATGTATTATCAATCCTAACAAGGGTGTCAATGCTAGCCACTTATGTGGCTCCTGGGAATGTGGAGGGCTGAAGAAGATATGTGAAATGCTTCTACACAAACACAGTTTGAATCCATTCCCCTTGTCCTGAAATGGTAACAGGGTCATAGCTTTCTAGCAGCACAGTGGCTTACAACTCCTCCTCTCTGCTGCCTATGCTGCATGCTCTGGTGTAAAGGCACCTCAGCTGGCCTGTCAGCCTTTAACTCCTTTGAGGTAATTCTCTGGTGCTTCCCTGTTGGTTTCTATAAAATTAAGAATCCCTGCTTTGTCTCTGTAGGACTGCAAGTGCATTCCAGTGTGGCCAGCATATTTCAGAGTCACTGGCAGAGGGTCCTCTTGCACGCTGTCCTTCTAACCTTCACTTCCCATCCCACAGCTCACCAGGCACAAACCTGATACTGTCCCCCTCCCCTACAACAACAAGTTTAAAAGCTCTGTCAATGGGCCCCTCTGGTTCCCAAGCAGCAACTCTCCCCCCAGAGAAAGGTGAGTCCTTTCTGGTACAAGCATGCCTGGTGCTGCGTAGACCATTCCATTGTCAAAAAACCCACAATTTTGGTGGTGATACCAGCCACAGAGGCACACAGTAATAGACTCAGCCCATCTGTTTCTTCCAGTGTTGCTGCCTTCAACTGGAAGCAAAGAGGAAATCATAACTTGTGCCTCAGAATCCCTTACTAAACATTCTAAGGCCTTGAAGTCTTTTTTTATTGTCTTTGGACTACACATTGCCACTTCATCACCTCCTACATGGAAAATCAGTGATAAGAAGTAGTCTCAGGACTGCTCCAGATTACAAAGTTTCCGGATGACATCCCTACCCAGGCCCCAGGAAGGCAGCAGACCTTTCTATGGGTTGGGCCTGACTGGCATATTGGGCCCTCTGCCCCTTTAGAAAGGAAACACTGCAACTCACTAAGCATAAGTTCAAACAAAACAATGGATCTATGAACGAAGTTAGACAAAGAAATTTTGGTTTCAAATCTTTTTCCAAAGAAGTTCACTAACATCATCAACCACAACACCGATTCCATCTCAGCAGTAGAAGCCAACCAGTCAATTGACAAGAATCAAAAAAAGAAAGCCCTCAGTCTGCTTCAATGCTGCGCCAGTAGACAAGGAGAAGCACATGATGGCAATGAATTAGAAACTATTGCAATCAAAAATGACAATTTATGTTATAATCCTATAGTTGTCCTAATTACAATGAAGTATTTTAACATAATGAAATTATACATGTCGAAACAGGTCAAGCATTCAAGAGCTGTCTTCTGCTTCATCTTGAAAAACAGACTTCTGCAGAGATCTTACAAAACTAAATTTCATTTTAAAGAACTGGTGAATTTTTTGCTGCTCACAGTCATCTGATATAATTAACAGAATCACAGAATAGGTAAGGCTGAGACCACAGGAGGTCAGCCAGTCCAACCTCCAGCAGGGCCATCCCAGAGCACACTGCACAGGATTGAGTCCAGAAGGTTATTAAATATCTTTGGTGAGGGAGACTCCACAGCCTCTCTGGGCAATCTGTTCCAGTGCTCAGTCACTCACACAGAAAAGTTTTTCCTCATGATCAGGTGGAAATTCCTGTGCATCAGTTTCTGCTCATTGCTTCTTGTCCTTGTCACTATTGAGAAGAGCCTGAAGAAGTGTTCGTCCTCTTGACATCCTTCCTTCAGATAGACAACTGAGAGGGGACCTCATCTGCTTCTCAAGGCTGAACAATCCCAGCTACCTCAGCCTTTCCTCATAAGAGAGATGCTCCAGTCCCTCAGTCATCTTTGTGGCCCTCCATTGAACCTGCTCCAGGAGCTCCATGTCTCTCCTGCCCTGAGGAGCTCAGAACTGGACACAGCACTCTAGGTAACACTCCAGGGCTGAGCAGAGGGGCAATAGTATGGACAGAGGATCACCTCCCTGCTGGCAATGCTTCTCCTAATGTCCCCCAGGATCCCACTGGCCTTCCTGGCCACAAGGACACTCTGCTGGCTCGTGGACAGTTTGTTGTTCACCAGGACCCACAGATCCTTCTCCACAGAGCCGCTTTACAGCTCAGCCCCCACCCTGTACTAGTGCAGGGGACTGTTCTTCCCCAGGTGACAGGACCCTGCCTTTCTTTGATGAATTTCAGGCAGTTTTTTCGTGCCCATCTCTCCATCCTCTCGAGGCATTCCTGAAGGGCTGCACAGCACTCTGCGGTACTAGCCACTGCTCCCAGCTTTGTGTTGTCACTGAACTTACTGAGGAGGCATCTGCCCTCTCATCCAAGTCACTCATTAACAAGAGAAACAATATTGGGTCCAGTATTGAACCCTAGGGGATACCAAAAGTGACAGGCCCCATCCAGACCCTGTACCACTGATTACATCCCTCTGTAATTTGGCAGTCAGTCAGTTCTCAATCCATCCAGTCCTTCCTGGACTAATTTATGAGGCTATTATGAAAAAGTGTCAAACGCCTTTCTGAAGTTGAGTAAGACAATATCCACTGCATTTCCTCATCCACCCAGGTAAGTTGTTTAACTGTAGAAGGCAATCAGGCTGGTCAAGGACTACTCCTGGTAATCTACTTGTTATCCATGTGGACAGAGATAGCCTTCAGAGTGAGGAGCTCCACCACCTTTGCAGGGATTGAGGTGAGGCTGACTAGTTGGTAAGTTTCCCAAGGTCCTCCTTCTTGCCTCTTCTGAAGGTGGGGTGACATTTGCTTTCTTCCAGTCCTCAGGCACGTCTCCTGATTGCCACAACCTTTCAAAGATGATCATGGTGGATCACCTACTTATGGTGTTCACTAGGTCTCTCAGCACTTGTGGGTGCGTCCCATCAGAGCCCACAGACTTGTAAATGTCAAGGAGTTCTCCAACCCAGTCTTCCCCAACAAAGGGAACGCCTTCCTTACAACACTCCTTTATCCAGGTTTCCTGTGTCAGAGATTTCTGAAGGCTGGTCTTGTCAGTGAAGATTGATGCAAGGAAGGCATTCAGTAACTCTCTCTTCCTTGTCCTCTGTTACCACAGTCCCCATTCTATTAATTCCAGATGTGTCATGGCTGTCCTCATTTCTACACACTCTGACAACTTCCCTATATTCATTCCAAGTGCCCTGACCCTGCTTCCAATCTCCTGTGTGCTTCCTGCTTACACTGGAGAAATGACACAAGTTCTTTATTCATCCACAGAGGCCTCTTGCCCACTTTGCCCAATTTCTTGCTCACTGGGATACATCATTCTTGAGCCTCTCAGAAGTGATCCTTAAAATCAACTAGCTGTCCTGGACCCCTCCTCCCCATAGGATCTGTTCCCATAGGATTCTCCCAAGAAAACCCCTAAAGAGGCTAAAGTTTCCTCAAGGCCATGCTTACTACCTTACTTGCTGTCCTGCCTCCTTCTTGCTCAATACTGAATTCCACAATCTCATGGTCACAACAGCCAAGGCTCCCCCTAACCTTTACATCTCCAACAAGGCCTTCCATGTTAGCTGTAGTAAGGTTAAACAGCACACCATTCCTTGTGGAATCCTCCACTACCTGTCACACTCCACTGAGGTGCTGAGAAGCAATGAAATGAATTTGCATTTTTAAAAGGTTAACTGAATTCCCTACATCACTTTGAAAATTTCAGTTAGCTAAAGCAATTGTATAACTTCACATTGCAAAACACAGAAAACCAAAGCCATCCCAAAAAGACAACATTATGCCTAAGTTCAGCTCTGCTAACAATTTGGCCAAGTTTATATTTATTTATTTTCTAAATGGCAAAGCTGCTTCCTTAAGGAAAATTTATTACCTTCCTAAGAAAGAATGAAAAACATAGGGTAACATGACTGCAAAGCACATGTTAAGTAATTTAAAACTTAAAATATCATTGTTTTGTAATACAATATAATATTAATTTGTAGGATTCTTACACTGGTTTCAAGATACTGATTCAATTTTAAGATAAAATTCAGGTCAGCTTATATACACTTTAGGTGGATTCAATAAACTCAAGAGTGACTCAGAAAAATTCCTATAACTTCTGTCCTGCTTTAAAACCTGGACTTTTCTTGTATGATTCCTTCTTTGTTGGGCAGACACAAACCATTGGATCCAAACCTTTCAGATCACTTACCGCAGTAGGCTTCACAACTAAATTTTAAAAAATTGTATCAGGGTCACTATGGAACAAGGCCCTCATGCTTTCCTGCAAAGGCAATTCAGTTGTCATGAAATATGTCCTTTTCATGTCTGTTTGAGGTTTTCAAGAAGAATTTTAAGAATGATAAGATTTCATTGCAGAAGTGAAATCCTTAGCAGTGTGGCACCGCTAATCGGAAATATTCCATTTTTTTCTTATATTGACATTGTTATACCCTGGATTTTAATACTCAAAAAAGCAATTAACTTAGTTTTATTTACCTGGAACAAAACAGTAAAAAAATTGGCTCATTTCCAATCCATTTTATGTCAACAGAGGCTAAATCAGCAAATGTGTAATCTCATTCTTTAACGGTATACAAGAAATCAATGTGTTAAAATCAAGTGTTAGGATCAGCACTTAACATCAATTGCATTATTGAATCAATACAGAACAATGCTACTTAGATTTAATACCGTTTTCAGTACAAACTTCATAAATAAAGAATAATTATTTAAGTTAAAAGGCCTAAATAGTTGTAGAAATACATTTTTAGGATGTTTGGGAAATTTTCCAAAGAACGCAGCTTCCATGATGTTTATGAACAGTCAGTAACAAATATTCAATTCTACTTGACCCCTTAAAGCTCCCAAATAGTTGCTGCTTCCATCCAGACACCATAGAAAGACCATTGCAAAGGAGAACCAGTGGACAAATAGCTCACCTACCTTTTAAGTGCTAGAATGGGAATGGGGCATCAGCAGAGCCAATGGGATTTGTTTCAAGAATACTTTCAAAGAAAATCAGGTTCAACATAAAAACTAAATACTTTAACAGAATGAAATATTGAATGTTGAAATACCCTGATGCTATTAGAGAAAGATTTTTAAGGTATTGACAGTCTTTGTTTGAAGTCTAACAAAGACTGTCAATAAGTCTCTCTTTTACTCTCTTCTGACAAAAAACACTGAAAAAACCACAAATGATATACCAGTTTCTAGTCAGTGTAAACTTTCTTAAAATGTCAGAATTATGTTGGTTTAGCTATGCTTGATATATATCCTCCAACACAGTTCCTTTGTCCTGAAAGAGTAAATCACTTGGCTTTAATTTTTGATATTTTATTACAGGTTGAGGCTTCCAAATAAAATATAAGCAAACACTTCTGAAAACAGGCTAGGAAGAAAAGCACTTTATCTACAGAGAAGAAACTGAAAGCAGATAGGTAACACAAATTAGAGAGGAAAAAAACAGACTTACCTTTGAACACTGTTTATGATTCTGGCACCAAGCAAGTGACCCATTGTTCTGAAAGACAAAGGAAACATAAACGAATATTAGTATTTCTTTCAGGCTAGACATATTCACCCTAACATACTTAAATGGAATATACCATCCAGTTCTGCTTAGACACTGATGTTGTGCCACAACATAAGTACCAATCCTGACTCCAAGTTCCTTTTGTGGAGTTCAAGGCTCACACAAGCGTAAAGTGAGCCTAAAAAAGTTAGGAAAGCATTTCAAAAGGCAAGTTTGATGGAAAACTGACCAAAGTCATCTTTTAGTCATCTTTGTAAACACTTGCTGTCTAGAATTTCTAAGTAGTAGACAAAAGGTAACACTTGCATTTTAAAAATTTATATGGATTAATAGTGATTTATGAAAAGTCCATTAGTTGTATTTCAATATCACACAACATTTAAAATAGTCAAGCAAAGATAATGAACAACCTTTAAGTAAATGGAAAATTCAATTAAATCCAACGTAAGTTTTCCAAAAGTCACCTGTACCAGTTCTATTTTATATTTTTGATAACAAAGTCCAAGTTAAGAAAACAGTACAGCTCTGATTTGTCCTGACTGCAGTTAAACAACCAATACAGTATAACATGCAAAATAACAAATTAAGCTAAAAGAAAAGAAAACATTATGAAAAGAGAAAGAAGTATGAAACGGGCACAGGGACAAATGGCAACTTGCTGTTTTTCTAGAGACATTTCTGAAAAGTCCATTTTGGAAACAGTATTTCCTGGTTAAAAAAACCTCACAGTTCACAAGTGTATGTTTTTGGTGTTAAAAGATGAAGCAAAATAATAATTTACTTTCTGTATAGTGGAAGATTGAAACAACATCAGGAAGACCTAAATGACTGAACACAAGAAATGGGGTACAAATTCTGCAACACATCCTAAGCCGACATACATAAGTCATTATATGTCTTATTTTATGTATGCACTTCTTCCATCATTTAGAAGTCCATACTCTGGAAACAAAATGGATGAAGATTCTGGTAAATTTATTGTTCTGCATTGGACTAAAATTGTCAGTCTATGAGGGAATAAACAGACACTCTTTCATAGGAATTAGACCAGGTATTCCCGCAGGGAATGTAACTGCAGTATACTATCACTGTTGGCATCAACTAAAGATCTGGAAAACAGTTTCCAAGGAGGAGAAATGCACATAGGGCAGAATCAAAAGTACATGTATAGTAGCACCATACCTTTTTCTCTCTCTCCTTAATTTTTCTTTTTTTATTAAAGAGTGCAAATAATGGAATAATATATGTATGTTACATATGTTGGTTTCATCTGGCATGATTTCCTTCACAGTAGCTAGTATGGTGTGATGTTTTGGATTTGTGCTGGAAGTAGTGTTGGTAACACAGGGATGTTTTTGTTACTGCTCAGCAGTGCTTACATAGAGCACCAAGGCCTTTTCTGCTCCTCACCCCATCTCACCAGTGCACAAGGAGTTGAGAGGGGACACAGCTGTGACAGATGATCCCAAGATCCCAACTGACCAAAAGTATATTCCATACAATATGGTATCATACGCAACATATAATGGCAAGGGCAGGAGGAGGAAGAGATGGGTATTTGGAGCGATGGCATTTGTCTTCCCAAATCACCACTATGCATTGCAAAGAGGATGGCTCAACATCTGCCTATTTGAAACAGTGAAATAGCTCCTTGCTTTGTTTGTGTGCGTGGCTTTTGCTTCACCTATTAAGCTGGCTTTTTCACAACCCATGATGTTTTTCTATCTTTACTGTTCCGATACTCTCCCCAGTCCCAGCCACAGGTCAACTGAGTGAACACATGTCAAGCTTAGTTGCCAGCTGGCTCTTATCCACAACAATAGATAACTTTTTATGTATAAAACTCACATAGATAAAGTAAAAACTATTCTGTCAATGTACAATTCAGAAGGAGAAATAGATACATTAGAATCATTGTAATGGAGACAACCACAATAGTTTTTCAAAACAGCAGCATTGTGCTCTGATCTCAGCAAAGTTTGTAAGCTTGAATACAGTGATTTGCTACCACAACTATGAAGCCTATGCTTTGAAGCTATGTCTCTCTTTGTGAATGTTTAGAAATTCCATGTTTATGCATGTCTTCATACAAGTGTGACATGTCCACAAAAGCTTTCATGATGTGGCCAGCAGGTCAAGGGAGAGGATCATCCTCCTTTAATCTGCTCTCATGAGCCACACATGGAGAACTGCACGCAGTTCTGGGTTCCTCAGGACAAGAAAGTCAAGGACCTGTTGGAGCAGGTCCAGAGAAGAGCCACAAAAATAATCTGAAGACTAGAGCACCTTTCAATAAAGGCTGAGACACTTGGGGCTGCTCAGCCTGGAGAAGAGAATGCTCCAGAGACACCTTATTGCAGCCTTTCATTATATAAAGGGAGCTTACAAGAAAGACAGAGAGACCAAGGCCTGTAGTGACAGAACAAAGGGCAACAGATGAAAACAGAAAGGGTAGATTTAGATTGGATCTAAAAAAGAAACTTTTCATGTCAGGGGTAGTGAAATACTGAAACAGGTCGCCCAGAGAAGTGGTGGATGCTCCATCACTGGAACTGTTGAATGACCAACATGATCTGATGGAATATCCCAGGGCAGAAGGGATGGACTAGATGACCTTTAAAGATCCCTTCCAACACCCACCATTTTGTGACTTCAGCCATCTCCATAGTTAGAATTACAGAATGGTTTGGCTTTCACCACAACTCTTAATCTGAACATCACAAAATTTATATGTCTTTTTTTCATATGAACTGAAATGCTAACAATTCCTACTCCTGTACTACCAAGGAAGCTATCAGGATAATAAACATAAAGACATATCCACTCTTTTCCACTTATTTGCAGTTCTTTAGGAGCATTTTAAAACCATCAGCTCATACCATTTAACTTCAATATTTTATGAATATTTATTTTACCTTCCAGCAGATTACAATGGAATACTACTTGATTTTATAATACCATTTTTATCTGTCATTACTGTAAAAATTAGCTAAAATTGACATTCGCTAGCATAAGATTAGCTAATTATGAGCACAATCTCAGGTCTAACCCCTCTGAAAAGAGACATAAATAAAAGAAATAAAACTTTAGAATAGCTGTAAATAACATAAGCTAGTGGGAATTCTTTAGTATTACTCTCAATGTTGTATTAGGATTTATTATTTCCATTTACAAATCTAGCCAGCAGCAATGTTAAAACAATATTTTATGTGCTAGTTTCAATTTATCCCCCTTTCTTCTTCACATAAAATGTGACAGAAGTAGCTGATTGCAAAAACAGATCAGTAGCAGCTCACCACTTTGTTTCAGTTACGCTGCTACTTTCCACTGAACTAGAAAAAGCACCTCTGCCTTTAAATTATATGTTACTTGGGACAATAAAGCTATAAATGCCCAGATGCGTGGTTCCCCTACATGATAATTTCAACATCTGCAACTGTTTTCATTTCTCTACTGAAAATTACTAGTACTTGAGTTAAAAAGGAAGTCTATCAAAATGTAAAAATGTTGTTTAGCAACTTTAACTTCTACAAACTAACATGATGTGAATGATCTTTCACTGTATAAGGAAAAACAAATCCTACATGCTTCCTTTGAACAGCAAGGTATCAGAGCAAATTACAAAATGAAGGCTCTCCTCCACTCTGTATCTTAGCATACAGTTAATCACAAACATTCTGTGATTATTGCTCATGCCAGTGTATCTGGCTGAAACCATAATTTCAAATTATCAGAAATTTGTGTTTCATCTGTAGCAGTTTATATGCTCTCACATTCCATTCTCAGTTCCCTCATGTCTGTTTTTCTTCAAACCCAATTCTGACTTGACTTAATGCTGGTGAGAGTTTTGACTTCGTCTTTAGTGGTGGCTTCAATCTGCAATGCAGGAATGGCCTCAAGGAAGAGTTAAACACCACTGTTCCTACCCATTCATAAGCCTTGCACAGAGTATCTTCACGGTAACCCTGAAGCATCTTAATCTGCATACTGAAGAGAGCAAACTGCACTCAACAGGGTGAACCCCAAGTATCCCATCTTCCCAGGCCTGACACATCACATGAAACTAAAGCAGTCTCCAACAGCATACAGGACATGGATTAGAGGAACTCAGGTCACCACCTGAGCCCCACACACTTTCAATCTGCCAGGAAGGAAATGCTAGACAAACCAAGAATCAGACCTTCAAAGACCAGGGCTGTTTTACATGCATAAGTAAAAGAGTTTACAAAAGCAAAAACAGGAGGGGGAAGAAAAAAAGAGAAAACTAAAACAAAACAATAGATAAATATTACAAGACTCATAGGATTACAAGATCATACTACAAGATTCATTTCAGCAAGTATTTGTGTACACTTGCTTTCCTCTGGTAAACCACAAGTGCCCCTGGTCCTAAACAGTTAAGACAAATGTCTATATTTTGTGCCTTGAAGAAAAGAAAGCTGTGCTGCGTCTCTTGTAAGGAAATAATACATGTCGCGAAGCAAGAAAAATCAATCATCTTCTATATACAGCAGGCCTCACGGGGAAAAAAAGTTAATAACATTCACAAGCAAGTACAAACTGGTCTTTAATTGGAACAATGGCAAAAAAAAAGGTATAAAATTACTAAATTTTGCATCCCTGTCCATAATTATGTTAGGAGATACAACCCTTCTTTTGAAATGGCAGAGATGGGCTATGAAAATTAACTAGCCACTTAATCTGCTATGACAGTAGCTGTATACCTATTATCAGTTTTGCAAGTCTCTTCTTCCCTGTCCAATCTTCAATCCACATTTGTGTGAAACCATTGTTTCTCAGAAGTGGCCTCTCCTGACAGCCTCACTGATTATTTCAAAATTACAAAAAAGCACAGAAATAAAGCTTTCAAATAACAGTACCCACTGAAGTAAAACAGAACATTTGGGTAGACAAATCAATAACTGCTGCAATGATGAATTTAAAGAGAACCTCCCTATATACATTTTCCTTACCCTTTCAAAAAATCTGAACAGCATGAAATTAAAAGTAACAGTAAAGTATAATTTATGTTCGACATGCATTTCCTGACTGCATGTTCAAAATGACACAAATTAATACAGGGACTTATTTATGTCAGTGCTGTGCGTCCCCAGGCCCAGCTCTGAAATGTGGAACTAAGGTGCAAAACGAAATCAACAAATTCAAACTAGGCTTCCCAACTCCCAAATCAAAAGTATGCACTTAAGAATGAATTTCAGTAAAGTCTGTACACTTAGTGGGGAGAGATATCAAAACAAACAGATTGAAAATGCCAAAGAAAAAATTATTTGCAAAAGCCCTTCTGTCAAGATTACACACAAACGTAGTAAATGTATGGGCTAGGGAACCATAGTACCACCACTCCTGGATTCTGGTATTTAGTTATCCTTTTGCGTAGAAATGACTGGAACATATTTTTCTTTGAAAATAAGGCAGGAAAATGAAAAGAGAATACCCTGTTATACAACACTATGAACACCTGCCCCAGAAGTTACAGCAAATTTATGCCCTTATGCACCTTGAGATAACTCAGCAGCAGGCTAGAGTGAAGACAAACTTGGCTAGTGAAACCAATTTACTCCGTAGAAATGAACAGGAGAAACATGGAGCTGGAGGTGGTGAAAGTCATAAAGCTCAATAGCAAGGTCCACCTCAGAATCAAGACTGGCTCTTTCAAGGACAAATTATGCAAACATATTTTTAGCATTGTTTCTATTACATGCTTGTCCAGGGTATCTCAAGTTTGAAGACCATCTACTGCAGAAGCCATGGATAGAAAAAGAACAGTAGGAGATGAAAACATCCATAAAATACAACAAAATAGCAGTAATATTCTGGTTCCTTGGCTTCCATTCAGGAAAGAAAGGAAGGAAATACAAACAACTGAAATTAGTACATTTTGCTCTTTTTATAGTTTCTGATTTCATTGTACATTATATTTTACAGAAATAATTCCTTAATAAGGGATTTCTCTTGTTGTATAATGGTTCTAATAAAGAATGAAACTGAAAAAAAGTAAGCATGGACAAATAATAAATTGAATGTTACTATGTAGCTTTGAGCCATTTCCATCTGTCCTGTCAGTAGATCCCAGGAGGAAAAGATCAGCACCTTCCTCTCCACTTCCCCTTTTCAGATAGAGAGCAATGAGGTCACCCTTCAGCCTCCTCCTCTCCAAACTAGACAAGCCCGAAGTCCTCAGCCACACCTCTCAGGACATGTTTTCCAGCCCTGTCACTGGTTTTGTTGCCCTCCTCTGGATGCATTCACATCCTTATTAAATCATGGGGCCCAGAACTGCCCACAGCACTCCAGGAGAGGCCACAGCAATGCTGAATACAGCGGGATAATCACCATTTTGAGCAGCTGGTGGTGCTGTGTTTGATGCACTCCAGGATGGGGTTTGCCCTCTGGGCTGCTTTGGCACTCTGCTGATTCCTATTCAGCCTGATGCTGACCATCACCCCAGATCCTTTTCTGCAGGGCTCCTCTCCAGCTCCTCCTCTGCCAGTTTATACTTGTGCTCAGCATGATGCAGAATCCAACATTTTTTACTAGTTAAATTTCATCCCATTAAACATTGCCCAGTACTCTAACCTATCTAGGTCCCTATGCAAGACCTCTCAGCCCTCCCAAGAGTAACCAGCATCTCCCAATTTGGTATCATCAGCAAACTTGCACTAATGGTGGATTCACCTGCTGTATCCAGAGCACTAATAAATGTATTGAACAGGGCTGGCTCTAGAACTGAACCCTGATGACCAGCATCACCCAGATGTGGCCCCGTTCCCTAAAACCCTTTGAGCCCTGACCTTCAACCACCAGCACACCATGAACCCACTCACCCCACAGTGCCCCTGGCATTCCCTGGCTCATCTTTTGCCATGCCTG
This sequence comes from Sylvia atricapilla, assembly GCF_009819655.1. Classification (NCBI taxonomy): domain Eukaryota; kingdom Metazoa; phylum Chordata; class Aves; order Passeriformes; family Sylviidae; genus Sylvia; species Sylvia atricapilla. The sequence goes on from NC_089141.1 coordinate 94,876,375, forward strand.
AGGCTGTTGATGACCCTGTCACCAGCACCCAGCTCTGCCCAGCCCATGCCACCCCCTTGGGGCTGCTTCTTTCAGAGAGGCCATAGCCTGAAATGAGTTCACCCCCAGCCCCTGGCTTTCCACGCCCTGGGAGCCAGCCCCTGCTGAGACTGACAGCACAAGACTTTGCTCCAGAGTCTGTAATAACATCTTCATTTATTCCTGATGTGTAAGTCCTTACACTTTATTCTAGTTAGCAAAAGCACAAAGCAAAATTTCAACACCAAAACCAACTAAAGATCACCCAAACAAGACAAAACAAAAAAGTATAAAAAACCTACCAGAAAAAAAAAAATTCTGCATAGAACTCTAAAGTGAGAAAAAGAGGATCAAACAGCATTTAGCACATATTAGTCACACTGTTTATTACTATCAGATAACTTTATGACTGTGTTATATAAACACATGTAGAAATTCAGCATTAAGCTTAACTATGTACATATTTTTCCTCTGCCATCTTACAACTATACGTAACTCTTTAAAAAATAATAATAATAAAGAAAACCACCACATTGAACAAGAGTATCCCAAAAAAAAGAAGCTGAGGGCAAGAACACATTTTGCAACAAACACCTAAAGTTATTCTGTTACTGTAACTAACCAGTGATTCCACACAACTAAATCAAATGTACAACTCCCTCAGAGGAAGCCATTTTTATACCACAGATGTTCAAACCATAGAAAAGTCAATGCTGGTTACTGGTTAACCCAGAGTAATTAAGTTAAAGAGATGACTGAATGTAAGAAATACTTATAAAACTGATCAGCTTAAAAATTCATTCTCTGACACAACTGCAGTTTGCAAATATAAACCAAAATTAAACTAGCATGGGTCACAGTGTGACTCACACTGCCATCTAATTTTAAACAACTGGATTTAACACTAGAAAATGGAAATCACAAATAATTTTTAGAAAGTATTAGTCAGGTTTTCTTTTGGATTTACACTGACACTGCCATCATCTGTTATGTGCTAGCTCCTATCACAATGCTATGGTGGGTCCTTCTGTAGATGATTGTCTACAAATAGAACTATATTGACCTAAACTTTGCACTGATATTTCCTAAACAGTTCATACGAAGTCAACCTTTACCGCTGTTACAGACCAAAACATTATAAGCCACAACTTTACATAGACCAAAAACAGAATTAAAAAAAAAATAGACCAGAGTAGTCAAAAAAGAAATTAAGCAAAATCAGCAACCATCAGCTAAACCATGAAACACAACACTATTTGTTCCCTGGCTGTCATCATTAGCAGGTTCCTAGAAACACAATCCTCAAAATCCAAAGACCACTACAAATGGAACAGGAAAAACATCGGTAGTTTTGAAAACAGACCATTTATTGCTTGGATTAAATTTTCATCTCTAAGTATGGGACACCTTTCCTCTTTTTAGAGTGCTGTCTTCTCAAATGCACAGAAAGATTACTAGATAAACACAAGCTGTAAAAACAAATGAGCCACAGGAATCCTTGTGTCTCCACACACTTGTGAGTTATGACTGCCTTCTTGTGGTTTCACAGACTTCACTCTTACCACTTCTAAGACTGATCTCAACTGAGGTCTTATTCTATTTAGCAGAAGTTTTTACCAATCTGTAAAAGAATCCAGATGAAATAAACTTCACTTCTCCATGCAACAGGAGGAATTAAATACACTGCCTAATTAAATACACTAACTTGAAGATATTAAAGTTACATATTGAATCTCAATGTATATTTGGGCCAAATTTCAAACACATTTTTGGGGATTAAGAATCCAGTTGAAGTGAACAGAAACTAGTTTAATAGCATTAATATAAGAAGTAAAAGCTAGTTTGCCGACTACTTGTTTGTAAGCTCTGTTTCAAAATCCCCACCCTTCCAAAATGCTAATGCACCTCTTGTGTCATAAACTAGACTTGTGCAGTTATGAGATAATAAAAGTACATGCTGGCTCAAGGATGGGACAGAAGTGTAGCATTAGGAAATTAACACCCAAAAAAAGAACAAAAATTAATCCTAAACATATAATGCTTACTTGTGTAAAATACAATATAAATGTAGACATACACAACCTACTTTGTATTTGAAAAAAATATAACTGGTTCATAATATACTGTAGGGGTCAATGTTTCAGAAATGTTTGCATGCCGCTGTGAATACCGATTTTATAATGAAAACTATAATCCATTCTGTACAATTATAAGATTACTGGTTAGTTGGGTGACTCCCAACAGCATGTGATGTGGTATGTTTATCACAGGCTGCATTTGCCTCCGCTGCCTACAACAGAGCATGCCAAAATCAGCAACAAACTCCCAAGTGAACCACAGAAACACATCTATTGAGCAAAACACTGGTCGTGATGGGCTTGAAGTACGTACTACACATATTTCAACTTTCTCCTTTCCTTCAACTAATTCTAGTCAGGTCCCATAGACACAAGGCCTATTACTTGCTGAAGCACATTAGATCCCCTTGGATTGTTCTCTCCCAGTTAGTTTAGTCCATGAGTCCATTGGATGAACTCTCAGACTGATCCATGATGTAAAAGGAAAGATGATGATGATAATTAAGACACTCACTTCCAAAGCAAACTCTGATCCATATTAAAACACTAATATGTAGATAGATGCATTTCAGGCATTTCTAACATCTCCCAAATACACAAAAGTAGTAATTCAGTTCTTCCTATTAGACTAAATTTTCCCCAAAAACTACACTGTTTCAGGGCCAGTCAGAGCAACACTCCTTTCTGGACTTGCAAAATATTTAAGGTTCTGTTGTCTGACACCCTTAAGAAACCACACACACAAAGAATAACAACCATGCATTTTTTAATTAACTAAAATGTCCATTACAAATAGTCTAACCACAAACTACACAAACTTGTAGTCCCTGCATGTTGCATTGTTGTGGAGTAATTTCCTTTTACAAAAACTGCTAAATGCAGTGTACTGTACTACCTACTGGCCATGTGATGTTTCATTGCATTTTCTCCTGGCATGTATGAGAGGGACATATGTATATAATACACCTGTAACTTCAGCAAGGGTATGGATACACACCTGTCCTTCAAACTTAGTAGCTCTTCAGCAGTCATGTTACTATGACTCAGCCAGGTACCATCAAGCTCTATGTTCACATTCTTGGGCTTAACATACTATTTATTTCAGTGTGAAACAGTAAAGGTTAGAAGACTTTCAGAAAGCTGTGAAAGCAGGCCTCAGAAACAGAAAGGGCAGAGTTTAGAGTCAGCTGCAGATGCAAAATCTAAAACTAGAAAAGATACAATAAGCATATCAAGCAAGGACATGAAACAATAGTTTGAGTTTTTAGGCCTGATCAGGACAGACCTTAAGACTGCAGAAAAATATGCCTAGCAAGATAATAGGTGGTTTTAAGCTTAATAATGGAGTATTGTGCATTGTTAATAGAAAGCATATAAGCAAGCATCGTTTGAAGCAGGTGCATGTGTGCTTTTAGTGATTGACCAGAACAATTGTTTGTAAGCTTTAGCAATATGTTATTGGCTGGAAAGTTTGCTAAATACTCTTTAACGAAGATCTTTGGCTGCTGCTGGCAAGGCATGAGCTGCTGCCATCTTTCAATTGTCTCAATACTTTTTATGAGGCTGATTTCACAATAAAGCTCAAGGAACATCTTCCAGTAATCCCATCCCATTTGTAAAAACCCCTCCAATATATTTCCAACATAATTGCATGAAATTCACACGATAAATTTCAGGAAAGCATTTCATTTCTCTTTGGCATGTGTTACTAGTTTACAAGACGCTAAATACTTCAAGCCACAGTAGCAGCCGTATCCCCTGAAGGATACATATATTTTCATTTCCCTTTTAAAGGAAAAGAAGCAAAAATATGAATTCCATGCAGCATCCTTATCAACATAAAATATTTGTGACAAGTATTTCCTTGTTCCTATTGTCTTAATGTATCACTATAATTTTTTCCTCTTTGAAGACAACAAGCTCAATAAACATAATTGTCAATATGAATGCTTTGTTTCCTTATTTTTTAACATTTTAAAGCCCGTAGCAAAGTATAATCTCAGCAGTAAAACTTAGCACAAATAACAATTCTACAGATGAAATATTCAGTCTAAAATTTAACCATAATTATTCATTGGTAGCTCCAGACACCTATTAATATTTATAAAAATTTTTATACAAAAACCATGTTTTGGAGCATAGAAAAGCTCTCAAAAGTAAAACGTGTAAAAAATTTACAAAGTCCTTGGAAGTCTAACAGTTGTGTAAACAGTCTTGGGGGATTTTTTTTCCATTTTCCACAGAAGACCTTTCTCAGTGAGTGATGTGCACCTCACTAGACCTGGGATTTCCTAGAAACATTTGCAAAAGGGTTGTGGCCACCCAGGATTTAGAGATTATTTTCAATTAAAAATGCCCCTTGGACTTAAACAGAATAGCCTATCTGCAATCTGAACCAAAACCAACACAATATTCTTAGAAACCACACATACACAAAAAAAGTCTTTCACCACAACAGTTAAAGCAGCATTTCAGAAAGTAGTCTTATTTCCCTGATATATATTAATTATTAATATTTCCATACATCTGCCTTCATTGCAGATGTTGCCGAGACAGAAGAGATGCAATGGGTGCAGTTTAACAAGGCCACAATTTATTGTTTCATCTCTAAAGCACAACTCAACAAAAATCGTATCAGATAAGTTAACACTTTTCTCTCCATTACTCCTATTTTTTTGGTCCTTGGCCTGTCCCTTCCCAACCAAGCTCTCACTTCTGGCCTGTGTGAAGGCCAACACATTAGGGCTGCCAAATTAAGCCTGTCATAAAGACCTAGATGCCAGCAACATCTGCTCAGGTACCACAGATCACATCACTTATTGAACATCTTTCTTCTAATAGTGTCACACAAGCAGAGGAAGTCAATAGCCTTCTCCAGACCAGTCAGTGCTGCTGTCTTTCCCCAGCTCCCAGACCTGTGAACCCTGCTGGCATTTGTGTGCAGACCACATTCTTATTCCTATCCTATTTTAAGGAATGGTAATAGCTCTCACAACAGCAGAAGTTGTGATGACATTGTGTTGACAACAGATGAAAAACAGGCATCAAGTGAAGGAGCACACTGAAGGGTGGGTGAGTCTTTCCCTTTCTGCTTGAAATTTAACACATCTGCTAACCTGATCCTAGCCTGGACCCTTTGGCCCTGCACATTGACAGTATATTCCTGAGATAAACAGCCTTTTAATGCAAGTTACAATAGATTCTTCCCGTTTCCTTAGGGGCTTTTTCCAGGTTAAGAACTGTATGCTACAAAAAATGTATATTCCATGGAACAATTGCTGCAGTCCAGTGTTCTAGACCACCTTGAAAGCAGCCTAAGACTGTGAAAGGAGAAATGAAAGAGAGAAAAAATCAACATTAAATTCTATTGATAACAATATACGAAAACTACTCATACAATTCAAGGTACAGGAGTATTAACTTGATCTTTTTTCAGTGACAATATTCAGTGGAAGATTTATGTTGCTTCATCACATTGCCATAAAATTTTCCACAAACATAAAAGCACTTCATGCGCTAGGTTTTTAGAATATAGCCTTATAACTAACTAATGAAGACATACCATAAAAGGAAAATAAATCTCTCTTCAAGGCAGAACTGAAGCATTTGTCATTAACACATATGGTTACCAGAGACATAGTGTTATGCAGAACAATCGTTTGCTGACAGGTCCATCATGTTTCAGACCTTTCTGGCACCAGGTAAAAGATGGAAAAATTAAATCAGGTTAATTTGCATTGAAGTTACTGAAAGACTTGTAACAGGCTGTGCCTTGACATCTCTCATAAGTCCCTACCCCAAGCCACAGCATTTTAAAGCCTCCAATTAATGTAAACAATTGGATATGGAATTTCACAGAATTCCACTGCAAGGATCACACGAGTTGTGAAGTCTAGCATTTACTTTTATACCTTTAACCTAAATCAACAGCCACAAAAGAAAACCATTGTAATATATATTCTCAAACTCACAAGATGTGGACAACTGCAGTTAATATCAGTTGTCAATAACTTGTACAATCAGCAGGCATTTCATATTAAGAGTCTATTTCTCTTTCTTAAATCACCATTTTGTGCAGAACTGAAAAATATTTCAGGTGTTTCCTTTTTGAAAAGTTTCTGATACTGGTGGTGTATGCTCCAGGAATGCTGTCCCAATTATAAAGTTTCCTTCCATTTTACTAGCCTTCTCACCTGTGTAAAGCAATTCAGAAAGAAAGACAGTGAAGGGGGTTCTGGTACTACAAGGAGATCGACAATATTCACGTTTCTTTTTCATTGGACTGAGGAGCTCTGCTCCATTTACTTTCTCGGTGGGAAGTTCATGGGTGAGAACAAGTTAACTGAGGCTCGATCTATACCAGATGGATGCTACTAAGCATCTTAGAGGCATAAAAAATTGACATCTGCTCCTGTTATTAAGAGAATAAGCCATGCCTGTTGATGAAACTTACAGGGATGCTCTGGAATGCCTGAGTGCACCTGGATACATGGATACATTTTAAAAAATGTTGCCCTACTGTATTTAGTGGTACTTAGCTCTGGTGACATTAAATTGCTTCCACCTTCTCTTTTCATCTGAAAGAATCTCTTCTATAAATATTTAAAGGTGCTTTTCACCTAGCATATAACTGGCAATTCAGTTTTACTTTGTTCCAATGGCATTCTGTTATTTACTACAACTCTGAATTGAAAAGAAAGATCTCATGATACAATGAGATGGTATTTAACAGCATACTGAGAACTTTCTTGTTTTTATCTATACACTCTAAATAGGTATTCCTAGTATATTTTGGCCTAAGTTTATTTCCATTGAAACAGTTGGATACATATACTAGCAAGCGTAGGGATATCAAACTCGGGCCAGAAACAAAAGCTCCAGAAAAATCCTGTCTTAAGCTACTAATTATATAAATGGAAGAATCAATGAGCATCAACCAGAAATCTGGAAGATCTCCAGTTAACAAAACCAACATGAGCCTACCCTACATTAATTTGTAAAGCTCTTCAGTCTTTAACCGATTCATGTTTTCTATTCCAAAACAAAGGCAAGCCAGCACACTCATTAGGAAACTGTAAATGTTCACTTTTCTACAATTTGGAAAACTGCTGAAGTTAAGTTTAACTTTCCAGTCTAGTTCACCCTAGACTTGAAAGTTAAACTTTCAAGGTGCTCTTTTATTCTGCATAAGGACAGTTTTGAAGACAGGAAGAAGACTTGAAATAATTGGTTGCTGTTCCACATTAATTGCCACTGAAAATTTGGGATTCAATGATGCCCAGTGCTCAAACACATGGGTTTGAATGTATGAAGAAACCAAATCTTTTACAAGACGAACTAATATGCTGCATGCATGCATTTCTACTCCACTTGGTCAGTGAGGATCCACTGGACAGAAAACCCATGAAACTTACCAAAAGCTGTCTTTCACATTGTGTATTCAACTTTTTAACTCAAAGAAAAAAATCCAGCAATAAGCTCCTAGCTGTAAAAATCTACATCTTCTTTCCTTATCTATCCTGACAAACATGTCCCATAGCTGCTACTAAGTTCTATATGAAGTGACACACTCTTCATTAATTGGATTATTCTTACCTCTTTGTGTCAGTTTTTCTAATCCCAAACGTTTCTTCCACCTACTGCATATCCAGACTGACCAATATTTGCCTAATTCTTGATCTCAGTTCACAGTTGCATAGAAGGAAATTTCAAAACAGAAGAAAGCCTCAAGCTCTTTTAGTTCCAGTTCCCTTCCCAAAATTGTTAGGTACAAATTAAATGTCAACATATTATACATTCTTTGTAACTAATTAAAATGGGGGCAGATAATAGTGTGGTTCATTATTGTCTAGTTGTAGTTACACATTAACATGATTCTATTGTTGTCAAAGGAGCTACAATCATCACCTAAGCGAAAAAGAAAAAAAAAAAAGCCACACTGTTGAAATAGATTATATATAGGGATAGAAATTCTGGGAAAGAGAATGACAAATAGTCACTGTATTACAACATCATCATCATCATAATACATTGTTATCACCCCTTCCTCACTATTTGCTGCTTCACATATCTGTTCAGCCATGTGCTAAATTCAAAGGAAACCCAAACCTCTTATAGCACTGAGGTCAAAAAAATGAATTTGTAGTGTCTAGGTCCAAAAATGCCCTGAGGCCTGACTGGAATGTTCCAGTCATTAGCAGTTAAAAAGCATGATCAGTTAAATACAAATGATGTATTGCCCTATGCTCATGGCCTAAATCACTAGCTGAGAAATCACATTCATGTACATGAACTGAGATTGCTTTTCTTTTTTTTTTTTTTTTTTAATATAAATTACTGCAAAAATAACTTCCCTAAAGAGTAATCCATTAAAAAAAGAAAAACAGAACTATGCATTTAAATTCTCATAAGAATGGCAAGGAAAGTTGAACTACGCTTGCACTAGACCAAATGAGTACATTATTCTCAACCAATCTTTACCATCAGCCTCAATTTCTGACTGTCTAGACAGAAGATATTTGCTCTAAAACAATCCTATTTCCTTCATATTATCTTATTACAAGATCCATGACAGCTAGATTGCAGCCCTCGCAGGCAGAAAAAACAGCCTTCACTACCTTGGCCAGGTTTGCAGTTTCAGCTGTGACCACTTGAGGAACTACAGTGGCAGCAGTTTGTCTAAGTTCTGACGTGAAAGACAATGTCAGTTTTATTTTCCTGAAACTGACTTCTTCAATGAAGACAAAAAAATGTTTTCAAAACATTTTTACTATGTTACAAACAAGAACAATCAAAATTGTTAAACCAAGTAAAACTGCGAGCAGCTGAGAAAGAACAGGAAAAAATATTCACAAAAAACAGTTACAAACAACTCTTCCTACAGACCCATTACATCTGTCCTCTGTTTCCATAATTCCTTAACTTTAATTGTGTCAAAAGAAATTCTACAGTGCTTTCTACTTTCACATAATTTCTCCTTCCATGATTGTAAGCCTGCTAGAGTTCACCCATCTTCACCTTTCTCCATTCTGAGACTCTGTCTCTTTTCTTGCTTCTCCTACAAGTTCTGAAGACTTGTGCTCCTCAGCAATCTCAGCTGCTTACCAGGGGAGTCACATCCTTTGCAAGCTTGAGACAAGTCTCTGCTTTTTTAAAGGAATGTAATTACATATATGTGTACATAAATTTGATGTCATATCTCTGACAGTCTAGAGAGACACATTGGTGAAAACGATATTCACAGAAGACAACAGAATTACGATTAAAACTTCAGACTGGGTTGTTCCCCAAATCTGGAAATATCTGATACTCTTTTCAGTGGATGGAAGGACTGTGTGACTCTTTTTAGACAGAGATGAAAGGAACAGTACTCTACTTTCAAGTTTAAAGGGTCCACTTACCTTTCAACACCCCCAGTTCTCCATCTCTGTATCCTGTGACCTCTTGGTCATTAAAAGACTGAAAAAAGGATACAACTGGAGTTGGGACACCAAACTCACAGCACTCTACTTTGCTGACTACATGGAACTAGTGTTCATACATGGACCTGATCCAGCTGAAATCAACAGAAGGCTTTTCATAGACTTCAAAGGTTTTTCAAGCATAAAGCCTTATAAGGCTCAGCTGTGGGAAAGATCAAAAAATGAAGATTCTTGGCATAAATTCCTAGGCAAGTGCTTTTTGAGTGCAAGGTTTACATTTGCTAGGTATGAGCTACTAAATATCAGTACAGATGTGTCTGTCTTCTGTAGGATGCTCCTGATACTGGGTCATTATTCCTATTTTCAATCTTTAAATTACAGCACTTTTTCTGTTTACAAAAGTCGGCTATGTAGTCCAGTCCAGCAAGTCAGAGGGCAAAAACTCACACAGAATGGCTAGTGGAGATGTAGGTCAGTAAACACAAATTCAGCAGTCAATCCTAGGAAGCCACCCTTTACAAAGTGACAAATGATGAACATTTGGAAAATCAGTCCGCTTTTCAAGCTGTCTCAGAAATGTAATGTTTTGGAGTTTGTTTTTTTTTCCTTATACAACACTTAGTAAACCAAAGACATTTAAATTAAGTTCAGAGCACTAGTTAATTATACAGACAACCCATACTGAGACAACAAGTAATGCTTTAGTAATAGTCTTAATATTAACAGCACCCATCTGCTTTGCTCTTTATTTTATACCCATCTTTTGCTCTGTATTAAGTGGCTGTATCTTCCAATGGAAAAAGATTTACATTTTAGAACTAACAGCGGGTTTTTTTCAGAAGTTTTCTAATGCTTTTCAAAAGCAGCATCTCCGCCCCCTCACCAACATGACTGTGACATTTAAACTATTCTTTGCTAATATTTTCTATACATAAAATGTCTGCATTTAAACCAAGTAGTAATTCCTGTTGGGTTTATTGCACCTGTGGGGTATCCAGCACATTTACCAAATTAACAGCAATTTTAATTTTATGAACGCAATCGTAAAGAAATCTTCTTCTTAATATGTAAGAATACAAAGTGAATGTGAGAAAAAATATCTTGGCAACTCCTATTGTTCAGTACAATTGTTCATCATTCACTTACATTTTCACACAGTTCAGTTGATTTGCATTTAAACTTACACTTGAGACACAGAGAAGTGTTTTAATTTAGTAAAGCAATGAGCAAGTCTGAGTCATCAAAACCATTAGAAAACAATGACCAGGCAATGTAAATCTGCACTCATATCAACTATGCAAGTGCTCACTGAGGCCAAAGAGATCTGGGCCTGGTTATGAGAAAGTTAATATAACTCCCACTGAAATCAGGGAGGTTCATACCAGACCAGGTTACAACAGCAAAGACTTACTATAGCTCAATTACTCAATATGGTGAACAATGCAGCTGTTTTCACTAGAGGCAACCATTGTTGTTCAAAACAAACCTTTCATTTTCACAGATTATACCTAAGATCATTAGATCTGTGCACCTTTTCTTTACGACTACAGATCTCGATAATAACAGCACACCAAATGCCAGAATAATTATCCAGATCATACACCATATGAACATTAAAAACAGGAGAATGATTGGGACTTTTAACGAGTTTTGAGAAAAATAAAGTAATGACAAATGCTACAATTTGTCTGTGGAAATAAATTAACAGCAGCATGCTTTACAAGACATATGAAAGTCAGAATTATTTTATTTAACACAAGGGCTATTTTTGGAAAGGAGATGAGTACTGAAATGGCAACAAAAGCAGATGGCACACATCTTCACATTTAGAAAAGGTTGTGAGCATATCCCAAGAGAACGAAGCAAACTCAGTGCCTGGGCAGCCTGTCCATTGGAACTGAAACATTCTGGGAATAACACACAACGTATCTATCACCTCTCATTAAAAAAGTACCACATAGCTTTCCAAAAGATTTAATGAAAAACAATTTATAGTTTCAGAATTATTTGAGACAGTTACAACAAATGGTTTCTTCACGAAGAAAGCTTTTCCAGCTTCTCTACAGCAGAGCACACAGACACACATGCACCCTAGAATTTTGGCCTGGCCACCACTTTCCCAGCTGGGACCTATTGCAGATTATTGCAGGTGCAGTCACTTTAGACTTACAGGCAATTTAAAGGCAGATGTGCTGGCAGTTAGACAACTAGCTTCCTGACTTGTAGGTGAAATCTGGTATTGCTTATCTAGAGGTAATCACTTGCACACTATTTGCTTGCAGATATAAAATCTGAGAACCTTTTATTACTTAAAAGAGTTACCTGTTTTTCTTCAAAAACTTCAGTTGTTCTGAAAGGCAACAGTCCTTCTACCACAGTAAAAACAACCTCCTACCACCATATAGTTATCAGTCATTCAGTATAACAAACTTTTAAAGCTTTACTCTTCCCTTTTACAGCTACTAAACGTTATGCAACATATGGCTCTATTAGCTTAAAACAATATTTTTCCATACTTTCAAAAACAATTTTGAATGAGCCTTGGCTCATCTAGCTTAGTACTAATTCCTAAGTACTTAATCATAGTATATTACTATTAGATTTACACTAAATCACATTTACAAGAGGAAATTTCTCTCTAGTTTCCTTCCATATATCACAAAACTGGCTTACAACTTGAGGAATGCCTATGTTGTATCAAAATTTTCAGTTACAATTCACCTCGTTCACAAATAAGTCAACATGAACACAGAACCCTGATGTGACCAAGGTCATCCACAGTGTTGCCTGTATGTTTCTAACCAGTTTAATAAGTCCAAACAATCTCTCCTACGCCTGTTCAAGCAGCAATCACAATTCTGGATCACACAACATGTATACATCTCCATGCGTCTGGATTCCCCCTGATAAATAAATGGATTTGGTAAAATTCAATTTACTATTGAAGATTATCCCCCCCAAAAATTTTAAAACTATAGTGAGATATACCAATATCTAAAAAGATGGGGAAAAAGTGATTAAGCATTAGCATTTTGGTTTTAATACACTGACAATCATAAATGGACATATATGAATTCATGTAAGAAAATCTAAATAATGAAAATTAATTTAGAAGCAAGTAACAGCATTTAGCAGGCATTACATCTTTAAAATAGCCAATACTGTTCTCTGTTCTATTCACTCCTCCACACCTGAGAGTGGTAGGTCCAGTACTGGGTTCTTCAGTCCATGGAAAGAGATGGATGGGATGGTAATTTCCCTCACATGAGAAGGGACTAAGAGAACTGGGAATGTTTCGTCTGGAATAGAAAAGCCTCAATGGTTTCTCATCAATGTTTTTTAAGTACCTGATGGGAGAGAGTAGAGAAAATGAAGCCAGACTCTTCTCAGTGAAACCCAGTAACAGGACAAGAGGCAATGGCCAAATCTGAAACGTGGGAAACTTCATCTAAACATGGGAAAACACCTTTTTTATTACTGCGAGGGTGGTTAAACACTAGAACAAGTTGCCAGGAGGTGCTGTTCAGCCTCAGCTACTGTTACTCTGGGAGCATATGCTGTAACTTCTCCAGTGACCCCACACCACAAACACAGGCAATTTTACTGGCAACTACCACGAATTCTTAGGGCATGTTCTACCACCCTCTCAGCTTTTGACCCAGTAAACAAGACTGAACACTCCTCTGTCTTAAGTAAATTATCAAGTTGTACATATTACGCAGGAAGACACTTGAGCTTGAGAGGTCTATAACAGATATCAGCTAAGACAAAGATCAACAAGTTCACAGGTCAAGTAAACAGTTTGTCCTCCATAACATTTTTAGCCTAAGAAGTTACAGTGATGTTCAAGCTCTTATTCACGAAGAAAATTCTAATCATGCCCATTTTAAAATGTGGCTCAGATGGCTGGCAGTAAAAATTAAAATCCAAATTGCTTTTTCACTCAACTTGAAAACAGAACATTAAAGGTCACTGCCATGCCTACTCCTCCAAAACAAAACGAGTTCGTTCACAACAAATATCACAAATAGGAAAGGCAACAATCACAGATAGCAATGCAAGGAGTTTAGTATCACTCCAATAAAACAGGCAGGTTATGCAGAAAAGCCCTAGCAAACCTAATCTGAGCATTCAGGCCTCTTGTTCAGCTGGCTGTATGAGGTCCCTGTTAATTTCCATACCTTTTTCAAGAAAACAAAAACCTGTGCAGTAACTGACCTCATCTTCATAGGGCTTTACTATACTAAATTACTATAAAACTAGATTTACAAAAAAATTTGAATACATAAAATTAAATTTGCACCTTTCTCCTGGAGATCAACTGAAACACTGAGACAGAAACTGCCTTAATAAGAAAATGTTGAGAGAAAGAATATATCCAATGACATCACTGTACAACTTCTGTCCCTACAATAGCATGTCTTTTTCAACACTGGATTCACAGTCTTGGTGTTTCATATGGAGCCAGACACCTTAGTCTTTCCTCTCATTCCAAACTAGAGGAGGAATTGCTCTTCCCATTTTATAAGGGCACCATACTAACATCCAGGCTCTTTTAGATAACAGCCAAATGCACACAACACTGAGTATGACATAGAACTGTAAGGTTCAAATCTACACCTTCTCCTCCTAAGCAGGCCATTTGATGCACTTGCTCACTGGAAGAACACTCTTGCCACACTCCCCTGCTCAGGTGTTTTAGAGAATTTCATCAGAAAAAGCAGCACAGCACTAGGAATTCTGCTTTATCAAGGTAGTGACCCAAGAGCATGGACAAGTTCAGGGAATGTTCCAATTCCTTCCTCATACCCGTTTTGCAACAGTCATAGTAAAACTCTAGTGTCAACACCCAAAATGACTTAAAATAAGTACTCTGAACATAAGGCTAGAGAGATGAGTTCTCTTTGCCCTTACTCATTCTGGTCAATGAATGCTTCATTTTGGTGCTGTCCAAGGGCCTAAGTGACACAGTTGGGATAAAAACACTTTCTCTCATCTGCAAATTTTCAGAGCACGCAAAAGTCCACTATTGAACATATTCCAGTGAGAAGAAATATTCCATATGAGAAGACATATGCCAGAGTCCCTTCATTTAGACACTAAACATAATTCTCTACCGTGCATGAACATGTAATTAATAAGTTCTTATATAAGAAGAAGAATCCACTATGACCCCTTCTGCTTACATTTTTTGTCTGATTGCTCAGGATGAAAGGACTTCGTGCTAGCGTGCTCTCTGTTAAAGTTCATGGCCTGGAGACAGGCCACAGATATAAAACACACACATTTCATTGGGTGTAAGACCCAGGTGGTACGTAACTCTTTTAATGATCTCACATATCCTTTGGTATAACCTCCACATGGAACTTCCCAACATCACCAGAACTCGAAAACTCCCATGGCCATGGGGATTTTACAGGAATAAGCAGGCATCCGTGCCCCTTCAACAAGCATTCTGAAAATCAAAGGGGTTTGATATAGATAACTGATTCTTCTTCTAGCCCATATCAATAGTCTACATGGAAAAAATATATATTATTTGACCTGTGCTTCAGTTAAAAGAATTTCCTACTGACAGTGTACATTAAAACAGGCTTTTAAAAGCTTCCCAAGTGCAAATTAACAAATAGGGTTTTTAGAATGAATACCTCTCCTGAAACTTTTAAAAATAAGGACAGTAAAGAAAAACAGGTGAAAATTCTCTGTGAGGGGGGAAATGAATTAAAATCCCTTGTGAACATTTGGAAGTTGGAACAATATTAGTTGCCATTCAAACAGGATCAAAAAGTGTAGAATTAACTCAGACTTCCTATTCATACTACCTCACTCTCTTCAAAAAGTTGTTAGTAATGTGATTTTAGTACCACAAACTATCTGAAATTAAGTCTCTCTGAAGTTTTGGAGACATCATCTCTTGCAAAGCATCCAGCTGCTGTCTCCCTCACCCACGACACTGAAGTTGAATCTAAAGCAGGGCTGAGAAATGAGTGGGTCAGTCTTCTTTCAATTCTTGCCTAACTGGGAGACACTAGAGTTCCTTCCCGCCCTGATTGGGAAGAGCTAGTGCTTAGCTTGCTTCAAAGGTTGAATCAGATTACAAGATAAGTGGGGATCTGAAATGAAAAGAACTCCAGAAATTGCTACCAGTTGAGATGAAAAGGGGAGGGGAACGGCTAGAGGGAGAAGAGAAAGGAATGGAAGGAACATCAGACCCTTTAGCCTGCACACAATAATCTGGCCCAAACCTGCACATTCTACAGTCCACTGTGTCTTATCAGTCTCCTGTGAGAACACTGGATGCTTGATGTGCTTTAAAACTCTCCTCTTTTTCCTCATTATAAGACAATAGAGAGCTTAACTTTTATAAACGAGAGCACTTAATCTTCCAAACATTACAGTCGTTTCATGTCTAACAGGAGTTTAATCCCTAGTAATTAAGATAAATTACCACGTGCTTTAGCAGGTTGGGGTTAAAACGCTGAGATTTTCAACCGATTACAAAAAAAACCAGCCAGTTATCAAGTCCTCACTGAGTAATTCCCCACTATTTCACTCTAGCTAATTAAAATGTAATCACGATTGTTTGGCAGTGTGCATTCTGTCAGCAGTTTTACGTTGATAAAGAAATCTTGCCAAGAAAACACAGGCAACAAAAAACAAAAAAAAAAAAAAAAAGCGCCTTTCACTATGATTTGGCTTGATCTAAACTGCCTCTTTAGCCACTGAAACTGTAAAACAAGTAAGTTACAACCGCTTGACAAGGCAATAAAAATACTAACCGCTCCCCGGGATAATGAAGCATATTAATGGTATCCTCCTGAGGCCACCCCGCGGTGCACGGACAGCGAGCCCCGCGGGGCAGCGCAGCCGCTCCTCCGCCCCTCTCGGCTGGGAAGCCCAGTCTCTTCTCCCCAGCTCCGGCTGCAGGCACCCAACAACTTCTTACTGCCCTTACAACGCACACACTCAGCTCTTCTTTAACACCTTTTCTTTTTTTTTTTTTTTTTTTTTTTTAATCGATTTATCCTTAAATACCTCGGAGACCTGCCTTTGGTGCAAACACCTTTGCCCCAAACACAACTCCACCCAAAGCATTTTCCCGGGCGTTCCCGGTTTCCCACGGAGCGGCAAACCCGGGGTGAGCGAGCGGCGCGTTCCCGGGGCGCCGCGGAGATGTGCCGCCCCGAAGGGCCGAGGTGGGTCCCATCACAGCGAGCTGGCCGGCCCTGCCCCAAGGGGGCTGGAGCTCTGGGGAGGGAAAACGCCTTGCAGCTCAGAAAGGTTTCCATCATTTGGATTAATTCGCCTAGGTTTAATATTTGCGCAGTGAAGAACAGGTGGGGAAAGGAAAAGGTGCGTGTGTAACTAGAAAAGGGGAAAGGACAGGCAGACACCCACTGCTCCTGCACTAGCTCCGCACTGCTTCTAGCTCCCATTTTAAGCTTCGCAGGTCTCCCGCCACTTCAATTCCATGTCTCCCCACTTTATCCCTATTCGTCCACTCCCGTTAGCCAGAGATGTGCCTCTCTGCCCCAGAATAAAAAAAAAAAAAAAAAAGGGAAAAAAAAGAAAAAGCATTATACACCCACCCTCACCTTCCAGGAGGTCAAAACCAAGTATTACAGGCTCATGATTATCGCTCTTAAAAAACAGGCTCAAACTTTCCCACCGGGCTGGGGAAGCGAACCACCTGCCCGCCCGGCGCAGGCAGGCGGAGCCCCGCGGGATCGCCCGTCGCTCGGCAGGACGAGCGCACCGCCGGCCCGGGAGCACCGCGTCGCGCCCGCCCCGCCGCCTCGGACACCACCGGAGGCAGCGGCCGGGAGCGCCGGGCACCTGCGAGGAGCCAGGGCAGAGTGTGCCAGGAGCCCCGCCACCCGCCTGGCGGGGAGCCCGGCCGGCAGCCACAGGCACCGACGGGGCTCGGCGCTGCCGCGGGGCCGTGCCCACCTGTCCGGCGCCTCCAGGTGCCGGCCATCCCCCGGGAGCGCGGGCCCCCAAGTTCGCCGAGAGGCGCCCCCGCCCCGCCGTCCTTTCCGCCCCCGCCCCGCGGGACGCCCGCCCTCCGCAGCGGCAGAGGGGCTCCCCGCGCGGTGCCGTGCCCCTACCTGGAAATGCTTGAAGAAGGCGGAGATGCGGGTGATCTGGAGGCTCAGGCACCTGGAGGTGCATCTGGCGGTGGCGAAAGCCTCCTCCTGCCTTCGGGCGGCGGCGGCCCCCGGCCCGTCGGGGCTGCCGCAGGCGGCCGTCACCCAGAGGAGCAGGGCGAGGGACGCGCCGGGCGCCCTCCGCACCATCGCTCCGCGGGAGAGGAGGGCAGAGGGGCGGCCGGGCGGCGCGGGGGGCTGCAGGCGCCGGGCTAAGCTCGCTCCCGCTCGGCGGGCCGGTGCCGGGCTGCGCCGGGGACGGACACCTCCGCGCCGCAGAAACTACACAAGAAAGTTCAATCATTCAACTCCCCTCACCCCCGTCCTCCCTCCCGCCCGCCCCGGCCCACAGCCCTCCCCCGCCGGCAGCGGGCGGGCCGATGCTGGCAGCGGCCGCGCCATTGGCTGCGCCGAGCGCCGGCGGCGGCGGGCGGGCCCGTGCCCGGGGACAGGCCGGGGCGGGCGGCGGCCGGCTGCTCTAGCTGCCACCTGCGGGCACGGGCCGGCCGCCGGGACGGACACCCTGTCCCCGTCCCTGCACACAGGCCGGCTGCGTGGGGGTGGCTGGCCGCCAGGGCCGCTGGTAGCCAGTCTTAACACCCTGGTTAAGTCTCTTCGATTTCTTCTTTTAAAAATCAGTTTTTAAAAGGGACGGTGAAGCAAGAACGCAGAGAAATCACTTTTTGAAACTCGGTGTTTCTTACAGAGTAACACTGCAGTGAGCGCTTGTGCCAAGGTGAAACACATACAGGCTGCTCTGAAGAGTTATTTAAAACTGCAAATGTGCAAGTCATTAGTCCAAATATCTCTGTGTAGTAGCTGCAAAGATTAAAACAGCACGTTGAGCAGTAAAATGGCCCCATACAGTAAATACCAGCCTGGCGTCCTTTCCCTGTTGCCGTCAGCTCCAGCGGCGGAGCGTGTGCCGCAGTATGTAGCACAGAGGTTACCTACCACATTCCTGTCTCCCCGTGCACGCTGCGTGGACTCCTCCCGTCACAAGTATGTGCTGCTAGAAAGAGCAAGTGGATCATTTCTCACCGGAGCCTGTGGATTGAGCCTCCTGAACTCAAAAATCCCATGGCTGTATGAGCTGAAATAAGTAACTTTTAGGCCATTTCAGAAGTTAATACTAGGTCAGTTACTACTATTTATAGTAGTTTAGTGTGATTATCAAGCCCTGTCTTAAAGAGACTTCAGGAGTCATTTTTATTGAAACAAGTTCTAGTATAAATTAGGTGTTCGCTAGGAAAGTTATCAAAAATCTCATGAAAGTCAGCAAGATCTTCAACCATTCTGGCTGGTAGTAATTTTACATGGCTATAATTCTTCTATGAATGGTCTTATATATACAATGTGAAATAAAAACATATTACCCAATGTTATTATTCTCACCAGACTATATGCATACACCTTTCAAGCACTTATATATCAGAAATTCAAAGAATAAAAAAGTCTGCTACATCCCAACTAGGAAATCACTTGGTAAATTCTACCATTAGATTCTAGCTATAGTTTTACTATCTTTCCACAAAAATAAGGCGCAGATTAAGAAAAGAGTCCTTGACACAAGTATTGCTAACATATAACTGTAACAAAAAGGAAGGCACATTTTACTTTGCAGCTTATGTATGGTCCTCTTGTCAGCTGTCAGAAATCTTCACTTGAGAAAAGCCAGGAGGCCAGAGTCAGCCCTGCCAGTGTTACCAAATGGAGATGACAGTTTGTGCTCTTGGATGCTTGAGGGAGCATAGCTGCGACAAGGAGAGGTCACCTGCCACATCCTGGCACAGAAGTTGCCCTGCTGTTTGCACTGCTTACTGTACTCCACCAGCTATTTTGGAAATGCCCTGGTTAATCAAGGAAGGCCATCTCAGCTACATCTCCTGAAGCCTTCCTCATTTTTGCAGCTGGAATGGTTACCTTTCCTCTTGTAGTGAGCAGAGATCATAAGGCGTTCACAAATGCTTCTCCTAATTCTGACTGATATCTCACCACTAAAGAACTGGTTACTTTACCTGACCCAGCATCTCTATATTTACAAATTTTAAAGAGCAAGTGACAAAACAACACAGAAATAAATCCACAGTCTTAGCAATGTTATGACAAATAACAAATAACAAGAGTGGTGACCTCATTCAGGCCTCAGTATTAAGTTCAGGAGATTCTAGCTGAAAATCTTTTAAATAGTTTTTCTTAAGCCGTGACTAAAACTTTTGCAAATTTTTGCCTTGAGTCATGAAAAGAAAATTGCTTTGCTGATTCATAGTGTTTACAGATACACTGAATGCATTGAACTTTTACCATAGACAATAAGAACTGGGTGAAACAATATGTAACTTCTGTAAATCAGAAGCAAATCTAGAAAGGCCAGAAAATTCAGTTGATATATCCCCCCCCTTATTTGTAATAATACCTTTTATTTCATATATCATAAAGTCCAGCTTTAAAGAAAATGGTGTGAAGCTGTTTCTTTTGTTTTATAAAGTCTAGTAGCAAAGGGCATAGAGCCCTTAATGATTAAAAAGTTAGCGAATACACAGTTTACTCAGTTCCTTTTGTTTGAAGTTCATGGTTACAGAGATCATCAGTTTAGTCACTAAATTCCTTCTCAGTGAGGGCTGACTTGGTTAGCACACAAAAGACTGGCTGTTCACTTCCAGTAAAACTGTAGTCACACAGGTCCTTCCCCTATGTGGAGATTATGAAACAGGCTGGGTAGCTCAAGAATTTAGTAGGTAATTAAAACCCACTATGGGCTAAGTATCTGTTAGACCAAAAGAGTAGATATGCAAGTTTGTAAATATACTCATTTTAAAGACGTTAATAATTTGGATAGAGAATAAAGAAAATTGGAAATAAATTATGTATACATTTCAACCAACCTGTAAATATAATTATGGTCTTTAACCAGATAGACATATGGATACATTCATATGTTTTGCTCACTCTTTTTTCTCTAATAAATTATATTAAATAGTCTTTTTTTGTATTAGAAGTAGTAGAATTAGTGCTAACAAATTCTTGCGAGTACATAGTATTATTTTTGTACTAAAAATATCCGTATTATTTTCCTGCTCGTGCTTCAGGAGAGTCTGACAATGCACAAGTGAGGTTTTTTGCAAGCCAGGGGCTGTTTTTTCACAGGAGACAGCGCCACATGCTGGCATCGCGAGGAGAGAGCCACCAGGCATTGTGCCCGTTTAGTTCTGGTTGATGAGTTGGGTTTAATCGAATCTGAATTAAGATAGTTTAATCTTAAAGAATTGCTTCTTACTCTAGAGGGAACTGCCAACATCAGGTTCTAATTTCGGGAGGAAAAAAAAGAGATATTGTTAATGTTAAAAATATTAATTGTTCTCATATAATCTACTGTATTCTAGCTCATGGATTTAGTTTGTTGTATTAAATCATGCTAATCTGCCATTTATTACTCAATTATCTTTGGCTTTAACTACGTTATATAAAAAAAATAATCATACAATAATCCCCCAAACCCTGTTGAGGAACTCAGCATGCAGGGTGCTTCTCCAAAGTGCCTGTGTACTAATGGAGGCAGTATGGGGAGTAAAGTCAGGGGTCCGTCTGCAGCTGCAGCGCCATGATCTTCTCAGGATCATGGAGACGTGGTGGGTTGGCTCCCATGACTGAAGTGTTGCAATGGAAGAATATATGTCTCTTATGAGGGACAGGGTGAGGAGGGGGAGTTGCCCATTATGTGGGAGGGCAGTTGGAGTGTGTGGAGCGCAGTGTGGGGATGGATGAGAAGGGAAGATTAAAGGATTAAAGAGAGGACAGGTAAAGTTGATGTTATAGAGGGTGTCTGCCACAGGCCACCTCAGTAGGAAAAGTGAGTGGATGAGACCCTGTACAAACAGATGGAAGCAGCCCCAAGTTCTCAGGCCCCGGTCCTTCAGAAGGACTTCAACTACCCCAGCATTGGCTGGAGGGACAAGACAGCAAGGCATAAGCAGTCCAGGCACCTAGAATGTGCTGTTGATAGCTTCCTCCTCTGAGAGACAGAGGAGATAACAAGAACAAGTGATCTGCTGGACTTCATACCAACATGGAGGGATTCGTTGGGATGTGAAGGTCAAGGACAGTCTTGGTATGAGATGGTGGAGTTCAAAATCATGAGGGCAGAGAGCAGAGGAAGACTGAGTTCAAAACCCAGGATTAAAGCAGAGCAGACTTTACCTTCTTCAAAGACCTGTTTGGAAGAATACTATGAGGTAAGGTCTTGGAGGGAAGAGAGACTCAAGAAAGTAATTTAATGTTTAAGGATCACCTTTGCCAAGCTCAAAAGCAGTCCATCCCAATGACCAGAAAGGAAGGCAGAAATGCCAGGAGAACTCTGTGGATGAACAGATCCTAGCAGTAATCAGACACAGAAAGAAGCATACAGAGGGTAGAAGCAAGGACCAGTAAGTGGGAAGAATACTTTGAGAATCCAGCGATCAAGCTAAAGCTCAAATGGAATTGAATTTGCCCAGAGATTTCAAGAGCAAGAAAAGCTTCTATAAGTACATGGGAGACAAACATAAGACTAAGGAAAATATGGGACCATTGCCTAAAGAGACAGGAGACTTGATTACACTGAGTGTTTTCTTTGCCCCAGACCTTATTGTCATGACCAGCCTTCAGGAATGCCATTTCCAAAGAGCAGGAGGAAGGTTGAAGGAAGAAATATGTAGCCCTGTCAGAAGAGGATCAGGTCAGTGAACATAAAAGTAAACTGGATGTGAGTAAGTGCATAGACCCTGACAGGATGCACCCACAAGTGTTGAGAGAGAGCTGGTGGATATCATTGTGAGGCCACTCCTGGCAATCTTTGATCACTCACTGGGAGAAATGCCCAAATACTGGAGAAAAGCAAATGTGACTCCTATTTTCAGAAAGGGGAAGGACAACCCAGGGAACTACAGGCCAAGCAGTTACACTTTGACCTCTGGGAAGGTGATAGAGCAGTTAATCCAGAAATACATTTTCAGCCACACTTCCTTAATTTTTAACATTTTTAATAACCTAGCTGGTGGAGCAGGGTGTACCCTCAACGAGTTTGCTGATGACACAAGAGAGGGAGGAGTGGCTGATAAACCTGTAAATTGTGCTGCCATCCAGAGACACTTCAACAGGTTGGAAAAATGGGCTGTCAAGAACCTCGTGAAGTTCACTAAGGGGAAGTAGAAACTCCTGTACCTGGGGAGGAACAGCTCCATGCACAGGTATAGATGATGACCACCCATCAGGAGAGCTACTTGATAGGAAAGGTCCTGGGGGTCCTGGAGGAGTTGAATATGAGCCAGCAAAATGCCCTGGCAGAAAACAAAAGGTTGAAAGATATTGTTGTCTGCATAGGGTAAAGTATTGCAAGCAGGTCCAGAGTGGTCATCTTTTCCTTCTCCTAAGCACATGGGAGACAAGGACATAATGGAGAGCGTCCAGTAAGGGCCCTGAGGATGCTGAAGAAACTGGAGCATCTCTCCTGTAAGGGAAGGCGAAGACACCTGAGACAGCTGTAGAAGAAAAGGCTGAGGGGAGATCTTTTTAAGGTATATAAAATCCAAAGGGAGGCTAGCACTTTTCAGTGGTGTCCAGTGACAGGACCAGAGGCAATGGACACAAATTGAAACTGAGGAAGGTTCTCTGTGAACATCAGGAAACACTTTTTTTTTTTTTTTTTCTGTGAGGGTAATCAAGCACTGATGCAGGTTGCCCAGATGTCTCCATCCTTGAAGATACTCCAAAGCTGTCTGGACCTGATCCTGGTAAACTGGCTGTAATTATCCCTGCTTGGGCAGGGGAGTTGGACCACATGATTTCCAGGTGGCCTTTCAACCTCAACCAGTCTGTGATTTGAACAGTGTAATATTTGAACAAACAAATGTATTTTCAATTGCACTTCCCAAATGGAAAAGAAATTTAATTAAAATATTCACTTTAAATGTTTGCTTTGAAAGCTTCTTGCTTGCCATGGTCTTCACTGAAGCCTGCAGGTACTTTTTTTAGAAGTACTTATTTAACGCAGAAGTGCAACTATGTTTAAACTATATGGGCTTTTTGAATATCGGTGGTCTGTTTTGTTAATGAATTCATGGCCAGAGATTAAAGAGATTTTAGCATGTCCCACTTACAGTGCATGTTTATTTCACTAATTCAGGGTATATACGAGGAAGAAGATATATATATAAATATATATATATATATATAAAAAAGATACACAATAATTTAGTTGTACTATTAGGTATATTTTTAACTGTATTAACTGCACTTATAGACTTATAGACTTAATAAAATGTTGAGAGGTGGCCAGGTCATCTATGATTTCTTGATTGTTTCTTGCTGGCAACGAAGAAATTGTGACAACTAGAACTCTGCTAGACACCAATCCTATTCTTCTTTCTGAGCTTTGAAATCAGCCCATGTCTCTTATAGTTTTCTGCTGTTCAAGGGAAAGTTTTAAATTACCACGGAAAATTAAGAAATTTTGAAAGATGCTTCCAAAAAAACATTTCTTTTTGCAAATAAAACAATGGAAGCCAGAGCAGACATTGAAAGAATTAATTTGTGCCAGAAATTATGCCATCTAAGGACAAATGCTCATGCTTGTGAATAGGAGAATGAGAAATACTTCCTTATGGCTTTGAACATTTCTTCCAAGTTTGAATGCAAGTCCATTCCTCTGGTAAGGACTCCACAGTAACTCTTTTTTCCCCATGGCTTCTGTATCATTCCTTCCTCATGTGATCCTTGAAGTTAATGACCTTATCTAACTCCTTTTGAGAAATATAATTTTGCATAGTTCTAGGTCAAGCCTGTGAGTAAATTCCAGGAATCCATCTCTCTGTCTCCTAAAGCTGATATTCTTCATTCATAGATTGAGTCCTTATAATACTTTCTTCCAGCAGCAATTCAATAGGAATTTTCTGCGTCATCATTTCCTCTTGAACAAGGGAAGCCAGTAATAGGTAGTAAGAGTATTAGTAGTGCAGTTATCAGTCACAGTGGAAGGCAGGATGAAGTGATGATTCACTGTTTCAAAAATCTCATCATTTGATAAAGCAAGAGGAAATAGATGTCTATCCAAAGATTTTTGAGGAAACATGGGAAACCAATTAGGTAATTTTGAATATGTGATAAGTCTCATATTGCGTTTGAGAAACACAAGAGCAGTGAGGTCTGTTGAGGGGTTTGAAACAAAATGATGAGATCATTTTAGTGAGATTTTTCCCAGGCATAAGAAACATAACAGAAAGCATGTTTTAAAATTTAGGAAATGAAGAACAACTGCTGACATCATCAGCAGTTACTCGTCTGTAAGAAGGATTGAGTTTTTCAGTGTTCAACTACAACTTAATGTTTTGTGTCTTCATGCAGTGCAGTAGATAATCAAATTCAGAAATACAGAGACAAGATGACTAAAACAGAAGCCTCATAAAGCACCTTTTGCTCTGCTGTTGGCAAATAAGTATTTGCTACTATAATAAGAGCAGAGAAAAGAAGTCCCAATGTTTAGAATGGAAAATGATAGGATTTTAGCTGCATGGAGGAATACAGAATATTAGAGATATTATGCCAAAGAATTCAGATTTAGACAAACTTTAATTTTCAAGATGTGAGGATCAACCTCTGACTCAAAGATAGTGCTCAAGTGATGATCCTGAATAAGGTTTCACCTACAGCACTAAAGGAAGAAGACTAAATGAGATGAATTAGGAAAATGTTGCACTTGAGACACCCATAAAGGTCAGAGGCAAGCTATGCTATTAGTTGAATGAACATACTTATTTCCCTCCCAGGGACTCTCATATTCTTCAATGTCACACAGAATAGGGCAAGGCCAAGGCTTCACTCATTCCAAATCTGTGTCTTCAATTAGTTTGCAAAAATAAGTTTTCCAGTAAAAATATATCTTACTGGTATGTTCTCAGCTCCTTCCTGTCACTTCAGTCTTTTGATCTGATACCTGTTTTCAAACAGTCCACAATTCTTCATCTTGTGTTTTGTGTATGCCTTAATTTCCTTCTGACTGCAATAGAGCATATTTTTAAACAGCACCCCTCTTTAGATCATGAGAGAAAACTATGTAAAAAGCAGCACATCTTTAGGGATATTTTTCTGTAGTTGTTTTAAATTAAGAATGTATTAAATTAAAAATGTATCTTTATTCCTAGTCTGACTGCATTATTTATTAGTGTTTAGACATTGAACTTTTTTTCTTCTTTTAGATAGATGAAGATTTCCTTTAACATTGAAATCTACCTGAAGATAGGTCAAGATGTATCTGAAGCTAAATATGGGATATAAGGGAGATTTCCCTGCAGACCACGATTAACTTCTCTTATAAATGAACCAAACTGAAATTTCTTTGTGAAGTGTTACCGTATTTCAGATTCTGTAAATCGGGTTTTCTTCGGAGGCTTTCCAACCTTGAGGTGTATACCTAAGGATTGGATAAGCAATTCTAGGAATGGAGTCAATAATACCATACAGATGGAGTATGGTGTCTATAATCTGTCTTACTTCAACTTACACAGTTAAGAACTACATGAGTCTTAGTCACTGTATTTTACTGGGAACTCATGTTCAGCTGGTTGCTCACCAGACCCCAAAGGCTTTCAGAGACAAAGGCTTTCCAAGAAACATTTCTGTCTGTGAGTGTGACCTACTTTCTGTGTTCCTAGATGCACAATCTTGCATATGGCAGCATTAAAATGCATGATGTTTAAAAATGAATTCAGATTACTGAGTGATTCAGAATTCTGTATATATTATTTATCACTTGAGTCAATAATCATGTCACATGGAAACTTTTTAAAAATTGATTTTATTATATGTTTCTAATCACCAATACACAAACTAAATAACATTGAGTCCAGAACAGACAACACTAAACTCATTAATTTGTTTATGATTTTTAATTTACAATTAGTTTTGGAGAGACTAGAATTCTAAAGATTTTTTTTCTAGTCTACATAACATAAATGTTTTACACTGATTGTTGCTGAATGTCAAATTTTAGTTAGAAAGCCACATAATAATACAAGTGGCATGCTTTTGACATTGCCTTAGCCAACCAGATTTGTAATCACCTAAAAAAAAATCAGATTTACTTTTTTATATGTGTATGAAAATTGTTTCCATGCATTTGTCAATTTAATTTGCTGTCGTACTTGTCATTATTGCTTTTACCAAGGACAGATCTATCAAGGTGAAAACTCTCTTGGGCCTGAATTCCATCAATAGACATGTGTGGAGTCTGAACAGTTTTAATGATCCTTTTTAATTAGCCTCAGTCCTAAGCAACCACCTAGCCTATCACACATCGCATATCAGTTCTCATCTCACATCAATGTATAATTTTAATATCATTCATACTTTAGAATTTATTTGCAAATTATTTAAGAAAACATCATTCCAGATACCAGAACTGCAATATAAATAATTGATCCTCTTCATACATACCTAGCTAATAATTATCAAATCTTAATAGCCCTATTCAATGTCTACGGTAACATTTTTTGAATATAAATAGTTAAAAGTAAGGCATGATGTATAAAAAAAATGTGTTCCCTTGAATTAAGAGGAAATCTTTTGATGTGCTTGAGAGGTTGTTGTTTGTTTACTCTGTCCTTCAACTTAAAATAACACCAAAAGGGAAAGAATGAAAAATGACAATAATTAAGAAGAAGCTGAACCTTCAAATTTGTTTTTTATTGATTTTCCTGCTCTGTGTTTCAAATGTAAGATTTTAAATACAGAATAATTCAGACTGTTGTTCACAGTCTTTTTTTCAAGGTTAATTAACTTTGAAATTAATAGAAGGAAAATCCATAGCAATTTACTTGCCACTGTATCCAATCTTTTATTAATTGTACTAAAAATGAGTAAGTATGTAACTGTGCTTTTGTATGTGCGGACAGACACATATGTGAAAATCTCCTGAGTGTAGTGAAGGACTTCAGAAAAGTTGCTTTCTTTGCCTCTTTTCACTTGGTAATAAATTTCAGTGGTGGTATTTCTTGTGCCACTCAGAAGAACAGAGTCTGGTGAAAGTTGTATGACTCCATGTCGTACCAAAACTTAGGGGGATGTGACCAAACACAGTATAAACAGGGATATCAGTACTGATATGCACTCTCCAATGTCTTCAAATAGGATGTCATTACAAGAAAACACTTCAGTGACCTGTGCCAGTCTGTCAGTACTTAGCAAGTGTTGGTGCCTGGGATTCATCCTTTTCAGATGTGAAATGAATAAAATGTACACAGTCTGTCATTTGTTAAAAAGTTGTACTGTTTCAAATGTTATGCCAGTTGTAACCTGTCTGTTAAGCTGTTTGTACCAAAGTTTGTACCCTCAAAAATCTTATTCCAAGTTGTATACCCCCTCTAAAACCCCGGGTTCCCTCCCCTTCCGTCGGGCTAGGCTGTCGCCGTTCCCCGCCGGCTCCTCGAACTGCTGGCCCCGCCTAATAGGAAAATCCAAAGACCTCCATGGTGCACCGCTCCAAAACCAAAGTGCAGTTGCCGGCAAATGGACCCAAAAGCCGCGACCCAGCACAAAATCCAGATAAAAGGTAGACACTACAACACCGAGAAGACCCTCAGCTACCTAAGGACTGAATTCTGCTTCTGCCGCCTCGCCATGACCACAAAGAGACTGGGAAGAAGTGACGCCCCTAGACCACACGAGCCCAGTTGAGTTCCTGGGGATTCCCGCAAGGCAAGAACTCCCGACTCTGTGACGAGAGCAGCAGATTTGTCTGACACCTCCTCAGCGGCGGCCGGAACGAGAACGGCGACGGGAGCGAGAACAACGACAGGAGCGGCGACGGCGCAGGCGACCCCTCGAGTTCCCCCTTGAAAGAGCTGACTAATAAAGGCTTTTCAAAGGAGCAGGTCTCCTAGCCCATTTATAACAAGATGCAATGCTTGTTTTATTTCTTGAGATTCCTGTTGGGCCCTTCCTCCATCCTGCCTGAATCCCATTGGGTGGAAGTGCTGTCCTTCATCACGTTTACTGTTTTCCCAAATTTGAGGTTGAGGCCACTTGCAATCATGATGAAAGTGCACTCCATGAGTACCTGCAGGTCACTGATAAAGCTGTTAAACCTGACAGGTGCCAGTGCAGAGCCCCGTGGTGTCCTCTTGTCATAGGCAGCCATATAGAGTGCTCCCCATTGACCACCTCTCCCTGACCCTGCCCATCCAACAAGATTTTTGCCATCTTCTTGTCCAGCCATGGGCTGTGATGGTCTAATTTGACTATAAGAAATAATTAGTTATGGCTTAGCTAGACCTGTGAAATGAGCCTGTCAAATGTCAAAAATACTTCCCCTATTACTACTAAGCAGAATTCCCTTTGATTACCTCCAAGGCTTATTTTGAACTGTGTGTCTCAAGCAACATGACTGATTTCTCTGATTTGTCTTTATAAAGGTCACTGAGCAGATGGAGTTTGGCAGCTTGTCCTGTATCAGTGTATGTGCTTAAGATATTGAGTACTCATCAGGCCTTCAATAGGAACAACTACAGGTTAGAGGAACTTCCCATTTTCTCTTAGCTAAAAGAAAAAGACATAAACTCCCTCCTTTTTTTTTTTTTTTTTTTTTTTTTTACCCCCACAAAAACTCTGAAAATTTGGCACAGAGTTTGAAATAGTCAGAGCTTAATAGTAAAAGAGTGATACAGTGTTGTGGCTCTCCCACAACATACTTTCCAATGTTTTTAACATTTTGTGCACAGCTGATGCCACTGCATACACAAATTAAACAGAGAAACAAATAGTTATTTATAGTCAGCCAAACTGATTAGAATTATTTCAGGTGAATGTATGTCATTGGAAACACGCTTTTATATAGAATGGAAATGTTTGTAAAAGATCTAATTTTAACTAAGATTATCTAGGTAAAGTGCTTTGAAAAGAAAACATGAAGCAGTTTGATACTTATATTAAATAATCTCCTGTTTGGGTTTGTAATGAAGTGTTTTACACAGGGGGAAAAAGAGGTCCAGTGTTTGAAAAATGCCAAAATCAGTTTGGGGATTGATTTTAAGAATAATAAAACATTTCAATATTTTTTCTTACTGTCGCATGCCAGTAACAGTGCTGCAGGTGAATATGCAGCCATGAACTAATAAGTATAAAAACAACACATTGGATAAATTTTGCAAATCTACCAGATTAACAAGAAAGAAAATTTTTACTACAGCTTGGGTTTTTTTCATTTTAGCTAAGCAAAAATCACCTAAAAATTATGTCTTCCCATTTCTGTTTCTAGGAGTTTTTTTTAAGGTTTTGTTTTAGTTCCAAATCAGGAGGAAACCCTTTTTTGAAGTATCACATTTTTGGTTTGAATTATACTGCCAAGAATTTAGAAGGCCTGTCCTTAGTCTTATCAAAAGCCATTTAATAGCTTTTATATCTAGGAAAAGATAAATTGGGGTCTGACATTTTTGATGTCTTGGTGATCTGAAACAAAATGAGGATCCTCAGAGAATGTTTGGGTTTTGTACTACTCTTTAAACTTCTCTAATTTAATTGAGAATTTGGACTGATATTGTGCTGGGTTGGCTGTTGAGCTGTTCTTTGGACACTTTTCCCCATTTGTATCAAGCCTATTTACCCAAGCTGAAAATATCCTTCCATACCCACTGCTTGCATATAAATGTAAGTCACAATTTTAGTGTTTGTTACTGCAATGACAAATTCTGTTGTTGTTTTATATCATGGTCTTGGCAGGAAATACAATTTTTCCTGACCTACTCAGGTTATTTGTGTAGCTGTCACACTTGTGTAATGCTCAGCCTTGTTTAATAATGCCTGTCTGATCATCTATAGTGCTATGAAGACTTTAAAAGCATAAAGACAATGCGCTTGTCAAATGTTTTATCTCTACCAAAATTCTATGGTTGTCATGGCAACTATGGAAAGGAAGAAAAAAGGAAAAGCAGGTTGTGATTCTCTTAAAAGATAGTTTTCCATGGTTGTTACAAAAAAATTATGAGAAAATAAAGCACTTTCTTCGGTGCTCTGTAAGGCAAAAAAGAATTGTTCTTAATTTTTACAAATAAGAAAAAAAAATCATGTTTTATGTTCATTAGAAATGACATCAAATCTTCCTTTTCATTTCAATCCTCCTAGCCCAGGGCATTCCTGACAAAATAACAAAACTCAATTCAACCTGCATATTTTAACAGCAGAAAATCCTTTCATGAACATTATAGTTTTTGAGAGGTCTTTCATTATGTTTTCCTACTTTCTTTATCACCTTATCATCACAAAGGTGACATTTTTCACCATCTTAAAATAAAATATAATGACTTTGAGTAAGCAAGATCTCTTCCTAGTGACAAATTACATTGCGTTAAAGGGCTGCACAACAATTTAGGAGGCTTAAACCCTTCTAAAAGCCTATGGATTTTACTGAAGATTTTTTTTTTCCAGAATTGGGTAAATTACCCCCCATTTCCTCATTTACCTAGTTCTCTTAAAATAAGCCTAGTCAATTTGAAAGTGAGTTGCAGGATCAGATTATAAAAGAAAAAGGTTGCTTCCAATTTTCAATTTAAGAAAAGTTTTTTATTTTAAAGTATTCCATGTGGAGTAGTCCATTTATTTTTGCATTCAGACATACAGTGTCTTTCTGTGTTGTCTGAGTCTTTCCATCTCCAAAAGCTTCTTGGAAATGGTCATATGAATAATCTAGGCAATTGCTAAAAAATAGTACCATCTTGTCACTGTTGAAGAAAGATTTCAAGAGTCACACTCAGAGCATTTGGAATATACTTTCATTTTTGTGTAAATGAAACTAGGGGGAAACTGTCCTAAAGACATAGAAAGTCAAGCTATTATGATCTGTATGGTTCTTAGTTTCTGTGAGAAACATCTACCAGTGTAGCCCAAAAGGGTTTGTGAGTTTTGAATGAGTCACATGTCTACTTCAGCAACTGTTGGAGAGCGGTTTTCATGCCAATTTGCCGCCTCACATTAGAGATAATTAGTTCTTTGCATGTTGCTCCCCACT
Source organism: Sylvia atricapilla (assembly GCF_009819655.1). NCBI lineage: Eukaryota > Metazoa > Chordata > Aves > Passeriformes > Sylviidae > Sylvia > Sylvia atricapilla. The sequence continues at coordinate 94,908,068 of NC_089141.1, forward strand.
GAACTCAGGAGGATTCAGTCCTGATGTGACAACAGCATACACTGCTGTGACTAAATCTGAGAAGTGAGCCAGTTGCCCGGAATACAGTATTTCTGCAATTCCTGTGATATATTTGTGTAAAAATTTTAGTGAACGATTCAGCTCTTTTAAAATTGAGTTATATGTATTTCCAATAGAAGATGACAGCTTCATCTTCATGTATTTTGTGCACCACCTGAGGGACAAATCCTGTGGAAAACGTGAGATGTGATTGCATAGCTAAATATGTTAACATGATGATCATCAGAAATGGATACAAATAATTGTCAGAGTCACTTTGATTTTTGAACATTTGATTTTTGTAATTCCTAGTTTAGAATGCTTGAACTTTTGATTTTAATACCATTGGGTTTAGATGGAGCTTTATGGCATATAATATATTAATGTCTAAAATTCCTTTGCTCAGTAGTTGTCCTGTACCTTCAATAACTACTTTTAAATAGAAGTTATAAGACATATATGCAAAATGGAGTACAGGACAACATAAGAGTCATGTTATAAAGAGGCCTTCTGCAGAAAACCTTGAATTTAATAATCCCCATCTGATCCAGTTTAAATGAAACAGTGGCGTAAACAAAAGCATGTCTGTAAGTAAGGATTATGAATTTGAAAGGCCAAATTTTAAGGAATTGTGAGAACTGATTAGAGACAATGACTGGATTGAGAGTTTAAGGACTTTAATATAGAAAAGCCATGCACATTAACTCAAAAGAGCAAACTGTATCTGGAATTTGCAGGCTAAGCAAAGAAGAAAAGGTTGGACACAACATCCTGGGATATGTAGAGTTAAATTACCTTCAAACTTGTAGTAGATATGGAAAGGAGGAACAGGAAAAAGAAAAAAAAGATTGTTTTTATTTGGTATAAAAAGAGTAAGCGTAAAGATAAAGGCTTGAACAATATATTTAATACATTAAACAATAAATTTAACCAGAAACATGAAAAGACAAAATAAACACCATGATAGGAAGCAGAGGTAGTAATGAAATGTAAGATTTCATTAGTGTAGCTCTAGACTAGCATGCCTATAGTGCTTCAATTTTCAGTACCACTAATGAATCAGAGCAGCAGCCACTGGGTCCCAGCCTCCCTACAGGCCAGCCATGTGGCCATGAGTTACATGCTGCAGGGCTTCCTCTTGCCACTTACTCTGGCATATATAAAACATAGCACTGGTAAGAATCCCTATGCAGAAAACTCACTGAAAAATTATAAACTGCAAATCTGAAATTTCTGTACCAAAGGAAGAATTTGCAGAAATGAAAGAAAAATGTAAATTTCCACTGGTTTATTTCCTGTAATTTTTACATTTGTTGATATCTATCTGTGAATCAGTATTGAATTTTCTGGTTTAGAATATCATAGTATTTATCAACAAGAAGTGGATTTTAAGTAAAGTGCAGATATTTTAGAATTCCATCTTGTCATATTTTAGAAAAAGCTTTGAAATTAAATTAGTTGGATTTTCGACCAGAAAAATTAAAACAGGCCTGTTCAAGAATGCCTAGTATTCTATATATTTATTCTTAAATTATTATTTTGCTGGAGAACAATATCCTGGTGCAAATTGTTTTTTTGTACAGAGCAGAACAAGTTTCCTCCTCTGTGGAGGACTTCTGCATGGAGTTTACTAGGCAAATAATAATTGCCTTAGCTCACTGAGAATACCTAAAAGATTCTTCTAACACATATCTTGTGTTAAAAGAAAAATTAGGGGTTGAAGTCATGGTGTAACACATTTAAAGACCACATCACAGAGACACTGCTGTAGTGGTTTGAAAGCAAAACAGGTGAGAGGCTCCAAGTCAGAAATACAATTTAATGAGAAGGAAAGGGAGAAAAGGTAAAATAAAATAAATGCAATAATACAAAGACACCACTGACAGAGTCAGAATACAACCAGATCAGGGTGATGGAAGCAGTCCAGGTGAGGTGGTCTTCCTAAAGCAGTGATCTCATAGAAAGGTCTGGTAGCTCTAGTCCTCTGAGAATCTAGTGGGCTGCCTGTACTGTCCCAAATCCCAGATTATATCCAGGTGGGAATGCTTGGCTCCTCCGCCTGGGTGGAGCATCTCACAGTGGGATGATGAGTCATACAGGAGGGCCTTGATGGCCCATTAAAGAGAGACAGCTCCTGGAGGGAGTTATCTATGAGTCATGGGCAAGGCATTGATGGGCCATTAACAGAAGGCACCCCAGAGGAAGGGGGCCTGGTAAGAGCACTGCTCCAACAGTTGGATTCATCAGTTCATGAAGATTCTGACAGAATACTTTGTGCACATCCTATGCTACCACCCAGGACAGCCGTCTACACTTCTCGAGGGGCTTGTTCCAGCAAGAGCCCAGATTTGTCCCCAGAAGTACTTACATGAGGAAGCTTAATTCAGTTTTCCCTGGTCCTCTGTCTTTAGTTTTGCTGAAAAGATGAATTAGTATTTGCATATAGCCAGACACCTTTCTCACAAATATTATTGCATAAGATCATGTAGTCTGAATAAAATATTGCTGCCACTGGATTATGTTTTTCACATATAGCAATTAAAAGGTATATCCTGTGTTTTGTAGTCACGTCTTGTCATTGCCAGCATTACCTCCGATGTTACAACTCATGCATTGGGTAGTTTAAAACCATTTATACCAATTCTAAATTTTTAAGAACCTTAGCAGTATCATTTTACAGATTATTCAGAAGTATTTAATGTTATTTCTGATTTCTAGTTCACATGTTAAAGGATTTTTCCACCTAGATCAAGGAACATAGTAAACATTAGATGATCAGTATTACCAGTGAACTTACATCTAATGCTCTTTGAAGTCTCTGTGTATTGAGAAACAGAGTACATTATCCCAGGTGAGATTTATCCCCAATATAAGATAATGAATTTAATATACGAGCTGGCTGTATGCCAAAATAGTTTTGGAGAATATCATGGGAATTGGAAAAGAAGCTAGGGCTTTATTGTGTGTCACAAAGTATTTCTGCATGGCCTAGACATTCTTCGTTGCATGTTTTTTCTACACTGTAGAAAAGCTATTTTCTCTACTGTCACTTCTTTCTTTCTTTCCCTGCCCAGCTCTCCATTTCCAGAACTAAATGTGCATTCCAGACACTGGCCTATAGAGCTCCAATCCCTGCATGAACCAAGAAGGAAATATTTCTTTTGTTCACAGCAAGGGGTTGTTATTATTATTTTCAAGTGAGACCAGGATTTTACCTCAAATATTTATGACCAAACTATGGACATCAAGGCCTAATAAATTTCGTAAAAAGTTAGAAGCCAAAAAATTTTTTTAAAGTTTATTTGCCTAGGGTTTCTTCTGTGGTAGGACTGGAATCATTTGCCACATAGATGAAGATAAACCGTGATTTTCCCCATACAAATATGCTTGGCACTTCTTCTTGATCAAAAAATGCTTAAAGCACTAGGCATTTATCAACTCTAGTATTCCATACTTCTGTTTCCTTTTTACTTGGCATTCTGAAGAACACAGTTGGATCTTTAACAAAATACTTGGATCCATCCTTGGATTAAATTAATAAAAATTAAAAAAACCTTATATATATGTGTGTGTGTGTGTGTGTGTGTGTGTATCATGTAAGTAGGAATATACATATAGTAATTGAATGCAAATGTGTGTTTGAATATGCACTTTAGCCTGGAAGATAATTTGTTCATTTCCAAATCAGAAAAAAACTGCCTGTTTTACCACATGGATGTTTGTAAGATTATGTTCATTCTGAAAATATATATTTCTGCAGATTTGCCATCCTTGTACTACTAGACAATTTTTTATTATGTTATCTTCAAGCGTTTTGCAGCATCCTAATTAGAAAGTCTTTTCACTCCACACAAACAGCAATTTTTTATTATTATTATTTATTTTTTTTTTTATATAATCTAGCTAAGGAAATTGAAATTGTCTGTTTGAAAGAGAAAATCAAGAGTGGCAACACTGATAGATTTGTGATGATGACAGTCTTAGAAGCACATGCTTTGTTAAACAATTCGTTTTTGTTACCAAAAAAAAATTCTGTGGAACAGTCAGAGACTTTACAAACTTAGGCTTCTCTTCTGCTGAGTTCTGTGGTGTGACCCTGAGCAATTCTTTTAACTGTCCCATGCTTCATTTCCACATCTTCACAAAGAGGCCAGCAATTCTTTGTATTTCACAGAAGCTGTGTGAAGAAAAATGATGATGTACAATGTGAAAAATCTATCCAAGGAAAAGTGGTATTCATTTACTGACCTGTTTAATACATATGTCTATTTTTCAGCTGCTCATTTCTGGTTTTCTTCATGGTCACTGGAAATAAGGAAGTATGTCCAGGCACAACTCATCTTGTCCTAAAGGCAACGTGGAAAACAAGTGAGCTGAACAATGCATCAGTTCCTCTTCACTAACTGAATAGGAAATCTCAGGTGTAGATGTGCAAATGTCTGTAACTGCAGGTATTTGGTTAGATTACTCAGTGAAAGAACTCCAAGTTTCTTATAATAAGGAAGTTTTGTTGAAGTTAAGAGAGTACTTGCAGGCTAAATCGCTGCCTATCATAGAGAGAAAAACAGCCTGAAAGAGACTTCAGGAGGTCATCAACTCTATGCTTTTGCCCACAGGCAAAATCAACTGTACCTGCCAACTCTGATAGATGTTTACTTACCTAACCTGTCCTTAGAGATTTCCATGCAGATAAAGCCTGGGCAGTTACTCAGGCAAAGATATACCATCTTCTGAGTGTAAGTTAAGTACACATCACTAAAGTGTTTATCTCTATAAAAGTCATATGTTGTAGACATATAGAAGATTTAAATGTGTTTCAGTATTTTGCTCTGCTTATAATAGTGAGGGAGGCAGTGTGGCTTTTCATGCATGCCTTGAAAATTCAAACCCAACTGTCACCTGTAGTCTTGAGAAAATCTATTTAAGATATTATTCTTTTTATCAGAAAAAGAATTGTGGGTAACATTTTCAGCCAGGAGCTCTACTCCTTTTATGCATACCTATTACTTTCAAAAAAACAGACATCTCTGCAAATATCTTTCTGAGAAGTACTTTCTTTTATAAATGCCCTTATTGAAGTCATGAGTGTACTTATAGACCAAACCACAGCCTATCACAAAGTGAGAGAAAAACAGTCTGAAAGAGACCTCAGGAGGTCATCTACTCTATGCTTTTGCCCACAGGCAAAATCAACAGTACCTGTCAACTCTGATAGATGCTTACCTAACCTGTCCTTAGAGATTTCCAATGACTTAAACTCTAAAAGCTCTACAGGCAATCTGTTTGAGTGTTGTCATGATCCATGTAATTAGAAACTTTTACTTAATATCTATCTTAAATCTTCCAAGCTATAATTCAAACCTATTAATGCCATTTCCATTCTGTCTAGGCAGGGAGAACTGATTGTTTTGTTCTTCATTCCAAAAGCATTTTACATTCTTGCCGATCATAACAATGTCATCCTCTTTAATCTGTTTTGTTGTTTTTTCCTGAGGCATTTATAGTAGCACACTTTTTCAGTTCCTCCTTCCTAGGTTTTTGGATTGGGGTTTTTTGGAAAGTGCACTTGTATATGTTTTAAATAGAAAATATAAGGGCATCCTTCCAGTGTTAGTGTATATCAGATGTAGGTCTCAAGGTTTTGGTATCAGGAAGGGAGCTACAGGGGTGGCCTCTGTGAGGAGACCAGGGGCTGGCCTGTGCTGAGCACAGCTGTTTGCAGCTGGATCTGTAGCAAACCAACCGGGGGACAGCACTGGATCCATCAGCCAAGCTGATGGTGCCCTAGGCTAAACATATTTAATGAAGAGCAAAACACCACACAGCAGTGAGGAGTGAGGAACAAAAAAAAAAAAAAGGAAAAAAAAAAAAAAAGCATAAGAAGTAATCCTGCAAACACCAAGATCAGAGAGAAGAGAAGGAAAACAGGTACTCCAGGTACTGGAGCACGTTCCCCTGTGGTCTGTGTAACCATGCTGGTCCATATAGTCACACTGCAGCCCACAGAGGAGCCAATATTGGAGCAAGTTTTATCCTGAAGAACTGCAGCCCATGGAGAGGAGCTGTTCTGAAACAAAAGAAAAGTATGAAGAGGAAGAAGCAGCAGACAGAAACCATTATGTACTCATCACAATCTCCATCTCCATCTCCATTCCCCACCTTCCTTGCAAAACCTGATGAGGGAGGAGGTCAAGGCATTGGAAATGAGGGAGCAAAGTTGAATGTGGGTGGAAAAAGTGCCTGGGAGGAAGGTGTTTTACTTTTGTATCTCAACATCTAGTTAAACTTTTAATTGTTGAGGAATTTAATTAATTTTTCCCAAACTGAGTTTGTTTTGCTTGTGACACTAATTGGTAAGTGATCTCCTTGTCTTTATCTCTACCCACAAGTGTTTTAAGCTTGTTTACTTCCCTGTCCTATTAAGGAATGGGAGTGAGAGACCAGCTGGATGGGTGGGTGGCAGTTACCTAAAGTCAACTCACCACATTCCCACTACAGGATAGTCCTTTATATTTAACATTTTTCCTGCTTTTGAAATGCATTTTATATATTTAATGTAAAAAAAATGAAAGTCAAATAATAAGTCCTTTCCTATCCTATCTTTCTATCTCAACTCCATATTAAAAAAGAATACAAAATATAATTCAAACAAATGGACTTTCCTATGCAGACCTCAAAAATTTAAGCCAACCATCTAAAACCCTAAAACTTCAAGAAGTAAACCAAATTTACTACTTATTTTACTTTAGAAAAATCAGTCATTACTAAAATTAAATTAAAAATCCAGCCCACTCTCCTGATGGTTATATTTCTGATTAATTCTGTTAATTCAGAAGTGTCAATTAAGCAGGATGTAATTTCAGCATTCATTTAGGAAGAAAATAATGTTCAAAACAGTGGGAGCTTTATATTTTTATTTTATTGCTTTAATTATTTTAGAAAGAAATTACAACATTTAAAGTCAGAAAGAATTTTGGTCATAATGGTAATGGCATTATGTTTTTTAAAAAAGGCAGTCAGCCTTCAGTCACATCTTTCAATATAACTTCAGAGTCTAAAATGGTGCTTAAATCTGAAGTTCATTTTAAGCATTTTGTTTTAGAAGTATATTGAGATTCCATAAAACAAACAAGAAATTTGGCTACAAAGAGAGAAATTGCCTCATCATTCATCCTTCATAATTAGCATGGTTGGGTTTTATGAATTAATATGCGCATTAATGGGTTTCTGGCTCTCCTTACTTCAGTGTAATAGCGTTGAGAAAGGTGACAGATTTACAGTGGGAAAAGAAATTGTAACTCTGTTTCTTTCTTGTAAGTTATTTATGACAAGATAGTTAATATGAAGAGCTAGGAAGTGCAATTTATATGGGTTTATTGATTAAAGTAAAATTATAGCATGAGGGCAGTAGAGTAAGACATTTTTTTTGAGAAATAGGTGATGAACAAGATCTGTGACATGATTTCTATTTCAGTCTCATCATCAATCTATTGAAATACGTTCCAAGAACTCACAGAAGGCCCAGGCTTCTCCACTACGTTTCTGGTGGTGTTACAGTCAGCACTTTATAGAACCATGGAACAGTTTGTTTGGAAGGGTCTTTTAAAGGTTATCTAGACCTTATCTAACCCCCCACCATAGGCAGGGGCACCATCCACTACACCAGTTTGCTCAAACCCCATTCACTCTGGCTTGAACTTTTCCAAGCATGGGACACCTACAGCTCCCTTGGGAAATTCTTTCCAATTTCTTACCACCAACTTTTTTCCTTATGTCAAATCTAAACCTACCCTGTTTCAGTCTAAAACTGTTGCCCCATGTCCTGTCTCCACAACTCTTCACTGACCTTGGTGCCTGCAGGGCTGTTTCTCCCACGTGTTCCTGCTCCTATCTCCTGTCTACTGTTGCACAGAAAGCTTAGTCAGCTTCTTGTATATGTTATCCCAGACATGCTTCCACTGTCACTGATGGACTCGCCCTTGGGCAGCAGCAGGTCCATCTTGGAACTAGCTGGCTTTGGGTCTCTCACTAGCTGGCATCGTCTCACAGAAGTCACCCCTGCTTCCCTCTGCTGCCAAACCTAGCCACACAAAACCAATACACAACTACTGGCCAATTTTTCATCCAACAGTATCCCCAAGTTCTCTGCAGGGATGCTTTCAATCCTACCATCACCCAGTCTATGCTGACGATTGCACTGATCCAGATGCAGGACCTTGCACTTGGCCTTGTTGAATTTCATAAGGTCCATGCAGGCCTCTCAAGCCTGTCAAGGTCCCTGTGGATGTTATCCATTCCCTCCAGCATGCCAACTACACAAATCAGCTTGGTGTCATCCACTACTTGAGGAAAACATTTGTTACAGAATCACAGGATCACAGGATGTGTCAGGTTGGAAGCGGCTGCTGTTGGTCATGTGGTCCAATATCCCTGCTCGAGCAGGGCCTTCCCAGAGCACATTGCACAGGATTGAGTCCATTTTATTCCATTAAATACCTTCGATGATGGAGATTCCACAGCCTCTCTGGGCAACCTGTTCCAGTGCCTGGTCACCCACACAGTAAAGAAGTTCTTCCTCATATTCAGATGGAACTTCCTGTGCATCAGTTTCTGTCCATTGCCTCTTGTCCTATTGTTTGACATTACCGAGTAGAGCCTGGCTCCTTCCTCTTGACACCCTCCCTGCAGATACTTGTGTACAGTGTTGAGGTTCTCTCAGTTGTCTCTTCTTGCAGCTGAACCGGCCCAAGTCTCTCAGCCTTTCTTGATAAAAGGCTCCTGTCCCTCAATTATCCTTCTTGCCCTTCACTGGACCTGCTCCAGGAGCTTCATATCTCTTCTCCTCAGGAGTCCAGAACTGCACACAGCACTCCAGATGTGCCTCACCAAGGCTGAGCAGAGGGGCAGGACCACCTCCCTAGACCTGCTAGCAATGCTGGTCCTAATGCACCCCGGGATCCCATTGGCCTTCTTGGCCATCAGGGCACACTGCTGGCTCATGGACAGAGAGCTGCCCACCAGCATCCCCAAGTTCTTCTCCACAGAGCTGCTTTACAGGTCAACCCTCAACCTGTGCTGGTGCCTCGGGTTGTTTTTCCCCAGCTGCAGGGAAAAACATCACATTTGCCTTTGCTGAATTTCAGACTGTTCTTTGCCACGGCTGAACCTGCTATAGCCTGGGGTTTTTTTCCATTAGGCTGCAGGTGCAGTCTGAGAAGGTCTGTACACTGCAGTGGAGGTTTAAGCTTGAAATGAGTGCATATAAGGTTTTGCTGTTGGTTTCAAGACATTTTTTGGTTTGTTGCATCGCTGTTTAATTTTTGCCTGACAGAAGAGTATCAAAGAGCATGATATTAAAGTGCATTGAATGTTAAATTATATATCAAATAATAGTGAAATTCTTAATGAAAGCTTTATGGCCAGATTCTTGTTTTTATCACAGAATAAAAAGCTTTGCTGTTTTGGAATCATTCCAATCAATCCAAAATATTCTCTGAGAGAATTCATTCTGCAACAGCTTATGCTTTCATCCTATATTACTTTAGAAAGCTGTTTTTTACCTCAAGCATATATGTCATGATTCTCTGCTATGTTCTGATCTAACAGCACTTTCACAGGCTCCACTGGGAGTCCACTAACTTCACTATAAGTCCATAAAGAAGATTTAAACCAGATCCTATAAATTCAAGTGTTGTACAAATATAATGGTTGTCTGATGGCTACTATTCCAATCCTTTTCATAAGTAACTTAGTAATATGATCTCAGCCAAGGGTAATGTTTTTTTGTGGATGGAATCTGAGTCTGGGAGTTAGTAACCTCATGCTCTGTTCCCAGATATGTTTCAGATTTACTGTGCAGCCATAATTAGATGTGATGTTCTGTCTGTGCTTTGAATTGCTGTTTGCACCAGAACAATAATGCTTCTTTACCTGGGACAACCCTTCTGAGAAATATGTGTAAAAACTGTTCATCTCTTGATTACTTACCTTTGCTTATTACCTAAGTGCCAAATGTAACATCACCATAGCAGCCATCTATTACATTTAGACTCCATGACTTCTTATCTGTCTTCTGTAGTATTTAGGAGTGCTCATGGATTTTGTTTTTGGAAGGACTCGGTGTCTTCCAATGGAAACAATATTGTATGTTACAGCTATCATAGCTGCAACACGAGATAGAAACGTCTTGGAATTAAAGTTTCTGCCTCATATGCTCCAGGTTTTCTGGCCTAATTATTCATATCCATCAGTGCTTTCTTCATGTCAAGTGAAATTTCCTACTAAACTGGAAAGTTTTTGGTGTGGCATGTTCTTTTATTCTCTTGTTATAGCCTACATCTGGCTTTCTGGCTTTATATACTTCAACATAAAATAATGCTGTAAGAATTGCCTAATATAGTTCTGCTCTTGTTCTGTAGATTTTTTTGCAGGTACAGTGATAATTGGTCTCTTCATATTTCTTTCAAAGTACTTCACCACATGCTATTTCCAGCTATTTCATGCTGTATTTTATATTCCTTTCTAGCCAGGTTAATAGATCTACTGATAATAATCTTTTAAACCTACACAAAGTGTCTATATTTGGAACTTATATTATTCCTTTTGTCAATCTTTCCTCAAACATCCATTGTGCGAAGAAGCTGCATATCACAGTTAAATACTCAAGCACTTTCTTACCTACCTTTGCTTACATTTATGATGTTTTTTGCTTTCTTCCTCTACCATTAGTATCCCTACTGTTTTTCCTGTTGCATACATAATTATCTGTTCTGTTATTGAAATGCACATTAGAAGTGCATTTGCAGTGACATTTAAAATTTTGCAAAGTTTTCCTATTCTGCAAATACAGGATAACAACATTGTTTCTGCCACAATGCTTTGGAGTAAAGCCAGTCTTGTTGGATGGTGATCACTGGCATTTTATTTTATAGTTAAAACAACTGCAATTCTTACAGTAGCATACCAGAGCCCAAAAGTAACTTATAAATATGGACTGATGCTACCCCATATGCTTTTTCTTCATTACTTTTGATATTTGAGAATTATGATATACACTTAATAGTTTAAGTAAATTAAATTGTTCACATTTTTGGGTACCTTTTCTCCTTTTTTCCAATAAGAAAAAAATATTTTGATTCTCTGACATAATGAATGGATTTGTTCCTTCATGTACAGAGAAAGAGCACTTCTAATGCACATAGTGTGCCACAAATCCTGCCTGTCTTGCAGTTAGTGAGCTTTGGGAAGACGCCAGATTTGGAGCAGAAGTGCCCAGAGACAGACTTTCAGACAGTCTGTGTATACCACAGGTGCAAAAACTGCCCACAGGCTCTCCTTTGAGGGATGCAGCTGGCCTTGGACACTCACAGAGCCTACAGGAAAGCCTGGAAGGTGTCTCATATGGTGACCCTACCTGGACTTTTGTGACTGCTATGGATATGTGCAACAAAGGCAGAAACTACTTAAGGGAGATCAATTACCGAGGTAATGTCCCCTACAAAGATTTTACTCTCTTGCCTCTAACCCTCAAAAGTTAAATGCCTCCAGCCGCAGCATTTAGCCTTCAACTAATAATAAAGTCAGAGCCAGAAGACCATGAACACCAAAGGATATCTTTTAAAAACGATGCTTTAATAAATAAGAAATTGGGTAAATGCCTTTCATAGGATAAATGGGGTAAATGCTGCCATGACATCTGCAATTCAGACCATTAGAAATGAAGTGTAGTTCCTACATTGCTGTACATGTTTCTTTATAGTTCAAGCAGAGGAACATGGTGAGCAGCAAGAGCTGGAAGTTCTGCATTTAGTGGATCAGAGACATTCTGGACAAGTAAACAATTTCTATTAGTGGAGTGAATACATTTTATCTGAGCAGAAGTTTGGTCCTCCCACTCCAGTTGTTCTGAGTGATGAAAATACAACATACTCCTAAGTGCTAATCAAGGTTTATCCAAAGGTCAGGCTGAATTCTTAAAAGAAATGCTGGATCTGTTTGGTATCAAATTATCTGTACAGAGGACTTGGAACTGTATCTCATACAGTTGCTATTAAAATGTGGCCCCAAAACACATGAAATAATGTTCGGCTTTGTGTCTGAAACTATTAGAAAAAGAAAACCACAGCAATAATGGAGGAAAGAATAATCTATCATGTGTTCTTCGATATGCATGTCATATATTCTCCTTCACTGTAAAGTGGCTTATGGGATACTGCATTGTCTTCTGCATTTCATTAAGGTACTTTTACAGCAGTCTCTGAAATTCACCTAGAGCTAGTCCTGACAGGGAGTTCTGACCTTTTGATGGATGTAGTTTTGCCTGTAAAGCAAGCTAATGGTTAAGCTTATTCCCAGTGGACAGGTGTCCACAGTGCAAAGCCCAGCAGTGCTCAGCAAAACTGGGTCAAATTCTCAACTGGTGCAAATCATCAAGGATTCTCCAAGTCACTCTGCATCAGCTGAAATTTAGCCTCAGTAAAGGCAATAATGAAATTCATATTGCTAGCAGTGAAACCAGGATTTTAAACTTCAGATTCAGTAATATCAACTCAAGATAATAATACTATTATAAAATAAATTTTGAATTTAAAATGTGGTAATATGCGACTTAGACTAGGTGTTTCATTTGGAGTTCTCCTTTAGCTCTACTGTGTAATAACAGGGGTTTGTGCAGAGATTTTTGCATTCTCCCATGCAGCAAATGCTGTGTATGACTTGGGCTCAAAGCTTATAAAAAGGAGGTCTTGAACCCTTCTCCCCTTATAACAGTTCTTCGTAGGGAGGCATGAATTTTGAGTGTCTGTTGAAATCACAGAGAACACATCTTCCAGTGACTGGTATCTCATCTCTCTGGTTCCTTGGCTGTGATGCATCACTTGAAGAATCAGAGGAAACCTTGATGCTGCACTTGCTGCTGCATTAGCCAAGTGCTGATGTCCTGGCAGGGTATGGGGCAAACTCTCTTCTCTCTCTTCTTCTCCCCTGTCATTTGTAGCATTGATTTTGGGGGTTAGGTCTTCTCATGTTATGATAGTAAATGCAGTCTCTCCCCCAATACCTATTTTTAATTACACCTTATCTCTTTGTCTACTGTTGAGCCACTTCTCCAACTGTGTTAAGAATTTTTATGTAAATACTTTAACATAAAAAACGTGAAAAGGGTCATGGGTTTGAAGTGCTTGACATTTAGTCCTTTCTTCTACATTTCTGTTTATCTCTTTTTGCTTTCCATAACAAATGGTTCCTTTTCCCTCCAAATGTCATTCTGCCAAACATCTTGAGTCATGACCTTTATGAGTTAGAAAAACTGAGCAACCAGAAATACAGATCCAATTACAATTAGTAACTTGTAGGTGTATGTATGTAAAAAGAAGGATCCAGCTGTAGAACACTTATAATGAATAACAAAATATTTTTTTATTATTTATATATATTAATATAGATCATATCAGACCATATGTTGAAGGCTCTCCAAAATTATATTCACTGCATTCCACATATGTGCAGGTGATACATTAATCTACTTAAAAGTAAGGATGCCATAAAACACCGGACCATTTGGTGTGAGTATCTTAAAGTAGTTATGCATAGACTGAATTTTATCATTATAAATATGTTTGAAAATATGTAAATTACACTGAAAAGAAATTCGGCTTAATTAGCATTTCTTCTCTGATTTGAGTAGTTACAGAGATTCAAGCCAGTTCCTCAATAATTGTGACCAGAGTTTTTCAATTAAAGACAAAACCTAGAAGCTTTTGTATGAAGTTTTTCACGAAAAAATGAAACAAGCTAATAAAGAAATTAATTTTATAAAATATTTCCATTTTCCTCCATACAGTGTCCCTGAATAATTTGCATTAAAACAGTTCCTAATTTTTTTTCAATCAGTAAGGAATCTTTTTTATCTTTATAGATTTTTTCTTTTTCTTTGTTGCCACTGGATTTAATTTAAAATATTCTGTGGGAGTAGACATTTTTCTTGTTGAGAAATGGGTGAGGATAATTTACTCCTTATAAAAGTTCTAGTATTGAAGATATTTTGAAATATTATGGAGCAGGAAAAAGATGAAAGAGATGAGTAATTAACATAGATTTCAATGAACTGACAGCAATAAAATTAAGATTGATGGCATAAATATTCCAAGATTAGATTTCCTTGTGTGACTGAGAAATGAAACACAAATTTTAGCTAAGCCTCAAAAAACCAAGATTTGTTTAAGAGACTGAAATGACAAATAAAAATAAAAATAGGAAAGAAAAGAAAAAATCACTTCTCTTTGTATGGTTTGTTTCTTTCTAGCTATATCATGGGTCTAATAAAATCTATTTTCTCTCTATACAAACTTTGACTTCAGTGAGATTAATGATATCTTTCTGTGAGGAAAAGCAGAACAAACAAACTAACTTTTCAAGAAAAACATTTTCCTTGGAAAAAATCTAAAAATATCATCTACATCAAAGTTATGAAGGGAAACAACCTCTTCCAATAAAATATAAAATCAACTCACAACTCATTACAATAAAGAATTAAAAATAATGTCCACAAGGTTATTGCACAGCACTGCAGATAAATTACATGTAGATACCTGGCATTCATGCAAGTGCTGATGGATGAATATCAGGAAGTCCTTAGCAATCAGTTTGTCAGATTTTCTTCTGAGGTACTGCTCTTGGAAAGTAAGGATTCCACTTCCAAAATAATTTCTGATCATCAGTGCTTCAGATGTCATCTGCTTGAATCCTGCTGAGAATATTTCAAACCTTTAACACTACTCCAAACAGGATTTTTATGGTTTAAGGTATACTGCAGGCCTTTGTGCTAAAAAAAACAAAATAAAATATCACAGTTAAGATCTGATCACTGTCTCAAAATGCAATTAAATCCATATGTACAGAGCAGCTGGGCCTGCAGTACATAACCAATATCTATGACTTAGAAAGCTTGAATCACATATTTTTGAACTAAATGTCAGAAAAGAGAAAAAGCACAGCTTCATAATTTAATGGTAAAACAGAAAACTAAAAAATTTAGATGCAGCAGGTGCATTTAGCAATCTATCAGTAATTCATAGCCCCACCCCAAAACTTGGTTGGTATAAAAGGGCAGGATCATTCCCCCATGGATTTGTAGGTATATGCTGGTCCCTTCTAATGACTCAACAGGACATCTTTTTTTTAACATCATTGCCATTTAAAAGCAATATTGCATTTTAAACATGTGCACTTAAAACTGTTACATTCTCTC
The DNA here is from genome assembly GCF_009819655.1 of Sylvia atricapilla. Lineage (NCBI taxonomy): Eukaryota > Metazoa > Chordata > Aves > Passeriformes > Sylviidae > Sylvia > Sylvia atricapilla. The sequence continues at coordinate 94,923,354 of NC_089141.1, forward strand.
CTTTTTAGCTTTAAGGTAAAAAGATAGGTACTTTGCAGTCATGTATTTCTGCAGAAATATATCGTTAGTGTGTCATTATATGCTGTACCATATATATATCATCCAAGCCATATCAGAGGCTGTGTCAAGGGCCTCAGCCTAATCTTCATCTGCATTGCTGGAATTTAGATGCCCTTGCCATCCTCAGCAATATGTAATAAAAGTGATGCTTGAGCCCACAATTTCATTTCCTATAGCAGTTTTTACTTAGATCATGTTATACTTTTTAGATAGGAATTTTCCTGGAAGTATTTTTTTTCTGCGATATTTAAAACATGAGGCCAAATTGAATTATTGTTGTTGTTGTTGTATTACCTCAAGGTTGCAGCTGATCATATTCATAGGTAAAATTTAAATCCTATATTATAATGGTTTTTGTATCCTGAAATACTCAATTCAAAGTGTTTTTACTTGTTATTTGTAGGTAGAATCAAAATAATTTTTATATAATGAAACCCATTTTTCCCAGACATTTTAGCTATTTTTTCTCTTAATTTGTGTTATTTTCTTTTGTTTACTAATTGTTGTTATCTGGATTGAGTGAAATGTAGGTAAAATATTATTCTTGCTTTCACACATCTCAGATCCTAGAAAACTTGGTGTTGTCTAGTTTGGCAAAAATAGTAATAGAAAAAAGCTGATAGCTGCACAAAGATTAGATAAAAATTAAAATTGCAAAGCAAGATGACCTAAAAGAGTCTTGGGATTGATTCAGCAATGCTGAAGCCAAAATGTTCTCTCTCCATGACCTCTACTCCTAAAGACTTTCTGAGAGTTAAATTTGGGAAAAAATATCTCTGAAGATGCGTAAATTTTTGAGAATTTTCTGTTGTCTGCAAAAAGTAGATTAGAAACATTAGAGTGAAATGCAAATGATAACAAAATTATGAGATACTAAATCTGCTTAAATGAGAAATATTGATGAACATCATGGAAAAAAATGCTAATCAAGATATCTCTCTGTGGAAAAATAGACTTTAGTAGTGATTACGTAACAAAGGAATCCACACCCTTCCTGGAACATCAGTGTGAAATAATTTACTCTGAACTTGAACTTTAATTATAAATTATAAATTTTATCCATTGAATGTATACTGCCACACTGATTTGAAGCCTGAGGAATTCAGCTATTATCAGAGGGGTTACCCGTACAGACATATTTAGAATAATGAATGCTGTCAGCTTGTTGATAAACATAAATCTCCCAACAGCCTTGGCAATTCAAGCTGTGGAACAAAATCTCTCATTGACATTAGTGGAAAAAATTGAGCCTGTGCATTGATATTTTCAGAGAATTTTAGTCCTTTCTGAAAATTCAAGGAGTTTGCAAGCCTTCGGAAGAATCCAAGACCTGTGGAAACTACACTCTAAGAAAATGTTCCTAACACTCCTTTATATAACACCTTGCAATATCCCTAATATCCCTTGAATATTCAAGAGATATGAACATAATGATGAAATATTTTCATATCTTTTATCTCCTTACTCGATTTAAGTGCACATCATTTTTGTGAAAAGAAAGGATTCTCCTCAGTCAGAGGAAAAATGGAATTAACTAATACATAAACTGCAATTACATTTGCAGGACCAATCCTTCTCTCAAATGAGAAAAATGGTATTAATTACATGTGCACTCCAGTTGGGTTTTTTAAAGTTATTTTATTCTGAAATTATTTCTGCATTCCCAAATGCCTAAAGTCATTAAATAAATTCTTCCAGAACTGCAATTAATATTCTCTAGTGGAAATGAGGAAGAACTAGTGTTAACAGATACATTACCAGAACATAAATACCTCTACTAAGGTAACAGAAATTAAAGAATAGTTGTAAAAGAAGAGGTGGCACTGGGTGAAAATAATCTGTAAGGGCAAAATCTGTCATTCACAGTAGATGGATAATGTGTACAAAGGTGTTAAACTCTAGCTTAGTACTATGAGTAGGGGAAAAAAAAAAAAAAAAGCAAATTCAGAATACTTTAGATATTCATGGCAATGGGAAATACATCTCACTCTCTATGAAGGGTGCTGGTTCCTATGTGCAGCAAGGTCTGCAGTAGCACCTAATCCATACAATTTTTCAACCACTCGAATCAGCCTTGCAAACTTAGCAATTCTATTATTATCTGTCCATATCTGGCAGAATTTAGACACTTTAAATTAAATTGCAGAAGAGTCCATATCTGACATGTCTTCAGCTTTCTAACGTTTTTTACTCCATATGTAGCATTAGACGTATCCAAGAATATATTTTGTGATTTTTTTGATATCCAATAAGAGAAAAAAAATTGAAGCAAGTGTCCTAAAATATCTGCAAGATTTCAACATTAAAATCTAGTTAATAGGGAAAGCATGTGTAAAATGTACTTGAGTTGATAAGGCATATTTGAATATAATTGAAATGGGAAGAAGTTCATGTTAAGTAAAACCTTTTTATACCTTAATGATATATTTAGCAGTTCTTGTCTGAACTTGACTGGAAAACAATAATACTCAATGTTTAATAACAACTGATATATACTGACTGTATGATCTATAGCATTAGCTCCATAGTTGCTGGGGCTTTTCCTGTTTTGTTGGGGTTTTGCTTTAATGCCTTGCATCACTGAACTGTGGGGTCTGACACTCCAGACAAGCTGCATAGAAGAAATTATTAGTTCAGTATTCCCTCTGCTGTCACATCACAGTATCTCAGATTCCTCTTTTTTAAGATACTATGCTTAGTCTCCATTTTCTATTCCTTTTTTTTTCCCCTGTAAGTATTACTTACAAGAAGAAAAAATTTTGTTGTCATCATGCCCCTTAGACCTGATGTAAAACTAAGCAGTTTGCAGGATTTACCACTGATCTGAAACTGCCAGGACATCAAGATGAGGGAAAGGCAGCTGTTGTGTTTCTTTTCTCTCATGAAATTCAAATAAGATGGGAGAAGGATGGTAGTAGAACAAAACACCTAAAATGGATTTCATGATACAGTTATTTTTCCTCTTATTTTTTCCATTATAGGGCAGATAAAGAGATATTCATATTATTCCTCAGAAACAGTTCATTATAACATGGTGAATGAATGAGTGAATGAAAAAGTGAATAGGAAACAGCAACCTTAATGGAAGCATAATCCCAAAGGTGAAATTAAGTTTTATGTAGTTTTATGTTAGGAATTTCTATGTTTATGAAGTTTTTTCTGACTGAATATTTAGACTCCAAGACATCTTGTCTCTAAAGCCCTCAGGTTTCAATTCACACAGATTGTGTTGGAAAGTATACAGAGAGTATTTTTGTGGGAAACAACTTTGAATAAACCTTTCTTATTTTATTAGAACCAGAATCTTTGGAGTCTTCGGGATACACTCAGAGTCAGCTTTGGTAGCAAGTTGAAAACTGCTGTCAATTATGGTTTAGTATTTTCTATATTTTCAAAAAATTTGTGTCGGAAGAATTCTTTTTTGGTTGAAATTTCTTCTTTGTTTCTGTAACTGTTTCTTTTCAACCTCACTGCTTTTTGTCCTAAACCTGAAAGACTGTACATTTCTTAACTGTTGTTTCCCTAGTGAATCCTTTTTCTCTTGCTTATTGGTCACCATCACCTAAGCTGTTTTAATAATGAAAACAAAATTATATGGGTTAAAAGAATTTTAATACCTTTGTATTACATACTTTATATTTAAAGTATTTTAATATATTTAAAATGTAGCCAAAGCTTATTCCAAGTAAATGTTTAGAAATTCAACACCAATGCCACTTGCATGCTTTCCTTAGATTATCCATCAAGTGTTTTTTTCATTCTATGAATTAAAAGGATATAGATAATTTGTCATTGCCATGAATTTCCTCAGCCATTTCAAACAATAATTACTCTTCACAACTGCCTAAAAAAGAAGAAAATTTTTCTCTTGTCCTCTATTAAAAAAAAAAAAAAAAAAGAAATCAGTGTTTTATTACTTCCATTTACAGCAGCAGGCGAGTAACTAAATTCAGTTATCAGCACTCAGCATGTTACTGGCATACTGATAACCTGGACAGTAACCCCTTATTCCATCTCAGTTTTTTTAACCCATGGCTTTCTATTAATGAAGATTGTTCTTATTGTAGGTGTTGTAAACAGAAACTATTTCATTTTAGACCCCTTGAAAATCCTCTGCTTTTTTTGTCTGTTTTAAATAATTTCAAAGGGAGGTGATAGGAGCTTATAGAGTTGATCCTCAGCTCCACCAATTTACACAGCTAAAACTCAGCTAAACTCTATAGTCAACCTATAAAAGTCACAACTGGGAGTTGTGTCCTGTCGTGCCTGAAACATCCACAGAAACATCTGCAGTGTCTTGTTCAGGGTCTTTCACTAGTTGAAGTATTCGCCCTTATTATTTCTCTATCGTTATTTCTCTGTCATGCAACCAAAAGGAACACTGGGTTAGCCCTTCTATACACAGAGAAGCATGCAAATAAAACCAGCATTTTGCCTATTCAGTAAGGTACGAGGAGAGAAACAGTGTATGCAGAAGGTAGGAGAGGTTTGTTTGGAGATTTTATATTCCATTTTCCCCTCTCTAAAAAAGTTTATCTGTTTTACCAAGTGAGCCAATGACCATATTCATCTTGGATCAATTTCACTTTCTACTTTATTAATTTTGCCCTGTTAACCACAGTTACTTCTGAAAAGAAGTGCCTTAAAACAAAATAGAATAAAGATAAAAAATGCCACCTTGAGTGAAAAAAAGTTCTTTGAAATAGCAATCCAGTATATGTTTGAAGGCCAGGAGTCCAGAGACATTATCATGTGAGAGAAATTAGAATATTGTTTCTGTAAGTGAAATATCTTGAGCTTTCTGATTTGAGGCAAATCATGTTTACAGGTTATTTTAGGTGTCAGTCAGAACTACCTTCAAAAAACCTGAGGAGCAAAACCAGCTATCTTTGATATAAAATGATTTCAGCATTCTGTTCTGACACTGGTGAGTGATTCATGTGGGGGACTCTCACCAAAGCCAGGAAACAGACTCTAAAAGACCACCTAACTTTTCTCATTTTCTCCTCATTCCCCACTTTAGCTCTCAAAACTGCCCCATGAGGAAAGCACACACCTTGCAGCTTCCTTGTGAGCAAGTGGCAGCACACAGCTACATAGTGAAACTCTACTGAGATGGAAGAACAAGAACTGTTGTTTTCCTGACCTGGTGCTTCGAACACACCCTCTGGTATGGATATGTGCAGATGAACAGATAAACAAATTGCTGATTTTCATATCTGCAATAAGCATTATTGAATGTATAACCGTGAACACTGTTGTTTACCCAGGCCACTCTGAGGTTCACTGTGTGAGCTGAGGTGGCTTTTAACAATTTTGTTTATTCGTTTCGGTGGTCCTGATAATAGAGCTGGATATTTATGCTAAGAAGTTTGGACGAAGACAGGTATAAATTAAAACATTTCTATATACTGTGAAAAATAAATTTTCTCAAATGGCCTGATTTTATTATTTTTTAGGGATATATGAATCTGATAAGGAATTTTAATAGGCCCCTTAGTGCTACATTAGAATTTGTAGTGTACAGTACCATTAAAGCAAGAGTAACACAAAATATAGTTGTCAGGGAAGCTTCACTTTTTTTGTAATAGAGTTTTATGTGGTGTTTTTGTGGATTTGGATCTATTTGTTTGGCTTCCAGTCACATTCTACTTAAAATGTTTCATCGTGAAAACTTCCAGCAGAGTGGTATTAAGTATAAAAGTTTGATATAATTTTTTTTCCTGCAAAATGTAGATGCTGTCAATTTCATATATAATATGTGTTATGACTGAAATTATATTTGCTAATATCTGAAAATCTTGATTGTGTATGTGAAAGAAGTGCAGTGTGTAGTAGAGGTTGTTCCTTTGTGTGTTTGAATCAAACATATGACTTTTTTTATGTGTCCCATGTCCCACATAATAAAAGACTGAAAATGGGAAATAGACCAATAATGTGTGCATGAGTAATAGAAATTTCATTAGCTCACAACAGCAGCATCAGAGGGCATGGTAACCTCTTGAGAGAGTTCATCTCTCCCTCCTAGGCATCTCTCCAAGTGTAGGACTGAGCTCCAGAAGAGCAGGATTTGTACTTCACCTGAGAAAAGTGTCAGTGAATTAGCAAACAGGTTGCTGCTTGATTTGAGTGGAAGGGGAAGGTTTGCTTTGGGGATAAGTCATTGTTGGGAACTACTGTGAGAGTCAACATTCAGAGAACAAGATAAAATATGGATAAAATCCCTCTGCATCCATGTCTAGTGGGGCTTTTGCCATTTGCAAATCTGGCAGAGGGGGGTTTGGGGTGGTGGTGTGTTTTTTCATTGATTTTGATGGAAGGAAAAAAAGCTTTTAAGTAAGATTGTGGCAGAGAACAGTAGAACAGAGTAGAATTTTATGTGGTTCTGCGCTAAGTAACAGCAATACTCAAGGAAAACAGAATAGGGAAAACTGGGATTTGCAAGTGCAGGTCATGTACAAATCATGTACAATAATTAACTACATGTATGTGTGTGTGTGTGTTATATAATAAAATTGAAATGTGCCATGTTTTTGTGCCAGCTATAAAAAGAAACCCAACAACATAATTTTGCATTTAAAAAGAGGAAAGAGACAGTTTGTTGTTGGTTGGATATGGGGTATTTTTAATTCAATCTTAAATCAGAAGAAGGAAGGTGTTCCTGGAGGAATAAATCCAACTGAAAGAAGCTGAAAGTATTATGTTTTGGGGGTTTTTGTTGGGTTCTGGTTTGTCTATTTATTGGTTTGAGTGGGGCGGTTTATATGAAGTTGTATTGCATTCAAACTCATTCAAAGATGCAAACTAACTGAAGTTGCTAAACTTCAAAAATTGTTTAGTGCTACTACACAGAGGGGAGAGGAGTGGGGGCAGTGGGAAGGGCATTGGGTTGTTGTATTGGAAAAACAAATGCCAGAAAAAATTACTCCTTGCAGCAGGAGAACGAAAATGAAGTTTTGTCCGAACTTCACACAGTCCCGTGTGGGTAATGAATTGCAGATCCCAGAAATGGGGAAAATACCTTTCCTTTCTAGGCACACAGCACTGTCCTCCATCAACAAACACATGATTGCTGTCACCAAAGTCAACGTGGTTGTGACCCAGGGTCCCTTAGCTCATGTATGGGTCTTTTCCTTTGACTTAAAAGTTAGCTCACTTCTTTGACCAGTCTGTATTTCCTAAAACTAGGGATATGCCTCAGTATTCTTAACAGATAACATAACTCCAGAATTTTAAATTTCTGGATAAATGAGAAATGCCATTAAACCTCATCTTCTCTCTGCTCGCTCAGGTTTTTAGGAAATAATTTCCAAGCAATTGGATCCTGTAGTCACTTGCCCTTTTGGGAACTGCCTTTGTTAAGCAGAAAAATTGACATTGCTGTGGAGAAAGATGACCTTACATAAACCTATAAATGTCAAATTCTGGCAAGAATAGAGGCAGCCCTGTGGGATAGTTTGAGTCAACTATATATGTTATTTTAGGGATTCACATTAAACCTACCATTGGAAAAAAATACAGTCAAAAAGAAAGGTTTGTCTATTAAATCTTATTACTGGGTAGAGATAATGTGGTACTAAGTTTCAATGTGACTGTGACATACAGAACCTAGCTCAGTCTTATTAAAGATAGGATAAAGACTTAACTTCCTGGGTTCAAGCACCAAATCAGCAGAGAAAGTGTAGATTCTGCTGAATAATGATGCAAGGTAAGACATTAGCTAATGTAGTAAAACAGTGGAATATCTTCCTTTATTTCTTGTTTTCTTATGATGGTCAGCATTTGCCTCAATTGTGATGACATGCCTTTAAAGTGTGCAGGGGTAGACAAGAGAAAAGAGGAAAGCTTCTTCTGTCAGGACATTGAAGGAAAAGATGAAAAGGTATGTGAAGAATGAGCACATTCAAATTCTTATTGCAGACTATTCAGTGCTTTTCTATCAGTTTCTGAAATATTTCCATTTATGACAAACATTATAATTCAGGTATTTAATGCAATTAACATAAACCCAGGCTTGCTTTAACTCATGTTAATCAGACCAAGTTGCCATAATTACTAGTTTTAAATGTATCTAATTAAAATTGATTTTTACACTGAGGGGCCATGAAATGTTAACTTGACATTTTATGCAATTTGACAATATGATACAACTTTGAATCCCTTTTTAAAAAAATTTTATGGTGATGTTTATGTTAATTCTATTCATATAAGAATATGATCTATTGCTGCAGATTATTATAACTAAGGTTTGACCAGTCATTTTCTGTCTTAACTATCCAAATGCTGTTTTATATCCTGGAACAATAGCAATAAAAATTATTAATTACTTAAGGGGAGACATAAAGTAAATCATTTATCTCTCATCTTTGCTGATAATTGACTAAAATGGAAATTAATCTCAAAGATTTTATGTATTTACTGATGACTTTTAGAGAATGCTTATAACTGCCATTCATTGACATGAGAATGCCATCCATGTTACCAGCAGGTTTTCCCACGCTGTTTCTGACCTGCAGAATCCCTGCTGCTCCAGTGTTTGGCTTTTCTTAAGGAAAGACCACCAGTTGTGTAAAATCATTCTGTAGTATGTGCCTGAGGAGTTACACTGATTTCTGTGCCTGAAATATATCCCTCTCTGTTGACATGACTACATAAAACTTCCATCCTTTTTTACATGGAAGTTCTATTTTGAAAAGAAATCTTCTAAAATCTTGCTTTCAAGCAGCTTGTTTAATAGAGTGTGCTGCATTGCACTTGTTTAATAGAGCATGCTTGGTTATGACATGTTTGATATATTTCTTCCGCTATGTTTGCATAGGAAAAACAATCATACAGTCTAGTAACTTTAGAAGAAGTATCTTCATTAACACAGTTTACAGACAGCAGATTTTATCCAAATTGTTTTCAAAGCTATGAGCCTTGACATGGCCAAACCCATGAATGCCATGTTACAATTTCCATGCTGCTTACAAGTCAACTTTAGGTGCTTAGAAAGGATCTGATCTCACATTTGAACTTATGACAGTGTAAGATAATAACATATACTACTGCTGCTTGTCATTTCTGTCTAATGTATAAATTTTAACAGAGGAATTTTGAAGACACCAGTATCACCAAAAATATAAAAATCCATACTTCTCCTTTTTAGAAAAGCATGATTAGTAGAAAGAAATTAATTAAAATTTCTATGAGGTTATTTCAAGCTGTAAGACTAAATTTCCAAAATAACTGCTTTTCATTTTCTCATTCAGCATATACTTGTTTATAATAAGTTGTCTAGGTTTTCACAGCTGTTCTGTATTTATAGTCTAAAGGGAAATTCACTTGTCAGGGATGGTATGACAAATAAATGTTCCATATGTGCATTTTATTCTTAGGTGTATTTTTCTTATTAGCCAACAAGATGTCAAGAAATACAGTTTGAAGCCATTTAACAGCACTCAAACAGAGCCTGTAGGGGGGTTTTGTGGCACATCCCAACCAATTGAGAAATGATCCGCAGTTTTCTTAAAGAAGTATAAAATTTTACTGACCTTTCAGACCTTTTGGGACTTTTTACTACAGCTATTTCCATTTTTGGAACTCTTGGAGTGGGCAGATGGAAATCATCCACTTCAGTGTGGCAAGGGAGAACTGTAATAAATCTTCTGCTTGTCATCAAAATTTTTCTGGGCAGCATCTTCAAGACAGTGAGTGAACTTCTCTGTTTTCTCCCTGTTCTTTCCTAGGATAAAATGTACACGGCATCATAAAGACCTTGTGAGGAAATTTTAACCTAATATTCCAAAGTTCCCAAAAGACTGAGGCTCTCCAGCTCTGTTTTCAGAAGGGAACTTGCAATGAGGTGTGTCTCTGGCAGTCTCTGCTGGGATGGCCTCTGCACTCAGGTTTGCTTTAATGTCTGGGCCAGGCATGGAAATAAGTGAAAGTCTGGATATCATTCTTGCTCTTTGTAGACACAGCAAATGAGCCTGCATATTACAGCAGAGATATGCTATTGACAGAGGTTCCTAGAGTAAATGGGACCTGGAAAGTATTATTCATGACCTTTGACATTTTTCATATACATTTTTGCCTATCTAGTCCATAATAATAAGTTCTTATTACATTGCCAAAGGCAGTCATAATGAAAATGGCAGGATCATTTAAACTTACCTTAGGGCTGCCAGACAAGTACTAATTACTGAGACATATATTGGTGGGTGGTTTTGGTTGGGTTTTTATTTTTTTTTTACTGGAGAGTAATTTAACACCAGAATGAATTAGACATGATTTGTGTAAGCTATAATACAACCACTTCTGACCTGGCATATGTCTTGCCAGTTATGAAAGATAAAAAGCCTGGCAATATCCACTAGAAAGAGCAGACTTTCTTTCCTAATTCTCCTTTGGCAAAAGATGTGGAGTAGATCATCTTTGAAAGGAAAGCAAGAAGTACAACACCCAGGAAACCTGCATTGACAAGTAATTATTAGGAACATCAAGGCAAACCAGGTCCCAAATAAGAGTCTTCAGTGTTAGGCAAAACTTCTCTATTATAAAAAACTAGGATTGAATTGATTTTTTCTGCCCTGGTTTTCTCTAATGACTTTCTCTCTGGAGGTGTTTATCTTCCATTACAGTCAATAAATAAAATGTAGGTAAGAAAAAGGCTGAAATTAGCTGAGATGAATCTCACTTCAGTTCTCAAGAACCTAAGTGCTCTCTACAGCCTTTCTCCTGTGACTGGTACTGAACTATGGCATTAAAATGTGATCCCTACAGTTACACTGAATAAATGAATGTGATCAATGTGTAGTGGAGAATAAATACCTCTATTAACAATAATAGATAATGTTTCTGCTACCTGGTAATGCACTAGATGGAAAGCTATCCTCTTGTAGTCGATACCATAGGGCTAAACAAATGTTAGTGCTTAGTACTGAAAGAAGGTGTAAAGGTGTAAAGAAATGTTTAGATATTTTTGTCATTCTCTGCCTAGAATGAATATTGTTTCCAAACTGCATTGCCAAAATAATCTCTTCCTATATGAATTAAGCTGTGAAGAACTCAGTTCTTTTGAGCTGACTCCTTCCAATTATTTATTACTACTGCAATAAATTACATAACACATTTAAGCTTTTGCAGCTTATCTCTAACCATATCTGTGCTGTTAATAGGCTCCCAAATAAACCACCCCAGATATACTAGTTATAAGCACAGCTCAGGATTTCCTATTAAAATGTATTTTCATTTTGCATCATGCACAATGCTGGTAGCAGCATATCAAAGAAGAGTAATTTTCCAAAGCATTTAAGTACATGTCAAGAGAAACAGATAGAAGTGTTTAGATTAAACATTTAAGTTAGAACTTGCCTTAGTAAGTGGTTTAAATGTTTTATCGGACTGCAGCACCTAGGATGCAAAAAACCTCACAAGCACCTTACTTCCTTGAGAATTCTATAAACTCACTATGTGAATAGCTTCTGCCCAGAAGCAGTCTCCTGTGAGCAGGCAGTACTTTTGGGCTCCTTAATGGTATGTCATTTTCATCACACTATGGCTGAATGTCATGCCCTATGGATCTGATTATTCAGAGTGTGAATTCTTATCAAAAGCCCAGCTCACCTCCATCCCATAGATGTCCTGACATCTCTTCTGCTGATCCTCGAGTTTTCTTTTGGTGCAGGACAGCCAGAATCTTTCTGAAGGTCAGTGTCCAAGCCACAGATCTTATTCACTTTTCAGAAATTCAAGTTCTACACTTTTGCTGAAAACAATTGAAGAGGGAAAGGAGTGGGTTTCTTGAGGGGTTTACTTGTGGAACAGGTTTCATAGAACAGTCAAATTCTGTCAGAGTGTTAAGCATAGGTCATTGCCAGGGTTGACCTAAAATGTGATTCCAGTGAAGATATGTTCTCACATATTTTTATAATGTTTTTATAATGTAAGTCATTAGCAAATACTCCATCTCCCCATACAATGTGATTAAACTGTTGCAAATTTGGTATATTTACAGCATGGCAAATACATTTATCTTCTCTTAACCACTTACCTGACTTGCTAAAGGTTTTTTAATAATGCCCAAAGTAATGGGAACTGAATAATTCATGTCCAAATTAGATATGCATTAATGATCCCAGTGTAGTTAACTGGAAAACTAGGATCTGGCTTAGTGTATGCTTAGAGCAATAAAACACTTTGAAGGTTACTGTGACTGTAACTGCTAGGCTCAATAAAGCTGAGTCACTAAAAAGGAGTGATTTAATCTTTCCTGTTTATCCTCTCTGAAGTACACTGCATTAAAGGAACACTTTGTTTACATGGCCAAATAATCAAATTTTTCCTAACATTATTTGCAAAATTCAATCATTTAATTATATCTTTTCCAGCAAAACTGATCGTGTACATTTTCCGTGATAGATTGCTTACCATTTAAAAAGTTTGATTATTTACTTACATATTGAAAATTAATTGGACTGTAGCTTTCTGAGCATTATCTCAAATTCTTTAGCACGTTTTCAGCCAGAATTTGAACCTATCCAGATAGGGCTCTCTTTTGAATAAAAAGCCAAGATTTATTACAAGCAAAGGAACTAAAAAAGAGGTGGGGGAGGTAAGGGAAAAAAAAGAAAAAAGAAGAAAAAAAGAGGAAAAAAAGAAAAGAGGAAAAAGGAAAAAGAGGAAAAAGGAAAAAAAGAAAAAAGAAAAAAAAAGAAAAAAAAAGAAAGAAAAAAAGAAAAATAAATAAAGAAAAATCTTTTAAAATTTAAAAAATAAAATAAAATAAAATAGCAAAATAAAATAAAATAAAACAAAATAAAATAAAATAAAATAAAATAAAATAAAATAAAATAATGAGCACCACCCTTAAGGCTGGATTTGCCCCATTCCCGGGGCGGCGCAGCGCGGTGCGCACACCGGGGCGCAGAGCCCAGCCCCGCCGTGTCCCCGCCGTGTCCGTGTCCCCGCCGTGTCCGTGTCCCCGCCGTGTCCGTGTCCCCGCCGTGTCCCCGCAGTGCCCCGCGCCGGCTGCAGGTGGCGCTGCGCTCCCGGCTCTGCCCGCAGCCGGCGCCGCTCCCGCCCGAGCTCACCGCGGGCGCAGTGCGCCAGGAGCACACACTCAGCCTTAAAATTCTGGTCCCTTCAGTGGTCTGGCGTTATTCTTTCCAGTCACAAAAACCTCTCCCTCCTCCAGCACTGTTGACGGTTTCGTATTATGCTTTATGGCTATAAATTTGTATAGCAACAAACCTCTCTGACTCTCACTTCGTGGCTTTACCATCGCTGTGGTGAACCTGTCTGTTTTTGGCAGGGGAAGAATTAATTTTCTTTACCTCAGCTCTGTTTTGGGTCTGCGCTGAACACAGAGTTGATAATATAGAGATGTTTTTGTTATTGCTGAGCAGTGCTTACACCAAGGCTCTTGATGATTTTCCTACTGCCACGCTGGCAAGGAAACTGGCCATGCTTGGGAAATTAGGAGGGGACACAGCTGGGACAGGTGACCCCAAGTGACTGAAGGGATATGCTATACCTTATGACATCATGCTCAGTATATAAAGGGGGGGGGGGGGGGGGGGGGGGGGGGGGGAAGAAGGAAGGAGGCAACATTAGAAGTGATAGCCTTTTGCTTTCCCTATGAATCTGTCTTTTCTCAACCCACAAGTTTTCTAGTTTTTATGCTTTCAGCTCTCTCCCTGATCCAAGTGGTGGGGGAGTGAGCAAGTGGCTGTGTGGGGCTTGGCTGCTGGCAGGGGTGAAACCACGACAAAATCCTACCACGTTTCTTTGTAACAATACTGTATACTCTAAATAGGTTAATTTATCCCTTATTATTTCTGTCCCTAAGTTTGTCAGAAATTAAGAGTCTGTGACAGTGGCAGACCAAAATCTATAGGTGATACAATGTGTGTCCCGCTTTGCATGTATGCAGCCATTTTCACCCTAAGGTAGCCCAAATGTTCAGTGCAGACCAGTATCTGAATGAGGGAACAGATGGCTTGTGTCAGCAGTGCATGGTCCAAGCGAGGGCACTGAGGAGTCAGTAGCAGCAGGCATCTTTGTCCTGCACTCCTCAATTCAGTTTGTTCTTCACTCCACAAATAAGATTCAAGATCATATTAGACATTGATTCCAAGCACTGTAGCCTAGATAAGAATATGGGAGGTAATAATAAGGAAGAAGAAGAAAAAAAAAATACAGCATCTTTCTTTTCTAATTTTTATGTCTATACAGTAGTGATGCTATAATGTTTCAATTTCAAATAGTTATAGGTTGCAAACAATATAGTTACAATTTTAGTATGTAAAACCCTGAAGTGGACAGCTGTGTAAATTTTACCACAGTAATATATGGCTAGAGAATAATGGAATAAAATAGTTTGGAAGGAACCTCTGAGGTTATCCACTCAACCCACTGCTCAAAGCAGGCCCAGCTTACACAAGTTTGCTCAAGTTCTTGCGCAGTTGGACTTCGACTACCTGCAAGAATTGAAATTTTACTCCTTCACTGTGCATCTCTTTCCAATCTCTGACCACGTCCATGCCCTTCTTTGCTTCAAGGGTGTAGGGCTGACTCATGACCTGCTGTATGCTCCAGGTCTCCTTGGGCCATTCCCAGCCTGTGCTGGTGCAGAGGCTTGCTCTGCATCTGCCTGTGCTGAAATTCATGTGGTCCCTCGTGGTCTGCTGAGGTTACCCATGGACCCTGCCTGCTGGTGTGTCAATCACCTCTAATTTACACTCTCCTCAGAATTCCTGAAGGTCTCATTACCCAGATCATGACAGTCTGGTTTCAGGGATCCTCTAAAAATATGTTGAAAGAGTAATTAGGAAAGGTAAATGGAGCAGTACAGGAAGTAAGTTAAGGGTGCCTAAGAAGGCTGTTCAGAAAAGAATCACGCTCAATTGGCAGAGGTGGCTGATGGTCAGAGAGCAGAGTGCAGGTTTCTGATCCTAAGGGTTAAAAGACAAACAAGTGATGTCAATTTGTGTCATTAGAATGACACAAATCAAAAATAGTTGGGCAGTGGTTGGAGAAGACTTTGCAGTACAGCTGGAAGTAGGAACTTCAGGGGAGCGCTGTACAGAATGGGAAGAGGAGGCAAGTACTTTTATACTTTTAGCAAAGGAAATCAGTTCATATTAAACCACTCAGCAGCTGATATTTTTTTAGGTAATGAACTAAAATTATTGTTACTTTCTTAATGCCTATGTAAAGTATTAGAGTGTGTTGGGATCACACAACCTCATAAGGGTTAAAAAAGAAAAGTCTCTAAAGCCCCAGATTGTTCACATTTCAATACTGTGACTGGGTATCCTGTAACAGATAAAAGAAAAAACATTCCTCCGGAAAGGAATAACCCTCCCTGCCTTGGTAAATGCTAAATCTGTGTTCTGTTTCTATTTAGAATGTAGCCAAGGTCTTCAAAGAGATGGAATTTGAGTTCACTTGCAGCAAATGTGAAGCAATATTCTGCTTGTTATGTTCCTTTAAGAGTCAGTATTACCAATGAATTTTCTTCCATTACAATATGCTTAAATTTGGTGGTTTTTTTCCTCTATTGGACAAAATTCTCACTGTAACTAGAGATACTGAGTTTCCCTTAAGTCTATGTGATTTCTAATTATTATATTTCCTTCAAAGAGACATGAAAGTTAAAATACAGAAGAGCACTGTCCTATTCCCAACCTTTGATCTAAATGATAGGAAGTTGCTGGGGAAGAAAATGAAAGCAATGAATTTAGCTTTATCACTATTGAGCAAAATTTGTGTAAAAGTCCTCTTAAATAGGGGGAAAATATTCAAATTAGGTGATGGTTATAAGTAGAAGCACACACAGACTAACTATGAAAAGGGAAGACAGTATGTTTGGTAGGTCCTCAATTTTTTACTTTGAAAACAATGCTTTGGCCCTTTCCTCAAATTTGTCAGTTTCTGAACTTGACTCTTAATCAATTATTTAAATCAGAAATAATGTATAGACAAAATTGTATGGGCATAAAAGGAAGAAAGACACTGGTAAATCCAGTTGTATAAAATACTAATACACTGCTTTAGGACCTAAGATATTTCTTAATACATCTAGACAAAAGTCATTTTCTTTGACCAGTGGGAACTCAGGTCCCTAAAAGCCCCTTTTTTGGTCTCATTCAACACTTTTCATTGACACTGTTAGGGATTGAGTGAAGCAGCTAACTTATAATTACAATTTTAAGTTTTAATGATCTGACATTTGAAGTAAAAAGAGAAATCATGCAAATAAGGCCTGAATGGGTTTCTCTCAAATCTGTTGCCATTCACCAATGTGAAGCCTAAATCTGACCCTTAATTCACTTTACCATAAAATGGACAAGACTGTCTCACAAGACATTCTTGTAAGTATTACACTAAGCTCTCTGTCCTACATACCATCTTAACCTATATTACATTCCTGGGTTAATTAGTCAGAAGAAAACCGCTTTAAGATTTTTAGACAACATGTATACTTTTACACCATCAAAATTAAAACCCCAACACTGAAGGCAAATGAAAGTTATGTGAAACCTTCATGACTTTTCATTTAGAATTTCTTTAATCAGCATAATATAATATGTAATATATTGATTGAAGGCATTTACCAAATAGACTTGAATCTCTGCAAATCTGTCATGTGAAAAATGAGGCATGTTTTTGTCTTAAGCTGAACTGAGCTACTCCCTCACTAACAAAGATTAATACTGAGTTGCAAAATGATGTTTAGATTGCTAGGCTACTCATGATGATACCTTATCTCCAGGAATAAGCCTCCTGCTCTAATTGACCTTAATTTGAACAGAGGCGGGACTAAAGGTCCTTTCAAAACTCTTCAGTCCTGTGATCTGTTTCAGTCATGTCAGATACATTTGTTACTGTTCCATGTGCCTTCTTGATGCATGCACTGAGGATTACCATCCTACTTAATGACTATGGTTGAATGGTATCCTCATCCTCTCCTCAGCCTCTTCAGCTTATGGCCTCACATATTGATGCAAATGGCAGTGCTGGGTCCTGCAGCTGCTCCAGCTTCTTCCAGCAATGATCAGAGCTCTTTCTCATTCATCCGTAAGATTTCGCTTGGCCAAGGATGAAACAGACAAAAGTCTCTTCAAGTTCACCTTACCAGTATGTCCTCTCTTCCCCTCTCGTGTTCAGAACATGTGCTATAGGGGTTCCTGAGTAACCAGTGACATGCTTTAATGTCATTGTTTATCTCTCGTTTATTTTGGCACTGTCTAGACAGTTGAGTAGATTTTCTGCTAAAAGATATTAAGAATTATGCTACTTGGTAGCAAAACAGTTAATCCTTCTCAACAGCACTGCTCTGAGACAAATTGTATCATAATATTTTTTAATAGAATATGGGACTTATTTTGTATTAAAATCTATGTACTAATTGATACACTCAGACAAAATCAGTTTTGGGAAGTCAAAAATCTCAATAACACCAGTAAAATGATTAATCTAAACCACCACATTTAAAAATACAAAGACTGGAGTGGGTTTATTTTATTTTTCCTAAGTCAAAGTCTGTCAATGATATTGAATTGCCATAATTAGATAAAGCTCTCAGATTCAACAGCATGGACTCCCTTTCCTCACTTTGTATTTCTTAGGTCTTCAACTTCCTTTTATTATATCTTCAAATATTATCTTCAAGCATAAAATAAATTAAACACTCTTCTACACCAAACATACATTTTAAAGGACACAGCCCTGTAAGCTCAGGTGTCCAGATACCTTTGGAAAAGCAAGTGTTGGAATGACAGTTTGCATCCTATAAAAGTCATATGGCACAGATTATTTTATTAGATAATATACAAGTGTTTGCATTCTGTGGAGCAAATGGCAATTCTAGTGCTTGCAATCCTTCCTGTGTGGGGACTTGAGACCTTTAGCCCAGTGGGCTTCACTTTGAGACCGTGTTATAGGAGAGAATTAAAACCTAAACAATACTAATTTAGATGGTAATTAAATCAAACATCAACTGACTGGTGATATTGTAGTCTGTTGCTTGGCAACTGCTAAGAGCTGACAAATAAATTTGTTCTTTTAGAGTGATATTAGTTGTCTCATTTTATAAAGTTAGGGAAAAAAACAACATTACAATAAATATAAAAGTTACATCAAGAGAAAATAATCTTAGGAGAGATACAGGATTAAATCACAGAAGGAAAACAGCTAGAACAGAACAGGGAGGGGAGAGGATTTAAAACAGGATGTCTAAAATATGTTGGTCTTCAATGTGGGAACATTGCCCTAGCAATTATACTGGTTGGTTGGTTGGTTGATTTGGGGTTTGTGGTTTTTGAGGGTTTTTCTTTCAGTCTGGAAAGACTTTTTGACAAAATAGAACTGTTTTGATGCAATGATTTTTTTTCCTTAAATATAGGCTTCAATTTGCAAAAGAATTTTTTTGGTCCAGTATTGAAGAACCTTTCAGAGTAATATTAAATAACCTAAAAAATCCCATTAAGAATATTTACTTAAACTATCTTTGAATGAATATGGAAATGTAAATTCAGGTACTTGCTGTAACAGGAGTAGAACAAAAACTTGGAACTGGATCTTCCCTAATGAAGGTGATTTTATTCCACATTGTAATAACATCCTCTCCCAGCATCCAAGGCTTTAAAATGTTGCTCTATTTCCAAAATTACTTTCTGCATCATTTTTCACGCTGCTTGTTGGAGAATTCCAAAGATCACCTTCTGCAGTGAACAGGACAAGTTTTAATCAGCTGAGACGATGAACAAAGTTAGACTTTGCCAAAAAGGAGCAGATTTCATATAGCTCAAATAATTCATTGTAATTAGTTCACCTAATTATTTGGGTTTAAGAAAAGAAAACAAAAGCACATTATAGTACAGGCAGACTAACTACAATACAATTAGTGTAATTGTAATGTAATTATAATGCAGTTGCAATCTGTTAAAAATTATTCTTTCTAATGCATCTGAATTATGAAGTCTAATTGCAGTTTACTTGATAGTTTCATCTTTGGTATAACACAAGAGAAACTCCTTGTCCATTGCTTCAGTTCTCTCATTATTTTTGGTTTTGCTACTCTGAAGAAATTGGGCAAAAATCTCTGATAATCCACTTAGAACAAGGATGCCCAGTCAACTGCTTGATCAGAACCTCTCTTTCTATGGAACCAGTGGTTTGTCATGAGAAGGGGATTTGGATTGGCTTTCCCTTCTGCCGCATAAAATGTGTTCAGACTTAGTGAGTCTAAACTACGTTGATTCCTTAACACAACTTTAGGTAATTCCTGACATGATTGGCAAGGATGTGCCAGTGCTGAGCACCGCATTCCTGCTAGGTGCTCAGTTCCAGGGGCCAAAGCTGCAGTCAAAGCTGATGGCCAACCTGCTGAAGGAGTGAGGCAGGGAGGGAGGATGGCATCTCTGCTACAAAGAGGTGTTAGCTTAGTGTCTCTCATTTAATCCTAGAGCTGGGCCAAAGATGAAAGAAGGTGCTTAAGTAAAATCAGATTTCATGCCTAAAATTATGTCAGGGATTTAGATGCTGTCCCTTTCTCCTTTGACAACTGGCTTACTCTTTTTCCCGGAGTCTTCCTAAGAGGAGTTACTGTCACTTGCCTTTAAACAAAATGTCTTAACTTGATTTGAGGTGTACCAAATGAGCTCATTACTTATGTCCCAAATGAACATCCTCAGTGCTGCAAGGAATTCCCATCCTCTCTCCACTGCCTTGCTGGGGAGAGCAAGGGAACACCAAAGGTGTCTGATCCAACTGCTAACTGGAAAAGGCACTTTGCTGGGAAGAGGGAGCAGTGAAGCCCTCTGAGAGGCTGCTGCAGATTGTTTCCCATGACTTTTCAATGCAAAATGCCAAAACAGTTGTGGGAGCAGGAGCCAGGACTTCATGGATTACATACATCTCCCATGCAGCTTGCTAGAGAGTGGTATGCCTTTTCCTGGAGACAGCAAAAATTGGAGCACTGTCTCGAAAGTTTAAATACCAGAAGAGGACTTCGGAATAACCTGCATAAATGCATGACCTCCCTAAGTTTCCGTGAGAAAGGTGCTGGAATGCATCTTGAAAGAGATGGGTTTCTATCCTTTTCTAAGACCCCTGACCTCAATGGTATCTCGTGAAAAAGAGAATTGCAAGAATGCAGAAGAAGTTTTAGTCTGTCAGCTGTATTTAGTTCTCTGTATGTGGAATTAAGTTACTAATTAGGGTAGGGAGCTGTAAGAGAAGTCACATGCTCTTTTGCCCTGAAGATCTTAAAATTAAAAATACTTGAAAAGACATTCTTAACACAGAACTGGAAACCAATTTGTTGTGATGGTACACAAGGAAGCATTCATTATTTTCAATTTGCAAAATATCCTTATCCCTAGTATTTCAAGATTCTTGCTAGCACTTAGATGGAAAAACATCATTAAAAGTAAGTAGGTTATAGTGAAGGAATATTTTTAGCATGAGGTACTCAATCTCTTGCCAGAACTTAATGAAATTTATGATGTGAGAATGTCTACCAGCTGAAAAAAAAACCAAACCAAACCCTAAATTTTTTTTCAGTTGTAACAATTCTATAATAAAATAAGCTTTGGAGAAGCTGTCAGTGATTTTCACAGGCACCACACACACTATGCATAGAGAAAGGACTAGCTGTTTGTGGGAGACCTCAGATCATTTTGCTGTGTAAAAGTAGCTAGCCCAGCCTTTCTTTGACAGTTGTTCCAAGCTGAGAAACAACTCAGGAACACTTAAGTGGATCTCCAATACCTAGGTGATTATTCTTTGACTAGGATAGCTGTATGAGTAAAAACCCACAGGCCTTTAATGATACTCTGCAACTCCATAGGACAACAACTTCTTGTGAAAAGCGTTTTCTATACAGGCACTTCAACTGACGTGATCCTCACAGAAATCCGCAGACCTTCCCAGGGACCTGGGTGGATCCAACCTGGAGCAAGGCACTTCCAGAGTTCTGAGCTGAGGTGGACACCATCTGCCTTACTGGTTTCAGTTAGGCGGTAGCAGCTCTTGCTGCTCAAATAGGAAAGACACTCAGGAAAGGGCATTATCTAGATGATCAAGAAGAATGAAACAGAAATGTGGGCTTTGTCAGCTGCTGTGAAAAGCATATTTTTCTCCATGATGAAGAAAACTCAGTATATGGAAAAATATTATTATTTAATGAACTCCCATAGTCATTCTCATTTGAAGTTGCTAATGAGGCTGAAGTCAATATCCTTCATCTGTTCAGTAAAGTGAATTCTTCATCTTGACAGTCCAAGATTGCCAGTGGGTAGACGCAGATTTGTGAGAAGAGCTTAATGGTGTTTACTGTGGTGACTGATTGTCTCCTGAAGAATCATGTGTTTTTCTCCAACAGTAGAGGATATAATTTAATTAGACTGTTATTTTAAATGTTCTGACTTTTTTTAATGCATTAACTTATGGCCTGTGGCTGATAGAAAAGAAATTAACGCTGACTCCTTTGAGCATCGAATGAATTGCAGTTTGCAAGGGGAGAAAATTAATTATAAATGCCTGCTATTTAAGTTTTCCAGATTCAGATGATAAATGAAGCAATTATTACATGTCAAGTATATAAACAGTAATTCATCAACATTTCAGCTTATTAATTCTAACATTTGCCATTCCATGTAACATATTTATCACATTTTATTGCTTGTTGATGAAAAATCTAGCTTAGTTCTCTCAATTATCTTTACACAGCTGCATAATGAAGCAACAAAGTAAGGATGTATATCACAGTCCTGAATGCCATGAAAGGGTTCTTGTTTGTCTTGAGTTGACCTCAGAATAAAGCACTGAGACCTGAGCCTGGCCCATCTACAGGTGTTCATCCTCATTTCAGCTTCCCAGCCTTTCCATGCCATGCTCCTGATTGCACTTCAAAATCCATTTCTGCCTATTAATATGTGCCCAAGCCCTGCTGATTCAGTCTGCCTGCGTGCTCCTTTGTGCTGTTAATAATCTCATCTCTGTGGCTTTCCTCATCTTTTCTCTATGCCTGCAATTACATAACAGCTGCACTGGGAGACCTCCATCATTTTCAGATCTGTCTCTGAAATTCTGGTGTTCTGCTGCACTCCCCACAAACTCTGTGTTGGCATGTGTGACCCATTTCTTTTCATCCTCTCATTTACAGAGACGTCTAATCCAGGATTCTCCAAATTTTACCTTATGGACTGCAAACAAAGTCTTAAGATCCCTCTTGACTAAGACGGATGGCTATATTTGTTAATGATCTATTTATGAAGCTGTTCTGCACTACTGCTTTGGTCTGGAGGCTCTTCCACTACAAGGTGCCAAAACGCAGAGGCATGGGTATGCAAGTGGACACTCAGGGTTTCCTAACAGCTTTTTGCTGCTATGTGATGTGTGATTAATTGTTTAATATCCCAGGGTGAAATTCTGGGATACACTGGTAGAAAACCATCATGACTTTAACCCCTGGTGTTTTGTGATTCCTTCACAAGGTTAGCCAAACCAGGTTTTGGGTTGAAAAAAACAGAATAAACACATGCCACTTGAATTTAAAGGAAAAGGAAATGTTGAAACCACATGTACAAACCAGCCACTTCGGAAAGTGTGTATGTATGCTGGCTGTTGCTGAAATGGCAAGAACCTACTCATTTTAGGCTTATCGGTAATCAAATGTCTTTGCTAATAACCTCTAAGTCTTCTAGCCTTAAGGCTGCATCAGTCCCTGCGACAATTTAGCCCCAAACACATGGTGCATGTGCACTGTGGAATAGAACAAAAACCTGCACAGAAACACACATTTGTGACAGGTACCTTTGTACCAAGAAACTTGATTATATTCCCTTATTGACAAGGCTGAGGCTGAAGCAGACCATGGGTGACCAGGATGAGGAATGCAACCAGCCTGTGTTTTGTCCTGGAGTCTCACAAAACCCAGTTCTGCTGGGCCATCCACCCTCAGAGGTGGATGTGCATGGATCTCCCTCTAAACTTATCTTATGGCCATCTTAAGAACAGCTGAAGTCCTTCCCCTCCTTGAAGGAGTGCTTAATACCTCTTAGCTTTTTTGAAATCTTAGTTTGAAATCTTAGCAGATTAGAAACTATAGCACATCAAGTAACAGATATTGCTCTGATTCATTCAGGAACAAAGTCACTTAATTTGTTTGGGTGCAATTTCTTCATATTTATTATGAAACATTATGTACAAACTGGAGCTGGCACAATATTGTCAGCATAGGATAAGTTAATATATAAAGTTTAAATTTCTGCTAAGTTAAATTAAATTTATTACCTTTAAGAGGTACACAGGCATTAGCAATTAAGGCTTTAGTTCAAAATTTCCTCATGATTTTCTTTCAAATCTGGAATTTAAAAATTGGAGTCACTAAAAACATGATTAATTGAAATACCAAAGTGATTTTGGAGTGCCATAACTAGTGCTTCCCTGGATATTTGTGTGAAGGACATGTCTTACTATCTTAGTGCCTCGAATTCTTTTGCTCTTAGAATTGTTTGCATTTGAATGTATTAGGATACACTGTGGCTACCTTAATGCTGATTTACCTGCTTTGTTCAGCTGGGTTTTAGAAAATGTACTGGAGGCAGCAGCCAGAGACCCTGAAGGTACAGCTCATCCCTAAGTGGGCTATCACAGGAACCATAAAGAGAGAGAGCAGAGAAGCAGTTCTCCTTCTCCTCCTCCTCCTCCTCCTCCTCCTCTTCCTCCTCCTCTGTAGTAGTGCTTTCTTTCAGCTTGTATGTTTTTAATGAGAACTGAAACTATTGCTGACTTTCATCTGGACCGTATCTGAAACAGTGCTTTGCAGATGTACATGTCCCTACTTATTTTAACAAGCTTCACAATGTTTGAAGATGATTTAGATGTCTCCTGCTGATTCAGTTATGAAGCATGCTAGAAAAGCAGGGAATCATGTGCCCATTTTGTACCATCGTGTGATACCACCAGTGCTCTACTTACTGCTGCTGTTTTTGATGGGTTTATCTGAATACCTCAGTCCATTCAGGGGGATCTCTATCTACTCCACTTACCTGGAGGATATAGGTATCTCCTACGAGACATGATAGAAATATTTTTATTAGAATATTGTATTTTAAAAAATCCTTGCAGTAAATAAACTTTGGTTTGGTTTGTTGGGTTTGGGTTTTTTTCACGGATACACTGGTATTTACAGAGATAATAATCTTGTACAGAATCCACACCTTTAGCTATTTTAAAAACATATAAAGATATACGTTTCTTTTCCGGGTTAAGTAAAGGTGGCCCGTCCACCTGTCCAGATTGGAATTTACGCCCAAAAAGTAAAGGCTTTCAGAGTACTTTCCATGCAGCCTCAGTAGAACTCTTCATTCTACTCAAAAAGATAATCAAAATTTCATAGCAAAAATCTGAAGCAAATACTTATCCCAGCTGTCCTCATTTGGAGCTGGACAAGAAAATGGGAGAAAATATCTCAGAATGTGAAGGAAATTGAAGGGACACCACTTCAGATATTTTTGAGCATAAATCAACTCACTAGCTAAATTAAGGTGTACATGCTGTGCAACTGCAGCTCACTCAAAATGCAAAGCCTGGGGTTTTTTTGGTAGGCCTTCCAGCAAAAACGGTGTCAAAATACAAATACGTAAATCTATTCCAGTCTGGGCTGCCTGCAGGGATGTGAGAGAAACAAGATGTATTTATGACATCTGGAGCAGGCTCAGTACAAAGAGGTTTGGACCAAAGACTGAATCACCGTTTGCTAAGTTATCCACAGTGACAGTGAGCAGAGAAGGAACATAGCAAACCATTTACCTAATAATTGGGCAAATAGTCTAGATCTTTTTTAACAGAAGTATTTTGAAAAATATTTCAGTATGAGCTAAAAAATGTGACTAATAAAACCCGTTATTTTTGACCAGAAGCACTTGCAGTAAGTCACAAGGAATGCAGCTTCTCTCCTCTCTGTATACCATTTCCACCACAGGAATAAAGCAGGTAATTTACAATATGCCAAAAATTTGCTTCCAAGGACAGAACAACATTATTAATTTTGTGCTTGGTTGAAGGTCTTTTGTTATTTGCATGAGGGGTGGGAACAAGAATAGCACTGCTGAATATCAAAACTGTTTGACAATTTTTTAAGGAGCATTACAAACAAAGTCATGATCTGCTTTCAGTGTTGACAAAATTAAAGATACTATGGAAAACGTAAATATTCTATTTTTCAACTATCATGGGATGAGTGAATTTGACTTATGGAATTTCTTGTACATCACCAAAAGCAATGTCATGCATAATAATCCTGTCTCTAGGTTAAAGAAGGTGTAGAAATACTGCAAATTAGACCTATCAATATCAAATACAGAAGTAATTTAAATTCTAAACACGTTTTAATCTTGATAAGGCTCAATACAGAAGTCACATACGTGTCTCTTTACACAAAGAGAAAAAAAGAGTGATTTTTTAATATGCTTCCTCAAAAGTATTTAACATCATCTAGATTAAAAAAAACAAATTCACTAATAATTTTCTGTTACCCTTAAGCTGACAGCACGAGGTATCAAGCTAAAGAATACCTTGGTTTTAATTGATGTATCTGATATAAATCCTTTTCTTTTAGTGTTTGGATTTGCTAAATTTTGTCCTTCAGTGCATGCATCTTCTTTTCGTGTGTAGTTTTAAAAGTTCTTTTTCTGTCAGAATCTTTACAATCTGGTTCAGGATATTCTAGCAACCTCTCATTTAGAGAGAAAATCCATTGAGAGGAGAAGAATAAGGATAGAATGGAAGTTTTCCAAGAATCAATAAACATTAAGGAGAGTACTGGAGATGAGAATGTGTAAAATTGTTATCAAGCTTCAATGTTGGTTCACTTAGTCACTGTTCTTAGAAGTGTGGAAGTGTCAGTGCAGTTCTGTCTCCACTGAAGTCAGAGGAGAAGGAGTTGGTTTTCTACATGGATCCAGGTGGATATACAGAGGTGTACCATATCACTATGAAATGGCTTGTTTGAAAAGTACAGAAAAAGCTCCCACAGGAGCCTTGCTTTGCAATATGACCAGGAAAAACACTGTTCTTCCTTTTGTAATTTAGTCCCATAAAAACTGAGTTACCTATAGGAATTACATGCATAACTTGGGTTTAAGGTATGCAGTACCTTCATTAATGTGCAATTATGTGCAATAACCATCCCTACGAAAGAGAGGAGAAAAGCACGCTGGGCTTTATCTTGAATTCAGTTCTTCGGAAAGTGGTTTTCAAACAAGCCAACACCATCATTCCCATAACCACGGATACAAATCCATGGAGCTCATGTCCTCCTTATTTACTTTTTTAGGTATATGGCCAGTTTCTAATCTCCTCAGAAGTAAGTTTGCTGTGGCAATGTGTAAAAAAGTCCTGAAGCTGCCCTGAAACTCTTTCTTCCTAAAAGTGACAGATATGAACCCAGAGACCCACCTGCCTGGCCTGCATTCTGCAGGTAAAACCTCCTTGCAGGAGTAGACAGCCAGCAGACAGTGCCAGTAGTGGCCAGGAGCTTTGTAAAAAAGTTTCACTGTGAAATAACAAATTATTAAGCATTATTAAGCATTTATCATATTTCTTTTTACATTTTAGTCCATTTTATGTAGCCAGAGTTCAATGTGGGCAGTTTCTGATAATCAAACACTAAATTAAAAGTTCTGTTTCACAAAGTATAATCATAAAATGTTTTGGGTTGGAAGGGACCTTAAAGAGAATCTCATTCCAACCCCCCTGCCATGGGCAGGGACACCTCCCACTAGACCAGGCTGCTCAGAGCTCCATCCAACCTTGAACACTTCCAGGGATGGGATATACATAACTTTTCTGGACAACCCATTCCAGTGCCTCAACACCCTCACAGTAAAGAATTTCTTCCTAATATCTAATTTAAACCTTCTCTCTTTCAGTGTGAAGCCATTCCCCTTGTCCTGTCACTACATTTCCTTGTAAATGGTCTTTCTTCATTTCTCTTGTAGGCTCCCTTCAAGTACTGAAAGGACACAAGAAGATGACCCCAAAGCCTTCTCTTTCTCAGGCTGGACAAACACAATTCTCTCAGTCTTTCCTCATTGCAAAGGCCCTTGGATCAACTTGGTGGCCTTCTTTGCACCTATATAGTGCTGTAACTAACATAATCCCATGGGAAATGCAGAACAAGTCCTATTTTTCTCTTTAGTGTTGGAAACAGTTTAATGATGAGCTACTGGATCAGAGTCTGTCATGGTTTTAAGTCCATC
The DNA here is from genome assembly GCF_009819655.1 of Sylvia atricapilla. Taxonomy (NCBI): domain Eukaryota; kingdom Metazoa; phylum Chordata; class Aves; order Passeriformes; family Sylviidae; genus Sylvia; species Sylvia atricapilla. Next base: position 94,950,671 of record NC_089141.1, read on the forward strand.
TAGAGACAAAACACCACACAGCCACTCGCCTGATCCATCCCTTTCTTTTCCTCCTTCAGTGGAATGAGGAGGACCATTGAAGTAAAACCTATATGTTGAGATAAGAAAAATTAAATAATTGAAAATTATGTAAAACACAAAAAATAATGATAAGTAGTATTGATAATAAAAAGGGAAAAAAAACCAAAAAATTATGCACGATACAATTGCTCACCACCTGCTGACAGAGCCCTCTTCCCAAACCCAAATCAGCCAACCTTTTGGGCAATTCCCCCAGTTCTGTGGTGTGGAATATCCCTATGGTTTGTATGGTCACCTGTCCCAGCTGTGCTTCCCGCCAGTTTGGTTTTTTGCCTGCCTCCTTCCTTGCAGAGCATGAGCCAAGGAAGAAAATACTCCTTGCTTAGGATAAGCACAGTTTAGCAAAAAAACCAAAACATCAGCATGTTATCAGCACCATTTACATTCTGAATCCAGAACAGAGCACTGCGACAGGTACTGAGAAGGGATTAAGTGTACCCCAGCTGAAACCAGGACAGAGTTGCTCTGGGCAGGCACAATCCTCTCCAGTCGGGCTCTGCAGGGTCCGGGTGTTGCTGCACATCCTGCATCCAGCTCAGACCATCCACGTTCTCCTCCCTCCCTGCCCTGCCCCACCCTGCCCCGCCCTGCCCCGCCCTGCCCTGCCCAGCTAGATGGAGCTGCGAGGCACAGCATGAACCGCAAAGCAGCCTCTGAGGCAAGGGAAAAACACACATTTTCTTAAGAAAAAACACAAAATGACAATGGCAAAAAAAAATGCTTGCGAATGTTCTGGAGTTCTGGTAGATGCCTTGTGAAAAGCATGTCCCATTTCCAGTGCATGAACTTTGCGGCATCTACATCGCACTGTAATTTTCTAAGGACTGTTTGGAAGGAAGGGCTAGTTTCTCAAAGGAGTGCAGAATTTTATTTCCATAACTGTCAGTTTACTAAAAATTGAGAATGTGAACATGCTTGCAGGTATTCTGCAGGAAAAATTAATCACACACCTTGAATTCTGATACTTTTTTGCTTCTTGAAAGAAGTAAATTTATTTACATCTGAGACTTTCTTTTTTTTTTTCCCAAGCAACTCTAGTCTAATACTATGGTGTTTCAGGTCAGGAAGCTGAAAGCTTAAGCATAAGCTTTAAAACATTTGCATATATAAAAAATACTGTTTAATTTCCTTTTATTATGACCCTAGTTAATGTTACGCAACTTACTGGGTTGTTTTTTGAAATAGTTGTTTTCCCATCCACTCCATGAAAATAGAGACTGCACAGCAGGGGATGCTAGCTGGTACACATTTTTTTTCAATGTTATTGCAATGACAGCTTTGAGTTGGTACTTGACATTAAAATGGAAGAAAAATATTTTCCAGCACAGCTAGTTAAAGAGACAAGGCCATGACAAAGTTGTTTAACAGTAAAAGAATTGACTTTTAGAGACTTTTTAAAAGAAGCCTGAAGCAACTTAGAGGCACAATGTCAAATCAGATAGTAGCACCACTTTTTTAACTAGGAAATAAAGCTATTTGAAGATGCCAGCTCAATAATTGTTTTGCAATAGCTAAATGTAATGATATCAGCATCTTCAGAATCTCTGAGACTGGTTTCCTTTATGTTGCTATGATACCCTATTATTATTTGATATGATATGCTTTATCAGAAACCAGCATAGGAGTAATGGTCAAGAGTAAAAATGAATAATTCAAATCAAGAAAATTCTCCCTTTTCAAAAAACACTGTTTATCACACAGTTTTCCTCTGAAAAGAGATCCTGTGAAACTGGCATCTGTAGGTTTCATGTTTACTATCTTTCAAGAGCTCCAGGATCAAATTGGTTACTTTGCTACTTTCCAAGCTCTTTGCTTTTCCTGACTGCTATTTCTTCAAACTAATCTATGGTACAGAATGATTTCCTGGGCCTCTGAAATAAAATACAAAGGTGATTTTTGCAGAAGATAGTGAAGATGATTTTAACAAGGAGTCCAGCTTGCATAGCCCATTGCCAAGCTGATGAGGATTAGTAGGTACATGGGAGGCAGCTGAGTAAATCATTCTCATGGGAGTGGGTAAAGCACAATAACCTCTATTCATTTATCAAAAGTAAAATTAGAGGTTATTGCCATTTTTCACTAACATTTAGAGAATCAAGCTCAAGATCCTTTATTTGGTGTACCTTTGCCTGAGCTACCTTCATCCCTGGAGATCAAGGGGTCTACAAAATCCACCAAGGATCCAGGAACCCTGAGTCCACCTGGCTCTGAGGAGAGGCAGAGCAGGATACAGGGCAGCCCAGTCAGATACAGTTATGCTCTTCCATGGGCCACAGCAGCCCAGGCTTTATCCCACAGACTTGTGATGCATTCAGCTGTTCAGTTTATCCACATTTAAGAAATTCAGTCATACTGTTATAGGGCCATAATGGTCAGGGACACATGTGGTAAGTGAAGCAACATTTGATGCTGTTACAAAATTGAGCTTCCAACAAATCTGTAGTTCTCAGGAAACTTTGACTAGCCTCACTTGATCAGATGATTTAAAGTGAAATCAAATTTTGAAATGTAATTTGTCATGCATTAGAAACCCTTTTCTGCAGTGAAAGCATCTTATGCCACTAACACAAGAAAGTAAGAATTTATATGCCAGGATATCATTAGGGTTAAAAGGGGTTGCTTTGAATTTACTTGACCCAGTAAAAGTGAACTCAAGTTCAGACTGTTTAAGACAAAAGCAAAGAAAGAGCTAAAGAATAGAGAAGAAAAAGGTTATCATTATCTGCTCTACATTTAAATAATCTTATTTCATCCCGTATTTTGTGTCCTTGTCTTTTCTCACTCTCGTAATTACCTATTTAACCATTTGCCTTTGAATAGACAATGTTCTGTAGGCACACGGTACTGAAGGAAATAAATGGACACTGCTGTAGTCCTCTTGAAACAGCACACCAGGTATGATGGCACAAAACAACACTACAGAGTTTTAGCCAAACAGAGCAAGAACTCATATTCCTTTATTTTCTGCACATATGAATTTCCTGTGGCATATATGCAAGAAATATATAGCTATTTTATTAACCAACCCACTCATGCAATATTATTCTTAGTTAGCTGAAGTGTCCAGTGGGGAATTTTAAACATAAGTATGCTTAATATTTAGATATTTATTGCCATAAATTATGTATTTTTAGATACTTAATTCACCTATGGACGTGCTTTGCATGCTAATGCAAATTAAAGATAACTGTTAGTGGTTTATGATACACAAAATCCTTATCCTTTGTTAAAAATAGCTGGACCAAAACACCACGAAAATTATGTGGTTGCCTTTTCCTGGAAAGAAAGAGTCTGTCATGCAGTATCATGAGGGGATAAATGGATATGCTGTAAATTAATCAGTTTGGCCAAAATTGGTACAATCCCTAATGAAACATCAGCCCAGACTGACCAGTTTTATCTGGCTGATATTAGCATACAAAGTATACCCATAGGTTAATTTTACAAAAATTCATTCTTGCAGTGTAAGCTCTCTTTACCTACTCACTCCAATGTCTAAATAAAATTTCTCTTGCTTTGTGGCAGGACAATAACCACTAATTCAACACATTTTATACCTGCTAATTTAGAAAACAAGAGGAACTTTATCCATTTAAAATGTCTTTCACAAACAGCACAGATATTACTTTTCTCAAGAGCAAGACATTTAACACTGTATCTGCAGTATATTTTTAAAAACATCTGGAGTTTTTAAATGCCCTGGATCTCTCATAGCAAAAATATAGAACTAGGAAGGCCCTGAAACAGTTAGATAGATCAGTTGCCATTGAGTATTTAAGCATTGGCAAGAATTAAAAGAACCTTCTTAAGCAAGTAATTAACTTACTGCCAATTTTGACATTACTTTGCATTTTTCTTAAATGTCTGCAAAACTCCCACAGCCACAACTGTGTATTTCTACAGCTACCAGCAGGACTTCATGTAATTTTTTTATCTAATGTAGACCTGAATATGATGGGGCCATGGGATGTTGGCTGTGATTTGTCGTGTGAGCAAGTGAAACTGGGCGTGACTATGTTCCTCAGGACCCATCCGCCATGGTGACATAAGATTTGGTTAATGCATGAGTGAGTTAGTGTTAGTTTCAAAGCTGTAACCTGGGCTGGTGAAATTAGACTTCACAGCTTTCAAATTATGTTCAAATATGCTCTACCAACATTAGCTGCCATTCTTATTGGCAAGCAACCAGAATCTCTTGATTGTCAGATTTGAACTTAGCTTGATCAAGCACGATTTGTTCTTCACCTCCCAACTCTGGATCTGTAAGTAGAGGAAAAGCACAGTGGGAAACAGGCATGGATGGGCCACATTTTATCCCCTTCTCTCTTTAAAGCTAGTTACTACTATTTTGTCTGCAACTACTTTATTCTTTATTATATTTCTAATATCTCTACATTTTGAGGGTCTTCCAGTTCAGTACTGATGTATCTCAGAGCCCAGATTTACTTCCAGACCATTCAAGATTCATTTGCTCAACCTATGATCTCAATGAGAAAAAAAAAATCCTTTCAATCAGAAGGAGACAAAGTTACCAGCTTCTCTTCAGTATATAAATGGTATCTGCTGGACAAGATCCCTGTCTTCCAGGTAAAACTATGGACAAGGCTCAGGTGTGGCAGTGTTACCAGTCTGTCCATACACATCTGGTACACCTGTTTTGTTACTTGTTTGATGTCCCACCCTTTTGCAGGGCTTCTGGAAGTACTAGGCATCACTAGAACCACAGTGTCATTTACACCAGGTCAGTGGCTCCTGGATGTTTAGAATAATATTTAGTTGTTTGCTCCTCCACTTGTTTCAGAAAGTGCCACAGTGATCTGGCAGCAGCAGGGTTTGCCTTAGCTGTATGATGCCTCCCTAGTTAATGCAAACGCAGAAAAGGAAGGTAACACCTCTTTCAGGAAAACGATTTAGTTTTGTAACTTGTAGAACTCAACCATGTGAGCAAGGTTGACAACAGGGATGTCACAAGCCATATAATTTGTAGAAAACAAGATTACTGAACTGCCAAAGATCTTAAGTTAAACTGTACCCTAACCTTGTCAAGGTCACAGAGGTGTGATGTTGTCTTCATCTCTGTAGGAGATCTCATATTTCTGATGGTTTTCTCTGGTTTTTTTAGAGAGCAACTGCAACATTTTCAGCCCTGAAAATAATACACAGCATAAGCAGCCAGGGACAGCTGAAGCTGTTGTTAACATCTTCTTAAATGGATACTGTTACATATTATAAGTACTTTCCAGGAAAATTTTTAAGGAAAAATTTTGCTCTGAAATTACTGTGCTGTCACAAAAGGGAGCATATACCAAAAAATTCGTTGCTTGGTCCACACTGTTAAATGTTCACTGCTAAAAAGAGACATAAATAATGTAAAAATTTATTCTTGTGTGGGAACATTCCATGACTCATTGAAGTATCTATCATGCCTTCCTTCCTTTTTGTGTAACACCTTTGAATTAAATGTCCACTGTTGAAAATATTTCTGCATCTGGTGAAATAAGTTGCTGTTTGTAGAGAGAGATGCTTAGTATGCATTGCCATATGCAAAGTATGCAGACAGACCTTGTGCAGTAGCAAACCAAATAGTCACAGTAAAATGAGTTAATTTATTAAGTTAATCCTTAAAATTTAAAATGTAAATATCCCTTCTCAGCCCTGTGTCAGTTGTGCCACCATATACAGATGCTTTTTAAACTAGAGAGAGTGCTTTAACAAAGCCTAACTGGAGAGAATTTAATAATGAAAAGTAGTGATTCCATTTTCAGAAAAGTAGCATTTACTCTTTTTTCAAAAAAAAAAAAAAATTATTTACTACAGTGAGCTCTCAAAAAAATGGCACAGGCTGAACAAAGCTGCCCTCAGCTCAACCAGTAACAGTATGATTGCTGTAACATATTCCAATGGCTTCTGCACTGGGCTTCTAACTGTGGTGAATTCTTCACGTTATAAATCCAGCTGAGTTTTTCAAAGTAGTGCTCTGAAGGATAGATGGAGAAGGAAAAGACTACTAAGTAAGATGACACTAGTTTGTAGGTGGAAAGTACAAATATGAAGGAATGATTATGAGGCAGGTAAGAAAGCAGTTGAAAGTATCAAAACACTTTAAAGGCTGCCTCTAATGCAGCCTCTATTGTTTCTGTCTTTTCAAGTATTCATATTGATAAACCATGTCTGGCTAGAATGAGAGCCCTGGCCCAGGGGGAATTGGTCTCAAGAAACACTCAGTTGCCTCTCACAGCCAGTGGGACAGTTCACTTAATCTTTTATGTGGTTCTGCATTTGAGAATGTGCTCACTCCTTGCAGTAAGCAAATTGCAGCACACGAATAATCTCTTTTACTGGAGTGTTTTGAATTTTTTTCTCAAGTTTTAAAAAATTTCTCACATTCTGCAAAAACATTTGATATGGGAAACTAAACTGTGAGAGATCAGAGAATAACCTATCTCAAGGGCTCAGTGTATATGACATTCTATATAGCCATACTCATAATGTCTATGACAATGTCATGTAAATTAGCAAGGAATAATAATAATAATAATAATAATAATAATAATAATAATAATAATAATAATAATGTCTTCTACAGATACATTGGCCAGAAAAACAAACTGATACGTATAGAAGTCCTCTAAAAAGCTCTAATTGCAGTAAACAAATGCTTTCCAACCTTTTATTTTTAATTTTGCAAAAAAAGATAAAAATCCCATCTGAGCTACTTGTCTCAGTATCAGCTACAGATAACACAGAAATGGGCACCTCCAGAGTACTGTTCATTAAACCTTGCTACAGTACTCAAAAATAGATCAGGTAATTTGTACTTTCTCTCCACCACCTATGAAGAGAAGACAGAATAGTAATTTAAAACATGTCTGTAAATAGATAAAGATAAAATCTATCCCAAATTTTCTATTAAGTCTGTCCTATCTAACTAAAACATTGTAATTTTCTGTGTTCTACAATTTCTCTGTGTTGGCTAGATAAATTACAGGGTTTTTTAAAGAATGGTTATGCTTATGTTTGCCATCTAGTAAAATTGGGTACAGCTTTCTCAGCAATATTGTAATATAAATACTGCCTGTGTTAGCCAAAAATCTTAAAAATTGCTAAGCATCAATTTCAGTATCTAAAACAGTAGCTTTATTAGGTAATAGGCAGTTGCATACAAATTCCTGCTTACAAAATCAAAAATTTAAATGTAGGGGAAAAGCAGCTGTCTCATTAAAACTTTTTGTATCTGTAACACAGTGTTTCCAAACTTTTGCAGGGAGCACTTTTGGATAGATTACTAGCAAATAAGCATTTTAATAGATATCTGCTTACTTATATTCCTAACAAAATGACCTGGAAATCTATTTTGATTTCTCCTGCTTCATGTTTCTTTCTTCTGGCACATCTCTCTCTTCTGTGGAATCCTCATATTCCTTGTCATTCACTCTTTTCTGTCCTTTTTGCTTGAGCATTCCCTCCTCACATTGTCCCTGGAAATTTGGATTAACACGTTCATGTCACAAAGTCACCAGCAAAACTTCCATGGTGACTTCAGAGAAGTTTTTTCACTGATTTCCATACATGCTTCCCCACTATAGCAACAAAAGACCATGATAGTGAAAACAGCTTTTATACTGCAATTCAGGTCAGCTCTCCTGGCAAGAAGGCTCAGCCTTGAAGTGAAAACATGCTCAGCCTTGTTGGGAAATTGTCAGACAAAAGGCTTTCTAAGCTTCTCCTCTAGAGAAAAGGCAAAATTTTCAATTAAATCTTCAAATTAAATCAAATAAATGGGTACAAATATGCTGAAAAGCTTCACATTTATAACATGTAAAGCAAATCTTTATTCTATATATGGAGAAATATTAAGGAATGTATTATTTCCTACAGGCAAACACAAGGCTCTGATGAGACAAAGCCATCTTTTTCTAAGCCATTGCCTTGCTTCTGGTGCAGTTTTCCTTTTGAAAAATCATCGTATAAGATACCCTTGCATGCAGTGAACTTGTTTGGATTCAGGAAGGTTAGTGCTTGAATTCCATTTGGAATAAGGAACACGTGTCAGCTCTGTTTGCTTTAAGGCAAGTGAAAAGGAATCTGTCTACAGAAATTAGATAATTTCTTAGCAATATAATTTAAACATTGCTCTCTTCTTCCCATATTATAAAAAATAGTGTTAAGCACTGCAAGACAAAGATCAGAAGTAGCTCAGACATTCCTTTTGGCTTGCTGACTATGTATGATTTTCTGAATCCATGCAAATTACTAACAGACAAAACAACATTCAAGATGCTCTTGACTTATTCATAAGAGATAAGAGACACCAGATATGCACAAGCTCCCTTAGTTTCTGAAGGAACTGGAGTTCCTCAGCAAATTATTTTCCCCCAAGGTTTTGAGTCTTTGTAATTTCTTATTGGACTGCTAGTGAAGGTCACATTTGACAGTGACAGCTGATTTGTCTGAGATTATAAGGTTAACTATATTTTCTAGTTTTCCATCACAGTGCCCCAGCAAAAACATTGCAAACATGAAACCTACCAGGTTCTGGATGAGTCTGAAATGACCCAGCACTGATAAAAGTCAGTTTTGCCTCAGTTTTGCCAATTTGCCTGAGCAAATCAAACCTCACACAACAAACAAACAAATGAACCAATAAAAAAATAAACCCAAATCACAAGCAAAATTGAATTAAAAGTTCTGTGTCTTTCTGGGGTGATGTCTGAAATCAGCTTGGAATTGTATTTGGGAATGCTCACCTCCAAAGCCTTTTCCATTGCAGGTCATGACCATTAGAGGATGGGTGGTAACTACAGCCAGTTCAAGGTGCTTCCAGGCTCAAGGGCTATTTATTCTATTATGAAAGTTTCAGGAATTTTGAGAAGCTGGTGTCTCAAACTCTGATTTATTATATGCCTTATTATAATAACAGCAATCCAGAAATTATACAGGAAAAGTTTAACAACATGCCTTTGGAAGCCCTGACATCTCAGCCCTGACTGCTTTCTCAAGAGACAATCCCTTCTGGTATTCCCTGCGGAGTAGGTAACTTCCTTTCCTTCATCCTGCCCCCAGTCCAGGAAAACTTCTTGACTGGTTCCTTTCATCTGGAAAAAGACCAAATAATCGTCCTAGGGAATAATAATGATTCAATAGATATTTCTGATCCCTACAGGAGAATGTATTGTAACTCTTCAACTGATAATTTATATTGTCCAAGTCTTGTAAAATAGATTACTAATGGCACTTTTTAAACCGCATGTTTTTCTTCCTTATAATACATACAAAAAGAATGACATATATATATATAGATATATAGATATATAGATATATAGATATATAGATATATATACATTTGTGCATTCAAAATGGCTCCAAATAAAAATAGTAGTATAAAATTATGCTAAACTTTGATGGCTTTTAGAGTACAGTGCTTCATCCAATGCTCAATATGCTTAATAGATCTGTATATACTAAGAGGAAGGTTCAGAACTTTTCTTCCTTGGAATCTCTTTTACTTATGACAGATTTTCATATTTCATTTGATACTATCTACTGACCTGGTTTTCCATGCATGCCTTAACCATTTTAATTGATCTTCTCAGTGCCCAAAGCATAGTGTTGCAATTCTACATTCTGCTTTTCACTTTGCATGAAAAAAATTCCTTAACTCCTCAGGAAGTTATTGAACAGCATATATAGCAGCCAAATCACAAAGTTGCTTTACATTTTTAATCCTTTCATTGTAAAACATTGCTCTTCCTTACATCAGAAAAGAAATTTGATGATTCTGGAACCAAGACTTTATCACTGCTAACATTTTTTTGGGAGCCCTAACAGTCTTTTGAGAGCTCTATAAAAAACTTTGGCAAAAAATAGTGCCACGTGGAAAATGCAGAGAATACGCTGAGAGTTCCCAGGGAGTTCTAAGGCTATAACTTAAAATCTCTATGCATTCAATCTCAGGACTATTTTCTATTATAACAGTCTTCCAGACGACTGAAAAATGGAAATGATAATACATTGGTGTATCTGATTGTGACAGATTATTTACTTTCATTGTGTGTGGGTGCCTTTTGATCTTCTTTTTATCAGTTTTAGGTACTCTGTGTGTTTAATGTTAACACAAGGTGCTGTCTTTGCTATAACTATGTTTTCTTGGTTTCGCTAAGTACAGTGATGTACTCAGAAATCATCCAGTTGCAAACTACTGAGATAAGGTGAAAGAGATTAACTGACTGATATGGAAAACTACACAAGTGAAGGCTGAAGAGTCTTCATTACTAATTAGTAATTACAGTATTGATATGTTGGATATAGACACATTTCCTAGTACTAATAAATCCTGAAGAAGATTAGCAGGCCAGGTTAAAACTGGCCATTTATCACAGCAGCACATGTTAAATTTTCACCAACTCACTTGATATTATCAGAAAATATTATTCAAAGACAATATCATTGTCTTATGACCAAGGACTGAAAAGACTTGTTTTTCTTTTCTCATGTTTTCTAGTAAAAATATGAACCATTCCATATGATTTCTGTTTTCTGTCTGGAACTGCTATTTTACAGTTTCTGTGCTCATGTCTCATATTCAGAGGCTGGCAGTTTTAAAAATGTAAATGTGCATTTTAATAAGCCAGAAACCCTTCAAAAAGGTAACACAGAAGAACTGTGTTTTCCATGTAAAATTTACTAATAGTTCTTGTTTTCTTGCTGGGCTGAAAAAGCCCTGCGGGAATATCCAAACTACTGGGGCAGCTGAGACACAGGATGCCACATATCCCATCTTCAGATCTGTATGGAGCTTGAGGAGGAAAGTGTGAATGCTTGCTTGCTCCACTTGAGTCAATTTAGCCATTTGTATTCAAATTCCATGTTAATCTCTGATCTTAAACTACTGCCAGCGAGAAGCATGAAACCAGAGTGTAGGTCAAGTGTGGGAAAGTGCTCATTCCCCTGGATGCCTGAGGCTTTCAGTGATAATAGTCTAAAATTATGTTATTTTCCTCGTGACTGATTTAGGTCTGTTTTTAATGACAGCAGTTTAAGACAAATTATTTTTATTTTAGTCACAGCTCAAGTCCAGGTTACTCTGCTTCAAAAGCAGAGTAATGCCTGTCAAGTGGCAAGAAACCGTGAAATATAATTAGCATTACTGGTAGCCTGTACTCAAAAAAGACTTAAACCAGAATTATGTAATTTTTTTTTTTTTAAGAGATTTTCTGCTGGATTGACTTTCCTATTAAATCCAAGAATAGACTAAGTTTTCTAACCCTTTCTGTCAAATAGCAGTACAGAATTTGGCAAAAGGATTTCAGTGACCTTAAATGACCTTAAATTGACCCTGCTCTGGGTAGGGAGACGAGAGGTCTTTTGCATTTCTTTCTCCCTATACAACTGGGTCTTCAAGATAGGAAGCTCCCTTAGATATTTTCTACACACTCATGGCAAAACCTCCAACTGTAGTCTCCAATCACACATTAATCCTTAGATAATCTTTCCTCGTGCCATTGTTCTGGTATCATGCAATTGTTTTACTATGGGAGCTTGGCTAGAGCAGGAGGAGAAGCATTTTTTCTCATGAAACTGCTCATGCTCCTCATTGCTGGGAGGCACAAATGCTTCACAGACACCAACCAGCACAACACTTCAGTCAAGCACACCATCCTCACCTCAGTTTACCAATGAAGGAAACTTGTAGAGGGAAAGAGGTTAAACATAGGACATCATTTGTGCAAGGATGGGAAACTGGACCCCAAAAATTCTGACCCTTAGTTGCTCACTTATCTGGGTCCAAATGGATTAGAGAAGGTCCATGAGTTAATACATGGGTCTGCCCCAGTTGCAAATGCCAAACTCAGTTTTATGATGGCTCATTCCTAATGTATTTGAGCAGGTTTATCCCAAGTCAGCATGGCTCATTTTCTGCTTTCCTTTTCTTTTTTCTTTTTTCTTTTAAATCTGTCTGTTGCACTTTCTGTATTAGAGATTTCTACCTTTCAAAGAAAAACAGTGTGCAGTGAGTTTTTGAAGCTAGGAGGAATACTGATGCAGTATTTCAGTTTATTATAAAAATGCTGATTTCAGAGTCACAATGAGAATAATACATTCAGAACTTTCACCTTAATAGAAGAAGATAGGGTGTTATTAGTTTTGGAAACAAAAAATAAATTTTCTGTTACAGGTGCTAGGCAATTCACAACATGTCTTAGAATATTAAAGTCTATATTTTATTCTTTTTCAGTAATCTGTGTACATGTTGGGTTTATTGGTTTGGATTTCTGATTTTCTTTGTGTTTACTTGGAAATAGAACATCATATCCAAGGCTTCTTGGAGGTCCAGTTAGAATAAACAAATCAAGTAAAGATGAATGTTGTCAAATATTCCATACAGGACTTACACCATAGTAATTGTGATCTTACTTTAAATTATCCTAATGCAAACCTGCTCAATTACCCAATAAAAATTTTGTCCTCCTTGCTACCTTTGCTGCAAACCCACAAGCTAAAAATCTTGGATTCATGTCGGACTTCTGCCACCTTCTATTTTCTTGCTTGCACTAAAGGTTTTTCAGTCTGCAGCAAGCTTTCAGCTATTCAGATTGTGCCCTCAGGGAAAACCTGCAAAGTTCACCCAGACTGACAGAACTTCAAGTCATGACCGAGGTTAAGACCCAGCCTGTGGATGTGGTGGCAGGTGGGTGACCTCATTTCCCCTCTCCATATCAGGTGAGCATCCCTTACATGTCTGCTCTTCAGAACTCACAGAAATAAGCATCACAAGAAACCCTGCCATCAAATAGAGAATTAAACTTAATATCCAGTGTGCAAAAAAAAAAAAATGTAGTGAGAAAATATCTTTTTGTAGCATTTTTTGCAATAAAAGAGTATATGCAGATAACTAATATTCCCAAAGAACTTCTTTATCCACTATGTGGCTGCAGAGCATTGCAATTCAAGGCGTGATAAAATAAAATTTTCTTCACACTTACTCATTAATACACTTCAGCTCAGTTTTGATATGGTTGAATTGATTCCTACTGCAGAATTCAAATAAATGTTCAAGAGTTCTCTTGAGATATTCAACCACATCACTACGTTGCATATAAAAATGTAATCACAAATGGCCTCAAAAGTGCATTTTTCCTCCAAGCAAATCTTTTTAGTGCTATAGGCAACTGACATTCGTTTCCCTTTCAATTTTATGTAGTCAAACTGCTTATCAATATTTGCTCTTCCCATTAAACTGCTTGAATATTAGCTCTGCCTGTTGTTTGTATCCAAAAATAAAACAAAATATGCTCCTTTAAACATGAAGTTTCCCCCTACAGCTCCTTCAACTGGAGCTGAAATTTGTTTCTCTCTCTCTGCCCTTTTTTAAAAGTTTTATTCCCTTCTCCTAGATATTTAAAAATAAATTTGTTTTAAGAAGATTTTTCCTCATTAAATGTCAACAAAAGAGGATGCTTTGACATGGTGAAATGAAATGTTATTTTAATTTTTATACCAGTTCTATCAGCTTTTCTGCCTAAATTAAATATAAATCCACTTTATAAACATGATTAGTGTGATTGTTCTAATTTTTTTTTTCATGGGATTTACCATTTATTTTCAAAAACCTTCGAATATAAATAGATATTTCTGAAGAAATAATTTGGGGGACTTTAAGTTAGAAGGGCTTCAGAGGAAGGATTTTATTTTTATAATCCATCATTTGCCTCTATGATGCCATTGAAGCAATGAATAATAATTAAAAATCTGTAAGAAATAAGAAAGAATGTTTTCTTCTTTTCTGAATATCATGATATATTCAGCCTCCAGATATACTCAGGAAAATGACATCTTATCAAGGGCAACTAATGTTATTAATCAAAGTGACATTTGAATAAATGGCTTTGACTTTAGACACAAGGACAATATAGATGATCTGCAGATATCGGTTGTTTATCACACTGCAGTATTTTGTTTAATGCCATTACCTTGCCACTGATTCACTGGATGCAAACAGCTTATCCTTCCAAGGCGTATTCTAGTGGCAAAATACGAAACGAGAGCCTTATGAATATGCAGAGTCTTCCCCCATGGCACTAACTGAGGTCTATTTATGGCTGTGATTTATGAGGCTTATGAGCACAGCTAGAATTTTAGTTCAACATTAGCATTCCTTCTATGCATGACATGACAGTTTATAGTTCACAGCATCTCTGCATTACATTTTCTAGTAAATATAAATGAGGTGTGGGGGGGTTTTTTAATCCATTCATTTAAGATAAAAATAATCTCTCTAAATCTGTAAGCTTAGTTCTCATATACAATTGGGTAAGGTGGGGGGAGAAGAGGTCATGGGGAGAGAACTCACTGAAACCTATCCCTGGAAGACATACAAAATCTCCTGATTCCCAGCCAATCAAAGAGTAGGTTTCTGTGTCTAGCTGCAAAGTTGTCCACTAGGAGGAAGGAGTGAAAATACAATAATCCAGGTAAACTGTGAAATTACCTGAATCCAGGTAAACTGTTATTTCTGGGCATTTGCTTGCACTTCTCTAGTGCTCTCCCAGGTGCAGCCCTAGCACACATGAGCAGGTTTGCACCTTGGCTGCAGTGACAACTTCTGTGAATATCTGTGTCACCCACAGCATGTGGCCCCCCTGTGACTGGATGACTACCACAGCCAACAGGAGAGTCAGCTAGAGGGGGAAAAAGTGGGGATAGAGGGTGAGGACAAGGGCAGGAAACACTGAGCTGCAGCTCTGGGAGTGCCTGCACCAGAAAAGCAGAGAAATTTGATATCCAATTCGACGAGGAAGCAGAAGAAACAAGGACAGCTTGGAGTAAGGATTCTCTAATTAAACAGCTTTTGGGTGTGTTGAGGTAATCAAGAGAAAGGGATTTTCTGAAAGGAAAAGTGTTAATCAACAATAACCATAGGAGAAGAAGGCAGGCTGTCACATATGTAAAGACTGGAGTTTGATACCTTAGCAGGAGTTCATTAGGTACTCAGTCTGGCCTTTTGGGTTGGGGCTTTCAATTCTTCAAAGCAGACAATTATTTTCTATAGTTAGGAAAATGATTTAGACAGAGAATAGAAAAGTTTCTGGGGGCATTCAGATCTCAAGTGGCAGGTTTGTTTATCCACTCCTGCTCTGGTGTAAGTTTATTACAAAATATACCTTTAGGAAAAAATATTTTTTTTCCCTAGGTCACAGTTGTAGGGCCATTTTTAATCTTAAGTTTAATTTTACATTGATATTTTCGGAGAATTTTCTCCTCTTCATCAATATTGTAATTCCTCTTTCCAATTATTGTAATTCCAACTTTCTAAGAAACAGCTTTGGAGTTTGTCTTTCAGAACTGTTTCTTTTAAAAAATTTACTCCAAGAACCTCAGGCAC
This sequence comes from Sylvia atricapilla, assembly GCF_009819655.1. Taxonomy (NCBI): domain Eukaryota; kingdom Metazoa; phylum Chordata; class Aves; order Passeriformes; family Sylviidae; genus Sylvia; species Sylvia atricapilla. The sequence goes on from NC_089141.1 coordinate 94,966,134, forward strand.
TAAACTGTCTGCTTTTCCTACTTTCCTCTCAAGGCATATTGTGCAGCTTTCAGGCTTTATTACAGGTCTTTATTTTACTAAACATTAGTGGCAAATGGCTTTTTGACTGTAGCATCTGAACCTTCCATGACCCTTTCTAAACTTGTCATCACTGCAAGGCTTTTTGCAAGACCAAATAACTCAGACTGGATGCAGATAAATTTTGGTTATTTCTGGGCTCCTGCCTTTGCTAGTTCCCATCATCACAGCAGAGATCTACAGAACAACCCAAATGTGCACACTGGACATAGAGTACTGTGCCCTGGGTAGAATGATCTTAGAAACAAAATGCCCTGGGGGATATCCAGTATATCCCAGCCATAGGTAGGTCTAAATGCAAGGTGCTTGTTGCCTTGCAAAAGGAGTTAGAGGCTGAATCAAATTCATGTAATTTGAGGGTTCACTGGACCTCAAAAAAGCCAAAACAGAAGTCAAAATGTTCATGAACCTGACTCCTCACTTGGTTCTCTTAAAAGTGTTATCAGGGGTTTAAAATTAAACAGGTGGCCAAGTGAGCTCCTCATAGACACATAACATCACAGCTGTCTGTTCATAACACAGTAGCAGATATGTCCTGGAGAAATAAAATTGTGACTGTCCAGTTGACATATTCTGTCCTCTGTAAATAGATGTAGAGGTGGAATCTCCAGATTTTTATGCTGTGATAGTCAATGACTTCAATGACTTGGGACATCCAGATAGACTTCAGACACTTCAGTAAGCCACAGGTATCTTCATAATGAACTCCCCACCTACAATTGATTTTTTGGACTTTATTCATGCCACCCCAAAGATGTTTGAAATGTTGCATAATGCAACTTTTCAGGATGGGTGAAGTTAAGAGGCATGAACTAAAGGAAACTTCAAATACAGTTTAAATGGAATGTTCATGCTTATCTCTGGCAGAATATAGTCATAGTTCTACACTTATATTGATGTGCAGCTAATAATATTTTATTCTTAAGGAATCATTACTCCCATTAGAAAATTAATAGGAAGTCTAGGCTGGAAGAGTGATTTTGAAAATAAAACTCTATTGAGGGGTTAAGAAATCATTGATCATTGATTTCATGCTTGTGTAACTGTAAAAACAGAAGCAATTTTATTGAACATAATTTTATGAGTGTGCATAGCAGAAATAAGCCTCCTGCTTAGTCTTAATGGCTTTTGACTCATTACAAGTAAATAATAATTACAGAATGTTAAATGTTGGTTCAAAGAAGCAGAGATGAGGGCCTCTAACTGTGTCCCTTTCCTGGCCTTTATCCTTAAAATATCAGGGTTTTCCTTACTTAAGCCATGATGTTAAGCTTTTTGTGGTTTCATGCCACTGGAAGTCATGAATAGAGCCAGCAGATGACTTGCTCCTAGCTCATATTTGTAATTGCACAGAAAATAATGTTTCATTCTTTCTAAAACATGTCACATTCATATTTTTATATGCTACTTTTCTTTAAATGTTTAAATATCAATGTCCCTGTACAGAGACCTCTTGAAACACAGAATTTTCTATTCTTAGAAAATTAAAATGCCACAATCATGAATTGTACCTTATGATTGTGTAGCTCTTATCCCATCTGTTCTGTGAAAGGAAGAGGAATGTGACCTTCAATTCATTCTCTGCTTTTTATTTTTTCTATTCCCCCTTCTTTTTCTTTCCTCCTTCTTTGGTTTGCCTTGTGCCTACGAGAGTGCTTGTTGAGAGCTGTCATCTGGTGCTACCCCTGCTGACACTGAAATCTTCAAACATAATCAGCTAATGAGAGAAAGTGACACAAGGAAAGGAGAGAGATGTTAACTCAGGGATTTCTTTACAGTGTTTGAGGAGATAAGAGAGTGTATATGGAGGACAATAAGAAAAGCCTGAGTATTGTGATGCCCTGGTGTTCCCTTCCTTGCTGCTCTGCTCCTAGCACGATGGTCAAAGTGAGTCAGCTCCTGAAGCCATAGTCATAAGACTCACAGGCACAACCAGGAAGCAATACTCATTAAAAATAGAAATTCCTTAATTAACAGAGTTAAAAGTAATTGATAATAATAGCTTTAGATGAAAAAGAAAACAAATGTAGCAAATTAAGTTCATAATACAAATAGAGGTTGCCACATACTCTTTTATCAGCCAGACAAGTTAGTATCCAAACAGGAGGACCCAAGGACAGAACTATTCCAGAAGCAATTTTTTTTTCCTTAAGGAGACAATAAAAAAATTACCTTTTCAACAACTACCAATTAAAAAGCAATCAGCTGGGATACTCCTGCATTGGAGAAGAGAGCTGCCCCATGCAACTATCAGCTATTGAAAGATGCAGTTATTTGTGACTAACAGCAGGGACCAAAGGATCAGTAGTGCATCTGAAAACATTTTTAGCTTTCATGCTAATAGCTAAATGCTTTGGACAAGTGGAAAGTAAGACTGTGCCAAGTCAAGGCCCGAATGTGAATCACAGCAATCTTCATCAGCTGTATGCAAAAATAAAAAAAGCAATTAATACACTAAACAAATACTGCAAAGGAACAGAGAAGGTAGAAAAGTATAGTAAAAGAGCAGATATGCAGATAAAGTGGTAAAATCTTGATGAAAGAACAAGGTTAGATACTGCTCTATCTCAGTGCACAACCAGTAGATGTAAATATGTATTTGTATCTTCTTCTGCATCACTTCTGCCTTGAAATAAGACATCCTGAACTGCTAACCATAATTGTGATAAGAGATATAAAACACAAATTAAAACAATCATATGGTAATCTATCAGAGTAACAAGCAGGAATTGAAGAATGAGACTGTGCATGGAGGATACTAATGCAGCACAAAATGGCAAGAAATTATTTGGAAAGCTCAAAGAGGCAACAGATGCAGAGACACAGCAGCACACAAATAGGCAGTGGCATGCCAAACAGACAGCAGGACACTGATGAATGCACCAGTTCTGGCACTATGGAGAAGGCAAAAACCCAAACCAATCCAAACCAATAAAAACTAAATCCCAGACAAATTTAAATTGCATAGACAAATGAAAATTGGGAAAATATGAATTGCAAGTATATAATCAAGCAAAAATACCTAGGCTTAAACTTCAGAAGTGCTATAGCCCTCAGTTAAACTACCAGTGAATACATGAACCTAATAACACTGGGAATGTGACAAGAAAATTTCTGTTAATAGGCACAAGACCTAAATTGCTTTAAAAAAAAAAAAAAAAAAACCAAAAACAGATAATGACAGCATGCCTTCAACAGCATTGTGAGCCTTTTGAGTACTGCAGTCCCTGTCTCAGAGAGCAGTAGGTGTGTGGTGGCTCTTAGGGCACAGACTGGCAGCTCCTTCAGGTCATAGTCTGGTTGCTTCTAATTGCAGGAACCTTCACTTGGTGATTCAGGGTCTTGATTCTTAATTGTGTTTGTATAAATTCAGAAAGAAAAGGAAAGTAAAGAATCAAACATAGCAAGAGACACTGCTGAGATCAGAGTTCCCAGATGCTGTGTGAGTAGTGCAGCATTATTCAGATGCATAGGTCCAAATCATTTAAAACAAAGCAGTGATTAAATGTTATTACTACACAGAAAGTACTAAGAAAGAATTTAAATTACACTTCAGCACTTTGGTGGGAAAAAACTGATTTTTGACAAGTTATAATGTGTGAGAAATCCAATTGCCTTGCTACAAGTTGATTACTGTTGCTCAGAGGAAAAAAACTGTGAGAAAAACTATTGGTAACACTACTAAATAGTCATAACTATACTACAATGCATTGAGAGTTCTGCTGGCTTTAGGAAATACTCATGGAGACACTTGATAAAACCATTGCATATGAGGACTACAGTGGGCCAAATCTTTCAGAAGAAATCAGGAAATTAAATCTAAAGTAAAATTAAAGGTAGAATTGTGTTTAACTGAAATATCATACTCAGCACACTTGTTAATCTCCTGCTGTAACATGATTCTAAAAAAAGCCCAAGCAAAATGAGCACAATGTAGTGGATACATGTGCCTAAAAATGTGAAAGAATTTCAGGAATAATACTTTTTTTCAGATGCATCCAAATGTTTTGAGGCATGTAGCAGACAGAGGTGCAAGAGTTATATTTACCTCAGCCAAACTCTGTTAACTCTAAGTGGCATGATTAAAAAAATGCAAATTGTACAAAATCTACCTTTCTCTACATAAATGCATATTCTCCATTCTGACCATATGTCAGTTTTCTCAATTTCTTTCCACAAGAAAATATCTGATGAAATCAAGACAGTTTATAAATTCCCATAACTTCAAGGAAAATTTGCTGTCAAATGCATTCCTGTTGAAACAACTCTAACAGACTTGAGAACATGAGTCCAAAGAGCTGACAATCATTGCACAGAGCAGAAACCACTCCTTTAGTATAGTCTGTTATTGAGGTTTCTGAGAACCAGAAAAACTCCAATACAAAACCACAGTGACCATTTTAGACCTAAAAAAGAAGCACTTCAGGCAGAGAGTACCCAACTCTGCATCGTTTCGGTTTGCAAGTTTTATTGGGCCAATCCTGTGCACACTGCTGGGAGTGAAACTCCAACAGCATTGCCACAAACAACAGGCAGCCTCATGGCCACATTCAACAATATCAAACCTCAGCAGGGAGAGTTATGTTAAAAAAAATAGAGAACGCACATGCTAAGCCACTTCCTGATGAAATAGTGCTCTCAGCCATGCTCTTAGCCTCTGTACCATGTTGGATGCCAAAATTTTTGTCTGCCTTGTTGTTACAGAGTTTTGCCTTACTACAGCAAAAACTTTCTGTTCTGGGTGTAACAGAAAGAGAAGCTGAAAAGTCAAAATCAGCGTGTGCAAGCTTGACAAAATTACAGGGGTTTTGGAGGGGTTTTAGGATAAACAATATATTTGGAATCAGTGTATTAAACAAATAAATGCTGCATAGTTATTCATATATCATAGCAGAGGACAATTGTATGTCTTATAAAAATAAATATTTAGAAGTCCCTAACAGAAGACATAAATGCAGAGTAGGAAGCCTGAGACATTTGTCTGAGGCTGAGATGCAGGATGGGCAGTAACACAGCCCATCCCCAGCGTCCAGCAGAGACCAGCGTGTCATCACACAGATAACCTGTATAATTAAGATCAAGAGGTCTTTAATCCTTCCTGGATGGCAGATTGAGAATTATGCCTGAGTAATTATGCTTTGGACACAGAAGAACCTCGAGGAAAAGAAAACAGAATTTACAACCTAATTGTGATTTAATTACTGTTAAAAATTAGAAAGAGATAGTGAGAGAGAGAAAGGGACATTTACTGCAGGTTTGTTTTTTCAGTGATAAAACTTCTGAGCATATTCCAGGTGTGTACATACATTAGAAGGTTATTAAATACTTTCTGATGTTAGTTATGTTTAAATTGACTCCTTCAAGCTAGATGTATTTTGCTTTCCTTCCAGAAAACATTTCAAAGTAAACTTTAGGCAATGGTGTGACCTTTGTAATATAACATTAACAAACTAATGGTAAAGAGAGATTCAAAGAGGCTGTGAGGTTTGTTTGGAGAATGTTTTCTGTTGTACAAAGTGTATCAAGTCTTGCGTTTCTGAATGAGGAAAATAGAGGGGATGAGAATTTCCTCCCATAGACACGTCACCTTCCCCATCAGGTTCAGTAGGAGCAATGCAGGTCTGAGATTCCAGCAAGAGCTGTTCTCATGACAGCAAGCATCAGTGTTGAATTCTATTCCTGACACTCATAAACACTTGGTAACTTACTGGAATGGACAGAGTATTTCTACAGAACACTTCAGGGCCTCTGGTCCTACTTATCTGTAATAAATTCAGGGTCACCAAAAGGCCTGTATGAATATACAATATGCATTCAGGCCAAGTGTCTCCTCTAGGATACAAGCTCCATTCACAGCATCACCCCAACATGCCTCTGTCACTTCCAGCCAATAATGTGGATATATCTGCACACATCTGCATGGATGAGTTACAAAGAAAATAAACTAGGGAAAGAGGCTATGCATTTTTTCACAGAATTCAAACGAATATCCTCTTTACCTCTTGCTGTACAGTAGCATCGGTAATAAAACAAGAGAGCTTGTTACTAGACATCCATTTCTTTCTGCAGGGCATTATGGACTGGCTGCTTCAGCCTCTTACAGTCTCTCTAGCATTTCTAAGCAATTCCAAAGACACAGGCTAGCCCTGGGGATCTTTCCTAGCTCATGGCAGCTCTGAACATCAGCACAGCTCTCCTGCACAGCCTGGGGCAAAATACAGTGTGGTGCTCAGCGTAAGTGCACACAGAAGTAACGTGTAGGCAAGTGGAAAAGGAAAGCAAGGACAAGTTATTTATGCTGCTGGATAGAAGTCTCAGGCTCATTACCTGCCTAGTTCCTTTTTCTGTAAATGTGAAATATTTAATCAGGAAGGTCTTGAATTGGAGAAGTCAAAAGAACAGGAGTTGCATATTTATTAATAGTCTTGTGTTGTGTCATTCCACCTACTCTGAAAAGCACACTGCAGCCAAAAAATAATGCTACTCATCGTTGTTTTATGTCATGTTTATCCACAAGGTAAACAGGCAAGAAATCAGGACAGATTTTTTTTTTTTTTAATGCAGAATGAAGTACCAATGGATTCAAATCAAAAATAATACTTACTTTATCTCACAGAGTTAAAGTAAGTAATATTATTTTGTTCTGTGTTCTCACAGACAGAAAAATCAGTAATGCGCTTTGTAGCAGTAGCAAAGAACTTTAAATATTGTTTCCGTATGTGCATGTATTTATAATAATTTTGCAATTGCTATGTAAAGTTCTGTAAACTTTTCAACATAACATCAGCCTGTTTCCTTTCCAGGTAGAGATAAAAAATATTGCCCCACATATTAAAAAAAAAGGTAATACAGAAAAAGTGCTTTAACTGAACTAAACTACATTTAGTGTGAAAAGAAGGAAAGACACAGTTAAAAGAAGAGAGTAGGAAAGAATATTTTGTCTGTGCTAACAACGTCTTCCAAATACTAGCAACTGCTGCAGTCACATTCTTGAACTAGATATACTAATGATTTTCCCTGTCTTAAGACTTGCTGAAATTCAGCGCTCATTTTGTAGAAGTTTTCCGTTTATTTGAAGTGTCAGGTTTTCATGTATCTTCTGGCAAGGATCAATAGTAACCTTCCTCCTTCTCACATTAAAAATCTAAAGCCAGTAGGCTGTTCTTCACAGCTCAGGATGCAACATGGCACAGTAATAAAGCCTGGCATATTGACACAAGTACAATAGAAATGAAAATATTATATAAAATATTGTACTGAAAATTTGGAACAATTCCTGTGGGTTTCTAAAAGTGTACATGGTACTTGCAGAAAAAGTGAGCAGCAGTGTGAAAAAACATGAAGAAACAAAAGATGTTAAACCTGAGACACAGTTAAAGTTACTTTCTTTGTGTTTTACCTTTTCTTTATAGAAGAAAAGAAATTACAGATTATATCCTTCTAAGTTCTTAAAAATAGAGCAGAATGTTCTTTTGCAAGGCATATATGGCAGTATTTTTCTCTGTTGGATGTCTAGATTTAAACTGAGTATCAGTCATGCTTCTCAAACTGCTTATTATATAGATTTGTCCTTTGAAACTGGGAAGAAAGTCAAAATAACAGAATCAATCCTCAACCTTTGGAAAAAGGATGTTCCAGGAAACTGTGCTGCATGGTAGGTAGCCCATTTGTCTGGGGATGAGTGAAGTAGGCTGATGATCTTCAGGAAAATGAGTCCTCCAAACATATGCCTTGGAGAGTGTTCAACCACTGGCCTGAAGGCAGGATGAAGAAGCAAATGGACCTTGCACCCTGGGATGTGGTCATACCTTGGAATTTGGTCCCTATGCCTCAGCTTGATTCACCACATTTCTCTGTTTTTGCTTCCTGCTGCACTTCATGCTTTGTCTTTAATACAGGTTGGGTGGGATGTGTCCTGCACACTACTGATGGTTACAACTAAAAGATAAAGACGTGCATGTGAGTGCAGGGGTTGGGCTTGTGGAAAGAGGTGTCCTTTATGTGTGTTCTCTCACTCTGTCCTCCTCTTTCTGGGGATGAGATAGGTCTAACGGGTTCTTCAGAGCACATGAAGCACCACTGCTCGTTAGCCATTAGATAATTACTCAATTGGACCTGAATTCTGAATAGAGCCCAGATGTGGTCTTTGCCTATGACATGACTGAGCTCCAACCAGGATCCACCAAAAGTGAGTTGATTGCAGTTACTTGAAGTGCTTCCTTGCACCACCCCTGGGTTTCTGCAGATCCCACCATCGACTGTGTGTGCTCTGCCTGACCAGCTGGATCAGACCCAGCTCAGGTGAAGGGGGCCAAGGCCCTCTGAAGATGAATAACTAAAGAAGCAACACTAAAGATTTCCCCAATGTACTGAACAAGATTGCTATGACCTAAGCTGAAGTGTCACAGATTCACTGGATTCTCACGTATTCAGTCAGTCACTTGTCTATGGACACTTGGGTTTATGTGGTAATGGATAAGAACAACCCCCTTATACTTGCTGGTAATAGCCCACTAACTTCTAGGTTGAGAGAGGCACCTCCACTGGCAGCTGTGAAACTGGGGTCATTTGGTTTTCCTAGCCTGAACCACAATAAGGCTACTGACCAGTAGAAACCAGCTCAGTTTTCTATTAAAGATTAGTAGAGATTACATTGCTACTTTTTTTTAATGTTTAATGAGATGGATTTATTTCAAGTTCGGCATTGTAAAGGGTACACAGATCAAAAATCCACTTTGTAGCTTGTGAGTTCATTAGCATCACTGATAACAGAAGAATTCTCTTCTTAAATTCACTGTGAGCCTACTTATTTTTTTTTTCTGTCTTGCATTTATTCAAAGCAGTTTTTTTGAAAGCAGGATCAGTAACAATCAATCCAACTCTGGTTTTTAATTAATTTTTCCATGTGGAACTTACACATCCAGAAGACTGTCCTCACTAGCAGTGTTTTACTTTTTTAAATGGTAAACAAATAGCTTTAACAGATTTTCTACAAGGTGGATCTTTTCATCTTCCTATGCATCAGCCACACTTCCAGGAAGGACTTAATTTGAGCTGTACACTAAATCAGAGTTAGTGGTGCTGTGCTCTCTTCCCAGAAATGTTGTCACAGTGGTACTTCCAGGAATGCTCTAACCAGACCCTGCTCTAATCAAGGGAAAACTCTCAGCACAGTGGATTTGTGCTGAGCATCCAGCACTCAGGAAACACACATCTGCCAGCTGCCAGTGCTCTAGGAGCTCCTGCTCCATCTCTAGCCCTTTCTACACTCAGCTATAAATCCCTATCCTCTCTCCCCAAAACCCAAACTTCTGCTTCTTCTAGGGCTTGGGTTGTCTGGGATAAAAGAGAAAAGCTATTTATCTAGTCCCTGTTGAATCTACAGCAGAACCAACAATGGATTTGGTATAAGCCAATATGTTCAGGGAGTGGGAGAAGGCTGTGTGGCTCTGGGGCTGATCTACTTTATGTGAGAGCCAGTGGTAGTGGAAGAGATGGTATGCTCATGGCATATCTGATTCTACTTGATAGACATTTCAGATATTTCTGTCATACATATTTGCCAATTGTGTCTCTGTTGGTTTTTACATCTCATGAGGAAAAAGGGACAATCTTTGGAAAAACCCACCACACCAGTAGGACATCAGTGTTGAAGGAAAGGTTTCACTCTGAAGCTTTCTTTAATGGAAAACTGTAGAGGTTACTATTGCTCATCACTAAAAAAGCCTGTACTGCCTTAAAATATACAGTTGTGTATTCTATTAGGTTATCATGTATCAAAATATTTGATTTGACAAAAGATTTTGGCAGTCACCTGCATGCATTCCTCAGGCTGCAGAAAGCGCTGTAGCAAGTCCCATGGCACTTCATTCTGTTTCACCTAAAAATATCCCTTCTACATCTCCACAGAATGAAAGTAAATATTCAGGAACATGCTATATAAATGTGTACATGACATCAAAATTCACTTGCATGCTTGTGGAAAGGAATGAAAATTAGTTTATTTAAATGGCAGATGAAATATTCATCAAAATAACATCAGTAATTTTCACACTTCAGTTATTAATACTAATGGAGAAAGTCACTCTGGAGTGACTGCCATGCAAGATCATCAGCTTGAAGCAGGCTGAGCCATTTTGGGAAAAAAAACAAGATATTCCTCCACTCCTCTGACTGAGAATTTATCTGCTCTTTCCCTAGATGAAATAAATCAACAGCTGAAGTGTGTGCAGCCTATGTAGGTCACAGACTTGATGTACTACCTACTGCAGCCTCCTGCAAGGATTCATTTTTTCTACTGAGCAGCTGTGACAATCCCTCTGCACTGGAGTCATGTCACCAGAATGCAACATTGAAAGCACTGCTGGCTGCTGCTTTCCAGCAAGAGGCAAAATCAGCTGAACAGGTGTCTGCCACATCCCTGAGAGGTAGCTCTGTGCTCTGAGATGCTGTTTCTGAGTCCAGCTGCAGCATTTGCTTCAGATATGCTGGGGCGCAACAAAACGTGCTGTCATTCTCATTTCTCCAGCAGTGTGGGTGTAAATAATGTGCCCACATTAGTGAAGCTCAGAGAATCTCCATGGAAACATTTAATCGTTGACATTTAAGCTCCCCATGCTGATAAAGGAAGCAGCTGACTCCTGACCTATTACTAATGGCTTATCAAGGTAGGAAGCAAGATTTTTTTTTCCCCAGACCTGGCTAGAAATGATACAGTAACAGCAAATGCAACAGTATCATTCCTCTTATCCCTCTTCCCCCTCCTAGGCATAACTCGCTGTTCTACAACTGGATTTTTCTTGACCTTTTCTTATTTGTCTCCCATTGAGACAATGTGGGATAACACTGTCTAAGGAAATGCCAGCCTCCCAACCAGCCTGGAAAAGTAGCATGGGTAACTTGTTCCAGACTGTGAAAAAAATTGAATTCGGGAAATCTCTCAGATCATGCAAGAGAAAATAGAAGGCACTCTAGAAAGTTACATTAAAGTTAGATTGTATTTCCTACAGCACCTGAAACATCCACACTGATCAATCCAACTACCAACCCAACTTCCAACTGTCCCATGCAAGACAGGAATTGGCTTTCTCTACGCATTGCTGAATGTTCGTTGTATGCTGGGTTTGAAGCATTGTTGTCTCATCCCAAGCACAACCCTTTTGTGCCAGAAACCATGATGTACCAGTAGTTAAATCAGACTAAACTTTTCATCAATCAGCAGCTCAACCAAAGCCCTCACCCCCAGACCCCGGAGCACTCTGAGTGTACAAACCACAGTTCCTTGTCAGCAGCAGCTCCTTGTCAAGACTTCCGTCTCAGAGAAGTCCAGCCCACCATCATCCAGAGATACTCTCTCTGGTTTCAAAGAGACAGCCAATCCTTAAAAAAATTTTTTCAGCATCCTGGTGCTGCCTACATTTTGAACAAACAAGCATCTAAAGTAATTCTTTATAAGTCCACTTTATAATTTCCACTTTATAATTCTTTATAATTCCACTGAGACAGTGGAATTCTGATGGCAAACCCCTGTGATCAACCATCACTGTTAATCAGTCACAGTTTCAGTCACAGTTTTGTGACTGAGTTTTTCTTTTTTTTGCTGGCTCTGGATTTGAGTTGTGCTTCATTAGAAAACATTATTTGGATTAAAGAAAAGCTCATCTGGCTTGTCTTTTGGAGGAAACTCCCATAATTCTTTTACAGTTTTATTCCAGATTTCCAGAATAATCCAGAGGATTTATTCTCATTGTGGTAACCACATATACCTCCTGTTACACCTGGCATGAATGACTGGCTGCATCATACGAATCAAAAGCTGATAACTGCTTGACCCATGCTCTGTTTTCCTCATAAAACAAACCATTGTGTTTAGGTTACAAAGCGCACTTTCATTTACCACCTTTGTTATTTTTTTTTGGCATTTATTTATTCATGTGACAGGGTAGACATTTGTCTGTTTTGAAGTTTTCTTACTACTAACTTGTAGGCTTAGAGACTGTTAAAGGCTGACTCCAGCATGGTGTCAGTTTAAGTCCTTTCAGGGACCACAGACTGGGTCAGGTGGAAGGGTCTTCTCCTGCACCTGCAATAGAGTCATCTCCTAAACTCAGAGCAAAATGTTTCACCATCTTTTGTTTCTGTTGTAGGATAGATGTAAAATTAAAAATAGCTGTGTTCTTTATGTAGAAAATATTATTAATCATAGGCATTAATGTTGTATTATCAGAAATTGATAGCTCAACTTTCTACTTCTGGACAGGGATAGTGAAAGCAGATGTTGCACTAACTCGCACTGATGGTGCCATTGATACAAGGAGGATCTGATGGATAGTGTAAGGTTTCTTCCAATTCTAGCTAACATCCATTAAAACACATTAATGCATACCAGCCATGGTTGGTATTCTTTTCAGTTCATTCTTTTGGAATTCATAACTCAAACAAGCATTTATCATAACACTTCACTCATTAACATAACAGTGGAGGCTTTTAAATGCTTGGAATAGGTTGCTTTACCCATATCAGAGGTGTATTAACACCATCAAAATGCCCCTACTGGCTGTCCAAAGACGAATACATATCATCATGCTGATTAGCAGAATTTGACTAGTTAGAGTAGGCTACACAAACATTTCAGTGTTGAAGGTCTTGACTTCAAATGCAGCTTGAAATGCAATCAGCCAGTGTTGCTCACATGCCACTTCCCTCAGATTTTACACCTCATGGAACTAAAGGACTTGCTTTCTGATCTTATTGCAAGAGGATTCATTCAGAAGCACTAGCCTTTTATTTGAAAGCTACATGTTTGTTCTGAGTTTCTGCTCTCTCATATTACTGAGATTGATTTTCAATTTTTATTTCATTAAGAGTGTGCCCTTGGATGGTTGGCATTTTTTAATTGATTTATGCTTAATTGCTATACCTTAGATATTCCTCGAGTGTTTGGAGACATAATCTAGGGCATTGAAACAATGTTCCTTGCCTACACTAGAGGTAAGAAATGAATTTATTATTTAACAGTTGTGTACTCTCTTTATCACCAGCAATCACCATTATGTGGGAGTGCTGCTAGGATAGAATGAAAAAGCTTAATAAATCAACATCCTGGAACCTTAAATGCTGAATTCTGCATTAGAAATGGAGAGTCAGTTCTGGTCCTGCTTCCAGCTGTTATTAATCCTGACATTTCAGAGATTTTTTGGCACACACTGTTTTAACCTCCTGAAGCTTAAATACACTTAACATTCTCCCCGCCCCTGTTCCCCATAATGGCTATAGTGTGTGATTTTGTTTTATCTCAGTAATCATATCCTTCTTTCTCTGAGAACAAACTCAGCCCAGCACCCTGGATACAGGCGTAGGAAGAGCAGGCTTATCTGTTTGTACAGAATGTGCCATTGCTTGTTACCATAGAGCTAATGCTACTTAATATCATTTAAATAATAATTTATATTGCAAAATATAACTTACAGTGTTGTGACCTGATAAGACTAACTGCCATTGATTATTTTCAATATGACCAACTGATGTTTAAAAACAGATTCTGGAGAGAAAAAAAATAAAAAAGAAACATTTTCATAATAGCGTACATCAGTTGCTAGTCTTGACAGTAAGTACCTAAGCTTATGAGGATTTAAAAAACATTCATTATGTCCCAGACTGTGTTTTTTACTGCCTACATCCTTCCGCATGGAGGCCCAGCTGCTGAATTATTTTTTGTATGTTAGCTAGGCAAACTGAATCCTAAATTTCTTTCCATGTTCTATTTCATTACGGGTCTATACAAAATTTGGAGTGAGGATACATGTCAGAGAAACGTTTCTAAAGGATATACCCAGCTCAAACATAAACCAGTATGCTCAGACCAGTAAACACCACCTCTGTTAACTGCAGTGGGACAACGGCTGTGAATAGGATTTACATTACTCAGGCTGCCAGACCTGCAGCCTTGGGAAAAGCTCCACATGACAACGACAATCAGTGTGACATTTTGCTTCCCATTGGCAGACTGTGGTTATATCACTATGGAACAATAATTTTGTTTGTGACAGAAGTTGCACAAAGGGACAATGAGGAATATCTGGATAACAAAATGAAGAAGAAAGAAAGAAAAAAACTTCAAGTCACTCTATATTTGATGCAATTACTGTAATGAACTGAGGTGACTTTTTCCTAGAAAATGAATAGAGGTTTAACATGTCCTAGAAAATTATGAGGTACAAAATACTGTTGTACAAAAGTGACAATAGTTGTGGGGAACAATCACAAATTCTAGAAGGAATTCACCAATATCAGACCATTTAAAACATATTTAACAAATTAGATAGTATGGCATAACCATAGCAAGATACTCACACACTGCAGGTAAACTCCAAAAGCACACAACAAACATGACAGGAATAAAGCATATGGCAACAGGGAAGAAAACACATAGGCATTGGTAGGAAAACTGAAATAAAGGTTTGTCTTTTAAATTCCACGATTTCAGGTGTTTGGGTGCTACAATATGAAGCAGTTCCATTCAGAAAGTGTAGGTGAATCCGTGGATGGCTGGGACAAGGAGTTCTGCTGACATGTATATTCTAGAACATGTGGTTTTATTGCAAGGGTTGTGGGTAAAAGGGCCTTGCCTTCAGCCGCCAGCCTGGGCTGAAGGGAAGTCCCAAAGAGAGAGGGAGAAAGAACAGGAGGGTGAGAGCTGAGAGAGAAGGGAGCAAGAGAGCAAGGGGGCAGGGGGAAGAGTGCAGTGAGAGAGAGAAAGAGTAGGGGGAAGAGGAAGGGTAAGAGTTAAGAGGAGAGGTAAGAGTAAGAGTTAAGAGGTAAGAGGTAAGAGAGTTGAGTTAAGAGAGTTAAAAGAGTTAAGAGAGCGAGGTCTTTGTTACAATACATTATATTTCCTTTTGTGATGAATATTCTAATTTACAGTGACCAACAACTACAAGACACAAAATCCTATAGAATCTACATACAGCCTATAAGAACTACTATATTACCATACTGTGTTATATTTTAAACTCTAAAAACTACTCTTTAGACTTCTGTTTTGCTACATTGACCTTTGGATCCCTTAGCCAGCAGAAAGGTATTGTTCAACCAAAAAGGATTCTCCTTCAGCTAGCTAGGCTATTGTTTTCAGGTTATGTAGTAACTAAGACTCAGTATCCTGCAACTCAAAGTAAGCTTTAATTTCTATTTCGATTATAGGTTTCATATTTTCAGAATCTTTGCTAAGCAATCGTATTCATAAGGTTTCCCTGATTCATCTCCCCCAACAAGAAAGGTTTCAAAAGCCAGAAAAATCTTCCCAAGATAGCAGTCTGTACCCTTGATTTTAGGAGTGTGGCAGGACATCCTCTGCTCTTCAAGAAGGAGGAGCTGCTCTCTAGTCCATTTTTTTGACACCTGTTAAAGAACATCTGAGTGGTAGGAATTGGAGGCTTAATTTTAATTTCCCATTTAGGTAAGTGAGATTTGGATTCCTTTTAGGTCCTTAAGATAACTTCAACAGTGTTTGGACATTAAAATAGAAAATCGATCACTAAATGTGTTAAAATAGTTGGTTTAAAAGAGGAAGGGCTCACAAGGGTCAGAATTTGACTCCTAGCCCCCGGGGGCCTATACAGCCCCCTGCTTCAGCATATAGAATTTCCCTGACATAAACCTGGTGCAACACAGGAGTGCATTAGGCCTTTGGCATTTTGATATTTAGCAGGTGTGCCTGGATAACAGGCACACCTGATTTCACTTTTCTCAGCAGCAATTGCTGGTCAATCTATTTGTCCAGTATTACGATTGACCCTCCGAAGCCGTACGTGAATTAACATTCCACTGACTTTAGCAGCATCAGCTGGAGTCAACAAAAGGAAAGGGAGTGGGTGGGTCTCTGCAGGGTCACACTGAAACTGTAAAATCTCAGTCTAAAGGCACCATATCAAACTCACATCTGGTGCAATTCTGGTGGTGTTCTATACGGAACAACACAGATATTTACAGAAGAAGGAAGGTGGACCCTTGATTATGCTATTAGGAGATGGCATTTAGTACAAAATTAGAGGGACAGGAAAGTATCATCAATCAAAAGTGAACTTTATTAAGCTTTTTACTACTTAAGCTGGAGCTTTGCCCATTGTTACTGTAAGGACATTCCTATATCTGATATTTATAAAAAGGTGGATTTTTTTTTTTTTTCAGATGTCTTGAGGTAGAAAAATCTATTTTTATTAAATTATTTCCTGGGGATTAAAGTAATGCTTCCAAACCATGTCCACTCAAATATGTCAGTAATATTTTTTCATTAGTTTTTTTATAAAATAGAGAATTGTCTGGGTTTTTTAAAAAATGAGAAACAAATGGCATCAATAACCTAAATATCTTAATTATGCTGGTGGTTTGAGCACTACACTAATAAGTACAACATACTACTATAGAAAACATCTGAAAGACAAAGCTCGTTCTATATGGTTATTGACACAATGTGTGTGGTGTAATGCAATAAACTTAATACAATCCATTCTAGGCAGCAGCTAGCCAGAAATTTTACCAATTTGCAACATAGCTCTTGCTCTATGCGAGACCAAATGCAAGCTAGGAAAAAAAATTAATTATTTTCTGAGCCATGCTTAACAGTGGTGTCAGTTATTTTTGTTGACAGAGTGCCCAGAATCTTCTATTAAAATCAAGTAACCATTTAACAAGTGCTATAAAAAGCTCTTTTGAAGTAACTTCTGTTCAAAACACCTTATCAACAGAGACCTTACAGGCTAAGGGGAGGGCTGAGATGGCACAAGTACTTATGGGGACAAAGTCATGGCTGAAACAAAAAGGAATAAAGTGATGAGTCTGATAAAGAACCTCTGTGTCCTTTCTGTTCCATAAACACATTTTTAAATATTTTTGTTCATTGCTTATTAAAAGATTTCACTTTTTCTCACTTCCATGAAGCCATTTCCATCTGTGGTAGCACCTGATATTGATGTTGTCCTCAGACAACATGGGTGTGAACAACTGCAAAGGCAGAGTGTCTGTGCAGCTGCACAACAAAAGCATCCTTTTTGTTGAGGACAGACAAGCTACAGTCAGCATATGAGTCACTTCATCTTTGCGTGCCTAGGCTCTTCAACCTGTCAAGTAATTTGTCATGTTCCTGGAGAAATATTGACTGTATTAAAAGTTAGCTCTCTGCAGAATCTGGCTGAGAAGAACTTTGGATGAAATTCAGTACAAAGCACCGTGAGTGTTTTGTGCTGGGTTTTGTCCTTGTCTTTTTGGGCTAGAAACTTGTTCAGGTTCTGTCTAGCATTTATAACCTCTGTTACACTGCAGGCTTTTGTGCCCTCCAAAGTTTGAATGAGTACAAGAAGCTTGGTTATGAATTAATAGGGGGGTTTTTTTCATATTTGCATCTCAGGCAAGGAGTGTTATAATCACTTGTACATCTGTGCTGTGATTTCCCTTATTAGATCCTGTTTACATTTTTTGCGCATTTCAAGTTCCCAATGCAAATTCTTCTGCATGGCAGCTGTTAGCTGTGAAAGCTGTTTGCTGTGTGTCCTGAATCTTCCTGTCTCGTCCTACCAATTGCTTGAAATACCAGGGGAAAAAAAAATCATGGTAGTTCTGCTTTTTAAGACTATGATGAGCTGAAAGCTCTGTCCCCACTACCTACATAGTTGCTATATATTTGCTATTTCATGCTACACATTTATTTAAATGCAAATCCAGTATTATCACAATGACTTTCCTGTGTTTTCTTGAGGACAAATAGTCCAAAGTTAAGTGTAATGATCACGTATTTACCTGTGCTAAGTCCATGTAAATGAAATTTATCTTTGAGGACAGAATTTGCAGAGAGGAAGACGTGGAACTGTTAAGGAGAATGTGTTTAAATTACAGGACAGACTGCTGGATTACTGCTGGGCCGAGTATATACAGTCCAAGAATACGCTTAGTCATCCCAAATCAGTGACTGATCCCAGAGTTTTCTTAAGACTCTGAAATGTGCACAGTACATGTTCACAGATGCTCCTGTCTAGCCTAGTGGGCAAAGGAAGAGCCACACCAGCATTGGGCATGTTCTGATACACAGTGTTGTTGCAACTGTTAGATTAGTTCTTTATTAAAAGCTATAATTTTAGATATAACACTATTTTTTTCCTAAATAATGAAGGATAGGTTTTCTTAAATATTTTGAACTTGTTGATTTATGCTCTTGTATCTAGATTGCCTGGGAAGGCTGGATATATGCAGTAGTACTGAGACAAAAGCTCCTCAAAAAACATAATGAATTACCAGGCTCTTCATCCATAGAGCAATTTGAAATTATGTCTGGTACAATTTACAGCCTATGAAAAAGAGGTAGAACCAGAAAAATGAATTATTCTTGTGCTCCTGCTTTGTTAGTTTGGAATGAGAACAACATTTGAATCAAAGAACACTTTTGGTTCTTGGAGTAAGATCAATGTAAAAAGCATATTTAGTTTTTGATCAAATGAAACAATCTGTCAAAACAGCATCCTTATCCATTTGGTAAGTGAGGCTGTGAGAAAAAAACGTACACATTGCTCTTGTTGAACATATATTTGTGAGTCACTAATTGCTTTAATAATTTTCAGTTTCTTTTAAATTGAAATAGATGCAGTCTTTCATATCTGAGACCTTTTCTGAGCCACTCCTAACCATCATTACGTCTGCATTAATAGTTCAAAGATCTAATGGTAGCATTCATGAGACATGGCAGACCGTAACAAGAGACACAGAGCCAGTAGGAGGCACCACAGCTCCACTTTTCTTTGTGTCCAAAATAATCCATGAATAGAACTTGGATTATTGGCCAACTGTTTTATCGGATTTGGGGCTTGCAGTCTTAAAATAATTTAAAGCCCACATGTTTTGAATATCTTTCTGGGTTTGGCAATTGCTTTGCAAGTGATTCTGGGAAATGACAGGAGAGGCAGAGAGAAAGTCTAAAGTTCAGTTTCTAATTTTCTTCTGGTCTCCCTCCTGACAGTCACACAGATAAAGAAAACAAATGTGTCTGACAGGGTTAGGACAGTTGCTTGCTTTAAATAACTCCTGATTCAGGACCTAGCTATGCACCTATTTTAAGTAGCATTTTGAAGAAAATTTTCTTCCTCATCTGAATTTGAGACTTAGACAAATATTGCTGCTAAAATACCAGTTATTCCATAGTCAGAGTAATCTAGACATTTCTGTACTTCAAATCCTTACTCTCTTTTAAAGTCTAAACAGCATGATTGAGATACGTTTACATTTTAACTCCCCAGAGGTGATGTTACAATACTTGTCACAGTGTCGTGAATAGTAATGTTATAAATTCAGAGTTATAGCAATGTGTCTTTCCCAGGAGAACGTTTGAATCCAACTGAAGCCTGACAAACTCCCATTGATTTCATCCTCATAATAGTATTCCTCATGAGGAGTCATGCAATTTAAATGTAGCTGCAGTGAAAATTGATCACTGGCAAATGGTAATTTTTGATTTGATGGAATCCTCATCATGTATATGCTTGTGATTATTTTATCCATAGTAATTTCCAGGATAACTCAGCATTTACCACATTGACCATCTTGAAAATATCTGTTGTCTTGCTTTCTGGAAAACCTGGCCTCAGGCTGAAGCCTTATCACAAGTCTATGCTTGATTACCCCATTGCAGGTCTCTCCACTGGAACTGGACACTTAGGGGCTTCTTTCACAGGTCTAAACTGCACTAAAATGTGGCAGCTCTTGAGGTAGTTTAGGAAGTTGAGTGAATCCAGCTACCATATCACATATTTCCACATGAGTTGATTTTCTATTTTCTCAACTAGTTGGGTTGCTATCTGTTATACAACACTTGTAAAAATCAGTTCAATTTCCTCTGAAGGCTCTGTACATTTGAACACCAACTCACTCAAAGCACCGACCTTGGAGTCTGCTCTGAAGGGAGGTACAGAGGATATTTTTAAATATCTTGAAAACCCAGTTTCACACTCTCCAGTTTCCACACCAGCTCTTTTGAAATGGGAGAACAAAAACTGAACCCACTATTGCAGAGGTGGATTCTCCATGACAAATTCGAGTGGTACACTCTTTTTCCCCATGCTGCAGACCATAACCCCCGAACGAAACTTATTCATAGTTTCTTCTATTTGCACTAAGAGCACGTTCTTGACACATATTCACCCAGGAGTCCACTCTACTGACCTTGCCACCAGGAATTTCAAATCCTTTTCAGCAAGCCAATTGCCAGTTCATCATGTCTCAGCCTGTACCAATGAGTGGGAATTCCCACCCTGCTTGCAGGCCTTTGTGCATCTTGATAAACTCCACCACGTGTCTGTCAGCCTGCTTCTCAGGGTTCACAGGGGCTCTCCAGGCTGGAACTCTGCAATTCATTGTGTTGGCCAGTGCCCCTAATCTGTGAATTCACTGAGAACAGTTTGTGTGTCACTACTAGGCTGTTTCTGAGGACAATGACCTATGTGAACCCCAATGCTGATGGACAGACTACAAGACTACTCTGCTTGTCACCATCTGCCAGCCAGACATTAAGCCACTGATGACTACCTTCCATGCCAGCCAGTCCAGACAGGTTCCTAGCAGCCCATTTGCCCCATTCACATCTCCTGAGCTTACAAGTGAGAATACTCTGAGATATGGTGTCAAAATCCTCACTGAAATCAATGCTCATTAAAATCATGGCTCACTCCTTGGCCACATTGCTCATCATGTTTCTAAAGAAGGCCATGGCCACGGGGCTGGTTAAGCAAGAGTTACCCTTCATAAATCTGTGTTGCCTGTTCCTAATTAATTTCTTGTCCTTCACAAGCTTGGAAATGGATTTCAATGGAATATGCTCCACAGCTTCCCTAGGGACTGAATGGTGAAGGACTGGCCTATAGATCCTTGGGTCCTCCAAGGTGCCATTTTTGGAAACAGGCACGGAGTTAGCCTTTTTTAGTCCACTTAAAGGACTTCCCCTGTCTGCCACTCCTTTTCAGAGAGGGTGATAATAATAGCACCATGGCATACACAATCTCTGCCAGCGTCCCTATGTAAAGCCCATTATCTTCATAGATCACAAGCTCAACTTCTCTAAGGAGTTCCTAACATATTATTCCTCCACTGCTTTTTGCACTCCCCCTTCTGCTGATAAATAAAAGATGATTTTGTTTACCTGTCTAAGTAGGTAATGAGTACTTAAATATTTTCCACATTGTTCATTGTAGTCCTCTCTAGCCATCAGTGCATCCCTACTTTTTCCTGAGTTTTATTTTACAAATAGCATTACTGGAAAGTGTCTTATTATAGTGCTAAATAGGCCTTACACATCTGAGCTCCCAATAGGCTCTGTCATTCCTGATTTTGTCCCTAAGCACTCAGGCAATATTCTATTTCATTTTTTTCCCCATACCTACCTCTTGTATATTTCCTTTTTGTGTTTTAGTTCAATAAGATTCTGCCTTCTTAGCCAAGCATAGCTTCTGCCAAAATTCCCAGCCTTCCTGCACATGAATACAGTTAACTCATGAGATTTCAATAAGTTCTTGAAAAATCAGCCAGTATCTCTTACTAGAGAATAAGTATGCACAACTTTAGCTGGAGGTTACATGTATTGTGACTTGCCTTCATTTCCCTCAAATATTAAAAAAAGCTTGTGTGAGTGATAGAAACAATATTCTGTTTAATTACCCAATTAAACAGCTTTTCTTCTTAAAATAACAGCTGCACTATACTTCAAATAGGCATATGTTATAGTACCAGAAGGAGGTACTGTAATTATATATAGGAAGAGGAAGGGGGGGTAGAGTGTATGTACATTCACTGACTATAGAAAATTCTTCCCATCCGTATGAGATTTGGACAGAGGACGGTTGTGCATTTAGATCTTGCCTTCACTACTTCAGGGACCACATCACCCCAAGAGTTAGTCTGTTACTCAGCTGCCCCTTGAGTCTTGAGCTATCTGAACTCCAAGAAAACCTCCCATGCCCTTGAAGGAAGAAACACACCTTTTCTTCAGTCCATGGGAAGACCTCCCATTCTTGCACCTGCACGAAGCCTCTCTCCCTTTCTCCCCACAGCTGGTGCAGTGTTGCAGCCCAGGCTGGCTGCCTGTGTAACCCTTGGCATGCTGCAACTGACTGCTGCTTCCCTGTCCCAGAGAGAAACCCACTTCAACAAGCCTTTTAGGGCCAGCTTGTTCCAGCTGCCACCTGCCTCCCATTTCTCACTGCAATGTTCCAAACCCCACAAACATCTCCATGGCTGTGCAAATGCCCCTTAACCTTAGCTAAGGAGTACAATGGCCGTTTCTTCAGCATTGAACATTCCAAAACTCTTGATATGACTGTTGTTTTCACCCTCTACACAAGTGCTCTTGTAGACATTGAAAGCCAACATAACTAACAGAAGATGTAAGATAAATGAGTATTTGTAAGAGGAAAGGACTACAGTTTCCTGCCAAAATAATACAGCAGTAATTTTGTGGTGATGGGATAACAGCAGGATTATTAAACACCCACTTAATACACCTGAGCTCTGCAGTTATTGAGAGAGGGAGAACAGTTAGCTGGTCTTTATTGTCACCTGGAACATGGTGGTGTAAGCAGTATATGCAGCAAGGGAGAAAGTGTGATGCAGCTGAGAACCACTGAAGGTGAAATCACTTTGATTTAGAGAAGGAATTATTTGTGCTGCCTAAGAGATGTGTCTGATCTTCCATTCTGAATCACAGGGAACCATCCTGTTAACAAAAACTAGAGGACCAACTCCATTATTTTGACAAAGGCTAAGAGAGTAGATGGTGCTAATGTTTATTATTATCTAAGCAGGGATAACATCTTCATACTTAGGGAATGTAGTATAGTATTTGAAGGGAAAGAGTTGTTAGCTGGTGTCAGCATGAAACTGGAAACATATCATAGAGAAAAATGTGATCTTTATCTGATATGGTTAGCAGGTTAACAGTGTGAGGTGAATTTGCATTTATATTAGCAGCACTTTTCCAAATATAGATCATAAGAAACTAGCAAGAAAAGTCATGAGGGAGGTATGAAGACTGGTCAGGGAAAATAGATTAATACTAGGTAGTAAGTGGGCCCCTGAAGGATCATAATAAATGATGAGGGATTCTCCAGGCAGAATATGATGGATGAGGTTGCCTGGAGCTATTTTCTATTTAACATTTATATTAGTGATTTAAAAATTGATTTGATATGGAGTGCATCAAAAATCATAGATGACAAAAGCAGGAGGATTTTTAAAGTCGATACTTGGAGGACATGAAGGGTTTACAAAAGAATTTAATGACGATGCAAAACCAAGCCAGCATATGGAATTTAATGTTGCTATATGGAAGAGGTATGCTCAGAGAGACTGAAATATGCCTCTGGTGCTGTACCTTGAAAGGTACTGTTTGTGAGGAGCAGAATTCACAAGAGGGTTCCTTAGACTTTTGTGACTTATTTTAGTCTTATTGAAGTTCCCTGAATGGTGGTAAATATTCCTTTTAACACCCCTCTACAGTGCTTATTTAGGTGATTATTTTCATTCTCATATCAGTCTTATGTTGTTACTGGACGTCATACAAGAAATATCATTTTTATATGAATCATGCTTTTTAAGCATTCACACCTCCTATGCCCAAACATATATCGAGAAAATATTATAAAATACTTTTCTATTTTAAATGCTTTGGGTTTAGAAAGTAAGAATATAGAGAGGAATTCACAGAATTCACAGAATGAATTATGACAGATGCTGCAGAAGAAAACTGTCAAGTTTGCTCTCACTCCAATGAGAAAATAAGATCCTCTTTTTGACTAGTTGATTTGGTAGGATATATATTTTTATGATTAAGTATTGATTTAGGGGGAAGCTAGTCACCCCAGGACAGCAGCTTAGTATGCCACAGAACTGCAGGGCTTTCTTGCTTTAGAAGAATTATGTGTCCCAGTACAAAATTCCTGGTAACAGAGCTGAATATGGTGCCTTATTTTGCCAACATTAAAACTTAACTAAAGGCAGTTCAGAAAATTTAACTTCTTATGATGCATTGTGTCCAGTCTGTAGGATTCTCAGAACACCTGGGCACTGTGACTGCAGCTCTTAAGGGAACAAGCCCTGTGACAAAGCTTATTAGTTATCACATCCTGGCCATGATAAAACCTGTGCCCAAACTGACAAAGAAAACAAGATTGAAATGAGCCAGAGTCAAATTCCAAAGTAGGACTGTAAGAAATGATGTACAGGACTAGACAAGGAATAGGCTAAGAATCCTAATTTAACTGGAAATGGCCCACAAGGGCATTTGAGAGCAAAGCAGATCTGAATTGCTTCAGATTCCGTGGCAAATACTTCAGTTCAAAAGTGTTCTCTGTCATAATTGGTATTTTTAACGGTGCCTCTTCAGAGCTTATATTCCTTCTGGATGAATAGATTAGAATAGAATATTTCAGTGGGAAAAGACCTACAACCCTCACTAGTTCAACTTCCCGAAAAATTCAAGGCTGACCACAAGATAAAAGTGGTTATCAAGGGCATTGTCCAAATGCTTTCTAGACACTCTCAGCCTTGGGGCATCAATCAGCTCCCTTGGATGCCTGTTCCAGTGTTTGACCAACCTCTTGGTAAAGAAATGCTTTCTAATGTTCAATCTAAACCTCCTCTGCTTCTGCTTTGGGGCATCCCCACTCAGTGTCCTGTCACTGAATTCCAAGAAGAGATGAGTACCTCCCTTTCCATGCCCCCTGCTCAAGAAGCTTTAGAGAGCAACTGTCAGAAATGGTGGTAAATCCTCTGTGATAACACACTTAAGAAGAAAAAAAAAAGTGATGTTGCAGATATAATTGCAGCCAGAGAAGACAAGGGTGAGAACATGTGAGAGGAACAACTCTGCAGACATCAGGTCAGTGGAGAAGGAGGGGCAGGAGGTGCTCAAGGTGCCCAAGCAGTGATTCCTCTGCAGCCTGTGGTGAAGCCCATGGTGAAGCAACTGAGCCCCTGCAGCCCAGGGACGTCAACAGAGATGCAGAGATCCACCTGCAGCCCATGGAGGAGACCCACAGTGGAGCAGGTGGAGGCCTGAAAGAAGCTGAGACCCCTTGAGACCCTATGCTGGAACAGTCCTGACAGGGACCTGCAGACACATGGGGAGAGGACCCCACATGGGAACAGCTGTGATCCCATGGTGGACCCACACTAGAGCAAACTGTTCTTGAAGGACTGCTCTCCAGGGAAGAGTGACTCACATTGGAGTGGTTTGCAGAGACTGTGGCAAATTTGTGGAGAACTCTTTCCCATGGGAGGGACCCTACCATGAAGAAGGGGAAGGGCTTCTCTACCAGAGAGGTGACAGAAACAACCTGTGATGAATTGACTGTAATCCCTACTCCCATCTCCCTGTGCTGCTGGAGGAGAAAGAAGGAGAGCTGATAAGGACGGAGAAGAGGTGGGAAGGTGTATTTTTTAAGGTCTTATTTTACTTCTTATTATCAACCTCTGATTTTGTTGATAATAAATTCAATTTATACCTCTAATTTGAATTTGTTTTGCCAGTGTCAGTATTTGATGGGTGATCTCTAAGTTATCTCAAGCCCTGAACCTTTTGCTGTATTTTCACTCCCCTGTCCATCTGCTGAGGGGAGTGGCAGAGAGGCTTGGATGGACATCTGGCATCCAGCCAGGGCCAACCTACTACCCTTCTATCCAAAGGGTAAAAACTCAGTGGCTTGTAATCACATCTAAAAGTTCTCTTTTCCATGTATTACTGTTCCTAAATCAAGGATCTGACATAGAGATCTCAAATCAGAGTTACTGGTTCTCAGTAGAACAGCGCTGAAATTGATATATACCAGTTCAAATAAAATTTACGGAATCTCCAGAGATTTGTGGATCCTGCAGTGGCAAGTGGTTTTGGAGATCTCTTTTTCTCTGCAGGGTGGATTGTAGGCATTTATAGTTTTAAAGGCCCGTGGAGTGTACTTCTTCCTCTTCATTTAGACACCTTTAACTATTAATTCCATTGTTTTCCCCTTGTGTTCATATCTGAAATTTAATTATTAGTGTGCTATGCTGGTGACTTCCTGAATTAGTTTTTATAAGCTGTTTTAGAGCTGTTTTCTGTCATGTTTCCCTAAGCACAGGCAAGGAGGAATTATAAATTCATTTATGCTAAGCAATGCTTTCCTGCTCAAATAGCACCCACAGTTTTTTTCGTGGATACAGGCAGAATATGGTAATACTCAATGTAGGAGAGGGATTCTTGTGCCAGTCACGTCCCAGCTTGCAAGAAAGGAGAGAAACCTTGCTTCTTCCTTCCACACACATGCTGGTGCATCAGGATGGTGGCAGCACAGTTTTTTCCATAAGCACGGAAGAAAACTCAGATTTACCTTTCCTCTAGTATGTCCTGAGAAGCACTTCATGGTGACATCACAGTTTCTAATTACCCACAGCTTACACTTTACCTTTCTCCTCCAGAGTGCCCAAACTCCACCTGGGATTACACCAGAGGGCTACAAAATACCTCTAAGCAGATAGATCACACTGAGTTTGACAGACATGAATTTCCACTTTTCTTGGAGGGAGTTAAAAGTTCATGCAAAAATGAGGAATTAAACCATTACTTTAAAAATGAAGTAAAATGTCTATTTTATAATGCACATCGACTTCTTTCCAACCAAGCATAAAATCTTTTTAAAGCAGATTTCTGTTCCTATATTTTCAATGTCAGTGGGGATAATGCAGCATTCAAATAAAAGAAGTGATAGATAGACTAGAAATTTTGTTTGGTTGTTTTTAGAGAAAAATAAGGCCAAATTGAAAATCCATGTATAATTTAACAAAAAAGAAGAAGGGGGAAAGGCATATAAAAAAAGGGAAAAAAACTGTCATGAGTGTTAAATGGTGTATGATAAAAATGTTGGTAATGCATCATCTTTAATCATAGTGTGGATGATGGGACTAAAGCAGAAACATGGAACACGGAAAAACAATGTCAATTGAAAAAGGGATCAAAAATTTTAATCAAAGAATAAGAAACTTGTTAATGATAAGATTAATAATAACAACAATAACAACAAAAATCAGAAGTGCCTTGGAAGCAATTAGTTAGCATCCTGGAAGGTTGTGCAACAATCAGCCTCTAATGTACTTAATGGGCTTAAAGGTCATTTCTCACCCTCAACAATTCTTCAGAATTCACTTCAGACACAATACAAAAATGACTGGAATATTTGACTGAGTACTACCTGCTGAGGCATAAATGCTTCATTTCTGATAGGGTTTTTAGATAACACAAAGCATTTTTATATAACCAATTGGCATATAAATGTGTCTGCATATTGGGCTCAATGGGAAATTTGGGGGGAAAAAAGCATTTGCCCATCATTATGTTTCAAAACTGGAAGAGAAATGAGGGAAAGTGAGGACTGAGAAAGAGGAAGGGAGGCATGAAAGCTTCTTTCATAGCTATTCTATCACAGTAAACGTAAAATCCAGAGAGAGTCCATTCCCTTCCACCTCTGAGCAGGCCTTGGCATCAAAGCCTAAACTTAAACCCAAATTCTCAAGTTTTTTTCTGGCTTTGGAATATGTAAAACTTTCTCACAAACCTTAAACATATCCCAAATTTTTGAGTCTCTAAATCCAGATTTGAACATAAGCTTGTCCCACTGCAGAGATACAGATCCCAAAAAATGTCTTCACTATTTTCAAGATTTCTCTTGAGCTACTGTGGAAAATGAAGATGAAACATGAGACTCCTACACATGCTTACACCCATTAAGGAACCAAGAAATCAAAACACTTATTTAACCATATATTTACTTTGGTGACTGTCTGACAATACTTTGTATCTCACTTGCCTGAGATAGTTGCTACAGATGGAAATGGAGAAACCAATGAGTGATCTAGGAGATGAGTGGAAGCCTTGGGTAGGCATAATCACTTCTGTAAGGAAAATAAAAATTGTTTTTATAAGTGCATTAATAACAAAGGGAGGGGCAAGGAAAACCTCCATCTTTTATTGGACACGGTGGGGAATACAGTCACCAAAAAAATAGAAGGATCTGAAGTACTTAACACCTTTTCCTTGATTTTCCACAAGAAAGGTTTCGAGACAGGTTGCCCTCAGGACAGCTGACCTCCTCAGCTAATAGATGGTGTCAGAGAGCAGACTAGCCCCCCTTTAATCCAGGATGAAGCAGTTAGAGACCAACTGAGTCACACAGAAGAGTCTATGGGACCAGATGGAATCCATCCTTGGGTGATGAAGGAGCTGGCAGAACAGCTCAACACGCCGCTCTCCGTGATTTATCATCATTCCTGGCTGGCTGAGGAGATCCCAGATGACTGGAAGCTGGCCAGTGTGGCAATCATCTGTAAGAGGGCTGGAAGGAGAAAAACTGGGAAACTACAGGCCTGTCAACCTTACCTCAGTGCACAGCAAAGTTATGGAGCAGAGCATCCTGAGTGCAATCACACTGCACTTACAGGTCACCTGGGGGATCAGACCCAGACAGCATGGATGTAGTAGGGGCAGGTCCTGCCTGACCAACTTGGTCTCCCTTTATGACCAGGTGACCCACCTGGTGGATGCAGGAAGGGCTGTGGATGTTGACTGTTTGGACTCCAGCAAGGCCTTTGGCACTGTCTCCCACAGCACACTCCTGGAAAAGCTGGCAGCCCACGGCTTGGACAGGAGGACTCTTTGCTGGGTTAGGAACTGGCTGGATCCAGAGAGTGATGGTGAATGGTGCTGCATCCAGCTGGCAGCCAGTCCCCAGTGATGTCCCTCAGGGGGAACGAGTGCCGGGGTCAGTTCTGTCCAATATTTTTATCGATGGCGTGATGAGGGTATTGAGTGTACTATTTAAAAATTTGCAGATGATACCAAGTTGAGAGTGAGTGTTGATCCTCTGGAGGGTAGGAGAGCTCTGCAGAGGGATTGGACAGGATGGATTTATGGGCAGAGTCCAACAGTATCAGGTTTAACAAGTCCAAGTGTCAGGTCCTACACTTTAACCACAACAACTCCCTACAGTGCTACAGGCTGGGGTCAGAAGGACTGGACAGTGCCCAGGCAGAAAGGAACATGGGGGTTCTGGTGACAGCAGCTGAACAGGAGCCAGCAGTGTGCCCAGGTGGCCCAAGAAGGCCAACGGCATCCTGGCCTGTGTCAGGAATAGTGTGGCCAGCAGGAGCAGGGCAGGAATTCTTCTCCTGTACTGGGCACTGGTTAGCCTATGCCTTGAGTCCTGTGTCAATTTGGGCCCCCCAAATTAGGAAGGATGTTGAACTGCTGGAGAGTGTCCAGAGAAAGGCAAAAGGCCAGAGAAGGGTCTGGAGTCCTAAGAGGAGTGGCTGAGGGAGCTGGGGGTGTTTAGTCTAAAGAGGACGAGGCTCAGGGGAGACCTCATCACTCTCCACAGCTCTGTGAAAGGAGATGGTAGCCAGGTAAGGGTCGGTCTGTTCTTCCAGGCAACCAGCAGCAGGGCAAGAGGACACAGTCTTAAACTGCACCAGGAAAGGTTTAAGTTGGACTTAGGAAGTTCTTCCCAAAAAAAAGTGATTTGGCATTGGAATGGGCTGCCCAGCAAAGTGGTGGAGTTACTGTTCCTAGGAAAAGACTGGATGTGGAACTTGGTGCCACCAGACAAGGTGGTGTTTGGTCACAGGTTGGGCTGTCAAGCTTGCATGCTTTCAAGTGAAAATAACAGCTCATGACATGCTAGATTTTCCTTTACCTCACCCCCTCAAATAATCCTTCTATTGCATGAAATTCTTATCAAAGTTCCTATGCATAGATTAAGTTTTATGAGTCTGTAGATTTTTACCATGAAGAACTATGAACATATTGTAGCTGCATTTATTATTTTGTCTATTTTGGCTTTATTTACTGAAAAACTATCTTTTTCTTTGATTTGCATAAAGTGCCAATGGCAATATCTTGTTTTATACTGGTAACCTGCAGCTTAAAATGTGCTGTTTGATTTCCTTAGGAACTGTGGGGGCTGATGTCTTTTTAAGTCCCAGACAGCAGTAAAATATTTTTAAAGGTGTTATTTTTTTTTTTTTTGTCTGAGACATTAAATGACAGAGATAATTTTTTTATTATTATTATTAGGCACACAAATGAAAATGCTTTTTCTTATATTTGTGTAAAGCATTCTTTTTTCTGCTGTAATTGCCAGCTTACATTGACTCTTCTGTAGTGAGCTCATTTGGCATTTGTATTATCCCCTACTTTTTGATAAAGATGGCTTTATGTAACTATGAAGGATTCAAGATCAGGTGGAAGGTCATGTTTAAGTAATAAGAATAAATACATATAATGTTGTTTAAGTCATGTGTGTGACAGTGCATATTCTGCTTTTGATTGCACTTCATCTCATGACAGGAGTGAAACAAAGTGGATTAAGACAATTCACTGGAAAAGCAGGAAGAGGGGAAATCTGGCAATGGTGGCTGTCCTACTCTGGGCACGGCTGTGCAGTTTCTCTGCCTGCTACAAGAGGTGAGTCATTGCCCGGAGAGGAATGAGGAAGCAGGCAGGGAGTTGAGTGGAAGTACGGGGAGGCTTCTCCTGCAAACCCAGCTGGGAACTGCCTCCAGATTGCCACCCACTGTGGGCATGGCTTGGATGATGCTTCCTTTACCCTCTTTGCTGGCTTGTGCACCTAGAGGAAACCTGCATGTTAGTCTCTGTGCATAACTAACTGTTGAAAGGAGACCGAGGAAGGTAAGATGAATCCAAGAGTCCTACCAGTTTTGTGTAAGGTCTATGAGCTAGTCATTGGGCTCAGCCCAGCCCTGCTTCACAGTCTGATGCCACAGACCACACCACCACTATCAGGAGTGCCTTATGCCAGTGATCAAATCAGTTAGGCTGGATTAACAACCAAAAGCTGGACTCCTTTACAGAGCAGAAGCAATGCACCTCACAGAGCTGTCAGTGGCAAGTAACCACCTCTACAGCCTTCCCCCTCCGGCAGCAGCAGTATGTGTCGCTACAAACAATGCAAATTTAGCTCCCTTTGGACTGTAAATTCACTTTACTTTAGATTTACAGGACCGTTCTAGCTCTCTGGTCCAAATGAATAACACACACAAGGTCATGTTTTTCCTTTATTTGAAAAAGTTAAGGACCATGAAAACTCGAGTGCTTCTTTTTTGTTTTCAGCCGAGCTGATTTAATCTTACTGTCAGATAAAATCCATAGGAAATGCTTCTACCCATACAGTGGTTTAAATCAAAAATTATTCTCTTTCCACCGTACTTTCTTCAGCAGAGTTTCAGAGGATTTGATGGATCAGACCACGGCCTTTTATCAGATGACATTTTCTGCATTTGACTTGCCAGTTGATAAATCCCTGCAGTACTTCTTTCAAGAGAAATGGAAGTTGATTGTTCCCCCCGTTGCCTTCTCACAGCCCCCCTTTCCCTCTCCAGAAAAGCAGTGTCATCTTGATTGATGAAGGTATCACTTAATCCTCCATATCTCTAAGGTTTGCACAAGCTGTCCCTTTTTAAAACAAATATTGCTAATTTAGCATTTATTGAAGTAGCAGTTCAAACACTACAAAATTCATAAAGCACTAAATTGCAACATCTTTCCTTCTTTAAGAAAATGAAGCTGTGTCAAAAGACTTGGCACTAGATGTATTATGTGCAGGTTAAAGAATGTTTCCTAAATCTTTAGGGAGTGCTATGCTTATAATATACTTTAAATATTTTATTTTGTTACAGGAGGATAGTCCTTTATATTTGGCAGAATGCACTTTTTCACAAAGGAAATAAGGAAATTGAGAGTAGATCAGTCCTGATAGCAGATGTTCACATGACAGAATAAGAACAAAACGTAATTCTATATGTGCAGCAGCAAATTTTAGAATGACAGAGAAAAATGATTGATGCTTAAAATACCAGACACTAACTATGAAGTATTTAACCAGACAGAACTATTACATAAATTTACTGAATTCAGCAGTAAAACTAAACAAGTTTATATCTTAAGGTACTCAAGGTACTCATATGGGAGTGTTCCCATCCCATATGTAGTCCCATGAAATCAATAGGAGATTCTCCTATCATTTCAGGCCTTGGAGACGACCTCTTCTGTGATCAATTTGTTGGGTGTCGTGAACTGCTTCCTACTCAAAAGCAGCTCTCACATTCTTGTTCTTTCAGGTTTTTCTCCCAGCAGCCTGGTGATATTTAAAATTATTGCAGTAGTGGAAACAATTAAATAAAAACATCTGAGAGGTTCCAAGTTATTACAAAACTCTAGTCTCATAGAATCATTTCCTGCTTCACCAGACATAAACCACTTGTTTTCTGTAGACATCTTCAAAGGGAAATGCTGAAACTTATTAAATAAACCATATTATAGCTTAGGATTAATTAGCAGATGGCTTAATGATATGCACTAGTAATTGCTACTGCTTGCACATATTTTATTATATTTTATTATCATAATTGTGTTTAAAATACATCATAGCCACTGATATTTTGTGTTATGTTTATAATTGGTTAACAATTTCCCTGAGAATTATGAGTTTTGCAGGGATTGCTATCTTGTTATGTTCTATGTCAAAAGGAATTTTAGGCAGCTTTTTTCATCCTGGTTAAATAAAAATATATTCAAAATACAGATTAAGGATAGCTATAAGCAGTGGTTATAATGATCGTTTTGAACCAGTTTAGTCTATCACACTTTTATAAAATTAATTTGCTGCTTCATGAGTGTTTGCAAATGATAATCATCCTCTTGTCTGACTAGTTTTATTGAAAATGAATATTGCAGTAATATCATTTTTCAAGTCTTCAGACACAGCCTCAATGTTCCAAATTGATTCACACTGTGAATGAATCTGAGTGCCTAAAAATACTTGTATAGTGTTAAGGAAAGATTGGAAAAGATGATGACACTTCATTTCTTACAATAAGTTATTCTGCCTTTGGATTCAGGACAAATAATTTTTTTCAGCAATACAAATTGCAGTAATTTAGTAATTCAGTTTTCTGCACACATACACACCCCAAACCCCCCCAAACCAGGAACAAATAGAAAAAAACCCCAACATCAAACACTCCAAAAAGGTATATTAAAGGTCCAAACTCAAGAGGACAAGACTTACAAGAAAGATTTCTGTTCTTTATTTGTGCCATTGTGAAGCATGAATTGTGCAAAAACAAATACTGCTCTCCAACTCTCCTTAAAATTCTTTTAAAAGCTAACAAAAGAGTGAATAAGAAAAAAACTAGTAATTTATTAATCTTTTGAAGCTATTTAAATTCTTTTATAGCTCTTCAAAAAGTTATTAAGGGAAGTTGATAACCATTATGTCACAGGTTTCATAATTTCTATTAAGAAACAAAGGCAACCAAAGAGTAAGGAAATAGAAAAAAGACATACCAGTCAATTCTCATTAGAAAAACAAGGAGGCTAAGTACTGTACATCTAAATAACTCAGCGATCCATAAAATTAAATTAACATGAAAAATAAAACATTAACTCTTCCTGTCACATATTTTGATTTCTACCATGAAGCAGAAGGCCAAAGCCAACAAATTATTTGGACTTCTGTTACTTTCTTATTCACAAAGAGGAAACATAATCAATGCAGAAAGATTTGTAGCTCTCCCCTGTGTGTGAGCCTGGATGTGGGCAAGGTGTATGATTGGAAAGCCCCTTGAATTTCAGAGGCAGAGAACAAATGTCTTTAGTATAAAAAAAAAATGTCTCAGTTTTACAGTAATGACTAATGAGTATTGTGGTTCTGCTTTATTGTTCATTATTGCCAGGCTGTTCATTATTGCCAGGCTGTTTCCCCACTCACATAGAGATCATCATCTCTAAGGTGTCCGGTTCACAAATATCTGTAAGCCCATTCCAGGACTTCAGTTGCAGGTAAGGCATGTGCCAGTGTAGCTGATTTCAATTTTGAAATAAATTAATTTGGATTTAACACTTTAAAACACCTACTGTGTCTCAGAGAGTCATATAGCTTTAGAAAAAACTCTCTGTTTATTTATAGAAATTAGGAGGATCATTGGATTTCTTTGTTTTTCCTCATCCATACACTTTTACTCAGGCAATGTTCTGTTTGCTTTCTCTTACCTGTTTTCCAGTAACAAATAACTGATTAAATTAACCACAAAAATGGAAATGCCATGTAACATATATTCACAGATTAGGCTGCAGCTTTCACTTCTTTCCTTCATCAAAGCCTTCCTTATATTCAGATATATTATGTATAAAACAACCCACTAGAGAACAGAAGGTCCCTGATGCTTTCAGCAGATTCATAAATCCATATTTAGCTATGGAATTTTGTTCCAAAACTGCTGAGCACCTCTGGTTTTCACTAAAGCCCCTATAGCAAAAAATAATCAGACTGAGAAGAGTATCAAGGAGAGTTAGATGCATTAGTCTTGAGAAACACCTTTGAAAATGGCAACCATAAATTTTAATAATTCTATATAGTAGCCATGTAATTAACATTATTCCAAAAATTCATTAATATGCAATTTTCATATGTCTTGTAACTAAGATTTGGTATCACTCCTGTTGCATAAAGAAGACTTTCATTGCTGAAGTTTCTATGGGAATAACATCTGAGGCATCATCAGTACAAAGAAATGGCAAGAGCAATCTGTCTTAGATCAAAAATAAAATCCCAATCTGAAGCAACTCTAAGGATATTCTCCTACTTATAAGAAAAACAGGACAGACATTTAAAATATTTTACAGAATGACACTGAAATCTCATGGCATGATTTAATTTCATTTGCTTTCACTTTTTATTACTGTCCACTTAGTAATTGTCCCTGAGGAGGAGGGCTCCGTGGAGTTCCCTACTTTCAATAACTCCACACTCCAGTAAAAATTAACATAGGTTAAGTGAGAAGAGCTATGTATTGATGAAGAGCAGCACTTCTCACACAGGAGTCTACAATAGTGTGGTAAAAACTGTACTGCCTAAACCAGCCAGACCATCCAAGCCAAACACAGAAATAATCAAGAGCAGTCAATCCTTTATTCCCAGTGTATCTCTGTTTTCCTTCTCTCACTTAGGTGATTGCCATTCCTAGTTCTCATTTTAGATTATAAAAATATATTTTATATGGCATTTATAATCCAGAGTTAGAAAAATGTTGTTTTGATTTGAATAGGTCATTCTCAAAATGTAACTAAACTACTTAAAAGCATGCACCATTTAATAGATCATATAAATAATGCAGGTGGCCTTTGGGGGAAAAATATAGCAGGCAATAATTATTTTGTCTGGCAGGGTTCACTTCCAATCTTAGATTTCACTGCCATTAATTAAATGACTTTGTCAGCAAAAGCATTATCAAAATCACACATACGATTTCCATCCATTGGCAGTGTAAACTCTCTTAAGAGGTGATTGGAACTGGACACCAAAAGGAATGATTGTCATGGCTCAATTTAATTTAAAGTACATATTATGATTTAATTTTTTACAGCAAGCTTGAGTGGGGCTATTAGGAGTAAACAGGTCTCTATAAATGGTATGAATGAGGGGGTGGAGCACATCTGTTTCCAGGCTTTCCTATCCCAATTTCTCTCTGTTGCCTAAAGGCACAACTAAGACAAAGAATGTTACATTTTTACTCTATATTTTTTTTTCCATATGCTGGGTAAGTGGATTGGCCACTGGGCAGATCTTAGTGCCTGGGTGGTTTGGGCTGCAGTAGCTCTGTTTTCACTAGCAAGAAATGTGGCCCCCCAGAAATCCATCAGGAAAGCCAGATGGGGCTTTGGTGTTGAGGACCTGATGACAACATTGCACGAATTTCGGGCTTTTATTCTGGACTAGCTCTAGTCTCACCTGTGTTCCAAATGCACCTGTCTTTAGGAGTGTGTGCAACAAATGCACTCACTCCTTGAGTACATCTTTCCATTTTGTTTCACCCAAAAAGACAATGCTACTCTGGATGCTCCAAAATGATTCTGCAATGCAAACCAGTGCCCAGGACAAGGGGTGAACAGGGGACCCACTTCAACTGATATGAACAGAAACATTACTCATACCCAAGTAGTTACTCCAGGGATAAACTGTTTGCCAAAGCAAAATGGTCAAAAAATTTCATTTTTAGCCATTGTTCTAGCCAGGCTTCTCAGCCTGCCTCTTCTACCCAGTGACATCAAACCACTGCAATTTTTAAAAAAGAGGAAGGTGTTGCATTTCCAGCCAAGCAGAGGACTCTGTCCTGAAGCTGGGGCCCTTCTCAAGTGACAGCAGCCAGCAGCCAGCTCCTCCTCCCTCAATGACTCTGCTGGATTCCATACTTAGAGGCCAAGATCCTTCTTTTATTCACCTAATCTATTCTCTTGTACTCAGTTAAGTGTCTTTAAACAGAAAATGGTGGATTATTTAGAATAACCTCTTCTGCACAAGATATCCAAGGATGTTATCTCTGTTGAATGTTTAGACCAAATTTTCTGTCTTGTGTGCCATAGAAGGCTTTCATTTTTAAAGGACTTTGTATGGGATACTATTGTCCATTCCTTCTCAGCAGAAATTAGTTGTTTTCTAAGCATCCTGTCTAGAAAAAGTCAGGAGTAACTTCAAGTACTACCCTTTAAAATGTGGAGTGAGCAGAACATTTTCAAAATTTAAGATGGAGTTGTTCTAGAATTGAGATTTTATTAAGGGCTGTTCTTTCCTAGAGTTGGAGGTAGCTAATGTGGTCACCGTGATTGCAGTTACGTCCCCTACCCGCTGTGTGTTATTCTATATCAACCTTAAATAATTTCCCAGGCCTTAAATTGAAGGGGGTTTCCCAGGTATTTTGCAAAATCACAAGCATTTGACTTTTTTAGCAACTCAAGTGATCACAATTTCATCATTTCTCTTCTTCCTCAGTAAGTTATGAACATTGACTGAGTAAATTTGTACTCACCACAAGCTCCAACATTTCATTGTTTGGTTCCTTTTCCCTGTCTTGTCTTATTTTTTCCTTAGGTGACGCATTATTTTTCTTCCAGATGAAGAATAGATTGGAAACTCCAATGATTCATACCTTTTATCTTCTGTGCCCTGTGATCCAAAGAGTCTTATTGCTTAGGAAGAATGTGAGATCGAAATCTCACACTCCAGCAAAGTAAAATACAGTGGCTTTGTGCTTTGAGAAACATGAGTCAGTGGAGTATGTCATAGTTTTCTGCACTATTCTTGCTCTCTCTACACAACCTAATTAGAGTAATACACTAGCTAAAATACACAGTTGAATTTTGTCTATAAACCCAATACAGATGTGCATTACACTTTTTGAAGAGTTGACAGGATTTGATGCTGTGAACAAAATTTCCTTGAAGGAATGAACTAAGTTTCAACATTTATGTAATCAGTAGTAATGTGAAAAATAACATGTGTGTCTGATTTTTTTTAAAGTTGTTAAGGTTACAGCAATCCACATTCCCTGACTGCTCTCTGAGATTAATTGCAGGTCATCTCCAGAAAAATCAGCTCTCAGAGAGCAGTGAGAGGTGGCTGCTCTCTGTGAGAAGGGAGGAGGAGACAAAGGGCAGCTGGAATGGGGTCATGGGCTGTGGGCAGCATGGGGGAGCCATGGAGGAGGTGGGCAAGGACAGTCAGGACTGCTGGTGCCCTCAGAGCACTGACACCTGGTCAAGGATCCAAAGACAGTGCTAATTTTAGGATTTTTTTATAAGCAGTAGTAAAAGAGAAAAACACTGTTCCAATGTTACACAGTGCCTGCATGGTGCTCCCACACCCCAAATGGCACATGTGCAGTCCTGCTTCACGGCTGGGAGGAGCTCTGGAGCTCCAGAGGCAACATGCACAACAGGCATGATCAAAACAATGTTGCAGCTTCCAATATGGGGACAAACTAGGCAAGATAGCTTGTTATCTGGAAAAAGAGATGACTATGGGTGAAATTTACAGTGACAGAGGTCTATAAAATTAAAAACTTGCAGAATTAATAAAATAAGAACCGGTGGAGAGGTTATGACTCACAAGGCAGCAAGGTTACAATAAAGAATTTTGTTTTCATAGTGTGCAAAGAGAAAGCTATGGAAATTATTGCCACAGGATATTTGAGAGAACAATAAAGTGAGTCTTAAAAGAGATTAGTCTAATTCAAAATGGATTGTGTAACCAAGGCTCTGCTGAATGTGAGTTACCATCTTTGTCCCTAGACCCTGAACTATCACCTGCTGTAAGGCTTATGCCTGTCATTTCTATCATATCATATCATACACATTTGGACACCTTCAGG
The DNA here is from genome assembly GCF_009819655.1 of Sylvia atricapilla. Classification (NCBI taxonomy): domain Eukaryota; kingdom Metazoa; phylum Chordata; class Aves; order Passeriformes; family Sylviidae; genus Sylvia; species Sylvia atricapilla. Next base: position 95,004,489 of record NC_089141.1, read on the forward strand.
GAAAAGGCACAGGTTAGTTTGGTCAAACCTGACAGCTTTTATTTTCTCACATCTCTTTGATGAATAGACATTCAGATCCCTCCTCTTTGATCTTATGTCTCATCAGTGTCTCAACTTCTCAAATCCTACTGTGGACAAGTGGGAGCTCAAAACAAGTCGTGTCCTGTGAGAGGCTTTGTCTTGAGAAGGTGTGTGTATATCAGAATGGTCTGGCACAGAACAAACTTCAGCATAAACCTGATTAAAGGCTACCTCCAGAGTCTCTAGAAGGAGTTGGTTTTCTGACATGTCTTCCTATAGCATTATTCAGAAAGTTTTGAAGGTATGTACATGTGTAGTCAAGGGTAATAAATCACCAACACTGGGAGTACCAAGCCCCTGAGGTTTTTTTTAGTTCATCCATCTGCAAATAAATCTCCTAGTAAGTTAGGCCAGCTCCAGCAGATAAGCCTGTTTCAGCCAAGTGGCAACACTTGCAATCTGACTGAGTTCAGGCTGTTGTGCTAAGACACACAGAGATAGTGCTAAAGTCACTCCTGCCTCTGATATATTGGAGCTGTGTTAATTACCAAAGAGTGGGAGCAGCCTTGCTCTCACCGCTGGGTGTGATAAAAGAGTGAGTGAGTTGGTAGAGAGTGAGTTGGAGTTTGCTTGTTGTGCTGTCAGGAGGAAGGGACAGGAGGTCAGGGAAGGGACGGATAGGGTGAGTCACTGTATGAGGGACAGACAGGGTTAACAGGGTTAGGTGACAGGGGCAGGAAGCAGTGAGCTGGGACTGCAGAAGGAAGAGAGAAGAAGGAGAGAAAGAGCCAGAGTTGTGTGGAGCTGCCCATGGGAGGCTACAGAGAAAAGGTATGGGGAGACTTTTAAATAACATGGTGCTGATGCTTGAAGCCTTCTTAAGCTTTATTGAAGCATTCTGAGTGCAGTGACTGTCTCAACTCTGACATGCTGCCACATCTATAATGTGGAACATTGCTCTCAAGCCAAGCAACATGCAGACGTGTTCATTATTTGTCTTGTTCATCCTTACCTCCAGCAGGGTTTTAATGAAAGCCTCAGGCAACCTCTTTCTAGACACCTTATTGACTAGATACTGTATTTTTCTAATGTTCAAAAATGACGGGAGAAAAGAAAATCCCACTTTTCTGTTGTCTCTACATAATCATCTTCTTTTGTCAGGTTCAGAGCCCTGGAAGCCCAGACCCTCTGCCCCTGAAAGCAGCCCTGAACCATACAGTCACATTAGTCTCATATTCAAAGTAGCAGGATTTGCCTCTAGTTTACTTTTTTCTGTACTCACAAAGTAAGGTAGTATGATCTGAGCAGCTCCTTCAGACAGCCAATATGCCTGTATTTTCTTATGATCACATCCAAGGAAGTGGGCAATATTGGGCAATTTAAATTTCTTCCTCTGCCTCAGTTTCTTCCCCCACGAAATAGCAGATAGTAAAAATTATCTGTATGGAGAAGGAGAGAAAAAAGGTGTGATATATTTAAGCTGTCAGGTACTTAAGTACCAATAGCCATGAGAAATGCAGTTTGGTTTGCTGCTGACATTTCTATTTTATCTTCCTCAGAGACATTTATATGTTTTTCCCTTATTTTATTTTTGTTTACGTATTTTTCCCTTTTGCAATCTATTTCTCTTTAGGTTTGTTCAGTTATGCAAGAAAATCTGGAGTACATGGGACTGTACATAAATTTTGGGAAATACACATTCCATCTCATTTGGTCTTTTTTGGTCTGATCTCTTTGCAAGAAATTTACTGGTTGAGTTCCTTTTCATAAGGGTCTTCATTGACAAGTATGTTCTTCAATTAGTTCTTTATTGATCTACCAGTTCAACTATATTTACATTGCAGACAGATAAGTTTATGTGCATCATTTAATGGTAGTGGGATATGTGTGTTGAGCATGTCTGGGAGGTGCCATTTTGCTTTCATAGGCAGCTTTGCTCTGTAGAGAAAAGAAAATTGTGCATCAGGCAGTGTCCTGGATACTGTGTGGGAAGAGACCAGTTTCCAGCCCTACAGTGCTGAATTTATCTGAGAGGAATTTCAGCACACACTGTGAGGCAATAGCCTAAAGTGTAATGCCAGGCAGTTGGATCAAAATTCAAGACTACAGTGCATCTGCCTGGAAAATGCAGAGAAAATTCATCATCCCTGAGCTGGAGGAAAGCCAATTATCTCTTAAAGTGATCTCCTTCCAGAGCTGCCCCTCTAATGACACTGTCCCTCTTGCATCTGTCCTCATTGCCCCTGGTGGGTGACACAGGGCTATCAGAGTGCAAAGATTGCTCTAAGATTACTCTTTCCAGTTTGTTGGGTCCCTGCTGTTCCCTGCCTTGCACACTGGCATGACATGAGCCATTTAGATTTGGTCACAGAGTGTGTGAGAGGCTCACAGTTCTCTCCTTGGAGTTTTCAGGTGCTCTTCCTGTGCACTTTTCCTGCTGTGCATCTGCTCTCAATGCCATTGCTCCCCACCCAGATTTTGGGAAAGCCTGTCAGCACTGAGGTACAGTGCTCCTGCATATGACTGGAAAAAGTAACTCCAGACAATGCCACTAGTGAAAATAGGCCATGCTTCCTGTGACCTCTTTATTGCAGTGAGATGAGTATAATCTTTAGACGCATCACAATTGCTATATAGAGTGTGCATAAAGAAAAGAACTTTGTTTTTATTGTTTAAGAAACTTAACTTCATAAATTGCAGTCCCTTTAAATATATAGACATATACACTAGGAAAACATTTTCTAAATGTCATAGCAGCACTTCTTTTGAAAGATGATGCATGTATCTTGTTCTGTAAAGTAAAGAGTGGGGAGGAAGCTGACAACTCATTACTCTTGTACAATAAAAAAAGAACGCTGTATTTCTTGACTGTGTGAGGTATTTTTAAATGAAAACATAATAGTTCACATTTTATGGTACTACTCTCAAGTCAAAGTAAACAGTGACAAGATTCTTGAACTTGAGTGAAAAATAAAATCCTGTGATGCTCTTACCAGAAGCTTCTGAACATTTCCACAGGCTATTGCCATCCCAAGGCTTGAAACGACTAGAACAGGTAGAATTGGAGACAATTTACTCTGGTTTAGACTTGACCATTGTGTGGAATCCTTTCAGCACTTAAAAAGTTACTTTGACAACTTCCCATATTTCATCTCCTAAACTCATAATTGAATGTTCATTCCATGAAATCTCAGACAATGTCACAACACTGGTTCTCCTTGGCTTGAATTTAGCACACCATGATGAGATCCAAACAGCTGTGTTTTTGCATAAAGGAGTGAAATTCATTGTCCTTATGTGAAATGGAAATAGACTTCATGTTGAAGCAAATGAAATACATGGCTGAATTCAGGAGATCTTTGGTTGATCATTTCTTCTTGCTGACCAGTTCTAAGCAGAGCAGCTTGTGCACATGCATTCAGCTCAATGTTGTAAGCCAAAATTTTTGTCCCAACAGTCGTTTTTCCAAACAAATCAGAGGGTGAATATTATTACTTTTCTTTGCCCACAAGACTTTTGCTAAAGGGTCAATTTATTCCCCATAATACAAATCTTAGTAGGTTTTGCAAATGAGACATCCTTTATTCTTGGCTCTAATACTGCATTTTTTAATCTGATTTACAAGTCACTTCCCAGAGATAATTTTCATGAAGACTCAGTATTCAATTTTAAAATTCTTTCACTGTACCTGCTAATGCAGGAAAACTTCCCTGTCCTGCTCATTGCAATGAGGAGCATCTCATCACAAAAGATGTACAAGTCTAAGTAGGATCTCTGTGACCAAGCCTTTTGACAGACATCTCCTGCCCCTTCCCTAAACCTCTCAGTTTACTTGTCCAAGAACAGAGCCAGAAAACCTTTATTCCTAGACAGCTGCTTAGCAAAGCCTCCATGAAGTTGAGAGCTTTTCAAACTGATTGTAACTGACATATGAGGCCCCTTCCATGAGCTGAGGCAGAGAATCATTTCATCTGAATTTCCTTTCTAAATGGCCTGAGCTGCTCCCACTAGCTACTAGAAAGCTAAAATTGTCCTTAGCCTTTAATTTTGAGGTGGTTTTTTTGTGGTTGGTTTGTTTTGTTTGTGGGGGTTTGTTGTTGTTGTTGCTGTTTTCCCCACATATACACCCCACTTAAAAATTCTGGGGTTTTGAACTGAATTGCTCTGCAAGTAATTTGCCACTTGTGGTGATAACTTCTGTCATGCATCTACATTTTGGGTAGAAATTCCTCCATTTAGGTCCCTGTCTTGTGAGGATACTGATCTTTTCTTTCCTCAGCCTTCCTGTTTTATTCTTAGACCCGATATGTTTCTGTGGCGTTTGATTGCCTGAACGTTATTTATCCATAAATGGACAGCAGCCAGGTTGCCATTCCCCTCTGAGTAAATAACTTCAGATCTAATGAAAAATATGCAGTACAACAGGAGCCAGTTCAGGCAAAAAAACTTTCAAACATATAATAAAAAAAACCTTTTCTTTTGAAACAGAAACTTACAGCAAAAATGGCCATTTTAATTTTGGACGTTCAGATTCAAAACTAAAAATTCTATTTGTTTAATGTCTTGGGATATCTTGTGGATTTAAACATGGAGTACCTTCTAAGATAAAAGTCCAAGGGTTTAAGATGATGATGATAACAATCCTTATGAGATCTTATTTCACTTTTGCTTTCATATGATCCCATGCAGTGAACCCCTCCTAACCCCTGGCTGAAGAGTGTTACTTCACTCTTCTATTGGGGTGCATCTCTTCCCATTCCAAATTCATCTGAAAGAACTCAGAGACCCGTGCATATCGTGAGCTAAGGCATGATCAGTGGAGACAAATGGGAAATTTTGCTTCCAAGGAGCCCATCTGGTCAGACCAAAACCACTAACAGGTGGACCCGAGGGAGACTGATCTCTCAAAGCAGTATTTCCTGTGTTGTTCTCTACTCTCATTTTACTCCTTATAAGGCTTTAATAACTCAAAACTGTGTTGTGAATTCAGGAGGTTTTGCATTAAAGAACAATAAACAGTTATTTAGAGCAACCATTTGAAAGCAGCTGGATTGAGGAGTTATGCAATACCTATACTTCTAAGACACGTATCAAACCTTGACCATCGAGGCTGGATGGCAGGAGATTTTGCTTTGTTGATTTTTGCTTTGTCCTGTACAAAACACTGAAGGATAAATAATAATGAATTGGAGAATATATACAGGGTGATCCACCATACTTTCTTGTTTCTAATTTTGCAGGGAACTTCTCTGTAGACTAACATTTTGGTATTTGGTTCTCTCTTTTAATACTGCTATCAGCCACAGTGTGGTCCTGGTTACAATCCTACATGGGTTTAGAAATATATCACAGGAATTTTCAGGCATGAGCAGCTATCCCATTGATGCAGTGGTGTGGTGGAACAAAACTGTAGCAGCAGAAAGTTCAGCAGTTGCATTCTGCTCATGAACTGGCTACATATGGAGATAAAGCAAAATTTTCTGTAATAACTTCAGATTCACACTCTGTTTTTTGTCACACTGTTTTCAGGTGTGACAGTTTTTAAAGGTCATATCTCTCTTGCTAAGGGGTATTTTTTTTATGCCTTTCTCCTTTTAGCTGGTTGTAAGCCCATCTCAGACCTCATATTGTTTACAGAGATGAGATGATGCATGATAAGACAGAAAAACAAAGCTGTTATTTTTAAGATCCCAGCTCAGAGTAAATTGCCTCTTTGGACAAGATTTTCATTTCCTCTGATCTTTAAAAACACATAGTAAAATGTCTACATTTTAAATTCTAAGTATCTTCATTGCTTTTTTCTTATATTTTTCCAATACTTCAGATGGTATTTATTTCACATCAGTTTCTGGGATTTCCCACTGCCTTCAATTTCTAGAATGTACAGAGAAGTAGATTGCAGTTTATATTTTAGAAGCCAGGAGTTATTGTGTTAGATTGCCTAAATAGTTAGCCTTGGTATCAGCACATTGGTTTCTAAGAAGTCATTAATGTTACGAAGTGCTTCTGCAAAGAAAACCTTATCTCCTATTTTCTCTCCTGACCACCTGCAGTGTGAAAGAAGCCCTGTGCTAAAAGTGCCTTTAAATAATGTCTTCCCTTCAGAGGACTGAAACAGCATATTCCCATATGAAAATCTGGCTTTGTGCCTCGTGGGTTAGAGTCCGTCACAAAAACATCACTGCAGCATAATGTACATGCAATGCCTGATAAAATTATGGAGAAAATTATTCTGGCAGGTATTGAGAAACAGCTGATAGACAACAAAGTCACTTGTCACAGCCAGCATAGCTTCATGAGAGGAAAATCCTGTTTATCAACCTGATTTCCTTTTATGACAAGGTAACCTACCTAGCTGATCAAGGAAAGCCACTTTTGGATTCCAGTAAAGCTTTTGATACTCTCTCACAGGATCCTTATGGAAAAGCTGTCCTGCACACAGCTGGATAAACACATCATGTGCAAGGAGAGCAGCTGGCTCATGAGTCAGGCACAAAGGGTTACAGGGAATGGGTGACATCACTCTGGTGGCCTGTCACTAGTGGGGTTCCACAGGGCTCCATCCTTGACCCTGTGCTCTTCAACATCTTCATAAATGACTTGGATATAGGACTGGAAGGGACACTAAGCAAGTTCACAGACAATAAAAAACTGTATTTTGTTTGGGAGGAGCTGTTGATTCCCTTGAGGGCAGTGAGGCTCTGCAGAGAGACCTTAACAAATTAGAAGGCTGGGCAATCACCATCTCTATGAATTTTAACAAGGGAAATTCCTGGATTTTACACCTGGGGTGGGGAAACCCTGGATATACGGACAGACTAGGGAATGGGAAAGCAGTGCCAGGGAAGGGACCTGGGGGTCCTGGTCAATGGCAACTTGAATATAAATCAGCAGTGCCCTGGCAGCCAGGAGAGCCACTCCTGGCATCAGGCCCAGCAGGGCAAGGGAGGAGATTGTCCTGCTCTGCTCTGCACTGGGGCGGCCTCACCTCCAGTGCTGGGGGCGGTTTTGGGTGACACAATAAAAGGAAGACGTTAAATTATTGGGGAGTGTCCAAAAGAGGGCAGCAGGGATGGTGAAGGACCTTGAGGAGAAGCCATATGAGGAATGGCTCTAGGCACTTGTTCTGTTCAGCCTGGAGGAGGCTGAGGGGAGACTTCACTGCAGTTACAGCTTCATCATGAGGGGAAGAGGAGAGGCAGGCACTGAGCTCTTCTCCATGGTGATCAGTGACAGGACCTGTGGGAATGCCCTGAAGTTGTGTCAGGGGAGATTTAGCTTATTAGAAAAAGCTTCTTCACCCAGAGGGTGGTTGGGCTCCTCAGAGGAGTGGTCACAGCTCTGAGCCTGGCAGGGTTGAAGTTTGGTGTTGGTGACATGATGTGAGCCTTGGAGACAGCCAGGAGCAGGACTTGATGATCCTTGTGGGCCCCTTCCAAACAGCATATTCTTTGATTCTGGGATAATCAAGCAACATGGCAAAACAACATAAATTTTGTAGAGTTGATTAATTTAATTTGGTTTTCACCACCGAATATTAATTTGTAGGATCATAAAAAGATGAATTTTATCACTTCTTCTCAGTGAACAGTGACAAGAAATAGTGATGAGAAGAAGATTGTCTATCCCAGGAAGGAAACAGACTATACCAGTCATTTGCTAGTACCATACCTATTCTTCTAAACCTTGCAGAGGATTCTCCTTGTCCAAGTGCCTTTCTAAACAACATATAATGTTGTTTAAATTTCCCTTTTGAAAGGGCCTATTTTAAGTTGAATTTTGATTATTTTAAATAATTTTAGGTTTAATAAATAGGATAAATGGTGTTCTAATTCAATAGGAGGGCTTTTTACAACTTTTCTATCTGATCAAAATTTAATATTTTGAACAAGTAGCTTTTTGCTTCTTGACCCCATCATTTTCCCTGCTTAGGAACAGATTCAAAATACTCTTTACCCACTTTTATTCCTGACAAAATGGAAGCCATGTCATATGAAAATGGCAAATGTTGTTCTGAAAAAAAAAAAAAAAAAAAAAAAAAAGGAAAAAAATGTTTCTCTTCTGGATTTGAAGCAGTCTTTTCTGCTTTTTAGGTTACATCTAAAAGTACCATTACTGCCATCCAGATTTGGTTTTATTACTCTGTTACACTCCATCATCAGTAGCAATCATAATGCAGAATTTATGGGCGGATGGGGATTCAGTAGATCTAATCTTTGCCCACAATCTCTTGCTTCTACAGGAGATGGCAATACAATGGTCCTGCTTCAGTAACAGCTTTCCTTATTGTGTAGATTGTCTCAGAGTACCACTGTTTCAAATACTGAAAAAATATGTAGAAAATACAAATTTCTATATGTTTCTCTAAGAACAAGTTATGCTACCCTGGTTCTGCCATGTTCTGTATCACATGCACTGGGATTGTCCAGTGTGGGATGTTACAAAGGAGGGCATACTTGGACTGATGCCTTGGGAAGGCTGACCAGGAACAAAGATTAGACAGAGCTAAGAGAATAAAGTAGATATTTATTAAAAGGCCTTTAAGGATACACCTTGGGGAGTACAAGAGCCTGGCCAGGGCTACACCTAAGGTGGACCCAAAATGGTCACAAAATAGACTCCTGGTTATGAGGTCTCACACTTTTATAAGTTTTGGTCCATTTGCATATTGGCCTTTAATTGTCTAATTACAGCTTCAGGTCATGAGGTCTCATCCTTCTTGTTTTCTCTCTTTGGCCCACCCTTGTTTATGATTTTAGGCCTGAAAACTCGGACCTGTTGTCTTTCGTCTTCAGCAGGAAAAGGGTTTATTGTGTCTACTTGCTCTGTGAAGAGAGTTTACCAGCACATAATATGAGGCTCAGAACTGCACCCCTGGGCACTAGAGAATCTGAAAAACATGAAAGTAAAACTTAAGGCATCAGGACAATTATTACTTGAGAACAAACTAGCTAAGAAGTGCATGTGGTCCATGACTAAGGCAATCCTTTTTTTTTCTCGGCTCACTGATTATACCTTGGAGTATATTTGTTTACCTGTGCCTTCAAATGCAGCACTGTTGTTGATCAGGGAGGTATCCAGCTGTTTTAGAAAAGCATGCCTGGATTATTTTTTTCTCTCTGATCTTCTGCAGTAGTAATTTCTCTATACTGACAGCACTCCAGAGTTTTAAAGCCCTTAATCATAATCAAGTCAAGTTTTTTTTTAATATTGGCTCAATGAATGACAAGGTTATAAAACCCACTATTGTTGATGTATTAGTCATGTTCTTGAAAACCAACTGATGGTGTCTATTAATGGCTTAGCTACAAAGTAAATATTTTGCATTATTAAAACAGAGGTACATATATTTATGGATCACTGTAACAATCAATAAAGCAACAAAGCAGAGAAGAAAAGAAAAAAAAATGACAAGGCAGAGCCATGAGGTGACATTTTATTTATGTATTATCTCTGTTTCAAAAAACTAGCATGTCCTGTGGGATTTCAACTTTGAGCAGGAAAAAAAATAAACTGGCTTTGAACACATGAGAAATAGATATGTGGACTGCAGAAAATGAAGTACACGTAATGCCTCATATTTCCAAAAGGACAAATTTACATTTTTTCTTATATGAGTGTATCTGTGATTCTGTTTTCAACAAGAGTTAATGGTATATGAGAGTCAGTCTTTCACTTTTTATAACTTTTTAAATCAGTCTTCTGATTAATTAAAAAATCAAATTATTAAAAAAAAAAAAAAAAAAAAAAAGAAACACCTCCAACAGCAACCAAATACAAGAACACAAAATTCAGACCTAGGTCCAATCTTTTTTCATGGAAACTTTTTCAGAAGGTTTTAACAAAACTGTCCTCCTTAGAAGTTTTAAAGGGAATTCTGTTTGCATGCCCTTGGTTAATAGGTGTCCTCATACGGTGAAGAATAAAGCCATCTTGGGAACAAGCTCTCTTTTTTTCTATTTGACGGTGCTTTGTTCCATAGACAAACTTACTGGCTAGACCAGCAGATGGTGGGTGTGAAATATCTGTGCTACATTCTCTTCAGGAAAATACAAATTTGCATGAGTTTCTGGGATCTTTCTCTTTTATAAATTTCAGAGACATTTATGAAGAGAGTGGAAATAAACACAGTGTGTCCCATCACAGGGGACATCTTGAACAATGGCAGAAAAGCTGGTACAGACATTGAATTTATTGTGTGAAGAGGAATTTGCTGATAATTTTGAAGGCTGAAAAGCATGTCATTGACTGATTCTCATGTCAGTTGCACTTTTACTAGGTGATTAATATAAAAAATTGTTCACAAAAAGTTTTTGTCAGAGGCTTTTAGCTGCAGGAAGGTGGAACAAATAGGTGGCTTGTTGAACTTGCATTGGAAAAAGGTTCCACCTCCTCACCAACATGTTTGCAGTTTCTAAGACTTAACATCTGAGGTGACCATCACTGACTTTTGAAGACTCTTTAGCTGTTGTTCATTCTGCTTTAAAAATCAAGTTCACATTTCATCAGCTCCAGATATTAAGAGAGGTCTGTTCTAAATAAATCATTTCTTGTGTCAACATCATGCTCTTATTTTTTTCTTCTAAGGAAATTTGAAATATCTTGTCAGATTGGTGTGAAATTTCTTCAGGAAAGTCAAACTGAATTCTCACAATTTGGATTCAATCAGATGAAACACAATGACTTGTGTTTATTTACATGATGGAAAGTGCTCCCATTTTTGTCTTCAAGTTTCCTTTGTGATGGTGCTGGAGGCGTGAAGGCCACCTTGGGCACAAGCAAGATGTAGCAACACATTCTAGCCCTAGACTTGTTGGCTGGAGCAGCTGATCATTCTGCTTGTCATCCATAATTCAAGTTGTCCCCTAGGAAAGGATTATTCTGTTATTGCTGCTTCTTGAATACTTAAAAATATGTGCAACATCTCAAAAACTTCCACAAGGCTTTATTTTGCAGAAATGCAAAAGATGTATTTTGAGAAGGCAGAAGGAACTAAGCATATTCGGAAGACTTGTAAACTCTGTTTTCTGGAAGAGTAGAAATGTGTGGGTTGAAAGAGAGAACATTACTTGCTTTTATCCTTTTTTTTAGAAATACCTAAAGTCTTCCCTTAAAAATAGCTGTAAAAAGGTACATTCCCAGCTGTAAAGTCCACATAAGAGTTGTTATATCAATGTTTTTCTAGTAATTATTTCTCAGAACAATTATGGTCCATATGTCACTATTGCTGATTAAGATAATTTTTTTCATCACTCTAGCTCAGACTGGAGGTTGGGAAATAGGTTACATGTGCTACCTTATACAAACAAATTCTGTATAAAGAAAAAGTGTTGTATTTAAACTTACTGTTCTCATTTCCTACTATAAACAAAGTTCTTAAAATTATCAAAGCTACACTGGATCAAAATAATATGACTTGCCATCTTTTGTCAATGCTTTCAAATTGACCATACTAGTTCCTGATCTCTGACTAGAAACTTGCAAAATAGTTGTACCTGGCATGAGAAGTTCACACACAGCAGCACACTATCTGCTAAGTGCATCAGTAGATCATATTTACTTATTTTTCTCTCTTCCATTCCTAATGCCCCTTGCTATTCATCACAATATCCCATATCTAAAGAGAGGTCTAACTTTTTCACTGCAAAGTGTCTGTAGTGCAGCTCAATTGCCTCCTCCAGAAAGTACTAAATTGGCAAAGACAAAGGTGTTCTGCTGATTTGGGTGAATTTTTTGTTCAGTGTTGAGTCCTCCTCAATGCTAATACATCAAATGTGTTTTTCAATAGGATTTTTTTTTTCCCAGAAAATTATTTTTCCCTTTCAGTCTCTTTTCTCTTTGCTGCCTTGTTTCCTAAAACACAAGCACTTGTATAGACTACTGAGGAATATATAAGACATAGATACAAGCAGAAGCTTTAAATGTTTCTGCTGTGAGAGGTCTGCACATCCTATACTACTCCATTTTGGGGCAAGAAACATCTCTTATCGACCTCAATGCTTTCCACCCAGGAGAAGTCACCATACATGTAATCCCATTTAAATTACCATATAAATTACCAAGGATTTTCAATCGCATTAAGAATGGGAAGACAGAAAACTGGATAGAAGAGATAAAATAAAAAGAGTTTTCTCCAAACAAATATGTCAAGTATCATAATACCACAGGAAAAGAATACAAAAGGAGGAAAGATGATTTGGAAGAACAGTGCTTAAATTACCTATTAATCCACAAGTTTTATACTGTGAAATAGTTCATCCTAGAAAATTTTCATCCTGAGGCTCTCTGTGGTTAATTCATCTAGTTAAATAAGGCTAGATGGTTGATTAATATTGAGAAACAGAGTAGGCTGGAGAGATTTTTAAAAATAGAGATAAAGGAGGCAAAAAATTTAAAATTAAAAGGGAAGGTATAGATGTCCAGAAGCAAGGGGGGAAAGAAGAGAGGGGAAGGAAGGAAAGTAGAAATTATATACGAGACTCATGGATTGTCTTTAAAAGTTCTCACAGATAAAAAAAATTAGCCAGCTTACTATTTCCTGGGAAGAAGGCCCTGCCATAAGTAAGGATATATTTTTTTAAAAAATGGGCGAGTAAAGGAAGGATAAAATTCTGCATCTGTTGAAGCATCTGTATCTGCATCATCAGCTCCAAAGGGACTAGATTCCAATACATATCTTGGATGTGACCAACATTATTCAAATTCAAATGGTTATGAAATACATCTATATGTAGGGGATGCAATTTAGCTGATGAGGTGATACTGGAGTTCAGAGTCCAACTGATAATGTATTAAGCATTTTAGCCTTAAAGAAATAATCTTTTCTGACATGATTATTGAATATCAGATTATTTCTTTCTAAAACTTTGCACTGCCTGTCAATTTAATTTTTTTTTTTAATAGAGGCTTCCTGGACTGCTATTTGTCCCAAATATTTACTTTTTTGATTTACCTGAATTTATTTTTATATGTGTCATTCTCACTAGTTTATATCTTATGTGGCTGCAAAAAAATACTGTTATGTGGTGAAAAGTGACACCACATATGTAAACATAGTAATATGTTTTGTGTTTGTAACTCTTTGTAGCTTTGTACATGAAAATACGTACCTGCAACTCTCTTGCAGTGCCTTGAGAAATCATCACTAAAGTTAGATGATTTCCTGTTGCATCCTACTGCTACCTCCCAGTCATGTCCACTCCACCAGATGTTATTCAGAGCACCTTTCTGGTCTAGGGACAGCTGTTGCACCTTCAGAAAATAAATTATTTAGTGCATAAGAAGTAGAGTTTGACTCATTCTTGCAAATGTGTAATTTAGTGTAAATAAAGGTAGATACCATAAAATTTCTTTTAAGCATTATGGTCTAATCGATCTGAATAATTACTACAAAAATCACATATGCTTAACTAAAATTTGAGTCATACACGCTGAAATGATTTTCTACTGTCGTCTACCACTGCTGGCTCTGGTTTTAGGTTGTTCCTGTTATTCTCTGGGTGGAAGCAGGTTGTTGTACATGTGTTTACTAAATGGGGAGGAAAGCTGGAAGCCTGATTTAATGTTGCAAAGTAAATTTCTCCTAGTGTTATGTCTGTCAGTTGCCCTGTATGCCTTTTTGCCAACATTGAGTTAATGTAGAATATGATATACTAAGAAAATGCAGGTAAAAGAAAATAGTTTCTCTCTTGACAGTAAACACAAGAGGTCAATGATTACCTTGCAAATTATCTATGAATTTCATCTACCTCCAATACAGGAAATTGCAGCAGTAAGGTCATTTTGTTATAAAATTTTATGTTTCTATGAAATTACAAAAGAAAAAAAAAAGAATAAAAATACCATTAAATTTGAATAGCTGATTTTTCTCCTTTGTTCATTATAATAGCTTATTTCAAATGCCAAATTTTAATCTTTCACTGATTTAAAAGAAGAAACATGGAAAGAATTAAAAGGATTTACATAAATTTAAAATGTGACTAGCAAGTACACTTCATAAGTTATTAAAATGCTCTCAGTGTGTGTTAAACAAAAATGTGTTACATTGTACTCCGGGAGAATCAGCTGCATTTGACATTTTATAAAGGCTTTGTTAGAATCCAGTCACACAATTCAACATTTAAATTAAACTATAGATAATGTAAGGTTGCATGAACATTTCAAAGATGCTTTACCCCAAAAAGTTCACAACATTTATGTTCTTCTTAAGCTGAGATTTTTCTTTACCATCCCAGTACTAAACAACATAAGTATGGACATTCTGGCCTGTTGCTGCCTTTGTTTGTGCATGAACTATAATTTGTTTCTGTGAGTGTTTTCTGGGGACATGCAAGAGGAAAACATCACATATCCAGCACAACCCTTGACATACATGTCATATGCAAAATTTACCAGAGGCATCATAAAAAGGATTTACCAACAGGAGTTTGTGTTGGACAGTACAAGTGCAAAAATTACCAAAACAGGTAAGTCTTCTCTGATTTATATTGCTTATTTTCCAAGTATGAATCATAGATACTCTATAGATTTTTTTTTAAAGTTCATATCATTTCCATCAGTTACCCAGCATACTTTTGTCATAATTCAAACCAGTTGGTGCTGGTACTACCACTGAATTACTCTACCTGGCCATGAAACCACTGTTGAAAAGAGCCTTTAAAACAGTGAGAGGGCTTGTCAGAGGAGACACACAAATGGGAAACACAAAACAGAGGAAAAAATAAACAAATCCTACAACATTTTACTTAATCACTTTAAAGAGAAGTAAGGGATGACCATATTCCTTCCCTTTTTTTTTTTGTTTGGTTTTTTTTGGGTTTTTTTGTTTGTTTGTTTTTTGTTTTTTTTTTTTTTGTTTAACTCAACAGCAGTAGCATTCTTTTTCTCTGGACTGGATTTTTAATTTTCTTTAAATTTTGAATTATGATTAATTCCATATGATTATACTGTGTTATAGACTAAGTGATTTCTGCAGTAACATTTACAATATAGAGTTTATTTCTCGAAACCAAGCCCATTGGAGGTCAGGCTAAGTATTGTTTGGTTTATGAAATGAAAATTTATCCTTTGAGATAAACACATAATCATTAAAATATCTCATAAAGCTCTTCCACAGCGGGTCATCTCATTCCTCTTTCCAGTTCCTCTGGAATTGTGTATCAAAGCTGATGGGTTAAAGAAAGGATTTGCTTTAAGGTTTCCACATGCTTGAGGCACACTGAGCCTGACTGGACTTTTAGCACTTCTACATGCTTTTTTTGTAGGCTACACTAGTCTAGAATGCCTGCCTAGAGTTCTGTGCATATACACACATACAGTTGGCAAGTTCAAAGTGAGAATCACTTAAATTCTTAGTAAGTACAAAGCTTGTCCTTATTACACTAAAGTGTTCATCCATCATATGCAATCAACCTGTATAAGCTGTGCTCTGAACTCACTCCTTCTTCACCAACTCCTGTTTTCACTTCAATTCTGTCAGCTGCAGAGAATTTAATAGCAGCTCCTCTTAATCACCAGGCTAATTTCATTTTGGAATAAGAAAAAGCTCTGGTGAGAGGCTTTTCCCACTTTCTATGATAAGCAGAATGAGTTATTTGGATCTAAACAATTGATTAAATGCCCATCATTGTTTATGGTGCTTCTTTAGATGGACTTTCAATCAATATCGCCATCCCTTTTCTCTGTACTGTCACAAAATCATGGCATTTGCTTCTAAATTTTAACTCTGAACTGAGCATGGGAAATAGACAGGCTTCTATTTGGGAGTATAATTTGGGATTGAAAGCCTGTAAAGAAAGCGAATAGCAGAAAAGGGCTTTAGGCAGACTACAGTTTGTGCCTACTCTACTGTCATGTGCATTTGCCTTGGCAGAATTGCCAGTCAATAACCAAATGGTGAAGACCATAATGCAGGGGAAGATTCTGTGAAGCAGCTTTGATTGGTACCACCTCAGCTCATTTGTCTCCTACAAGAGAGAAGACTTGGACCACAAATGGTGTGGAACAGCTCCAGCCATCTGGTGCTCTGTGGAAATAGAGAATTTATCTGGCTTGTATTGAGCTTCTCTGAGACGGACCTTAACTGCTGCCTGTCATTTAGGAAACTTTTCTAAGGCTGTTAAATACATATTTCTGCTGCTTTTCCTTTTGCTTCCTCCCCACCTCCATGTGTGTGAATGTAACATTGCTCAGCAATTTAAATAATCTCCAGGCAGAGGTGTGGTTTTGATTTGGTTTTGTTTGGTTTTTCCTGGGATCTGAAAAAGGCTGTTTGAAAATACAGGAAAAGAAAACTTAACCCAGCATGTGTGTGACACAATGAAAGAAGACTTGGGAGTCAGATTTAGCTCATTATGTCATTACAGATTTCCAGCTGGAACTGTTGCTATAAGCATGATTTTTCCTGTGAATTGTCAGGACTTTATGTATTCTTTTAAATGAAACAGAAGATTGTCAGGAACATGCTGCTCCAATGTCATTTTTTTCTAAAGTAGCCTGTAATATCATAAAATTTGATAAAATGAGTCTTAAGAACATAACAATATAACAGTATCTCAGCTGTCCTCTACTCAGTGTTGAATAAATTTGCTGAGACTTTATTTAAGCATTTTAAAAAATAAGGATGATACTATTTCTCAGTAGAGCAAGAGCTTCTAGGATGTCTGTATCCTTCATTCTTTCATGCTCAGGACAGGTAATTCCCTTCCTACAGAAACTATTCATTTCTTAATACACCATTTGTTAATGAATGATATTAGCTTTGCTCACCATGAGTTCTAGCAACAAAGGGGAAAAAAGTGACATCGTCAGAAAGTGCAGACTTGTATTAATTATGCTCCACATGAGTGCTTGTATCAGCAGACAGCGAACAAGATACCTCACACATTTCTAATTGGGCTGCTGCCAGTGGCAGTGTTGGGGCACACACAGATCCTCTGTTTTCAGCCCTTGAGCTGGAGGTAGTTCTGTGCAGGCAGAGCCCAGCTTTCAGCCTCTTTCCCAGCCTCCTATTAAAGTCTCTTTGTGCAACTTAAACTTTGTGGTTTAAGTATTTTAACAGTTATTCAGGACTAGAGAGAAAACATTCAGTTGTCCCCACCCTGCTGAACTGTTTTGCATATTTCCCAATTTTAATCCTTTTCTGCTCTTATGACAGAGGGTGATTTAATCTTATAATGTGATGCCGAGGTTAAATGATAAGTATAGACTGATAAACGTGACATACTGATATTTAATGTATTCATCTCCACTCTGCAGTTCTAAAAACAATGATTAGTGATTGGAAAATGAGCTTATCGTGATTTTATTTATGGAACATAATTAATGAATCTGTTTTTCAGTGAATAATTGCAGTTATCAACTGAAAATAATAGTAGAAGCACACATTAAATAGGTCAGATTAAGTAAAATTTTAAATGTATGTTCCCATGTCTCTCAAACAATTTCTGTCTCATGGGTTGTAGGGCATTTTTTTGACAAGTGTTCTCTTTTCTTCATGTTTATGTCTGAAATCCAAACACAGGTTTATGCTAACCTCTGTGGGCAATTAACTTATATTCTTAATAGAGACAACTCCCAGTTTGGAGGGGTTTCTTCTTCTTCAGTACAGGAATGTCTATAAAAATATGAAATGACAGATTTTAAGATTCTTTTTGAAGGTGACTGATTTTCCTTCTCTACATATTCAAACAAAATAGTGAAATACTGTGCTGGTTTCACATGTTGGCATAAAATTAATACACTTTCAATTCGCCCACAGTAGGAATTTAGAAGCTGTAAAATGAACTTCTACATGTGCCAAAAGCCACTGCCAGGCACCAGTGGCAGTCTGATGAGTACATAAGATTACTTTAAGACTGTTGTACACCTAAACATATTCACTAAGTCTTCAGACAGACTTTTTCTCGACCTCTGTTTGAAGCAAACAAAAAAAAAGAAGACAGAAAAATGAGAATTTTCCCTCAAGGGAATGCATCCAAGAAAGGAAAACAGCATTTGCTACTACTGGCTGATCTTAAATCAGCCAAGGAATTTAAAACATGCCAAGTAATGCTGGCCAACTTGATTTTTAAACTCATAAGCCTTGAAAAATGACAAAACCAGAATTTAATCTGCATGTTGGTAACCTTTAGGTTAAATCAATTACCTGGATTGAATCATTGCAATTTGCTAGGGGGTATCACATGCCTCTGTCTTTTGTAAGAGCTTTCTTTTTTATATTCTTAAAGATGTGCTACAAATTATTATTTGAGCTTTTTGGATTTTGCTGTCACAAGCCTCAGTTAATGTGACTGCCTCTATAGTTTTCTACTGACTCTACTAATACGTGCTTGAACTGCCCACAAAGTCTTCACAATTTTTGAGCCTCGCCCAGTAAATAATAAGTATAGAAGTATATAATAAAGAAAAGTGCAGAGACACTCAAATTTGCTTTAACCCTAGCTATTATTTATGCAAGGAATTGTTCTCTGGTCAAGAATCTTCACAGTTAAGAAGCAGAGCTTGCCAGTGTAGACCTAGAACGCAGCCAAGGCAGCATGTCTTGGGACTTGAGCTAGATCAGGCCATGCCAAATGAAAAACTGAAAGAAAACCAGGCCCAAATGAACCAAAGTAACTGTCAAATTTTAAATGTGCTCATGAGCATTATTTACCTTCTCGTTGCCTTTGCTTGTGTCAGTAATGCCTGCTGAGTGTCATGAAGGTTTGTTTGAGATGCAAGTTGCCTTCCCAGGGCAACTAATCCTCATCCAGGCACCAGAAATGTGTTTCTCTCTTCTGATGTGGTCTGTTTTCATGTTTTAGGTATCTGTTTATACACAGGTAAGTGTATTAAACCCTGATTTCAGAACCTCAGGAATTAAAGTAAACCATCTGTGGGAATGATAGGTAGCTAGAAAAGAAATTTCTAGATATCAATATTTCTCTTACATATTTGGCTCCTAACCTTATTAGTACACACACTAGTGCTGGTGATGCAACAACTTGCTTTATTCTTTGTTACAAGACCTAATTTTCAAAAGTATTTGTAAAAACTCAGCCATTTGTAAACACTGACAAAACAGAAGCTCTCTGCTCTGAAGGACAGAGAAGATATATTCAGTGGTTGCAGTTGCAAACAGAAAGAAACATAATTTTCCTCTCTTCAGAAATTCCTAATGAGGTAGTTTCTGCAAATCTCCCCACACACAGGAAAGCTCTTTGCATCAGGGTAAACTGAAATCTGTGCTAAATATAGTCTGTTTCAATGGGAGGGAGGGGAGGGCTTCTAAAGGCACAAATGCCATCTCTACAAAGCTCACTCCCCTGGCTGCTAAGGTCCCCAGGTTAACACATATACGGTGCTTTTGATTTATGATATAGACAGCTGTAACAGATGAATGGCTTTAATTTACCAAGCCAGAAAAATCAGCATTAAAAAAAAATTCTTTCCTTACCACTGCAACTGAGAAGGTTTAGCAAGGCTTATGTGAGCGCTGCAGCAGATGCCTGACACAGAGGACCTGTGGCTGGCCACACCAAAAATGGTGGCTGGTTTCTGTCTCTTAGTGAAGGTGTCACATATCATTCAGAGGGAATCAGAGAACACAACAAATGAGTCCCTGATAGTTTTTTTAATATCTGTTATGTTTGAAATGTCAAGCAGAGAAATTTGATTCAAAATTCAGCCTTTCTTGTCTCTAATTAGTCTCACCAAAATCTCATCTGGGAGATGAAAGCTAGAGAGATGTTCTTCAGTTCTTATATCTTTTACAAGCTTTTTTTACAAGTTTTTACAAGTTTTGTTTTTTTTTTTTTTTTGGAAAATAGTAAGCATTCTTAAATCCATTGAAGTAAACTAGAATTCTCTCAATTGCCAGGATAAGGGTCATGTATGAAATACTGCCTATGACAGGCTTAAAATCTGACAGCTTTACAAAGCAAAGGCACCAGAAGGATAACCCCTGGCTATATCCAGCCTCAAAGGAAGATTCTCCTGGCCTGTTTCCATGCCCCATACTCTGAAAGGTAATCAGGTGTAGTAAGGAAATCATCCTTCCATCAAAATCCCACTTGCTTTTCCCATTGGCAACAGTCATTACCTGTAACCACACCTTAAATCTGCTATAGGTTGTGTCACCTGAGATATGTGAGTACATATTCCTAAGTAGCTTTGGACAGATATATCTGCAACTTGCCCTCCTTGTGGTTTTAATTTTTGTTTTGAAAATGCAGTGCTTCGTCAACCCAATGTGGTTTGGGGTTTTTTCTGTTAATACCTTCAGATGTCTGCTCTTCCTCTATTTCATCTGGAGTTTAGAAGCCACAACCACCAACAGACCCAAGGGCATTCAGTTTGTCACTTCTACAGTTTCTCAGTAGACTACATCATTGTGCAAACAACAAGCAAGAGCAAACAATCCAGACAAATAGTGGTGATACTGTTGAGTTGTGATTCCTGAGGTATTCTTGGCAATATTATTTTATGAGAAGAAATAGCATGTTTAACTAGGAAAGCACTTGATTCTTCTCAAATGATAGGAGGCCTAAGATCTCTTTGGTGTTTTTCTTCTTTCGTCTCCAGCAAGAAAGATAACAGTAACGAAAGTTGGGCATCTCAACACTGCCAGTTCTTACTAAATTCATTAACTTCATTTATTAGGCTCTCTGTGGATGCTTAGTTTATACTCATATATCAGTCCCAAGCTACTTAGAATCACTAACTGAAAGACTGAGTTATCAGAGAGTGCAGCTTCCAGTCAAAAGATTTGGTTTTAATTTTTCTTGGCAAGGATCACAAGATTATGCTACTAAATATGGCCATGAAGATAAATTCTCATGTTCTTTTAGACTTTCAAATTCTTCTTTATTGCAAAAGATATGCTAAGATAAAGTGGTATGCATTTGAGATTTTTCTCAGATTTTTTTTCTCAAATGTTATTTGTAATCATTATCCTAGTTCCAGGTCTGGGATACAGTTTCTTATGAAATTTCTTTAAAATTTTCTTTAAAAGCTTCTTAGTCTGAGAGTCATTTGACACTGAAGAAGATACTTAAGGGTGCTGAAGCATAGTCCTGTAAAACTTTAATTTGGATCATTGCAGTTCAAAATTTGTGAATGAAAAGGTCAATCTATAGCATATGTTTATCTTTGCAAGTGACTAATAATCTAAAATTTAAAAAAAAATTAAACCTCATTGCAGTAGAAAATAGATCTGATCTATAATCTTCATAGTAACTCTGGGTTTCATTTTACTACACTGGTTTAATAGGTTATTACGGCAATCCAGCTGGTGTTCCAGGAATAGATCACTTTGCTTCTATGAGTGGGAATTATTTTGTCCTCACATTTATCAAATATTCTGGCCAGCTGGCAATCTTTGCATACTTGGCTCTGTACTACACCAGTCCCAGTGGGTGCAAATAATCTATAAAACCTTGATGTGGGGGATTAGATGGGTTCTAAGGGGACATCTGTGAAAACATGGGTGAAAACCTTGGAGACTTATGCAGACGCTTGCCAATGGTGTGTCTACTGCTTTTCTACATGGCTGTGAATTATGTAACACAAAGTAATGCACTTAGAGAAAATTAATTGAAAACACAAAATTAAACTGCACAGGGATATGATTTTCCAACATGCAGGATACTATTCAAAACCTGTCTATGAGAACCAAATGAAATACGTTTTTTTCCCCTACTTTTGGCTCTTCAATCAGGAACAGAGTTGGGAATATTCTTGTCAGACGTTTGACTGTTACTTTGGCATTCTGCTCTGCTGGCCCAGTAAATATCATCAGTCTCTAGGGAATGTGATAAACATGAGAAGTTTTGCTAAACTGAATATAAAGAATTTTACCAGGAGTTATAGTAAAACATACATCAAACACAAAACCCAACAGACTGGGCTACTAACATAATTACTGAAAAGAATAAATCTTTTGGGCATTCTTATGACTTTCTATCCCTATTTAGAGCACTGAGAGGTGATGATTTTCTACTAAGTGAAGAAAATGATAAATGTATTAGTCTTACAGTCTCAAACAGTGCTATGAAGGCCTAAACCACATAATTCAGATACAGGAGTGGTGCACCTAAGTGAATTTTAACAGAAAAGAAAATAGAAATACACTAATGAGCATCAAATTTTGACCTGTCAGAGGTCTAGTGAACTTCCACACAAGACTGTTGTGCTTAGAGTACTGCTGCATAGAGGAGAAATGAAAGCTTGAAAGGGAGAAATCTGGTTCCTAACTGAGACTCTGAATTTGAAGGGTTTATGTGTGGGTGTCTAAGTTCATAGTACAGTCTGCAGGAGCCAGGCAACAGAACTGGAAAACAGCTCCACTGACAACATCCACCGCCAGCAGCACTCAGCTCTCCCAGTGCAGGTGCTGAGTATTCTTATCTGCATCCTGAGGAATGCTGCCTGCGCCTGCACTCCCAGCCAGGAGGGTTTGGAGCAGCTTTAGCTCTGCTGTCACACCTGCCAGGCCTGTCTCCAGCCAAGGCAAGCAGTGTGCTGCAGTACAGCAAAACTATCAGTTGTTCTGATATCCCAGCCTTTAAAATGTACACTTACAGACAGTACAACTTCGCTGAACTCTACTGAGAACATGAGGGTTTCATCCATTAATGGTCAAAAATCAGTAGGAGTGCTCCTGGAGCTCATGGTTCCATTTGAGGGCTGCTCAAATGAAACTAAACACCTTTATTTAAGCAGCTGATGTTTTTTTTCCTGTGTGAATGAATGATGAATTCAATTTTTCTGCTGATTTTCATTGCCCAGAGCTTTTCTTAGTATAGCACAGACCTGAACACAAGTAGATCCCAAATGTGTCTTAGTCTGGAAATAAATCCCCACTCCACCCCACAGATAATGTCCAAACATAATATTGAAAAATATACAGTGGGAACTGAACTGGTGCTGCCATTAATTGAAGCTTAGGAGCATGTGTAACATATGGATAGGGTGATTAGCAAGTTAAAATACACATGATAAAAGATAATAGCCAATAGAGAAAGCATGATACACTGTATATGGCGCTGATTGCATCCCATTAAGAAGAGGAACATAGCTCGAGTTCAGTAGTTAGACCCTAGTGCGTGCCCTGTCAAAAACATTACACTTGTCCATCAGATTGACACTGCTCTCAATAAAGATAACCTGGCTTTAAAAGAGTCCACTGTGCTGCTAGGGAGTGTTAAATCTCATGGCTAGAGGAAGTGGCTTTGGAAATAGGCTTAATGTCATGACCTAAGGAAGAAATGCCTTTGGGTTGGGAAGCATTGACTGCGCCTCCTGAAGGGCCAGGACACCTCAGGTGCTGCTGAGGAGAAAAGGGACATATCCTGAAAAAAATCACCAGGTTTTTGAACATCCTGCTGGTTTGAAAGCTGCTACAAACTTTGTTTTCTAGAATAAGACAAAGTAAAAAGTGAGTTAAGCTCTTGTATTTTCTACAATGAGCTTATGCTGCCTGATATCAGTCAGTCCCTGTACTCACTGCCTGTGCAATCTAATTTAACACAAATCCTTGAGATCAGACAAGTCCAGTTTGGCTTATGCCATAGATCCACTGACCAAAGAGAACAAACACCCAGATATCCAAAGAGACACTGCCTGAAGGCCTTCCTGAATCCCTCCCCTCATTCCTCCCTGCCAAGTTGCCAAGCACTTGATGTCCTTGCACCACAGCCACAGGTGCAGCAAGGAGCCTTGTGTCCTTGCTGCCAGCCTCCCACAGATTTGGGGGTCACCCTCCACGGGGCATTTAAACATTGGAATGGGCTGCCCAAGGAGGAGGTGGAGTCACCCTTCCTGGAAGTGTTCAAGAAATGAATGGATGTGGCATTTAGTGTCACGGCCTGGTTGACAAGGTGGTGATTGGCCAAAAGTAGGGCTCAGTTGTCTCAGAGGTCCTTTACAAGCTAAAAGATTCCGTGATTTCCACAGTGTTGATGAACTTCAGCACAATCTGCAGGTGTCCACAGAGCAGGAGCTCCCTCAGAGGCAGCCAGGAGCACTTGGAGCTTAGTAATTCATTTTAGATCCTAGGGGAGGTGCTGGCAGGGAGACTGAGGTACCTTTTTTGCATGTGAGCTGGGCTATGTCTCAAGAGGCAAGATGTATTGATATTTATCTTGGAATAAAATATATATAGTCTCATAAATATTGGAGTAATAATCCTAAATTTCAGCTTTACTAAAGTGCTTTTTTATACCAAGGTATAATGTATTTTGCAGGGGGGGGGTTTTGCAGTGTCAGGTGCTATCCACTCTATGATTTGCACTGTTTAATAAATCCAAAGAAGTTATGAATATGTTTTAGTATTTTTTCTTTTCAATCTTCCTGCACAATGGAAGAGAGAAAATCCACAAAAAACAAATTATTAACTCCGACCTTGTTAAAGATCTAAACCAAAATGAAATCAGAGAATACAGTTTTTAAATCAAGTTAAAGGGGAAGATAAATGTTGAACTAATATTAAAAAGAATATGAGTATCTTTAGAAAATAAATGGTTGCTCTTGTCTTCAGGGTTCTCTTTTTGGCCTAGTTTTCTTTTAAGTATGAGCATCCCAAATGTATGCTATGTTATATTGCATTTCTCCCTGATCTCAACTTCAAAATAAAGAATTTTCTATGTTATGTTGGGCAGTAGGTTTTCCTTCTTTAAAGGAATCTAGGAAAGCTATTTTCAAAACTTACTCCTTTTTTATAGGAAATATAATTATAGAGCACGACCAGGAAACTCAACAAACTACATTTTAGCAGCATCTTTGCCACTAATAACATACACTCATACCACATGCATTTTGTCCAATAATTCTTTACAGTCGTTTTTTTGCTGGATATGTTTCAACTGCAAAAGTAAATATTTTCAAGAAAAAAAGGGAAGGAAATGCTTTAGCCCACCAGTAGCCTAACCCTAATGCACCAATGTTCAGATGAAATCTTATAGAACATTAGATAGAACATACAGAACATATAGATCTTCCTGGGTTTGCTTGTTTCTTGCTGTTCAGTTCAATTTAGGGTGGAAAATTTAAAGGAAAAAAAAACCGCAAATTAACCTTAAACCAAAAATTAAATATTGATCCAAGTGAAAAACTGCTTCAGCTCTGTTTGTGAAGAAAGAAGCAAGATTTTCTACCAAGCAAAGGACAGGTCAATGCTGGGAATCAGCACAGGCTTCTCAGTTGAACTATTTATTGAAATAATTACATCTTGAAGGGGTTGCATTTATCTATGAAGAACATGATAATCCCTGAATTAAATGTAAATTGCTTAGAACAGAGGATAGGCACTTCCTACAAGAGGGTGATGTATGAAATGCAAAGAAAAAACGGTATGTCTTAGTAATTTTTCCTGTTTGTAATTTTAAAGTATATTTATTTTACTTATGGACACTTTTTTAAAATGAAATAACACCATGCTGCAAAATTAAGTAAGCTTCAAAATTCTGTAGCTTAGACTTTTCTGTAGTCAGGATTATCGTGACAGACGTTTAGATTTTATTACTTACTGAGAGGTTATTAAACCGCATGTTATCAAATGTATCCCATTCTCTTTAGATACAAAATAGTTACTATTTGGTCTGAATTGACAAGATGTTGGCGTGCACTGATGTGTGACAGAACTAAAAATTTAAAAATGGTAAGGTATAAAAAAACTTTCCCCAAAAATACTTCATAATGTTGACAAATCAAAAAAAAAAAAAAATCTCTTCTTTTACAAATTTTGTGTACCATGTACACACTCAGGGATAACGTGAAAGCACTCTCTCTAAAAACATATCTTGTAAAGTTCTGACACAGATGTCACTTTCCAGAGGCTAAAAACTGGAATGTGTCACTTCAGTGGTCTGGGAATATCAACAATCAGACTTCTCTCTCTCTCTTTTTTTTTTTTTTTTTAATTAGCTAAGAAAAATACACAGGGTGCATAGTCTAATCTCTATAAATTTTTAGTTAAATGTGCTTCCAGCATTAAAATATTATCCTTTTTTCTGAAATACATCCACTACCAAATATTTTGAAGTTTTTATAGTTATAAAAGACAAAAACACAATGTCTTCTACAGTACACTCTGAAGATGCTGATAGGTCTGAAGTCCCTTAAGAGAGGTCAGTTAGAAAATCTGCTTATTATGAGACATGCACTGCTTCTTAAAAGACATACACAACTGATAAAATAACATTTTTAAATACATTTTTCCAGCCTACTGCTTTTCCAACCTTGATTTCCTCAGTCTTTTCATTTACATGGTTAAATTCACACAAAGGACTGAATTTTCAAATTGCTGTACCATGGTTTCAGCTATGTCTCTCCCATTGACTTTTTAATGAGAGCTATCTTGAAAAAAATCCCAAATAGTTTTATAAAAATGTAGCCTTCTGCTGCTTTCTCTCTCTGACTGATGAGTACTGTGATTGCAGGGGTGGGAGGTAAGAGACAGATAATAAGAAATTTCAACTCAAAGTGTCTTGATGACACATGAAAGATGAATTGAAAATGCTTTAGTTTAGAAATTAGTTTTCATGGCTTTTAAGGTGATTGATGAGATGACTTTGAACTCGATCTACCTTGCAGTGGTCACTGTGCTGGAGCAGCAGAAGGCATGCAGTGTGAGTGTGTGTACGGTGCACTCCAGGGTTATCTACCCATCTATTTAAGCACTTCTGAACAGCCAAATTTATCACATCGATAGGATGTAAATACAGGGAACTGCTGTTTTGCAAAAAGATTCTTTTTTGTAAGAAAAGGGACCTTGCTATAAATAAAACCTGCCACAGCTCTTAGGCACCAGTTCCAGGAGGACAGGGTAGATAAAAGGTAGGCACACATGGGGAAGATGAGAGGAAAGGAAAAGTGGTGAGTGCAGGGGTGGACATCAAACTCAGCCCTGAATCCACAAGAGTCTAAGGGAAGAAACACTCATCTGAGCCTTGGTAGAACAGGGTTCAAGTCTTTGGTCTTCTGGTTCAAATGAGTTTGTTCTTGGATTCCCCATGTTACTTGGTTACTCCAACACTTTTGCTCTGTATAAAGGAGAGCCTGGGAAGGGGAGGCCAAACCAGTGAAACCCTCACACCCTTGTGCTTCCCTCTGATGTGCAAAACCCAGCAGTGAGCTCTCAGCTGACAATTCTGAGATGACATAAAAATCAGTCTCTGTGTCTTTTATTTTTTTCTTATGAAAAGCTTTTAGAAGTTCATCCCAGTGTGGAATAGGATTTTTTTTTAAATCTTAATAACTTTATCAGAGTGGGGAAAACTTGTCCACATAGTTTTATGTGCAAGTATTTCATTTGCCCCTCAGGATATTAATATCACACTCAAATTGGAACTGGAGATCAAGACTGAGATTTGTTTCAGGTCACTTTGAAATTAAGCTTAATATCTTGATGAATACTTAGTTAAGGATCATCAGGTTTGTTAGAAATTATCCCACACTATTGTTGTTTGGAACGATGAATTTTTTATTGCTTTCCTTCTAGTCATTTCTATTTTCAAAGCCTTGCAAATTAATTTTGGTTCTGCCTTTTATTGCTAAAGGTTTACAGAAAGCAATAGTGAAAAGGAAAAATCATGACTGGTATTTTCAAAATCCAAGTGCAACCGTGCCCATCTGCGCCCTTCTCAAGCAGGGATATTGATAGAGACCCCCACTTCCCTGCCCTCAGCTGTGTGACATTTGGACAGCACCAGAGCTCAGGCATGGCTGGTGATGCATACCCAAGTCCTGGATTGTAACCACACCTAACGAGACAGCTAACTCTGACTTCTGCTGAAGAGTAAGATCAATTTTATTTTAATGACATCCTCAGGCAGCCCATTCTACTGCTCATCTCTATTTCTGCAGCTGGAATGCTTTCCTAAATGTCTAATTAGAATCTCCCTTACCACAACTTAAGCCCCTTACATTCTTATCCAAAATTCCTATAGATTCCTATATCCAAAATATAAATGCCTATATGCAACAGCCTGTCTCTTTTTCCCAAATCACTTATTACATTCCCTTCTTTCTTTTCCGGTAGTATCACAGTAACATATATGACATCATGGGATTATTTTTATCCAGACTTAGGTAGGTGCCAATAAGGCAAATAGTTGTGGCAAATCTTGTTTGCTTAGTGCTTCTCACCCAAAACAACTTTCTGGTCTTTCCCCAGCAAGCAAGGAAAGGAACAGGCTGTATTGGGATGCCAGCCCAGAACTGGTGCTCAAGTGCTGAAGATTGAGAAGCACAGGAAAGACAATGTCCAGACAAATGCAAACAATCAAATTACAAGGGCTATAGATAAAATCTCTTTTTCCTTTTTCCCTGAAGTGTTTTGGTATATAAACTGCTGGCAGTACATGCCACTATATGATGATGATGTGGATGATTCTACCATGAGATACATTTTTGCATCCTTGACATATAAAGTCTGGTTTGAATTTTGTGAGTGTGAAACACCCCAAGGGACTCTGGTTTTGACAGAAGGCTTTTTCCTGCCATCTTACTCAAATGTTTATTTTCCTTGTACCATAATTTGGAACTGGTTCCTGTGAATTCTTCCACTTCAAATACAACTGGAGTACAATTATATTATCTTCCTATCATTTGTTGAGTGTTATGCTCTCATTTGACCTAAAGTGACTATCTAAAATTTTGAGATCTCAAACACAGGCAGAAAGTCCATGGAAGGAAGATGGCAATTTAACTACTGAAAAGATAACAGAGTAATTTCTTACTTATACTTTAAAAATGGTGGTTGTAGGATCAGTTTCAATGGGATTTAATCTGATCAGAAAGAGAAGTTTGAACATATTTTTATTTAAGAATAATAGTATTCCAATGAGAGGGGCATGTTGGTTTGTTTGTTTGTTAGTATTAGGATTTATTTTATTTAAACTCATACCCCATCTTTAACAGAATGGACTAGGGGCAAATCCCTAATGGTAGCACTAGTGGGTGTCCGTAATTACTTGTAGCTGGAAGAGCTGCTAGGAAGCAGCTTGTGGAGAACACTGCTTCTTTTTTAATGCCTTATGGAATTTTCTAGCACGCTGTCTGGCTCTTTTTGTTATCTGCCAGCAGATCTCTGAATGCATGACCCATAGCAAAATCTATTTACAGGGTGAAAAACCTGAGTATCAGTAAGTGTTAAGCTGATTAAAAAAAAAACACATCTAAAAACCCAAACTAACAAACTAGTGCTTGGGGAGAGAGAATGTTGACTTTGAGTGTTTGGTGGTTTTTTTTTTTTCTTTAAAATACTCTAATCATGTTTCACTTCAGTCTGAGCATTAAATTAGAAGGTGTAAGTGAAAGAATGAATATTTACAGAAAAAATAATGGAAAGATTCCTAGAATAATTCAAACACATTAGTTGTGATAATTAACCATTAAAGAAAAATACTAGTAGCACCACGAATTAATAGCATTATAAATATTCATAATTCAAAGCCTTTTAAAACAGTTTATTGTGCAGAATACTAATTTAAATCTAACCTCATTTTTAAAATCAGAATATTCAGTCAGGCTTAAAAATTAATATGTAGTATTTGTTAGAAACTGGATGTGCAGAATCAAATGGCATATATTTAGCCTTCTGGGATGAAGCTTCTGTAGCAGTCCAGAGAGTATCACCATGAGGGCAAGGTTTGCAGAAGTGGCCAGAAGCAGCTATTAAACCAAATCTCTCCCCACCAAAAGCATGAGCATAATGGTGATTTAAGAAATTCATCCCAACTTGTTTTTCCAAGAGGCGGGCATTGACCTGAGATGAAAAGGGATGTAGTGCCTGTGTGTGTGTCATTGTCACCCAGGCTTGGCTCTGAGTCTGAATTCAGAGTTTATTGATTCCCAGCTAAAGCTTTGCCCTGGGGCTCTGGCATCCCATCTGACATCCTATCACACAAGTAGAAGGAGTGGGAATGTGGTAAGATAAGCATTTTGTGAGGGACAGTCTGATTGTAGGTGATGATGACACTTGCTAAGGTCAAAGCTTAAATCCCAGGTCCTTACACAATGCAGATGGGTCAGCATCAAGAATAGAACACACATTTGTCTTAACTTAATGTCACCTGGGAAAACCTCCACATGAGGGTCATCTAGCCCCGCAATTGAAGAAAACTTGCTGTCTGGAAAAGGTCATATCCTGCCACATATCATTTATATGTGTAAGAGTGATATTGTTTATCAATTGATCATACGGAAGTATTGATTGTAGATTATTAGGATATCAAGTGACCTTCATAGTTGTTAAACAATTTATTCAATGTTAGCCTGCTCAGAGGTATTTAACTGTTTTTATAAATCCACAAGAAAATACAACCTGAAGGTCCATGTAGCTCAGATAGAATTGTAAAGCAATTTGGCCACTTTTTCCTCTAAAAGTTCAGGCACATGAATCTGCACAGTTACAGACCTGGACAGCTCTGAAAATATAGGTGTTAGGTTAAAGTATTAGAAGAATTACCGATCCCCCAGCCCTGTGCCCCATTGGAGCTTTATTGCTCCATGGCAGCAGAAATGTTTTATGGCAGGTATTGTAGGGGATATAGAGACAGCTCTGCTGCAGGCTGTTCAGAGAGACTTATTGCAGGTATATTGATAGGATGAAAAGAGGATCTTCAACTAGTAGAATTTGCCTTCTACTGCAGGAAAAGCCCTGCAGAAATCAGTCATGTGGTTCTCCAGCAGAACCCCATGCTGGCAGCAGTGGGGGCTGGGAGGTTCCGACCTCTCCAGCACATATTTGTCTGGTCAGGCAGTTCTGTCTCAGGCCAGCTGTTGCCTCCCTCTCCCTGAGAACTTAGCTGCTTCCAGGATGCTTCCACTGGCCAAAGTGACACAGAAACTGGCAAGAATTTCTCTCCTGATGCAGTGATTTTGCCTCTCAGCCCCTGGATTTTCAGCTGGAGAAGAAGACTTTGCGGTTATTGGAGGGAGAGTCTTGGGGAGAGAGCCTGGCCAGAAGTGCTTTGCAGTAGAACAATCTTGGGCTATTGATCCTGGTTCCACTCTTGAAACTTAATTTGGAGATTTAAAGGCATAAAAACCCATTCTGGTACATTAATCTGATTTCCTGTATATCACAGGGTATACAACTTTGTTCATTAAATCAATTCTGAACTAAGTATTTTTATTTAGCAAGAAGTATGGCAGGGAAGAGTTCCTTGGCTGAACGAGTAATTTTTCAAAAAAATTGGAGACTGGAGTGTTGGTGCAGCATTCACCTTTGACAGACAAAGAAGTTCGTTACAAGTCCTATTTGTCTGGTTTGACCCACAAAAAATAAATAATCTTGATCTTAAACCAGTGCCAAAGCAACTTTCTTTCTGACTATTAAATTTTTACTCAAAAATTATGCTGATCCCAGATTAACTTGATGAGGATAAATCGGTTTAGTCTAACAGTTGCAGCATATCAAATATACTAACAACCCCAAATCATAAAAATAAAGGATTAGCCTTTAAAAAATATACAAATTGATTTCTTGGTTTCCTCTTCTTAAACCCGGAATGTCATTAACATCTACTGCACAAATAACACAGATAAATTGCTTCTAATTTTTTCTTCTACAAAATGTCATGGTTTCATCCAGTCTGAGATGGAAGGGAGGATATATTTGCCTCTTTTTACAATTTAAAGAATAAATAGTCACAGTCAGAGCTGCCAAGTGTTCCCACTTGTAAAACAGGTACCTTCTAAGACAATGACTTAGAAATATTTCAGTGCTGGCTATGTATTTTTGCAAGGTTATTTTAGAAATACTATATAGTGTATCCACAGGAAATATGTATATTATTTAAATTAGAAATGGTTACTATAAGCTTCTGATTTTAGATAACAAGTGCTAGAACTTGTCTCATCTGGGAGAGGAGAGAGCACTTTTAATTATCTCCTTGTGTAGAAATTAGTTCATCCGTATGTCACAAATATTTCTTGCA
This sequence comes from Sylvia atricapilla, assembly GCF_009819655.1. Lineage (NCBI taxonomy): Eukaryota > Metazoa > Chordata > Aves > Passeriformes > Sylviidae > Sylvia > Sylvia atricapilla. The sequence continues at coordinate 95,036,432 of NC_089141.1, forward strand.
ATGCAGGCAACACCTCTGCACCAAGAGTCTTTGCAGGGAAGAGAAAGCAGCTTTAGAAGGGACAGCAAGTCCTGAAGGAGATGACTGTCACAGGAGCAGCTGCCAGTAAATCCTGCCTAATGCCAGTGTGTGTCATCTGCTCCCCCAACCTCCAGGGTATATGTCTGGTCTTCAAACAAGAGAGTCATTTTCCTTTTATTTCTGCAGAAGAAGTGAAGGTGCTACTTTAGGTAGAGCAAAAAGCTTTTTACTTTTCATAATTCATGGAAACCATTTAAAACTATAAATATGTCAAAATGAAAATTGTACCCATGTCAGCATTACAAGGATATAGATCTTGGCCATTTTGTGTAGAGTGAGTTTTTCTTCACTGACCTTAAAAGTTTCCTTCTCCAGGGTGTGGCTCTGGAGAATCTGTTCTTCCAGCTTTAACTCTGCCTTTTGTCTGGATCTCAAGAATTGGGGAAGAAGAAGAGCCAGAGATGGAAGAGTTAAGGAAAAAATGCATAGTTGTTTTGGTCTTATCCTTCCTCCCTAACAGCTGTCTTCTACAAAGCTGGTAAAAATGATATCATGTAGCCCAGGAAAAAAGGGGGTCTCTTAGACCTGGCACCATGCTTTACCATGCAAAATAGGCTGGGTTTTTGCTTGTTTTTGGTCCCAGTGAGCCTTACAGCTCTCACAGGGGGTAAAATTCATTGAAGCTGGTGGGGGTATCCATTGCTCTGGTAACAGTTCCAGCTGTCCAAGGAAGCAGTTAAATGGGTGTTTGTTTAGTAAGGCACAAAGAAATGCTGGACCACAAATGCCAAAGAGTGTGACAAATAAATCCAGGGTATAGTACTCGCTGGAGTATATCACTGTTATGAAATAAGCAGGAAGAAAAGCTCAGTAATTACCAGTGGAGACATAGTAGAAACAAATATTACAGTGAAAATTTGTGGTCTAGAAATATTTGCCAAACTGTAAGCAAAGATGCTCAGGCCAGAGACAGAAGTTCCACAAGGGCAATTTGACCACCTTCTTGTGAAGCTGCTGGGGAAATGCCCCACCTAATGAGAGTTACACCTTTGCCTCTGCACTCTCAGCAGAAGCAGAAGCTAATTTGAGGATAATTTTACAAATATATGTGTCAGACAAATATTTTCAAGTCCCACATAGCTGTCACACGACAGCCTTCCCCACAACTTAACTACAGACAGACAGGTGAAGATTAATTTGCAGTGCTGTCATAAGGAACATTTTTCTGATGGCTACTTGAAATATGTTTCATTCGTATACCCACAGTATATGTAAACGTTCATAAAAAATTTCTTTCAAGAAATTGAATTATCTGCACATCAAGAGGTTGAAGTTCCTCTCAAAATCAAGATAATATGCAAAATAGTGATATGTTATTCTCGGAGGATGCCCACATTTGGACAGAGATGTAACTTTCCAATTCTGCTGTATTTTTATTTTTTTTAATTCTTTTTAATTGTTTTTAATTCTTACTTCTTCTATGTGTGTTTGTTAAATTGCATAAAGAACCAAATTTCTAGAATCTGAAGTGTTCCAAAAGACTCAGTTCATTTACATCATCCTGTAATATACAGCATCTCGAATCCTTCAGGAAGCAGACCTCTAATAAAGTATGGTTTAGATATAGAAGATGCTTTGCCAGATTCAGCCCTCTCCAGCACCCTTCCTATTTGTCAGAAGAGGCCATTAATGCCAGACACTCATAAGACAAAGGCTGAAGGTCTTAGACTAATACTTAGGTATACCACATCTACACCAGAGTTCAGACAACAGTAATGTTCTTAAATCTGATCATGGTTCACAAAGAATTGACACATTTATAACAGCATAGTTAATTTAAAATAATAAAAAATCTGGATTTTTTTTTTTTTTGGTTGGTGGGTATTGGTTTGCAGTGTGTTTTTACTTCTTTAAAGTTTTTTAATTGGCATCTTTTCTTGGAAAAAAAGAGGTGCCCTTATATTGCTAGTGTTGTCAAGTGTAACTAGTTATTATTACCTAGTTTTTAGTTTACTTATATTCTCTGCATAATAGTTTATATCATCTTCTGGTTTATGCTGTGAAGTCAGCTGTGGAGGTGATTCATTTGACTCTAGACTGTCTTGGTGAGAGGCTGATTTTTTTGTTTTGTTTGTTTTGTGAAAAGAGGGTATTCCCACAGATGATCTAATATTGCAGGTCAGCCCTTAGAACACTTGTAGCACTTGTCATTTGTCATGAGAAACATCTGAGGAGTATTAGCAGCCCCCTGACTCCAGTGAATTATTTTTCATGCCATTTCCATGACATCATTTCCATGGAGACCCCTATTTCTCATTACGAGGGTTCTCCCCCCTGTTTTCATGCTGTTACATGAGAACTATAAAGTCCTTTCAGCCTGTGTAATATTTAATGAGGGAGTTCTGGTTCTAAGATGACTAGTCAACAATGAAAGCTCTATCTGAAAAGCCAGGAAGTGTAAGGAAAAAGTGAATAATTGCCCAAAAATCCATTTTAATTAGTTTTTGCTAAGGAAATTAAGGAAACCATTTTAGACAAGCAGTTAGGAATAGTAATTTAGAAGAAAGTGAGTTACTATTCCTAATGATGCACAAATGGAAAGTAGCTTTGTTATTTTAAGTAAGGAAACATTACCATGGTTCATTCATCACCTTGGTGAGAGCTGAAGCCTACACCTGCATGAGGGGAGAGGTACATTGCAATTTATCCAACTAACATATCCACATATCTGCATATCCAACTAACACAGTGCCAGGAGCAGTGAATTGAGAGGATTCCTGTAGCATAGCAAGGCTGCACATCCTCACACATTGTATAAGACTAGCTTTGGTAGAGGGGGGAAACAAAGCCTTTATTTAAAATATTTTTTAAAAAAATGAAAAGGCAACAACAAAAAAAGCCCACCCATCAAACCACCAACCAACAAAAAAGGAAACATATTCCCTTATCAAAGATAAAGTGCCAAAATCACACTGACACAGATCAGGTCTGAGAAGATAGCCAAGTACCTATCACTGAAGAATGCCTAAATAATGGAAGCAGATGCTATGAATCAAAGTACATTTATTTAGTTTACCTAAGCCTCCTTCCAGAACTGTGAAATAATTTCTAGAATACAGACTGAGAGTTCATGGGAAAAGGTTGTAAATAAGATGTGTCTTGGGACAGTCAGCTGTTTCCTTAATGGAATTAGCAGAAAATGCTGGTTTAATGAATGGATTATATAAAGTTGGGAAAAGTGTTGTTGTTAATACAGAGTATGATTGGGATATCATTTGAGGAGGAGTGAACTAGAATCCTCAGAGTGAGAATGGCTCAATAATTAAATAGCAATATAAAAATAGAATTTGAGCATCAGGATTAAATGTTATAAAGAGACAACAATGGTTCAGAACAATGGTGAGGAGAAAGAAACTGTGAGTGTTTGTTGACCAAAGATGTGTACAAGCACTAGTGGCATGTGACAGTGAATGGGATAAATTAGATCACAGGGTATGGTGGGAAAACCCTTCCAGTGCAGACAGGGAATGATGAATAGTGCCATAGAATTCATAGTGAGATGTAAACTAAGTTCTGGTTACCATTGCCAAGGAAAGATTAATTAAGACAGAAACAAACATAGGGAGGGACATGAACAATGTGAGCACAAGAATACATGTCAAAACGTTTATTTAAGCTGAACATTGACAGTGAGTTCAACATGCAAAACTCACAGGAGAAACAGTGGCCAGGTAATGAGTTTGGTTTCATGTTTGGACTCTGGACCACAGTTTTCTGAAATGCCAGAGGACAGGAGCAGCATTTCAGAATACCTGCCATGTTCCAGTTCTTGGGATTTGACATGGTGTTCTGCTGCCTTGTAAAGTCAATTATTATGGCAAAAAGGGAAATCAAAATACAATAGCTCTTTCTTATGGGAAACCTGTATCTCAAACTTAGCAAATTTTCTCTGAAACTTCCCAAAAAATATCAGCTCATTGCAATCATCAGCTATAAGCATACAAATATTAATAAAGATGGATTTAGATAAACATACAGATGGATTTAGATATACATTGTATTCGTAGACACTGAAAATATAATATATTTGTATAAATATAATACATATAAAGAGAGAGAGAGAGAGAGAGAGAGATACATGTCAGCTATAAAAAACAGCTCACTAGGAGCTGCTCCTAGCCTAATATTTCTAAATGTATAAAAGTAATATTTTCTAAAGTATATACTAAATATATACTAAAATCTATACTAAAATAGATATTTTTTATTATAACAGAAATAGGACCTGCACTGAAAGATTAATAAAAATTAGGACAATATCACATTGAAATTTCTGTTCCTTCATTAATATCCAAACTTTCAAAATTGTCATGTACCATCATTCTTGTGCCTTCATCCAGCTCTATTTTACTCATTATCTCTCTTTCAGCAATGACATTTTCAACAATATCATACAGAGTATGCCTTTTTGTCATAAGGAAGGAAATGGAAATCCATTCAGCAGAGATACAGCTGTTTTTTACTTTATCTGCAGTGATATTTAGGGTATCAAACAGGGATCAATACCTGTTTGATTGCACTAGATGCTCTGTGAACAACAGCAGAGAAGCAGCTCCTTCCCTGAGAGCTCTTTTCATGACTCACAGGGTGAATAAACAGGCAAAGGAAGGAAAGGAGGACAGTTAACCACAAAGGCATGTACTGACATTAGTACTCTAATCATTCACCGAATTATTTTGGCATGCATCATCAACTCTCTGAATCTCTTTATACATTATTAGTGGTAATAGCTCTGTATTAGCCGTTCTTTTTGCTTCTGAAAGAACAAGGAAAAAATATGGAGATTCAGCTTCTGTCTCTGACATTTTAGCTCAGATGTGGGAAATGCACTTGTTAAGGTATATTCTCACACCATACACTGATATTTTTGTCTTATGTATTTCAACTGAAAAGAGCACCAAAATTTTGTTAATTAATATTATCAAATTAGTCGAATCACTCAGCAGACAGTATTCCTACAGCAGCATTCCCACATTCCCAGGGTGGCCTTCCTGCAGGATTTTCATGCACCAAGGAACTGCTGAGCTCTACAGCACACAGCTCTCCATTGCTGTTCCTCAGGTAAGGTGCAGGCACATAACAGGGGCTGGGAGGTTTCTTCTCCTTGGGCATAACAGAGTAATAATAGCATACAGAATTTAAAAATCATCTGCAAAGATAGGAAGAACTGGAGATATTTTTTTCTCATACAGAAAAAAAAATTAACAGAAGGCACAACAAAATATAAAAGGCAGCTGCAAAGTCAAAAGGAATAATTTGTGCTCTACATCCATGCTGAATAGTACAAAAAATAGAACCAAATTTCTATTCTCTATCCTCATCTCCCTCTTGTTACTTCCCTCCCAACCATCAGGCCTGTGTGATCTCACCTAGGATTTGAGCCTTGTTTGATTTACTGAAAGGTGGAAGGGGGACAAATTTACCCTCTTAGTGCACAGTCAAAGCTGTCACTGTGATACGAAGGGTGAGAGCTGGAAAAGAAGTGAAATCTGTGCTGACCCTCAGGCTACAAACCGAATGTTGCATTACTGAGCATCAGCTGGGCCTCCAGGGTGACTGTATCAAATGAAACATAAACAACAGTATCTAACGTGACAGGTCAGAAATTAAAGACTAAATCTGTTTGAGCAATTTACAGTGGTGGGTGGTTTCATCCTGGTGCTTTTTCTTTCCGACAAGAAAAGCCTCCCTTGCATTAAATTATTGTGAGAGTCTGACCACAGTCCTGGGCTTTCATGAATGTAACAACAGGTATTTTTCTACAGTATTCTTGGGGTACATAGATGCTTTGGGCTTTCCTTTTCTTTCTTTTTCTTTATCTTGATTTTATTTGTATTTATGCTTCATTTGAAGACAAGAAAATCAGATGCAATTTTTTACAGTTTGTGTACCTTATTATCTTACACATATCTTCTTGTGACATGATCATCAACACTATTGCTTGAGTCTCCTCAAATGGTGCATTACGCAACTTGAGTGAGAGCTGTCTGTTTTGTTTTCCTTCATGTATTTTTGAGAGATGTTTCCTGTCTATTTGGCTTTGTATTTCAATGCTGTACACAAATAGTTTCTGCTAGTAAATACACACTGCTTTAAGATCATCACAGACAATTCATACTTGTGCCTGATAGATGTAGTGTAGGTGCTGGCAGTCCTATGGGAATTATTTTGTAGCCTCTGGAACTTCAACGGGAATCAGCCCTCTGTCTGTCAAGATGGGTCTCACTTTTAGTGGTCATTACCCTTTTCCATCATTTATATTTGTTGAATACTTCCTGTGGAAGACTACAAGAAAATAAAAAGACTGACATATTGATTTTTTTTCCTTGTCAAACATATTAATTTGAAAAGATCACAATATTGAGGTTGTAAATACTGCAAGGAACACAGAGACCTTGGAACGCCCTACAAGTGCTTTTTTTTTTTTTTTGATATCCCAGTTATTTCTCAATCATTCTGAGATTAGTCTTCATATTCAGAGAGCCAAATTGTGGCAGAGACACAAGATTTTGTCTGTGTCTACAGCAGCAAGAAGCCCCACACAAAAGGAGCACATGAGTAGTAACCAGAGGTGCAGAGGATCCCCTCACTGCTCAATAAGCATGCGGTGGCAGAGGATGGAGATTTGACCCCAACCAGCAGCCAAGCACCCACACAGCTGCTTTTCCAATGCCCACTCCCAGGAGGACATTGGAGAGAATAGGAAAAGCAAAAGCAATTAAACTTTTGGATCAGGACAAGCTAAAGCGATGAAGGGGGAAAAAGAAGTGATGCAAAAGCAATGACTCACCACCTCTCACAGATAGTGCCCTGCCAGTCTCCAAGCAATAGTCACCCTGGAAGCTGAAAACTCCCTTTCTTCTTCCACTACCCCAGATTTTATTGCTGAGTATGAAGTTATATGGTGCAGAGTATAATTTTGACCAGTTCGGGTCAGATGTCCTGGGTGTTACCACTCCCACCCTCCTGCTCACCTCTAGATGACCTCCTGGAAGGACAGAGTGAAAATAGTAAGCATTGACCTGGTGTCCAGCAGCCATTCAGCAAAAATTGATGTGTGATCAACAGCAAGTCAGGCACAAATCCAAAGAGCACCATAGGGTCTGCTATGAAGAAAGCTAACTCAATCCAAGTCAGACTCAATTCAGGGACTGGAGATTGTTACTTTAGATAGCTCTTGCCTCACCTCAGTAGCTCCATGATGATGCCCATTATCAGCTGGACCACCTTCTGAATGTGATTTTCTGATGGGCATCTTACATCACAATTTCATCTGAAAGATACCCAGTTCATGCACTCCTGAACCAGTGTAAAATCTGAACCAGAGCCTGGTAAATCTTTCAGAAGAGCACAGCCCATCTGAGCTGCAACACTGATGTGGAAAGCAGGGAGCCTGTTCCCAGCTTTCAGCCAACCTAGTACCAGAAATGAATACTCCTGAGAGATGTGGTACAGCAAGGCTCAACTAGGAATTCTTGTGGCCACAGTTCCTCACCAGGTATCAGCCCCATTCATCTGAGCTGGGGAAACAGATGAGAGTATGAGACTAACTTTTCTGCTCCCCCTGAGAAGCAGGAATTGCCAACAATGAGCAGGTCTAACAACTGTAAACTGTGTTCAAAAAAGCATTAGAGATGAAAAAAGAGATGAAGTCTAGGTGAGAGAAAATAACTCCAGGACATGTTATGATCTAGAAAAGAAGAGTTTCTAATGGGTTCGCTTAATCTTGTGAGAGTTTCTTTTTAATTATTATTTTTTTTTAGCTTTGTTTCTTTTTTTTTAATAGGTCAGGCAAGTTGGGAGGGATTTTACGAACCAAACTGCCCATAAAAGAGGCAGCCTTGCTGTTATAAATACAGAGGCTCCTCAAGAGGTAGACGAGAGCATTTAAATCTATTTCTGTACAGAACTGCAGAATATCCAGAGCACATCCAGTAACACAGCAAAATTTGCTTGCCCTGTCATATGCATAATTTGGTCGGGCTTTGAAATCAAAGAACAAGAAGATGGTTATCCTTTCTGATATGCTGCTTCAAAACACAAGGCCTCCTTGAGAGAGAGGCTTTGTTTTAATCACCCTAGAGAGGTTTCTGTGGGGGAGACAAAACAGCTACCAATGCACTGTCACTTAATGCAGCCACTTTCTGTTCTTCTGAGAGGATTACCTGGTGTGTGAGCGAGGCCAGAGACTCAGCAATCATCTCTAAGGTGGGCTCCCAAGGCTGGGCAGTGTGACCAAGGGAAACACCACCAAGGGAAACACCACAAACCATGTGTGTGCTGCATTGCATCCAGTCGTATTGCCAGCAAGCTGCCAAGTGTTATGTTTTGTTTTGTTTTTCCTGTGGGTATATATGAAGAGACCTGTCTGTTACAATACAGATTCTTCATGAGAAATAATTAGGCACAGAGAGGGCCCAAGGGAAGCCAGGGGGAGACAATCTAACCCAGGATGTCCCAATGCAATTAGATTTTTCAGAGACAGAGTATATGCTAATAAGAATCTTCCATGTTGCCACTTCATTGCTGCTGCCCTAAAACAGAAAAAATAATTTCTTCATGCTTTTATATCTGGGATGTTAAATGAAGAAAATAAAACAGAACTCAAAATCAACCAAATTAAAACCAAACCAAACCTAAAAACCACAAGCAAACAAACAAACAAACAAAACCCCCAAACAAGTAGTGTGAACACTTCATTTCCTTGGGCAGGGTGGTTAATTCTTTCCTAATCCCGCTGTTATTGAGGTGTCTTGATCAGTTTAGTAATCTCGCTGGTCCTCCAGAAAATGGCAAGGACTGTACCAAAGGCACACCACATCTCTTCCTATTACACCAGAGGGACAGACCTAATCACAGTAAAAGATACTTTTTGCCTCATTATGCAAGTCTCTTAGAAAGAGACATGACCTGATGCAAACAGTCACCCTGGATACCTTTAAAGCATTTCTTATTGCTACAGCACATTCAGCTAGCTAGAGAATATCAGGAGAAAAAACCCCAATATTATGTGGAAAAAATAATTATGCCTCTAATGAGGTAATTTCTTTTTACCTTTTATCAACAAACAAAGAAGGAAAACCATAAATAGAATACTGTTATATATTGACTTCTGAAACAGAATTATCTTTTAGGTATCCTTAAAATTGTTCTAAAATGTCCCTTAGCATTTTTACAGTGACATAAGGCACTTGGGACTGAATGCAAGCTGATTCCTACAGATGAAAAGACTGCTGTAGTCACTCTCTGGCCGCTTAGATTTAGATTGCAAGCCCTTTGGGGAAGTGACCTTCATGATGTTTTGTGTCCACATAGATCAACCACCATAATTTTCTTCTGTTTCTCAAACATGTAATTGAAAAGGAAGTGTGAATCTAATGGATGTCGCTTTCTCCTCAACACAGTGAGAAAATTAAAAAAAAAAAAAAAAAGAACCAGCTACAAATTTGTTTGCAGAAAGCACAAAGCACTTAACATCATAAGTGAAGGAAAATACCCTTTATGATTAGCTCACACAAATCCTGTTCTCACACTGCCAACCATATTGGTAGAGATGCCACCTGTCAGGCTGAAAAGGCAATAAAGTACAAAGAGAGTTATTAAGGATGTCAAAAGAATGTTTACAGCTACCAGCCACATACTCTCATCTGCACAAAAGCAAGACTAGGAGCTCAGTTTTGATGAAACCAATACTGAGAGGAAAATATCTTCCCCTGATCAGAGGAGACAAGAGAACAGGAGAGAGAGAGAGTTTAAAATGCAGCCTCAAAAACCCCTTTCAACTGTGGTAGGCAATTAAGGCTTCATAGGACAGTACTCGGAAATGCTGGGGTTAAGATGCACCTGCCCTGTGCATGTCCTGAGGCAAAATGCATTGCAACAAATACAAGGACTGCATTGACTGCAATGCTGCATTTATATATGCCCCTTACTGTTTTCCTGGTTAAAAACAACTCTGGGGTGTGTGTATTTCCCAGTAATTTCAGCATACACAATACTGTAGTGATGTTTTGCAGCCCAGTTACTATTATGTCCAGAGCATTTTTTGGGGGATATTTCTGTGTTACTAATGCCAAAGGGAAGAGCCAGTAGTGGAGGATGTCTGGATGTTTGTGCTAATTAGAGGCTTGAATCACCCTAGGGAAATTGTTTGCAATCTGCAAAATACCCCTTTCCCAACTTTTCTATCCCTCGTCTGCTTTTTGCTCTTCATGCAGCAAGGAGAAGGAGAAGGAAACATCCTGACACAGTCAGCCAAATAATACCATTAATCATATTAACCTTCAAAGTCAAACTGAACTGCTTTTATTCCCCCCTCAGCTTTTTCCCAGATTCTGTAGCATTCCCTTTGAGGTCTGGGTCAGCACAACTCTCTAGCATCAGCTCTTTCTTTCTAAAGTGCACAATCCCTCCCAGCTCCCAAGATATTGAGGCAACTCCCATAGAAAGTTGAAGAAGGGAGGAGACCAAATGTCTTCAAGGGGAAGGAAGGACCCTTTTTCCCTGGGTGTCCTGATACTGTGGAATATTCTTCTGTACCAGAAAGATGACTCTTCCTTTCACCATCAAAAATATCCCATTCATCTGAAAGAGGAGCAGGGCTGCCAGCTCCCTCAGCACCACCCATGTGTGTTTCCAGTTGAGCAGTCTGGGCTGGGAAAACGAGGCACTTCTAGGAGTGAGCACTGTGGCTGCCTTCAGCTGTAATTGTGAAAAGTGGTGTATTCACTGCTTGTGTCCTTGTGGTCAGGAAATGACACACCTTTCTGTTTCATAACTCTAGTCTTCCAGACATCATTTTTAAGATGTACCTAGTCAAATAACCAAAAATTATACAAATCTCCCATCTTGACTGCAGCCACCTGCAGATCTGCTTACAGACGTGTGTCTCCTGCTCTGTCTCATCACCCCTTGGGAGGCCCTCCTGACTCCCTCCACCCTTCCAGTGGATGGGGATAGCTTTCCTTTGCTCCTTCCTTGTAACTCTCTCCTTCATCCCTGCTTTCTTGTGGAACACAATGCTCCTCAGCTTCATTTTCCCTCCTGCATTCAACCTCTCTCTCCATTTCATCCAGTGACACTCTCAGGTGTCCCTTATTGTCCCCTCATGAGGGAGCCCTGAGGTGGCAAGGAGGACAGAAAACCTTGAGATTCCTATGTGTAGCTCCATCTCTCCCACTGACTGTATCTTTGCATTTTCATCTGAACTTCCCAAGCCATACCTCTAAATCCTACCTTGTGCTGAGCAATGTTTCATACAGAAATACTTCCATGAAATTTTTCTCATGAATAACAGATCCCTTTAAATCGTTTATGTAGAATTCCCCATAGCTGTTCTTTCTCCTGTTTGGGTCAAGATGCCAGACTAAACAGAGCATTGACATGGTATCTCAGTGTGCCTTTTATACTGCTTCTGTTTGGGTTTCATTTCCTCACCAGTTTTAGTCTTGACAATAAACATGATGATGTTTGGTGCCCAACCCCAAACACTACTGACAAAACACAACATAACTGCTTTTGTTCATGTCCATTTTCTCTGCTTTATTTATATTTCTAAAGAATATCACAACATTTTGATAACCTCCTGGTGATTTTCTAGGTAAGAACTTTAGTTGATAATTAGTGGTAGGTTACAGATTATAAATATCCGCTTATAGACTTTTAACTCAAGTAGGTAAAGACACCAAATATATATAGAATTAAATTCAAGCAATTTTGTTTTACCAGCTTGGTAAATAATAACTAGAGGTTTATCAGAGATCAGATGCTACCTGCTGAGCTAGGGAAATGAAGTAATTGCAATTCTGATGCTTTTAAAGAAGAGTGCAGACTCTCTGTCATGTCTTCTTTCTTGAGACTGACTGTGATCAAACAAATTGACTTCTGAACCTCCACCTCACATTTCCTGCAGATCCTTAAAATGGCTCAGAACATATATCCCTCATAGAGCAGTCCTTTCCAAGGATGCTGGAAATACAAGGATGCTTTCAGTGTGGGGCAAGGCACTGAATGTCGAAGGCACTGAAGAACAATTATTTAATCATGTGATTATTTTTCTTCTCAATAAATGTTTCAGGTCTTTCAAATAAGCAAGTAGATTCACCATCAGAATTTCCTGTGAATTCCTATCAATTATTCTGAAAGTTTATTAGAGTTTGAAGGAAGAAACTATTTTTCTGTTTTGCTGAGATCTGAAATAAATGGCAGCACAAACACCAAACCAAAACAAAAAGCATAAAGCATCCAGGACAATTTGTTTCCATTCATGTCAAAATTACATCAATATCTGACTATACATATATTACTACAAACCTTTTTTTCATTTTGTCATGGAAGGAAAAAGCCTGCATACCTTTCCCAGTTCAATTTTACCTAGTGTATCATCCTGGCAAGCTAAAAAGTATAGAGACATTATTATTTTAATGGTCTTATTTTTTTCCCCAAAAAACATTCTTTAACTGGCCAATGCTCATACTTTTTTTAATGTGTCTAGAAAAATAATACTCCTGTTCTATATGTCTTTTAAATCACTAAGTTCATACCCTGTTCCAGAGGAAATACACAAAAAACTTTCATAATATAAATACAGATACAATAAGAATACTGAGATAGGATTTGGTAGACAGCTCTTCAATGAAGTATCAAACTGTTACCCTGCAATTTTCCATCAGAAGCCTGGATTTTTTAACAGTTCCAAAACATATATTTTGGGAGGGTATATAGAAAATAAACAAAGGGTTAGAAAACAGAAAGTGCTGTAGGTAGTTTTTCATATCATGTTATTGGTATTGTCAGTATCTGTCCCTTTTTTCCTATGCAGAACAGTTTACCTGCCATGTGGCTCCCTCCTCAGCTGAAGGAGAAAAACCCATGGCCATGGATGCACCTGGAACTGTGCTCCACAATCAACTCACTGAATTCTCCCATTCTGTCAGGGTCACTCCAAGATACAAAAGGCCCCAGTGACTTCAAGTTGCACTTTGATAGTGGAATATACACCAAATACACTCAGGAACAACTCAGATCCTATACTGGAAGTTAATGATGATGATTGGTAATAACTCCTACATTCATTTGTGTAAAAGTCTTTTTTATTATGATTTTCAATCACCTGTAGTCTGACAGGTCATACATAATTTCTGAGTCTATATTCTTGTGCTTAAATTGTCTGAAAAGGGTTTATTGATAATTCTGTGAACTCTCTTAACACTTCTGTGATGATTTTCTCCTTTGGAAAAATCCAAGGCTCAGGAGTTCCTGAAAGAATAAAGGTCCCTCAAATAACAGTTTTTCCTCAAGGAGCAGAAGAGGTGAAGTGATGGATTTACATTGTACACTAAACTAAAATGTATTGATTTAATGTTAATCTAGATATCTGATGTATGCTGGATGCTGTTCAATATGAAGCATTTATGTTGGAGCAGATTCTTTGCTTTTGATGCACCCGAAGCTTGGGCAATGTATGATGAACCCTGAAGAAGTGCACCCAGCAAAAATAATTGTGCAGAAGTTCCTGGGTTTGGTCTCATTATCACAAATTTAGGATTATACTTTAAAACTGTTCAGAACTCTTACTATTTGGGGCCTTATACATTGTCCTAAGAAGCACTCAGACTTTGTTGCCTCTGTTGTTGGGAAGACCTGGCTGGAGAGAGCTGGGAGAGCTGGCTGCAATGTCCAAAGGGTCAGTCTGGCAGCCCAAAGCCTGCCCAAAGCCCCCTGCAGCCACTCTTATCCTTTTCCACTCTCAGGCTGCCTGGATGTTGTTTAGGCCATCATCCTTGATCTCCTCTTGCTAGGTGCATGTGCATCACATCAGTTCTTAGTCCTTTTTTCTGTCTTTTAGGCATTACCTTATACTCACACCTACACAGTTTCCTCGCAGAGTGTCCCCTGCATGTTTGCCAGACACTGACAGGAGGTGTTTTCTTCCCAGTGCTCCTTCACTATCCCCCTTGGATCGTTTGGTTAAATTACCTGAAAAATCTCTCAGTCAAGCAGCAGGAGATAACAAACTCTGAATGACCCATGCAGTGTTTGCTGCCACAGTTATGCACATTGCTGGAGAAGTGATGGCTGAAATCACTTCTGAGAGAGCTGAACCAGGTGCAAAAGATACAGCAGTGGCATAAAACTTGCAAGCTGATTTTCGTGCAGAAGAAAGTGCAATAGGAATGTCAGGCAACTCCCCCTAATTATCTTCCTAGATTAATTATGATGGAGATTTCCACCTATGTAACCTTAAAAAAAAAAAAAAAAAAAAAAAAGGCAAAAAACCCCCACTAAATCAGTAGCAAACTAAGTATTCCAAAGCTAAACTATTTATATTACATAAAGTCCATAAGGGACAGCATGCATGAGACATGTTTGAAATTATGCCATACTATACTGCAATTTAAAAGCCATTAATAAGGCTTAACTGAAAAATAATTCTATAAAAGCTAGATAAACGCCCTGGATTTCCTGTTTCAGCAAATAACACCACTAGGTGCATTTGGTGAGTCATCACTGCAAGCAGGAACAGCCTCTAAGAGAAAAGCAGAGAAATCAGAAAACACAGTCCAGCATCCTGGAAAAAATTACTCTTACTAGAGAGCATTAAATAACTAAATAATCAAATAATAACAAATCTTGTTATATAATTATTGCAGGATCACACACTTTCTTTCATTCCCATGACACAAAAAAAAAAAAAAACCAAAAACAAACAAACAAACAAACAAAAAAAAAAAAAAAACACCACCTAAAACGGGAGGAGGCTAAATGTATTAGTGAAACAGTATCTGACAGATGTCCCTGAAATTATTTGAACAGTCAGGTGACACCTGCAGCAACCAGTATGCAGAGAGAAAAAAATGTTTGTATTAATATTGGCACTTGCTACTTTCCCTGATTACAAAATACACAGAAATGTAAAAAATCTTCCAATCTACTGACTTAGTGCATTTTTAAAAAATATTAACTTTGAGGAACCTTAACAGACCAAAAGCGAAGCTTAAAAGCTGAAGTTAGAGATTTAGTGGTCTAAAGATTAGAGAAAAAGAGAGAGAGACTAGATCACTGTCTACATGAAACAAATAAACCCCTTTTTCCTTATTGAGTGCTTGTAATGTGGCAATTTTAGATTACTTGTTTACACAGCCTTCATAAAAGCACATTTACAGTATGAATAAATCATTTATAAGGCAACAACCATCAGCTGAACCTACCTTCTCCATAGGAGTATCTCCAATGAAACTGTTGAAATGAAAGGCAGATTCACTGCACATCCTTATCATTTGCCTGCTGGGAAGCCTTTGGGCCTGCTGTGAAAGAACATTTAATTACACTTGGAAAAACAGTGTCTTGGTTTGTGTGGGCTGGCACAAGACTCCGCCTTGGGCAGCATGACCACTCCTGGCCACATCTGCAGCAATCCACATGACCAACGCTCTAGGGGGACCTTGCATGCCTTATTTTCACTCTGGATCTGTACACCTCCAATTTCCATCACCTGTATCTTTTTGTTATACACTGTTGGGTGAAGTATTATCAAAATGTCATTCCCCATACAACTACAGCTTAACTGCCCATTTCACCTGAACAGCAAAGGAACAGAAATCTCTTACCCAAGATTTTGTTTGAATTCACGACATGGGTCAAGAGTCCATTCCCTCCAGTCTTCAAGGCTGAATAACTGAACATTTTTTAAGTAGCTACTGTGACTAATGAATCTGTTGCACTCTAATGTCTTCATTTAAATGTGTTTCATGCCATATCAAATGATTTTTGGAAGTCAGTATATTACATTGATGTTAACATAACAAGTCATAAGTTCAAGAATATACCAAATCAGTTAATGCTGATTTGATTGTCTTTATAAATTGTTGTGTTTATCCCTGATGTTTATTAAGAGCCATTTATATTGGCCACTGCATTATTTTGTTTGATATAACTGAGGAATTTACATCTGCCTTGGCATCATATTTATTCCATAAAATTCAGACACAACAATAACTAGGTTTCTTTCAAAGGCATTTTAAAATTAATATTTATGACTGAGAAGGTTCCACACACAGCTCTCCCAATATTTTAGGCAGAAAACATAGCTACCTAATTAAAGAATTACTGAGTCACAAACATTCAAGAAACCAAATTAACTAAGACAATAAGCAGGTTTTGATGGATAAACCTGGGTTTTTTAGAGATGTATTTTCAGAAAAAAACTCCTACTTCCTCCTAAATCATTTATGTTGGTACATCATAATATCATTTTATGAGAAAATCCAGGAGAAAGGAAAAGCAGAAAAATACATGAAAGATTTTTCCCCTGAGGTATTTCCATAATTATTTTATGGCAAAAAGCTGTATGGGAGTGAGGCGATGTGCTTTGGAGCTGCTCTTTGAAGCTTTCAGCAGCAAGTGGCTTCCTCCCCAGCATGTGTTTTAAATGTTTTGCTGGATTACAGTCCACCTGCACAGAACTGCTCTGACCTCTTTACCCTTCCAATATTTTAAACATTTGACCTGCTTTCCTTCCTGCAGTTTTGCTTCCGAGAATACTCTTGAAATAATTATGTAAATGTCATCTTAATGCATTTTCACTGCCATGTGCATTTTCAGCCTCCTTATGATGTTATCTTTTCTCAATGCCAGAAAAACGTGAACCAGATGTTCTGAACACAAAATACAACAGCAGGAATCTCCCTCACAGCAATCGTGATATGCAGTTTCTTAGAGGCTTGCCATGAAGTAATAGGGCTATTTTTAACACAAGAATATAACACAGGTAATAGAGTTTGAAGTGTATTTAAAATGTATATACATTTTTACTGTGCTGAGTAATAATGGTCTACAAGAAAACATTTCAACAATGAAATAAAATCCAACACAAAATTTCCTTGTTATTCTAAAATTTGCCACTACGATTATGGGTTTCTTTAATATTCATAGGTAGCTGATTTTCTGCATTCATTTATTATATAAGTACAGTGTAAAGGTGAATACCACAAGCTGAGCTGCAGACTGTTGGCATCCCACATAACTGCATATTGACATTCATTAGTCAGTTGACTCTTGAAATTGTGCTAACAGACTAAACACTAGTTCTATATTTGATTGCTGAAGACCTTTGGCTTAGACCTCCTGGGTGAAAGCACAACCAAGTCTTTCAGTCAAAGTGTCTCTTGCGTGTGACAAATTGTTTATGTGTGTTGGACTCTTTCCTAAACAGTATCATCTCTTTGCAATCTCACTCCACAGTAAAAAGTGAGAATAGTGCTGGCTCTTTTCTATTACTCTTCAGCAAAGAAGCTTGTTTCTATCAATCTTCTTTATTATTTGACTTGCTTAATATCACCAGTGCTGAGAAACCAGACTGGAACTGAGTTCACAGGGTGAAACAGGGCTCTGCAGACAGTCCTTTGCCATGTACCCAAGTCTTTTCCCAGTGACACCAATGGCAAATGAACTGCCCCTTTCCTTCTTCTGCATCAGATCTGTGTCCAGCCATAAAATGCAGTAAGAATATGAATGACAGCTTCAGTGTGACTACAGTTCCTACTAAAGTCACATTATATGGAATATGCCCAGTGATTTGACCCAGTGAATTATAAGCTGAGGTAGTGCTGGTGGCACCTATGCTTCCATGAAGGTCTCCTCAGTCACTCATCATTTGTCAAGAGGTCTTTATCATTATTGCCTTGCAGACTTTGGGTTTTTTAAGAAATGGCATGATTGCTGTGACTACAATAAGGACAAAAAAAATCTGTAAGGTGATTGCCAGCAAAAGTTGTAGTTTGACTCAATGCATTAAACTTTAAAAGTATAAGGTAAAGCATTGTTTTATAGATTTTTACAGAGACATTGAGAGCTTCTGCTCAGTGGCTTCAGTCTACATTTTTTTCCTTTCACTTTTTAATTATGTTTATACTGGGCCTGAGCCTTGCCCTATAAAACCTGCCACAGACTTGGATGGTTATTTTATCTTTTGATGAAATGTTGGGGTTGGCCACGAGCTCCCACGCATCTGCCATCTGACCTCTGTGAATTATAGCTGGATTAGGCATGCCATGTTTTATTAGCTTAATGGCAGTGCCTTAGAGAAAGCTGCATTCTAGTGCACAGATTTCTTTTGTTCTTCATGACTCAAACTCTGCTGAAACTTCTCAGGATTGTCTTAGCACCAAGACTAAACTTTAAAGAAAACTCATTAAAAGAGCCTGAGATGGACAAGTCAGTCTGTGACTGACCACAGACCACAGTTTTCATGTCTTCAATAGGATGAAATTTTTTAAGCCTGTAAAAACATTTTTAGCACATCTTAGAAATCTGCCATAACCCCATGGATTTGTAACATATACATTTCTAATCTTTGTTCTGGTTATATGACTATAATAGAGCCTAAACACATTTCTGAATTGGTGTTAACATGTCTGATTTAGACTAAGGTAATGTTTATTTGCCATCTTTATTTATGATAGAAAGAGAAAATTCATTACTGTGAACTATGTCAGTGACTAAATAATGCTGAGTTTTGACAGGGATTTGACATGGCTCTGAGACTGGAAAAATTCAGGTAGATGATGCAGGGATATAGTCTTGCAGTATGGATTGAAAAGGAAGAGAAACATGGGAATATGTAAAATTCTGACTCTCTGAAACTGAATTCCCACTGAATTAAATAGGACCAGAAATTAATCCTATGTAATGATGTGTATGCTTACTGGGGGGGCGGGGGAGTGGAGACGGGAAGGTATATTGATTTTACAATTCAAGCTTGCAGTAGTTGGGCAAATAAGAAGTCAGAATCCTGTGAAACCTCAGGGTTTTTTTTTTATGCAAACACCTCCTGACACAGTCTCTGCTAACACTGCTACACATTATTATTTCCATGGTATCCCTATCTGGTTCAAACTGAAGAGATTTACAGGTAACTACAAGATTTTTAAAAAATATTTATAGTAGAAAAAGGTAGTCAGCTTGGAATCTAATTATAAAGGCTTTTGGACAACATATTTTGTGACTCCAAGTCACAAAAATGTTTTTTCAGTTGTCTTCACAAAACACCTCTAAAACCAAATCCACATTCCAACCTGTCTGGCTTAATTTCAAGCCTCAAGGCAACATTTTTAGCTCCTCTCTTGTGTCCCTTTTCTCCAACCCCTGACTTCACAGATAAATAACCTTACAAGGAAACCTTAAGTAGAGGGTGAAAATGAGAAAAGAGAAGCCTATGGAACACAGAGAAGAGCTTGGTCAATGCAGAGAAGAAATGTAGCATCTCTTAAGCTGGTCTGGTTTTCCAAGCCCTTTCCTATTGCCAGTGCTGGGATATCACCTGCAGCAGCCTTCAGAGCCCTCACCTTGTGCTGCTCAACAGACAAGATATTGCATCCTCCTGGACCACTTGGGCTGGAAATAGCTTTTTGCCTTGTAAGCAAACCAGCTTTGTTTTCCTTCTTTCAAGCTTTTCCTTCTTCCATTTGAAATAAATAGCATTTTAATTTTGAATACTAGTGAGACAACATAGGAAAAAAATGTGCTTAAAGATGACACACCACTCTATTAACTTTTTTGCACTTTCCCTGCAGAAGTTGTTTCTGTCAATTTATTTTCATTTCAGCTGAGCAAAGAGGGAAGGAAAAAGCAGGTTGACACAGATGGTTGTCAGCCAAGTGATGACTGCAGCTGAGAATGACTGTACAAAAATATACAGCTTGCTAAACTGTGTATTGTTTGGCTTCCATGTGTATCAAATGTCAAAAGAAATAAAATTTGGAGAATATATTTAGAACGCTTTTTTAAAGACTTGTTAAATTATTGTTGCAAAATGGATGGGTGGTCATCTGTAAAGGAATAGAACTGAAGAAAACAGAAAATGTAATCAATCCTGCATCCAACATATCTGAAAACAGAACGCAGAATAACCTCTTAAATACAAAACAATACCCCTAAATAAGTGGTCTGGTTTGAGAGTTATTTGGGTCTTTTACAAGTGCTGAGTATCCCCAGTCCTACTGAGGTCACCCAGAGAGGAGTATTTGAAAGTCAGACCAAGTTAAAGGCCTGGATGAAATTTATGAACCCTACTTTTAGACTTCTGTTTTTAAAGGATCTCTTGGATCACCTAACTGACCACATTGTACTTTATTAGCCTAAAAAAAAAAAAAAAGCTTTGTGAGGAGAAAAATCTAAAATAAGCTAAAACAGTCTTCCTAGACTTTGTTAAGAGTGCTGCCAACTTCAGGCTTCGTCTACACAGGAAAGCTGCAGGATTTAAAATACAATTGATCTTATTTTAACTTAGATCTATCTTGAACCAAGGCTAAGCCTAATGTAGACACGCTCAAATCGATTGTATTTGTACTGTGATTGTATATGTACTGTGTCATTAGCTAATTTAAATGTACATGCATTAGCAGATTGCATCAGTTCAACTAGATTGATCTTTTTAAATTGCCTTGTCTAAGGTTGTGCCATTTCTAGGGAGCCAAGGTTCTCATTTGGAAGAGAGGGCTGCCAAAGCCACTTACCTTTCTCCTACCTGTCAGCTTTGCAGCGTACTACCTAAATCAGACAGCAAATATCTAAGTTATCAGCAAAATCAGTGATCAACACACCAACTAATACTCATAAAACTGTGTGAGAGTATTCCCAGGAGAAAAGCCACGGAGTTACATACATCACTACTACAAATCTACTGAGATTAGTTAAATTTTACCAGGCACAACTTTAGATCATAGCAGACATAAATATTGTTAGCAAATGTTTTGTAGCAGAACTTAGGTAACTAAGTCAATGATAATTTTTGAATATTTGAATTTTTTCCTGTTTTAAACCTGCTGCCTCTGTGACCTCCAAAGACTGACAACCAAGTATAAGGTAATTTTAAATTGTGTGTCCTTTCCCTGCCAGCTTTCAGAGCAATTGCAATCTCACCTTCATTCTAGCGAGGTGAAAATCAGGTACAGAAATAAGTGTGAGCTAATGAATATCTCTTACTTTCCTTGATCATTAATAAATGAGGTTATTTACCTCCTTGACTCCTGGAATTAGTTGTGACACAACACCTTTATACAATCAGTTTGTTCTGAAAACCTGATAATAGGAACCCATCTGCTTAGAGACATAAAGGAGAACTCATTATATGCCCAGTAATTACTTTCAACGCAACATGAAGAGATTGCATGCACAGCATCTTAGAGCTAAACATGCTGTCAAAAAGAACACCTTGATGTGTGGGAATAAGAGGAGTTCAAAAATGTGATAGCTAACAACAACATTGAAGGATTTTAATGGGAAAAATTTTTATTGTACCTTATTGTCCTTGTCCCTAACTGCAGAGAAAACATCTTTGTTCAGGATTTCAAAAAAGCTGTTCCTGAGTGCCTCTACTGTAAACAACTCCTTTCTCTATCTGCCTATATTATGACAGACAATGAGACTTGTATAAAATGTACATCTTCCTAAAAAAGAAGAAAGGACAAAATGTGAGGTTTGATGCCTAATCGTTGTGGCTTTCCCCAAAGCTGTCAAAGCCTCCAAGTGCTGTATCAGGATTTTGTATAAGATTGAACAACAAATGTTAAGGCGCCATGAAGAATACTATTATCAGGCTCCCAGAAACAGAAAACTTGTCTGTTTCTTTACTAGGAGAATGAGACCAAAGCCTTGAAGGATGAATTGAAATGAGTTGGGTTGAGTGGTGAGAAGTAGGTGATTGGAACTTAATCTGTGAGGAGATGGAAAAAGAGAAAACAACAGTCCTTTGGTCTTCTTGACATACTATCCAGATGGTCCTTTCTAATTATATATTTCCCTTTGTGGTTCTAGTTACCAAACGAGTACAAATATTTACAGTGGACAAAAGTACATCTCTGTTTAAATGTCACTTTTTAATTGTGTTTTATCCATGGAATAGTACAAGTCCAGCATTTTTCTGATCATAGTTTCACTTTATGAGCTGAAGTTCTCCAGTTTTCTTTTCCCACTTCCATTCCATTTCTTTATATCTTTCATTCTAATGAAAGATGGCATGCTAAGAGACGGTTATTCTTGGAAATCAGGAGGGGTTTAAAACTGCCTAAACATTCCTTTCAGCCAAGAATGAAGTTGCAAAGACAATTAGCATGCTTGAAGTTAAAAATCCAGTTAAGTGGTTTGTCAGATCAGGCTTTAAATACAATCCTATGCCAATAAATTTGAGATACTCTTCTTTGACTTGGCTCTCTTCAACTAAGACTTTTGCGCTCAGTAAAAACAAAACTATTCTGGATACAGTGCAGCAAGGATTTGCTGGAGAACTCTTTAGCAGCTAGATTTTCTGAAAGATAATACCTTCTAAACATTATTAAATATCCCTCTCCCAGATGATTTACCTTTCGAGCACATGTTGAATATAACTAGTCAGCCTTGACAGAACTCTCAGCCTAATGATATTTTTCCTTCTTTTTTAATCATACAATAAAGGCTCTCGCACTTGATGCAATTAAATATCCAATGGCACTTTAAGACTAATAATGTTGATTTTTGTCAAAATCTTGACAAAACTACAAGTATAATCCTGTCTCCACTGAGACCAATGGCAAAGCTTCCACTCTCTTCCTTGAGGCCAGCATTTTGCTCATATCTAAGGTCATACATTCTGCCTATATAATTTCCTCATACATTTGCAATTATTATTGTGAAAGGGATGATCAAACCTGCTGTGGGATTGGCAGAAAGCCAACTTCCGTGCACATTTGCCATGAGCAAACGTATCACTTTTTCCCAGTGCTTCTCTAAAGACTGCACGATTTCTACCCAGCCTTTCTTGTTCATGACCAGGTCTAGGAGAAGCCACTCACAAGTTTCCCCTGAAATGGAGAGGGAAAATGCATTCCCAAGACAGTACATCTGTGACAGGGGCGAGATGGGGAAGAGACAGCTATGAGAAGGCTTTACTGTCATAGTTTTAGCTTCCACTGGATTTAAATCTGTGTCCTAGCAGGTCTCCTGGGACAGGTGACCACCCTGGTAGGGATGGTAACACACTGGAACAGAGAATCTGTGGATGCCCCATCATTAGAAGTGCTCATTAAGATCAGGCTGGATGATGTTTTAAGCAACTTGATCCGGTAGAAGTTGAGGCCCCTTCCAACCCAAATCATTCTGTGCTCCTGTGTTCCTATGATTTCTCAAAAATTCCCCAAATCCAGCATATCCCTTCTGTACTGATTCTGTGTGCTGCTCCCATCCCTGTCCCCATCAGACGACTTCTGCCCTCGTTGCCTCCTTCACCTGGTCCACAGTTCATCCCCAAATTTTCCTTCCTTGGAGGACGAGTGCCTGCAGAAGAGGTGCAGATGCTTTGGGAGAGGAGATGTGTTTACAGGCAGCTTGAAAAGTGCAGATCTAGCCTGTGCCAGAGGGGCTGCCTTATCCTGGCAGGATTTTTACAGGAATCCTGGATGCTTTCTGAAGTTCAGCTGAATTTTTTGCCTAGCATTAAATGCAATATAAATGTTTATTTATAGCTAGTAACACTGAACTCAGTAATGTTTTCAAACCCTTTAAAGAAATTCAGAAAGATGTGGTTGAAAACAACTTTCTACATTAATTGCTGCATTCTAATGTTGTTTGTTTTAAAATAAGCCTGTGAGTTTGTACACTTTCTTTTGGTGTAATATGTTCTGAGATTAAATACAATTGAGGAAAACTTATTAATAGATGAATGAGCTTCTAATATTAGCTGATAGCAACTGTCTAGTCTGTTAATCAGAAAGAATGATGGATGGTCACACGGGGGTGTTGGAGATATTGGATATGCAAGCTGTACTGCTGTCTACTATGACTGAGTTTTATCTTACATATTTCAGCATAAAAATTAGCCTTGGTAGTTTCCCTGTGTCAGATAAAAACCTTGAGCACCTCTCTCTCTAGGAGGGCTTTTCTGCTTCTCTGCCACAGACAGTAGAGTCCATCCAAACATTGTTTTACAATACTGCAGTCTGAAGCACAATAGTTGACAAAATCTAACAGATTGGCAACTGTCCTGCTATTGATCAAGGACTGCTAAAATAAAAATAGAAACCAAGGCAGCTAGATTTGGCCATGTGGATGTTTGTTTGAAGGATATCATAGGTATTAGATGTATCACTTTCATTAAACCTCTGGTATAATCTTTCTTCCTCTGTGATGGGTGTCACTATGAATGAAAGAAGAAGAGAAGGACATCAAAGCTGGAGATAATTCTGAGTACTTATTACTTGTATGATATTTCCAACTCAGAGAAAATTTCTAGATCTAAAATATGCTAATGATGCAGTCGAGGGAAAAATCTTTAGGGGATATTTGCCATTCACTGTCTGGGGAATTTAACCTCACAATTTAGCTGGAAAGAATCAATAATCTAAATCCACCTATGCCATTCTGAATATTTACCTCCCGAAGTTGGCTGACAGAGATAAAGCAAAACCACGTGCAGCTTTTGTCTTTGAAAAGAAATAAATAAAGTAGTTTCCAAAACCCAAAAGGCAAAATCCAAGCATATTTTAATAATTTAGGAGCAGAGCCAGGTTCATCCAGTATGACTGTGAGTTCCCTGTGTTCTCTTTCAAAGCCTTTCATGCCAATTTATGAACTAAAAAACAAATCTCAACATAATTGTAAGAAATCAATTTGAGAATATCACAGCAGTTATGTTTGCAAGAATTTATGCATTTAATTATGCAGGTCAGAAACATGTATATCTGCTGTTTTAAAGAAATAAGATTTCAGACTACAGTCTGTCTCCCAGAGGAAATAAAGGAAAGTCTTACTTATACCTGAGTTGGATGAGGTTTTACCCTTTTCAACAAACAAATCAGATTCACCGGGAATACAGATCAGTGGACAATGTGTTTTATTCTAAACTCATATATCCTTTACACATAACCACAAGAAAGATGACATTCAACCCAAAGTGTCTGCAAATAAAGAAACTGCCCTATGAGGATTTTTTTTCAAATTCCCACCAAGAGAGCTTACATTTGGAGAATAAACAGTCTTTCAGCTTGTAAGATGTCATGAGGTCTCCTTTCACAGTTCTGCCAGCCCCTTTGTGTGTTCAATTTTAATGTCTCAAGCAATTTTCCCCATTCAGGACCAGACCCAGCAAATACTTTTAGATAAGGTGATTGTTATCTTCAGCTGTGACGAGAGTCTACAATGTCATCACAGAATTAGATTTTATTTTGTCTCATGTCACTGCATAACCTGACGTGTCAACACGAGTTCATTCAACTTAGTTTATTCTTCACTGGTTTGGAATGGATATTAGCAGGAAGTCAATATTTATTTTCCTATTATTGTCCTCGGACTCTTCAGTTCTGTGGTTCTGGTTCTTCCAGTTTGGAAATACACATCCCCTCTTAAATTTTTGAACAGTTTCTAAAATGTTTTTTGATTCTTGACAAAGAAGTCTGGAATTTTGGGCTTTGGCCCTTAAAATTTCATCAGATATTGGTGTTGAAACTGTAATTAGCTTTTCATTCCATGAAAAATGTCTCACGTGCAGCTGTAATGCCACTTACATCATGCATCAGGAGCAATCCATGGAAATCACTCTCACATTTTATTTTGTAGTAATGCAGTTATCAAAGAAGGCAACTTTACATAAATCCTTACAAATCCTTCAAAAACTATTTCCAAATGTATCCACCAGAAAAAATTATCAAATAAGACACTTTGAGCCTGATACTGCCCTGACTGTACATATGCACCTCTCCTTTAGACTCAAGAGTTAGGTCTACTTGCATTGGATTTTCTTTCATATTTTTTTCCTACCTAAAAAAAGAGAATATTGATGACAGAACTGCCATCATCAGGGCGTGAGGTTTAATTTTCAAAGGGATCAATACTTTTTCCATCTCTATATAGACAAACACTTCAGGAGTTTTTTCGGGTACAAGTTCTGTGGTCAGTAGCACTATAGGAACAATTTTGCTCTTACTCAGTTTATAAACTGAGTTTATAAACCTATCTGCTGATTTTATAAAATTAAATAACGAATAATTTTAAATACCAAGAAATTTCAAGCTAACCCTGTGAGTTATCCAGAGTTTAGAGAACTGTATTGTACACCATCAGCAGCCTTGGTAGCAGTTTTGCTTTTTGGGGAGATGAAAGGAAGTACAAAAAGGTCAAAGACTAAATCACAGGGTTGCAGAGGGAGGTCAGTGGGGTCAGAAGGATTTGCTGCTTTCACAAAGGACGCCACAATCAGTAATCTGCTGTCATGCTGCATGTACTGCTCTTTAAGCACATTTGACACTGATGCATGGGAAGCAATCTGAGTAGAGAACTAAAAAGGCAGTTACTTCAAACATATGAATGGTGCACTGGAGTGATTATGTGAAAATAGATTTAAGACCAAAATAAACACCAAATCAAAAAAGAAGAAAACACTAATTACCACTATAGATGGCAAGCCACTTATACAAATGATGCTAGAGCAAACTCACTTCAATTATAAAATTAGTATCATTAGTCTCACCACAATTTGAATGAAAAGTTGTAAAATCAAGGAGATGCAGACATTGTCTGACTAGCATCAGACACTGCCTACCTGAATGAGCATCCACCCATTTCATTTGATTCATTAATCTAAAGACTCTGTCTCCTGCAAGCCGTGTCAACCCTAACAAAATTAGATATTTGGTTAGCAATGATCTTTGAATAAGTAAATCAGAAAGGATGTGAGTGCTCAGATTTGTAGCTAATCTGTAGAACTAAAAAATGCTGTGGGTTTATGGGGTTGATTTTCAAATGGACAATGTTAGATCAGTCATGAGGCTCCCCCCAGCACTAATTGCAGTCCTGCCATTAGGGTTTTAATTGAATGTCAGTGATGGGGGAGGAGGAGTCACTGCCCCAGGAGTGGTACATTGAGTACCTTAGCCTGGCTCATTCCACCAGTCCCTCTCCAAATGGGTTTGTTTCCTAATGCAGATGTTTAATCCTTACATCACAGGCAAAAATACTCATCTGAGCTACATTCATCCTCCCAGATGAAGCCCATTATTTAAACAACAATCTATCTGAACATAAATGAGTTTATTCTACACCCTTCTCTTTTTTGTACCCCCATGAAGTATGAAATATTTCCACAGACATTTGTCAGACTCCCCTGTTGACAATTGCTCTACCATGTGCCACACCAATACCTTGTTGTGTTGATATGACTGTTGTCAGAAGTATGACATGGCATATACAGCTGAGAGATGAAGGTTGATCTGAAGAGATGTAGATTTACATCCTTTGAGACGGGAGTCTGAAAGCATTTCCCTTTCATTTATAAAAATGCAAAAAAAACCTTTGAAGAATGTACACAGAATTCTGTGCTTATATATGAAAACACTACCTGGGTTTTTTCAACAGATTATGTACAGAGTTTTTTGTCCCCTCATGAGAAGAGTGAACATGCTTGAAATCAGCCCAGACCACAGGCTTAGACTGCTCAAAATGCCCAAGAGTGAGTGCCTGGGTAAAGCCCTGGAAAGCTGCTCCTGGGCACGTTTCCCATGAGGAGTTTGACGGATGAAGGCCGGACTCCACAGGAGTCACTGCTTTCTTTGGGGCTAAGGTTTTCTCCCTGACTTCTGCAAGTTACCTAGAGGGGGTTTAAAATTCTTTTTCTCTATTTTCATTGTAGTAAATCTCTGAACTTTCCAAGTCTCCAGAGATAAATATAGTATATATAGTATATATATACTATATAGTATATATAGTGTATATATAGTGTATATATAGTATATATATACTATAAATACTACATATACTATATATACTATAGAGTAGGCTGCAAGCTTTAAAGTCAGATCTCTATTTTACATTGGCAAAAGCACAGATACCTTGTTTTTCAAGCCACTTTCATGGCTTAATGGTCCCAGTCAAAAGTGACACATCTCACTCTTTTGGTCACACAAGCAGATTTTAAAAAAAGCTCAAAATAGCAGCAAAGATTTGGGAGAATCACTCTCTACCTTGTTGCCTCAGCAAAAAGGATATTTCTATTGATTCTGTCCTTAAGATTAATTGAATTAAAATAATTTCACTCATCCCTATTCCTTCTCTTGTGAGCCCTTTCAGATGAGACATTTGACACTAAATGCACTTTGTCTGTTACTCAGCAGTGCTCAAAATGCCTAACAAGGCCAGACTGTATCCGGCTGAAATCTGAAGCTGAATGTTTCAAGGGACCATTATTACTAATGGGCTTTTTTATTAGAAATCAAATAAAAATGATAGGAATTTGAAGTGCAAGAAAAAGAGGCACTGAAGTTTGTGAGTAACATTTAAGAATAATATTACAGTTTTATGAGATACTTTGTCTGGTTACAGCTCATCACAGAATAGGCACTGAGAATTTTTGAAAACATCCAAGCACCTCAGAAGCACAGTGTAGATTCCCAAACTGAAATATTGCTAAAACAGTCTTATTTGAAGTATCTGGTTAAAATACACCAACCACCATGATGCAGTCTTGCTGTTAAGTGACAGTAGAAAATGTCCAAGACTGGGAAAAGAACCCAGTGAGTCTGAGGCATCCCTTGAAAATATTTACCTGTCAACCCCTACATTTGCCCTCTGCTAAGGGATCCCATCTCAGGGTAAAGCCTCACCCTTGAACATGCTGCACAAATACCCACCAGGAACCAGCTCTCCTGAAGGGAGGATGAGGCTGAGGCTGAGGCTGAGGATGAGGATGAGGATGAGGATGAGGCTGGTATCTGGATGTGCACTGTTCCCTTTTGACTGCCTAAAGAGTTTCAGGTACATTTTGTGCCTGTAGCTCCAAATCACTAGATACGTTTTAAAATTTCATAACAAAAGGCAGAGATGCTTCACTGCAGCACAAAACAGAGCTGAAAGGCTGTTACAGCTTCACAGTGCTGTCACTCATGGAACTGTTAAGAGCTAAATTATACAAAAACCACTCTTAACCTCCCTGGTACAAATGAGTAAAATAATACCCTCTTCAGTACAGCTGCTTGCATATTTCAGCAATACCAAGAAAAACAAGTTCTTTCTTGTCATTTGTGAAAATCTGTAGTGAACCCAGGCAGAAATTCACATTACACAGCAGGAGAATGTTTACCAGTACACTGCCATTGTTGCCTGGACAATATATGAAAAAATATTTCCCAGGAATTTACAAGCGTTGTGTCAACCTGCTGCCTATTTTTCTTGGAAAACAGGATGGAAAGCTCTACTGTATTATTACAACTTCTCCTTCATAGCTGCAGGTATAATTAATAGAACCAAACTCACATTTCCATAGCCACTCTGTAAATGCACACCTTCTTGTCCTTGTAAATACATATGACAAGTATCAAGTTGTATTTATATTCTTCTTCCTGAAATTTAATGTACAAAAAAACACCCCACTGAAAGGATGTGAGGAACTTGTGAAAGTAAATTAATCAGACCAGTCCTGTTTAGAGACCCCTGAACCATGCTGGTACCTGGAGAAAATCCAATAAGGGAAGAAATAATGTGATCTTCTGCAGTGTGCTCTTATTCTCAAGAGAAGGAACATTTACCTCCTCTGTTAATTGTTAATCTCCAACACCTAATCTAGATATCTTTAGATCTGTGATTGCCTCAATAGTCTTATCAACCCTAGAGCCCCTAAAATCATTATGTACTTTATTTACCTAATCTTTGACTGGGTGTAGTCCATAGTTTTTTTGACAAAGACTAGAAGGTGCGCACAGCAAATCTCATTTAAGTTCTCAGTCAATCCTTTCATCCCATTCACCTTATTGTGCTTACGATATATAATTTTTGGAAAGAAATTAGAAAAATTGTACCATGCTTAGACATTTTTAGATGCAAAAAATAGCAATATGATGTCTAATAACAGGAACATTATGTGATCACTAGATGTAACCAAACAATTCCACTACTGAAAAAATGTAAAAATGTCATATCAAAAAAAAAAAAAAAAAGGAAAATAGCTACTGACTAAATACTAAATAGCTGAAAATGTAAAAAGCATATGAATTTGTCACTTCTAACATTTGCATGGATATGTCTCCATATAAACACCAACTCTGCTACTAAGTTTATTATCCATAAAAAATCCGTTCCTTGGCTTGACAAGATGAAAGCTAAAGTTTTCCTGAATGTATTTATCCTGCAGATTTTTCAGATGTTCAGGTTTGTTTGTTTGTTTGCTGCATTCACCTTCAGTAACTTGGGAACTCAGGTAGGAAAATCTGACACAGGGTACAATAACAAATGTTGAAGAGTGATGACATGCATCTGTTGGGTTGCTTGGGATGGTTTTGGACAGATGATGCCGTGGCTGTAGGACAGCTCTGGCTGTTCTGAGGGGCTGGGCACAGAAGGGCTGCAGCAGAAGAGCCACAGTGTCACCCAGGCTGGGGGCCTTCCCTGGCAATGAGCAATGAGCTGGGAAATGTCTGCTACACATGAGAGAGCCCAGCAAGGGTGAACCCCCCCAGCCTGCAGCAGCCAGTGTTTAAGGGACTATGTTGTGCATTTCTAACAATTTAACAATTGCTGTAACCTGAGAGTGGTTTTGACCTCCACAGATCCCATGGCAGGGTTACACGGCATCATTACATCTGGTCACTAAAAAAAGTGTTTTCTTGAGTTGTCTCAAGCGACATCATAGTCCTTCTCCTTTGAAAAAGAGTGAATTGCTGCTGCTCATTAACCCTCTTCCTGACATGTCATATTCCCCTTGCAGTTGCCTTTTCCCAAACCCTTCTTTGAGGACTCTCCAACTCAGGACAGAGCCTGGTTTTGGTTTGCTCAACAAATATTTCTTTTACACCTGCAGACATTAAATTTTTTTTCCTGTCATTTCAGTGGATATGTGCACTTCATTGCATGCTATTATCTTTCTGTTACTCTCTGAATCATCATCACATTTGATGTATCTTGAGACTGTGATGACACTTTTTTATTAACAGCAAGCTTCATCATCTCACTGTTCATCCCCTCTGTGGAAAACAGGGAAATATGTGAAGAGAATACTCCTTCCATTTACAAGACTGGTTGCTTGATTTCAAGCCAATATCCTAATATAACTACTCTCCCACACTGAAATTTTTGGCAGTATAACCAGCATAGAAATCAAATGTGAAGATCTGTCATCATTATGTTTCCTGTAGCTATTCACTAGATAGTTAGGAGGCTTTTTGATTCTTCAAGGAAGGACTCCAGAAAGTCAAGGTCCCTTGGTTAACTTCTTGCAAGTGTAGAGACGATCTATTTCCAGCCATATTGAGTGAGAACAGAAGATGCTCGTCAGTAACTAGAATATTTGATATCAGTATTATGTTCCCTGAAGTCAGCTGTCAAGTCTAAGCCAGTCATTTAGATGACCTCTTTCATCAGGGGGAGAATGATTTCTTCAGAAGATAATTCATTTCACCCTTGGGTAGACATCATGAATGATCCCATGGAAGGACAGTCCTTATCCACCTTCACTGAAATAAAAGGATCCAGATGATTTAGAAGACTAAACTGTAGACAGGTAGTACAGTGATTCTCATCATATATGCCTGCAGCAGAAGAAATATCACTGGAGATAGATATAACAGCAGCACCTTAAAGGTGAATTTGGAGTAAAAGGAAATTGTGTTAAGAGCAGGAGCTGTAATACAGGTGAGTGCTGCTCTGTGACCTCACACATCTTCCTCCAGAGCCCACCCAACTGCTCTCCTCCACTGCTCTCTCTGACTGATTGAAATGCAGCCCACACCACATCCTATACCACAATCCACACATATCGACTGGCAGGTCAATATGAGTTGTCAGGTGACTGGCACAGTGGACAGAAAGCACAGTGCTTGATCCTAAACTGATGTCTCTCCTAGTTAGAATCTGTTCCTTTTCCTCTGCTCCACTGTGTAATTTTGTATATATATATAAATAGTAGGAAGCCCTCGTTCCCATTTAGATGCAACCAAAATTATCTAATGGATTTCAAAGTTACAGACACAGTTGCATAAGCCTTATTTCACTGGGAAGTCAAGCAAAATGAAAGTATGTCTCAAGTGTAATAAACAAAATATTTCCAACATTACCTGTCATGTAGTCTTCCATCCTTTTCTTATAGTGCCCCCTTTTCAGAAAGCCAAGATGGGTGATTGGCTAACAAGCCTGTGGAGAGGATGAAATACACCTCTAAACTGAGAAACAGGGTCAAGTTTGATCTTGAGTTTTTCTGATAGAGACTGAATTATTAAAAGGCTATTGTCTGCTTTAGAGTGACATTCTGTCTGAACATATTGTACTTTGCACAGTTCATGAAGGAAATCAAATGTAGTATAACTTAAATAAAAATAGCCCCATCTTTGAGGCTGCTAATCCTGTTCATTTGATAATATTTTATCCATACTCCATTTTACTGCTTTCACTATATAATTAATCAGTCAATTCCCTAGGCTGTGTTTGTGGGCATTTCATGCTGCAGCAGGGAAGATAAAAGATTTAATATATACTTAAAAAAAAAAAAAAAGCCAATGACATGCAGTTGCAGTTAATCTAAATTGCATTTTATGAAAACAATTAGTTTTCAAGTAGAAAAGGTGTTACAGTGGTTTCTTCCTCTTTCCAACTTTTTAAAAGCTCTTCGAAACACAATTAGCCAGCATTATTCTCAAAACTGCAAACTATAATATCTTAATAAGCCTTCTAACTCATACAGGTGTAATGAAATCACGTGTTACTTGGAAAATAAGTTGATTTCTCTCTCTTGGGAATTTTTTTTATATACAAGAAGGTTTTTGTTCGTGTTCTTAGGGTACCTGACATAATATTTTCACATACATTTAAATAGATTTCTCTGGAGGAAAAGTGAACAGGAAGAAAATATTAATCTGTAGAATTTACCCCCCATAGATTTTTCCTTTTTAAATATTTTAGCATATACTCTATTTTTTGCTTTACACTTTAAAGCTTATGCAATTAGGATTTCCTCATCAGAAAAGAAATTATTGCTGCACTGTGTATGTTTGTGTGTGTGTGTGCATACTCTGTGACTAACTGAAGGGTTTTGTTACATATTAAAAATCAGGCCCAGATTATTTCTTGCTCTAAAATAAGATGTGTGGATGAGCAATGAAATTCAGAGATTAGAAGAATGTTTTCCTGAGTCTCAGAATGTCATGTTTGCACTGTTTCTAGTGTGGTTTTGTAAAATTCCCCACGGATAGTGGATTTCATTTCTCCAATATATATGTGTTGTATTGGCCTAGTGGTGTTCTGTCTGTCTGAAACACAAGGGAAAACCTGCCTGGCTGACCTCACCTGCTGCTTCACTGCTCTTGTGCCATCCCAGGGCTTCCACACAGTTTCAGTGCTGGCAAAGAGCTTTTGTCATTCCCTGCATTGTCATCTGCTCCTGCACTCAGCATCTGCAAACTGCAGGCAGCATGACTGATGTCTGCTGCAGAGCAAGGATCTCTTTGCCCAGGGACAAGAAATAAATGTACAGAGATTCCTGGGGGCATACTGTTATCACAACGACATTTTTGAAACCCCTCCCTACTGGACTAGCTGCTTGACCTCAAAACTACTAATCCAACTTGGAGTGCCAGTGCAGTAAAAAGTTTCAGATGTCCTCTCTAGGAAACTCTAGGATCACAAGGATTACTAGATATGCCAATACCACCACCCTCACATGTGAGTCACTGGAACAGCTTTCCCAGAGCAGTGGTGGATGCCCCATCCCTGGAAGCACTCAAGGCCAGGTTGGATGAAGCAAACTGGTCTTTCGGCAGGTTCCATGCCCATGGCAGGGATTTTGGAACCTGATGGTCTTTAGATCTCTCCCAACACAAACCATTCTATGATTCTACAATTCCAACATTATTGCAAGGGACTGACCAGAACTTAATCCCACAGCAGTAAGGAGAAGCAGATATAGATTCAGCCTCCAAAACAGGTGGCAGGACCTCTACTAACAGAAAGGAAGAAGTAAAACCTTAAAGCAGTGCAAAAGCCAAGGCAAACACAAGACAAGTGGGAAGACCAGACACTGCCATGGACCCCCAGCCTCCAGAAACCTTGGGCCTCCAGTTCTGCAGATACCAGCACTAGCAGCTTGCAGAGAAGAGCTGCTCATCTGAACTCTGTCTATTAAACTCACGGTGGTTATTTAAAAAGAAAAACCTACTGTCTGTTGTGAAATTCGCTCAGCTTTATTTATTTTTAAGTGCATTCTAGGTATCATTGTATCTAAGGAGTTGTCATTTCTGAGATCACGCCTGCTCCCATCTGGCAAAAATATGTATCCACCACAGAGGATGACTCTGCCCCAGATCAAGGTCCATGAGGGTATTTGAACATTCTCAGCCCTCCACCAGGAACTGCTGCAGCTCCCAGCCCACTTTGCAATCCTTCCTTTTGAACTCAGCCCTTTCATTACCCCAGCCTTTGCCCGCACATTAACATTAGAAAACCTTATCACGTAAACATGTTGGGGAAAGAATGTTAAATTTGATGAAGGCCAGATACAGCTACTATCTATCTCATCATTTTGTCTTTTTTGGACACCACAGCTTTCATGCAATTTGATTAATTGCTTTTAAAAGTATTCCACCTTCACATACATGGCATATTTCACAGTTGCCTTTTCAACTAGTAAGCACAAGATTTCCATACAATTTTAATTTGCCTTTATGGACACAGAAGCTGGCTGAACGCCATTAGGAAATAAATAGGTTGCATCACATCTTCAGTAAGTGAGAAATATGAGATATTGTCAGCCTTTCAAGTTGAGAACATTGTGCATGTCTGCAGGGATAAAAGAAAATGGAATTTGTGCTCAAAGTGCCCCATGGGGTGTTGGCATTGGAGCACAGAGCTGCTGTGCCACCCACGCCCCACACACACCCCACAGGGAAAGGGAGGGCAGTGGGGAGCCGAGCCCAAAGTGTCCTGTGGGACACAGAGAATGTTGTCACACTCTTCACAATAGCCCTTGGCAGGACACTGCAGCAGTGCACTGAGGGATGTGATGTCAAGTAGCACATGAGGCAACTCAAAAAAGACCATTTATCATCTTTATGGGTTCTCAGTGCTCCTAAGAATGACAGCCTGGAATTACTGAGAGAGCAGGGCACAGAGAGAGGGATGAAGGACTGGAAAAAACCCACAACTTTACTTGTGCTGCTGTGTCTTCAGTGTTGCAGGCACAGCTCTTCCACTGGAAATTAAAAATGGTTTCTGAGAGCCCCTTTTCTTGCTCCAGCCAGGTTGCTATCCCACTATTAAACTTCTCAAGCTTTCTGAAGAATAATTAGACTTACACTTTAAAAAATCATGCATTTGAAAGCTTTAAGGCAAAAAACTACATGTATTTTTAACAAAATACTCTAAAGTACAAGAGTTTGAAATTATAATTTCAAATTCTTTCACTGTTGTCCTAATTTTCTTTTAGTCTTAATGTTGCTTCTACTATCTTCTTATTCATTATACCACTGAGCTAGAACTTCAGTTAAAATACAGCTTTACCCATATATTTTCTAAAAATTTCTCTAGACAAGCTTGACATAGTGAAAAACTTCAGGACTTCAGAGCTTCCGAAAAAGACTTCAACGATTTTTGAGATTTTTTTATTTTTAGTAAGAAACCATAGCACTTGCAAAATTGCCTCTGTCTTTAAAATTCACCAGGAAAAGTTATATTAGGACTAAAAAGAATGGTGTACTCCACAAGGAGACACATCATATCTTTAAATGATTGTATGAAATATCCCATTAATTTATTTATTTGATTTTCTGTTAAAAACACATGAAAAGTTACACACAACATAAAACACACACTGCACATAATGTCACAGTAAATATTTAAAAATTACCTCCCTTCACCCCATTAGAAGCTGTCTTTTATTCAGCAGCCATTCCAGAGCAAGCCTTCTGCAAACGTACAGCAGAGAAAAGGATCCTTCTCTGGTCCTTCCCTAAGCTCACTCCCACCTTTCCCACACTTTCTAGCCTGCCTCTCAAAGGTCTACAGCCCAGGGAACTCCATGGAGTCTCCTTGGCACTGAACAAATCCCTTACATATCACTGACTGCTGTCAGCACCCTAAAAGACCAATGTGCTGGTCCTCTGGGAGACCTTCTCCCTTTCTTTGGCAGATGGAGTGCCATGCACACTGTGATCTGAAGCTGTCTCTGCTCGGCAATCTCCACCTTGTCAGAGAACCTCACCACCTGCTCCTTGATCGCCCCAAAGCACCAGTGTTTCTGCAGCTGCTCTGGCTTTAGTTAAAGAGTTCATTTCTCTCTATCCAATTGTTCAGTGAAAGTTTTCACCCAGCAAGAGACTTTTTTCTGCAATCCTGCAAACTTTTTTTAGCTACTTTGAGGTTTATTACAGTCACTCTGAACTGAAAACAATCTGAAACCGAGCCAGAAAAATGGCTTCGTATTCCTTTATGTTCTTTTCCTCTCCGCTACTATTCTCCCAGTAGGTCTGCTGCAGAGGGACTGGTGGCACTGCTGTATCAAAAACTGCCTGGTAATGGTGCTGGAATTATTTGCCTGCAAATACATATTCCATAGGTGGTGAAAACTGAATCCTGAGAACAGCCCAGATCCTGGTACCATCACTGCCCTGATTTGACCCCAGCACATGCTCTGCAGCGTACTGAGAGCACTGTCCAAAATTCAAACACATAGTGCTGAAGCTGTTCCTGCAATTTGGAAGTATTGACCATAGAGCAGAGGTCACATGTACTCCACCAGTGTCAGCAGCTTAAGGAGAAAGGGATCATGTGGTCCTCAGCATTTCATTGAAGAGAACATCTTGTTTTCTGTCCACTAATACTCAGTGTTGTAGCAGCTGAAGAAATAGAGGAAATAGCCATGGGCCAGATACAGTCATAAAAAGAATAATCTACTTCCTATCATCACTAAAAAGAGATCATTAAGACATTTTTAATTTTCTTGGCAAAAGCAAAAGGTTGAGTCCTCTGACATTATATATCATTGGTACTGACTGATTTACAACACCTTAAGAGAAAGTATTTGGCCAGGCCAATAAAATATATGTCTGTCAAAGATGTAAATTGGGAACTCATGCAGCCAGCACTGCTGTCAGGGAAGGTAGAGGGTGAGGAAAGTACCTGGCTGGCCAGCCTTTGATTTCCACACACAAAGAGCTCTGCCATCAACGGGCCCTAACAATAAATAATGCTGTTTGTCGATACACATGAGTAGAACCTAAAAGAAGCATGAAGTCTGAAGTCATTAAGTGTTATTGTGTTACAGAGCACAGAAGAGTGCATACGCTTCTGTATTTGTATTTGTCTACAGTCAATAAATCAGAAGCTGTCATACCTGCATTATCCAAGCCATCTGCTTTACCACATTAAAAAAAAAAAAAACTAGTAGGTGGGGAAAAAATTATGATAGCTCCTCTTTTTTTTTCCTGTTCCTGTTGCTAGAGAAACCAATTCTTTAAAGTATTTTCTGATGTCTGAAAAGGAAGCTGTCATGTTCCCCTTCCCCCGCAAAAAGCCTGAAATGGTCTGTGTTTTATGATAGTCCAGTAACTGGTGGAAGAAGGGGAAAAGAAATCAAAAACACTGATTTTTCCACCTCTTCAGCTGCCTTGTTGACTGACCTTGGACAAACTGTTAGGAGCTCCTGCCAGTATAAGCTGTACTAGGGAGTCATAACAAGTGGAGAGGATAACATTGAAAGCAATGATGCCTTCAGAGGTTGACTGAAGTTGTAAAGCAGAGCACTTGTATGTTTTTAAAGTACCCATGGTGTCTTCAGCTGCAGAGCTGCGTTTTGCTATCTTTAGTGGGCTCGGTTCATCTCCATTATAATATTTTGGTCCAAACAAAATCAAATGAATGAGTATTGAAGAAAAACAAACAAATAAATAAATAAATAACAAAACACCATAAAGAATTCCCTGAAAACAAACGCACATTCATTTCTTCCTCTCCAGCCTGTGAAAGTGACAGATAGGATTATTTATTCCCTTTGCTTTTACACAGACAAATAGAGCTAATAGGTGTACTAATTTTGCAGTGCTAGGAGAAGAGTTAGTTACTGCTGGTAAGTCCTTGGAGCTCCATGCATAAATTTATATAATTACAAAATAATATAATTGATAGTGTTCTGTTTGGAGTTTTTTGTCTACCTCCCCTATTAATTTGTAATGATTTTATATAAGATGGCAGGATGCACTGCTCAAATGACCTGTAAAAGTGGTCACACAAACCAAATTAACATTTCCAAATGCTGACTACCGTAGGTTTTAAAACTTGCTATTCTTCAGTTTCTGCCACTATTTAGCCCTCCTCCTATAACTGCAAAGACCATTTTAAAAATCATTAAATCAAGTATTGTCTGATTGTGTCATTAATCTGAGATATGGTTCCCAAAGGAAAAGAAATCAATTCTGTGAAACCCTCCTTTTGATGTCTTCTTTACTCCTTTTGAGATAAAATTTAAAGAAAACAAACAGAAGAGACACTAGCCAAAAAGGCCAGTTTCAGCCTATTCTTGTACAACAATTTACTCACTTAGTTCAGGACCATGTGGAGGAAAGTTTCATATTTAAATTTGTTCTCTGTTTTAGGAGGCAGGATTAGAAATTGCACCACATTAACTTCACAACCCAAATAGATGTCATATAGAGAACTGATTTTACCTTGTTGAAGTCCATGTGATACTCACTAGCTTTTCACCGTGCAAGACTTCAGGATTTTTTGAATTCTAAGAATTCTTCACAAGCTTAACAACTCATGATTTTCCTCTTGAAGCTTGGTTAGGTGGGATTTTCGTTCCCAATCCAGATAGATCTTGGCCATATAAGTTTGGCAGAATTTCTAGCTGCACAAAAGTGAAAGACAATTCATTTGATAACCCTGTTACAGTCTCACTGTACTTATAGCCTGCTATTAAGCACATACAAATGAAAGAAAATCAAAACAGAACACAGTGACCACAGAAAAGAACATACCAATATAGCAACACAGAGTGCTTTACTGCATTTTATTCCAGTTCAAATATCCTTTTTAATTTTTTTCTTTTGTCTTAGGAAAGATTTTGGGGACTTTGTGCTAGATGTGACATTTAGGGATCTGTGAGCATGAAAATGTGAAAGCTGAGGGCTACTAACCTGACTGGCTGCAGGGCCAGATTATAGGACTGTCATGTAGGAGGAGTTTTTCTCTTTATGTCCCATAAATGGGTGAAGGTGCAGCAAACTTTATTCCCTGTGCCACTACTTCCTTTCAATAAAATTAAATGAAACATTTAAGCACATTCAGAATTCTGTGTGTGTGTTCATAAGTGTACATGGGTATGTGAATATATGTACATACCCTCAGTTTCTAACTGATGCCCAGAGCCAAAGTCAGAGAGATGAAAACATTTCTGAAGGGTTTTGCAGGTTTTTTCTTACACCTTAAGAATAAAGGTACTCCAATTATACCCCTTCTAAGTCATTTACTAGCTGAAAAATATTACTTTTTAGTACATAGGTTTTTAAATACTTAAAATATTTAACATATACTTTCCCACATTTTAAAGTTCAGCAACTTATCCTAAGAACCAAGGCTGACTTCCATAATAGAAAATATTATTGCTTTGGGAATTAAGCAGAAAAAATATCCCTAGTTCTCCCTGACTATCCTTTGCATCACAGTCTAAGATCCTAAGGCCAAGTATCCTTTCAATTACCCTGACACAATCTTATTGGAGTCTATGAATATGAAACAGCCTAAAGGGCTGCAGAATTTGCTCCTTAATGTCTACATGAACCTAATTTATTAAGATTCCTCACTCTCACCAATATTGTCAACATGAGAAGTGAAGTCTGTTAAAAATTGTTCCATATTTTCATTACATAAAACGAAACTTTCTCTTACGCTTTTGCCCTATTATATATTGGGGAAAACATATTCAATATTGCTTGAAATTGGTATTAATCAGAATGATACTCAGCCTTTGTGGTGTGGATTCGATTTTGACCAAACCTCCTAATAAGAGAATCACCGTACATACTGCTGCACATATTTAACCAATCTAATGCACTCATAAAGCTACACTGTCTGTTTATTTGCAAATCCACTGCTGCCTTCTGAAACACTCCAGCTTGTGACTTCATAAATTAACTTGAAGTTTTTTAATTTCCATTACATTTTCTAGAACATCTTACATCTGGAGGTGGCTCAGTGGTGGCATTACATTCAGCATCTCTGACAAACTTAACCTTTTTTTCCTGTTAACTAGTCCCCAAGACTAGCAATACTTTAAAAATCTATGGTTTTTCATAGCTAATCACTGAATAATCCACACAATATTCATTTTAGATGCTGTATTGTGAATTATATTGTGTTCATCTGCCTGCACTGCCATTGATTTACTGGTATAAATTTATTACCACTATTCATTATAAGATTCCCCTGGGATATCTTTTGGCTTTGTTCAGTGCAGAGGACATACCCTTTTCCTAAAGACAGTGAAATTAACAAAAGTGAACCTTTTATTTCCTATGGAGATGAGAAAATCTTTTCCCCTTTTGCACAGGAACTGCATGCACATGTGGCTACATGCAGGAACAACGGGTTTTAAATCACTCCCTGGTGTTCAGGACAGGCAAGGCCAATTGCTCTGCTCACCACAACCTGCTGTGATGGTGGGCAAGACCCTTATCCCACCATTCCTCCATTTGTCATCTGCTAGGCAGGTTTTATGGCAACCAAAGGTTGTTAAGTGCTCGATAATCTTATAATTGCAGCCCTCTAAATTCTTAAGATGGAAGGAGAACAAAAGAGTCCCTGACAGAGAGCTCAAAAAACTAGGAAGTACAGGAGCAGTTCTGTATGGAAGGTCAATGTCTGCTTCCCACTCCATCATCTGTTGAACACATGTGAATTCCACCATGAGGGGGTGATTTAGGGATACTTATGTATTGTCCTTTGGTGTAAGTGTCAGAAGAAGACAAGATAATATCCAGTGCTACACACAGCAGAGACTCATTGGTGTGGATGCCCCTAAATGCCCATCATCCCTGTAGCCTTTCAGCTACAGGCTGGAGACACAGCAAGAGTCTCAAAGAAACCTCACATGTAAAGGAAAAACGAGCAAGTGAGTCATCTCTTCTGTTTTGACTTATTTGGTGAAGTTAAACTAGGCTCTATGAAGACCTCTTAGAGCTTTTCTTAACTACTTTTTGTTTCAAAATCTTCAAGTTTTCTACTTGTAGCTAAAAATACATGAGTGTTTTCCACAAGTGGAAGTGGTTTTGTTTTTAACACATTTTAACACATTTTAAATGTGGATTTATTGTTTCGCTTTTGTGAGTTCATCTCAAAGAGAAAGTTCTTTCTCTACATTAAAGAAACATTGTCATACAGCACATACAAAGGGTTTTTTCCTGGATCTGGAAAAAAATACGCATGTCATTTGAATCTCTTTGCAAGATCTACTTTCCATTTTTAAAAATACTTAACTTTAATTCAGAACCAGCTCCACTTTTCATCTTCAGTGAGGGAGAATCCACAACCTTTCTCACAGAAGCAGCTCTGTCCCAACTTCACCAGCCTTGTACAGCATATTTTTAGGGCAGGTTAGAGTAGAAACCGTGGGCACTTCAGCATAGCACAGACACCAGGAAGCATCCATACATCCCTTAGAGTCCCAGTGCTTCATGCAGAATTCTGGCTTCCTACTCCAAGCGATGCTGCAGGTCAGATGTCTCAGGAACTCCATTTTCAGCCAGATCTCCCTCCTGCTGGGACCTCCATGGAACATGTATCCCAAGCTGTAGTACTTAACACTGCAGAGCAGACTGCTGCTATTTTCTAAACCCCTAAATGCTGATGCCAATGTCTATGTCTGATAGAGGGGAGAGAGAACTATCTGCAGCAAGAAGGAGGAAAGGGAGCTCAAAATGCCTTCATACATGATTCCTCTTCCTTTACCAATAAAGGACAGTTTGCAAATGTTGAAATCGCTTGCAAATTTCCACTTATTGGAAAACTACTAGATGGTAAACCTTTAGCTGTTGTTCCTATTAAATTATGCTAAATAAGCATGTCTACTGAAGTAGTGAACAGATTCATAGACACATACAATGTGTCAAACTCTCAGCTGTTTCTATAGGATAAGCTTAAGCACTTCATTTTGTCTATACTTTGCAATGTGTCCTTTTGGCCATTGAGTTTTAGTGTGACAAGTCCAAGTCTCATAGCACTTCATATCTCTTTGAGCAGTGAGCACACTCAAATAGTTTTTCCAGCAGGAAGAAGCAAAAATGTATTTTTCCAGGAAAGGGTATTTTCCTTCATGTCTCAGTCTGAGTTTTAGCAGTATTTTTAACGCTAATAACAAAGAATGTATTTTGGCACATGGCAGCTGCAGGGCCTGATGGGCAGTTAATGAAAGATAAGGAGGACTCATTGCATGGAAAAAAATTAGTATTGAACAACTGAACCAGTGCTTGTTACACCTTGGCCTTCCAGTCCTAATGTGAGCCAAATGTGACATCTCAATCCAAAAAGCATGTAGTATTTTACAAATGACTAAGGAAATACATTGTCGTGTATATCAATTTTCTTGTGGCATTTGCTCTTAATAGCAATTGATCTGAAACCAAATGCATGTTACAGCAATTAAGCTGACAGGAACAATGTAAAAGTCTGGTGCTTTCAGAGATTCCCATTCTTCCATTGTGGAACAAAAAACCCAGAGTAGTGCAATAAATTCCAGCTTTCCACATGCCACATACTGGGTACCTGCAGCTTGACAGTGTTGGAGGCTTAAAGTTTTAACACATATATGAAGGAATGTTCCACCTCTGTTCTAATGAACACCTATCCCATATTTTAAGGTAAGGACAATCTTACTAACCTAATTATTGTTTGTTAATGTGAATGAACACAGGGAAGGAAAGGTGAATGCAGCAGCACACAGCATCATTCTGTGATCAGCTGCTTGTCAGGTCACTTATACAGTGTGATTTTCTGGGTTTCTGTGCTTTTATTAAATTTTTGGTCTACTTCACTGAGCTATTGCCAGTTTTCCCATCCAGCTCAGCAACCTCCAGCTTTTGGCCTCAGCTCTGTAAACACTCGATTGTCATGCTTAAATTTCTACATGTGAGGAACCCCTATTGAAGTCACCATAACTATTCAGGCACATAGTTAGACTTGCAGAGAAACAAGTGGAGGCTCAGGGTCTTGGAATGAAAGATGTCATGAATAAATGAAATATGAGTTTGTAAGAGAAGCAGTCATGCCTACCACGATTGCAGCTGAGTGATTGCTATTCTGCTCATGTATAATGGATGCTGCACTGTGAAAACACATGGTGCCCTGTCTCTTGCCATCTCACTTGGCCTCTTTTTTAACCCTGAGAAATTTTGGGATGACATCAGAAAAACAAGAAAATATGTCCAATAGAATATCATTGTATCACTTCAATACAGTTTTAAAGATTTTTATATTGTCAAAAGCCAGGGACTATTAGGGACTATTTAGACAACCTATTCTTTTTTTTTTTTTTTTTTTTTTTTTTTTTTTTTTTTTTTTTTTTTTTTTTTTTTTAAGTTTCCCCTCCAAGATGCTGCCTACAGTCACCTTGGCATGTCAAGATGTACACACAGAACCTGAAAACTCCCACATGGTGCACTTTCAGAAGTTAATTTTATTTGCCCTATGGACATCGCACATAAAGCAAAGTCAGAAATTATTTTTTCTAAAATATAGAAAAAAACCCCATCTTT
This sequence comes from Sylvia atricapilla, assembly GCF_009819655.1. NCBI lineage: Eukaryota > Metazoa > Chordata > Aves > Passeriformes > Sylviidae > Sylvia > Sylvia atricapilla. The sequence continues at coordinate 95,080,252 of NC_089141.1, forward strand.
GTCATTTTGAGGCCACCATTTAGCAGCAGCTTTCATGTTTTAGCCACCATTCTCTCTTTGAACTCAATTATGTAATTTCACCTTTAAAGCAGACACCTGTGAGAAATATGTCTTTTGTGGCATTGGACAGAACGGGACCCAGTGACCCCAAATGCAGTTTGTGAAACATAACAAATTAACATTTGTCAAAGCACCAGGGGATCCTTATTATGTAGTTTTTTTAGCTGTGAAAACACAGATTTTGATTTGATCTTCTATAAGAATTAACTTCGCCATTTATATTAGATTTTCCATTTACATCACCTAGATATGTCACTGGATTTTCTGATGTTGGGCTGAAAAGGACCAGGATTTCACCTTGCATCTCATTTGTGGGGAACATTGCCATGAGAGAGACTGCCTTCAGATGGAAGAGGGAAGGTTGTAAGTAAAAGATCTGTTTGAATAGTCACATGTAAAGCTTTCTTGCAAGTGCATTTGGAAATTTGTTTCTTATTGAAATAATAAAATGGTTTTAAATGCTGAAAAATGCAAAGGTCATAAAAGTGACTAGAATATATTCATGATTCTTTCCTTTCCTAGCCAACTGCAAAACAATAAAAATGTTTTCATTGTTCTGAAATGAGATATGTGTTTTTCAATACTTTCTAATGGTATTCATTTTCCACTGTTGGCTTCTGAAATACTAGGTCAAACCTATTAACTTCTGTGAGGTTTGTGTGGCTTAGAGATGGTTTCAGGGAATGCAAAATCAGATTGACAGTATTTTTAGAATAGAGCAGATAACTCCACAGTTACATGTAAAGGAGCTGTTCTGAAATAATTTGTCATGGTAAAAAAAGTAAAGCTGGAAAGATTTCATCAAAAAACTAATGCTTCTTAGAGAAGCAAATTATAAGTCAGTCAGTGATGAAAGGAACAAGGAAAATGTCTCTCTAAGGGCTGACACCAGCTTTTTCCAACCGATTTTAAAGAAAAGCTTTCTTCATCTCTATTGTGCTTGAAACTGGCACAACATCGGCTTTTATTTCAAAAGGACTATTTATCTGCTTTCACAATAAATGATAGTTTTTATTCCTTTATAGATGTTCTACATGTAACACATTCATTTTCATAAATTACAATAAAATCCCAAGAGAAAAGCTTTGCTAGGCAGTGTTATACTGAAAGCTTGAGTATGCACATATGCAAGAATGTGTGCATGCACTTAGGGCTCTTTTGTCACACAAGACATATTATCTATTATTACACCAATCTTTTTATAGCTTAAGTAAGACAAAATGATATAGTAAGCCTATATGAAAAAATCATTACTCTTGAAATTTATTTCCTTTGAAACAAAAAAGATAGAAAATAGTTGCTTAACAGAATTTTTCTATCCTGACTATAGGATCTTGTTTCCATGCTAGATTCCATCAAAATTAATTCATTATGGAACAGGCGTAAGCATCCCACAGAACTTCAGATGTAATATCAGTGCTGTAAATCTCTCTTCAGCTCTTTAGGATAACTAAATGAATATCAATTCCACTTGTACCCAAAGTCACGGTACTTTTCCACAAGAAAATGTATTTATTACATAAAACTGATGGTTTGATATTGTTGAGAGGGGTTTTATTTATTTAACTGCAAGTATTAGCTGTACTAAACCTGGTCACAATCTATTACAAAGGATAAATTACAAGCCAGAAAGGAAAGACCATGCACCAGCTGGCATTTTACCCCATGCTCATGAGGGGCTGACTTGATTTACATTTGATTAGGTCTCTATAGGTTCAATATTCCCCAATTTGTCATCTATTAAGTGTTCTATTTGTCACCACAGAGAATAAAACCAAGGTTTCCTCCCCTGTCCTAACTCCTGCTAGATACACTCATGTACAGCATGGTAAGAAAGTAAGCAGAAATGGCAGCAGTAGTGGGAAAGGTCGATTTTATTTACCAAGTTTCCTATATAGGTGATTTTTTTTACATGTTGCTATCCTCCCAAGTCAGCAGTTGCACCTTTCTCAGGGCTAAGCTAGGCTTTATTTATAACTTCAGTCATTTAAAAATAGAGAGAAACACAAGCTATTAAAGAACCTTCTCATGAAAGAAGAGGGTTGCTTTCACAAAACTTTCCATACATTCCATGTTGGCATTCCCTCCCAACCTCAAAAAAGCAAAAGGAGCTCATTCCCACAATGCTTTCTCCAAAAGGGGTGTGCACTGAGGCCCAGCAGTGAGCACAGTCCGTGCTCCCGTTTAAATACTGAGAACTCATTGCTCTTGTGACATCCATGAGCACAGGTGGCTGCAGCTAAACCCCAGTGCTGTGCAGTGCAGCCACCACTGCTAAACCTGCACTCTTCTGCAGCAAGTGCAAAGGGATTCTCACCTCTACACAGCCACCCCATAGCCAGAGACACTGGGAAGAGTCATGCTGGTGGATATGACTCGACTGATAGACACAGATCATTTTTCAACAAATTGAAATTATTTGATTTATACATCTATTCTAAAACATTACGTATTAAAATTATTTTAACAATTAGTCTAAGTCTAATGTCTCCTTCAACAAAGGAAATCTAATACAAATTCCTTTTCACCTGGATTTTTTCAATATTTTTTCTCTCACAGGATAATGAATATGCACTTGGTAATTCAAAACCTGCTGGAGCTGATACTGCTCCTGCAAAGGTGTGACAAAAACATGAAAGAAACCCTCCTTAAAAGCCACTGCACATTCCCTAATAATACATCCAACAGGCTATTGCTTGTCTTTCCAATGCTGGAAGAGACAGACCCTGTAACCCACACTCACACCAGACCCTAAGAAGTACTGCCTGATTGTGCAGAGGGTTTGCTAGGCCTGCAGCTTGTCAAGAGAGAGCACCTACTTCAGCTTCATTTTTCTTTCCCATTCCTTTACTTAAGGTCACATTTGAAAAAGTTGAGCTATCTGGGCATCAAGTAGCTTTGCTGTCATAATACCAAATCCATAGAAGGCCAAATACTAAAAGAGCAAACAGCACAATTTGTCAGCATGATATAAGGCTTTTTTCCCTTTTTTTCCCAAGACAATTTGTGAAGTATATTTTAGGGAAGGTAATGTGGGGGAAAGGAAATTTTATGTTGCTGTGGCAACTCAAGCAAAAAAAAGAGATTCGTGCTGCAACACCTATGTTCAGCACAGTTTGGTTTTAAAATACCATTGATTTCCTCAGTGAAGGAAAGAAATCAGCCAATTTTACAGAAGATTTCTGCTTCCCATCCCCATGATGTTAAAAGTTCAAACTAAAACAAAATCTTCTCCAGCACAAACCCCTGAGGTTTTCAAAAGAGGAATCAGTGTGCCTCTGACCAATGCACACTGTCTTGGGTATATAACACATATTTCAAACATAAATAATATTACACTTATTTCACAAGCTCTTTAGCTCTTGGTCCAACCAGTAGTCTATGAAAAATTCTGGGAAATCTCACCACTCTGTTTATGCTTGGATGCAGTATGATCCTTTTTAGTCCCTAAGGTTGAACTTCAGCCCACCAAATACCCCCTCCCAAAAGTAAATTTCAACCAAATCAGTATTTATCCCAGAAATGGAGGAAAAGCCAGTTGTTTCTCCTCAGAATTGTGTTAAGGAGACTGCAATACAAATAGCTATAACTGGAGAAGCATAGAAAAGACTCAGTTAATTACACAGGGGATTAATTAAAATAAAGACTTCAAGGGGAAGAAATGGTGTCCGACAGATCAGTACCAAAAAAAAAAAGGGGGATTTCATGAGAAAGAAATTCTGAAACTAAAACTGGAAAAGGCAGATGCAAGGAGGAGCAGGGTGCAAGCATGAGGATGAAAATGGGAAGTAAACAATTGAATTTCCAAATTAATTAAAATAGAGCTGTATGGACCATATTACAGATAGCCTAGAAAATACAAAGACAGAATTTTAAATTTGAAGAGAAAACTGAAAAACTATTGAAGGGATTTGGTGATGTGAGAGGTAAAAAGGTTAGGGCAGGAAATACAGAGATCCTTGTCAGCAGCTCTTTCATAGATGGAAAATAAGATAACTAGAAAGTAAACAGGGTGTATGGAAAGGACCACAGTAATTCAAGGAGAGGCAGTGGAGACTTGCATGCTTCAATAATTTCTTGCTCATAACATCAGACTTTGCAGGCATGCTTGGTATCTGGCCTGGAGACTCATCCTCCAGGCACTAAGGATAACAGTTGCAGAGAGGTATGAGCAGGAGATGGGAGCTCCAAAAGTGGGAGCAGGTATGAGCTCCAAAAGTGGGAGCTCCTCTGGCCAAATCAAGCTTGCTTTACAAAGCCCTGGTCATGTTTTGGTACATTTAAAACATTTAGAAGCACAATTCATATTTAACAGATGCTGTAAAAGATACAGGCACTCACCTACTGTAAAATACACGTAGTCCTAAAACTGAGAATCACAATAACAAAAATCAGGCATGCACAGTCTGTGGCTTGGAACAAATGTGTCATGGAGAGAATCTCATTCTTTCACTTTCCAAGGCTGCCTCAGAGTTCAGGGCTGCCTCTTGCTTTGCATTTTTCTTTTCTGAGAACTGAGAATGTTGTTCAGTGTAAAGAGCAGGCAGCAGGCAGGCCTTGTTCTGCACTGACACTTGAACATGCCATTCCTGAAGCACAAACTGCTTTCCAGAGAGGAAACATTCTCACAGCTCTCTCACTCTTGCTTTATCCTCTAATGCCACATATTCCATGGTGTTTGGCTTTTTCATGGTATTTAGCTTTTTCTCCTCTCTTTTAAAAACCCACTTGGAATACTCCATTATCTGTAGCTTTATTTCTAATTTGATATTGTGCAAAGTTACTTACCTGAGGAAAAAAAAATGGCATTTGTTACAGGGAAACCCCTTTTCTCATGGAATTTCCTTTTCTTTCTTGGCCAGAATGGGTACTGGCAAATAATGTGGCCTTTTCTGATGAAAATCATCTGGTTTTTACCGAACAATAAGCCATTTCCAGTCAGCACAGTTATTGTTTGAATTTCTTCTACTGTTTTGATGATGTTGTTGGTTGCACTTAATTATATCCCTGTGGAAACAAAGAGATAACATCCTCCTTTCTCAATATATCTCTCTCACACACATGCTAGGAACCAGCATCCTAATTACCAAGTAAGGCTACTGCTAATGACAACATAATCAAAATGTAGGAATTCATTTTTCAAATGCATGAAAAAACACCATCTGCATGCATCTTTTAAGTGAGACATTAAAAACCTGACTCCGTCTGTTCTGTGGACGTTAAAAACGTGTAAAAATGAGGATTTTCCCTGGTGTCTTTGGTGAAAATCTCTCGTTTACCCACCATTGCTCAGTCTGTTCCATTCAAATTATTCATAATACTACCTCTAATTTTTCTTTCTATAATTTCATGTGATTACATCTCCTGACACTCCTTCTCAGCACTTAACCCTTTCCAATACAGATTATTACAAAACTCTTTTCATTATGATTAAGGTGGTTATATTCCACTATCTTTCAGGCTTTTTTTGTTTTATTTCTTTGTCCTCCAATCACATTCCAATAATGTATTTTTGGAAACAAGATGCCCAGAGCTTAATGAAGTAGTTTCTGTCTTGTCACACAGGGAGAGGGATTCTCACTTCTCCCTCCTGTCTTCAGATAGCCTGAAGGTATTTCTCATCCCTTTTATTGCCACATCACATAATATATAAATGAGAGGTAAAGTGATGTCTCATTTGCAGTTCACTGTCACTTCTCTAGCTCTCTGTTACCTCCAGTTCTTTCCAAAGCTTTTGAGTTTTCTCTTCATCTGAATTTTACTACCTGAACTGTCTCCCTCCTTGTCTATGTAGTTATATTTTAAGTTAAATACTTGATTTTTTTTTCCTTCTTAATATTTTCCTCTGAGAAAATTTTTATTTTAGCAGTGTTCTCTGGTCATATTTTAACTTTTTTTTTCTCTCACTAATATTTCTATTTATCACAAAGGGGTATAATCTGTAAATTACATTAATAAATTTATAAGACTGGTCCTAATTGCCTGTGCATCTGCCCTTATTCCCTGCTGATTATTTGTGCTATTGCCTAATGCTTTAGTAAGCATTCAGCCCATATGAACATATCTCAGTGAGGATGACTTTGAGGCAGATGCTTTTCTATATATTCAGAATCTGCTTCTATATCCACTGAATTCGGCTGAAATGTTTCAAGCAACACTGATTGTTTCCAAGTCAAAGAAACAGCACAGCTTCAGCATGATCACATTTGGGCTTTAGCCTTGAGCAGAACAACAGACAGGAAGAGGCAGATCATAGAATCACAGAAATACAGAATGTCCTGGGTTGGAAGGGACCATAAAGATAATCTAGTCTAATCCCCCTGCCATGGACAGGGACGCTTTCCACCAGAGGAAAGATTTGTAAAAGACATTTGGCCGAGCAGCATCTCTGAGATAAGAGTTCCAGGCTACCCTGGAAATTAAAGGGATTCAATGAGAGTATCTTTTATTAACAGAAGCGCCTAAAGGAATAACACTCCAGCTACCAAAACTTTGACAGCCCTTTTCAATGTTTCTCTTTGAATGGAGCTACATTTTCCTCTCAGAATTTTTTCCAGCCTGTCTAGACTACAAATTGATTTGAAGAATCACCAACACTTTCACACAATATACTCCTAAGAAAATTCTGTACCCAGTGGTGAACATTTCACAACGAAGAGGAAAAACAAATTGGGATTTCTTTTTGCTTATATAAAAAATCAACCCTTTTTCACGTTGTACTCTGCCTTCTCAGCAGCATACCAATGACTCCTGATCTGCTGTGTTCAATTACATTCATAAATACATAATATCCAAGAAAATACAGATAGTCTAAAACTATGTCATTAATATAACATTGCATTCTAATTAATAAATACATTTTTTCGTAGCATAAATTCATTATTCTCACAGCAACAGGTTTTGCCCCCCTGTAAATTAGGACATTTCTTAATTGTTTGGAATTATCAGTGGGAGATTAGCAGTACTAAGCTGCTAAGGAACTTCCTGCAGTCTGTAATTCCAGTCACAAAAGAGGAGAGTTGAAAATTGCAAGGAAAGAACAACTACTTCTGTACATGGACTCACTGAGCCAAGAGGCACAAAACCACTTCCAGAAAAAGACAGAGTTTTCTGTACTTTTTGACACTTCTATATCAGCAGGAATGCCTCCTGCCTCCTTCAGGGAAAAATTACTGGTCTCGGTGTGTGGAGATACTTAATGGCAAAAATAATACCTCCCTGAACTTCAAAGAATCAATTCTGGCAGGGATTAAATGGCAATACTGGTCAATAAGTGCTTCTGTTGGGAGTTTGATTTTTAGATCCACTAACTGGGATACAATTTTGCAGGGCACAATCTATTTTAAATAAGGAGATAGCCTGAGCTTGTGAACAGGTATTGGTGTCACGACCTGCAAGCCCAGCTCCCCCAGGTGTGTTGCAGCAGGATCTGGCTCATCTGGGATCTGCAACTTCAACTTGTCTCAGATTCACACTATGGAGAAAACAGAAGAGACCAACAGATTTGTCAGCCCTACCAAAAATCTGATTTGGGATGAACACCCAGCCCTCGGGGATCCATTGCTCTCAACTGCAGTTCTGGGTGGTTCTGGGTGATCTATTCACGTCAAAAGATAAGGGACAAAGAGCAAAAGGGAATATCATTATGTCTGTTTAGTTAAATGACAGATCCTTTAGACAAATATGTCAAAAAGTCAGCTAGAGGGGGGAAGGAGGGGATTGGGGGTGCATGGAGGGGCGAAGAAGAAGAAGAAGAAGAAGAAGAAGAAGAAGAAGAAGAAGAAGAAGAAGAAGAAGAAGACCTCTGAACTTGTTCACACGTAAGTCCAACCCTGTATCTAAATATTACTTAAAGCCAATAGATAACTCAGGGTCATTTGAGAAACTTAAGTCAAACCAAAATTTGTGATCTGTATAGATATTCACAGTAAGCTTGGGTAAAACTTGTGGTAAAATTTATTCCACACATCAAAAGATGCCACCTAAGACTGGAAAAGATACTGTATTGAGAAGCAGTTGTGAGAAGCCAATGAGAGCTGCTTTCCCACAGGTTTGTGTCAAGTAGCTGAGAACAACCCTCAACTGCAGCTTCTGCTGGGGCAGTGACATTCAGAAACCACCCAGCAGAGACCAGCTTCTCCAGTGCTTTGTAAAAACTCATGCTGCATCTTTTCTCTCAAACACAATGACGGGTGCTCACTACTCCATTCAGCCACACATGTTCCAGTAATTCCTAAAGGTCTTCAGCCTTACATTTCCTGTTGCTACCTGGGACCCACAGACCCAGTCATATCAAACCAATGACAGACAATTGTTTCAGCCAGGTTACGAGCAGCACTCAGCATTCCACTGTGGTTTTTCTTAGGTAAGCGACAAGTGGTATAGTGGGTTGGGGTTTTTGAAGGGACTGAAAGATGTTTTCAGAACTTCTTTCCTTTCCCCAACCACAGAAGAAATGGTAGATTAAAAGGGGGGAGGAAATGGAATAATGCTTGCTTCCATTCTATAAATCACTCTTTCTCTCTTCCCCCCCAGAACAGGTACATATCTAAAATAATATGTTTCTGTATATCTATACATTGTGAGTCTGGTTTTCTGTAGAGAATAAATGCAGTTAGTCAACAGATTTTATATTTAGGTTTTTAAATACTAAGACTTTCACATCAGGCTTCATTCATTGCCACCCTACACAGCAAAGATTGCTGCATCAGCAGTGGCCTCAGTCCCAGCCAAGGGGGATTTCCAGCAAACAGAGGATGAAATAGTTACTTCTTAAACAACCCTATGAAAAGCATGCATCAAAAGCATATGCCATAAATGAGGGATGCTTTTGATTCTTTTGCCCCCAAATCATACTCCACAAGTCTGGTTTTGTTGTGTTTTAAGTCAGTCCACTGTTGACCACATACCAAAGAATATATTTCTCACTCTTCCTGTAAGTTCAAGCTATAGACTTGAGCTACAGGTTTGTGTCAGCACCATCATTCATCCACTAAGCTGCAGCAACTCAGATCTTGCTGAGAATCAAGACTTAACCCATTCCTCTACCAAAACTTAGATCAGATCTGATCCCTGATCTACACCTTCTTGCAATCAAATTATAGGTCTTGTTCAAACAAGAGAGGGGCTGGGAATGTGCAGATGAAAGGAGGAGTGAGGGGAATTACTCCATTCAGCAATGCCATTGTAAGCTGGCTGAATTCATATTTTAGTCATTCCTCACTGGAATGCAATCCTGTTAAACCAACAATAAAACCCTTATTTGTGTTGGTTTTACTCTAAGATGAGAGCTAAGTGACATTCAGAACAACAGATATTACTGTGCTGAATTCTAATTTCACCCCAATTTTTGCCTTTCTAACTCTAGTATAGCATTACCAATCTCTCAGCTCCTGTGATTGAACTTCTGCTGTACACAGAGCACAGTAATCCCTGGAACATATATGATTCCAATGGAGTGAAATAAGAAGAGCAGTTAACAGATTTTCCTCCTAGCACACTTTTGAAATGATTAGCAGGAGTTTCCATTTTCTTTTGTCACTTGTCTATAGAAGAAAATAAAAGAGCATAAGAAAAAGTATCCAAAGGCTACAATTTTCCAAGCTGGATTTACAGGCTAAAATAAAACTGGGATGTCTTGGTGGTATTCAGTGACTTTTAGTTGGTTTAAAATGAGGACATCTATTTCACACAAAAATCTGTGTTTTCCTTTTGGGCTGCATCAATCAATATGATTAATTCAAGCTAAAGCAGAAAGGTAACTTGGGAGTTAAGCTGGAATAGCAATGGAAGGGAGCCTGAGGGTAAAGCCATGCTGCCCAAATTAAAATCCACATTGCAAGAATACCACTGCTATTCTCAACTCTGCTTGGTACATACCTCTTCTCTTGAATTTTGGAGGAAAATGGAGATTTTGAATACAGAGATATCTACTGCAGGCAGCCCTTTGTCCTAAACAGAATCATATTAAAGGCTTCATAACTGTTGCTATAGAATAATCTTTGCTTGTATGACTTTCCATTTGAAAGTCTTTTTTTCACCTTAATCCAGTATGTACCACATTGACCTATTGCAATAAAGAGATTGAACTGTAACATGCTTGTTTCAAAATTTTATTGTTTAAGCAATTGGGGGAGGAGGCTTGGAGGGCAGGGGGGAAGTGATGCAGACAGTGAGCACATGTATGCTTTCTTTTCATACCTGGGCTCCTACAGTTTAAGACATAAAGTCAATAACAACAGAATAAAGAATGGAAAGAAACCAATCTATGCAAATAAGTAGGAAAACTGTAATGGCAGAGAGCTAGAAAATTAAAACTCAGAATTTGGATCAGCTGATTTTACTAAATACTTCAAGGGTGTCACAACTTTAAATTACTTATAAAATCTTCATCAGTCTTACAGTGTCACTTTGGAGCAGGGGGAATCATTTACAAACTGTTTGTGGAGCACCTGGGAGCAATTACCATGAGGCTTTTCCCATTTGGTCCTACTGCAGTGCAAACATTAAATAATGATAGCTCAAAGCTATCAAAATTCAAAAGAAATTTTGTGTGGTGATTCTGACAGAGCTCATGGAGAACTCCAGGCGACAGGAATGGCCCATGCACACAGGCCTTCCACTCACCACTTTGGTTCTTTGGATGAGTCTATTAAACAACATGTGACGGACCATTGAGTTCTCACTAATTTAACATCTCTGCTCAGCAAGGTTACTCACAGAGGCTGATGAATCTCATACATTTTAAAGGCAGATTAAATATTTTCTTTTAGTTTTTGCTGGAGGGCTGGATCAAACCACAGGGCTCCCTGTTCACTTTTAAATTTTGTTCTTGCTTCAAAATGCTCCTCTGCAGTATTGTCCCAGAGTATTCCAGCTACTCCCATATCCAGGGAGAAATTGTTCTGGCTGATATTTTACTACCCTGAGTAGTTTTACTGGCTGGGTCATTTGTTTCTCTTAAGGCATTCTTATACAGATTGACAGCTGCACGATCAAGAATTACACATGATAAATGGAAGTCACCCCATCAGAAACCAAGCCCTTTAATCCACTAGACAAATGGTTAAATTTAAATCAAAATCAAAATTTAAATCAAAAGAAGTGTGTCTGGGATAATTTCACATCCACTTGAAAGCTGTTCAGACTAATTGCACGCTGAGAGGGTTAGCTGAAAATAAAATGGCTTGGACTGAAATTTAGCTCCCAGAATTTGGCTAAACAACAAAAAAACCCAACTTTATTATTCATGATAAAGTTAGAATTTACTTGACTATTTTTCTTTTTTGATTTACAGTGTCTGAAACTGAATGGCCCTACATTATAAAAATAATTTCTGGAGCAATAGCTCTACAGCTTTCAAACTTTGCCAGTATCATAAACAGTGACATTTGTAAGCTGCTGAAGGAAAACCTCAAGAACAGAAAACCCTGAATTTCTCAAACTAGTTTTATTCAGACAGATCTGAAGCCAGAGCCAAATTCAGAATTATACCCTCAGTAAATTGAGGCCACTGTTTCTCAGTAGCTACTGCCTACTTAATTAGGACTTTCAAATAAGGATGAAGCCAGAAGACTCTCCATTAAATGGCTCAGACTAATAATGCATTTAAAATTAAGAACGTGTAGTGTATATATATCTGCTTTATCCTTATTACCAGTATCTTGAAAATAAGCCAATTATCATTTTAAATAACTTACAGTCTTATCTACCTCTTGTCAGCTTCTAAGATGCAAAGAGAGGGAGAGAAAGTGGGGGTTGGGAACAGAGAGCAATAGAGCGAGTGTTCCCTTTAATTCAGAAAAGAGATGAAGCAGGAGGAACTGTCACCTAAGCATAGCCAAAGGTTTGGGTGAGGGCTTTCCCATCTATTGCGGCCAGCAAAAGCCACAGGAGGAGTAGCTTTTCTCTGAAGTTGTAAAAGAAACATACAAGAGAGAGAAAATGCCCTGTACATGTCTTCCCATACCCACAAACCCTCTCCCATTTCATGGCTGAGTATGGCTTCTTTCCAGAGCTGTCTTTTATCATTGCTTTAGAGGAACTATAAGCCATAAAGCTATGTGCATTCCAACCATGTCCACCGAATATCTAAAAGCTGCTGCACACCATGTTACAGCGAATATTTCTTTAAAAACATGAATCTGATCTTCTTTCCTTTTCAACTTCGTCTTCCCTCCCCACAGGTACATTTCTGAAAACTACACCTTATGCAGCTGAGGGTTTATCTCACTTCTGTAAACACCAAGTCCATCTGGAACAGTCTGTTGGGAGTCCTCCTGCTTCAAAACCATCGCCTGGATATGAGAAAACAAAGCACTGATTGAACTGTTTCTGCGCATGTCCTGCACCTACACACAATTTCCAGCTGGTAGGAGGGGAGATGAAGAGAGGGAAGAAATGCAGGAGTAGAGTTTAGGCTACAAAACACATGGCAGCACGCCCACCACACGTCTCATGTACAGAGAGGAACTGGGTTTGTTTTGGGAAGAAAAATTTAGGAGAAACCAAACCACTGTACACATACCAACCTATAAATCTAGGCAAAGAATTTTTCTCTGTTCCAGGAACGCACGTAAATAAATGCAGCTGTACAGTAAAACCACATCCACACCAGGAGGGAAAAAGTTTGGAAAACCAAAATATGTAATTCTATCTTTACAGTATAGTATCTTCTCTATTCCTAGAATTTATAACAAGGCAGAAATTTGTTTCTTTTACTCACCAAGTGACTGCAGTACCTTTGTTTCTGGGAAAAGGAAGGGCGATAGCTACTGTTGTTTTACCTACATTCAGATTATTATGTGTGTGAGTTTTTTCATCACATTAGTGATGCTTATTTCCCACCCCCCACCTCTGCCCAGCTCCTTGCCGTCCACAGAGCTTGTGAGAGCATTCTAAAACAACCATCTCGAATGAAACTTCCAGGCCTCTGTGTATGCTCTAACATTGATCCTGCAAAACAAGAAAAATATATTTTAAAAGAAAAAACTGATTAAAAAAATGCTAAACTCAGAGGTTTCACATAGCACTGTTGCTTTCTTTCTTGGAAAAAATCTGATTCCTTAAGCTCTCTGACTGCACCAAGAGGGCCCACTGCATCTGTTAAACTCATTGACTATGACTACCACCTTCATATAAAGCAAAATTTCAGTTTTATGAGCTTTAGCTTGTGTGAAACCCAGCAATAACGTCATCAGAGCCCTGTGGGTATGGAAGGGAGGGCTGACAATGACACGCTGCAGAGTTTGTGGGACCAGCTCCAACAGGGCTACGGTCTTCATCTGGAACGTTGCTGAGCCTCAGCATGATCCAAAATACTTGAGCTGCCAACCACTAGTAAATTTATTGACTGTCAGGAAAAGAAATATAGAGAAGTCAGCCATTTATTTTATTATACTTATAGATGTCCATTATGATGGCAAAATATAGTAGTAGAAAAAAAAATCTTCCCCCCTCTCTTAAGAGATATTTCCAGATTACTAGAAGAGCTTGACTGCTCTTATTTGATAATTTTCATAGTGTACATGGAGACATACAGTATATCATATATGAAAACACAGCATGGATTTATGGATTTTTGCACTGGAGGTCTGCTTCAAAAATTTCCCTTGGCCTCCACAGAAAAATAAAGGGAAAATAAATAAATTCTGCTGTGCTTTTACAACCTCAAGCACAAGAGATAACTAGTTAATGCATAATTACAGAACCCTACCAGGAAAAATTATGATCCTCTGAGAGCCTGATTTTAATTATGCTTCAGCCAATGACTTTTTTCAGCACTGACCTCAAGTGGAGAAGGCACATGACTTGCAGACTGCATTACACACACAGATTTTTAAGACCAAGATGGGACCTGGAGTGTAGTTAAAGCTCTACCCTTTATTCTTCCAATTAATTCACAGTTGTGGATACTAACCTGAGGGGACATCAGATAGGTTTATTCTAAATGGCATTTGGGTTTTTTTACTATTGCCATGAATGAAAGTCCAGCAATAGAAGTGATTATCACCTTAAAACTTTTGTGGAGAGAATGCACTGCTTGGCACATCAAATTGTAAAATCTCTAATTATATTTCTCCATAAAGACCCAATGCTGATGTAGCAACACACCACTAAAAGCAGCCTCCTGTTTGGAAGGTGTAAATATAAATCACAGACTTTTACCACAGCTGTAGACATTGACTGTAAGTGACCAATGCATTGGGTTTTGGGGTTTTTTCTCTAAATCTGTTCACCCAGAGACCCCAATTCTCCACTGACACACACCACCAGAACTTAATCAACTTCAAGAGCTCAGGTTCCCTTATCCACATGTGAGAGCACAACCCCAGCAACAGAGGGGGTAGGGCTTTCCACACAGAATAACCTATCTCTCCCTCATCATACAGGAAAAGTTCCAGCAGATCTCTTTTTACCACATTCCAGAAATCTTGATCTGCTTCTGATATATGTTTTCATCTTAGTCAGAAAGCTGCCTGGTTTGCCAAGGTCAATGCGGTCATTCGAAGCATTGGGGTTTTTGTGTGCTGTAAGCAGGAAATCAGAACCTTCAGCCTTAAAAAACCTATTCAAGGAAGAATAAACTTAATAGATGAGCAAATTCACACTCCTCCTTTCACTGTTTTTAGATGAGGCAAACCTGAGGCAAATTTTAGGCTCACAGAATTATTTTCCAGAATAACTTCAGTTAAAAAATTCTAACGAGTCTTACATTCAGGGAGACGGTAGAAAACATCTCCTATCTTGGGACCAGCCAAAAAAAAATTATCTACAAGGCTAATTTTCTTCAGGGTTGAGCTACATTGAGCCAAATTTTCTGAAGATTTCTCTTTTCTTCTTGGCATTGTAAGAACTGAATTTTCTGGCATTTATTGGTTTTTATTCCTTTATGTGTTATCCTTCTTTCTGCTGAACTTTCCACACATTACATTTAAAAATGCCTTTCAGAACCTCTCCTGTAGCCCTGGGCCTTTTTTTCAATTTTCTTGCATTTGCTTTTCCTTTTCTTGTTCAGTGTTCCACATAGCTTCACATTTATGAAACTTGGGCTTCTCTGGGAAACCTCATAATCATATTTACATTGTGCAAATAAAGAAGTTACCAGTGAGGTAAACAAGCGGTGCATTGGGTTTGCATGGCCAGGTCTTGGTAGCAAGGTGGCTACAGGGGTGGCTTCCATGAGAAGTTGCCAGAAGTTTTTCCCATGTCCAGCAGAGCCAATGCCAGCTGGCTCCAAGACTGATGTGTCAGTGGCCAAGGTGGGACCAGTCAGGAACTAAGGTAATCCCTCTGTGATAACACGCTTAAGAAGAAAAGAAGAGTTATTGCACAGAGGTGACTGCACTCACCTCTGTGAGTGAGGAGTGAGAACGTGAGAGGGACAGCTCTGCAGACACCAAAGGTCAGTGGAGAAGTAGGGGCAGGAGGGGCTCGACACCAGAGCAGAGATTCCCCTGCAGTCTGTGGTGAAGGCTGAGGGCAGGCAGCCTTGCCCCTGCAGCACATGGAGGACCATGGGGATGCAAAGATCCACCTGCAGCCCATGGAGGAGACCCGTGCTGGAGCAGGATGCCCAAGAGGTGACTGTGAGCCCGTGGGAAGCCTTTGCTAGAGCAGGGTCCTGACCCAGAGACACTTGGAGAGAGAGAGGATCCCACACAGCAGCTGGTTTCCTGGTAGCAATTGTGAACCTTTAGGAGACCCAAACTGCAGCAACCCGTTTTTGAAGGACTGCACCCCTTGGAAAAGACCCACATTGGAGCAGTTGGTGAGGAACTGCAGCCAATGGAAAGAGCCCATGTTGGAGAAGTTCATGGAGAACAGTCTCTCATGGGAGGGATTGCAGGAGCAGGAGAAGTATTCTCCCTGAGCAGTAGCAGAAATAATTTGTGATGAACTGACCACAACTACCATTCCTCATCTCCTTGCACTGCTGGGAAGAGGAGATAGAGCTGGGAAGGAGGAAGAGGTGTAGGGAAGATGTTTTTAAGATTTGTTTTACTTTTCATTACCACACTTTGATCTTGTTAGTGATAAATTCAATTAATATCCCCAAGCTGAGTCTGTTTTGACTGTGATGGTATTTGATGAGTGATGTCTCCCTGTCCTTATCTCAACCCATGAGCCTTTAATTATATTTTTTCTCCCCTGTCCAGTTGTGGAGGGGAGTGATAGAGTGGCTTTGGTGGGCAGTGAGCATCCTGCCAGGGTCAATCTCCCTCAGACAGGAATAGCTGTACAAATCCTGCAAGTTATTCACTGAATCTGGATGAACATTTAGTCCCACGACTCTTTTGACTGTGCTCATAACTGCAGTCTCCTGAAACTGAAAATCAAATAGCAAATGGGTGCTGACTGGTGATCCCTTTCCTACAGTATGATCTTCAGTTCTCAGACATTGTTCTCAGACCCAAAAGCTATTACATATATATCCTATTGATTAATATTTTTAAAATTACAGATGCCTAAATACTGAATCTTGAATTTTAAGATATTTAGATACACTTCTCAAGCTTGTACTTAAAAGAAGTTTTACTGTTTTGTTAAGAAAAACTAAAACTACAGCAACTGTAAAATCTCTATAAAGCGCCCACTTGTCTGTTTTCTTTACAACAGTTACATTCTGTATTCTGAATTGTAAAATTCAAAGCAAGAGAAATACACTGTTTAAGCAGACAAATACATGTATTTTCAGTCTCAGCCTTCAGACATTGAGCTCTTGACTTGGGCCATACAGACATAAAGAAGTAGTAAATCTGTGCCTAGAAATTTTATATGTCTCCTCTCTTGCTTAAGTTAGGATTCTAAGATGTTTTTTCAGGCAAACTTCTGCATTTTATATGTGTTATTATGCCACTGGATTTGGTTTCATGCAGGATCACTTAGGTTCACTAGAACTTTTACTAGTAGTCAAGGTAATGTTGCAGTTGCAGAACTCATGCGAGATGTAAGTGCTAACAGTGAAACACAGATTTCTTCACCTAACACAAGAGAGAAGAAAGAAACAGCACCAGGGTCTCAGCACCAGAATATGGTCAGAAATGTTCATCTTTGAAAACAACAATGTGATTCATTTTCCATACTCTTCTGGTCTGGGTCATTTAGGGATATCTCCTGAGGTTGTTCCTCAGAAGTCTTTATTCATTTCCAAGAAATTGCAACACAGAAAATAAATGCGCTGAAATGTACTAAGTCAATATACATAAGTGAAACAGGCTCCAAGGTCATTAATTAAAAGATTCAGGACTCTGCTAACTCATTTCTTGTGAAGCAACTGGTATTTCCTATAACAGCTATGCATTGATTGAAAAAAATGGAACTGAAACTGATGCCTAAGAAGAGAAAACTCAAAACTTAACCAGGACCTATACAAGGAAGCATGCCACAGCAGAGAAAAAGAATCAGCCATTTCTAAACTTGGCATAATTCAATTCATTAGTCCTGCTTTGGCCTTACACTTTCTCATTACCACTCAGTGCAGCTAACTCAAGCATTTCTCTTGTCAGAAAAAAGAAATAGTATTACATGCATTTCAAAGATTTCAGAAGACTTACTGGTGTGAAGTGTCAATCAGAAAGTTTGGATGAAAAGCTCATGTCTCAAGCAAGAAAGGCTGGGTTACCGTAAGCAGAGATTGTCAAACTGTCTCTACACCATTTAGATACCAGATTCTCTGCAATTACTGTTGTAAAGGATGAAAGTTAAATAATTTAGAATTGAAAAGTTCAATATCCTATTATCAAAATCCTTAGACATCCAACACCCTATGACATAGGACTATCAAAATTCATCAGCAAATAACTTGTTGCCTTTATCTGAAAATACTAAAAAGTAAGGAACACAGCAGATTATTTATATTTAAAAAAGCAAAATCAGCTGATAAGTCTCAAGCATGACTGGTTCAGTTGCACTGAGTTAAGGACCTGAAAATCTTTCGTTCCCTTTAAGGCAAACTCCATTTGAATACACACAGTAGTTAAACTGCATAACAAGATTTATGATCAAAGCAAATGTGAAGTAATTGCTACTGGTTTGTGCAGCAAAGTGCCTCACACAAATAAAGGCAACAATATCAATAGAAACTAATTTGGTTCAAAATGTAAGGAATCAGACCTTATGGAGGGGGGGAATAAAAAATGTATACACTCATGTTATTAGATCACAGTTATTTTTAAACTTCCACTGTGAAGTGACAGCACCTGCAAAAATGAGCTTTCCTTAACAGTGTACTGCTCATAAATGTGATCTGTATAATCAGGATTTCAGGTTCTCTAGGACATTTCCACAGTCCTATAGATGAGTCCTTAGTAGACCTGGGGAGGGGTGAGGCTGGGGACCAGACGTGAATAACCAGAACCAAAACAGGGAAGTTCATCTCTGGAGGTTGATGCCTAAATTAAAAAAAGTCACCTAAATCACCTTTACTAAAGTGGAATCACCATTTCCACAAGTTTCTGCTACTGTGATGAAAATGTCTATCTGTTCAAGAAGAAGGAAAGGCAGGAATTGAGTCACCTTAGAGTCATGGCCCTTACTTGTCTAGAATAACAGCTTGAACATGATTGCCATTTTAGTTTTTTGAAATGCCCTAAACAATGCAAATAATTTCACAATAATGAGAGCAAGATTAGTGTTCAAAAGGCTTGCAGTATTTAATGGATCACTGTACTATATCTTGAGAGATTCACAGCACAACACCCTCCTTTCTGTATTGGAGAACTATGGATTTGATGGGTGGACTGTCCAATGGATGAGAAATTGGCTGCACCCAGAAGGTAGTGGTCAATGGCAAAATACCCAGATGCAGATCAGTGGCAAGTGTTATCCCGCAGGGTCCATACTGGGACCAGCACTGTTTAATATCTTTATTGATGACACAGCAGGACCCAGGACACTCTCAGAAAGTCAGCAGGTGACACCAAGCTGAGTGCTGCCACTGACATGCCTGAGGGATGCGATGCCATCCAGAGGGATCTGGACAGGTAGGCCCATGAGAACATCATGAGACTCAACAAGGCCAAGTGTAAAGTGCTGCACTTTTGAAGATTTCAGGAAATTTATCACGAAGATTATAAATATTTTGCAAGGAAATACGAATGAAAGAACTCGTTGTCTGCAAAACTTTGAAAAATTATCTGTACTCCAGGCATCACCTGGATTTAAAGACCAAAGTGTTATAATCTTCATCTACATCACAATATGCACATCTACCAGACATCAGACACAAAAAAAGGATAAAGTTCTTCATTTGACCAAAATTCTTGCCCTCCAACAAATTCCATATAAAGTGTTGTAATAGTGACCATTACTCCATCTACAGGATGGGAGTGAAAGAAATTATGATTCATAATCACTGACCACTGAGCATTCACAGCTTGGCTACTAAAAAGGTGGTTCCTCATTACTGACTATGTACTTTTTCTTTCTCTCATATTCTGTGCAGGAGGAATGATGACCACTGAAATTTTGACAGTTCTGAAAAACTCACCACGGACAAAAAGAAGCATAACAGACTTTTTAAACCCTTGTTTCATACCCAAACAGAACAGTCATGTTAGCTTTGCTGCAGTGAAAAGTTCACATCTGCTAGCAACTGATAGCCATTCTATACACATCCAGTGAAATTTATTATTAAATTTCACAGCATTAATTCACCATAAAAAAGTCTTATCTTTAGGACTTAATTCCATCTATGCATTTTCTAACCTGTGACAACTGGAAATAACTCCAAACCACACACTTCAGTCCCTGAAAAACCACTTCTGGACACCAGCTCCCTCCTCTCCCACCTGCCATATCATTCCTGAACGAGCTTGGAGTTTAACAAAGCAAAGGCCAGCTACAACCTCATCTCACTGATGCTCAAATTCTAAACTTGGAACAATCTGAAATCATGCCAGAACACAGAATGGAGCCTTTTTAGCAGCACAGATGATCCTCTATCCACAGAGGGAACACAGAAGATGGTTTCTCATCTGGGGCATATCTGCAGCATTTGACTGTGAGTTATATGGTCTTATGGAGATTAAAAGACATTTGCTAAAAGAGATGACAGGAGCAAAAGGTAATTTGCTAAAATGTTTTGAGTCTTTCTGGAATGTATCCATCAAAACCTGATGGGAAAACCTCACTTTCATCTAGCATCTATTACTTTGGTGTACCATATGATGGGTTTTCTTTACTACCTATTATATGGACTATTTAAATGCTAATAATGTAAATGCCCATAATCTATAATGACACAGAGAGATATTGTTCACATATACAGTCATGCTTTTTTGCATGGGGTACAGTGAAGTGCTTCAAGGGCAAAACATGTAGCTGAAGATGAGCCTCAGCACAAAAGAAATAGGTAGTGAACAAAAAATAGAAGGACCTTTTTAACATTTTGTTGTTGTTGTTCTTTGCCAGTAAGTGAACAAATATAAGTGGGATTTATCTGCCCTAAAACAGGCACAGGAAAGAATGACAGATGTCATTTAAGGATGAGTGTCACTCTAGATACTCTTTATTTATCAATAGTGAAAGGTTGTCACCTCCTGAGAGCAATTTATTTCATCTACAGGTCAGATAAATCACTCCGTGTAATCTCTCTTCATAGATTACACAAAAAGAACTTCATTATTATCTCTGGCCATGATTTACAATATTTAGATATTTATAATTCAGTAATTTGGAATTCCTCACTAATACTGAAGAGTGGGCTGATGCCATGCTCAAAGGAGAGTGCCAAGTTATCAAGAAAACTGTAGATCTTTCTGGTGGATGAGGCAATTGCAGTAACTCAGTAGTACACAATATATCCCAGCACAGAACCCCAGTACCTATGGAAATCCATCTAAAAAAACAGGCTGAAACACGTCTTCAACCACTTATGACACCATTAAACATATAAAACTTTATTCTCCTGTCTATTTTAGCCCCCCAGAATATTTGGAATCACAGCTATCTTATAGTTGTTATTGTAAGGATTCTCCAGGCTGCAGATAACCAGAAAAAAAAAAAAAAAAAACCTACCTGATGTTTAAAGAGAGTAATTTACTATTTGCTTCTTTGCCATCGAAGAATTACCTGTAGCAGAGGCACACAACAGATCTGTGCCACCAGTTGGCTTTACAGCAGAATTGACAGTTTCATTTTCCTGTGGCAGTGATTGTACCACTCACCATTCGCTTGCTCACTGGCAAGAAGTAATCCCTGTCTCCCAGAGAGAAGTTCTGCCTCTGTAAACGTGGAAGTAATCCTTGTGTTTCTACTCTGTGGCTCTCATGAAAATTACTAAGCAGACCTCTATAAAAGCCAGCAAGCCTCAGAAACTAACCAACTGTTTTGTAAGAATTAATTTAGTAGCTGTGCTCTACAAGGAGGGCAAAGACCATTTAAGGACCTGATCTGTAGTTGTGCACTTCTAAGAAATTATGAACATTCACAACCCCCAGTGCCTTGCAAGCACATTTCTTTGACTTTGCCCTCACTAACAGTAATGCATAACATACATGTTAAAAAAAACACCCAAGATCTCACAGTACTTCTCTTCTCCACCCGAGGAGCAGATGAGTGTGTGACAGATGTTAGTCTTGTTCTTAAAATGCTACTGGGCATCACTCATGTACTATAGTAATGAGTACGGTAGGAGTCATACTCAGAATAATAAAGCTACACCAATTTCAATGCATGTTTTTCACAGAAAAGAGCTTTCTGTTTCTTATTTTTCATGTCTAGATGAGAGAGGAACAGTTAGGAAAGGTTCTCAAAGCTCATTGTGTTTGGGCAGCAGCAAGTGAAGTAGAAAGAGTAAGGTTTTTATAGAGAGGCCAAGACCTGCATTATCCCATAAGTCTTTCTCTTAAGATCCATGAAACACAAAGATAAATAAGTTATTCCTTGTATTTCAAGGAGCCACAGATCCATGCCTATCCCCCAGATGTCCTTCTCTATCATAAAATAATGAATTTTGGGTGAAATTATACAGCGAGAAAACTATGAGGTTTTTTGTATCTTCCACTTTTGGACCACAAGGAAGGGTCAAGGTTTAGAGAGCAGAAAAGAAACATATAAGGTTAAGCTGAGGAACAGCAAATAGAAACTTGGAGAAAGACTATTTACAAGAGCATGTAGTAACAGGAAAAGAGGAAATGGCTTCAGACTGAAAGGGAGTACGTTTGTATTAGGCATTAGGAAGGAATTCTTCATTGTGAGGCACTGGAACAGATTGCTCAGAGAAGCTCTGGATGCCTCATCTCTGGCAGTGCTCAAAGCCAGGGTGGATGGAGTTCTGAGTAACCTGGTCCAGTGGAAGGTGTCCCTGTTCACAACAGGTGGGGTAGAAATAGATGATCTTTAAGATTCCATTCAATCAAAACCATTCTGTTTTTCTGTGATGAAATCATGCCATTTACATGGTACAGTACTCCATGTTAGGAGAAAAAAAGTAACAGACAAAGTTTTAAGGCTTCTAGGAATTAGTTTGCAAAAAGTAACACTGAACTCTCCAGTTCTAGAAGGAAAAATACAACATAGTGCTCTGAAGAGAAAGTGGGACCAGATAATCTCCAGAGATTGCTTCCAACCTGAGTGATTCCACAATTTTACATAACAAATTATAAGATAGTCCTAACTAAAGTGAAGGTTATGTTCTTGGTGCAAGAAACCTCTGGAAAACCCCACATAAACCTGTAAGTTCATTGTCATCACACTACCTTTTTTTTTTTTAATGAGAACTTACATTTCCCCAATTTGTAACAGCCTGGATATTAATTTGAGTTGTCAGGTAACTGTACACCCCTCTACAGTGTGCACGTGTGCATAGTGGTTTTGTTTAAACATGGAGACACTCCAAGTTCTTTTGCCATCCTTGAATTTGGCAAATTTAATTGTCCAGATTTTCACCATGACCTGAAGCAATGTCTCAAAATACAGTGTAACACAGTGCAACCTAACATAACATTTTGTTTTCTTTCCATCGTGGTAGGAAGCCCAGATACCATTGCTGCTGAACCCAAAGAGAGTGAGACGGTACTTCCACCAAAACCAATGTAACCTGAAAAGCAGGTTGCCTGTCAGTTAAAAGAGTTATTAAACTGGCCTGATGCACTATCATGTGTTATAAATTTGATAGTATTTTTGTGTAATTTTTGGAAGCATCTCCTGATTTTAGGGTTTTGCGCTTTTCCTCTCCACTCAATACTAGTGTAAAAATGTGCTAGCAAAGTGTTACTTTTAACATTGCCATAATGGAACTTTTTTTTAAATTTTATCACTAAGCTACTATGTTGAGGAAAGGTGGTGAAGTCCTGTGAAAAATGTATGCAAGAGCTTAAGAAAAAAATCTGACATCCAAACTTGTAGTGGCAGCTTCTGGTGTATAGATAGGAGTTCACTTTATCTTTGCTTCAAGGGCTCAGAAATATTTATCTTTGGACCTGCTAGCCTTAATGTTAGAATTTGGACAAAGCAACTGGAATGGTCTATAATTGCTCTGACTTAGATCATTGCATTTTCTCAGCTTTCTGCTTCAAACAACATTCTATCCTCTCCTTGAAAAGATTTCAGCTTAGCTATCTTACATGCACATAAACTTCCCCTGGACCTTTGTAAAAGCATTATCAGTAATAATAGATTCTTCCCTATTCAGAGGACTGATTCAAGGTATAGTTAATTTCAGATTTTTGCCTTCTCTTCCTTGCTTGTCTCTAGTAATGAAATTGTTTCAAAACAAAGCAGGTTTCAGACATTATTTAAAAAAGTAGTTTTCTATGTTTTCTAAGATTTAATGTGAGTAAACTCAAATTCCATATGGTGATTATTTTTCAGACACAAAGGTTATTGATCTGCAGCAACCCAAGCCTCTGGAACAGTGTGTGCTCATGGCTGCACTGCAGAATGACAAACCAGTCATCCTTAGTTTAGGCTTCTATGTCTTGAATCCTAAGCAGCATCAAATCTGTGAATTTTTTACGTAACCAGCACTTGCCACAGATTCAAAAATCAGCTGTAAAACAGCACTACTCCTGTTGTGCAGAATCTTTATGCTGGTGTGTCTCAGCTAACAGACCTGTTAGCGAATCCAGCAATAAATAAACATGGTAATAAGCTGAGATTCCTGTAAATGTTTCTGAACCAGCACACAGAGAGCTGTCTCTATGAAGTCTGTCATCTTATACACATCACTCCAGACTGATCAAAGAAAAACATTTTGGCCTGTAAATTTTAAAGTACTGCAAAATGTTTAAAACTGAGATAACATTTAGCACTTTGCAAAGAGTGTTACACAAGATGGTAATGCTTTGAGTCCTTTCACATTGCTGTGTACAGAACTTTTCAGAAATGTGAATTTGACACCAGCCATAATTTAGGTTTCCTTCTATTTCATACAGCCAGCAGAGTGGTTATGTATCTGGAAGAGGGTTGGTTTGAAAAGGTTCCATTTGTTTGCAAAAAAAAAAAAAAATTATTTTTTTTTTTTTATTATTCACATCCCTCTGACATGAAGCCTCTGGTTATTTGCTGTCTGTGATTTCTGGAAAGTACATTCACTGTTATGTTTTCCCATTTCTTTGACATAGTCTTTACATTCAGTTGGCTTTTAATTTCTTTGAAGTAGACTGGTGGGAGGTTTTATTCTCTAATACATGAAGGTTCTTGGATGTCCCTCAGGTATTTCCAGATTTGCTTTAATCAACTGTTATGGAATACACAGCTTTTTATCTGGAAACAACACAATTATTTTTTTAAAGAGCATTTTTTCTCCTTTTTGATCCTCGGAGTAAAAAGGGTTTTTTTCTACTCTGTAGGTAGAGGTCTCCATGACTGTGCCAATCTTGAGAATTTTAGAGGGCAGAAGGAGAAGTTCATAAAGAGCATTAAGATGGAATGATGCAAGACACAGACACAGTCTCTCTGTTCCACTGCCAGCCTGGGCATTTATATATATATGAGCATATATCTACATATATGCATGCACAGGCATGTATGTGTGAATATATGCACAGTAGTGTGTAGTCTGCTTCCATGTTCTTGGGACAACTTTAGTACAGGCAGCTCCAATGGTTAGGCACTAAACTTCCAGCAATTAGCTACACAAGTGCATGTCTTAGCTGATGCGTGGTCATTTGCAGTGAAACTTCTGGCATTTAGCTGCCTCTCTCCCAAGCCACTGACGAATAGAGATGCTGTGACAATTACTTTTTGATCTGAAGAACAGAGACAGCCTTCATGTCACCCATCACCAGTGACATCTGCTGATCACTCAGAAGCACAATAACAGAAGGGAGACTTGCAACTAAACATTCTGTGCAATTGCCATCCTCATCCACATCATTGCAAGCAAATCTGTGCTTTCGTCTCTATTTAATTCCTCTTTGCTCTCATGTAAATTTATTCCAGAAGCAGCTCCAATGTATTTTCCACCAAATGACACTGTAAGACTGCCAGATTTCTTCCTGCTGTCACAGTGCCTAATATAGATCTCTAGCCCTGCCATTAATGTCTGAGAGCTCTAGAGAAGGAGGCCAGCATTACAGAGAGCCATTCATTTATGATTACAATTATGGCTTTACCAGGATTTCCTGAAAACCTCTGTTTTGGGGATGGGCAACACAATAGGATATCTAAACAAGTACATGAGCTGTTTCTAGATATTTTCTGAGCTGAAATTGCGTATTTTGTACCAAATATTTCACTACGGCTAAGGAGTATCTAATGGAGCTCAGAATGTAGTATAGATGTGCCAAATTTCCCACAGTTGGATTCTGCACAAAAAAATGTTGGACCACACTTCCTTGCACAAACAGGACGGGGGAGGAGCAGTAGGCGCTAATAGGATGTGCAATGGCTGGCTGATTTGTGCTGGCCGTTTGATACAGGGTCATTTGCCCAACAGCATAGGATTGGGCTCAGTTATTATGAATGGGTTGGAAATGCTCAGATGTCCCAGGAGACCAGAATGGACTGTTTTAGTAAATAATGCATCCTCAGCCCCTGGAAACAGCCCCAGTTCAGCAACTGGGTTAAGTGAACAGAAAGGAGGACAACACAAGTGGTTCCAGTGTACAAATGTATACAAGCAGAGGGAGTATTTTATATACATATGTAACTGTTCTCCATATATCACTTGCTCTGTACTTTTCACTGAAACCGTGTAAGGTGGGGCTTTTTCCCACATCTCTGAAGCCTGTACTATATTTTGTATTGCCACTAACTAGGTCTTTTCTGCTTTTACAAGGCATATTGAATCTTTGTCAGACATTTACTTAATTAGGGGCAACTGTTACAGGTAAGACAGGTTAACTTGTAGGAATGGACACTGGAATTTTTACCAGCATTTGAATATAAACTTTTGTCACCATCAGCCTGGATTTTTAAGTAAAATGGTTGGATTGATGGGACTTTTAACTCTAAATTGTGTCTTTGCACAGGCCATTTGAAAACTAATGAAAAAGCGCTTGAACTTCTTTTCAAATACGTACACAACTCAACAGAAAATTCTATAAGAGAATTGCTTATTTTGTCTCCATTTGCATTTTCATCCTATCAAACTTGCACCATACATGAAATAAGACAAGAGCTGTCACTCATGCTTTCCCAAAAAGGACAATTTATTTCCCAAAATGTGTTCAATTATTTAAACACACAGTAGTTCCTCTTTCTACTGAATACATCCACTGCCTCACAGAAATTTAGGAGCACACATTCTGCAAATGAGTCGCCTTCAATGCCTGTCTCCTTTTTCCCTACAGCTGATGGATGAACTCCAATATTGATGACTCAACTCTGCTGCACCAGCACTTCCTGCTGAGGGCATGATGGTATCACAGAAAACGACCTTGTCTTTCTTCCCGTGGCATACGTGGCTCGCACTGTTACTTTCCATCATATTGCAACAAGTCAACATGACATCACCTCAGCAATTACTTATCAGACAACCTGTCAACAGTTTAAAGGAAACATTTCTGTCTGCCAATCCACTATCTGAACCAAATTGTGGTAGGCTGGTGGTGGATCATGCATATCTACAGAAGCGAGTAATTGAAATGATCCATGGGTCAATACTCAGAGATCTGTAATTCAAAATTGCAGTGGCTTGTGCAGCACATGTTTTATAGATCAGCCTTTTTTTTTTCACCTTTGCATGATAAGATTATCATCAAGATGCAGCAGCAGTGTCGACATAGCTTAGGATATCCCCAGAGCTTTTTATTTCAGATTGAAACTAGCTTTTGAAGTTTATTAATATTTCAAGTGGAAGATAAAAAGACCACATTTTGAAGATAACACAATGTCAGTGCTAATGTTAAGCCCCATTCTTGTCTAGTGCCATACCACTAAGTCAGACAGTCTGTGAAAGTCTGTGTGCAGGAGGGTGTTAGGAGAAATGTGAAGAAAACTCTCTCGTAAAACCCTAAGTACAGAGAGAACAAAAAATAGGAACTGCAAGTTTAGATGGGTGAATGCAACAGCTGAACTCCAGTCAAGATAACTCTCTCTTCCTAAACACAGAAATTCTTCTGCTTCTGCAGTTGCAAGAAATAACAAAAGAACTCTTTACCTCTATTCATTGTGTTTATAACTCCACTGGGAAGCAACAGCTCAGTAAATAATATCCATACATGAAAAAAACTTCCATCGTTTTGTTTTTCCCTGACTGCATTGTTTCATTTAAGACAAGGAGCCAAGAGGGATTCAGTTGCCTATGCTATGCGTATTTCCAAGTATGTACATACATTTGGTTTATACTTTCGGAGAATTCCAGAAAAGCTAACTTTTTGGCCATAAGCCTGAAAGTAAATTCCAGCATTCTCTCTGTCCAAATTGCTGTCACTGAAATTCTGCAGACATGAACCTAATTTTAAATTAAGTTTTCTGGGTTTTTTAGTCAAGACATAGATGACTTTTTAGTTGCTCAACAATTCGCCCAGTTTCTCATGTAGATTTGCAGCCCACAGAACAGGTCTAATAGCATTTGTCCAGCTTACTGGGAAAGGGCTACTGGAGAAAGAGAATCATTAGACAAGAGTCCCAGGCACTAAGCCACAGCTTGTTACTTTGCCTGAGACTTATAAATTACATAAAGCAACCAAGAAAGGCCATCTTGTTTGCAATTCACTTACACACACACGTGCCCAGGATGCCATTGGAAAATCAATGACAATTCCTTCTACAGCATTCT
Organism: Sylvia atricapilla; assembly: GCF_009819655.1. NCBI lineage: Eukaryota > Metazoa > Chordata > Aves > Passeriformes > Sylviidae > Sylvia > Sylvia atricapilla. The sequence continues at coordinate 95,108,480 of NC_089141.1, forward strand.
GTACTTCTCCCCCACTTTCACTGATGATCCTCCTCTGCTCCCAAGGAAAAGAATAGCAAAGAAAAAGCTCAATTCACTGTTCTCATGACAACCTCTCTGCCTCTCCTTCCCCTTTTCAACAGACCAGACATGAACCTGGAGGCACACACATTGATCTGGTTATATGGAGGTGGACATGCTGCTCACAGAGCTGTGCCCACCATAGCAGTGAACTGTGTGATGTAAAGGCAACAACATAAAAGTATTCATTTCTTCCAGTCACTAGGGTTAGCAAAGAGTGCCTTGGCATTTGGGGACAGCTAAAAATAATTAATATAATCAAAATGTTTGCATGGAAAGGATATTTGAACTATATGGAGCTACAGTCTCCGTAGACCTCTCCTGCTACACCCATATATTTCAATTTCTAAACTTTTCTACTCCATTTCTAAACCAACTGGCTTCTTGCTTGTAGGAGCATGCAAACTTGCATGCCAAGAGCATTTCCCCACAGGACACTCACAGTCAGGTACAACCCATTTTGTACCAACAAAACTCTTTTTCTCCAGTCTCTCTAAGCTACTCCTGATTTTGTTGCAATTTCTGTGATTTGGCTGTCATATCATCAATTATTTCCCACTCTGTATCTGTGATTTAATTTCATCCTCCTAAATAGAGCTTTTGAGGATTTTACCTAACTCCACTGCAGTGATTTGCGCCATCTCTCCTATTTTCCAGACATGGTCTAAAATCTGATTTTTCTTCTAAACTGATAATTTAATCTAAGAAGTTTACACATTTTAAAAATATAAACTGTTCAATCACTTATGTTATTAATGAACTTCTTTTTAAAATAACTTAGTCCAGAGCAAACTCTGGCAAGATCTCATTCTAAGCATTGGTCAGTATTTGTGATAGGACTTTGATAACTGCAGAGGAAGTCTTTTCAGCCTATATTGTCTCTTCAAGAACAAATTTCATGAAATCACATACAAAAAATTTCAAACTGGATAGTATCAACAGTCTTCCTGAAGGCATGAACCAAACAGATCTACCACAGAATGAAACCAGATTCAACAGACAGGTTCAGAACAATATCCTGAACATGTTAAAAGGCAGGCCTAAGTGATAGCATCCAACTGCCCTGTCAAAATTGGAAGGTCTTCACCTTTCCTTGGTTCCCTGTCTCATTCATAACACTCTCATACTAACAACAAATGGGGCTGGCCAGAAGCGTCCTCCAACTCTTTCCCACTCTTGTTCTGATGTCCTTGTCTCTTCTTTCTCTCACTGTGCATGACAGGCTACCTGGGTATCTTTACCTGATTTCAGAAGTTCATAAATTGTCTGTAATGGCAGCCAGCAGAATAACACCGAAAGACTTCATTGTTTTTATCAGGGCTGAAGGGAACCTATTTTTTTTCTTTTTTTTTTTTTTTTCTGATTCATTCAGTTTTAGTGTCTGCCTAAGCCTGGATCTCACACTGAATGGATCATTAATCCACCTAAATGCTGCACAGGGTATCTGTTGTTTCCCAGCTGTCTTTAGCTATGCCCATTTCTCCACTCTGTTCTTAGAAACAAATGAACCACACTAAGCAAGACAAGAACTGGCACTACAAGACTTGCATCACTATATTGAGATCAGAATAGATTCAAAGATGAAACTGAATAAAGTATGGACAAGTACAATAGAATTTTTTTATGCTTAACCCAAAACAGTGAGAAACTTTGAGGACATTATGTCAGAAGGAGACCTAACCTGGTTTACCACAGGGCAAGGTGCTAATTACAGTACTGATTTACATGAACCCCTTATTACAAATTATGTTTGCTTTGTAAGAATGACAAATATAGACCTCACATACAGAGACACAAGCAGATACACATAAAGGTCCCCTAAAGCCATTCTGAAAACTGAAAATCAACAGTTAAAAAATGATAATAAATGCATGGAAAGAAATTAGCCCAAATTGATACATAATGTATTTGCTATACTCTGAGGGAAAAACCTTCCCAAATCAGTTTTGAAAGCCAAGTCTAAACAATATGAAAACCTCCAGCTAAGGGGCATTCATCCAAAATCAATCAAACCAAAACACACACAGCTTAAAAAAATAAGTTAAGAATTTAGCTATCCCGAGATTACCTTATTGTGTGGTTCCTTAAAGAAAATTCATTATTTAATCCATCAAAAGAACGCTTAGGATTTCATTGCTTCCCTGTCTCTCCACACATTTCCTTGTTACAAGGTAAATTCCTTCTCAAAACAAAATCTCCATGGCACAAAGCAACTGCACAATTCAATTTCCAAATGAGTCAGTTCAGGCAGAAACAGTCTAAGTTAAAAACAAACAATCCAACAAAGGAAAAAAAAAAAAAAAAAAAAGGTGTTAAGACTCAAAACTCTCCTGCTGCTAAAAAAGGTTTTTTCCGAAGCAATAAACAGCCTCAGCTCAAAGAAACCATTAATTCATAGAGCTATTTAATGCTCTCCAGTGTCATAAGATTAATCAGTCTCTCTGCACACTTATTCCAAAGCCAGTTCTCCAAGTTTGAATATCTTCCAAAACAGTTCCTTACTTGAACTGTACTTGCAATAAACATTTCCCCTTCCAGGGTGCACTTCCAAGAGATTACTAGGAAATAATCACTGATGTCATTCCAGCAGCTTTGCCACATTGGAAGCCAAATGGATCTTGTAGAAACCCATCAATTCACGGGTGTGAAGCCCTAGGTAATTCAGAAGCAGTTTAATGATCCCCTCATAGCATGTGAGGGGATAAACTGCTGTAGCTCCAATTCTTGCATGGAATAGGCATGGACACGCTGCTGCCAGGCCAGCAAAGCCTTTACCTACTTGGCAGGTAAGAGCTGCTGTCCATGCAGATTAAAACCAACTCACGAGTTAGAAAATATGTCATGTCTCCTAAGACTTTTTAACTGTTCCCTGATCAGTTCCCTGATCTTGGAACTACCTCCATGTGAATATAAAAGAAGGCAAATATTTTAAGCTACCATTCTCTTTGTTTCCTATAGGAAGCATTTCTACGTAGCAGCAGAATTCCACCCCAGTCATATTCTCAAGCATAAGAGTTTTGGACACCTTGTAAGAATTAAATAAGCTAAAATTGCTGTCTATTGCAGTTATTATCAATATAGCTTTTCTACTATACATAATAGAGACACACCAAAAAAAATGGAGCTTCAACAGTTAAAGTCTAAGCAGCCTAGCCAGCCAGCTGGCAAATTGCTAATGATTCTGCCCATTTGTAAACATCTTTGTGCTTTGATGAGGTGATGTGAAATGGTAGCCAGTATGTGCTTGTCAGGAGGAATCATATCAGATTAAATTTATTCATTTCCTTAAGACCAAAAATAGATTTTGCTCTCTTCCTCTTCTCACAGTAGTTCATTCCCACTCACTTAGTAGCATGATGGAAATCAAACAAATACTTTGGTGAATCTGCAGAGGAAATAGAAAGAAATAAGACTACAGTCTCTATTAAACCTGTATAGTAGGAGTCAGGCTTATGGAGGTGGATGGTTATGAAGGGCTGGAACAGTAAGGAATTTAATGGCTCAGAGTGGATGGACTCCTCTTTGCTAACCACGCAGCACATTGTTATTCGCTTACACACAAAGGCTTTTCCTATGACAGCATGTGTAGGGTCCACAGCTCCAAACAGCTGGGATAATCCCTGGGAACTCACTGCAAGCACCAGTTCTTGCCTTCTGCACTGCACAAAATTATCCAGCTCTTCCACAGCAAGGAACACAGACTGCTTGGCTCAGGAGGAAGTTTTTCCAAACCAGATGATTCTCTGATTGTGTCTATAAATTCCTCAAACTGTCATCAAAACACTTCAAGGAATTCCATCATGGTTTTTTCTTGTAATTTCATTATAATTTCATGTAAGCTCCTTTTCTCTTGAGTCATTTGGAATAGTTGTATACCAAAAGAACATTCAGTGAGCAATACTCCAGTGAGCAAATAATTGCAAATCTTGAACTTGAGTACTCAGAATTAGTGGTTTGCAAAGAAAATAAATGTTATTATCTTTGCTAGGATATAAATAGCCTTCAGGAATGCTTCAATACTGAGAAGTTTTCAGTCTCAGGAAAATGAAAATGGGCCTATTTTCCTAAACTGTTTTCTTTAAGTGTATATACGCTCATCGTGGAATAAATAGTGCTCAGATCTGGATTTCAAAGTCCAGGTCCATGTCTCAATTTTAAAGTTCTGTTTCCAAAACCTATATTTTTGGGTGATATTTAAATAAAATATAGGGTTCCATTTTTTTTCTCCAATGACAGAATTATTCAAGTACAAAATAATACTTTATAAAACAGGGGGTTTTTTTGTTGAGCTATATTGTAAGTAGCTCTAAACTATCCTGAATGCATATCTGGTTGATCTGTGTTGGTAAACCTACCTATTTGTTGTTACCAATCTCTGAAATACTGCCACTTCCTGAGGGTAAGTCCAATACTGCACAAACCAGAAGAAATGTATTTTCAGACAATGCAGGACAGCTGAATATATGAGATGGAAAAGGAAATTGAATTTTCATATTATCAAAACATGAAACCCCCATCAGCACTCAGAGGATGCATCCACCTGATAGGGAAAACTGTTCCCAAGTCAGCATATAGGAAAGACGCAGATGTACCCTTCATCATCCTCCAGCAAAATACAGCAACATAATTGGGAAAGAAAATCCTCCAAAACTACAGCCAACTACTACTACAAACAGGTTATGGATTTTCATGTTCAACATAACATTTTCAAAAATTTCTAAAAATTTCTAAGATATCACACTGTAACTAAAATGCAACAGCAGGTAAAATGATAATATCCAGATTTCCTTTGAAAATTTTAAGGTTTTTTTCTTTGCTGGTCTTGACGACAATGTTGATAAGTCTTCTTGAACACCCTTTAATCTCAGTTAAAATTTTTTCACTACCCAGAAAATGTGCATTCACATCTTCATGAATATTTGGTCCTTGGCTCAGAAATGAAAGGCAGCACATTATTCACGTTGCAATAAATCTCCCAGCCAGTACAACTGGCAGAGCTGATGTGCACAAACACATAGGATTGCCACTTCCTCTAAAACTCTGGGAAAACATAGCAGCACAGTTAAAGAAAATGAGGCCATGGTTACATGGCACAGAAAACTCTGTTTAAGGATTTGCACACGTGACATGAAAAGCTCCAACTCTGCAAGACAGAACAGCAGACTCATGCAGTTTGGGAGTCACCTGATCCAAGTCCCTGCTCCAAGCAGAGCCAGTTACAACAGCTGATCCAGTCCCCTGTCCTCCCTTCACTGGACTCACTCCAGTATATCAGTGTCCTTTTTACTGGTACAGCCAAAAAAGGACACTGCTCTCCAAGAGCAGTTTTAAAATGTTGAATAGAGTGAAAAAAAAATCACTTGACCTTCTGGCTAAGCTCCTGCAGCCCACAGTGGGGCTGCTCACCTTTTTTCACAGAGTGAACTTGTCCAGTTCCAATGAACTTGAATCCACCAGGACCATCAAGTCATCTTTTTTGCAAAGCTGCTCTCAGCCAGAGTCCCCAGCCAGTACTAGTGCATGGGATTGTTCCATCCCAGACACAGGATTTTCCACTTGGCTTTGTGGAACTTCATTCAGGTCCTCTCCGACCAGCCTGACAAGATGTCTCTGAACAGCAACTCCCACTCTCCAGTGTACCAGTGTTAGGAAGTGTTTTCATTCCATCACATGAAAAAAAGGAGGCTCACAATTTTTAGTACAGAAGACAGAATAATACGCCAAAATAATGAGAAGCAAAGAAACATAAGTTTTCATGTAAGTGCTACAGCCACCAAGCTATCAGCTGTTCCAGCTGGCTTTGTTATGATCAGCTATCCATTGCAGAAAAAAAATAAATCAACATTTTCAAAAGGACCAATATATTTCCAGGAAACCATGGATTTCTGCCAAGTGCATTACTGGACAAAACATCATTCACAACTGATGATACTTTATTCTTCAATGATTGTTTAAATGCAAAGTCCTCAAAACCACAATATCCTGAAAATATCTCTTCTTCTGTATGCTACAGGCATAGAACTCTGTGCCACAGGATCCCTAGTCTTTATGGTGACAGAGTTAAACCTGATTTGTCTCTAATGTTACATAGCTTCCTTTAACACAGCCTCTGTTCTGTAAAATTGAATGGGTCTGAGGTCAGAATTCCTATGTAAGTCTTCTCATTTGTTTAAAGTACCTTTTTTCTCCCCAGTAAACACAGAAAGAGTTTGCAGCACAATTTATATGCTGCTCTATTAACAACACACAAAATCCTCTGTTTATGCCAACCTCATCCAAAGTTGCTTTCTGTGACATGACTTGACACACTGGCAGATTCTTCGGAATATAATTTCTTCTTCTATTTTTCCTTTACTGTGCCATGTCAAAATCTATTTCAGTAGGTTTTCTCATTTATTGATATTTTTCATTTTCAATAGAGCACATTACTAATATTTTTCTACCTGCTATTCTTCCTTTAGACTCTATGGATAGTATTTTTATTCAGCTTTGCAGGTAATTTTATTGTGTGTTTTTGGCTTAAAAGTGAAAAGAGAGAGACAGAGAGAAATCTCTCATCTCTTTTTTAGCTGGCATGCCCAAGAAACTGAAGCCTTCCAGACTGCAAGTAGCTCTAACATCATAAAAGTATTTCATGTTCATTAATAATTCATCATATTCTGCCTTAAGAGAGTTCAAAAATTCACCAAGTCACAGTTCAGTAAGCTTGTTCCCAAAGCTTCTGGGAAGATTAAAATGCTTATCATAATTATATGAATATAATGTGTAAAAAGGCTGCATGAAGTTGCACAGAATGTTAAATGTGCTAACCTCTTTACACTGAGACATTAACATCTGTAGGTTCATACATTGACATATTGCCTTGTGTCAAACGATGCAGAGTTTGTGAAGTCTCAGACTTCAGCCCAGGTCTTGCAGCAGGGTCTTGTGGATCTTCTGTAAGTTCCACTCTAAAAAAGGTCACATTCTGTTTCTGGAATCAGACCAGGTAGCCCATCAGAGAGTAAGAGTAATGACAATCTATTTGCATTTGATATGCATTTTCCTAACACGCATGTTTGAACAATTGGCTTTCATCTGTTTTTCTGGTTTTCTAACGGAGGGGTATGCTGCTGCTCACACTCTTCAGGCAGGTGAGGGAGCATTTTGGAATTGCCACTGCTGAGGAAGACCATGCTACAAATCCCAAGGCTTGCAATTGCATGAGTTTTATCATAACAAAACCCACACTCTCTGACCCTCCACACATACCTTCCCTTCCTCTCTCAGGCTGTCTGGAGCTTTCTCCGGCAGCAGGGCTGCAGACAGAGCTGGCTCTGTGGCAGGGATGACCTCATCCCACACCACACAGCTGCAGAGGCAAGCTGTGTGCCCCACGTTCCAAACAACAGCTTTCTGGAGAATTTATTTGTTCACACATGAACAGTAAATCAGCGTTCAGCATTTCTAAGTTGCAGGGGGGTTTTGATTTGTGAGAAATGCCTAAGTGTGAGGTTTGCATTTCACTGTTAGGAATGAGATATAAAATGCATAATGCATCTAACAAAGATATGTCAGAAACAGCTTAGAGAATCCTGGAATATAAACAACTCTGCCTGCAGAGTCAGATACTCCACACAGCAGATCATGTACTAGACCCCCGTGTTACAGTTAAAGGGCCAAACTTCACATAAATAAATGATTTAAGTAAAATGACTAAATAAGCCATTATATATTAAAAGCCTTCTGAGACATGCCATTTGCTCTGTCTCTCTGCTACTCTAAGCATATCACTAGATCAGCTACAGGATACAAGCACATCTTCCCTCCTGCCTGTTTTTCATCCTGTCTCTGGGTGCAACATCAGTCCCCCAGTGTTCACCCCACCTTGCCCAGGGTCCAGGACCCCACACCTGTCCCCATGGCCATGAGCCCCTGTCCCAGCTCCCCACGGCAGGTGATGGCAGAGCCAGGCAGCCAGGGCCTGTCCCAGCCCAGCCAGGGCAGGGCAGCTGGGGACACCAGGGCAGCCCCAGGTGCACCAGGCACCCCTCTGGGGACAGGGGCATGCCAAGCCCAGGCTGGAATGGGTGGGCTAAAACTTTTCCTAGGATTAAAGGCAGCCATATATTCCAGAGGATGCATGGTCCTCTAGAGCTGATTGTGGGGACACGGCACATGTGGTGTGCCTGCAATGGGAGCTCCCACAGGCCACAGTCCTTTGGTCTGATGTGCCAGCTTCAGCATGTGCCAGCACAGGCAGCCTCAAATCACCCTTTTTCTGAAGAAACCTCTGAACAGAGCAGGAATGACACAGCCATTTCTTGTTTCTCTGCACAGGAGACATGTCTGAGAGGAAAAAGCTGTTGTAACATGGCTTTTGTCAATGCAAAAAGCCAATTTTCTGATTCAGGAAACAGCCCCATGTCAGAATTGCAGCACACAAGAGTGAACAAACTGCAGTTGTCCCCCCAGCTGGAGCCAGTCCATCCTCCAGCTGCACATTAGCCTTTATACAGTGTTTTAAAAACCCCTCTTCTACATTTGTACTGAAATTTGCTCTTGCTGGAGCATGAGGTTTGGGATCTAGACTGCCACTTCAAGTCTCTGCTAGTGATGAAATTCCAGAGAGATGAAAATAAGCAGTTTCCTAGAGTTCTTTCCAACACTGCTTTCCAGTGAGCAGGTTCTGGGCTTTTCACATCATGAAGCTGTAACGAATCACCTTTTGTGGAGTTTAACAAATGTAAAAAGAACCCCTGCCTGGCATTTTTTTTTATTATCATAAACCACTTTTGATTGCAAAATAGCTCTGCTGTGTGTCACAGTCATGCAGGGGACCTGCAGCAGACCTGTGCTTGCTTTGATGAACCACTGAGCTGCAATTGTTACACCTCCTGTGTAGAAATGGGGAGCAGGGCTAAGGCACCTCCAACCCCAGACATCACCCCTTATCTCTGTAACAGCTCTGCCCAAGCCCCACTTTGGGGGATGGAAAGAGAAAGAAAACAGTCCTTGAACTACGAAATAAATTTCATGTGTTTCAAACACTGACTGGAAAGAGACCTCTGATATCCTGGAGGCACCATCCCAGCACTGCTGACTTTATGAAATGTCAGGAAATTTGCCAAGAAACAGCAGAGTTCACAGCAGGCAGTAGCCTTGAAAAGGTAGAGCAAAATCTAAACTGATGAAAATGAGTTGTTCCAACAGAGTTTTCTCCAACTCTTTCACTTGACATAGAGTAAGGGTACAGGTACCTCCGTGTGATGGAGGTAAGACAGATGACTAGTAATCATGAAAATTTTGAAAATCAATGTTTGAGAAGCGTGGGATAGCTGTAGAAATGGCACAGTGCAAAGGGAAAGAGCTGTGAAATAGAGTAGTCAGACACAGATCTACAAATATGATGGATATTTTTAGTTGATGGCAAATCCACTGTGGGAGAAGGGAACGAGGACAGAAAAAGCAGTTGTCACTGAACTGAAAATCCTCTCACTGTTGCACACATAATTTTGACTAGGTTTTTTTGTTGTTTTGGTGGTTTTTTGTTTTTTTTTTTTTTACAGAGTTTTAGGCAAGAAATACATTTGAAATACAGAACTGGGAGTTTCATTTTGAAAGTTGAGGCAAAGTATTCAGATTATTTTGGCATGTGTTAGATTTTCTTCAACATGAAATTCAACAAAGTCTCGCAAGTCCATAGACTATTTTCATGCCATTGAATCTGCATCTTTCCATAGAAAATGTTTCAGCTTTAAATATTTATCCAACATCATCAGTAAGAAAGATTTTTGTCATGACAGGAATTACAGCAGAAAGTGTTTGGTATTCTTAGCGTCCACCCTTCACAACACATTTTGCATAATACAGATTTTCTTCTGCTATATACCACTTACAGTACCATGTGTCCTCACCACACAAAATATAATGAATTTCAAAATGAAGATTACTTGCTGGATCTAACACAGCATTATATTACTTTTTATCATTCTAGAAAAATCAATAGAGAGGATCTAAAACATTATGTAGAAAGCATTTTAAAATTAAAGGTTAGATTCCCTCTGGAGATGCCTGCAACTCCAACTGCATCCCAATAGCAACACTGCATTTTTAAACAAAGGCAAATATTAACTCATTTTATTTGAACCACAAACTTCCTAACTCTGCATACTGTTGCAGCAATTGCAAAATACGCTGTCTCTTTGACAAGATATTAAGCAGCTATGTGAATACAGATAAATTTCACTGAAAATATAATGGATTTTTGCAGCTTCACCACTCTAAATAAAGACAATCTTACAGGAGAGTAGAAAACCAGGGATGCAATGCAGCCACATCTGCCCAGTGAGAGGCCTTTGATCTCATTCCCCACAAGGACTGTGAGCAAGAAAAAACTGTTGCACTCAACGATCAAAAAAACAACGTCCCAAAGTGCCCTGGGATTACCTGGATGCCTAGGAGGGTGAAAAAACCATGGCCTGTCCTTTGACATGCTGAAACCGGGTCCTGTAACTGGGAGCGCAGCTCATGGGCTGCCTTGTCCTTGTACAGCAAGACCCTGTCACAGGCAAGTGACAGCAAAAGGTGCCTGTCTAGCGCAGCCTTCCACAGACATCCAACAAAATTCCAGGTGCACCCCTGCTGATAGGAGTGTGTCCTACACAGCAGCCAGACGCACCTGGCTACACGTGTATAGGTGTTCCAGCCCTCACTGCAAATCCAGGTGAAAGCAGACAGACAGGGAGAACAGAGCCAAAGCTGCCCCCCAGGAGAAATCTCGTACAGCTCTGGCAGCGCGTGTGTGTACACACACAGGCACATCCTTGGTTCCTCCAGCCTTGACCCTTCCCTAGAATAAACTTCCAAAAGTCAGTCTCACAAGCCTGCTCAGGCCTGACTCTCCTAATTTTGAAAAGGTCCACAGCAGGTTGAGGAAGGGTCTTAAAAGACTTCCTTATGAATTTAATGAACAATCATCTCAGTCTCCATAAACTCCCAGCCTAAAGGGGAGGAAGCAAGAATGTCTCTGGCAGGTGGATACACCCCTGTACACAAAGGCACCCACATAAGCACACATGCAAATATTCATGAGAGGATTTTTTGGAAGCTGTTCCAAGCAGGTTTTTCCCCCAGCAAAAATGGAGGAAAAGACAAATACAGATACAGAATTTTAACACTTATTCTCAATAATCTTTTTTTTTTTTTTTTGAGCTTGCATTTAATTTGCAGGCAGCAAATATTGAACCACTGACATTAAACAGTGCCTATGCCTATGGTTGTTCATAAAAGTTGCAAAAGCCAAAAAGCCTTTATAAACCTACATCAGCCACTGCACCACCACCAGCGACAAAGCAACTTCAATATTGGGGAAAAAAATTAAGCTTCTTTAGAAGACAAACAAAACCAAACAAACACAAACCCCAAACAGACATAATCCTGATCTTCATCACCACTTAACTAATGGTTTTAACATACTGCTATATGGATGATCATTGCTCAGCATGCAACTGTCTTTGCTGAGCCCAGTGATTCAGACAATGTTGCAAAATTCATTGACCATAATTCACTGCACCACTGCCTTTTCTGCTAATTGCCTGCTGCCACCCAGCTTGCAGGACAAAGTGCAAATGGGGACCAACCTCTGGAGGAGTCCTCTTTGCCCACCTTTAAGCACCTCCAAGACCTAAGGGGACACTGGCTTGTGCTAAATGTGACATGCCACTGCCACCAAGCCACCACCACTGGGATCAACTTCCGAACCTGTGGGCATGATGATTAAGAAGCAGCAATGTGTTGGTGAGGGCTTCTCTTCTCTCAAAATCAGCCTTGCATCATGCTGAGTGCTGGATGACTACAGGAAAAAAAACATTCCCCTTCTGTCTACTTCATCTCATGAGCGATAAGCATAAAGAAGAAAAAACATAGTGTCATTTAAAATGCTGCCTCTTTACAAGCATAACAAATCCTCTGTGGAGAAAAATTGCCAAATTGGTCGATTTGTTCAGAGGGCCATTATGCACACAGAAATGTCAAAAATATGTATGTGTGTGTGTGTGTGTGTGCTATTTTCTGCATTCTTTTCTCAAAGCTGCTGATTGTTCGTGTGTGTGTGTAAATAAAGTTTTCACATTCATAATCAACTGCCACCTTTTCCTTCCCTCCTCTCCTGCCTTATTCTTTTCATACTGCTTCAATCATTTGGTTGTAGCAGTAATCACACAATGAGATTTGCCTGAGAAATTTCAGGAGAATCAAAATGAAAAAAAAAAATCCTTTCCTTATATTTTCATGGAAGTGTAATATTTCAGGCTCTTTTTCCCCTATGACTGAACACAAATTCACTCTTCTGAAAAATATACATTTAAAATTTTGAAGCAAAGGAAATTGGAATGTTTTCCCCATCCCTAGGAAAATTATAGTGATATTGCAAAGAACAGGTTGGAAAACCTCCAAAAGAGACAGAAGGGCAACAAAACATTTCCTTTGTATCTCCAGAAGATCTAGGCAATGAACAATTGGAGTACAGAAAACAGTCAAAGTCATGATTTTAAAACATTCATAGCTGTTAAAATATCACATGCCTTTTTCTTTTATTTTTCCCTCAGGAAAGGTGGTTTAAGAATGCAAAGAGTTCCCAGCTCACTCAGTTCTCAGCTGGTAGAGCTCACTGCAGGAATGGCTTGACTCTGATCCTTACCCTGTGTCATCTGTTCACCTTCCATCTATATTGTACCCTCTAATGTTACAGAAACCGACTCAGACAATCTTCTACTGGTCACAGGGAGGAAGAAGGATATACTCCTTTTTACATAAAAGGCAGCTTTTTCATTTTGAGTGAAGAAAAACAGAAACAGGAAACAAGAAAGGAAAATTGTAAGGGGGAGGGGAATAGGAAGAAAAATTGGAAAGGACAGAATATGAAGAGTTCTTTTTTTTTTTCTTTTTTGATTCAGTGATACTTCAGATTGGCTTTAAGACTAATGGAAGGCAGGGATATCTGTTGTGGTTTTGAAAACAAACCAACTGAGAGGCTCTAAGTCAGAAATAAAATTTAATGAGAAGAAAAGGAAAATAAGATAGAATAAAATAAAATAAAATAAAATAAATACAAAAAGAAAAACCACTGACAGAGTCAGAATACAACCTGATCAGGGTGATGAAAACAGTCCAGACGAGGTGGTCTTCCTGAAACAGAAATCTTGTAGAAAGGTCTGGTAGCTCCAGTCCTCTGGAAATCCAGTGGGTCAGGGCTGCTTCTACTGTCCCAAATCCCAGCTTATATCCAGGTGAGAATGCCTGGCTCCTCCCCGTGGGCGGAGCATCTCACAATGGGATGATGAGTCATGGAAGAGGGCCTTGATGGCCCATTAAAGAGAGATAACTCCCAGAGGGATTTATCTCTGAGTCATGCAAAAGGCATTGATGGGCCTGAAGATGATGATAGAATACATCCTAAACTACAACCCAGGACAATATCTTATAAAATAAAATAAGTCTGTCCTTCAAACTTTATCAATGTCTTTCAAACTCTAAACTACTCTGCAACCCTCATAACTCACAGTAATTTGTGCTCATAAGATCATAAGGCATTTTTCAGGATATTTAACTTTAACCTGGCTTGAGACTGACAGACTGCAAGTACATAATTGTTCTTTAGTTACCCATCAAAGCTGATGTTAAATCCACAATTTTTATATCCTAACTTAATCTGTTTTCACGAACTGCCTAATAAATTTTGAATTAAACTGTGGCATGCAATACATTAAGCATCTCTAGACCTAGAAAAGTCTCTGCAACAGACCTTTTAAATATAATCAATGCACTGGTTGGGAGTAATTCAGCTTGATTTTCACTAAAACAATGAATAAGATGGCATTTTTAAGCAAAAGAAAAAAGTGGCATATTTTCTCCCCAGTCGTGCAAAGCTAATTAGATTCATCAACCCCAAATTCATGAGGAATTCTAGAAACTGTGGTTTGGGAAAAAACACTGTGAAGTTTTCTGAAACATGATTGGATTACACACCATTTCTAAGACAAAACAATCCAGATGTCAGTGACCTGGAGAACTCATTACTAACACTGCGCACAACTGAAGTACATTTTGTGAAGCCTTCCTGGTAGAATAGTGCACTTCTGTTTGTTGCTAGAACAGCTTGTCATTGTTATCTGTTAGGCATTTTCATCCATGTACTTTCCAAACAGTTTTATAGCATAAAAAAATCAAAACTAAACCTTTCCCTTGTAATGGTTTCATAACTACTGCAAGATTTATACACTACCTTAACTTAAAGTGCAACAGATGGATTGCTAGTGGGAAACTATGAAATTGTCAAGAAGACAGTAAGAAAAGGGAAAAAGGAAAAAATTTCAAGAGCTCTATATATAGCCTTTGAACTACCATACTACTCATCTGTCATCCTTGTGAATGCCTATTCTCCTGGAAAAGTATATTCTTATCCTAGAAGGAAAGTATAAAGGCCCACAGGGCTTCCTTCCCAAACTACGAATAATGGACCTGCAGCAAAGCATTGACTATGATGTGCCTTAATTTTTATTATAGTGCATTAACATTAACTGAGGTACATCATTATGACCAGAGTAAAAGACAAGCAATGTAATATTTCTGTAATAATCTTTTTCTCTAATTTTCCGCCTTTAGATATGCAGGAAAATGTCTGCATTGTGCCATGACATAAGTACTTAGCATATTTCCCACAGTATATCCAAGGATTTCTGACCAACTTCCAAGACCCAGACTTATTCTTTTTATATGGTTTAGCTAAATTATTCCATTGATGGAACTAATTCTGTGGGAAAAAAGAATACTGGCTACATTTTTTTTTAAAAAACCCTTCCGTGTCTATACTGCTATAAAACAGTAACAAGTTATTACTCTTACCAAGGATCAACACAGGGTATGGAGAACACCATTCATTACAAAAAAGTCCAGACATATAGGGAGGCCATATAAGGGAACAATGAGTAACTGAAAGACGAATCACTAAAAAAAAAAAAAAAAAGAGAGAGAGAGCTGACAAGAAGAATTCACAGAAAGAACAGGCTACTTTTTAGAAACATATTCACAGGTGGAGACTGAGAAATTATTTGTAATTGCTAGACATGTAAGGGATTTTTTTTTAAGATAATGAATGGTTTGCATGTTTTATACCGATGGCGAAATAGTTTAGTGCATAGTGAAAATCTTCCAACCGTTCTGGAGGCCTGGTATTCCCATTAGCAATACTAGAGACTTCTACATCAGGTTATAAACCGCTTCTTCTCTCATGGCATTAAGCATTTGGATGCTTTGCAGGTATAAAAACATATGGCACCTGCGACAGCAGCTACCACAATTGTGCAATTAGGGCAAGATCTCCTCCAGGGCTCCTCACCCTCCCTGACCACACTCGGGAATAAAACCGATGAACAGCAGAAGCCCAGGAGATGGGCAGGAGAAAGGTCAGAGGCAAACAGACACTATGACTGTGTCAAGTGGGAGCAGAACATGTTGCAGAAAGTCGAGGATGATGAGCACTGGCAGAGCCTCCTGACTGCGACAGGAGCCGCGGGAGAAAGCCACAAGCGGGCACAGTGCTTTATGAAACACACAAAAATAACAAAAGCTCTGCTCCAAAAGAGCTCGATCTCCTCATTCCTTTCCAACCAGCAAAGCCCAGCTCCTGGAGCCAGATCAGACACCACGCCACATCTCACTGCACCACGTCGGTGTGCTGTTTTCCAAGACGGAATTTATTTGCCAACTTCTATTTTTGTCAGACCAACCTGTTCCCTGAAGCATAATGAAAACTCCTTGCCAGATCAATTTGTTTCTGAAGTTTCCTAGTTGCCAGCTCCACTCTGAGCTATTTCATTTTGTCTGCATGTCAGAACCATTAGCCTGACGACTGCTTAAATCTTTCCTTATTGTCACAGGTTGGGGGGGAGGTGCTAGATACTCAAAACAAAGCAAAATGCCTGCTCTGCGGAGGCAGCGCTCCAAGTGATGTGGCAGCACTACACAGTGTTAGCAGTGGGTGTTGCCACTACCCAGCAGGAGAGGTGAAGGGGTTTGGGGCATCTCTCTGCAGCTGCGCAGGTGGCTTAGTGCCAAAGGAAGGGGGAGGGAACTTTCAGCAGGGGCTCTCCAGCAAACAGCTCTCGTGGAGGGCCCGGGGAGACACCTGGGAGGTACCAGCTCCTGGTTCCTGGTGTGGCTGAAACCTGCCTCTGAGCTGGTGTTGCAATTAGCTGAGTAATCCTACTCCGTTCATGGCCTTGAGTGGGATTTTTTTTTTCTTTTTTTTCTTTTTTTTCTTTTTTTCTTTTTTTCTTTTTTTCTTTTTTCTTTTTGACCCGGTGTGATATTTTGTTCTGTCAGGAAGTGAGTGGCAAAGACGAGTGTCCAAGGAGAGATGAGTCAGGTTATGTGGACAGACAAAGGCATCAGATCTGCAGCCCTGCAAGAGAGGCTGTCAGCGTGTTCAAAGAGGCACAGGGGTTTTGTGAAAGGCAGTGCTGAGTCATGAATGACAGAGGGGAGACAAAGGGAGATTGAAGGTGAAACAGAGTATACACAGAGAGGATTACCAGGAAAAAGCCTGCGTTTCATATTATCCTTTCCATTCTTTAGGGCTTCGCAGGAAATTATGTGCCTTGGTTTTTGAAAACAGCTTGTTGCAGAAGCTGTGTGTGCTGTGCTTTTGGTTCATTCTGCGTGCTTTGCTGTGAACTAGGGCAGTGCTGATTAGATAGACAGCTCATAACCCTATTCAAGATTTTTCCCCCTAGGAAGGGTTTGAAAAAAAAGAGCTGATGTAATTCCCCAGGGCTCCATCTTTGGCTTTGCAATTGCATAGCTACACAGTCTCCCAGAGTAATTGTCTTGAACAACATCCCAGCCCCCATCTACACTGAGGGACCTTCTGGCTGCGTTTCCTTGCCTGTGTTTTCTGCTTTATGTAAGGAATGAAAGAGAGAGAGTGAAATCAGAAGAATGAAAAAGGTGATGAAATTTTCAGTTCAGACACAGAAGGTACATTCAGTACTGGATGTCAGAGGGAAATCTGAGAAAGAGGCTTCTGCGTTCCAGACTCTGACTTCTCTACGGATGGGGTGACACTGAAGTGGGAAGCAGCGAGCACAGACGGGCTGCTGATACTCTGCAGCAGAGGCCTTTCCAACGGGTATCAGCCATGCAGACTCCGTTCAGATGCCTGCCTCCCTTTCCAGCACACCATGGCATCGGTTAATTGATTCTGAAAACCTGCTCCTCGATTACACCCACAGGTCTCATAAATGTGCTACGGTTAAAATCATCTTGGCCTGAAGGCTGGAGGATCACATATCCAAGCCCTTGTCTGAACCCCCCAGAATATGAGTCCAGAGAAACAACAACAAATCTGCTTTCAAATAAGCAGGGGAAAAAAAGACATGCTGAAAGTCTGTTTAGAAGAAGTAAATGTTGCATTCCCCTGAATCTCTGACCACTCATTCTAAAAATCAACATCTGAGGAATCAAAGGAGATTTCTCAGATTTGGAAGGCCAGTAGCATTTGAATGTAAATAAGTGTTTATGTACTTAAGGATGGAAATAATTTTACAGTACATTGCAAGCCAGCTTGCTGCCTCCGTGTCTTTTTTCCACCTGAAAAGTAGGTCAACAGTCCTTATGGCTTTGAAAAGCTGAAATGAGGAAATCTTGTTGCAAAAACGAAGGTTTGAGTCATAAACAGAAAGAATTACTAGTTTTACCTTTTGTTTGTAAGATGTCAGGATATAGTTAGAAGTCAGGCAGCACTGCATGTTATCTGGCATACATACCACTGCACCCCAACTTTTCTGCTTCATTATCCACACAAGTGGATGAGTTGCAATATACTGCCTGCAGCAACATAGCATAAAAGCATCCCTCTTGTGAAGAACAACAGTGAAAAGGGAGAGATGGGCTAGAACAGCTTTAGTAACAGGGAGCTATTTGGGCAAAGGAAGATGGCAAGGTGGCCAAAGAATCAGATGATTCTGCACATTCCACTGCAACTACCAAGAACATTACAGAATAAATGGGATATTAAACTATTTACAGATGCTTACATGATCACAACAAAACCCAAAGGAAAAAAAAATAATTACATTTCTTGCCTTCTCCTGGAAAAAACATCCACCAAGGGCACTATGGATTTTATGACCCCAAACCCAGCGAATGTAAGAGAGCTTGTATTTCCCCTATGACAAAAACATTTCTCAATTAAAAGAAGTAGGAATTTACATATTTTTTAAAGTGACTGAGAAGACTTCTGTTTTCTCTTGTCAGGGAATTTCTATCACCCAGTGTGAAGCACTTGCCTGCTATGGTGTAGCAGGAAAGCTCTCTACAGAACTAAACATGCTGCACTTAGGCCAGTACATGCTCATATACACATGCACGCGCAGTTTCATCTGTAGCCATGACTGCTGCAGTTGCATATTTTTCTTTTTAGTTTTCCTCCCAGCCTACTGAGAGCACTTTATTTTACTTAAACAGAAGAGAACTTCTGTGACCATGTGGTTCTGGCTGCCCCACTTCATTCCATTACAGAGTAACTGCTCAGAAAAAAATCTTGGGCAAAAGATGAAGCTTATTTATATTCTAGCTTAAATAAACATGATTGCATATGCATTAGTGAGGCAAACTGAATAATAAAATCCCAAACAACACAGGATGGAATAACTGCTTTTGTTTAGCTATACAATGAATTTTCAATAGCCCTTAAAAAAAGTATTTGATGACTTTGGTTGAAATCGCAAGTATTGGTGGTGTTTGTAATGTGTCCAGTAATTCTTGTGGATCCTTGTCAAATTGCAGCAGGCTTTCCATTTGGATTCTCTCCATCATTAGGTCTTATTTTCCTGTCAATTTGCCCATTTTGTTATGAGTTTCTTTCAGACAACAGACTGGGAAACATACCTTCAGCAGCAAAGAAATCAAACAATCTATAAAAATAAAAATATGTTTTAATAATTATTTCCAGAAAGATGGTTTATCAGAATGTATACTATGAATGCTAGGTTCATGGTAGTCATTTCAGTTCTCTCAAGCATACAAAAAAAAAAAGTTTTGCTTTTCATTATTTTCTTCTAAAACATAGTGGATACACTTGGATTCTATTTAGGACTCCTGAAATGTGTTAAAACAGCCCCAAAAATGCTATGTGGTCAAACTCAACTGTGATGAGAGTTGGGGTTTAAGCTGCATAGCCAGTTTAAATTAGTGAGAAAAGGGGAAGATGTTAATACTTTTCCTTTGGTGCCAGTCTAACACTCAAAGCTGATTCCGAAAGCTTTAAATCATACTAGAAACTTCTCACAGGCAGAACTGATCCTACGTTTATTATGGACACTACTGTAGATTTAAGTAAACATCAGTGTACACCAAGCTTGAACTCTTCTGTCCCCTTTAGTTGCTTCTGCTGAAATCCTGCTCTTATCGTTCCAGGATCTGAGTCACTTCTTGCCTTAATCAGTGCAATTTTCTGAGATTACTGGAATGGCATTAGATTAAGTCAGGAGAGAAACTGTCTGTCTGTGTGTATCCTAATTTTACATCCCCGTGAAATGCCACATCACTCACATCAATCTGGCTTTCACACTTGGAATAAGTTTCACAGCACTGTCTGGCAGCACAGCCTCATGCCATCACTGACTTGGCTGTTTAATCTGTCCCAGGATCCTCAGAGAGACCTCCTGGAGCCTGTTCATTTGAGGCAGCATTTGACAGATTTGGGCTTTTTCTTCTTGTTTTTATTTTTGTACAGTTTAGTAGACATTCAGAAACAACTTCAGGAAAGACAAGGTTGATGCATTGGTATCAGAAAGAAACAAAATCCCCATTCTTGTTGTTTTGACCAACGTTGTAGAGGAGGCTGCAGCTGCATCACTCCTATGAAAGTCTGTGATGCTGGGCAGCTCAGTAACACTGCTGCTTCTGCCTCCTCCTTCATGGCTGACATGGAAGATCATGGCACAGACAAGCTGGAGAGGGGTTCACAGGTTTTGGTACCACAGAGCACATCCAGCACAGCAAGGGCAGGTGTTGGTGTGCTGTTCCACAGCTCTGCATCAGGAGTCATCTCAGAGGGCAATGAGCTACAGTCCTTGCCATGACCTGGTGAGGAAAGGATGGAAATTCAATTAGTCCAAATGCTTTTACACTCCCACTGCCTAAAATCCCCAAAATGATCCAGACAAAACTGTCCTGTGAGGGATCTTCCCCGGTAATGCAAAACTGCAGTCCCTACACACTGGTTGCCATCTGGGCTAGAGCAGCATTTGTGGGTTAAGACCTTCCACACTTTAAACCAAGACCTCTGGAGCACCTGCCCCTTCCCTCACCCCCCTCCTTCTGCTTGAAAATGTACAAAGAAGTACTCTACACAACCAGGTTTTTTGTGAAGATAATGTGACCCACTGAATGCATAGCTTTCTTTGCTCCAGAACATACAACATGGATGATTCGTTTTGGGGTAGAAGAAAAAGCTGCAAGATACAGAAACATCGAATTCTCTGGTTTGTGTTTGAACCAAAGATTTCCAACAGGACAAGAGGACAGTCTTAGGCTGCACCAGGGGAGGTTTAAGTTAGACATTAGGAATTTCTCCACAAGAAGGGTGACTGGGCACTGGAATGGACTGTCTATGGAGGGAGTCACCATCCCTGGATGTGTTTGAGAAACTGGATGTGACAGTGCCGTGGTCTGGTTGACAGGGTGATGTTCGCTCACAGGTTGGAGTCTATAATCTCAGAGGTCTTTCCAATCTAATGGATTGTGTGATTTACAAGGATATAGTAACAGCCTGGAGAAGCACCTGTGCTGTGAGGGAACCCCTGGGCCAAACAGCCCCCTTTGGTCCCGAGAGGCCCAAAGCTCTGGGACCCGTTTTCCGCTTTACTGCTGTAAAAGCAGCCCGGCCGCCCACCAGCCCCGCGGTGCGGGGGTTGCGGGGACACGGGGCTGTGTGCAGCAGTTCCCGGGGTGCCGGAGGCGCGGCCCGGCCGAAGGAGCGGCGGGGGCCATGGCGGCGGGGCCGGGGCCATGGCGGCGGGGCCGGGGCCATGGCGGCGGGGCCGGGGCCATGGCGGCGGGGCCGGGGCCATGGCGGCGGGGCCGGGGCCATGGCGGCGGGGCCGGGGCCATGGCGGCGGGGCCGGGGCCATGGCGGCGGCCGCCCTGGCGCGGTGACGTGTCCGGGCGGCTCAGCCCCGGGGGACACGGGCACTGCGGCCGGGCCGCCCCTCCGCTCCGGAGCCGCCGGGGCACGCCGCCTCCGCCCGCGGGCAGGCACACGGGCTGGCCTCACCCTGCCGCGGCTGCCCAGTAAAACCCCTTGGAGTGGGCAGGGACAGCCGCCCCTGCCCCTGAGGGCATTGCCCCCTTCGTCTTCCTTCTCCTCCTTTTCCTTCTCCTTGTGGTAAATAACATCCTCCTCTTCCTTCTCCTCCTCATCCTCCTCTGCAGCCGCTCGAGAGCTGAAGCTGAGAGAGCTTCGAAGTGTAAGCAGAGCGCGGGATAATTCTGTGGATTCTCTAGGAGAAGGCATATGTGATTATTTCCCCTGGCAGAGGTTTCTCCCTCCCCGTCTTCCCGGAGAGCAGCACCAGTCAAATGGGATCTCCAGGCACTGCGAAGGCTTGACCCACTGGAACCAGGGGAGAAAAAATGCTGTTATATCGATACACAAAGTGCCCTAATCCCCACTGCTTTCTTTGCCTGCCGGAAAACTTTCTTCGATTTTTCTCTCCTTTCCAGGCTTAATGGTCAATTAAATAAATACCATCTTCCAGTCACCTTTCCTAGCCCTCCTTTCCCCTGCCGGCCGCAGCCCTGGCGTTGCAGACGTGTTTGTGGCTGCCTGGGCTAAAGCCTTCCCTGGGAGCCTGGGTGTGCTCAGGGGCCGGGCAGGGAGAGCGGGAGAGCCGGGCTCTTGTCCTCCGACCTCTGTTGGGATAAGAAAAGCAGGTTAAAAGGTCAAGGAAAACAATTGCAAGGCTCCTATTGCTTGAATAGCATGCCAAATAAACTTATCCTGAGGATTTGGAATGATCCTTTTATGGGAATTTCTACCTCCCTCGGGATTGTGCAGGCTGATTTTATGGGGCATGCTCAATTATTTTGGGGGAGGGGGCGGCAGTGCTGGAGCTCTTCTCAGCACCCTTGTTCAAGGACTAAAGGGAGGAGGAGGAGGGCACTGCCGCCTGGTTTAACTCTTCTTGAGCTGCCCTGAAATTCGTCAGCCGGTACATTGACTTCTTCCTTTCTGAATTATTTCTAATCTATAATGTCAGCGTATAAAATCAAGGAGAAAATACAGGCCTGCCGTGCTTTTTACATGAAGTGCGCTACTGTGACTCCATTTACTAATGAAGTTGCTGCTGCATATGAGAGCAGACCTTTCTGTAAGTCTGAATAAAACAATACTTTGTTATCAATAGCTGCCTGGTAGTGGGGAGTAGAACCTTGTTTGAATGGCTGTCTATAGGTACCTTTGGTTGGTTGTCTACTTCTCAAATTTTAGCTGAGTAAACTGGCAAGCCAGCACCTTCTTTTGAGAAATCAGTTTCTTGGAATCAACTCTTTTGCATGCCTAGAAATTCTTCAGAGCTTTAAAGAAAAAATGTATTTAAAAAAAATAAACGAAATATTTCCCATGTTTAATTTTTTAGGGTTTTCTGACAAAAGACATTTTTTCAAAAAACTACAGTTTCTGATGGTATAAAGTCATCAGAATTTTTTCCAATCAGTTATTCAGTTTTTCATCTAAATCTTCACTGGTTTTTTTCCGTGTTGGTAAGAAATTGTGGACAAACCCCCAAAACCCTGAGGAAACCACTTGCCATTGTGAGGCACTCCAAGAGGCACCAGCAGCCTTTGGTGTCCAACAACAGGGGGAGTGCTGGTGAAAGGGAAACCCCAGAGCACCGGCTGCCTCCTTACTGTGCCATTGCCTTTGCACTTGGGTCAGGGCCTGATCTACCAGTTGTACCGGTTAGTGGTGGAAAAAACCCGGCCCATGTGGGCAAGGCTTTGTGTAGGCGCAGTTATAGCCCCGAGTCAAAATAGGCAAGTATACACCAGTCTGGCACACGGAATGTGCCACGCACATCCCAGCACCAGGGATTTCCTGCATTTGCATGGTGTAAGGAGTCATACTGGGGTTGTGGGCAATTCTGAAGAGATGGTAACCCCAACAAAGAAAGTCCTATTGATGTGGGGAATTGCTTGGAAGTCTTGGATAAGAAAAGAACTGGAAAATTGATATATTAATAAGAAATTGTGCTTAGTTAACCAAATGGTTTATTAAATCAATGATCTTTTGGGGTAACGGAGAATGAAGTGAAAAGTGTTTCACCGTGTTAGAGTGCTGAAGACACCTCTATAGGTGCAGTATGGAGGCAGAGCATAGAGGTTATGTAAATTGTAATAGGTACATTGGTTTTTTAGTAAATTTTCCTCTTAAGAAGATAGTAGTTTGCTTGTAAGCACTGGGAGGTCCTGAAATATGAATGGACAGTATTCTGAAATACTTTCTTGAAGTGTGGATCCACAAATTTCTGGTTCTCTGGTTTTTGTTCTTAACAGGTCTGTGTTATAATGTGTTGCTGCGCTCATGTGTAAAAGCCTGTTTTAAGGAAAACTTTCATGATGGCCAGAGAAGTGTGCAGACCTCAGGGCTGTGCTGCTGACTTTTGAAGGTCTGTGACTAGCCATCACACTCCTGAAGGCAAGTAGGAAAGATTGGGCAGAGCAGGGAGGTCCAAGTGGGCCTCTTTACCTCAGCCTGGCCCATCATCTCTGTCTCTGTATAAAAGCCCACACAACTGTGAGTCCCTGGGAAGCTGCATACCGCTGACCACAGCAGCAACAGGGGGACTGTGGGAAACCCCTGAATCCCTGCAGAAGCATGAAACTCCCTGGGAATATTCCAGTGGCTGGGAGCAAAACTGGGGCTTGTGGGCAGGTGTGAACCCCACCTGGTTAGGCATGGATTTGAGGGAGTTTTTATGGGGAAGTTGTCATCAAGCCTCACTGCTGGTATATTTGCAATCTAGGATGTATATGCATGCAGGCTGTTTCATCATTCTTGTCTCTGAGGGTGAAGAAGTCCCTCTGTGTCTCCCTAGGAGGGAAAATAATGTAATAATTTAAAGAGAAAAGTAAGTTATCTCTTTTGGGGGGGCAATTAAAATATTGCCCTTCTGTGAGAAATTGAAAAAACAGAGTAGGTTTGCTCAGCACAGGATGGGCCCAGCTACCATAATTGTGTGTCATAGCTGTTCACCCAGGGCTGGGAGAAAAATAGTCCCATCTCCTTGCTGTTGCTATGGGAACTTTTTCAGAGTTCTCACAACTCTTCTTTCAAGGCTGTTGGAACAATGAGGAATATTGAGCAAAGAGTATCGACCATCATCCAAAGCACTTTAACAAATACCGAGTTTTATTTAAAACTGCACCACCATCAGCTCTTGCCAGCTCTTGCCTAATTACTGTTGCAGCAAATACCGTGACTTTCCAAGAATTCCGCTGCAGCTCCCCACAGCTGTTGCTCATCCATTTGGGTCACCTACCAAGCCAAACTTTGCCTTGCAGTAAAGCAAATTCTGTGTATGTTTCCTTGTGATGGTGCAATTAATTCATTTATTCAAGCAGTTTTCTGAAACATTCGAACAGAAAAGCATATGGTATGGCCTACTTGCACAAGTCAGAGTCAAGTTTGTTATTTTCAGCACTGGTATCTTACTACATTTGACACTTCTCAGTTGATTCACTTTTGTGCCCAACTCTGATCTTTAATGCATTAACCTTAAGAAACCTGGATTTTAAGCATATGCATATATTCTTAAACACCATAAATGATTTCTTGATGTAGCTATTCCTTGATGTAGCTATTCCTTTACCTTTGTTCTGTGTGGGCCACATTTTCAACAGACTACATCCAGGAAACTGTTGCAGCACAAAAGTCATGATTTCCAGGTGGACAAAAGTTCTTAATTTCCAAATATGAATTGGTCACACGTTTAAGTCAGGGTATTTCTTGATTTTCACTCAAGGGACAATTTAAAAAATTTTAAATTATTTTTCCAGGATCTAGACGGTATGATAAGTTTGTGAGTTGTTTTTGTTTGTTTGTTTGGGTTTTGTTTTGTTTTGTTTTGTTTTGTTTTGTTTTTTTAATAACTGTTTCTTCTTACCATTAGAATTAGTAATTACCTCTAATTTTATGCAACATTATGAACATGCCTAGTGACATCAGTGCAGTAGTGACCTGTTGCACTGAAATAGAATAAATTTTCTCTGTTAAAATTTGTGAGTAAGAAAAAGGAAGAGGTTTTTTTTATTATTATTTTAAATTTAGCTTCCCCTTAAGGATTCTTTCTTCTCTTAGAAAATGGTGGAAAAATAACTAATTCATTATACAAATCATAAAAGGAAACAGTAAGAGAGGAGTATTGAAATCACAGTGCTGCTAACCACAGTTTCAGGCATGCAGGTGAGAAAAAGTTACCAGAATCAAAATGTGTGTGATTCTTCTTTCAAAAATTAGTAAAAATGGAAAACTCTGTATTAGAACAATTTCTGTGAGTTTGAGCTTAAATATTATATGTATGGCTTTATGTCAGTGAGTACCTGAGAAAACTGAGCTGCAGGGCTACACTCATGTGGCTCGTATGAAGGGCTGCTGTGAAGGTTAAAAAATTATATCCCTTGGCTGTAGTTTGCATAGGTGCACACACTGTGCACTATTCCTTGGCTTTCTGCTATTCTTAAATTCAGGCAGGGAGTGAAAAATGAGCCTCTTCCTTCCCACTGGTTCAGAGGAATAAAGTCCTTAACCCTCACCACATCTGCCTGCTCTGAATGCCTGCCTGCAGCATGGTGACATAATCCTGTTTGGAGGCAAATTAAAGTTGAAGTTCATGAGGAGATCTTCTAGTGCTGAATGGACAAGAGCTGTTGTAATGAGGAGACATGGTAGGGCTGGATGGTGTTTGGCTTCAGAGAGCTCTCACGGTGTGGGAAATTGTCTATGGCCACAATGATTCAAAGTGTTCAGGTTGCTCTCCTGCCACCCCATGCAGCTGGTGCATGTTTCAATCAAACCGTCCTACACTGTACAGTGACATAATGAAGGATTTCACACAGTTCTTCTGCTTCTCATGAGTCTTTGTCTCTGGCACCCCCAGTTCTTTCCCCACATTGAGGGGTGTGCTGGGTGATTTAACTACACACACTCGTAAGTTGTGGATGGAGTGAGGCAAACAGCCTGGTTGCTTTTGGTTTGGGACAGGAAGGCTTCGTGGGAAGGTCAAAATCCTAGCAGTTCCCATTCCTGCCAAAAAAGTTACGTGGTTGTAACCATGGCCACAGCTTTACAAGCATGGCTCCCTCGACAGCCCACCTCTCCTCACTTCTGCTGGGATAGCAGATATCTCAAGTAACTGGGCAGCAGTTGGCTTTGCCAGAGGAACCACCTCATGGCTGAGGAGAGGACAGAAAGCAGGGACTGCCTGGCACCCTGAGGGGATGGGGACAGGTCAGAACTAGCTTAGAGGTGTCAAGCAAAGAGAAAATGAGACTTGATTCACACTTTGAGCTCAGCTGCATGCACTTTGTGTTGTCAAAGGTGAACAACTTTTCAGCCCAGAGTCTCAGCCAGACGGGCTCTTCTCACAGGGTTTAGCTGAAACCAAGTTAAATGTGTCTGCTGAGGGGCAGAGAGGGAATGACCTACGGAGCCAAGTTCTAAAAAAAACCCACTCTTCTATCAGAGCAATTGCTGCTGCAAGGTCACACAGCAAAGGAACATTTTCCATCCTGAAGTTTTTATTGTAGAGATGATGTAGATATTTTCCAGGATAAAGGAGCGGGAGAGGTAAGGGTGATTTCAGGGTGCTGTTTTCAGAAGCATGGCTTCAGCTAACCTCGCCAGCAAAAGTCCCATCCACTGCAGCAGAAATAAATTAAACCAGTGCCTAGTGCCTTTGTAAATCCCGCTTAAGATGGCATTTCTATCAGTGTTGATAGTAGCTGCCTGCATATTGATTTTTTATTGCAAAATCGTCCTTTGGTCTCTGCCTACTGTGGTTTTTTTACCAGCAGTTGGTGCTCCCCACCTCATCTAATCCTGTTCCTCACCCTTCCGAATTTTCATAGCAATGAATTGTACTTACACAGGCTCAGTGTATTTTTCAGAGTTCATCTATATTTACTGTCACTAGATTTTTTCATCTCTGTTAAAAAAAAAAATATTTTGAAATATATTCAAAATTCAATTGGAAAACATCTTGGGAAGTGTAGCCGCACTCTCAGAATGACATTTAAAACTGAAGTAACTTAAGAAAATATTCCTGTAAATTCCGTGAAAATGAAAAAATAGTATTTTTTCCATTAGTTTTTCACTAACCACATTGTGATATCCAGTTCCTGTGCACATTACGCCCCTGCAGGGCATTATTTTTCATAATGTAACTCTGTTTCCAGCAGTAGTGGACAACAATTTCAAAGTTCTCATTGTTTCCAAGATGAAGAAACATCTTGCTTTGAGAAACATCTTGCTTTGAGGCTCTGGAGCTCCAGAATAGCTCAAATTACTTGTGTTTCCTTTTCCACTCACTGTTACTACATTGAGTCAGCAAAACAGGAAATGTCAAGGGATTGCTGAGGTATGCTCCAGGTGTAATAAATGGGTAGAAACATATTGTCATCTGTTCTGTGTATTAGGAAATCTCGGC
This sequence comes from Sylvia atricapilla, assembly GCF_009819655.1. Taxonomy (NCBI): domain Eukaryota; kingdom Metazoa; phylum Chordata; class Aves; order Passeriformes; family Sylviidae; genus Sylvia; species Sylvia atricapilla. Next base: position 95,136,286 of record NC_089141.1, read on the forward strand.
TGGAATCGGGATACTGCTACAGTCGAAGGACACTTCAGGTGCTCTCCAGATAAGAGAGGTTGTGGTTGTTGGAGAGAAAACTAAGTCAAGGGCAAACAGATATGTTCTAAAAGTGAAATACACAGAGGAACATCTTCCCTTGATTGCCAGGCTCTGCTTTAGCTGGACTTCAGTTTGTAAAGAGCACTTTTTCACGATAATCTAAATGCACAAGAGATCACCAGGAAAAGCTGCTTTTCCAGATGGATCTGTGCTTCAGAGTTGCAGGGCACTGTAGATCTCACAGTAAATGGTTTAGTTTCTGGTTTTGGCTCAGATTCCCTCATACAGTTATCTCAAAATTAATGTGAAGTCTATCTACCAGAGGCAAACAAAGCAGACTTACATTGGACTGAGATCATAATTTGGCTTGTACTCTCCTATTTAGACTAGTCTGAGGTTTGCTTTAAATAAGAAGAACTGAGGAATTATTAAAGAGAACAAAAGCATTATCAACATTAACCATAATAAAAATTACTATATTTTCAGGAATGTTTTCAGGAAACAGAAGGGTTTACAGCATTCACAGCCCTGGAGTTTAATTAATGAAGTTATATATCTGCATGTGAATAAGATTTTATAAAAAAAATAGTATCCAATCTGTACTATCAATCTTCTGGGCTATAGATCCATCGCCTGTACCTAATACCATTTCTTAAACAGCTTTGTATTTGAGGGAAAAGCCCTATCTCATCTGGGCAGGTGTCTAAAGATTTGAAAGTTTAGTGTCTATTAAGAATTCATAAAAACAAAAGTTAGATATCATTTTCTCACTTACTAGTAAATGTTTACTTAAAATTTGCTGGTTGCTTCAAGTGCAGATGAATATCCAGTTTCATTAAAATCCCTCAATTTTTGTTACATGAATTTGGTAGTATAATGGTGTTTGTTCTGGTCAGAAAGCACTGCAGAAGATTTCTTCTCTTTTTCAGATTTTCTCTTGGTGCCGTAATATTGAATATTGACAGTTTTGAAGTTGGTACAGGAAAATTATTCTACTGTCTTTTTCCTCCTTTTCTGTTTAGGAGCCTCCAGGAACAGAAGGCAACACATGGTAGCCAGTCCTGCACTACAGAATAGCTGTTTTCTGTTCTCGTAGCCATTGTGTCATCATCCTCAATGAGTGAAGGTAAAATGTCTACAGGTAAGTTAAGATGCTTCTCTGCACTCATAGAAGACAGATTCAGGAACTTCCTCTGCCACTCATTGCCTGTGAGACTTGTAAAGGATTTAACTTCAGCTTCCAGACCTCGTTAGGCATCTACATTTCATTTCTTTCAGGGTGTGTGTTCAAACAGAGGTACAGAATAGAAATCCCTTTCCAAAGGGGCATTTATGCACCAAAGTACAGGCTGTGAATGCTAATGCTACCCTGGCACCTAACTCAGGCCTATGCAGAGAGGCTTACATTTAGGGAGGGGCAGAAAGGACTTCAGTAGGTTCTACTGGGCACCTACCATGTTGTCTGAGTGACTCTTACTCCCAGGCCCAAAGCCATTCAGAAAGACTGTGAAATTCTCACTCTTTATTTACATTCTGAGTCACCTAAGAATCATCATAACTGAGTCCTTTTGAGAACTGGGTTAAAGCATCTCTAGGTTTCATCTAAACTCTAGAGCAGATTCATGCCATATGATACGACCCGAAGTCATGCCTTGCAAAGCTTCCACACCCATGGATTTGTTGGAGTACTCCATGACTTTTTGCCCAGCTAAGCACTCAGGGTTCTTTCCAGTAGGTTATTGGGTTGGAGGAAGGGAGAATAATGTGCATTCAGGTCTCACAGCAATATGTTTTGGGAAGCATCTGAATGTGGAACTGAGAACTATTCTAGGTTCTTAATTATGCATCCTATCTCTATCCTCTGTTGCTGAAATGAAGGAAAAACCAATTTGACTGTAATTTATAAGAAATTTATCTTATTTATTACATGACCATAGTTCCAATGAATTCTGCAAAGAATTCCTATGCTGTGAAGTTGGCAGATATGACTTAGCCATATCAAACTTTAACAGCTTAAATTAAATGTGAAACATAAACCCTCTTGTCCTGTTTTTCTTCCACCTGCCTGATCTAAGCTAAAGCTATTCCAGGACCTTGGAGACAACTGTATGCAAAGGCAAAGGAAAGACCCATAAATCCAGTACTTTCTTTCCGACCTTTTATCTGATTATTTGGGAATTACTTTAGCTAATAAGATAAATTTGTTTATACTTTCCAAGTGTAACATTCAGCACAGAGTTGGATAATCCCTCACATTGGTGGGATTATGTCTTTGTTCAAAATTATAGCTTTTGATTCAGATTTACTGTCAAGATATTTGTTAACTCAAGTGTCTGCATCCCAATTTAGGCCCATGGGATCCCAAGAACCAAGTCAGTCTTCAAATATGCACCTAAACTGAACCACAGTTCTACTTTCTACTGTGTACCTGCAGTTCCCTATCATGCAATCTGCAACAGCTGTGGGAGCATGCACAGAAGGAGAGAACAAGGAAAGAGAATGGGGTGGTGAGCATGCTGGTCCCTTCCAGTGTGTCCACATGGGATGGAGCTGTAGGATACTGAAATACCTGAGCAGTCAGGATGTTCTTATGAGTTCCACAGTTCAGTTGTAGACTAAGTGTCTTGACACAGGAGGGTTTCTTGTTGAGGTCTTCAGTCTGATATTCACAGTCCTCTCCCATATGGGAATGTATCCTGTCAAAGGCCAGGAATACCTGAGAAGAGACATAAATGAGCAAACAAGAACCACACATCACTAGAAATGCTCATTGCCTCATCTTACCTTTGGTGGACCTCTTGTCTTCTCTTTCCATTCTTGTAGGAGGGAGCTGCTCTCTGCCACTGTCACTGTCCTACCGTGTAAGCATCTAGCGCACATGTGTCGGCCCCTGCATGATAATACTGTTCTGGATCTTCCTGGAGATCTCCACCCCAAGTGTGAGATTAAGATTTCCTAGGACATGCATTAGAGAAATAAAAGTGATGAAATTCACTCACCTATGGCAATTTAGCTCAAAATGAAAATTTCAAATATACTTATAGAAAACACTGTCACTTGAAGACCTAGTAAGTTAAAAGCTCACTTGCTTTTTCAAGAAGATCGGTGTTTGCTGTGCTTTTCTGCAAACAGCTCAGATCAGTCTGATTTTTTTTACTTCATCCCAACAAAACACCACAGGACAATTACAACATTTCTTTAGGAAAGGAAGGGCAGTCGTTCAACAGAATATCTACCTTCATTACATGGTCTCTGAGCTGCAACACTATGGCTTATAGTTCAGTGGTTGCATAAACTCCCCAGTGGGGAATCTGAACAATATTTAATTAGCCAGGTCCTGCTGTGTAGTACTCCAAACACCCTGTTTACCCAATTAAGACAAAGGTTGTGTGATCTTACAGTTAGTAAGAGTCTCTATATAATTGCAGCTGGAAACTGGTAATATAAAATGTCTCTTTGTAACTTTTAATTGTGCCATGTCCAAATAAAAAAAAAAAAAAGTAGATAGAGAATAAGAGAGTAAAGAATCCTTTCCAAAATGCCTGGTTTAAACATCTGCATGATGCAAAGGAGGCTCAGCTAGCAATGAGCTGCTTCATGGCATGTTCTGTTGTAATAAGGCAGAGGACCTTTGAGGTGACAAGGTGACAGATTAGGTCTCTAGGAATATGCCTAAGAAAGGGTTCTTCAAAATTAATGCACTCTCTACCAAAATGCACATGATAACTGCTGTGTATTAAATGTACTGAGAAGCACAAAGCACATGGTGCTAGGAGACAGGAAGGAATACACTTAGTGTTCATGTGACTCTCCTCAGCTTGTTTCAATAAAAGGGTTTTGTCCAGAATTGAACAAGAGCATAGAGAATACTCAAATACTATAACAACTTTTGCAAAAGCTTTCATTTTATTAATAGTGAAATAATTGCCTCATCCACAAAATAGTCTGGAAAATGTCTTTCAACCTGGGGATCTTCCCATCCAGAAGGGAGACTGCAGAGTGTTGCATTGCCTTGAGGTGCACTGCAAACTGCAGACCTGCTCCTCTGGCTCTGGCTCTTCTAGACTCTACTGCAGTCTAGTTCCCTTTTGCCAAGGTAGGATTTTGTCTTCAGCCTCCATCTTGATATTATTATACCAATTCTGGGCTCCCAGTGGCCTCACAAAAATCTAACAGTAATCTTCTCTAATGGTAGAGTTAAAGTATGATATCTTTAAGGCCTGTTTCAGTCTTTATAATAAAATACAGTCTTCACTTTCTTACACTGCTCCCTAAAATGATCTGAAAGTGGAAAATCTGGGTCCATTTGATTTTCCAATGAAAAATCAAATTTAAAAAATCATCAAAGTATAAAATTACATTTTCCATCAAAAATCTATTTCAAATCAACTCTGGTTGTAACATACATACTAGAAATTAAAAATGCAGGCTTTTCTTTAGATCACAATGAATAATGCTTCATCAATATTTATATGGAAGATAATTTTAAAGGAAAATCCTGGTCCTTTCGGTAAAATCCAAGAGATTTTATGCCTTCAAATTTAATAGGGAAATAGGTAGAAAGTTTTCAAAATAATGTTACAAATAAAGAATATTTCAAAACCTGTATACTTTACCTTCTACTTATTCATGCCAGAAGATATCTGATATTTACTTGCCAAGAGTTTTCTTAATGTAGATATCTATTGTTAGTTGTGTTTCATCCCAGAAGTCACCCTTTCCCAGTGATGGAGAACAGATAGCATCGTGTGTGTATGTGTGTGTGTATGTGGGTGGGAATCGTAGTCATCGTTGTCTGGTCACACTATTTGAAGTCATTTGTAGGAGGTGGCAAGACGGCGCTAAAACTTAGGTGTTGCCATGGCCGTAAGCAACACACATATATTGCTCCAGTCCTTCCTGTGTTGTAATTTCCTTTGATCATACCAGTGTTTGTCTCTACAATTACTTTTACATTAAGCCAGAAGCACTCTGGAAGCATTGAAGAGGTTGGGAGTAACAGCTGAAGCAAGGAGGGGGCTTATTGTCATCAGCATTTGTAGTCTGCAAAAATTGTTTGGCTGGTATTTACAATTTTTGTAAGTGAAACTTAAAACTGTCCCTACTAGGTGGGTGTAAAACTAGTGATTCGTTTAAGGATTGATGACTAAACCAGGAGGATGCAGTAATCCCTAGTTTTCATCAAGTAGCCTGAAGTAAAGAAGAGCTAACCAGATTAGAAAATCTTGATCCTTTTAAGAATCCAAATGTAAGTACTTTTTAAAGATTTCATTATGCTTTGCATTCTGTAATTACATTACTAGCACTCACTTGTATAATAGATAAGGAAAATCGTGTATGTAAAAGATGACTTTAAATTAGCCATTAATCTGCAGAGGTGAAATGATCACCAAATCTCAAATAGTAGGAGGCAAACCAAAATCACGCTGGCAGTAACTTTTATAAACTCATACAACATCTATCCAAAGAATTTGTAGGAAATCTATTTACTCAACCTTTTGGAATTAAATTCAAGGTGTACTGTTAATCAGTGGTTTCCCTTTGAGACATCTAAGGTTGATATTTAGGCAAAACCAGCAGTGACAAACTCGAGGCTCAGCTGCTGTCTAAAGCACCTGGAAACATATGGCCACATCCATACTAATAACTTCAACTGTGCCAGTGAAAGATTCCAGGCACTGGAACTCAGATCTTTTATTCTTTACATAATCAGTGGTCTTTGGCTTCTTCCAGGTTTAAATCCACCATCACCATCCTGAACAATTCCCTAGCTTAGCTCAGGACTTTGCACAAACCAGAGACTGATCTTTATATTAATTGATACTTGAAAATTATTTTTGCTCTGTTAATATCTTGGTTTGTATAGTCTTGACAGCGTTGATGTGGGTGCCCAACTTGGAGGCTAAAAGAGCTCAATAGTATGGATTTGGACATGGCTGTAGTGTCAAAGCAGGGCTCAGGGAATGTTTAACTTCCTTTTCAGGACATGTCCTGGCATAGAGAAGGGAAATTCAGGTGGAAATCTCCCATCAGTTTCTGCTTGGAGGCATGTGTAAATTTGCACCCAATTCATGGCCATGTTTAGAAACTGGTGAATTGATCTTGTGAAGAAACACATGTCCCAGCCCTAGATCAAATATTTTTCTAAGAAGATAAGAGGTTTGGGTCTTTATGCCCTGTAATGCATGTAGCATGTTCTGAAGGTTCTGGCCATCTCAAAGATTGTTATCTGAAGAGATATCAGGCCTCAGACTAGCTGAAGCCTGAGCTTATTATCCCAGCAGGAAGGCTGGAAGTGAAAAGTAAGACCTGAATACATTTTTAATTAGATTTTACATTGCAAACTCAAATTTTATATTGATTGATTCATGAAAATTATATTTGCTGTGTTAATATCTTGGTTTGTATAGTCAAGACAGAGGAAAGATGTCTCACAGACAGCTCAGAGCATAGAGAGCATTTATATTCTTTTTTAAAAAGTGGTCTTTTGTCTGCATTTTGGCTTCTGAGGCCACATTTAGTTACAAAAATAAATTGTCTTCCTTTCAAAAATCTTGAGTGCTCTTGAATCCTACGCAGTCATGTTCCCACATATTAAAAATGCTAGGCTGGAAGAATTTCTAAGCACTGTTTAGTAGACAAAAGCCTAAAGGTTTTGTTTACAGACTCTTTCACAAAAGAATAATCAAACTCTGTAAAGAGCTGCTACTCCACTTTCTCGTTAGCCTTATTTTGACAGCCTTTGCTATTCTGCACTACTCTGTAAAGGGTGAGTTCATGTGGAAGCCAAAAAAGTGAAATCATATTTACTGTCAAAAAAATATGTGTTTTAATCTTTCATCTGCCACTAGCAAGCAATCAAAGATGGCAGTGGTAGCAGCCCTTGTAGTTAACCCAGTGCATGTTCATTAAACAGCAGGGGGTACCCAGAGTGTTTATTTCGGTAAAAACAATTAAGCATATATACGTTTATTTCTCAGGGTTAATGATTCCCTGTTGACCGAGCTGAAAGGCGAGTGCTTCTTGAGTCTCCAAAAGTGATTATTAAAGAGAAATGACTGTCAGTCTTCTAATTTGGGTGAATGCCAAGTAGACCAAAGGTGAAAAAAGGGGAGAGGAGAAGAGAAAAGAAAAGAAAGAATATTCAAGACTCATTATTAACACTCTCTGTCTTTTTTTTTTTTTTTTTTTTTTTTACATTATCATAAATGAGCTTCACAGCTTTCCCTTTATTATCAAACTACTAGCCATAATACAGTCACATTTTCAATTACCTCATGATGTGGTTCCATATATGCCTGAGATGATTTCTGCTTCCTAATTTCTTTCTTGGAATCATTCATCATTTTCTTTATAAAATATTACCTCTCATACTGCTGTTTGTCACACTTGTGCTCCATCAATGAAGATTTTGTTTGCACTCCAGTGAGCCATTTGGGGGGGGGGGGGGGGGGGGGGGGGGGAATTTTCAGACTCTCTAAAGCTGTAGAGGGAAAAAAAAAAACCCAAAAAAAACCCAAACCTGTCATGGTGCCAGCAAAACATATTCTCTGGAAACCATGGTTGTTAGGACCCAGGCTAGGAATTGGGTACACAAAAGCCAAGAAAAAAGAGGTCATGCTCTTGGCACTGTTTTATAAATCAAAAATATGGAATGAATAAGTTCAGGGCCCTAAAAAGGTGTGGTGTTCCTAACAGGTTGGCTCATCCTGTTATTGAGAGTTAGCAAATGTTCATACTCCGTGTCTTTCATATTGCTGCAGACCAAGTTGTGCTGGCTCATCATGATTGTTATCTCTACTGGAAAGCAAGCAAACCTCTCATCTGTGTGAGATCTGATGTGACATTCTGCGTTTTAGTCAATTCCAGCTGGCTGCTCCAAAAAGCAGGCAATGTTTCATAGGTACCACGGCTATTTCTTTCTTCAATCCCCTGAAGCTGGGGGGCTGTACTTACAGTGAGGTAAGGAACTGTAAATTCATATTCTATTATATATCGATTTTTATCACCTCTTTTCACCATTTTTGTGGTAATCCAGCTGCTTTAGGTGATGTGACTAAATGACTCCTTCTTTTACCTGTTTTGACAGTCTCCCATTTTTGATACATCTCTGCATTTTATGTGTATCTCTGGACTTCATAATCTATTTTAGAGCCTAAATTACACACTCCAGCCATACAAACACCATTCCTCTCTGTCTGATTAATTTCTGACTTAAAGACAAGTTAACGTAAGTTTTTATGTGATCATTTTAGGCAGAAATGGGAAGGCAATGCAGAGTAAAAATCCTCCGCTAGCCTAAATTCCAACTACAGTCTATTTATTTCAGTAGAATTAAGGCTGAGGATCAGCTTCCTGGTAGATCACGTTCATTCAGCCTTTCAAGCAGATGTATAAGACATATATCTTCCTGAATCACGGAGTGATTATACTATAACCTTTATCAGAAGCCAAAATAGGCTTAGGAATATACCCTCCATTGAGTCCTGTCCAAAAGAAAAGGGTGTAAATTTGAAGGCAAATGAACATAAGCAGCTGTCCTGAGTAGGAACAAATCAAAAGTGAACATTTATTTAGTTTGGTTACATGCAGCCATCAGGTAAAAATAAAAAGATTTAGGGTTAAAATTAGTTACTAAACTCTTTAATGATAGATGAAAACTTTGGACTGACATGTAACATTGGATTGGCTGTAAATTAAGGTTGTTTATTTAACTTGTACAGTATAAAGTATATTTTATGATGTAAAATTTTATAACTTCTGCATTAAATTACTTCTTTGGTTCATGGAAACTATTCCAGTTCCCATTGCCACACACTCACTCTGTTGGTGGTAGTGTTGGCAGATTACTTCAAGGGATATGTTTTGGTCATAGCAGTAAATGTGAGATCCATGGAAACAGAGACTGCCCTCTCCTTCAAAACACAGTTTCATAAAATGGTTCTAAGCTGGGCATTTGTCTGTTATCTGGGTCATCAAGAGCTCAAAAGGTTCAGTGTGACATTTTTTGGACCAGGGCAGACGCACAGCTCTTACACAGCCATTCTTCACCAAGGATCATCGCAGCAATAAATAATTCTGCCTCTGAGGCCTCCTGAAGAGCAAGGAGGCCCCTGCAAGGTTGCTGCAGCAATCTGTTGGAGCAGTGCAAACAGGTAGGCCAGGTGTCTGGGGATGTTTCTTCATCACCATTCCTGGCATTCCCCTCCTTACCTGGCATGCCTCCTCCTAAGCAAAAGCTGTGTTGCCATATGGTTTTGTTTTGCTGAAAGGAAATCCGTCAGACCTACCCACCTTAAGATAACGATTTCCTCACTGCCAGTCATCACCTCGAGGCTGGCACCATGGAGATGTGGAAAGCCATTGCCCTGTCGGTGAAAACAGCCTCATTGTGTGCAAATCCCCAGCCAAGCTGCAATTGAGCCATAAAAAAGGTGAAGGTTGTTCTGTGACTTGGCTGAAAAAATAACCTACTACTGCCTGGAACATGTTAATAAGGGGTTTAGTGTCCTAATATGGCTATAATTCTTTCCAGCCTTTTCAGTCTGAAAACTGGAATCTGAGCTTTTACAATGTATCGATTCCTTGAATGCTTGCATTATAGAATAAAGCTCCACACACCTACACATTGGGCCAAATCCCAATGCCACGATGACATTATTTCATGGTAAATCTATTTATGTCAGTAGTGACTTCAGAGTTTATTGGCTTTGTAATAGCTCTGAATTTTGTAATTGTGTTTTTTTTGTTTTTTTTTTTAAATTTAAAAAAAAAATCTGTCTGATGTTTTTGTATGGGCAGGTAGCGATAAGACAAGGGGGAACAGTTTTAAACTGAAGGAGAGAGATTTTCATTTCGTATCAGAGGGTGGTGAGTACTGGAAGAGTTTGCCAGTGGATGCCCCATCCCTGCAAGTGTTCAAGGCTGGGCTGGGTGGGGGGTTGAGAAACGTGGTGTAGTGGAAGATGTAACTGCCCATGTCTGGAAGTTGATCTTAAAGGTCTCTTCCAAACCAAACCATTCTATAGTTCTATGACAAGGTCAGAAATGTATAGTAACAGTAAAAACAGAATAGAACGGATCTAAATAAAACGTAAAACTTATTTTATGAAACTTTGAAATATTCTGGCTACAATAGAAATGATGATACTTGCATTCAAAAAGCAAAACCAAAGAGAACTGACCCTTGCTTTTCCTTTTAATTTTGGAGTTAACATTCTACATGCAGTGAAAAACCCCAGGAGTGCTTACTTCAAAGTGTTACCTTGAAAAGCAGTAGTTACAAATTAACAGATTCCATTCCTTTGTATTTTATCGGTTGTGCTGCTTCTTACTATAGTTTACAATTGAATGAACTAAATTTAGTGAGTAATGCACTAGTTAAAAAAAATGATTATTGACAAAGAATGGCCTTTAGCTGAAGTTGGAATTCTTTGTACTTGTGAAACAAGATATGTTAAGTGCTGTAGATGAGGTAGGCTTACATTGTATTATTATTGCATTTGCTCAGGCCTTGGAATAAAATTTAATATACTTTGAAGACAGTGGAAAGTTTCCTCTTTTTGATAATGTTACTATTGGATGTTTGATTTCCAATTCAGCATATGAGACATTACTCATACATCATGATTCAGCCTGTTGCTTAATGAATAAAATTTTCTCTTCTGTACTTTACATTTTCCTGAGCTGCCCTGCTCTGCTGTCCAGAGCAGGTGCAGATGATACAGCTTTGGGTCAGTCTGCTCTATGGCAAAATAGTACCATATTTTGGCCATTCATTTATTCTTCCCTGGGCACCTGCTGTAAGCTGCTGTCACTGGACACAGTGGAGTTTCTGTCTGGTCTTGTCTGCCTATTCCTACTTTCTCTTGAATTCTCTGTTTTAAAACAAGAGAGACTGCCTGGAAATCCACCTATGAGTGAGCACTGCAATGTCTCTGCAGGGAGATAGTGCTCTTCTGGAATCTTTAATCATTCTGCTCAGAAGGGGTAGATTGCTCTTGTAGGGAAGCACTCTTTAGTTAGTCTAGGTTTGCCTAAGAATTTGTTCACACATCTTCAGAACTACATGCAGCTCAAAACGCTAATAAAAGGAGTCTCTGATACCAAAAAATTAAGATGATTTTGAATTTTTGTAGTTTTTCACAGCCCCCTCAAAGAATCAAAAGAGATTCTTGTGCCTCTTGAGAAAGAGGCATTTGCAGCGATAGATCTACATAAATTTAACTTCCAGAACAATAGTTTACCCTGAGTGTACAATTTTGTCTTCTAGCTCCATTCTTCATCTTTATGGAAAGTAATGTTTTCTCACATTGTACAGACCCTGCAAATAGAATTGATTTTAGTCATAGAATCATAGAATGGATTGGGTTGGAAGGGAATTAAAGATCCTCCTGTTCCAGTGCCCCCGCCATGAGCAGGGACACATTTCACCAGACCAAGTTACTCAAGGCCCCTTCCAACCTGGCCTTCAGATTGTTAATGAGATTATGTCTCAGCTCTCAGCTGAGTGAGGACATTTGTTTTATTACAACTATCTCCAGATGGCGCTTTTCTTGTCTAGGACAAAATTTTGCCCCAGTCCTTAAAGCACCTTCTGAGACAGTTTGATTTACTAAGTCTCACACTTTCCTACCTTTTTTTTCCTCTTGCCTTGCCTGAGCCTTTATTCTTTTATACTGTGTTAGCAAAAGCACAGAGTCAAAACTTGACCTGAAGATTAAACAGAAAAACTTCCAAGCATATTGAGTCTGTCTGGAAAGTCTCCTATGCACAGCTATACTACAGCAAGGAAATTCTGCAAAGTGTGTTGTGTTTTCAGTCTCCTCCAGTGCTGAGTGTTAAACATTTCTTTCTTCTTTTATTTTTTTTTCCTTTCACTGTGCTGTGTCATTAGTGATGGTTCTCTTTGATCCATGAGGAGAGCAAATTTCCTGCTTCTGCCTACAAAGCACTTGAGAACCTTTTCACTAGAGCCAGCAAGAATGCTCTTGCAGTAAGGAGGAGAAAGAGAAGCCAGAATAAGAATGTGATTTGTTTCTTCTCAGAACTTTCATATATAAAATGCAGCAAGCCAAAGCTGTACACATACCAAGAGGTGTCATGGCAAATTCCTCTCATTGGGTTTCCCCAGAGGTCACAGCCCACAGTTGAGAGCTATGCAGAACCAAATGCTAAAATTCTGCTGGCTGCCCTGTGTGAGTTGGTCTTGCAAATTGGTCCATCTGAAGCTGATCCATCTGTGCTGGTGATGTAAAGGATAGTTTGTATTTTCTCTCTTTTGAGACATATTGTTGATTTCTTGCAAAATAAGAGGGGATATTGGCATTGCAGATGATGTTTTCTTTGATTTCAGGATGTCTTTGTTCTTCAGCATTTTGGGGGCTCTTATAAAGTGTGTCTATAATGTCTGAACACTCAAAGGTTGTAGCTGATTTCTGTTGCATGGTGTTCCCTCCACACAGTTTCATGATGTGTTTGCAGAGAGTGTAAGTCATCTTCTAGTTTGCACCACTGCACTGTGGTAGAAGGTGTAGATCTACCTCTTTTCATTTTAGGTCTCTACACTTTGAGCTACTCACAGTGAGCTTCCTTAAAAGTCAATTTCAAAATATAGGCAGGTCTAAACTGATGTTGATATCTACAGTAGGATGAGATGAGTCACACTGTAGAAATTATAATATTTCTCACTAACCATAAAGGAAATCTGTGCAGCAGCTCAGTCATAAATACATGCACTTGGTCACATAAACCCCACCTGCAGTGTCCTGCTCCTATACTGCATAATGCTCACACAGAAACAATTTATGGTTGAACAAAAGCTTTTTGGTTTTCAGGACTCACAACATCAGGAAGCAAAGAGTGTTAAGTCCTGGCAGTTCTGCTTCTGCCACCAAACCCTTGTCTGAGCTGTATAAACCACCTCTGTACCACTGCCCTGGGCAGCACCAGTGTACCTTTTATTGCAGGACATGCACAGAAGTAATGCACCATTTTATGTGTTGAGATTTTATTTTCATTTGTTAGCATTTCTGGAAAAACATTAGTTCAACTTTATTTCAGTTTAATTTGCTTGGAAAATTTCACCTAACAGAACTTCTCCTTTCCCAAGGATGAAATATGCAGGGTGTGGTTTTTTTGGTTTTTTGGGTTTGGTTTTTTTGTTTTGGTTTGGTTTGGTTTGGTTTGGTTTTTTTTATTGCATATGTTTTGACCTCTGTTTCATTGAAAACTGTTGCACTTCTATGCTGTGAAGTGACTTTAAAATGTTTCATGGAAATAGATGCCTGTGACATCTCTGATCATCCTACAAAAATGCTGATCTAGCTTGGCTCCATGAAAATTCCCAAGCCTTCACCACAGAATATGTGTGTTACAGAGGAGTGTAGCATAAGTATCTTCCTAGAAACTAATTTTTTTAGCTGTCAAGATCTAATACCATTTCTATGATGCCTAAAGTTGAAGCTAAGAGTAAGAGTTGTCTGTTGTGCTTATCAAACCTCTCTGCTTCTGGCAAGTGACTCGCTGGAGGGAGGTGGTGACTTGATTAAATGCAGAGGGTGAGAAACACAGAAAGTTAAGGACAAAGAAAAATAATTATGTTGGGCAATAAGAAAAAAAATCTCTGAAGTGGCATCAGGAATAGAAATAGGCAGATAACAAGAGGAGAGTTAATAGAAGGGTTGGTTGTTGGATGCACAAACCAGATCAAAATGGGGGAAAAAAGGTGAAAAATGAAGGGCAGATCCATGTGGTAGGCAGGAGGCAGAAAAGAAGACCAGAGTGGCAGGTCTTAAGGAGAAGAGAGAGGGAAGCATATCAGATTTCTAGAGCCACAGAACTTTGGCATGTGCTGGCCACCAAACATTTAGGCACAACCCTAATAATTTTTTAAGGGATGATTCAAGTTCTTAATAAAGTCTCATTAACTAATGCCATTCACTTAAACTTGGTTATCTTAGGCTACCATTGCAATCTCAAGTTATTTGTGAATAAGTAGTTCACATATAAATCTCAAATTTCATTTTCCTGGAGTGTTATTTGATACAGGAGGATGCAGCCACCAAAACCCCTCATCAGCACACAGAACAAGAGTAAACAGGTTTTGTGTACATGTAAAAGCAGAGAAGTGAGATAAATTCATATTTATTAGATGAAAAAGAGGTATAGAAACCTGCAAATGGAAACTGAGATTACACTGAGAGTGTGAAACCATAGGCTATTTTATATATGATGAAGAAATAGAAGAGCTACAAAAGTTTTCTTTCATTCTCTTTGTAAAGTTCCAGTGCTGCCCTTCACAAGTCTTACTTGAATATTTCATTCGAGTGAAAGTAAATTCAGCTTTCCTTCACCAGACTGTGATGTCTTTGAAAACTGTCTCAATCTTTCCACACGAAGAGTACATCACCAACAGAACCAAACTCTTAATAATACATTGCGTGACTCCAGATAAAGCACCTATCTTTGATCCAAAAAAACTCGTGTATAATGGCACTCACTAGCTGAGCCCTATGTAAAAATAGAAAACAGCATTTTCTTTCTTCTTCTGCAATTTCATGTGATCCTCAATATTTTCTAGTTCCAATACATCTTCTTTCTTCTGTTTACTGGAATAAAATCTGAAAAAAATAAAAAAATAGCAACCTGCCCTTTTACCTTTCTCCAGCATTCAAACAAAAACACTACAAAGCTCTCCCCTCTCTCAGATGAAAGCTTAGCCTATATTTCCATTTCTGTCTCCCTCCATAAAAGACACCCCTCTTACCTTCTTCCTTAACACACCTTGCAGCTGAGCTGTAAATGAGCTCCAGATGCGTGAGTTCAGTAACCTGTTTTTCCTAACCTAAAGCCTTGCTAGGAGAAATGGATTATGTTTCCTAACTGAGCATCACTGTAGTATTGTCTGGAGAGTTCACTATTGCTAGAACAAGCACTACAGAACTGCTCTGACTGTACAGAAAGCTCCTGGTAGGAAAACAGTGTATCCATGGCTTGCACACCCCTGTCACAAGTGCAGCCTGCAGACTCTCCTACAGGGCTTGAACTGTGCAGGGTATATTTTGCAGAAGGGCAGAATACATGACATATCTGGAATCTTGGCAAGGTCTAAAGAAACTGTTTAGGGTCTGGATACAGATTGGTCTTTCCTAATTTAAGAGCAGTCACACGATTGCATGCCCTAGTTAGTAGGGTTGATGCTGAGCAGTCCACGGTAGTATCTCAACAGTGTTTTAAAATGTGTTGCTAGAGAGATGCCAGGAGTATAATTTAGTAGGTCATTTTTCCACTTAAGTTACGATCCATCTTCAGTTCAGTTCTTATGTCCAGATTTTGGACTTAAGGATATCAGGCTTTAAAATTAGTGTCTTTCCTCTTGAAAGTGCCTGGTATGGAAATGACCCCATCAGCATGACCCCATGTAAGGTCATGGCAGAACAAAAGATCAGGCTGGGGTGGGATGTGGCCTTTGGTGCCCCATGGAGGGGCAGATGCCTTGGGGTGGTCACAAGTCTTGACCACTCAGCCTCCTGCCTGCCAGGACCACCAGCTGACACATCCGTGCTGGCTCTGGGGTGTCCAGGCCACCTGGAGGTCCCAGAGCCTGCAGTGCTGGCCCACGGAAAATGCCCAGGAAGTTGAACACAGGAAGAGCTTTATATCCTGGCATCTGCAAGGGAACCACCCATTAAGAGGGCTTTGGAAAGGAGGGTTGCAGAGGGGGAAAATATTTTTGTTTAAAAAATATTCATATTTTATATTGGTTTTTCTTTCTTGGCTGTTCCTCTTCAATTGTTTAAGCTTTCTACTTTTTAAGGGGAATTCATTGCACAAACATGTATTTTAGTCATGATCTTTCTCAGGTTGCCGAGGCGGAGGAGACAAACATTGCAAGTTCTCCATATTATTCATGGGATAACTCTTAACTAACACTTCATATCTATCAGAGATATTTGTAGATGAGATCAATGCATGTTCAGTAGGAAAAATGAAAGCATGCCAAATTTGGTCTGAGTCCACCTTCAGGATTAAAACATTGCTAGAACAAGCTAACTTAAAACATTTGTCAGGTAAAGGAGTAGTATGCAAATCAATGGAACTTTTCAATTAAGTTTAAAGGGGCTGATGAGGTCTAAGTAGGAAGCCCCTGTCCGTCAGCAGGACTTAGAGATGACCTTTCAGCAGATGAGCTGAGGAAAACCAATGTATAGCCAGATAGACATGTATTTTTTATTCAAACTCTTGAAGCTTACAGCTTCGCCTGCTTTCCTTGCAAGTTTACCCTGTATCTTAATAATCACAGAGGTGACAAAAGCTCTGCTCTAATACCACCTTTGACTGATATATATTAAGGGAAATATATTCAGTCAGGGTTCACTTCTGGTCTACTGCATGTCTTTATTTATTACTGTGCTGTTTCCAAGCTAATAAGTCTTATAAACTAAATTTGATTTTTTTAAAAATAACGAATGAATCTTAAGATTCAATCAGAAGCTTTTGAAGCTTTGCAGCATATAACTGGAGCTGATCTCTTATTCTTTATTCTTCAACCTGCAGGTCAAGCAATTATTACTTTCTGTCTCTTGCTCTAATTTTGTGCCAGTCTGTTTTAGCTTGCCAATTGTCATGTTGGTGGATTGAGCTTTTCCATAGTTCTACATTTCCAGCTTAAAGTGTAAAGCATTTTTAAATTAAAATGCATGACTTTCTAGGAAAACTGTTAATATAAATATCAGTATTTTCCAACTAAATTTAATAAAGCTGTAGTCTTCGACGATGCTGGTTTCTACTAGTCCAGCTAGACCTAAAATTAAAGACAGTTTTCTGTTGTCTTTAAATGAAAGATCCAGAAATTAAATCCATTTTCTCTGTAAACATGTTTCTAAAGTTTTTTCAAGACCAGAATGAATAATTATCTTTTCATTATTATATTACGTGATGGCTGTAAATGTGGTCACTTGCATGAGGATGGGTGATATGTCTGACAACTGAAGAAATAGTTTTGCATGCTTAAGCTGCATGGACTTTAAGTAGGGGAAGGACTGGATTAACAGGGGTAGATTATGTTTATTGTTTTGTAATCTGCTTTTGTTGCCTGATTTTTGGACAACATCTGGGTCAGAAAGTATTGAGAAGGAACTGATGGAGGTTGTCTAGCCCGCTCTTTTTGTGTTATGGCTCCCACCTTTTACGCAGCAGGCGGCTTTGTTGTGCTGGGTAGATGCCATGGACTGAAACAGAGTAGAGAGCTGTGTCTCTGTGTCAAGTTCCTGACAGGCACCAACCTTTCTGTTTCGCACCTTCCATTCTTCTTTTGTGTGTGGATGTGTGGGCACACACATCTGTATCTGTCCTCGCCTGCACGCACATATATCTGTATGAATCATGCTCATATAGTTACTCTCAATGTGTGTAGGGCTCAGACAGCAGCATTTCTAATTGCTGGAACAGAACACAGAGATGTTTTGTGACCTTTATTAGTTAGAAAAGCAGACTTACAGCACAAGAGTCTCTGCAAAGCAGAGAGGAAAGATTAGCAAAAATTAATGGGCTACTGGTGACAAAAAAAAAAAAAAAAGATAATCTAAGCACTAGTTGGGAATAAAAGGCAACATGGCATTACTTTTCAGCTTGCTTTCATTTATACTGATCTGTAAATTACACAGTGCCTGAAGCTATGCCAGGACTCTGTAAACACTTTCTGCAAAGAGAATACAGAAAGACATTGCATAACCAGTAGGATTTGCACTGAAGGAATGGTGAAGTAAAAATAATAACAGCAAGACTCAAGCGTGGCTCAAGATTTTTGCTTGAAGCAGAATCTCTTCAGGTTAGTGCATGAAATAAAACATCAAAGAGACAAATGCCTGTAAAAGAGGAAGTGGAGTAGGAGTAAGGGGTGAACAGAAGTGTCCATAGCATAGAAATGGAAATAAATGGGTAGACAGACAGACAAACTGGAATTACATGAAGACAAACAAATTGTGGTGAAATCTGAACTGACAAAGAGAAAGATTTGTAACCAACCTAGTGGCAAAGACAGAACAGTGCTGGGATGGACCACGGGCAGAGGACCTTTTTCACAGTGTGGCTCTGTTGTTTGCCACATGAGTTACTATACTGAATTAAAGCACTCCCTGGATTTAGCTGGATAGTTGACTAAGCCAATTCATGAAACATCACTTATTTTTCAGGTAAAGGAGACCATGGTGGTTGTGGAGTACAAGGTATGTCATAAAGAACTGAACAAAAAGCAGAAATGAAGTTGCTAAAATTAGGACATAAGTGGGAAATAATTTTAAATGGTGAAATAGGCAGTGTGTGGTCTAAATGGAAGTATAGGGGAGAAGGTTTAAAAAAGAAGTAATGAGATCACTGCTGAGTTTTTTATGTGTACTGTAATGCATACAGTGGGACAAAGAAAATAGGAGAAATAAAAATACATTAATCCAGAAAGAATATGAACATCCCATCACAGCTTATCAGATTTGACCAAACCATACTGAAGTCACAAAACTTAACTGCTAAACATAAAGGCTGACACTTTCAAACACACATAAGTAGATGGAAAAAGGGAAGGAGAAATAAACTTGCCTTGTAAAGGGAATTCTGTGAATCTCCATGGTACAAGCTGTATATTGCTTAGACTGTTTTAAAATATATTAGCCAGGTGCATATGGAATTTCACACTCCTTACATCACCCATGCTAAATAAAAGGATAAGAAGACAAACAGCTCTCCCTAACAAAAGTTCTCCCATCCTAATGAGGCCACTGTATTTGCCCAGAGCTAGTTATCCCATATTCACTAGCCTGTTGGACACAAAGATGCTCATTAATAGGTACAGCCAAAGCACATGGTACTTGATCTACTCCCAGCCAGCTGATTTTCCCCCATGGACAATTTCAGCCCAGGTGCAAATTAGAGCTTCCAAAAAACAGTAGAGTCCCAAAAGAGCAGGTGGGCTTTATGTGTCTAGAAAGGCAAAAAAAACCTGTTAAAATAACACGTGTGTTTCTGTCAAGTAGAAGACAATAAGGAAAGCCTTAATCTGTCTTTCAAAGGCAATCAGGATCAGGATTTGGTAAAATATCTAAGCAATTTGAGATATTCATGTGCAGAAAGTAAGCAGAGAAAGATGATATTTATCTGATAATTTGGAGGAAATTAAGCTCAAGGTACTGATGAGGTGTTTTTAGTTTTAGACACATTTTACCTCCACTTGAGTTACTGGGAAGGTTTTATTGCCTGAAAGGGGATTTAGAATATTAAAAATGAACAGTTAGATTATGAAGACATAAAAGTCAGAAGTACAACTTTTCAAACATAACATGAAACGTTAATCCTGGGAATACAGGAGAAATAGTTTCAAAAAGCCGTTGGAGAACCAATTCCAAAATTGTATTTCTCCAAATACTGTATTTTCTAATTTTTGTGAAGTTATCAGTCTTCTCAGAACTGAAGTAAAAGTCTTTTGCTGGAGCTTTCGGGACTATTCTTTGCTCTTTGCATCTGTCAGATCTGAACTGCGCTTTCTAAAACCACATAGCAAGTTTTTCTGGCCTTTTTTTTGGCATGCAAGCTCTTTTCAGTACCAGTTCAACAGAAACATGAGCTAGATTCTGTTTCCAGTACTGTAGTGCATAACCATCAGCTCAAGTAATAGCAAGTCTTCTGTAAGAGAAAATAAAATTTGCATAAATTTAAAACACATTTGAAAATATTGTAGCCTTCCTTAGATTTTGCCATTGCACCAATTACTGGGGATAAGCAAAGACAACGAGTCTCTACTTATTTCTTTTACCTAATTTTCTCTGAGTACGGTATAACTGATAGCTACGTATGATTATAAAGTCCTTGAAAAAGGTGAATGCTAACTACTGTTAGAGGAAACAAGTAGCTGTTGTATTTAGTTTTGGCAGAAACACAAATACATTTTTTAATCTTTTTGTTTCATCTAAGTCCATTAAGAAAGCTTTTCCTTTTCTGCCTACATAAAGTGCAGTCTGCATTTCATGTTATGATAACACAAATTCTACAGAAACTTTACAATGAGTGTACTTTAGCATTGCTTCAAAATCCTACAGGAGCTTATGATTCTCTTGCTTTGTGGTGATGGGTGGCTAGGCAACTCAAAACAGAATGGGTCTTACATCTAAAAATTAAACCTTCAACCAACAGAAAACAAAGTTAGTGCCTTAAGATAAA
Organism: Sylvia atricapilla; assembly: GCF_009819655.1. NCBI lineage: Eukaryota > Metazoa > Chordata > Aves > Passeriformes > Sylviidae > Sylvia > Sylvia atricapilla. Next base: position 95,156,536 of record NC_089141.1, read on the forward strand.
ATATACCCAAGCCTTTAACATTTTCCCAGGTTTTTTTCTTGGTTTTGCAATGTAGCAAGGGGCTGCCACCTGGCAGAAGCAGGCTGCAGAAGTTACCATTCTCACTTCACATTCCAGGTGCACCAACTGCAGAAAGCTTCCTTTGTTCCTTCCTCAAATGTGAATAAACAGTAGCAGCTTTTATAGCCCTGACACAGAGTGTGAGCCATAACAAGAGAGAACATGAAATGCCAATGTACTACAAGGCAAAATGTTGCCTTGCAAGGAGATATGCATTTTAAAAATATACATGTAATTTTATAACGAAGCACAGAATTTTAAATTAAAAAAAAATCAAAGTGCCTGTAAAGCTCAAACTTGCTACATAAAAGGAAAGAATTTTACAGATTTGGAAAGAAGTTTACAGATAGGGAAATAAGTAACACAAGCCAAGACTGAAAAATAAAACAATCCTCTTGTAAAAGAAAAATTGTATGGATACACTTCTTGCACTCCTGCACCCTTTAGGATGTTTTGCTTCTCAATTTGTATAGTCACCAGCTCCTATCTCATAGTCTAAACCAATTATCCACATTAGAAATGCAAGGCCAAATCCCATGCTCCCCAAGCTGGCACTGCTCTCCTGGCTCCAGTGGCACCAGGCCAGTGACAACATTTGAAGGTCCAGCTGAGATGCGGGGTCCAAGTGCATCAGCTGGAGGTTGGCAGCCACACAGCTTCTCTTCCTTGCAGAGCCAGCTCTGAAGAGCAGCACCTTTTTCTGTGAAGGAGGGTGTAAATCAGAGATGGGGAAGCTGTAGCCTCAGATTTCTTGTACTCTTTGTCCATCACCACAAGTTTTTGGGTATGTACTGTTGGAAACACTGGATAATGCTATGTATGTGCGGCATGCCAAGGTCTATTCATCTTTCACCAAATAATTTCCCCACACCTGCCGAACTGCTCTGAAGGAGAGACCAAACTATACAACACCTTTTGTCTGTTTCCCCCGATCATTATGAAGTTTTAATAAATTGTATTATGGTGTTGAACACTGTAAAAAGGCAAATATTAAAAAGAAGCATCACAAGCCAAAGACTTCACAACTGAGCTTTCCTTCAGACAATGCTGCAGCTGTGCATATTCATTGGGGAAGGCAATAGAACTTCTGCTGCAAAGTTGAGTGAGGTCAGTAGGAATGTCAAATAGACCAAAGGTATCCATGTGGCTGGCAGAGCTAAGGACCAGCCAGGACTGTTGGTTCTCCTCCTCATCAGGAGCCACAACCACTGCAGGTTTCGCAGTCACAGTCAGAGCTCAGGAATCTAAAGAGTTCCAGAAATGGTCCATCACAAACTTCTTCATGAACTCATCCGAAACTGGAAGCTAGAAACATCATGCACAACCACGGTGTTTTTGGAATGTGATTCTAATGATCGGCGCTTTTAGCACCAAATGACACCCACCCAGTCCTTCCTACAGAGTTGAGAGTCATGTTCAGGAGCAGCACATCTCTGCTGACTTTCCATAACAGTGAACCCTGATGTGAGTCTATCACAGTACTAGTCATGTACTTAGCCAGAGTCTAAGGCAACAACACCAAGAATTCCTTTCTTATAAATTTTAGGATTTTAAAGTGGCAAATGTACATTTCTGATTTCTCTTTCTGAGCCTCAAAGTTTTTGCATTCTTCTCTTCCCATCCCTTGCCTTGCCTTGCTTTGCCTTTCCTTCTAATTCCATATACTTCCGTGAATATCACTTTGCCATTACAGAATCAAATAGAGCAGATTATATTTCATTATTGAGATTTTTAAAGAAACATTTGCTGCTTTTTCATTTTTAGATTTTGCTTTTCATTTGAAGTGTAAGTGCTAGTAGGTTTCTTCAATCTTATTTTTATTAGAAGCCAAAAAAACAGTGGCTGGGCAGTGCAGAGCTCATACACTGAGAGAAGGGAGGGTAAATGAGAGGGGGAAATTAGGAAGGAAGGAAAATTAGGAAAATAGTGAATATAGTCTCCAGAACTTGAAACTGACAAATAGTTTGTCGCAATTTTAATTTCAGCCCGATCTGATTCAAATTATATGCTTTTTCATTACATGACTGCTTTGCAATCAAGTGTTTGTCTCTGTACCCCTATGTTTTGTATACATGCTGAAGATGAAGCTTTCTTCCAATCTTAGCCATCATTGGATTAAAAGATGTGGGAAGGAAAAGTGAAGATGCTTACAGTCAGTGTGTTTTGATGACTCATTTTACACTGAAAAGCTGCCAGATATGCATCATTTCTACTAGCTGAGAAATGCTGTTTTAGTCAACTGAAATAGTTTTTGATCTATGGAGGGGGGTCTTCAACCTACAAGCAAATGGAGACCACATGGTACGGTCATCAACCTCATGTTGATGCCAAAGCCAAAAATGCTGTTGTTTTTAAAAAGCAGGAAAAAAAAAAAAAAAAAAGAGGCTGTGCAGTTAGAATCTATTTATATCTGGAATATAATGAAAGAGACAGCAAAGACCACAAAATAGATGGGATGAAACAAGAAAAATTGACATAAACCTTCTTGAAGTGATCAAAACTAGTCAAATGTGCTTCACCACCTGAGTATCAGGACTCTCTTTAGTACAGTAATAGTAAGTAAAGCTTTGAAAAGGTAACTTGGGAAACTGCAGAGCTTTCTTTTTTGGAAGGAACACAAGGGTTTTACATAACCTCATTCTTCCCCCTATATTAGAGAGGAAGATCAGATAGCTGTCAGAGATCTGATTACAAAGAATTTCTGAGGTATTTTTATCTCACTACTATTTAAAGAGGTAGAATAGCTAGTGGTTTTATAATGAAAACATTTGCTATTTACAGGTTTTACTTCAATTACTTAATTGCTGATTCAGAATGCAAAGGACTGGAACTTGAGCCAAGAGTAATTTTTCCCAAAGAAAATATTTATTGAAAATAAAAGCAAATTTCAGCCATATCATGCAAGCTCTAAATTGAAGCAGAGGTGGTAGGAAGAAATCTCAACCATTTTCTATCTCTTCAGGAATGTCCATTAATACAGACCTTAAGTTGCTTAGGGAAAACATGCTTTCTCTCTTCATGGTAAGAACGGGTCAAGGAAAAGACTTATGGTATTGCCCGAGGTATATACATGCTTAGCGAAATTCAGAAAGAAATCTAAATGGCTGCTGTGCCTAACTTCTTTTGACATGGTGCCTTGCCTATAAAAAACACATGCCCAAATACACAGGTAATTTCAGCATGTGATTGTAGTAGTATTCTGATGGTCATCAGAACAAAAATCCTCATACAAATCGGGTTCTCAATGCCAGATGATAATTTCTAAAGCACAAATATCATTGTATAAAAAACAGTTTGGTCTGTTCAGATTCCTAGTTTGACAGCTTAGATCTGCCTCTACATATTAGAGATAATAGGAGGAAAAAATAGATGTATGGAGATCAGACACACTGTGGAGTTAAAGCTATCATCTTTCACAGGGCTACCTTGCTAGATGATCCTTTCCTGGCTCACATCTTGTATGACACATATCCAGCCATAAAGGTCTTAATTTTGAATTCCTGGCATCCCCAGCTGGCTGAAGAATACAGGTGATTCCAAATTGCTCATTCACTTCTTCTCTTCTTTGGAGAGCTGGATTTTCAAAGACTTATCTTCAAGCATGGGGAGCAGAGGCAGTGTGTTCACTTAATATTGAAGAAGTATTTAACACACCAATACAAAATGTTCTGATAATATATTAATGATTACCCTGGACAACTTTGCTATAATAGATTCTAGAAAAGAACAAACTGACATTTGAAGAGCCTAGTGGGTCATCTAACCTATCCATGGAATGTGCAGAATTAAGAACTATGAGCCCTTGGATATCATCCTGGAAACAAGCTCAGGAACAATAATTTATAGTCCATTTGTAGTTGCAAGGCTTTCATTCTTACAGATAGATTTGGAAGTGGAGCAGAATTTAATAGTGCAAGAAGCACAGTAAGAACAGTGGCAAAAAGCTCCTCCTCAGTGTTATCTTTGGACACAATTGTCGGCGCCTAGCTCTGCACAACTCAGCCAATTCTCCCTCTTGCACATTCAGGCATGAAGTTTAAATTCTCAGTAGACCATTATTAGCTCTCACTCAAGCTGGTGTAAATCCAGACTAGCTCGTATGATGTCAGTGAGTAAAGTTACTCTGAATTTACTGCTGTGTAACTGGGAGTGAATACTGATCTCATCCACTTCATTTTTTCTGTAAATTACTATGACAAATCCTCACATAGGCAAGAACTCCTGTTTGTCATCAGCACAAATTCTAAATGAGCAAACAGAGCTGGGTTGCCTTTTAATCTCTTCTTGGTTTCATAGTTTAGCCATGCACTCCTGGCAACTCCCTGTATTGGCTAGTCACCCCTTCTGGAAACTGTGGCAACTACAGCTGAGGCTGTAGAAATTATCTAAGTAATTTTCTAGCTGTGTTTCCACCAAAACAACAGAGGTGCTTGACGGATCAGTGCCTGTGATGTCAGCATTCCACACCTCCCCTAAAGAGCTCGAAATTTTCTGTTTGATATCAGCTCTCTCCCCACCTCAAGAGAAAAATCACCCTTCTCTAGCAACCTGAAACTCAGTTTTTTCCAGCAGAGTTTATCTGCAGCAAGCTAACAGACTGCTGAGCTCCAGCAAGCAACCTGGCCCTTGGCATCAGTAACATATCCCCTAGCTGCATCCCTTTAAAGCTTTTTTCTTTCGGAAGCAAGCTCTAAATTGCAGTACATCTGAAATGAAATAATAGTCTTTTGGCTTATACTCCAAAGTGCTATTTGTGCTACCAAGTGTAGGTACTGCAAAATACTTGTTTGATATATTGAAATAATTCTTTTCATGAGAGTTTATGTTGATTTCTTCCATTTCATTGCAATATACAGAAGGATCTCTTTCCATTAGTTTTATAACAATAGCTTTATTACTCCATGTTTTTATTAGCTGTAAAATTGGCATAAAATGAAAGATGTTTACACTTTCAACATACAGAAAGTGGAAAGGAAATCTTGACATTAACACAAAAAAATGTTATGAAATCTAGCTAGTTACTGTCTGTAGAACATGTAGGTTTGCAACAAGAAAGTGCAGGAAAACAGTGAATCACGAAGGTGAAGCACAGCTAGATATAATGCATGCAGCATTATAATTATCTGAAAAATAGTCAAACCAAGGACACTGACAATTTGCCACAATAGTTTGTCTTTCAGAAGCTGGAACTAGAATTTAAGTTAAAGAAAGAAAAATACATCTTCCTAAAGATGGGCCTGCAACTCTGGTCAGATTCTCACAGCATGCTTAAATTAATCAACTGACCGTAACCCAAACCACTGTGACTGGAGATTTACGGAAACATGGCATGGTTGCTCTTTTTCCTTGCCTAAATTGTGATAATTTGGTGTTGAAAAAATGCCTCTCACTGTGTCTTGAAGTCCATTGCTATAATGATTGATGATTGCAAAATTGTTGATTGCAACATCTTGAATGTTTTATGTTTAGTTTCAATGTCTCTGAACTAAAGGGCAAAGGAAAGTTTTCTATGATCTCATGAACTCCTGCCTTAGATCTGTGACAAGATGGCCCCAGATTCTTACACAAACAAGCTTGCACAATGCTGGCCAGCCAGCCCGGAGAGGCAATCCCACATGTCAGGGTGCATCCAGCCTTTCGGAAGCAGGAGGCCTTTCTCAATGGCACTGTCACCAAGACATTTGAGGCCATGCCGTTTCTGTACAAACATCTGTGATTGCATTAGGATCAAGTGGTGCTCACAGTGTTGTACACAGGGGTTGATTACAGCACAGCTGTGGCCACCCCTGTGCTTTTCCAGCTGTGCTGGGGGTGTAGATCTCAATGCTGGCTGAAATCTGAGGGAGCTGCCTGCAAAGACCCCAAAGCATCGCGGTCTGTCACAAGGACAAATGCACTCTCTGTATTCCCTCTGATGCTGATTAAGCATTGCTTAATCAAAAAGAAACAAGTCCTAAGTTTAAAGAGACTTTTGCCATTTTTCCTTTCCTCTTGAAGCTTCAGATGGAGACGGTTTTGTTCAACTATCTTAATCAATTATGCGGTGAGACAGAAGGAAAATAAGTCTAGAAGGAACTTGCTGAATTATTTTTTTGTCTTCCTACTGAGAACAATCCTTTCCCACACACTACATAGAGGATTGCTCTGCTAATTTAGATTGTTTTGCAATGTCAAGCCTAGGCTGGTATGAACAGCAGATAGCAACAGTGATCCCAAAAACCCCTCATGTTTCCCTTACAAACTACTCACTTCTGGAAGAAGATTTAAGATCTGCAATTTAACTAGAATGTTACTTAACCTATCTAAGTGACTTATGTGAAGTCAGAGGTGCTGCATTTACAATTGCAGCTTCAAAACAATTGAAGTTTGCAAACCAGAGATAAAGAAGCTGATGCTTGTCTGAAAGTTCTGTATGGCTTTTATTATTTTACTTAGGAATCCAATAACTTTTTATAAACTCTAGGTGACAGAAAAGACATAGCTGGCTTTTTAATACCAAAACTGAAAGAATACACTGCCGAATTATGGTCTAAATTTATTTCTTGACATCCATTTTATTTAGGGAATTATATATATCTAGCCCACTCAGCACCTGCTGTCTTCAGACACACCAGCCATTTATGTCACTTATTTAGGGTTCCTCCTTAGGCTCTGGAGAGCAGTTCTTCCACTTCAGAATTCCCTTCTGCCATTATTCAGTTTTTATCAGATTCTCACCTCAAAGTCCTACACAGCCACTTGTGCTGGAGAGATCAAGAAATAAGGAACAGGCTACTTTCTGTGCTGGTGAGATACCCCAGGGAGCTCTAGCTCTGCAATTCAGGCTCTGGAAACGCATCATTCCTTTCATTTCATCACGTTGCTGCTTGTTTGATGAAGTGTTCAAAATTCAGTGGCACCAGCACACCAACAGGCTTTGTTATATTATAATCTTTGGGAAGGTCCTCATGAACATGCACATAAAGCTTTTGGAAGTCAAGTTCAAAACAAAACAAGCACCATATCCTTTTTCTTTATGGAATTTAAGGGGTAAAGTCTTCCAATTTTAAGTAGAAAAGCACTTTACAGAAAATGTTTTGATTAACAAAGCAGTAGCCATTCTTAGCAACTACAGCAATTTAATAAGAACATATTTTTGCAAAGGACTTCGGTAACACTGGTCCATTCGTTAAGAGCTACAGGAACTGAGATTGTTTCCTGCTCCTCTGCCATGATGCTGCCAGCTCCCAGCTCCCAACTCTACAAACTATCTACAACCACAGCCACAGGTTTGGGTCATAAACCCTTCTTGTGGGCTCTTGCTGCAGACGTGCAGATTCGGGGATGAGCACACCCAGAGGCATCAGTTCCTGGTTGTGCCCTAAAGGGGCCTTAGGAAGTGGTGAATGCCTGGGGTCAGGGCACAGCAGCAGTACACACACAAGCTTCAGGGCACAGATGGCTATCCTGAAATGTGGTAATAACACCAAGCAGTGCTCTTGTCACTACAGGCAACTTAAAAACGTAATTTTGGATTTTTCACGAAGTTGCAAATACTGGTAATTGCTATCAAAATGATTCCTAAAAAAGATATTTCTCTGAAAATGGTATCTTAATGACTATTACTCTACTTGTAGAAAATAAATGGCTGTGATCTGCATCAGACAAGTGCTAAGGGCAGATCTGCATCAACTGCCTGTGACTGTTGTGCTCAGCAGACATGTACAGCTGCTGGTCCTCAACCAGCTCAGGGTTCTTCTAGCATATTTTTAGATGAGCAGGATGCATAACTTTAAAAATAAAACATTTGCCAGACCACACATCATTTCATTTTGCAACCCTTATTTTTAATAAACTATTACTTCTTCCACAACACTGTAATATTTTCCACAACACCACTTTTCCAAAGCATTGTCCAAGCCTCCTTTGGGCTCTGCAGCAGCCAGTACTGAAATTCTTGCATGATTTATTTTCCCAGGCACCTTTAGTTCTCTTGTGGATATTAAAAGAGTAAGAGTTTTAAATATAACCATACATAAAAGAAAGTATTTTTTGACAATTACAGGAAAGTCCTATTTGTATTTCTTACATGTGATTCGTCATCTTTATGATTGTAAGAATTATGAAGACAACGTAATATATTCTGTGTTTCCTCACACAAGAATATGTCTGGTTTGCCTTCGATTTCCTACTGAATTCGTTTTACAGGGGGTTTTCAAACCATAATACAAAAATCTGAATTTGGATTTCTGAGAAGATCTTCCCATCAAAGAATGATCACATTATGTGGCTCTTTTTCTTCTGCTCTGTGGGTAGAATGATACACAAAGCGAAAATGGAAACACAGAGTCTGAAAGCACCATGCTAGGTTGGCTATTTGAACTCTAAACTTTAGTTTTATATATTTTTTAATCTGTATTTATAGGCCAGAAAACCTAGTTCTTGTTTTGAACAAAGCATTAAAAATAACTTCAATATTAAAAACTTTAAAAGAGTGCCAAGTATGGCACTTAAAAGTGATTTTTTATATGTTTAGTGTCCATAATTAGACTTTTCTTTTTCTTTTAAATCTTAATTTCCAAGTTTATAAAAACCTGTATGCACCATTCATTCCAGGTATGTACAGAATTTTTGAACACTGCATAAGGAAGCTGCACATAAGTTTGGAGGAAACTGCCAACCTTTTGTCACCAGAGTCTGGATTATTTTATTTGGGAATGTCATGTAAAGTCCTGACTATGTAAGACTGACTTCTGCTCCTGGATGTTATGAGTAATAAAAAAGCTCTTCAGTGACTGTACTTGGGTTTGGTGACTGAGGATGTATACATTTTAAGTAATACTCACAGATGCATAAAAGTGTTGGTCACAAGGAACCTCTGGATGTTGAGTCCTCCCTGCCACTCAGAGCCAGCAAGTTGCTTTCTTACCCATGACTGTGTTTGATGAAGACAATACAGCACTTCTTCTTAGATAAAAAAAGAACATCTGAAGTTTTGGCCAGGGTGCTTCTCCCTGTCATGGGCTGAGATTAGCTCCTCTGTGTGAGTTCAACAAGGCACCACAAACCAGGACAGGAGATGGTTCCACCAGACTGGACTGGGGGAATAGACTGACTGAAGTGCTCAGAGTCCATAAATTTGTCAGTTTTATTTCAAATAAATATTTGTACATTTTTAAGGCCAAGAGATCAACCCGTGGAAAGATCAGACTTTCTGATCTTACTGTAGATTCTTACTGTAAGCTCATAGTCTGGGGCAAGACAAATATTTTAGAGACCACTGCAAATTCTGAAGACTCAACTGCACTTTATTAAGCAGTTTCAGTGGTTAATTCACCTCATTACACAAACCATGCCTCCAATTTATATTCTAAATTCCTCTGGCTTTTGCTCTTCGACACTGCTAAAAATGTATTTGCTGGAGCAATTCAGCATAAGAATTTCATGTCTGTGCCCTGATAGTACCAGATAGCAAGATAGCATTTTATGTGCCTTATCTTGTGATCACAGTCCTATTTAAAGTAGCTATCTGTCTGACTGTGGTTTGTTAGATAAATGTCCCTCTATCAAAAATATTATCACATAGGATCCCTGCAATCTTGTGAGCGTACACATGTGCGTGTGCATACAGTCACAAGTACAGAAGTATTTGGTTTCTTGGAATCATCTATAACTTTCAAGGACAAGTTTTTATCATTGTGCAAGGTCAAATTTCATATTTTATCCTTCACAAAAATACAGACTCAAGCCACAATAATGGAACAACCAGGAATCACACAGGAGCACATTTAAAAAAGAAATGGTACATTTTCTGTCTCAATGCACAATAATAGATCAGTCTTCATGATGTTGACTCAAGTAATTTTCATCTTAGAAGTCAGGTTAATATCCAAATAATTTAAACTAGTATTTTGAGAAGGATCAACCAGCTTGTCTAGCTCTCACTAAAGGAGTTCAGTTGAGATGTTAATTTCAAACCCAGAAATTTTAGGTCTATGTGTGTCTTACACCTCCCATCAGGAGCAGTTTGAATATGGACACAGGGGAGCTGGGTAACAAATGGGAATGTAATCCACATGCTGCAGCACCAGCAAAGCCTATTCTCTATGTCATTACTGCTAAATCTGCTTTCTTCAACAGTTGCTTGTATCAAAAATTGTGCAGCCAGCAGGACCAGGGCAGTGATTGTCCCCTGCACTCAGCACTGGTGAGGCCACGCCTCAAGTCTTGTGTCTATTCCTGTGCCCCTCAGGACAAGAAAGACATTGTGGTGCTGGAGAGTGTCCAGAAAAGGACAATGGAGCTGGTGAAGAGTCTGAAACACAAGTCTTGTGAGGAGCACCTGAGGGAGCTGGGGTTGTTCAGTAAAGGAGTCTCAAGAGTGACTTATCACTCTACAACCACCCAAAAGAGGGTTAAAGCAAGATAGGGGTTGGCCTCTTCTCCCAGGCAACTAGAGACAGAATGAGAAGAAACGGCCACGTACTGTTCCAGGGGAGATTCAGGCTGGACATCAGGAGGAAATTCTTCACTGAAAGGGTGGTTAAACATTGGAACTGGCTGCCCAGGGGAGTTGTGGAGCCACCACCTCTGGAGGTGTTTAAGAAATGACTGAATGTGGCACTGAGAGCAGTGGCCTAATGATTGGTCAAAGGTTGGGTTCCATGACCTTGGGGGTCTTTTCCAGCCTTAACAATACTATGACTTTATGATTCTATTCAATGATGTCTCCCAGATTTGCATGAAATACCACATTGGCTTCATGCCTTTTATTTAGATGTATGCAGATGCTAAGGAATAAATTGGATAGTGTAAAATACATCTTAACAACATAATGACAAGGATCTATCTCCTTTATTGGGTCAACATTTTGTTACGATTGCTCAGCTAAAAGGGAAGGTGGCCTTCTAGCTGGGTCGTACTTCATAAAAAATTCTTGCACACTTCTACAAAAATTGTATTACAAAAGTCAATCTATTCTCAATATGTTTCTAAGATGGTGGTTTTTTTAGGAATTTTAAGTTAAGCTAAAGATCTAACTCCAAACTTTATTTTAACAGGAGGAAACAAAGACTCCTAACAGCGTGGAAACTTTAATGTTCAGTAGTGAATATAGTGTTAATGAAACTCCCTGTATTTCCTTAACATGTAAAAGACAAACAGATCTTATAGGACATAAAAAACTAGAGGACATAATAAGCCTGGCATTCTGAAGCAAACAGTAGATGGACTGAGCTGAGGTGTGAAATATGCTCTGACACAAAGAAAGCCAAAAGATTTCCAAACAGTTCTTGTGGTTAGATATTCCTGCAAATTAGTGTTTTATTTTGGATGAGTAATGGATTTGTAATATGATGTTATTGTAGGCTTCACTTATGTTTAGTTTTAGGCTTTTTATGACACAAAGAATAATGCTTTGAATCTTGCAATTGTGTGATCCTTTGCATTAGCTGCTTGGCATGATCGTTAGCATAAAATCAACAAGTGGATAAGGACCAAGGCAGTTTAAATAATGCAGAGGTTGTTCTCTAGCTTGTTCTTAGCTAAGGTCTTAGCTTATTCTTATTTGTTTCTTTCTCTTATTTAATCAGCACATGCAGATTTTCTTCCATATATTAAAATCAAATCTGAAATTGGGGCTGGACATAAATTTCTCATAATTTCTTGAGATGCAAAACCATGATGGCAGAATGGAGCATCCAGTAGAAAAATGATACCAGGAGTTAATCATCTTAATTACATTTTATTCTGATGTTTCATTTCTCAAACTCCACTTCCCTGTGATTAGATTTTATTATGCCTTTATGGAAAGGTCAAAAAGCTCACAGCCCCAAATAGCTTTTCAGTGCTTAAATCTCTACCCATGGTAATCTTCTCTTCTAAATTTGTAACTAATTCTTTACATGTAATGGAATTTGCCTTGTAGTTTTTACTCCATTTTATTGTATTTTTATCTTTTTCTCAAAATTCCAATTTCCTTCTGAATTGTAACTTTTTCACTTGGACATGATATTTTACACTCAGTGTTACACATATAGGTGCAGCCACTTTTCTGCCATGGTTCTTATCCCCAGAATGTTTGCAAATGCCTGTGGGAGATTTGCTTTCTTGTCTTTGGAGCTCCTCTGAGCACTCACCTCAAGGCAATTACCACAGATTACTAAATATGCCTCTGTGTGACTGCATGCCAAGACAGTCTCCCATCGTCAAAGGAGAAGTTGCAATTTTGTTCCATGTGTATTATTTTCTATTTAGTTTTATTAAAATGCATTGTGCTCATCATGACAACCTAATTAAGCCATTCAGCTTGCACAGTACAGGCTACTTTTCTACCTTACTCACTATCCTGGCCAATTTCTCTGTCATCTGCCCACAAGATTAACACAGATGCAATGTCAGTGTCAACAATGATCTTTCATGGGATGGAACCACTCTGTAGAGAGCAGACGAAAATAGGCCAGCCTTTTTTTTGTATGTTCCTAATTATAACAACTTCATTTTGTATCTATGAGTGACCCAGGCTTCAATCCTTTCCGTACTAATTCCCTGTAGTACAAACTTTTAAAATAAATCGTGATGTGGCTGTAAGTTAATATTGAATTTCAGATAAAACCCAGCCTTCTGGGAAATGAACTTTCCTATAACTGCTGTGTAGGTGGGAACAAATGGGGATTGACATAGTCTTATTCAGCTTCCTCCTTCACTTCTTACTATAAAGGTCCAAGAGGAGTATCCAGGCTCAACAGTGGCTCAAGTGTTTGCCATATTCATTTCTCCATGCTGAAGAATGTGTCCTGTCTGTAGCGACCAACCTCAGAATTAATGAGTTCAGAGGATTGTCTGTACCTCCTACCTCAATTGTTCTGCTCTAGAGGTGTTCAGTAGCACATAAAATTCCAGTCATTTACTAGAATTTAGTTTTATGTCCTAATTGAATACTGCTTTAAAATGTGGCAAGAAGTATCAGATTTGCACATATGTTGTATTATATTATTTGAGCAGTGAAAACTGAAAAATACTGCAGCTGCAGATCCAGGCCTGAGCATGCTAGGTGTTAAAAAGATGAAAATAAGAGTCCTAGTCTTCATCCAAAGGGATTTATATAGCCCCAAAACACAAGTATCTGTCCTTTTGTTCCACATATGCTTTCTAGTACTCTCAGCTATTTATAATAGTTCCCATTAGCAATCTTACACTTTAACGTATCAGGGTCATTACACATGAAACTACCCAACAAAATGCAAGACATCGACTTCACTGAAGGCAAAGTCTGGCCTTCTATAGTGCAAAACATGCTCTGGCCAGTTCTGAGAGCCTCTGAGGTGCATTGTTTCCAGTGTCTACTCAGGACTTTCAGCATCTCTGAAGAAGCCCTTGAACTCTGCCAGGTGGGGTTCAGTAAATAGTACATTAATGAAAGCACGCTGAGAGTGAGAAAGTCTTGGCACAACATGAACAAAAAAGAGCCAAGTACTCACCTAAGGTAAATGGCTATGTTCCCATCAAATACAATTATGCCAATTTATACCCATTCAAGATTTATCTATAAGTGTTCTTACACCCGTATAGATGTAGAGATGTATCCTCCCTGAGCAGTGCAAACACAGACATCCATGGCAGTTTGACTGCAGCAGTAGCAGCAGACTCTGTCTCTCCTGCAGCAGCTGCTGTCTCCAGCTCTGTGAGGGAATCTGCAGGATACCCCACCGTGGCCGCCAGGCACACACCTCTGCTGCTTTCAGGTACATCACTGTGATTTCCAGGTTTTCAGGCAGACTTGGGAAACAGAGGAATAGAGTTTAAATGGCCACTTGTAATATTTTTTCTACATAATGTTAAGTGAGCAGAGTTATGCTGTCAATTACAGCAGTCAGGTCTGCCAGCCTTACAGAAACAATTCAGCTGAAGTAACCAAGTGCTGCCTTCTTCTTGGCCCAGTACAGCTATAAATGCTTAATATTCATGGTGTGAGAAAGATCTTAATAAAAATATTTGGCTTGAAGTCTTGAATGTCAGTACCTTCTCCTGAGGTCCTTACTTCATTAAATGCAGTCAAACCTCATAGATAAATTGGGGGGAAATGCAGTGGAACAGGTAGGGTTATCTTAAAGCAACATCAGAGCAGGGAAATTAGAGATTTATGCTAGCTGTTACCTTCGACTTGGGGAACAAATTAGGTGACCTGAGCTACTAGAACGTTTTTCAAAGGTAACTGTCAAGTGATCTTTTAAACTACACACCTGTCCTGTTAAGTACAGAAGTCTTTCATGTTGTGGGTAATATGGCTCAGCAATGTAGCTAACAAAGGGACACAGACATGTTTAAAACTGTGCTGCTCTCTGGATCTTTTAATGTATTTTTACACTGACTGCTCTGGCAGTAGAGGCGGTGTGGGTATGGACCTCAATGTCAGCAGAGTCTGCTCCAAGGGGTAATGAGGCTGGTGGAGAATCCAGGCTATGGGATGATGCTCTAGAAATAAATGCAGCGCAATGGCGCATATAAGGTAATGTAGGGGATTGGTGGGCTGGGAAACTCTCATCCATGAGTAGTCTGCCCTTCATTCACCTTGTTGAATCGAGCTTCTCCTTCAGCATGGGCCATAAGCAGCCCTGCTGCCTGTGGCTCTTTGCTAACCCCACACTGTTTGTGTTTAGTTAGCTGTGAAAAAGGACCGAGAGAATCGTTTCTCCAGTGCAAGGCGTTAATGTCAGTCTCCCACACACATCCACTCTGAGGCAGAACCAAATTTCCTTTTAAAGGCTCTTCAACTTAAAGGTGAAAAATGTGAATCACTGTTTCACCCAGAGTAGGTGTAATTTCTTTTCGCTTGACTTACATGACAGCAACCAAACTCAGGTATCACTAATACCTTCTTGCTCTTCTTTTTAAGTTTTAAAGTTTTATGAAGGCTTTGCTATAAGTTCGAAGCAAGAAGCTGATCTATGAAAGCATTTTGTTAGTTTCACTTCAGCTGCTACAGCTAACAAAACCCGAATATAGATGGAGCTGTTCAAGCAAAACACGTGCCTTTCATTTACATGTCTTGGTCTGGGGAGATAGTTTAAATCTACTGGAAAAAGAACTCTTGCTGTGGTACAAGAAAAGACAAGAAAAATCACAGCAAAGTTTGTGATTTTAATTTCAAAGGCATGTCCCTTCAGGTACAGACTAAGTTTGACTAGCCATTAAGGTTTAATGATAAAATTAATACACCCTAAAAGTTTAATAAACCCTATATAAGAATACATCTGTGTTCCAGGTTTATTAGAGGCTGTCAGTGTAAGCAGTAATTTAAGTGCTGTTAAGAAATTAATGTTATTATGTTTCAACAGACAGTTAAAAAGGGAAAAACACTCATATAGACAGACAAAGGTAAGAGTTGAAAAGGACAAGATTTCAACGACTATATGGTATCATTGCTCCACGTATTACTGGGGAGTGATAGCAACACACACTTGTTGAAAATATGGACTTATATTAAACTTACAGAATCCATTCAATGGGGACATCATTAGGTTGGAAATCAGGAAGAACTCCTTTACTGAAAGGGTTGTTAAACATTTAAACAGACTTCCCAGAGAGGTGGCTGAGCCACCATCCCTTGAAGTGTTCCAGAAACAACTAGATGTGGCAGTTAGAGCTGTGGTTTACTTGACAATGTGGAGATCAGTCAAAAGTTGGATCTTGGAGGTCCTCTCTAACCTAAATGATTCTGTGTTTCTGTGATCATGAGACTCAGGAGGCAGTGATGTACAGGGTGAGGCATGTGACAGACCATTTTCCTTCCCTCCACTTCCAATCCACCTTAAATCTCACCACTCCCAACAAAAATTATTTTGTTTTTCCTACAATAAAAGAAATTATTTTTCTTCCCTTCCCCCCACGCTGGTAACACCTTCAAGTAAACAAATCTTTCTTGGTGTTATCCTAAAATGCTTGGATGAAGTGACCTCTTGCTGTAAAGTTCAGTGCTAGCCTTGAGGTACAGGACAGTAAAAATTCTATTTGACATTATATTTTAGAGAAGGACAATACTGCATCCTGGTTTCCTTGCTTTATATCAGACACCTTTTTGGTTGTAGAGACATACCACAGTCTGTGTCCCTGCTGAAAGCAAATCCCACAGCAAATAGGCCTTTTGTTATGGCTGGTGAGAATGTATAGCACTTCCTAATTTGAGGAAGAAAGTAATAAAAAAGATGGCTGAATGCCCATCCAATTCTCTGTTTCTTTGAAAAATCTAGATAACAATGTTTTAAAAGATAAACGCTTAATTGGCATGTTTTTCAATAATTTAAGAGGAAGGTTAAATGCATGATTATGTGTATAAGAGGATGGGATTTTCTTCTGATGTTGTTGTTTGGTTGTTTTTTTTTTCTGTTTTGGTTTTGGTTTTGGTTTGGTTTTTTGGGGGGTTTGTTTGTTTGTTTGTTTATATTTTTGGTTTTTTGGGTTTTTTATGTTTGTTTGGGTTTTTTAGGGGTTTTTTTTGTTTTTTGGTTTTTTGGTTTTTTGGGGTTTTTTACCTTTAAGCTACCAGGAAAGCTAATTTTCTTGTAACTTTGCTTGAGGAGCCATTGGAGATCTCACATGTTCACTTTGTACCTTTTCTGACCTGAAGAAAGACAGAGAGATAATTTTTATCCTGAGTATTCTTCAGTAATCAAAAGTCAAAATCAGACAATGCAAAACTCACCTTCCTTCTCATTACTGAGGATTTATTTGCGCAGATTTTTCTGCTGTCATAATTTCCTCCTCTTCTTCGTCAAGAAGTCTGGAGACTCTGAGGAATCACCTGGGAAGGGGTGATATGAGATGAATTGTCACTACAACAGAAATGTACAGATCCAGAGGTAAACATGTCATCTGATATTTACAATTAAAGACAAGGAAAAAGAACAAAAACCAAACTTTCACCTCCTCCTTTCATAACGCAATATTAGTAACAGTACTTTTTTCAGTAGGGTTCTGACATATGCTCTTCATTATTCTGAAAGAATAGCACAAGTTTAACTTTATTTATCATTGGCATTGTTGCCTGACCTTAAAAAAGTTGTCTTTTAATCCACCCCATCGAAAAAAATGCTGAATGAATTTCTAAAAGGTGGGTGAAATATTTGCCATAGCCTGAAGGCAGCCACAATGTAAATGCTAACAAGTTACTCTGGTTTTACATGTCTGTTCACCTTTACACAGATTCTACCACCTCTGTGTCTCATACTGCGTGTGTTAATGCTTGGGAAGTGCTTTTGGGCCCTATAAACAATCCCATAATACTCTTGAATGTAAACTGAAATACCTTCCTCTAATTCTCTGATGCCTATTTAGTAAGCATATTCTAGCTCTGCACATTTGTGTAGTGCCCAGTTTATTGGGGGATAATACACACCCCATACAGTCTCCCATTTTATTACCTTTTTTCTTTCTTAATTCAGCACAATAGCTTGGATCGTGACAATTGCTTATTCAGTTTTAGAGAAAATAAAACCACAATATCCTTCTGTAAGACCAGCCCACATCTTGAATCCATATGTTTGAGTGTGTAAGAAAATTGGATCTGATGCCCCCACTACAAGCAAATTAAGCAAGAAAGTGTGACAATGGTGATAGGAAGAGCAAGGAGCAATCCAGTGTGTAACTGTGACCTTTAGAGTGGCTTAATCAATGCAAAATTCAGAGAAAAGATACTCTGTTTCATTATGGCCCGATGTATAGTACATTCCCCTCTTGTCCAGTTCAAGTCAGAATATTCTTACTTAGGGCAGAAAAATAGATTTACAATCCAGGCTGTTTAGTTCACAACCTGTTGGGGTAAGAAACCGCCCAGAAGTAAGAAAGCTTTTCTGTGAGCTAAAGTACATTAGCACCAAAGCCTCTGGATCCTGACTGGTTCTTACTGAAGTAAAAGCCACAACATCTGCTGCTGTCAGCACCCAAAGGTTTCACCCAGAAGTGAGAAGCCCAGTACGAGCTGCTTGCCACAGCTACAGCCCTTTGTGCTCAACACCAGGGCACCCTGAGGGCTTCCCCCAGCTCCAGGCAGGCTCCTGCCATCCAGTGCAGCCATGGCAGTGCTACCAAAATATTTTCAATTTTTTTTCAGAGCTTAATCAAGTAACAAGCAGATTACAAACTCTTCTGGTGTGAAGGGTTGCAGAGAACAGCAACATCAGGGTCTTCCTGTCAGTCATGGTAGCTGCCTGCAAGTACCAGAGGATCTGAGCTGTTGCAGCTTGCACACAGGTGAGGACAGGATGGAAAAGGGACACTTAAAAGTTTAATCAAATGACATATTTATGCAGCCAGCTGTGGCCATGCTGAACCCAAGAATCTCCACAGAAACCACTTGTTAATGATCTCACACTATATGTTAGCATGGGAAGGGACAGATGGCAATTAGAAACATTGAACCTCTTCTTGATCTCTCTCTCCTGCAAAGCAAGAAAGCAGTTCTAGGGTTGCAGTGGCTGGAAAGGGGAGAGTTGGCACTGGGAGAGGTGGCTGGTCCCAACCAAGGTTTCATAGGCTCAGGAATGAAAAATAACAAGAGAAAGAACAGGTTTCATATTAACAGTGCAACTGGAATTTGAGCCTGAAGAATTTCAGGGGTTATTTTTCTTTCTATTTATACAAAATATAATGCAAATACAACTGTGTTTTTGTATGCTGTGCCTTTCAGCTCTATTTATAATTTCACCGTCATTTTCAATCCTGGCTGATTAATATTAGGCCATTAAAATCATGCTCAGATTTCTAAAGAAACATTCTCCTTTTTTATTGTTGTTGGAAGTGGTGAACTCTTACCTTCCCCTATGGCAAGTTTAAGATGGTTTTGCCATTTAGCAGACTGAAAATTTTACTGAAGTAAAACACTTTGCCACCATGTAAGAGTCTCAGAAATTAGGCTCTTTAGGATATCCTGCTGGAATAGAGCTGCTTCTCTTGCCCTGTCTCAGTGCTCCAGCAGAGTCAGACTGTGAGCTTGGAATCATGGACTCCTACCAGTTTGGGTGGAAAGGGGATCATCTGTCCGAGCCCTTGTGCAGAATGGGGCCAGGTGCAAAGCTGGGAAAATGCTTCCTCTTCCCCTCCCACCAGGTATTTGCAGGGAGCCACAGGGTCTCCCCTTCTCCAGGCTGTTCCAATGCCGTGCCCCCATCCTCTCCTTGAACAGGGTGGGCTGGGATGCGCCTGTGGACCTGCTCCCATTCCATCTCATCACTGTCTGCTGTCCATCTGCTGCAGGGGCTTCCTCCAGCCCTGGGACAGCAGCTGCCTGCTGGCACACTGACCATCACTCCATTCTTATCCACTTCATCCCACAGCAGCTCAATTTCCTTGCCTGTTCCTCATGCAGGGTGATCAGAAGTGCCGCTGAAATCCAAATTGTCTTTGCTGAGGACTAAAAAGTCCCATCCACAAGAGTGAGCTGAGTCTATGCTTCTATGAATTGTTCCCAAATGTTTGCTCATGCCGTCCGCTTCCACAGCGACTGCCTGTGAACTCACACCGCACATCCCCTGCTTTCTTCTGAGTGATTCATCATCAAAATGTCTAAATGCCCTGACCAAGACTGTGTTCTAACAATGGTCACAAAAACATTGTTTTATGCATTTGTCACTTTCTCTGTAAGATAATACCCTCACCTTAGTTCAGCTGAATCAGAAGGATGAATGAATTTTTAATCTGGGCAGTGTTCAGATCTGGGGGAGGGGAGAATCACCGACATTTATGAATTATCTTATGAATACAATATAAATTATTCAGGAGCGATACATCCTTCTCACAAAGGAAATCAAATATTTTTTGGCTTCAGTAGGCTGGCAGACTCCTAAGCAGAGAAAGAAAGAAAGATAAATGCAAACAGAGAATTTAAGTAACTGTAATTTTAAAGACCTCATTGGGAAAATTTGCCCATGTCGCATTTTCCTGTGACTTTGTCCACCATTTTAGGGGGAAAAAGGTGCTTCGTGCTTCTTTTCTTAAGATAAACACTTGTGAAGCTCTAGTTTTACTTGGGTTCATTTCATTGTATTTGTTTATTGCCTTTTGTGTGTGTGTGTGTATGGTATGAAATCTCATCCATTCTGTAATATGCTTACTTTCATGAATTAGAAGAAAACACCTTTAAGATTAAAATTGTATTCCTGCCTGTGGTAAATTTGCCATGAGTTTAACAAAGTCGGAACTCAACCCTAAAATTTCAGAAATTGGAGGAATGACTATACACAGAATTTTGAACCCACTGGACTTATTATTTTCCTTTTTGAGCTCACACTCTTTCACAGCTGTAAAGGCTTGTGGTTAAAACAGAAAGGCAGCTTGAGTCAGGCAAGTGAGGTCTTTTTGAACAAATTGAAGATTTTTTTTTCCTTTCTTTATAAACCCTAGAGGGAAAAAATACATCCCCAAACATTTCTTTCTACTTTACTTTGTTAGCTGCAGTATCTCCCACTCATTGGTGTACTTCTGCAAAGAAATTGTTCTGCCAAATGCAAGAAAAGTGTACTGAAAGTACTTAACTGATCTGTTGATGGATGATGTAAATACTCTCTTTAAAAGGGTACTAATTGTAGAGATAATTATAAGCATTTTTAGGGACTCTTTTTATTGATAGCATAGCTCAATATTAGCAACCCATTTTATGAGCAATACAATCATGGAAACTAAATGCTTACATTCACTGCAGAATAAAAAAGTACAAAATTCAGTTTAGAGGGCAGAAAAGCAAATTAGGTATCACCAACAAGATGCCCTTTTCTCTCTCAGTCATTCTTTCATGCTCTGGGACCATCTCCAGGCAGAACATCAAGCCTGAAACCTGTCCACAGCTTCATAATTAAGATCTGAAATTTGCTTTGCATATTCTTCTGGAGAAGGAAAACGAGGACAAGCCCCTTGGCTGCTATAAATGGAAGTAGCTCCATTGGTTGTAGCAGTCCTCTGCTGCACTGGACTTCTTCTGGACATGCTTCCTACAATTTGAAGCATTTCTGATGCAGAGGAAAAGGGAGGGGAGACTCTGGGACACCATTTCTCTTTGCTGTGTCTCAGAAGTCACTTCAGATTGATAAACTTTAGGAAAAATATATTGCTTTAATTACATTCATTAGGAATGTGATATTTTGACCTATTTTATATCATCATAAATTCTTGTACCTTACCCAAACTCAGTTTATTTTACCCCTTGTGCTGCAACTTCCTCTACACTGTGAAAGTTTCATTTAAAATGATATTTAATAAGAAAACTAAACCTGTAACCATTCTAGTTCTCCATTCTAGTTAGTTCTAGGCAAGCCCCTTGTTCACCTTTGCTTGGACATACCTTTGAGGGGTGAGTATGATAGAACTTTATCTGAGAGGGGCATTGTGCTGTTGCATGAGCTCAGGTCCTTGATGGCTGGTCACAAACACCTCCATGGCTGACCTTCCTAACCTGCAGATCAAGGGTTTAGTTTCAGAATCATAGAACCATTCAAATTAAAAGGCGGGGAAAGATCTTCAAGGTTGTAGAATCCAACCTTTGACTGATCACCACTTTGTCGACTAGACCATGGCACTGACTACCATGTCCAGTCATTTCCTGAATACCTCCACAGATGGCAACTCCACCACTTCCCTGGGTAGCCCACTCCAATGATTAACAACCCTTCCGGTAAAGAAATTCTTTCTGATGTCCACCCTGAAAATCCCCTGGCATTAAGGCCATTTCTTTTTGTTCTGTTGCTAGTTGCCTTTATTTTAGAAAGAGGTAAGGGAAATTGCTTCTCTACAATTTTGTCACTACATCTTCCAAGAAAAAACAGAAACCTCAAGATAAAACTCATTTGCTACTCTGAAAAAGAAGGAAAAGCTTCAAGAAACCATTGTTGCTCTGTTCCTAGGTTTGGATACATCAAGGACTGAGCACAAATTATTTCCAAACTTCGAGTTCTGATTACTACTGAGAAGTAAAGTGTACATGGTCACAATTGGATGGGTGTTCATAAGGGTCCTGGTACAGCACTAAATAAAGACATCTTGCAATGCATCTGGAACAACACAGCTGTTCTCTTTGAACTGACAGGATGCAGCAAAGGACTGCTGGCACCTTGGTCCTGATGAATTCAGTGGGGTCTCTGTGAGGGTAAAGGCCAATGTGTGAGGTCTGAGGCATGTGGCTTTCAATGAAGCATGTTTGTATACTGTGTCTGCGTGCTTCTTGTGCAAATACATTACACATAAAAATACACTTAAGGTTGGGGGCCCTCACACACTACTGAAAAATCAGTAATTTCATGGGTATATTTTGGCTGATAAATCTGATGATTGCTTTGTTGGTTTACAGCAATTTGTAGACCTAGTAAGAGAAGATAACACCACAGTTAATAATCACATCACCAAAGTTCAGGAAATTGGTGTCTTTGCAAGCCATTGGGAAGCTCCATGGAAGCTCATCCTTATAGAACACAAGCTGGTTAGCTTCTCCTGGCACTGGGCAAATGGAAGAGGTAAGAAGTAATTATATTGTTTTCAGTGATCACACTCCAGTTGCAAATGCTCACATGGCTCTGGCTTGGAGATAAATCTTTCTAGCTGGGCTAGCCATTACTCTTACAAAAGTAAACATAAACAGTGAGGAGTGCAAACATAGACTGTTACAGAAAATCAGTGATATCTGAAAATCTTGCAGCTGCTCTTACTCCCAAGTAAGTCCAAGTTCATCTGTGGGAACTAGAATTTTTAGAACTGAGAAGTCAAAAAGATTGGAAAAAAACCCCTAAGCCAATGTTTTCTATATCTGGAAATTTACAGAGCAATCAGCTTGAAAAATTACATGTTCTCTCACCTAATCTTGAAGCTGATTCTGTGAACACTTAGTGCTGAAATTAGACACCATTTTAGGTAGTATCTTTTTAACCTGATGGGATCCCTGTGTTGCAAAAATCATTTGCATATTGGTTTGAGTATTTTTGCCTCAGGATGATTTCAGTATCTTGCCCCTTTGTGTTCTAGTAGGGAAGCAAGTGAACAAATGTACAAACATGCCATGGTAAATACGGAAAGGCACTGTTTCTACTCTTACCACGGAGGGATTGATCTAAATTCATCAACATACAGATATGGAAAACTGATTGAAAAAATAATTGAAAAAGAAATTGTAAATAGCATTACACTAGAAGTCTTGTAAAAATGTTGGGTTTCCACATAACCTTTCTTTTAAAAGCATTTAATTTTTGATAATGTATAAATGTTTATATTAAATTCAAAGTTTTTCTTTTAAAAAAAGAGGAAGAAACATAGTATATTTAATAACTATAAACCCAAGTGTAGTTTCAGTTCCACTTTTTTATTTTTATGAAAATTTTGGGCTCACTTTGCATCTCAGTTATGCTTTCTCCAGTCTTTCATGGTTGACAGTTAAGGATTTATTTTAGATAAATTAGATAGCATTAGATGGTTAGAGCCTTAATTTAAGAAATCATAAAACCCACCAGAAAACAAGTAAAAGCTTAGGGCCAACATGCTAATTCTATTCTAAGGGTTAGTAAAGAAATATTTTAAAATGAGAGATTTTGTGTAAATGATTCAAAATATTTTAAGTTGACTCACAGTTTTTAATCCTTCATTGCAAAGTTTTAATTTAATGAAAATGAAATATTTAGTGTTGAAGATAAAAGAACAAAGGATCCTAGTACAGAAAATACTAAACAATGTAATCAGTTATGTTCTTTTAATATTTCCCCTCTTAATCAAGGAAAAAGAAAGAAAAAAAAAAAAAAGCCAGCAGCCTACACAAAGCCAATTACACAGAAAAATCATAAGCAACTGCAGCCTGTGAAATATTGCCAGTCAGAAATTCACCATGACACAATGCAGAGGAAGTTATAGTTTGAAGCCCAAGCTGTCAAATCAGAACTTGGAAGCCTCAAAATTAGTGACATTAGGAAGATATTCAAGGGACATGGCCAAGAGGTACCCAGGAACTATCTTATCCCTATTTCCCCCCTAATTCATGTTTCTAATACAAATATTAAAGGAAATGCTGAAATCAGTGAGGAAAATACCCAGCATTGTAGGATTCAATGAAAAGAATGATCTATGGCATCTATGTGATGAGGGAGGGAAAGAGGAAGGAAGGAAGGAAGGGAGGAAGGGAGGAAGGAAGGAAGGGAGGAAGAGAGGAAGGGAGGAAGGGAGGAAGGAAGAGAGGAAGGGAGGAAGGAAGGGAGGAAGGAAGGAAGGGAGGAAGGGAGGAAGGAAGGGAGGAAGGATAGTTGATTTGAGAGTAAGGAAAGCTGTCCTGGTAAAGAATGAAAGAGTAGTTTTGGTTGTAATGAAGGTTTGCACTGATTTATTGAACCTGTTTCTCCCTTGCTGCTTAGTCTTTCAAAACATTTTCCGTGTTCTTTCTGTGTTACTTAGGAACTGCAAGAATAAAAAACAAATAAAACACCACCACCCACACAAAAAAGCCCCATTACTAATGAGGGATGCGTTCATCCCTACTGCATACAGTGTTTTTCCAGTAGTCAAAAGGTATTGAGAATTAAGGGTCTTATTACATTCCCAAGAAAGTAGTGGGAAACCCACTTTTGGTTTCAAGAGAAACAAGACAAACTAAAAATTGATTTTATACCTGGATGTCTTAGTTTAAATACTCAGTTTTTAAACATAGCTGGCCAAAGCATGGAATTAAGAAGTATATTTTCAATCATTAAATACTCATTTTTATTTCATTTTGCATATTGTAATACTGTATTTTAAACATTTCCTAATACTATATTTTTAATTTAATAATCAAAAAATGAACCAAGTCTCTTCTCCCTGTAGTGCATTTTCATTTTTGCCCATGTAGAACACTGGACTCCGTGAAGAGAAGCTCTAAATTGTGCCAGGTCAACTACAACCATACAGAAATTAGGACTGAAAGGCAGGCCTGCTTCATTGCCTGTGTAATAGTTTGGTTTACTGCTGGAGCAAAAGGTTTGGAGACTATCCTTGATTTCCTCCGTTTCTTAAATGAGGCTCTAGGAAAAACTTTTGGAATATGAAAGAAACCCCTAAGCCAAAAACTTCAGAGAAAGTCTTTGTTTTAGACAAAGCTATTCCTGTTAAAAATGGAAACACAGTCCACACACACCTGCAGAAATAATGCACGTGCTAATTGGGAATGTAAAGTAAAACTTCTTTGTTGTCGAGGTATTAACAACATGTTTCATGAAAGTTTGTATCAAATAACTAATACACTCAGACAATCACACTTTGGTTTCTCAGAGGTCTGCGCTTGAAGGTTTGCTAGAAAGCACCATTGTGATAGTTTGCTCTGAGCACATCACGTCATAACAAAGGCCTTAGGACTTCTTGCTGCCTTTTGAGGCTCAGTAGTCGTGCTTGGTTTAAGATTCCAGTCAAAAGTCATCCCCACCAGCTGCTTCACTGGTTAATTTCCTTAAAAACCTGCTACTTACCTGTAATCTCGAGCTGTAGCTCTTCCTATGTGGGATAGACTCAAGAAGTCCTCTGATAGCTCTTTTCTGTTCATTCTTCCACAGGGTTGAGTTACTTCATTGATAAGTTAAATGGATCACTGTCTTTAAAAATAAGCCTTTTCCCAATCCTTTTGTCATTATCAGTACTCTTCTCTGTAGTTCCTCCATCATCCTTCTTGAAGTGCAGATAATTGAATGGGACTACTTCAGCAGACATCACACCGCCAGTGCCAAGCAGAGATCATTCAGCCTCTGTTCTTCTTCCTGACACATCCATTTCTTTGTGCCCAGTATTACAGCAGCTCTTTGGGCCACAGCACCACACAAGGTTAATTTTCTTCCAGCATTAGCATCACATTTATGAGTTTCTTCTATGAGAATCCTTCTCCCCTCTGTTCACTCTTCCCCAAAAATGGCAGCTTGCATCTAGAAATGATACAGCATACCTTGTGTGCTTCAGTAGCCATAGAGATGGTGTAAAGAAAAACTATTTTAGAATTCTTGAACCAAAAATTTTGCATTTGGCAAGGGAAGCAATCCATATGTCTTACATTTTACAACAGTGAATCATGCTTTAAATCCTGAGTAATCCCAGTGAATTAAGTGAAACCTTTAAAAGTGTGAAATTATACAATGCAATGTCAATATAAACAGGGAACTGTTGCAGACTGCATCTACACCACTCTCAGTCCAAGAAAGGAATGCACTTCTGAG
Organism: Sylvia atricapilla; assembly: GCF_009819655.1. Classification (NCBI taxonomy): domain Eukaryota; kingdom Metazoa; phylum Chordata; class Aves; order Passeriformes; family Sylviidae; genus Sylvia; species Sylvia atricapilla. The sequence continues at coordinate 95,182,764 of NC_089141.1, forward strand.
ACTCATCTCCCGACTCTCTCCCATGCTGAGTTTTGGGACACAGACCAGAGCGGTTTCTGGGCATGAGAACTGCTTTCCCTTTGGGTGAAACTGACCCAACCAGCGCACCTGAGAGTATGTGCAAGGTGCTCCTGTCAGACAGCCTGCAGGATCAGCCTCCAGCTAGGCACCCCCAGCCCCAGGAGGCACCCAGATGCTCTTGTTGGTGCAATGCAGACACTTGGTGCTGACACCCCTGTTTCAGCCTGTCCACCTGCCCACAGACACATCTGTGTCTTGTTTGTTTGCTCCTCTGCATGTACACTCCTCATGAGAGGGATGGGACTCTCCCCTGGGGCTTGTCCTGACGAAGTCCCCACTGGGGACCAAAGACCAGGATAAACAAGAATACTTCAGGAAGATCAGGGCTTCCCAAGGGTAGGTTCCTGGTTCCCACTGCACATTGGCCACTTCGAGAAGTGTGCCAGCAGGGCTGCTCCTGCTGCTGGCCTCAGAGGGTAAGATAATCCTCACAGGACCAGGGGAGACAATGACAGCACTCTCACAACACTTAGGATTCATACATCTCCAGAAAACCTGAGCAACTAGGGGTGATGATGCATCGTTATCATCTCTCAGATCCATAGCACAGCCTCCTGCTAAGTCTGGCTTCTCTGCAGGAGAACTGATCCTGTTCACTTTCTAGGTGTTTCACTCTCTTGCAGCCAGCTCCTCGGTAGAATGACTTTCTCTTCTAAAATCTTTCATGGGAGGAAGAAAAGGTTTGAAATGATAAACTGTCCCAGACATTAATTCAGCACAGCTGGGGCCATGCAACACTGCATGGATGAGGAAAGACAAGAAAAGAGATGATCATCCCTCTCTTCTTTCTATTCCAGACTGGCAGGAGGCCAAACTGTCTCTAAGAGTAAATTAGAGCAACATAAAAAATCTCTGTTCCATCTGAGGATCCTAAGGGACCCATACTGCTAGCTCAGCCCTTCGTGTCAGCCCACTAAATAGATCAGAGGAGTGTAGATTACATACATCAAAGTCTCTGATTTATTTTACCTTAAGTAATAACAAGTACGTGTTCAACATACTAAAGAAGATCTTCCATATAGTAGGTAGGAGTGTTGCCCTAACTCATGTAGATTTTTGGAAGAATCACTAAATCTGTTCTTATGGTCTTATAGAAAGAAACAAAACCTCATTCTGTGTGATGCCTACCTAACAGTGTCCCTGGGCAGCAGATGGGCATTGGTTGTATAATGGCATGGGGAAGGAACTATGAATAGTGCATGCCTCCCATTTCCAACCTCTGCAACAGAGTAACAGGATCAAAATTCTTATCAGAGGTTATTAGATTACACTGAATTCCTGTTAAAGCCTGAGGAATCCAAATCTTCACATCTCAAAATCATGGATGAAAAGTGATCACTAGAAAGTGCAGCTATTCCAGGCCACATGAATCAAACTATAGAGAGAAATAGGACAGAAAAAGGATCAGACCGTTCTACCTTTGCAAAATCAAAAATTTTCTGACAGTTTTGTCTTCCAGAAACTTTGAAACAAGGTCATCCAGTTTACTTTTTTATTTCTGATAATATCCTTTTAGTCAAGTTGTCTGCTTGCACAAGTGGTCATGAATTAAGCAAAATCTTTCAGTCTAATCCAAAGATATCAATAAATTAATATGTGAAGAAAAAAACTAACAGTGATGGTCTCAGTTCCTGAAAATATCTTAGTCAATCAGAATTTCCTTCTAAAATTGAAACTCTTGGTATTAACAAGTGGCTAAATGAGAAGATGCTTTTTGATGCTGCGAAGCAGTTGTTTCTGACGGAGTGACTCCATCAGAAAATTTACCTGACGAATATCAAATACTGTAAAGATGCTCAGAAAATAGAAGTCAAAGCTTGCTGCTACAGAAGTGCTAAATAGTAATAATAACGTGCTAAATATCTTTACTTTCCCACCATGAATAGTTTGGCAGGACACCTTATAACAGGAAAGTTAGGGATTTAACATATTTGTAAGTATGAGAGAGCAAGGCCTACCATGTCACATTTCCATGTGTAGAATATCTACATATATCAAAGTGAGAATGGCATGGTGCCCCTCTGTACCAGTAGTGTGGGGATATCTATTCAAGTTCAGCTTTCACTATTGTATCAAAAGTTTGCATAGGAAATTGTCTTCAAATCTTAATTAGCAGATACTCTTTTTTTTCCAATCCGTAACAGGAGTAAATAATTAATCTTCATTTCAGGCTTTTTTTTAATATATTTTTTTTTTTTGTGGAAAGAATTATTTAACTAAAGTAATGTCAAAGAAGAAGCAATTTTCTTTTAATTGTTCATTTTTTTCAAGAGAACTTGTTTTTAGAGAATGGAAAACATGGGGGGAGGGGAAAACATAGAAACAGTTATCCACACAATACAAGAGGATAAAGCACTAGAAAAATAACAATGGGTTTCATCTGTAAAATACAAAATATTTTGCCTTATGATCCCATTATCTCCCCAGTCAACCAACCCTGCTGGCCCTTGACTTTGATTGTTTCAGGTTAGGGTTTCCATTTTAATGAGGGTGGGAAACCTCAGCTCTGGCTCCCTTCACTTGGAGCTGCAGGGCTGTGGCACTGCTGCTGATCGCCATCGCAGCATCACGAGTTATGGAACTGAAAAAACAAGGCTCCTTAAAAAATGGTGATTTCTTTTATACATGGTCACTTTGGGGGTCTTCTCTTACACAAAGGCCAGAATTATTGCAATGGCCAGAGTAGCGATTCACTCTTTTTTTACACTGCCGTCACTTTATAGCTGGGGATTATTTTTTTCATTTTAACTGGAAAAAACCCAAGTCCTTATCATGGGTCTGTGCAGCTCCTCTAAGCCAAGCATAGCCTGAAAAAAGTGCCTTCCTTGATAACCTTCATTTGAAGTTCTCGGCAAGAATTACGTCAATATTTAACCCCGTGTTCCCGGGGGTGGCTGCCCCCGCTGTACCAAAGCAGGGATGCGGCCCGGCACAGCATCAGCTCGGAAGGCGAGGGGCAGGCGGCGCAGCTCCCAGACCTGCCGTCCCCTGCTTGTCCTGCTCCCTGCAGGGCTGACCTAAACTCTACCAGAAACAGGCGGCTGTGCCCACTTAAAAAAGAGGAAAGGTCGCTTCCTTGTATCCGTATGACGTTGCAATTTAATTTCCTTGCCATCACAACGCCTTCAGCTGCCCACCAAGCTTTCCTTGCCTCCCTCCGTGTCCCTGCCCGCTCAGCAGAGCGTGTGGCCGGGCTGGGCCCAGCTCTCCGAGTGCCTGGCGGGGACACGGTGGCTTTCCCGGCTGGAGGTTGCGGCACTGCGGTGGGTCCATGGCCAGGGCGCGCAGGATGAGCTGCTCCTCAGCAGAGAAAACCCCAACACGCGGCTGGGAAGGCAGCCAGGACAGACCTGCAGTGCTGCCTGCGGCTCCCGGCATCCCGCTGTCCCCTCTCCTGGCCGTGCTGAGCCACCTCCTCAGGCTGGGGGACAAGGACGGAGCTGACACGGCGGTGACAGCTCCATCGCTCTCCCCAGAGCGCATCACGAGGGAGTCTCACCACCAGCGAGGCTCAGCTGGGCGACCGCGCCTTGGAAGCTCTGCAAGTCATGACTTAGGACCATTTTCTCATTCGTAAGCCCACAGCACTTTAAAAGCAAGCAAACAAGTAAACAAAAAGGCACAGGAGCTAAAAAATTCTGGCCCATCTCGCTATGAATCTGGAGGGTGGTTTTTGTTTGTTTACATTGCCGAGTAATAAAAACGTAATGTAGGTTTTGCATTTGGAGAAAAATAAGGCGAATGGAAGCTTACTGAGAAAGGGAGACACGTGTCTGTCTGTCTGTCTGTCTGGGCGCAGATGGCCTCGCACTGCAGTCTCGAGGCTCTGAATATGAAAATGAATCACATCAGCCCGCAACATTTCCCAGTGTTTAGAGGGTTCTGCTTTCAATACATATATGAACGTATGCAGCAATGATCTTTGTCGTCCTGACTTAGGTGATGTCATATTTTTCCATCAGGATACTGGGTGACAGCACATTTGTAGGCTTTGGGCTAAATGCATAACGAGCATGAAATTCCCTTTAATGTCAAAATAAGACCAAAAGAGAAAAAAAGAGTGGAAAGGTCATATGGGAAAAGCCTCCAATAATAAATATGACTTTTGAGGCCGCTGGAGTCTGGCTGTCACCGGGATGAGCCCACCGAGGCAGACACCCCGGCAACATCCCGATAATCTTATTATTTGCATGACATTAGCCATGAGGCAGGGGGGTGGGGAGGGGTGGGGGATGGGAAAGGGGAAGAAGGCCGCCGAAAGCCTGCTGGCGGCCCCGGGCGACAGGCGGGGCCCCTCCGGGCCGTGCCGGGGGGCGGTGGCCGGGGGGGGGTTGGGGGCAGCGGCCCCGCCGCGCCGGGTCGGGGGCTGGGCGGGGCGCGGATTTGCGTGCGCAGCTACTCGGTGCGGTGCGGTAGGCGCGCGGGGCCCTGCGGAGCGCGGTAATGATGTCAACTTGTTATTTACTTTCCAGCGCCGGGTGACGGCGCAGCGCGAAAGGAGAATCAATCAGCCGCCGGGTGACCCGCCAGGCGCAAAAAACCGGGAGCCGGGCGGGGGAGGGGAAGCACATGGAGCCGCGTTGCATCATCCGCCCGGGGGTGGGGGGGACACGGACGGGACACGGGGACACGCGTGGGACGGGCGCGCCGGAGGCCGGAGAGCCGCGGCGCTGCTGCCCGCGGGTGTCGCGCCCCGGCGAGACGCAATAAAGCCGTTTGTGCTGATTCACAGCCCGCCCGGCCCCCGCGCCCCGGGGCGCTGACCGGGCACCGGCGCCCGGCCCGGGGCAGCGGTGGCGGCGCGGGGAGCGCTCCCGCAGCGCCGCGCCGGACGAACGGCCGCGTCTCGGGCGCCGGGGCGCGCCCCGCGGTGCCCTGCCCGGGCAGCGCCGGCCGCAGCCGCCCGAGCGGGGCCGGGCCGGCCGCGGGGCCGAGCGTGCGGGGACACGGGCGGCCCCGGGCACCGCGCGGCCCCGCGCCGGCAGCAGGGAACGCGGCGCTGCCCGGCGGCCGGGGGAGGGGAGGGCAGGGCTGCCCGCCGCGTGTGTGTGCGCCCGGTTTGTCACCGGGTTTCAGTTGCGGGGGGGGTGTCAAAGCACAACATAACCACAGGCGGGGCGAGGGCTGGCGGCACCCCGGGGCATCCCCGGGGGCGTTGGCGGCGGCGCCTCCCCGAGTTGCGCGTCCCGGCGAGCGGGACCGAGGCAGGTGGGGGAGGGCGCGGCCGGTTCGCCCCCCACCCCCCCCGGCCCTCCCGGAGCGCCCCCTCCCCGCCTCCCCTCCCTCGCTCCCGCCCGGTGCCGGCGGCCCCGGGCGCGGCTGTGGCTCCCCCTCGGCGCTGCTCCCGCCGCCGCCGCGCGTCCGCGCCGGCCCCGCCAGCCCCCCCTCACCGCCATTCCGCCCCAAAACTTTCCGTTTCCCCCATCCCACTCTCCGGGACTTCCTTGTGCCGCCCGTGCGCGCGGAGGGGGGGGGGAGGAGGCGTGTGCGGCGGCGGCGAGGGGGGATTCGCAGCCTCCTGGCAGGCTGGCCGGGACCCCGGGGGAAGAGGAGTTGCACCATGCGCGGCAAGTGAGGGAAAGTCTCCGCCAGCAGCAGCGCCGCCGCCCCCCGCAGAAGTTGGGGCTCTCCCCGCCCGCGGGAGCGGGAGCTGTGCCTTTAACGCCCGCTGCGCCGCGAGGTGAGTTCCCGAGGCGGATTATTCATCCCGGGGACCCTGTGGTGGTTTCTTTTCCCCCCGTGTTTTTTTGTGATTTTTTTTTTTTTTTAATTCCCCCTTTTCTTACGCTCGTCCTTCCCGGTGCAGCCCCCCGAGCCCAGCCCGGGCTGGGGCCCGCTGCCCCCGGCGTCCCCCTGCAGCCTGACCCACCCGGGGGGGAGGGGGCCTCCACCGCCGCTTCTTATGACGAAGTTTTTTTGGACCCGGACGTTTTGTGTTCTGTTTGGGGGTTTTGGGGGTGTTTTCTTTGGGCCGAGGTGATGTGTGTGGGGGCTGCCGTGCCCGTGGCGGGTGTTTTGCAGCTGCCCCCGGGCAGAGCGACCCCGGGGCGTGGGGGAGGGGAGGGGGGGCAGTTTCTCCCTACTTCTGAGACACTATTTTAATGTATGAGGGATTTATTAAAAAAAAATAATAATAAATGCTCGGGGAGGGGGGGAGAGAAATGAGAGGTATTCACGCTCCAGTGTGGAGTTTGCAGAGCCTGGGTGGGGGAGGGGAGCCCATTCATCGCCAGGGCTTGAATCAGCAGCGGGCGCAGGGGCCGGTCGCTCCCCTACACCGAAGTTTACTTCCAAGTAGGTAAACAAGTTCGCCCGTCGGCCCCCAGCCCGGAGCCGCGCAGCCCCGGCCCGGTGGCAGCCCTTGGCCGCCGGCGGGGCGGGGTGCGGGGAGCCCGGCCGGAGCTGCGGCCGCAGACCTGTTGCACGGCCCGGCCCGGAGAGCCCGGCCCGGAGAGCCCGGCCCGGGGAGCCCAGAGAGCCCGGCCCGGGGAGCCCGGCCCGGGGAGCCCAGAGAGCCCGGAGAGCCCGGCCCGGAGAGCCCGGCCCGGAGAGCCCGGCCCGGGGAGCCCAGAGAGCCCGGCCCGGGGAGCCCGGCCCGGGGAGCCCCGAGAGCCCGGCCCGGGGAGCCCGGAGAGCCCGGCCCCGAGAGCCCGGCCCGGGGAGCCCGGAGAGCCCGGCCCGGGGCGATGGGGCGGGCGGGCGCTCTGCCCCCGGCGCTGTCACCCCGCAGCGTCCCCATTTTGTGGTGCGCGTTCAGTCGCGGCGGTGGGGCTGATAGATGGGTTCTGTGCGCGGCTGAATATTGGTGCGGTGTGATGTAAAGCGAATGACCCTTGACCTATTTAATGATATGTTGTCGGGTTCTCGGGCGGGCATCCTGCACAGCGCTACAAGGGGCAAAACCACCAAGCCACACCCTAAAAGTTGGGCTCGCATATTAATTCCTCAAAGTCGGCGTTTAGACGGAATAAAGGCTCCCCTTTATGTGCTGCCTTAACATGCCTGTTTGCTGCTCTCCGCGAGGATTCGTACGGCGTTTCTCCCTTCCTGACGCACGAGCCGTGGATGTGGATGTGGATGTGTGCGGTGGGGGAGGGGAGGCGGGCTCTTCGGCGGGGCTCACCCACCGCCTCCTCCAGAAAAAGAAAATATTGCACCATAATGTTGCAGAAACCTAAAACATTCAATTGAAAAGGCTGATGATTTGGAATAAAATGGAGTGTAAAATTAAAATTTCAAGACTAGTGTTTTAGGCTAATAGTAGGAAAATAAACATATTGTGCCAGAGGGAGATCTGATTGTAGGTGATAAATACAAGGTCTTTACTCTTGAAAAATATAATGTCGTATCTTTATTCCTTATCCCATTTATTAGCGGTCTTTTAACCAAGACTACTCGTGTGGATGTATAAGATTTTAACATTATATACCTCGTGTACCATGTGACTGCACGTTTTGGGTTTAGGCCTCTCCCTGTCCTGCAGCCAGTGTTCTGTCATGTACAGAGACACTGGGCAGGTTTTAAATTAAATATATCCATTCTGTGATAGCAGATGTTGTTGGCAAAGAGAGCCAGATTTGTCCTAGTGTGTGTTTTGGTGTTTTGGCCTTTTTTTTTCTTTTCTTTCTTTTTTTTTTTTTTAACAATTACAGATAATAATTGCAACATCTCAACGACAGCAATAGTAAAAAAAGGGAAGCTTTCCCAGAGAAGATTTGTAGAGGGGGTGGGAGGAAAAAGGAAAGCAAGAGGGGGAGGATGCTATCACATTAAAAATGCGTTAAACCTCTCTTGTGCTGTATGTAATAATGGTAAAAACAGTGGAGATTTGAGCAGAGCTGCTGTTGTTGTCTCAGTGTTTAACACCTTCAGTGAGCTATACGATAACCAGAGGCAGGACAACCCTGGATGTACAGACTGGGGAATGAGATGCTGGAAAGCAGTGGCAGGAAAAGGACCTGTGGGTCCTGGTCAGTGGTGAGTTGAACATGAGCAGCCAGGAGAGCCAGCCCTGTCCTGGGGGCATCAGGCCCAGCATGGCCAACTGGGCTGTCCCCTCTGCTCTGCACTGGGGCAGCCTCACCTCCAGTGCTGGGGCAAGTTTGGGTACCACAATATACAAAAGACATTCAGCTGTTACAGAGTCTGCAAAGGAGGACCATGAAGGTGTGAAGGACCTTGAGAGGAAGCCGTGTGAGGAGTGGCTGAAGTCCCTAGTCTTGTTCAGATTAAAGGAGAGTGAGGGGAGACCTCACTGCAGTGACAGCTTCCTCACGAGGGGAAGCAGAGGGGCAGGCACTGGTCTCTTCTCTGTGGTCACCAGTGACAGAGCCTGAGGACATGGCCTGAAGCTGTGTGTGGGCAAGTTTAGGTCGGATGTCAAGGAAAAGCTCTCCACTCAGTGTTGGGCACTGGAGCAGGCTCCCCAGAGAAGTGGTCACTGCACCAAGCCTGATAGGGCTCAAGAAGCATTTGGACAATGTTCCCAGGCACATGGTGCGATTCTTGGGATGTCCTGTGCAGGGACAGGAGTTGGACTTGATGATCCATGTGGGCCCCTTCCAACTCAGTACATTCTGTGATTTTAAGGTTGCTTTTTTTTTTTCTCCCTCTAAGATGAAAAAGTGTAAGTGTCTCATAAGCAAAGAGAATAAAAATGACACATACATATAAACTGCACACTGGCTACTGCACTACTCTCCAGGTCTCGACATAAAGAAGCCTTCTGCAGATAAGTTGTCATCCGAATATGTACTCTGCCCTTCCCTACCCAGCTGAGTAAGATGACTGCACTGTTCTCTTCTATGTCACTGCTGTGAGTTATGCTGCTGCTTCTTTCTTTTTTAAATGATTGCAGATATTCTCCACAATAAGTGTCTAACGAGCAAAAATAAGTTCAGTCATTGCTAGGGAAATGGTACCTGGAACTGGCAGATTTTTGCTCCACCAGTTTGCCCAGTTTTCACGAAGTCAGAATATGCTGACATGTGCAGGACAGTCCCAAGAATCCCACCATATTTTGAACTCTTATCAGGCTTGATGCTGTGATCTCTTCCCTGGGGAACCTGTTCAGTGCCCAACCACTCTTTGGGTGAAAAACCCTTGCCTGGTATCTAACCTAAACTTCCCCTGGTTTAGTTTCATGCTGTTTCGGTCCTGTCATTGATTGTCAGATGGGCTTTTCTCATTTTTGTGATGATGGAGACCAGAAGTAGACATGCTGTCCACTTGCTGTGTCTGATGTGCCATGGCTCCTGGAAGAGGTTTCTGAATGGAGAGTCTTCCTCTGGCAGCAGCAGCTGTTAAAAGTCCTGTCATCCCTTTGCTTGGAAAGAGTAGAGAAGAATGTCTCTCAGTGTGGATGGGATCTTATTTCTCAGTAGCTGAGATAAGTCAGCCGTGTGATACATTTAGGATTTAGTGATGTGCCCAGTTTGGCTCATTGTGGAGATGAGGCTGGAAAATCCCAGGTTTTAGGTTTGGGGTGCTGGATGATTCCCACAGGTAGTGGGGTCGGTGTGTACTTCAGTGCTGCTAGCCCTTGCTCTTGGCTGCTGCTAAGAGTCCAGAGGTAGAATTCATGTTGCATTAAACTGATGCTGTTTGTATTTTAATAGTGCCAAGGGGCTTCCATTCAAATCAGGGCCATTTGGGGGATATTGGTGATTCTCACCCTAAACAGGTTGTAGTGTAAGGGAGGGTAAATGCTGGAAAAAACTGACTCAGGGGAACAGCAGCTGATTGTAGTGCCCTATCTGCAGGACCACGATGTGATCTCAGCTGGTAGGAGAGAGGAGAGTTGTTAACACCTGGCGGCACTGCTGCTGGTAAATCTGTCAGCTCTGCCCGAAGAGGGGTGGGTGTCATAATGTGATCCATATCCTGGATTTGCTTTACTACTGCTCTTTTAATTCCTAGTATTTTAGATTGTGCACACCAGCCTGCCTATAAAGTGATCCAGGTTTTGTAACTCTTGGGACAGCTTTTTTTTTTTTCATAATCTTCATTATGAGGCAAGATGGAAGTAATTTTGTAAATTCTTCTTTCAGCTGCTAAATTAAAACTCCACTCCCTCTTCCCCTCCCTCATCTTGCCTATTTTTAGTTAGGAGGAAATAGCTGACCTCTTTACAGCAAGAACCCAGACCCCCTGGGTGCCATTTATAGGTTTCTACCAAATGGCCTACTTGGACAAGTTGGTTGAAATTAAACAAAAACATTGAAACTACGGCTGTACATAGGAATAGCAGCCTTCCTGTCAGTACAAAATCTGTCATTTTAATGATAATGTAACAAGGATAAAAAGGTGAAAAATAGGCTTTAGGTTATTTTTCTTCAGTATACAAGAGAATATTTTAAAGCCTTTCTTCTTTATTGTTGCTCTCTGATCATTAATATAATGGAATTTCCTTTAAGGATGACTGATAGTGTTTTGCTTTACAGTCAGAGAAAGTCCCCCAAAGTTAGGGCTTTGTAAAATCTAGAAGAAGTCAAAGAAGGGTGTTCATTAAGAAAGCATCATAGTTTCTTACCAGTTGTCTTCATGTGTAGAGATTTTGTCCTAGACAAAATCTAACTAAATATAGTTAATAATATTTAATAATTCTGTAGAAATATAAATTTGCTCCTGCAAGCTTAATTGAAAGCAAGTTTAACTCCACAATGGGTATGTAACAGTTTTTGAAGGTAGAGGTGCACAGGCCTTTTATTCTGCTTTTCTTGAGCTGCTTTTCATGTGCGTGTTTGTATTTATTTTAAGTGATACTAAAAATACTGGCCTGTAGCAATAGTTATTGCATTTCTTCATTTGTTGTTTGAGAACCGAAGAATATATTGCCTCTGTTATCTTCTGTTGGGGTCCCAGCCACCAGTCCCTTTCTGTACTTTGGGTTATGATCATGACTGTCCCTTGGGGTTGGGTGCATCTGATGGTGTGGCTTCCATCTTTACAATCCTGTCCACTTTATGCAATTAAAGGGGCATTGTGATATGTAACCTCATTTCTTGACCACCTCTATTGTTACTATGAACAATTAATGTGTCCTGTTCAAACTGGAGTGCATGTAGAAAGTTATAATTTTGTGAGAAGTTTCAATGGAAATTTCTGCCAAGAACCCTGTGGTGTTCATGCAGTACAAAATCATGATGATAGTACTGTAGTATGAAGAAACAATTCTTCTAATATTTTAGCTAAGCGCATTGCATAACTATATTTTGGCCTGGCTGTTGAACCTTAGTCATTTGCTAGGCGAAGTTACACAGCACACTGAGCATGTGGATGAGCAGTGCCTTGATGCTTAGATGACACGACTTATGGCCTGTTTCTGAACAGATGAGTGGTTCTAATAATTCTCTGTATACGCTCATCAAAATACTCTCATCTAATGAAGTAGTGAGTTTTATTGACCCTTTGCTATTGGAAGGTGAAACAAAGCTTTTTAAAGACCAGTGTTCTCCATCAGTGTGTAACAGTTGCTCTGTATATCACTCCAGTGCTATTTGAAGTGTGATTGCATATACTGACCTAAGTTTCATTTAAGCTGCTATTTCTCAGCTACAGTTTAACCTCTTATCACGGTGTAGAGGTGTTGGAATGTGTTCTGTTGTATAAGATCATAATTTTATTAAATGAAAAAATGTAGTAACACAAATTATGATTTTATTGGTTTTTTTTCTGTTGAAACACAACTTTCTCATACCTCCAATAAATTACTGATGGAGCAAAAAAGCAACATTTTTCCCTTAGACATTTAAATAACTTGGAAAATATGCTTTGACATTGTCTTCAAGAAAACAGAGAGGATTTTACTTTGGTGGATAGATTCCTTTTGTCATTCTGCAGCATAATGCATTTGTTGTACGCCTTTTTGAAGGCATCAATCTGCACTGGATGTACTGTGACAAACTTTGGCTTCTGCTATATTTTGCTGTGTATCACCATGAGCTCTTCATTAATCCTCTGCCATTGCATGGAGACTCTGCAAAATATTCTCTAGTTCAAGAGTGAACCCAACTATTTATGATTTATATTTCCCAATCAAATAGTTGTGTTACAGAGGCCCTGCTAAAAGGGAGCAGTTGCATTGTTGTGATTAACATGTATACAGTGTTGTTGTGTTTCATGCTTATAAGTGTCTGCTGCTGAGTTTGTGCTAATTTGAACACAACCCCATAGCCTACGGCAAAATAATTGGAAAGATGTTCTTCCAAACGAATTGACCTTCACAGTGTGCAGTTAATAAATACATGAGATTTTTATAAAGTGAAGTAAGGATGTGGATTTTTTTTTTGTAAACTCATGTGTGTTGGTAACAGAATGAAGAATTGTTATAACAGTATGATAGTTTCAGTGTCATTTAGCAGCTCCAAGTTGCTTGTTCACTGTACCAGTGGGTTTAGTCTGGTTGCTACTAGCAGAGGATATGTGTGTGTCCAGAGACCTGTTAGTAGTAAGACTTGTGTCAGCTGGGACTGTAGAACAACAAATATTAATTGTTTAAAATGAACTACGCTAATTGTCATGTGGGAGTGCATGTATATGCACCTAAATACATGGACAGCCTTAGGGTAGTCCAAAGAGTAGTTTTGGAGAAGAAAAGGTGTAACTCTGATGTTGGAGAGTGGTGCCAGCATGCAGTGGCTTGACTCTCACACCCTGAACTAGGATGTGTTCAGGTAAGCAGCACGTCCTGAGATGTGCTGAGGTGTTGCAGAGCCAGGGAAATGACTGTAGGCTGGGCCAGGCTGGATGGCAGATTTTGGGAGAATACAAAGGTGCAGCACACTTTAATTATGTGCTTGTTGAGATGTGGCAAGGTCAGGAGTGCATACTGTGCTTGTACATTTGACTGAGCCTGGTGAGACTAGGAGGCGACAGCTGGGGCTGGGACATGCATTCAGACATCAGAATTATGTTTTGTTTTGTCTTGTTTTGGGTTGTTTTTTTTTTTTTTTAGTTTTTTTTGGTTGTTTGTTTTTGTGTTTTTTTGGTTTTAGTTGTGGGGTTTTTTTGGTTTTTTTTTTTTTTTTTTTTGGTGGTGGTGTTTTTGGTTTTTTTTTTTTTTAGTTGCTCTTAGGAGTATAGTTTAAACCTTGATCCTGACAGAGAGATTGAGGTAAAATTGCCCTCCTCCACAGCGTTCTCCACAGATAGGGTCGAGCTTTGCTGACGTGTTAGGAGTGGGAATCCAAGCACAGACAGTGCCGGTTCATATTGTGGGGATTAGTTTCCAAGGATATTTATCTGTTGCTTTTTACAGTCACAAAACAAACTTAACCCTTTTCATGCCTATTTTACATGCACACATGAGTTAGAATTTGGATATAGAATTGGTTGAAACACATGAAATATTTTCTAAATATTTCAGAAGGTATTGGTAATGCTGCTAAATATATGGATTCAAATATCTCTCTTTGTATCTAAACTTTCCTCTTTGGTTTTGTTTTTACTTTTTGGGTTTGGATTTTTTTACTTCTTGGCTTTAGTTTTGTCCTTTTTTAATATAAGAGCTTCTGTAGTCTGTGTAGTTTACTTTTTCAGTTGTTGACTTAGAAACTAAAATACTGTAATCTGGGAGGCACAGATAAAAGACATTCCTGAGGATTATTCTAATGAGGAAAACATCTTCCTTTCTATGCCAGTTCTCAAAAACTGAAAGTAAGGAGCAGAAGCAAGTACATTTTTAGTAACATTACATAGTGTTCAGGGGACAGATTTTATATCATTCTGTGAAAACTATTCAAGGTTCCTTTATTTTCATTTTGACTACTACTGGGTTTGTTTGGGTTGCTGGTGTTGTAACACAATAACAATGCTGATTTGTATTTGGGGGAATATGGTTTTGTACTAAAAAAACCCAAACACTCTCAGCTCTTATGCTTCTGCTAGTATCTGTAAGTGTCTTACATAATCAGTTAATTTAAATGAGCCAATTTGTTTAAAATTAGTGCATGACAGTGTATCATAAAAATTCATCCAGCTTCATTCTCACGGGATTTGATGTGCTTGGAAAAAAAACAAACCCTGAAGCTGAAGGGGTGGCCCAAAATGCAGTATTAGAATGGAAGGAAAGATCCTATTCATTACAGAGAGCTCGAATTGACTAAGGCATTAACATAATGGTTTCTCTCACTGCTGATGAATGAAAACTACTCTTCTGGGAGACCACCATCCTGTCTTTACTACCTAGTCTGGTAGTGCTGGGTAGAGGTTAGGTAAAAAGTGGAATGTAGCTTAAGGCCTCATGGGCAGTTTACGGGGAAGAGGAAGATGAGTGGGAGTAGGCCACCTCAAAGGCCAGGATTCACTTTTAACCTGCTGACCATCAAGGGGACAACTGTTTAGGTGTTTTTTATTTGCTTGGCTAAGATGACATGTCTTCAAAACACTTATTACTGTGCATTTGTTCAGTGTTATGATGGTAATATTTATTATATGTGGGTACCATTTAATAGGTTATTTTGTGGTTACAGGAATGGCTTTTGTTGTGTACCCGGTTTTTCTAATGTTTTACGTATTTGTATGCCTATGTGCCTCACTGTGGATTAGATATTTTATTTTAAATTTTGCTTAGGCTAAGCAATAAGTTCTTCATGGAACCTGCTATGTTACCAGCAGCATATATTTTCAGTTTAAAAACCACTTGAAACACGGACAAGTTCTGTGTTCTTTAATGACAACATGTTAAATGCAATTACACATGGTCAGTTTGATCATGTCTGCTGAATGGTGGCTTCGTAGATAAGATTTATTTTGCACAGCAGAACAAATGTTTGTGTACAGTCCAGTGTGAAAGAAATTTAATTTCCTCTTACTAAAAATAATATAATGACCTGCATCTTTTACCTGTTTAAAAAGTGCTCAGATAATTGCAGTGAATGATTTTGTAGTTGTTTGCTTCTGTATTTGTTTTGCCATAAGCATTTGAAGCACAACATTTTTTCCTTTTTTTAATGTAAATTTGAATATATACATCTGTGAAAAGAAAGAAAAAATCTGTTCCTTTAACAACCTCACAAGGCAATTGATAGGGCACACCTTTTCACAGCTGGTACATTTGACTTATAGCAGAATGTTATCTGCCTACCATCCTATAGAACTACTGTGAAGACTTTATGAATGACTGCTTTTGAAGAATTTTAAACAGCAAAATACATTGTCAGTTTATTTTGTTGCTAGTTTATTAAAACATGTGAATGTAAAGCTCTACTTACTGAAGTATAATCCCATTTTTCCATCAGCTTATCCGTTAGGATATCAAAGTATCAAAAGAAAATTATGGAACAAAAAGATTTTTCTCTTTCAGTGTTCAGTTTAGAGTTAGAAGTAATGATTGCTTTAATTTGTTAATCTTCTCTTAATCTGTAAGTTAGTTTCCTGGCTAACAGAGTTGGGTTTAGGGTATTAATTTGCCTCAGAACAAGCTTTTGTTGTTTTTTTTTCCACCAACTTTTTGTAATTGCTTTTAAGCCTTTCTTTTAATTACCTCCTTCCAGAGCTAAATATCTGTTGGGGTTTGCAGTGGAATTTAAGAGGTTTCATTTTAATGGATATTTTCTGTGTTCCACAGTCTTTCTTTTCTGACAGCTCCACGATACCCAGGTAACTCTAGCAAGAACAGGGTTGATGATAACATTTGTGTTCTGAACATTCAACAAATCCCGTTAAGGCTATGGCCTGATGTTGCAAAAACGTGTTGGGCTTGTGCAGGAGATTTCTAGGATCAGGCCTTATATGATGGCAGCACAGATTCTTGACTGATTAAGTAAACATTTCTGAGCCTTTTTTATAGCAACAGATGATGTGCATGATTTTAGCTTTAGTCCCGACAGGCAGCATTCCTATAATGGAGTGGAGATTGCAGTGTCCCTCTCCTTTCCCCTAGTCCACATAAGCAGTTTTTTTGAATGGCATAACTTCCACAGTCTGTTTTGAATTCTGTTCTTATCTGAATCTTCTTCATGTTCTTGGAAGTTTCTGTAGATGACAGAAGTTAAGTTGAGGTTTAGAGCCTGGTTTCTTCAAAATATGCAAGAGCTGTCTTGGCTATGTTGAAATTTACTGGGCTTAATATTTTGCAGTGTAAAGTGTAAGACTTGGTTACAGACATACACGTTGAAAAAAGGCCTGCACAGGTGGATGTTTGGAGCCTAGGACCTTTTTAAGTGAAGTGCCCTTAGATTTTCAGGCAAGGCCACATCACGAGGTTTAACAAAATCTAGCGGTGCCTGGCAAGCAGTGTCAGGATGGTTTCATTGCCTGTCTGGATTGTGGGCTGTCTCAAAACTGTTCTACCAAGAGTGACCTACCACGTACAAAGCCCAACTCCTTGGGACTGGTGCTGGATGCTTGTCTTGTGTAAGGGCTGAAAGCAGCATAGCCTCTGTGGAGAGGCTACATCAACCTTTTTTAGTCTAATTTACTGTTTTTCTCTGGGGTTGTTGCTCTGTTTGGCTGTAGTAGATAAGAAAAATTATGCAATAGGATTATGACATTTATTTTTTTACCTTAAATATGAATTTTCCAACTTTTTTCATTTGATGACTCGAACATCATACAAATAGTTGTCATAAAGAAATGTTCATCTAGTTATGCTGTTAGCATTGTCTTAATTGTTATTTTTGTCTTTGAAAGTACATATGGTACATTCTGGTGTTTCAAGAGGAGCCAATGTCTTGCCAGCCTGTTTAAAGTGCTAACGTATGTGAGAAAGTGTGCCCTGTGGCCTGAAACATCATTCATGTATTTGCCAATTGCCTCAGTCTTTTAATTTCTGTTTGTATGCATTGCATTTGGTTAGGCTGAATTTATTATTGATTTCAACTGTTTGCAAATAGTCTACTGACAGAGCATTTGCTCGTGTCTCCTTTGAGCCAGCGTTTTACCCTCATTAGTCCTGGATGTGTTCTTTTGAATGTTCGCCAAATGCCTTCATAAACCAGTAAAATTAATAGGAGGAGAAGTGGGAGAGCTGTGTGACCTGTTATTTGTAAACAACATTATGAGACTGCCTTTCAGTGTTTGACCATAGCATATGACATTTTTTTTTTTCCACTGTGTTTCCATTTTTATTCATTCAGGTTTTATGAGCTTCCCATCATGTACAGCCATTTCCTCAGCAATGTTAATTACCTTTTTTTTTTTGTACATTTTGGTTTGATTTGGCTTTGAAGACTAAAGCTACTAGTTAAATAACAACAGTAATATTTATGCATTCTGTAGTTTCAAATCATGGCATGCTAGCTACTAGGGTACGCAGGATGTTTTTTATAGAGAGCTATGGTGTTATAAAAGAAGGAAGTCTTGTCATTGTTCAGTTTTACTGTGCAAGGTGTCTTTATTGGTCAACAAATTTAAAGAGTTTTAAAAAATGGTCTAATTGTATTGTAAAATTCTTGAGGTTGTAATGATATCTGTTTTTATGATTTACTGCTTTGTGGATGTAAATATCATTATGCAAGTAATAATCCTTGTTTTCACAGAAGGCAATTTTTACCAGCATTGCATTTTGGCGTCAGTTTGGTAACGTTGTGTAGATATTTATGAAAATATCCCTTCTCTTACGTAGGACTGTGAACTGTATTTTCTCTGATAGAATACAGATCTGGCTGATCCTCAGTTGCACAGAGAATAATCTGTAGAGAAGCATTTGGATTCCCTTAGTTTGTGTTTACCAGGTCTGTCATATAGGAAGCCTGCTCAACTGATCCTTTCTTTTCTTTTTTTTCAGGGTCTTATGCAGTACTGGTTTTGTTTTTAGACTACAGCTATTTATATGGCAACATTTTATTTCAGTAAATCCAAATTCTTGCATCTTAAAATGTCAAGAATTTTGTTACTTGATGTTACTACATTTGTGTTCTCTCCTTTGCTTGAGAGCAGCACTCCTTGCTAGTGTTAGGAGGGGTGAGGTAGAGGAGGTGTGTATGGTGAGAGTGGGGGTGGGAAGTAAAACAGGCTCTGGCTGTTTACACATTCCAGGCAACCATAGATCTGCTCTCTTTGAGGCCTGAAATATTTTCCTTTTCACTATCAGTCTTGCAGATCTGGGGTATTTGGGCTCACCGCCAATAAAAGTAAATAGCAATGTGTTAATCTCTTAGATTGAAATGTAATAAACTGTTTTACCTTTTTTTTGTATGTGCATAAGAAGAAAATAAACTACACTTTATAATTAATATATGACATTTCTAGAAATACTGGAAGTTAGGACTGTTGCTATAATTTCTTCAAGAGTTGCCTATAAAAGGACAAAGTAAATTTGACTCCTTTTTTCTTGCTAGTTTGTTCCAAAGGGAAAGTTGCCTAATTAAAATGTTTTTGCTAAATAGATTTTCTGTTTTCAGCATGATAACCATTGGATCTAGGAGCTGAGGATGACTCCCTCATTCTCATTTCCATGTAATTCGTGTATATACGTGCTTTTTTAAAATTTATTTTGTGGTAGGCTTAATCTGTTTTGTAGTCTTTCATTTGATCATTCTGGTTTCCAGCACTTACATTTCAGAGTTCTGATGAAATCAGATACAGAAAGCCATCCACCTGCGTGTCTTGTTTTGTTGTTTTTGGTTTTTTTTCCAGTATTGGAAATTATCTCCTGCAGCCTGCACTAAAATAGACTGAGCAGGCAAGCAGATGAATAATGATTTCTTCCAGGTTCCGTATAATGTAATGAACAGACCTTCTGTTTATTATTATTTATTATCAATATTTGTATATGTGCCATTTCCTTCCCTGAAGCTTGCTTTCTTGGGTTTCTTAAAGCTGTGTGCTATGTGTGAAATCATTGCTTTATTCCAAGTGGTGCAGTAGCCCCCACTTCGATGCTCCAGCAACTTGCCTTGTCACTAGGACTTGATGTGGCTCAACTCCTTGTTGTAAAGGCTTTCAGAACAAAAAGTGTTGCCTTCCAGAAATATTACCATATCATTATGACAAACACAAAAAAGACAGTCCCATTGAGGTAACAGCTGTTACCTTCAGTCTTAAGACTATTCTAGCACATACAGTGCTAAGGGTAATTCAGACCAGAGAGTTGGGGCTCTTTCCAAAGGCACCCAGTTGCTTAAAACTCTTGCATAGCTGTGACTGCCATCTAATCTGCATTTAGAGGCATTTAACTGCTTTTGGAAAAGCTGTGGGCTTCTTCAGCTAGACCACCATGAAAATGGGTAAAATGGTAATGTTTCCCTTGACTGTGTTTTTAGGGAAAAGGTACTGTTCTCATCCTGTCGTGACCTGGATCTAAAGCCAGAGGTTTTTTGGGGTTGCCATCAGCTGAAATCAGACTGTTGAGTTTAAAGTAAATGGAAGTAAACATGAACATTACCTGCACCTCATTATTTCTGTGCTTTTATGACAGACACTTGAGACTGTTTATATAGTGGCTATGGCTCATCCTGATTATGTTGTTAATAATTGGTGTCTGTAGCATGTGTACTGGTGATTTAGAAGCCAACATTTTTGAATATAGATAGCTAAGTAAGTGGCTTGTTTATCAGAAGCCTCGAGTAGGTACAGCTCCATTTGAAGTCAGAGGAATTGGTGCTGCTTAGTGGCTGGATAAATAATTTGTCTTAGTACAGGGATGCATCATAATATTCTGACAACAAAACATCACCTCTATCTTTTTACCCTACATTAAATAAAGCATTATGTTAAAAATATTTTAAAGAAAAAGATCCTACCAAGTGACTACTATCTGTATGCAGATGGGTGGATTTTTTCCCATGTAAGTTTGTTGAAAGGGAAAAATTTGACACTGATTCTCAGCAGGAGCTCACATTAAATATACGGGTGACTGTGCAGGTGGTATATGGTTTGTGTAGAGATTAGAGGGTCTCTTGTAAATTGGTACCAAGTTTGTTTACCATATGTGTTTAGTTTCATTTAATGTAACTTTTGATGCAGTGAAAAGATGGACTATTACTGCAGTAGCGATTCTGTTTACTGTTTGTTACAAATATTTCTGAACTAAAAAACAATGAGAACTTGTTTTGTGGTTGAAATAGTAGGAACTGGGAATCTTGTTCTTTAAACTAACAGAAACACTAAAGAAACAATATGAGGTATAGTGACCTGATTCAAAAAACCCCCAAAAAACAAAAAAACCACGACCACCCAAATGATTCTTAAAATTAGATGCATTTACTTATTAATTATGTGTATAAATATTTAGAAAATAGCAGTATCAGACAACAAACTGTACTATGTAAGAATTACATGCAAATTAATGCTTGGAGGTTTCTTCTTTTTTCTCTGTAGCTTAGAAGTGTCATTAAGCTGGATGAGAACTTAGTGTAAGGTATTTATTGGAAGTGATTTGATGTGAAGAACAAAATGTAGTGTACTGTTCCAGTCTACCAAGGAGTTAAAATGTAGTGCACTGTTCCAGTCCACCGAAGAGTTTAGGACCTATAAGATAGTAGCTTAGGATTCTCTTTTTTTCTCTTTTTGTTTAGGTTGAGAATATTGGCCTGTATGAAGATACTGTAGACTGTATAAATATTGACCAGTAATTTCAAGCCACAGAAACTATGAAATGAAAAATTAGAAATACATTTCAAGTTTTGATTTTTGTTCTTTTTTGCTAGTAAACAGGTCTTTGACTGCCAAATTCAATATAACAAATTTGCATTGTTGACCTAGCAAAACAGTTGGGTTAATTGTTCAAATTGTACAACCTGATAGCTTTCTCTAGAATTATTATTTAGTACTTTTTTTTTTGGATTCAGTGTTTCTTAGAAAATCTTAGTTGTGAGTCTAGCTGATGCAGTAAAAACCCCAGTCACAGGGGCATGCAGCTTGTAATGGAAAGAGGCTGTTATAGTACTTAATTTGTTTCTTTAGCTCTAGTGATGGAAACATAAGAACACTTCTAGTACATCAGCAAGCTACTGTTTCAAGAGACCTTTCATAGGGAAATTATTGGAACTGAACATAATAACTTAGAGAAAAGGAGCACAATCTGGGCCTTGCAGGAGGAACCCTCACCTCTCTGGCAGATTTTTGTTGCCTTTATGCAATTGTTTCCAGAAGGTTTCTCTCACCATTGGTTTCACAGTTTTTGAACCTGATAGTTTCAAAGCCTATTCTCAGCTAGGCTGCTTCCTGTGAAAAGTGGTGTTTGGTGAGGTGTTCATGTGTGCCACATCACACTGCTGAGAAATAAATTGTTTTGATCCTACAATTCTTGCTTCACTTATTACATTTAATGTTCCTTTTGGGGGAGAGGGAGCGAGAGAGAGAGTGAAGCAAACAACAGTGATATAAAATCCATGGTGTGGTTTTATTGGAGAGGCATGCATGCCAGCTTTCCCCAGGTTTGGTCTCCTCCCTGGTTCTTATCCTTGGCAGGTCTGGTTGAAGCTGTTAGCAAAACAGTAGCTTAAAGAGACTGATCCCTTAAAGGTAAGAATTTACACAGCACCACTTTCAGCCTTTAACTGAGAATTGGCCTTTCTGAAAGAGAAAATTGGTTCTGCAAGTGTTGATACATTGCTACAAATTGTTCTGTTGATGAGTCTTTAAAAAAAAACCCATGAAAATACACCAGAACAAAACAATATTAAAAGCAAAAAAACCCAAAAACAACAACAAAAACCCCACCCATAAAACCAACCAACTGACCCCAGAAAACCCTCCAAAAACCCTAAACAAACGGAGAAAAGCAATCGCCAACATCCCCCACCAAAACAAAATTAAGCAGATGTCATACTTGTTAATTGAGCACTGGTAGGTTGCCTTAGGACACAGGTGCTTACATTTTGAATTAATTCTCAGTTGTCAGCTTGATGTGTGTGGGAAGTAAAGTGAACTTTTCATGAAAAACATAAGAACAGTTGCTATTTGTGGTTCTTCTGGTACACTTAGGTGTGTGCTTGGGGAGAAAGGAAATGACATATTAGTATTTTCACATCTTCTAAATCAAAGAGTTGCCTCACCTTAAGCAATGCAGTCTTTAGATAATATGCAGTTTGTCTGCTGACAGATAGATTTGATTTTCCAGTAAAAAAATGTTTTCTTATTTTAAAACAACTTTAATTTTGTCGTTATGATTGCAGTCACATTAATTAAAATGCTGATGATAAAAGGAGTATTTATATAAAGGAGCTGATTATGCCTGATGATACAAGATCAGAATTAGGCTAAAATTTTGACATTATCTGTCATGCTTCCTTGCAGAGATGTAGATGCCTTTATTCCACTTCTTTCTGCAGTGGTTTGCAGACTAATTTGGCTGTTGTATGACTGCCAGTACTGTACAAATTGACACTGATCTAAAAAGGAGCTGTGTTTACTGAGAACTGATCTTTTTGCCAGTTACAAATACGTCTTTTTCCTCCTTGAACTTACTTCAGTGTAGAAGTTAAGTTAATAAAGCCATTTCCCCCTTAATATCTAGACTGCTAGTTCTTGAACATTAAAACCAAAGTGCTGTTCACTGTATTTTGATAAATAGAAGTTTTCAGGGCTGGGTTGAATGGGGCTCTGAGCAGCCTGGTCTAGTGGGAGGTATGTCATTGGCCATGGCAGGGGTGTTGGAATGAGATGATCTTTAAGATTCCTTCCAACCCAAACCATTCTATGATTCTGTGAATATCTTGAAGTTGAATTTTAAATAGTTTGACTTAAAAAAAAAGACCAGAAAGAGAGATCTCTTACAAATGTATGTATGTACTTTTGTATGAAATATGTGTCTTTATTGTAGACCAGACATTTTCTTCATATAAAATGTGGCTGTAGGTGTTCAATATTTATGTCTGTGCTTTACTGCATACACAATGGTTTCACAGGAATAAACAGCAGCACTTTGTGCAGAAGGCTTTGTGTGTGTGTGTGTGTGTGTGTTTAGGACCTGACCTTCATTGCTAGTTTATAATTCCTAAGAATTTCCTGTCTGGAGTTGAAATGTTTTAAAATCTATCTTACTTCTACTTTGTAGATTTTAAAAGCACTACCGGGTAACTAAGAGCTTTCAATAGGCAGTGAACACCTACTTGTTGGGCGTTCTGATTTGTCTTCGTGGTTCATATTTAATCTTTGGGTACCCCCAGCCCCCTCTCAGTGGAGGCTGGGCAGAGGAATGTTTGACTGCTGCCCACAATGCCACAATGCTTTTAGGGAGGAACAAGTCTGTGAGGCTTCTATGTAAATAACACAGCATTTAGTAATGAAAAAGTTAGCAACTCTCTTAATTCCTTTTGAGACATACCTGTGTAGAATTATGCTTTGAAATTTTCTTTCAAGTTATCTCTATATCTCCGGCCTGAATTTTATATCCACCAGCAATGCAGACTTACCCTGCAACTAAAAGAAAAAAGTGTCCATTTCAAACATTGTCTAGTCACGGTTAGTTCCTCATGTTACAATCCTTAGAGAAGTTAATGCTCCCTTCTGAGATGAAGGAGGGCTGTTGCCAAAGGATTTGAATAAATTACGGTGGTATTCAAAGGGCAGAATGAAAAGACAGGTGTTGGGATCGTAGATGAAGCTTTAGTCTGATGAAGGAAACAGTTGTAAGTATGCAGTCTGGTTCATAATGTAGGAAGAAGGGAACTCATGGAGTTCCCAGACAGTGTATATGCAGAGTTTGGGTAGTTTATAGATGTTTGAGGTGCTTTTCCCCCTCTTGCATGAAACAGGATTTTTTCAAAGGCTTTCTGTCTAAGGCAGGCACCAGGCTTCATTTACCCAGCCATTTTGAGAAACCATGTGAATGTCTTTTGCATTGTTAAAGGACATGGTTTGCAGTATTTTCCAGAACTGCGGTGAGGTCAGCCTGTGGGGCTGTGTGTGCCATGTGTCCCCAGTGCTGGGAGCAGCATCCTGCCCTGGCAGGGTGTGTGCTCAGGCTGCCGGGCATTGCAGGCACTGCTCTGTGCTGTGCCTACCTCCTCAGGTGTGTTGCTGCTCACAGTTCTCCCCTGACCCGCTAAAGGCACTTTTGGGACAGTGTAACACGTCTGATGGAGCCTCTGTGCCTCTCCCCCGAGAACATGAGAAAGAAGACTTTGCCACGGCTGCTTGTTGTTTCGTTGTGGCAGATGTTCTGGAAGGCAGGGAGGAGGTTACCAGCAGCAGTGTGAGGCAGCAAGGCCACACTTCCCTGGCACAGCCGTGTGGCTGTTGGAGTGTTACTGTCAAATCACTTCCTGCGGGTGCACAAGAGGGCTGGGGTTGGAGGAGAGCTAGGGAAGAGGGATGGATGACAGCCTTTCCTTGGTGCTAGGGGCTGTAGGATGTGTTCTCCTTCTCTGCTGCCCACTGGCAAGGGCTGTCCATCATCTGTGGCTACTGTTGGATGCAATTAGTTTTTATTGACCAAGATGACCTTAATAGGTTTCATTTATGTATCTTGGTTTTATTGCAATTTAGCCCTCTAAATACCCACGAGGGTCCTAAAATAAGGATACTATTAATTAGAAGCTAAGGATTGTAAGCTTAAAGCAATACATACTTTTTTAATTTTTAACTACCTGTATGTATTTAAAAATAGACTTTCATGAGCAATGTTTTGATAAGTGATAGCTGATTATTATGAAAAAGAAATCTATGTAATTTCCTTTTTTTTTTTTCCTTCCCTTTTGGCTCTTGCTTCTTTGAGACACTGTTGTCACATTCACTGTCATTGTAGTCCTCCAAGGACACTGTTTTTCCTGTCTAGTCTGTTGAATGTTTTACCCCATGGTGAGGATAGTTTTTAAATAGTAAGAATAATATGAAATCATTTTCAAATCTCTAAAAGCAAATATAAGAATTACAGCAGATTTAACCTGTGAAACTACCCCACTTGTTTGAAATTGAGCAGATTTCACGCAGATGGTGTCTCTTAAAATGGAGGGAAAGGGAGAGAAAAGAAGTAGCAATAGCTAAATGAAAGGCCTTAGAGCTAAAAGCCTAATGTGTAATAGAGTATTTTTATGCCATTTTGCAGTCAGCAACAAAATAAAGCAAATACATTGGACTAGAAGCTGAAGTCTTCTACTGTGAAATGGAAATTTATCTGGTATATTGTACTTTTAAAAATATATTGTTTGTTTTTCTGCTAATGAGTGCATGCCAGATTATTGTTTACCAGTTACCATTCAAGTCCAAATCAGAATTGAAGTTGGCAGAACATAAAGGAAATTTCAAGACAGCTAAATATCGTCATCCAGAACTTCATTTACTGTATGTTATTGGAACTTCAAAAGTATGATACATTAAGGAATAGGCATATTAGTCACCAGCACAGTTCAATTCAAATAACTCTTTATTTTTATGAATTAGTCCTATTTAAGAATTTATTAAAATATCCGAATTACTGCCCTTAAAATTAAAAAGCCAGTTGTCTATTAAGAGTGGAGCTGCTTAGACTGGAATACCAGACTGGAATACAGTACTACTCTGTAACTGGGAAGTGCATGTAAAGCACCATGCTTTCCCTTGTGGAGTGGCTTGCCTGGCTCTGGTGCTGTGCAGTGTTATGTCACTTAGGTGTTTTGCTCTGCTGACAAGTAGAGCCATTTCACTGGATCTTAATTCGCACTGCTTAAATGTAAGAGTATGAAAATGTTGAGAGGAAAAAGAAACTGAAATAATCACTTTGTGTACCCATGGGCACATTAACCACTACAGCTAGAGTGACTTCTGTCTGATTTCAGCACTTGCTAGCCAGAGTTTATATGGTAAACACTAAAAGGTGAGTCAGCCAACGAATTTTCCATGGGTAGCTCCACATGGGAGCTCAGGCATCTTGAATAGCTGCATGTCACCTGTTTAAGCATTATTGAGGTCTTCCTGAGAAGCAAAATTCATAGTTTGGATTCATAAAATCATAGAATATCTCAAGCGTGAAGGAGTCCAGAAGGGTCATCAAATCTAACTCCTTGCTCCTCACAGGAGTACCTAAAACTAAACCATGGGGTTATCATCCAAGATACCTCCTCCAGCAGGCTGTGACCATTTCCGTGGGGAGCATGTTCCAGTGCCCAGCTACCCTCCTGGTGAAGAACCTTTTCCTAATGTGTGATTTGGCATTATCTGTCACTCCATTCCTCCCAGAATAGAGTGCTTGGTTCTGTTAACCATCAGCCACATTCCACAGTGTTAATGTGCTCAAAGATAAGGAATTCCTCCAGGTGTTGTAAGGATTAGTGGCACAGGGGGTAAAGGAGACCAAAGTCATGCCATTCCCTCCCAAAATGGGAAGAGCTCTTGTCTAGTCTGTGGTTCATTCCATTGGGCAGCAGGAGTTTGTGAGGGTCTTCAGGCCTGGTGTATTAAAGTGTCAAAACCCAGATGCTTTTAGTTCTGCTGCTTATAGAACAACATATTTATTCGTTATGTGAGCTGCAGTCTGGTATGAACTTAATTCAAAGCCTGTTGCAAATGCCTATTTGCGGAAGGGGCATGAACTTACTCTTTTTAAAATACATTTTTGAATGTAATTGTGAAATGCAGATAAAGTTATAAATCCATCAGCAAATTGACTATTTTAAGGCCATATCGTCATGTTTCAAGAGATTGGATTTTTACAAATGTGATATTTTTAGATGGAAGAAAATGAGCATATACCACATGCTGGAGGTATGAAGCAGCTTTGTAAGCTGTAAGTTTAAAACCTTCTGTTTACAATATGATGTTTTTAAATCTAATAGTGTACAGTATTTGTCAAATGGTGTATCATTATAGTGTAGCACAATTCTAAATGTCTGCAGAATAATCGTATAAATTTATTATTTATCATGCAAATAGAGAATTTATGCTGATAATTAAAACTTCTTATGTAGTTAATTTCTGTAACACTTGCATGAGGACTTTTTGTTACTATGCTATGTAGAAAAGCATGTATAAATTTCTTTCGTGATACTGGGCTGTGATGTGCAATAAAGACTGTTTTATTTTTAGACCACATTTTCACCCTAACTTACAACAGGAATGTGGATTTTCATTACATTTTAATTGGTTATTTTTGATTATGGCCCAGGTGACATTTCAAAATATAGCTTATATATAACAAAATGCCTACCTCTGTCAGTATGTACATTTCTTGAAATTAGTTGTGGTATGGTTCTCATCCAGACTGATCCGAGGAGGGCAAGCTGTACCTAGGAGTGCATCCAAGAGCATCACCAGCCCCTCAGAAGAGGTGATTTGCCCTCTGTATTCAGCATTGGTTCAGCTTTCACTGTGTGCTGTTCTGAGCCCAAAACTTAACAAGGATATGAAGGTCCTCAAATGTGTCTAGAGGAAGTGAACAAATGTGGTGAAAAGGGCTGGAAAGTCTGAGAGGAGCAGCTGGGGACTTTGGACTTCTCTCCTTGGAGAGAAGGAGCCTGGGAAGCAACCCCACGGCTCTCGATGGCTTCCTAAGGAGGAAAAGCAGAGAGGGAGGTGCTGGTCTCTTCTCCCTGGAAGGCAGTGAAAGGATGTGTGGGAATGTGTCAGAGCTGCACCAGGCTAAGTTTAGGCTCGGCATTAGGACTCAATACTTTTCTTGGAGGGTGGTCAAGCGCTGGAACAGGCTTGTTAGAGTGGTGGTCAGCACTGCAGGGCTGACAGTGCTTGGACAGTACCCTTAACAATATGCATTAACTCTTGGCCTGTCCTGATCTGGTCAGGTTGGGCTAGTGAATAGGTCCCTTCCAACTGAAATCTGTTCTGTTCTATCCTTTGGCTGTGAAGCTCCTCTTATTTTTGTTACTAGATCTGTAGAGCTTAGTATTTTACAGATCAGGCTGAACATACATCCTGTAACCATGCAAAACAGAAGGAAAAAAAAGTACCCAGGCATTCCTGTAGATTTGGATTTCATGACAAGCCTGCTCTAAGTGTGGGTTCAGCTGTTTTGGAATGTCCACTCTGGAGACTCAAGTAAAGGTGTTCTTTACAATCTGTTCTTGATACTGTTTTCCAGGCATAAGAAGCTTATTCTCCAGTGCATTTTGTCAGTGTAAAATTTTGTCAGTGTAAAAAACAGTGTGATAGACCAGTACCACCTGTGTAGGTGGAGCTATTCTGCTAAAAGTGCTGCCATGTGGTTGTTCTTTATTTTTTTAATAATTCTACTGTAACCGGTCTAAACCTTAGTGCATTTATCTATTCCCTTGCTGTAGCTCAGCAAGTATCAAGTAGTTTGAACCACATTGTATTAGATTATAAAACCCTTCTCTAATAAAAAGGGGCTTATTCTCAGCAGTGGTTACAGAAAATGTATTAGATATAAATAGGACTTTATGGAAAACAGGGAGAAAGGACTTGTGAAATGGCAGTAGAGTGGATGACTGAGCTGCTATGTATGTTCCATTTTGGCATAATAAGCAGAGCATTCTGAAAGCATGCAGATTTTCTGTCAGAAAATATGCCAGTTCTTTATTCTAGAGGAAACAGATTATATTGGTAATTGGAAGACAGCTCAAGAGAAATATTGGTCGTTTAGGGTTAAGCTCCCCATGTCTGATAATGATTTTTCTCAGATTGACACATCCACGGTGTGATCAGTGCTTGCTTTTGTTTTCTCATTATGCTGAGATTTAATTATCTGTATTTAGAATGAAGTCCTGTGAAACTGGAAAGCATTTACATTACTTTGCACCATTTTTGAAATGCTACACTCACAATAAGTCATTTATTTCCCTACTGCTAGTTATAGCTGTAAAGAAGTGGTGCTTTAAGGGAGAGACCTCACTGTGGTTGGATGGGAGGAGGTGCATGGATGGAGTGGGTAAAACTTGAAAGCCTCCCTTCACCTGCTTTTGCTCTATACATTCTGCTGAGAAATTATTAACAGGTGCTGAAGGCGAGTGCTGCCTGCCCTGAACTCTCAATGCACAAAGAAACAATCAAACATACTCTTTTGTTAATAAAAAGAAACCACTGGACTTGGAATTTGTTGTGGGTGAGGACTGACCTGACAATACTTACTGAATTTTCAGTGACAGTGAAATATAACTATTAATAACCACATCGACTATTGTTTTTCAATCTGTTTTTCATGTCCTTCCGCAGGGAGGACACTAGGAGAATGAGGAGGGATCAAGAAACTATTTTAATCAAACATTAGTCAAACATTAAAATGCTATTGAGAGAGGTATTGGCTGGGGGTGCTACGCTCACAAAGAGATAAAGACACCCTTCTAACATAAATAAGATTATTTTGCTCTTCTTCTTTGCTTCGTATCAGTGCTCATCCCATCCTCCACATCATGTTTGTTAGCCTGTAGATTTTGAAAAGATAACATTTGCTTTCTCTCCATATCAAGATCTCAATCCCATTTGCGTTGACATTTTAGCTTTATGAGGGAGAATGCATTATGTAAAGTTTCCATTAGCCTGCAAAATATTAAATTAAGTGTTGAAAACATGAGTTGTTTGTGGTGAGTGAAGCAGAGCAAGCCATGGAGATGATTTGTACTCATCAAAATTAGATAAAGTTGTTGGTTTGGGTTTTTTAGTATTGACAGAGACTGTAGCCTACCACTCACTTTTCTTCCTGTCTTTTTGCCTTTGTTTAGAAAATTAAATAGACAGAACAAAGGTCAAGTTCTTAATAACGCAAGTGAAAGCATAACTGTAATTTGTAGTTGGAAATACTGTGAGTAGCATTTGTGGCCATACGTTCCTTTGGCAAGATGTTACATTCTCCTTGAACATATAATTATGTATCATTGCTTAATAAGGAAATAACTTCTTTGTCAGACATTTCTCTGTCCTGTTAGGCTTACAAACTGCATGTTGTAATAGAATGTTTTGGAAAGTATCAGAAGATTCAACTGCTGCGGGTTTTTTTTCCTAGTGGGAGATAACACTGCTACAGCATTAACTGTAGTCTAAAATGGGTAAAAGTGTAAAATGCAGTGGTGTATTTGTGCATAAGTAGTACAGGAATATAAGTGAAATCTGTCTCAACATGCACTCATGATAACATTCTTCCAGTTTGTTTACAAAATGAAAGAATATCTGTCTCTGGCAGAGAAAATTCTATGTTTAAAGCAGTGTCTCACTATCCTTTGAAGTGTTAAATCCTCCTGGGTTTCATTTTTTTTGGCACAAGGGTAGTGGATGTTTAAGAAGCCAACAACATTAGCTTGCACAGGAGCATTCCTGTCTTATTTTTGTTTCTAGGTCTGTTTCCTGTGCTGGGGGATGGGCAGTGAGAGCGCAGCTGCTCCCAAAGTTCAAGATGAAGCTGCTTCTTCAGTGTGTTTTAAGCCTTGGTCACAGTTTCTTACTGGAAGTCTTTAAATGAGATTTGTCTGATCTTCAATTGCGCTTTTATAGGCATGAAATCTCCCTCCTTCCCCCCTCTCTTCCCTGACCCTCTATCCAGCTCCCCAGCAACAAAACCCACTCACTAATAAAACAAAATTCCAGATTATCTGCAACATAAAGATTGAAGAGGACCCTCAAAAGCAGAGCATTTCGATGTTTCTGAGTTCAGCATCAGCTTTACAGAGCAATTGATCAATATTTGTTTTGAGAATCTTTTCCTTCATTTTTGAAATGTTGATGCAAGGTAGCACAAAAGATTGGCTCCTTTGGATTCCAAAGCTGCTCCATTTGAACCTTTATTTCTCAGCTAAGCTGAAGCATCACAGAGAATAGGAGATGAATTTTCTGTCTGTTTTTTTATGGTACCTCCAGTAATTCAAATGGAAAAGTAACAAGCTATTCTTCTCTTATATTGCCTTATAAATATTTTAAACAGTCTTCTATCTGAATTTTGACATATATTTCTTGAGAAGAAACATTTTTTGTAGTTCTGCAAACATATTAAAACACCTCTTCCTTTTG
The DNA here is from genome assembly GCF_009819655.1 of Sylvia atricapilla. Lineage (NCBI taxonomy): Eukaryota > Metazoa > Chordata > Aves > Passeriformes > Sylviidae > Sylvia > Sylvia atricapilla. Next base: position 95,213,619 of record NC_089141.1, read on the forward strand.
TCCAGTTCACATTTTTGTTGTGATATGTTGCAATCATATGTGTATAGGAAGGAACAAACCAAGCCTGCAGTGGAAAGAACGTAATTGTTGCAGTCAGTCTTTTTCATTCGGTGGTAGGTAGGGCTTTCTTTTGAGGTACCTTTGCTTGTATAGACTGCTTAAGTGAGAAAGAAAATCACATATTGTTGATTGTATTTGAGTTTCCTGCTTGAGACCAGATTGATGGTTGTATAGTAAGGGTGTGGTTTTTTTTAAATACAGAATAATGTGGAAAAAAAATTTGTTGCCTCCCAGAGGCACATAATCTGGGACAGCAGGTACTTAAATGGAAGTCCAGTTTTCAGTGTGGCTGTTTCAAAGTTTGAAGATAGTTTAATCCAAACTGAGAGCTGAGAAAGAAGTTGATGTTGGACTCTCAGTGTTGGTTTACAGAAGTGTTGGCAGATGAGACGGACAGGAGAAACTTGGATAAGCACCAGCATAGGAGAGTGGATAACTGAGGTGGTTATAAGCCCAGATTATGATCCAGGTGAAATGATGGAGTAACTGATGTAGGGCTTGGTAGATAAAGGACAGAGGAGAATCGCAGGATATTGCTTGAGCTTGTCAACATGAGTTTGTTAAAAATAGGCCCTGTAACACTTCTACTCTTGCTATATTTTTGAGCTGCTTATATACATTGGGCTGTTGACAAGGAAGAAGTGTAAAAATACATATTTTCCATAAATTCATTCCCTCATTCTCTTGGTGCTCTTGGCATTTTTGTGAAGAGTCGAGAATGATGCATGGTGAGAAGGATGCACAGTAGATGAATTAGACCTAAAAGAAGATTTTGGTGGTCCTTGAGTATCTGTGTGTACCAATGGTCTCCCAGTCCTCCACACTTGAACATTTTTATTGGCCCACATAAAAATAATCACTTAAGCGGTTCAAAGAATACTCAAAGATCAAGAAAATAATAATGAATAGAGCAAATGGATAAGTGATTGTGCTTGTCAAACTGGGCAAAACAAGGTCTTTGCTTTAACACAGCAGATGTACATGAAGGGGCAAGGATGTAGAGCTTCTTTGAGAGCAGTAGACTCTATCCTGTGTAAAACATCTCCAGCTGAAGGGCTGGCAGGAGCTCTGGGTACCTAAGCTAGAAAGTGTGGGAATGGGAAAGGAGATGGTAACTCTGGCTCTGGGAGGTCTAAGGCTGGGTGGTTTTCTCTAGTTCTAGTGACTACAAATAACGGAGAAAAACAGATGAAGGTTCAAAGAAGAGTTGCAAGATTAAAGGGTGGAAAGAAGCTTTAAGTAAAAAGGTTCTTTGAATTTAAGGTATTGCGCTTAACAAAAAGCTAAAATGTATTCACTTTGAGCCTTCTTAATGTGTTAATCTCTGAAGTTCTGTGTTTGTTTCTAACTGGGAGCTTAATGGAGCCCCTCTATTCTGATTCCAGTTCTATCATGTCTTGACAGTTTTAAAAGCTTCACAAATTTTATATATAATAAGGGCTTAAGAGTATTCAGTGAAGTAGTTAAATATAATTACCTGATTTTATACATGGAGAACCTGGAATGAAGTCACATGTTTTAATTCTTCCTTTTATGGAGTAAAAATATGGGATAAAAATGTACGGCTAGATTTTTTATGGAGTACATTTAAAGAAATCTCCAGGTAGGGCTATTGTATTATCCATTGCAGTGGTTCTGTGAACTTTCCAAATTCAGGATAATGAAATTTTTTAAAAGAATTTGTTTTTGTTACCTGAGCTCCGATCTTGCAGAATTGTGTTAGTGCCTGCAATCCTAAAACTGAAATTCAGTGGAAATTAAGGTGGAAAGTTAGGGGATTTGGTAATTCTCTTATAACAGCAAAAAGGGAACAGTAGCATAATGAAAAATATATTAAATACTTTATTTAATAATCCAGCGAAACACAAGCATATTCATTTATAGAATACTCAGAAAAATCAAATAAGTGGGACTGGTATGAGCATATTCTGGAGAAAGACTGAAATCAGTAAATGTGTTACAGAGTGAAACATGCTGGAAACAGACTCAAGGAAGAGCAAGTAGTCTTGCTCTTCACTTTTAAAAATGCATCAACTTACTTATGGAATAATTTTAATATTCTGTGTATGTATCTAGAAATACATATGTGTATATATATATGTTATTTCTGTGGAAATTAATTTTTTTTTTCCTGTATTAAGAAGTGCCATATGCTGATGCTGGAAAAAAGTTTTAGTGCCATTTCTTACCATTAAAATATATATTAAAGAAGAAGTAATGCAACCTTGAAATTATTATTGTGTATTTTGCATAAATGTTCATTATGCACTATCTTTTCCTATATTAGTAGCAGGAGGCAAATAGTGAACTAAATAATGAATACATTACAGAATGTACTGTTTTCAAGCAAAGTGCTTATAGTTACACAAAGCAGGAAAAACATAAAAGCAATATAAAAATGTGGAGAAGATAAAAAAAACCTTGAAACCAAAGGAACAGAGCATGGAAATAGGATGTGAAAGTTCACATGTAACCAGTTTTCATATTAATATATAAATATACATATGCATCTAAACAGAGTTTGACTAATTCTTCTCAATTTGAATTTTCTCAAGGATAACTGCATACTTGCTATCCTATATCAAATGAATTATTTTTCAGGTATAAACTTGTCAGCAGATGTACCAAGGTTCTAGTCTGCTTCCACCCTCATGATACGATGGGGTGTGGTGCTTCAAAACTTGGCTGCTCCATAGCTGGGAAGAGTGATTCAGCTTTAATTAGGTCAGTCTTTTAATGTCAAAACCCTCAAGCCTTCCACCGTCCCAACAGATGAATGACAAAAAATTGAACTCACAAATCTCAGCACTGTGTGTGTATACACGAACTGTTGGAAGTTCAGTGCTGTGAGAGCTCTAAAATCAGAATTGTTTGTGCTACCAGCAAACAAATAACACCAGGTCCTGCCTTCAGCCTGTTCTGAACTCTTAATAACCAAGCAAAAATGTTCCAAGTGGATTATGAATGGTGGTAGTCTGGCAAATTATAAGAATATTGAGGGAGTGTGTTTATAGAAAGTGTTTGGCAGATGTTCGGAATCAGGCGCAGCCCTGCAGCCGGACACATGAATTGTGGCTGGTTAAACCTGAACTAACTCAGCTACCATGTCAGATCTGTGTCATTGCTCAGAGCCGCCTTCGCTTCTCCCAGGTGAAACAAGGCTCCACTTTCCTTCTCTCACCGTCGTTACTTTAGAGAACAAACACAAAATACGAACTGTGCATTAATTGATGTGATTGTCGATGTGATCAACAGGGAGGATTTTCCTCACACGTGTACTCATGTATAGCTGGTGGATGACCGTGTGTGTTTTTATGACTTAGCTGAATTTAAGCTTTTGTCACAACAGTCAGTGTTCATTAGTGTTGCAGTTAATAGAGGTGGAACATGTAAATACATCTGTAGCCATGGTTGCACAAGTCTGTTCTAAAATACCATATTCAGTTGTGTAATACTTCTACTTAATGTGACTTCTTTTTTTCACTCAGAAGTTTTTTTTTTTTTAATGCCTGAACAATATAAGCAAAAAACCCACAGATTTTTATATTGAATGTTACCAGAAAGGTTCTGTAGAGTTTGTATCATTATTTGAAGTGAAGGGGAGGGAAAGGAAAAATCCAGAAGGAAATTAGCTTTCTCCCTTTTTGGCTGGTTTTTTTTTTTTTTTTTTTTTCTATTCTCAGATTGCAGCGGAGTTTTGTGTGTAAATAATACATTTGGTGGTGTATTGATTTTGAAGCAGAATTTCTCACATGCAGGTATATTTTAATGTTGGCAGTGTGTTTCTCTCCTACCTCAGTTCAGCACTAACCTGTCTCTTTTGGTCTAATCCTTCTGGGAAATGTGTGCCTGGGCGAAGGGAGAGCAACATCCTCAACCTTCCTGTGATTTATAGCAGTATGTGAAGAAAATTGCAAGATCGAATGATACTGCATCCTATGTAATTATTGTCCTTCCTCTTGGCATACTTTCCCTTCCATTTTTCCTCTTGGTGTTCTCTGGGTCACAGTTCAGGTGTTAGTCTGATTCTGCCTCTGTCATCTGGCTATCCTCACTGATAAAATGAATCCCGTCTTTAACCATGCTGTTTTCTTGAAGACTCTCTGAAATTTCACTGTGCTTGGATGACATTATTTTTGTAAGAGCACGTAGAGACAGAACAAGGGAGAGCAGGTTCAAATTGGAAGGGATTAGGTTTAGATTAGATATTAGACAAAAATTCTTTGCTGCGAGGGTGATGAGACATGGGAACAAGTGCCCAGGGAATTTGTGGTGGATTTCCCATCCCTGGAGGTGTTCAAGGCCAGGCTGGATGGGCCTCTGAGCAACCTGGTCTATTGGAAGGTGTCTGTGCCTGTGGCACGGGGCTGGAAAATGAACTTCAAGGTCACTTTCCAACTCAAACTGTCCTGTGAGCTGGGATGGGGCCAAGGATTTTAATGCCCTGTCCTCAGCCTATATTTTAAAATGCAAGTGTTTCAATCAGACACCAACAATGTAGAATGCTAACATTTTATTAATATGAATTGAAATGTAAAGATTATATTTCTACATTCAATACTGAAAAGGAGGCAACCAAAATGCTTCATTTTCAATCAACTTAGCAGTCTCTCTTGTAATGTTGATTACTTTGTTTGGACCGTTCCTGCAATATTAAGCATATATTGTACTAATTTAAAGGAAATCGTTAAAATATAATATTTTAACATAAATTTCATCTTGATTTCTATTGTACATCTTTGCAATTATTTCTGTATTTCTTCCATCACATTTCTGCAGGATATGTTCCAAAATCTGTTTAGCCTGTGTATTTATGGAAAATGTTATTCCATCAAATTTTCTGATCAGATGTACTTGCAGTTCTTTTAAAAGCAAAATGATTTTTCATTTTATGGACATTTGAATAACTACTTTGTATTGATACCAGGAATATTAATAATAAAAGAAATATTCCTGGCAGCAAAAGATACCACACACTATCCATCTTTTGCCATTATGGAGATGCCATGGAACCTCTTGGTATGTTTATGAGTGGTATAGATAAGTGTTCACAAAAAATATAAAGCTGCCCTGTGATTTCCGTGTTTTCCGCATGTTGAAGTGCATTACAGAGAAAAATACACAGTTTTGTGTTATATGATTGGCTTTCACAAAGCTGTGGATCTTATGGCTATAGGCTGTTTTTTAAAAAGTCTGACTTCTTATTTTATTTGTCTCAACTTAAGCACTCTATTCTCTGTGTCCAGTAGATTGAACAGGGAACAGCATGAACTTTGGAAGTAGTTTTGGGCCATTCATCCTTGCTGGTTTATAGGTATTGTATCAGGAATCACTTGGAAAATTATTCCTGCTTTTTCACAGATTTGTCAGCTCCTTCTCGCAGGTGCTCCTGTTAAAGAACAGAGCTAATGTAACAGAACTTGCTAAAAAAAAATCTAGTGTGGCAATGGTAAAGCATTTTAAGCTTCTGATTGCTAATTCTGTGTCTCCTTAGTCCAAAATAAAGTCTCTCCCTTACTCCAGAATACACCAGTGCTTTACAACTGAATATAAAGTAATATCCTGTAATGCACTGGCTGATTCCTCAAAAAGTCGTTTGACTTAATAGCATAAAAATCTATGTAATCATACCAATATGTAAAAATTTCATAGTTATGGCATGCAAAGCTCGTTTTTGAATTTGGATATATTAGTAAATTGCATAACACAGGCCACCAGAGCCTGGCTATTACAGAAACCTAAAGCTTCCTGTACTCAAGATCCATTCATGACAAAATGGGGAATAACATGCCTTACATTCATCCTTGCATAGCAGTGATAATAAGGGCTGAACTGAAGTGCTTTCAGCACGGCGGCATCCTCTGAGTGCTGAAGAAAACTCTCACTGGCAGAACAGGTTTAAGTGCTCGTGAAGAACTTGATCTTTCCAGTCTTTGGATTTACCTGTAAAAAGACTACTTACTGTTTGTGGTCATGTGCACACACATATGGGAGATCATTTTGCCCTTTTTTTTTGCAATTTTTTCAGAAGTGGAGTTTTGAATGAAGTTGTACTACTACACAAAAAAAGAAATATGCTTGTATGAAATTGTTTTCTGCCATGAATACAGAAATGAGTTGAGTAGATTTTTTAACTCACTAAAACATGCATGATCATTAGTATTATCCTCTTGGTGGACTATCCGGCATTGCTTCTTTGCAGAAGCTGGCAGAATTGCTGCAATTCCAGATTCTTCAGGCTTCCTGTTAATTTTGGCCATTCCTAGAGACAGAGGAAGAACAATGAAGGTGCCTCTCTGATTTAGCTATTATGTCACATTTGTCCACTGACTAAAAGGAGAACAGCTGATCTAAGGTACTTCAGAAAATGGTGCTCTTAGTCTTTCTGTCATGGAAAAAATAACTTCATCTCTGCTCAATTCTCCTCTCCCCATCTCATCGTTGCTTCTACAGGCCTGATTGCAGGTGTAGGAGGGTAGATAAAGCCTTGGGCCTGTGTTACGCTTCACCTCCATCTTTTACATCTAGAAAGGACAAGTTTGCCTTACTTCTGTCCTTGATGGGGAAAAAAGGGCTTGGGTAGACTTCACTATAGCACAAGGAACAGAAACGGTCTGAAGGGCAGGAGGCGTATGTAGGTGCAGCTAACCCACAGCCTGAGCTTCAGGCAGCTGTAAGGCTGTCAAAACAGATACCTAGTGAGAAATTTGGAGAGTTACAGGGAGCTCTGCTGCACTTCTGGGTAGCCAGAGTACAGCTGCAGCAGGAAGCAAGGTTACTGCTCTGTAAAGTGGCAGCCCTGCAGCTGCTCCGTGTTCAGAAGTCAAAGAGGGCTAGGAGAAAACTGAGTACATTCCTACAAAAAAAAATAGAGGCTAATTTTTAAGTCAGTTATTTCTGGGGTTTGAGTAGAGTTAGTACTGCAAGGGAAAGATTGTGCTTAATGGTAAGTAAATGATTCAGTGTTTTAACAAACATGATTTTTTTATGTATGGTTGGTTTGCTCACTACTGATGAGAATTGTGTTTGTCTTTGGTTAAGGTAGAAAAGATACTAGATTTGCATAGGTGACATCATGGTGGTGTGATTGCTCTTTCTGCCTTTGGCATGATCACTAAGTTGTATTTTTGATTAAGATGAGAGCACATCGCCGTTACAGTGGGGTTTTCAGTTCTGGGCAAACAGGATAAAAACAGGTTATGATTTAGGAAAGCCTGGGAAAAAATGGCAATACTATTTGTGTCTTGATCTTTGAAAGTCTTTAAAAGATTTTTTCTTTTTTTTTTCTTTTTTTTTTTTTTCTTTTTTCTTTTTTTTTAAGAAAAGCCTTTCAGCAGCAGGATACTCAGAATGTTTACTGGAAATTTTATGCACATTTTCCAAAATAAGTACCCTATAACAGTGCTACCTAAATTTCTAGGCATTGGCATTGACTATTTTGGCCAAATACATTTAAATTCATATAAGCTGTTGAAATTTAGAACATTAGTCAGTTTAGTAGAATTCTCTTATTGATGAAAAATAAGAACATTTGATAAAACAAATCTCATCTGTAGTCCAACCTGATGTTACAGAAATTTGAGGGCCCTTCCATCTTCTCCCAGGTAGTTTTTCATTGCAAAAGATAGAACTCGTGAGAGACCGTGTACGCAAAAGTCCATGGAAAAAGGAAATATTTAGGCCCTAAATGATAACAATAAAAACCTAAATAGTGAGGGAAAGGATTTTTGCAGCGGTAAAAATGCAGCAGTGCTGATATCCTAATACATGGATAATGTTCACAAACCACTTAAAGATATTTATATAAGAAAGTGTTTTACAACTGCCAGTGCTATTCTGTAATCTTAATAGTTATGCAAATACTAGTGTGAAAAACAAACCCCCAAATTACCCCAGTTCTCCCTGCCCGTGTCGAAGGAGCAGGGCTGGGTGTGCTCGCTGGCCCGAGCCCCGTGGCAGCGGAGTGTGGAGACACACAGGAGGGACACAGGTGCTGCCAGGGACCTCCAGCACCTGGCCTGACTCACACCTGTGGGATGGGGCCCTGGAAAGCCCAGCTGCCTGTTTCTGGAATGGCAGAGCTATGTCACTGACCTTGGGAGGTGCAGGATTCCTGTAATTTGTAAATCCTGCTTAGACGTTGGCTGCAGTGAGGCTGCAAACTTATACGGCACAATATGACCATGGCTAAATTATAAAAAACCGTCTTAAAACCAAAACAAACACCACAACTTTGAACTATCTCTGCTGAATGGAGCTGTGTTTTGCTAGGGAGTGAGTATTGAACTTCCTAGTTCCAGTAAAATTGGAGCCAGTAAACCTTCCTCCTATCTCTAGAAAAGATACAAATCACATTTTAATAAAAAAATAGCAGAATGATTCACAGAAATTATTTTCCTCCTCTTTCGGAAGCCATTTACAGTTGCTAAGCTCTTTCTATATATCAGTTATATTAGCTATTGAACTCCATTTTCCCTTTTTTGGGTGGATAATTTAGCAACAAGATATCCCAGTGAAAATAGGACCAAAAATATAATTGAAAATAGCAATAAAGACATTTTGCAGTTATTACAGCGATCTTTATTATTACTAAGGCCACGAAGGGTTTGGTTTTTCTTCCTTCAATAGGAAGGGCTTTATGAGGTCAGGCAGTTTTGGTAATGTGCTTTGTTTCAGAGCCCTGCTCATTCTGTAAAGTTTTTCTCATGCTGTTGATAGAACAGGTTTGCAGGTCTGGGGGAATATACTGACAGTAGAATTTTATTCCCTTGCTACTCTAGAACATTATGCCTCTCACTTCCATAGTTAGAAACTTTTTATTGAGAAAAGAATGCTCTGTCAACTTCCCAGAAGATAAAACAGATATAGGCCCAGTTGCAATTCTCTGGTTTGAGGAGAATCCAAGAAGGTTTCTCATACAAGTAATTTGTAATCAACAGGTTAGGACAATTTAGGAATAATACTTTTGTTGACCACTTTGAGTTTGGACTTCTAGCTGGAAGCACTCCCCAGTGTATTTCCCTGTGTTTTAACTTGGGTGAGTCATTTTAGGTTTGACAGTCTTCCTCTGCTGCTCCTCAGCTTTCATCTCCATCCTACACTGTGGGCTTCCCCTGGGAGCTGTAGGGTGGTGCTGGAGGTGTCTGCCCACAGCTCTCTGGGTGACCTCACCAGCAGCTCCTTGGCTCTCTCTGTAAATCGTTTTCCCCTGCAAAAAGCCACAAGAGGAAGCGGTGGAAAGGACCAGACAGCCTTCCCCCAAATTCCCAAGGCAAAAGGCTGGGCTGTGTCTAATACTTCTAACTTCAGATCTATTATTTATTTTTCTAGGATCTTTTAAGTAAAGTAAAATGTGAATGTTTGCTGTACTGTGTTAGTCTGAATTTTGTTGAATGTGGAAGTTCTGTATTTTTGCCAAATGTGCTGTGAATACTTAAAATTTGTTTTTCCCTTCTGCCTTTTGAGTGTGTTAGGGAGAGTGAGAAGACACAAGTTCATACCTTTCCATAATGTTTTTGAGTCTCTATTTCTTGTTGTTTGGAGTATGTTTTTAGAGAGAATGCAATATACTTTATTTTTGCTGCAAGCTGTTTTAACTGATTGGTCAGAGATGTTTCTGTACGCACACAAACCCATGTGTACACATGTATGTGCATGCACACACATTAACATATAAAAGCACCCTAGACTAAACTCTAAGAAACTGTTTTTCTTCTGTATTCTCTTCCTGCTTTCCTTTCTAAAATTTAGTAGCTTCAAAGCTTTTAACTGATTTTCTGCATTCTCATCAAATACAGTATTTGGCTAAGTGTTAAGGTGTCAGCTTGGCCTATTTCCTCTTCACAGAAGCATTCTTCACACCTGCAGCTTTCTTCTGTTTTTCATACGAGAAATACGTGCATCAGTCTTAAACCTTTGCCAAGTCACTGCTGACACATATTTCTGTAGCTCTTTATTTACAGTGTGGTTCTCTTTCTTGATATGAAATGTCAGCATCTGTGCTGGACAGGCTAATTTATTTGGAGAAGCTCATGACATCACTTAAAGAAAAGCTAGGCCTTCAGCTGAGAAAAAGGTTTAACATAATCCTTACCTGTTGTGATTATGCTGAAAGTAAGCTTGTTGTAATGAAAACAATATGTCATACTGAATTAAAAATTATCTCTGGTATAGGGAGGAATCTCACCACATAAAAAATTTGGCACACAATTTTTTTTTCTCTCTTCTGAGACAGAAATAAATATTGCAATAAACAGAAGACTGTTGCTTCAAGTAATAAATTGAGGTAGTTGAGTAGGAGTGCATTAAATCTATTTATGCATTTACATTTCAGTGGATCTGTTAATGCTGTTGTAGTTTTTGGCCTTTTAAATATATGATAAATAATACTTACATTTAGTGCTGCTTGACATCACCTGATCATACTGAAATCAGTTTTGTGCAAAGAAACTCATAAATGGGTCTTCTACTTGAAGAATGGTTGAAGAAACTGCCCGTACAGAGGTGCTTGTTTTGATCTGGCAAAGCTCATGGACCACATGGTACTGTCCTAATTAGTCCCTCTGGTGTGCTGCAATGCTGAGCTTGTAATACTCCATTGCTTGTAACAAAACTGTAGTGTTTAGGAGGAGGTAGGAAATACTGAATATATAATCTTCATTTGTAATTGCACCAAGCATATCAACATAATCATTCAGGAATTTACTCTTTTTTGCATGCCTTGATGGTTTTCTTCTTCTGTCAGTTGTTAATCAGCCTCTCCTAAATTCCCTTCATCTCATCATCAGGCTGCATTGACAGGGACTGGTTTAGATGTTTAATTTCTTAGGCATTATAGGGTGACAAAACGAGGTGGTAAATATGGTAGCCACTGCAGTCTTATTCCTTGTGATGGTTAAGCATGTTGTAAGAAAAACCTCCTTGAATTTCTGTAATTTGTTGGTTACTAACTTGGATTTTTAGTTTTTGCACTCTTGCTCTCTGAGTCGTGGAGGAATTGGTATTTACACTTCATGTGTGAGAGGCAGTGAGGACTGAGGTGAGCTACTGCCTGTGTAGACTTAGTGGGAAAAGGGATGCCTGAAAGATGTTTGTTGCCATGGTCTTCAGACAGTGCAAAACCACCTTTTTGGCAGCCTTTAGCAGCAGTAGCTGTCCAAGATTCTCTGACCTTGTTGCTCTCCCAAAAAGGAAAAAAAAAAAGTGCAACAGGCTTACAAATACTTTCAGTAACAATTAATTTCTGTTTTACGTCTAATTTGCATAGTAGTTCCAACACATAAAATGTTACCTTTATTTGATAAGGCCAGAGGTGCCTTATTTTGAGATGCCAGGAAACTGTATCATCATCCCTTGCCGGAAATTAAGTTTGTGTTCAGAGCAAGTTACACATTTTCTTACGGCTTATGTAAGGTCTCCTTTGAACTTGTTATGTGTGATATTTCTCAGGAGCACTGAAATGGTGTTACTTTTCAGAATGTACCATCAGACAATGCAAATACTGTCCGTTCTCAAGATCCCAGTTTATGGGAACATAATATTTCCTGAAATATGTTATTGTAAAAATTATGATCAAGCGATGACAAAAATCAGTAAAGCTAGGGGATTTTCAAAGCAGAGACAAGTCTGAAACATCTCTACATCGTCCTTCCTGTTGTGCACTGGTACAAGCTTCTGCTCAAACCTTAGGTTGAGTGTCAGTTCTAATTCTTCTGAATTTATCTGACAGATTTATCTCTGTCAACCACAGGATTTGTATGCCATCTCATACTGTAGTTTCTGATGCCTGTACTTAACTGATTTGTTTCCTATCTGCCTCGTTCATCTTTTCATTTTTGGCAAACTAGATTTATCTTGTTTTTATGATTAAATGGAAGGACTTGCTAAGGAATGAGATCTGGATCCTTTATTACATTTCAGCATTGTTCCTTGGAAACCTGATTATATCTTGCAAATTAGAGTAACATTTCAAAGGTAATAAATCCTGCATAGCTTGTTAAATACCTCATTTTTTACTTATAGATTCTTACTGAAGCAGAATAATATTATTTCAAACTTTGCCAAGTGTGAAGTGTTCTGCTGTTGCTCTGTGTTCACCAGTAACTAAGCATTTGCCATGCTAGAACAGAATTACTTTGTCTCAAGGACTTTACATTCATGATTTTATAACTGTCAGTTAAATAATAGCTTTTGCTAATAATATTTAAATATTTATCACTTCTCAAACCGTTGTGATAAAGCAAGGGAAATACTTTTCTAGACAAATTCAAATCCATGTGTGTTAAGCCTCTGTTTATCTTCAGTTTTTAACTACACTGCTGATACCGGGCTTTTGTTATTTGATGGGCTATAAAATTCAGTTTTGTGTCTGATGAGTTGAAAATGCGCAGCATATACATATATTTTGTTACTGCTGATAATTGGATTAGAGTTTTGCCACTCATGTTTGCTTTTAAGAGTTTATGGTATAGATCCATTTGCATTTATGAAGTGATTTTAATTAGTGTTTCTAACTGGGAAGTGTTCACAGTATGTGTGTGTGTTTTCTCCTCCTGTCCTGGCATCTGAATACCTTACAGCTTTACTCATGTGAGCAGCTTTCATTCATAAAGAATTCTTTGACAGTCTCTGCTCTGAGATGTTTCTTGGCATTTTTCAATACTTTTCTCTCATGAAAATCTTGTTGCTGGATGACAATGAGACACTGAAATGGAGACAGTGCAGGGAGCTAATTGACCTAGTATCAGATGCCCTTGGGCACAATGCATTTTCAGTTATCTCTAGATGAAACCTTAAAAACAAGTGTGTTGAGTTTTCTCTTCTAAAAGAATTCCTCCTCCTCCCCACCCCATTCCAGGTTTTGGCTTCTTATCATTGATAATGATGCAGCGGATCACTTTTGGAAGGTAAATCTACTGTGTGATTGCCTCTGACAGGATTTCAGTGACTGAAAAGGGCTGCTTCTTCAGCAAATCAAATTTCCAGTGATGCTTACTTGAAATATGTGCTTTTGATGGAAGCTAAAAGCAGTGATCAGGAATAATTGCACCTATAGGCAAGGAACAGGAAACCAAAGGGATGGATTAAAGGGTGCGACTAGGAAGCTAGACCAAAAAAAAAAAAAAAAAAAAAAAAAAAAAAAAAAAAAAAAAAAAAATTTGGGGAGAAAACAAGAGTGAAACTATGAGTAAATAGAGCACTTAAGCATTTCCTATAAAGGAAATTCTTGCAATGATGCAGTAGACCCCTGAGTACTTCCAAGCTGGGAGGTAGAAGCTGGGTTCATATACGTCCTGACCTGTATTACATGGGAACTTCACAGGCACCAGCTCTTTCACCTTAATTTCCACAGAGGGGACATCCTGGGGAAAGTGCTGGAGGTTTTGTGAGTGCAGTTGGCCTCCAGCATTATGACATATGGACAATCACATTCTGCTGCTTACTCACAGAAATATGGGAATACTTAATGTAACCTTTCCCTCTGGAGCTGTAGGGAGATCATGGTTGCTGAGCTGCTGCAGTCCTTCCTCTAGGTTATTGGTCCAAAGGGAGACTATTTGTGATGTAGGAACCAGAATGTCACCCCAGAATAAAACATCCCCATGCTGGGCCAGCACTAGCAAATGGAAAATTGGCTAAGTACAAAGAGGCAAGTAAACGAAGAATTATTTTTGGTCCATGGAGGGATCTAAGATAGGTTGCTCTCTGTACACAAGCAAGCTTGCATCAGTTACCAAACCAAGATGTGACAGTAGCATTTTTACAACTAAATCAGGACTTCGCAGTATCATATAGTGAAACTGAAAATTAAAATTGGGAGACATGCTGCTCCTTCAGTCCTTGGGTTTCTAAAAACAAATGTGGTTTTATTACCTTTATTTTGCAATGTAAACTTCACTCATTTGAATACACATTTTTCAAATTAGTTGTAGTTCGTGATAAGCATCTTTCTTTCAAGTATTTTAAAATGAGTGTGGTTGATGTATGGCATTGTCCTGCCACTGAGGTATACCTGGCTGGAGCAGCAGATGTATCATGTGGGTAGTCAGGACACCAGGCAGCAAACTCCTCTTGTGCAGTGTCTTTAGTAGTTGTAGGTCATGGTGGCCTAAGGTTTGCTTTAATTTATAGACGTAGGATGTGTTTCTTAGACAGGGCCATATTGGTGCCATGGGGGCTCTCTGCTCTGGTGTCCACGTATTTCCATCTCTGCTCCTGGAGAATGCCAGAGTAGGAGAAGGCTGCCTTGTCAGTTTGTTAAAGGTTCCTGGGCTTTAGCCAGGATCATCTTGCAGGTAGAATAGTTTCTATCTGCCTACTTGCCTGAAACATCTGTCCATTATATGTTATTTCAACTCAGGATGAGGTCATATTTTATTTCAGTCCTGGAGGGCTGGCCATTTCACTGTTGCTCCTTCACTTCAGGAGGGAGGTGGAGTGTGTATATTCTGTAGGCTCTCACTGTTCTCAAATTGTGTGCTGTTGGTTCATTGATAGTTGCTAATTAGAGAAGATAGGTGGAAAAACCTCATGTGTGTGTTTGAGTTCCCAAGCTTCCCTGAACCCTTGGCATATACTTCATTACCGAAACAACTGAGAGCCTGCGCTCAGAGTGATGGGATAGTGATTGTGTCAAAGCTTGTACTTGGAAAAGAAAGAAAAAAGGATTAAATGATGGGAAGAGGAAAACTCATTTCCTCCCCTTCTCCACTGTGGAATATTTTGGTTTATTTTTTTGCCAAGGTCAAAAAAATTACTCTTTTATGGACAATATTTACCTGCTTCTTTTAATCTCTATTGCATGAGATGGCTAAATACAGGAATGCACATGCAATATTAAGGTTGCTGTGAGACAAATATACGCTCTTAACTTGGCCTGATCTGGAAACAAAAGCTCTTTTGGTCAGAATCGCTATCACTTTTATGAAGTCTATAATGATTATGCCTGTGGTGTTAATGATGTTCACAGGTACCTCATGTTTCTCTTTCCATTTGGGATTAAACTGGTTCCATATAAACACATACCATATCTTGATCAATAGTGTCACTGATACATGTAAAGTAGTGCTCATTTAATGTATAATGTTAAAAATACCACTTTTTTTCTGTGAGGTTGCTTTTCTTGGTAAGCTTTTGGTTCTTAATTCATGACCATTGTGACTGAATCTGCATTTTCTCTCCAGATACTTCCCTGGGCTGTAGTTCTGTTCTGAAGAGCTGCTAGGTAATGAATGGCAGTTCATTCAGTGCTTTGCAGGGCTCAACCACCTGCTGTCAGAGTAGGTCAGAGGATAAACTGTGACTCATTCCAAGAGTTCTCCTGAACTGGTGGCCACAGTGAGTGCTGAAGTCAGTGGAGTTATGCAGCAGCTCTGGAGAGGGATTTAGCAGACAAAAACTTTATGCAATACTGACAGAAATGTGTGGAAAGCTGAGCATAAGAAATCATGGGGAATTATCCATTTCTATTTCCCCAGTAAGATCTTAACCACGATGCAAGCACCTTCTCTGAGGGGAAGAAGATCATCTTGTTATTTCAAAACTGGTTGTACTTTTCTATCTTCCATTTGACTTTTGCAGGCATAGTTAGAGTCTTTCGTGTTGCACAGAAGTCAACTCACCCCTTCTTTCCTTCAAACATGACTGTTTGAATTGCAAATATTTTGATAAGGGCTGTGTTGACAGCATTCAAAAATACTTGCTGCAAAAAATAAAATGGCTGAAGACAGAAAAAATATTAATTTCCTTGAGCTTAATTGGATAGACTACTTAGACCCTTGACTTTAATTTCTATCTTACCCTTTTTCTAAGTACTTTCCTTCTTCCTTTGTCTTTAAAAGGAGGGAACTTAGAATATGAGCATCCAAAGATGGAAGAAAAGGTATTAATATAGTGCTTTAAAATATTTTAAAGTTTTGAAAGAATACTTTAAATGGAAAAAAAATCACATCACTGATGAGTGCTTTTACTTCAGTACGTTTCCCTTGAAAAATTCCAGTGTTCTGGGTATGTTGGAATGTGTGGGTCTCCTGCTGTAATTCAGAGTGGAGTCGTTCTGCTTTCTCTTATTTGCCTTTCCTGATCTCAACAGGGTGAACCCAAAAACAATACATTGACTCATTTTCTTACTCTATTTTGCTACTACGGTGAACTAATCTTGACTCAGTACTGGACTGGGTGGAATTGACTCAGAGCAGTGTCTGACTGCTGGTCACTGGTACAGGTGATGTTTCAGGGAAATTGGAAGGTTCTCCTTTTAAACTCTCCCTGGGGGTATCTCAAGTTATTTACCAAGATTTTCAGTGAACTTAATACCTGTAAGAAATGTTTTACTGTTACTGCATGGAATCGTAGCTCTTTCAGATAGCATGGGTTGTTTTATTGTTTATAGATGTTTAGGGTAATTGGGATGTGAACTTTTATTTAGCATGTTTGATCATCAGGAAGGTGTAGAGGTCTTTAAGTAAATATTAGTATCTTCCATAATTTTCCTGTTGCTCTGAGTAGGTAACATAATCTTTAATGGCCTTTTTTTTCTTTTTTTTCTTTTTTTTTTTTTAATAGATATTTGACTCATATGTCAGGTAGCTGCAAACCAAAAATCTTATCCTGCAAACACCAAAACACACAAGAAATTTTCTCAGATAAGGATTTTTACTAGCATGGAAATTGCTGAAGTGAACGATAGTTCACTGCATGTAGTAAGAAATCCTTGAGTGGAATCATTGGCTCTTAGAAGTGTGAAGGTGTCTGACAATTAGCTTTAAAATATTTTTTATCTTTATATAAAGAATTACTTCTGTGAAAGCACTCCCATGTATCTTATCAGAGAAAGTAAGACTTCTCCAAAGTGCTCCTTTTAAAAGCTTTTCTCAGAGGTCTTACTATGCAGAATATGCCTCTCCTTGTATTTAGACCAATTTTTAGAGGCTTTGATGAGGCAGTTTAGTTGGATATGCACCACAGGAGTCTATTAAATAAAATATACTTAGATTAAAATTCCTATGATATTACCTTTAAAAAAATAATAATTTCTTCATCAGTAGGTCCTGCAGGAATAATATAAAATTGTATTACAATAATGTTTTTTCTTCCACACTGATACTTTTTTTTAAAATGACATTAGCCTAGTTTAATACTTGACACCATTTGCCTCTGTAAAGGTATCAGGTATTTAGGTTCAGCCAATTCATATTAAGAGTTATTCAGTTTCTAATGAATGCAAATATTTCTACAGATCTTTCAACAAAGCTGTAACTTTGAGCTGTAATCTCAACAACCAATTTCCTGTGCTAAATATGGGGTACTCTGTTCTGTGGAGAATCCCCTGTGCTTTGAGTGTATTTCCTTCTACTTGGCTGTAATGTGTTCATAGGAACAAGACCGAGTGTGCTTGGTGTAGAGGTTCAGCATGGTTTGGTTTCAAACT
Source organism: Sylvia atricapilla (assembly GCF_009819655.1). Lineage (NCBI taxonomy): Eukaryota > Metazoa > Chordata > Aves > Passeriformes > Sylviidae > Sylvia > Sylvia atricapilla. Next base: position 95,231,107 of record NC_089141.1, read on the forward strand.
CTGGATTTGGGCAACCTTGCCACATTTCATCTGTGACAACCTGGAACCAGTGGTGCCTCACTGTAATTAGCAGCTCATCAGTGACTTGGATGATGGGGTAGATGTCTCCTCAGCAGGTTCACTGAGGGCACAAAGCTGTGAGGAGTGGCTGATAGCCCAGAGTGCTGTGCAGCCCTTCAGAAGGATCTCGACAGTGTGGAGAGATGGGCAGGGAAGAACTGCCTGAAATTCAGCAAAGGCAGGGTCCTGCACCTGGGGAGGAACAATCCCCTGCACCAGAACAGGGTAGAGACCAAGCTGTAAAGCAGCTCTGTGGAGAAGGACCTGTGGGTCCTGGTGAGCACCAAGATGTCCATGAGCCAGCAGCCTGCCCTTGTGGCCAGGAAGTCCAGTGGGACTCTGGGGGACATTAGGAGGAGCATTGCCAGCAGGGGGGTGATCCTGCCCCTCTGCTCAGCCCTGGAGTGGCACATCTGGAGTGCTGTGTCCAGTTCCGAGCTCCTCAGGGCAGGAGAGACATGGAGCTCCTGGAGCAGGTCCAATGGAGGGCCACAAAGATGATTAAGGGGCTGGAGCCTCTTAGGAGGAAAGGCTGAGGAGTTGGACCTATTCAGCCTTGAGGAGAGAAAATTGAGAGGGGGCCTAAATAATGTCTATCAGTATCTGCAGGGAGGTGTCAAAAGGACAAAGCCAGGCTCTGCTTGGTGTGCCCAGCAGTAGGACAAGAAGCAATGGGCAGAATCTGATGCACAGAAAGTTCCACCTGAACATGAGGAAGAACTTCTTTACTGTGCAAGTGACCAAACACTGAAATAAGTTGCCCAGAGAGGTTTGAAGTCTCCCTCATGGGAGATATTGAAGAACCATCTGAACACAATCCTGTTGGATCAGATGTCCCTACCAGTGGTCCCTTCCAACCTTACCCATTCTGTGATTAATTTACTTGATAACACATTCCACTAGGATGTCATGTCCTAAAAATGATGGGAGATCTAGCTGATAGTCCACTGCTGAGTGTCTGACTGGCCAGATGGTTGCTTTGTGTGGAGAACTTCAGTGGGTCTTTGTGGAATGAGTAGTATTTGGAAATTTTAATTGCTATGCTGCTGCTTTGATGCAAAATTCAAGAGAGGAAACTCAAGGAAGTAATTTTGGTCTTGTGTGTTTTGCTTTTGATTTTCTGAATATATTTAAGTTTACTGTAAATTTATCAAAGTTAGGAAACTCAGGCTAAAAGCATTACTGAAGTCATGCCCTTAGCAAACCTGGTAAAATACCACTCATAAAATTTTTGAGTGCTCCTCCTGTAGTTTCTTTCTTCCTTTTTACGGCTGTTAACTACACTGTGTGGTTCTGGTTTGCAGGTTATTAGCCCACCTGACATCTGCATATGCTGAGACCTTATCCTGTGTCAAATCTATACTTTCATATATATATATATACACACACATTGCATTTACTAAATGCGTTAATTGCACGATACTTTTCAGTGTTAGAAAGGAGTGTGCTATAGATAAACGTATGTTTAGGAGCTTTAGATTCCCTGGATTTGAAGGGCATTAAGCTGGCTAATGTAGGCATAGGCTCTGTGTTTGGCTTATGCCTTTTTTTTTTTTTTTTTTTATTATTTCAACATAAAGATTAAAAAGTAAAGTTGAGAGGTTAGTCAGACAGAATGAGTGGGACCTAGTGACTAGAAATGGAAGTGTTGATGAGAATTTGTCCAAGTGTGTTGTGGTTTGAAAAACCTCTTTCATGCTAACATCAAAAACACTGCTCAGATAGAGATAATTCAGTGTTCTTGAGACATTAATTGAAAGATCAAGCACCATAAGGCAGCAATGCAAACTTCCTTAATGTAGTCTCATAGCAGTATATTATCCCCGGCCAGTAAAAGTAATTTACTGTAAATCACTGTTGTTCTTGTCCTTCCTTGATAACACCATATCACACTGTCAGTTTGAAACGCTGCCTGCTCATTTTTGTTTGCAAACTGCAATGCTTCTTTTTTTGTACATTTATATACAGATTTCAGTGTCTGTTTGTACACATGCAAACTATATGTATGCCTTCTTTGCAAATGTATCTTGACACATGTATTTTCCAATACATTTGGAAAATGAAGTATGAGTGGATATTACTGGTAGGACTTTATAAGAGGTACTTACATTTGTGTTCAAATAGAAGTAAATTTTGAATTATTCTGGGTTCTGCTTGTTTTCTGAATGGAGATTCCATATTAGAACTAAAAAGTACACTTCTGTTGTATAGATACTGAAATTTTGATTTATAAAGAAAACTTACATAGATCCCAACTGTGAACACCAGGAAATAGTTGTCCTGGTTTTCAGATTACTTACTTTTTGTCAGTATAAGTCAAGCATGCACTCAGTCGTAAGTGTGTGTATTTTATATTCCAGGTGTCATAGACTGGGAACCTCACCGGAATTGTGCCTGATATATATCTGCAGTTTCAGGGAAGCATAACCTTTTCCATTATTTAAGACCAAAGGGCCAAACTGATACATTGAGATCCTGCTAATGAGCACAGAGGACAGAAAACCATCTTTGCAAGCTGAGACTTGCACTAATGCAGTTTAATAAAATGCTGAGTGGTACTGCAGTTTTATATGAGGTGGGTCATGGTCACACCCATCTCATACATATTCATACTCATCTCCCTTGGGAGAACTGGATGCAGGATGGATATTTGTCCCTTCTGTTGTAAAATAAAACTTAAGCCAGCATGGACAGGTTTTCCCCTCACTTCTGGGCAGTGATGTAGCTGTGAAGAGTATCTACCTCTTCCTGTAGCTGACTCAGCTCAGCTGGCCAGCAGTAAGGTGCTGGGTCATGCCAATCCAGTTGTTTCTGGTCCATACCTTCCTTCAGTGATGCGTGAAAGTGCTCTAAAAACATAAATATCTAGAAGGCACATATTTCATCTGTGGAAGCGATGTAGTGAGTTGTCTACAGATTTCTCTGAGGTAGTGCACAGCTGCAGTATTTCATTTTATTGACATTTAATTCTACACCATGGGCAATCAGCAGAAGTTATCCTGTCTGCCTTAGTTATTTGTGATCTTTTTCCAGTACCAGCAGTGGGTTAATCTGTGTAGTTGGATCTAAACAGGAAATGGTTAAGGTATATATGTGATAATGAGTGAAAAAGAGAAACCAAGTTTGAGTGTAGCTACGATATTTATGTTCTGAGAAGGTAGTGTTCTGCTTGACTAGAATGCTTGCTTTATTTATAGAAAAAAACTCCCATGTCCTTGGCTCACAGGACAGTTCTGACTCTGCTAGTTGCTTGGTAGAAAAAGTACTTTTTGGAATGCCACTGCAAAACATTTATGGCATTTCTTGGCAATTAAGAGATCCTGAGCATTATGGGAAAGGAGGTCTTGTTTTGTCTAGTTCTAGTAATGATCATGTTTTGGGTAAACTTTCCACAAAGATAGGTTTTTCTTGAGAGCATTTGATTGCGAGAGTGGAACTAACACTATGATGTGAGTAGCTACAATGTACTGACTTGTGTAGGGACCACTAAGCTGTTTGGTACCAGCCGCTTTGTCCATCATGATTCTTTAAATTTGTGCGTCTGCATTTTTAATTTTTTTATGCCTTTTTCTTTTGAAACCAGGAGACTGTCACTTCCAGTATGATGTAAACTTTTGAACAAACAGAGCATTTGAATTATAAACTCAGAATCCTGAAAATGTTTTTCAGGAGAATGTATCAGTGTTGATGTGAGCTTCTGTAGATGTGGTTATCACTGAGCAGCTTTTGCTCTGGCAGCTAAGAGCAAGTATGTGTGAGAGGAGGTGGCCTAGCACCTAGTGGCTTGTCTGGATGGAATTGCCTCAAAAAGGCAGTTTGAGTGCAGGCTGAGGACGTAGAGACAAAGTGGGTGGAGATTTGTCCTTTCTGAGTATCTTCTGTGTGGCTCCTCAGCAGGCTGATGTAATTACATTGTAGACAAGTGGCCATGTAGGACCATCCATTTAGAAATCAGTTTTGAGTGCAAGCACGGGCATTTGGTGTGGAGTATCAGGCAAGTTTGTTACTGTGCACTGTGTAGTTCATCTGCTTGCTGCTGGAGTTCAGGGGTGTATACTTCAGATTAAGAATCTGAAGGTGTCAGTTGCTAATTCAGCTCTGCAAGCCCTCAGTGCCTTGTCTGAGACAGGTCACACTTATCTCAATATGCAAATATCTAAAATGAGAAGAACATCTGTTAATATCATAGGAGGTTGTGTAGATGATTTAATGTTTGTAGCAGTCTGAATTAGGTAAAGTGCTGTGATAATGCCGCTAAGATGGCTCTAAGCCACCAGTATGAAGCTGCTGTGAAAGAGTCTAATGTGCTTCTGTGATGCATTAGACATGATGTTTTGGAGAGAGAGGGAGAAATGCTAGTAGCATTTTGTAAAGCCTTCCTGAGACCTCATTTGTAATACTGTGTCCGATGATCCTCTGCAGTGAACAGAAAGATGGAATTAGATTGGAGCAGGTGCAAAGACAGTTTAATAAGCTGCACAGGAGATTTATTCTGGAATGACAGTAGAAAGTTAAGTTATGAGCTGAGTCTTTGGATTTGAAGTATTGAGGTCTCCAAGGGGTCTGAAGGGAGACTATAACTGTTTGTTTTGATTATATTTATTTGGCACTAACAACATGCTTCAGTCTTTCCAGTGGTTGCTAGTGGGTAAGAGAAGCGTGCTTTTTCTGCTCTTCTTCCAAACCCTTTAATAACCCTTTAATAACAGTGTATTTTACTTGTCCCCTGTTCTAGCCTCCACCTTCTAACATTCATCACAGAACCAATTACTAGATCTGGGATCAGGAATGAATGGGTCCCCTCAGGAAAGAGAAGGATAGATATTTTTATTCCTTTTTTTGTTGTGTTAAATATGGTCCACTTATTGTGATCATTTAGAAGTTTCTAGTTAGCAATTACTAAAAACATGCAACTATTGCAAAGACATAGAAAATAGCAAGTTGTAAAGCTTTAGTATAATTGTAGCCTTTCCTATAGTTGTTTTGCCTTTTGTAAAGTATTGAGAAGCATTTTGTGGGGTTTAGCACATGTAGAGCAATACACAATGGAAACTGCAGAACTGAACATTCATCGTGTGGTTGCTTGCAGTTGCACGTTCATCCCGAAAGGATCGTCCCGTGTCTCTGAACTGTGCTGAGGCACAGTGAACTGCTGGCTTGGTGATCCAGAGGAGATGTAGCATTTTTTCTGCTACTCATACTTTACTGTTTGGCGCAGAGAAGTTTTTCAGTCATTTGTCACCTCCTGTAGCCCAGAACTGTTCTCAGTAAGTGATGTCTTGCAGTTCAGTTATCACTCTGCCTTTGCGTTTTTGGCATTTCTGTGAGAAAGCAGACTTGCAGGGAAATCAGCGTATCATCAATGACCTCACATTCAGGGGAGGAACTACAGAAGCAGGATGAGATGTGAAATTCTTTCAAAAGCTCTAAATTTGGTGTTGAATTAAGTAACCAGAATGTGGGCAGGAAGCAAAGAATGATAAAAAGAAGTGCTTCCATTAGGTTGACTCGGTTTTTCAGAAAGCTGTGCAGCCTGAGAGGAGCATTGTGTCTATAACATATTCATGGCATAGCTGCTTCCTGGTAAGTGTGCAACAGGAGGAAGTGTTTTTCTTAAATTAGTAAGTGAAAAAGTGGCTGATAAAGGATGGCCACAGCTTTCTAGATTTTATTCCAGACAGGATTTAAAGAGAAAGTAAGATATAACATCGTGATGTTGATAGGCCTAGGCCACCACCTACATTCAGTTGACTGTGAAAAAGCTGTATGCTTTATGTGACTATTGTTACTTAAAAAAAATCTTAGGGAATGGCTATAATGTAAGCCTGGATGTTTGTAATATATCTGTTAGGCAATGGTGCACTCTCAAGGAAGAGAACTAGTAAAATAGGATATTGTTCCTGCTTCTAGTAGCAACTTGCCCTGTGATTGTACACATATTTCAAAACAAGACAAGTAACTTCAGTAGTTCATTAATGTTATAATTCAGGCTAGTTGAATGTCACTTTTAATTTTTACCGTAAAAAAGCAATAGCTCCCATTTAGGATGAATTCTCTTTCAAAAATGGACTGTACTTCTACTTGGCTGACTAAATGTAATAGCAAATCCTTCAAAAATTCTGGGCATAACATTTACATTAAACTGTTAAAATGGATCTGACTTATAATTTACTTTGAAATCAAACACAAAAAAATGTGCTAGGAATTATGAAGGATTATTAATTGAAGGGACTTATACTGTGGTAAATTTCTTTCCTTTCAACACCTTGCAGATCATCAGCCTGAGTGGAAGAATGCAGTGAAACCTTTCATGGACAATTGTGTGACAGCAACTGCACTGTTTATATTTAAACATCTCTATTACTTTCTAGCAATGCCCTTCACAATGAATTCCTGTAATTAGTGGTTCCTCAAAGTATCAGCACCTCCTCTCTCCATCAGCTCTCTGTAGTGTGAAAGTCAAGGATCACAGAAATGTTAACTGTATTGGCTTTAGGCTGTATAAAGTATAATCCCAGATCACTTGTTTGCTGGAATGTTCTAGGACTTGCCTGTGTGACCAAGTTAACTAGCACCAGCCAGACTACAACAGCTATAGTGATGATGCTAAAATCCCCTTGTTCTAGAAAGAGAGGTGTTTTGAGGTGAGCTGGGATTCTTTTGGATGAAGATTTTTAAGCAAAAAACCTTTTTATTGCCAAACCCTCCCCACCAGACCCTTTCATGGAAGATTTAAACTAGTTCATTGTATGATTACACTGGTAAATTTTCCATGTCAGGAATCCATTAGATGGTACGAATCATTCTTTTCCTTCTTCTTTCAGTCTGTGGGGAGACACAGACACATTTGATTGTGATGAGGTGGGGAAAGGGGTGATTCTTGTCTTCATACTTGTGTTTTTTGGGGGGGAAGCGATGGACCTTATTTTGTAAATTATTCTCTTCACCTTTCTGGCAAGGACATATGTGTGGGTGAACTAAGTGTATTTTTCATGTCACTGGTGATGGAAACTAGAATATAAACATCATGGTACAAGGGATGCCAGGAACTTGTGAGGGAGGGGAAAAAAAAGCAGAGTAGAAAGATTTCCTAAAATAAAAAGAGGCAAATACTTACAGTTGTTCTACAGCTTTTTGATCAGTTTACCAGTGATTTTTTTGTATTTTGAGGGGTTTCATATGTGTATGTGTTGAGTTTTTTAATTCTTTATTTAATTTAAAATCAATCGACTACTATTAGCTGTGTTATTAATTTCCTGTTATCCTAGCTAGTAAACCCATTTTAAAATACTGATTAATAGGATACTCAAAGTGCCAACTTTGGAGTAATGCCTCAGATCACAAGTGATAATTTGCTTTTGTATAAGTTGTCGTCATTGCATTAGTTAGGTTCTGAAGCCCAGTTCCCAGAGCATGATTCATATTGACTGTCCTCCTTTCTCCATGGGAAGTGACAGTGGTGACTTTCCTGGGTCAGGCAATACTGGAGATTTCTGCCCTCAACACCAGCAGGAAGTGGGAGAACAAGCGGTTGTATGAATTAAACATATTCATGTGACTGTTTAAGATCTCTTCAGAAGAAATAAGAATAAGGACCATCTTACATTATCCTAACACATACCTTTCAATGTTGAGTGCTTATCAGCGAGATCCAACTATTTTGAACATTTTTATTTCCCTGTTGCATTTGGGATCAAATAAAGGTAAGTAAATACTACTTTCAGCATTAAAGTGTACTTAAAGTGTGGCTCAACAGAGGAATGAGTGACTTATTTGTAAATACTGTATTCATTAATGATACTGCATTTATACTTAATTTTTATGTGTTGGACACACAAAAAGGTTGTTGGAAGGTTATGTTGTTGTAGTGTACCTAAATATTTTGATAATTTGCTATTTAAATATTAAAACATAACTAATCTATGGGATTTTTTCAGTTAAATCAGGGAGATATATATTTTCTTTTTAGATTCAATGTCAGAAGAGTCAACATATAATAGAAATTTCTCTTCAGCAAAAAACTTTTGGTACTGAATCATTCATCTGTACTCATTTAGTAAAGTATGCTCTCATTAAATGGCCACAGTAGCAGTAATACAGTAGTAGCATAGGAGGGATCTGTCCCATAATCCAGGAGTGCATCCCAGGCTGGTATCTACCCACCTGGGAAGCAGCTCCATGGAAAGGGACATGGGTGTCCTGGTGGATAGCAAGTTCCGTGTGAGAGAACAGTGTGCTGCTGTGGCCAGGAAAGCCAGTGGGATGCTGGGCTGCATCAGCAAGGGAGTCACCAGCAGAGATAAGTTAAAGGTCATTGTCCCCACTCTGCTCAGTGCTTGCCTGGCCACACCTGGAGTGCTGTGTTCACCTGTGGTCCTTGCTGTGCAAAAACATGTGGACAGGCTGGAGAGGGTCCAGAGAAGGGGCACAAAGATGATCAAAGGACTGGGAACCTGTCATGTGAGGAAAGGCTGAGAGAATGGAGTTTGTCCAGTCTTGTGCAGAGAAGGCTTAGTGGCCTCAAAGATGGTGGAGACTTCCTTTTTACAAGTCCCATGGAAAAGATGAAGGGTAATGCTTAAAAATTATTCTTGGTGAGATGCTGATTGAACACGAGGAAAATTTTTCACAATGGGAACAATCAGCTGTTGGAATAATATCCCCAGGGAAGCTGTGGATTCCTCAGCATGGACACTTCTAAGATTTGGCTGGACAGGGTGCTGGGCCATCTTACATAGACTGTGCTTTTTGCCATGGAAGGTTGGATCAGACGATTCAAGAGGTCACTTCCAACCTGGTATTTTATGATTTTATAAAATCACCTTAAATCCAGCCGGAGCGTTCTTAACCCACCCACACACCAAAGGCAGGGAAGTTTGAGACAAAATAGGAAGATGTCTTTGGTTAGCTCATACTTTCTGGCAAAAATAGATGAAGGTATGCTACAATCTACTTTCTTCTGTAGAATAAAGATAAGAACACTTATCTTTGGTAAATAGTGCCAAGAAAGCCCTCTTTTTAATTAAAACCCCTTTTTTCCCCTCCCCCACAGTACTTAATATATTTGACTAAATCAAGGGCTGTTTTCTCTTGGGAAAAAATGGTTTTAAAAAGTATGAATAACTTGCTGTTAACTGAGATGGAGATTGAGTTTAGGTTGAGACTTAGACTCCAAGTGACTTTATTTTGGTTCATTGTAGAAGGATTTTGTTTTTAAATTTAAATGAGTGGATGCTGTTAATCTAACAGCAAGACAGAAGTAGCTATAGTTCACAAAGCCTTCATACAGCTGCCTCGACATCGATAAATATATAGGTGTCTGTAGTGAAGTATTTAAATGCCTAAAATTCTATTTCTGCACTGCTGGTTTGGCTTTTCTTCTGCCCCAGTTCTTCTGGGATCTTGAAATTAAGTGTTCCTGCTCATTAGCCCTTGTACAGATCTCTTTAACACCCATCATTAGAAGTGAGTTCTGCACAAAGCGTAGCAGCCGTGGCTATGGCATGCTAATCACAAAGACTGCGTAGGAACCAGGAAAACACGTGGAGTGAGTTGTTGAGAAGAAATTTGGAGACTGCCAGGCCAAGAGGGAAGCACAGGAAGTGAGTGGGGGAGTAAAGAAATGGGAAAAACATTGGAAGGTGAAAAGTGATACGGAAAAATGAACAGGTCTGGGAAGGGTGCAGAAAGCTGAGAGATTAAAAGGCATGCTAGTATAGGAGAGCTGGGAGCTAATGGGACTCTGGTTGTGGCGTGGGAGCAATATATCGGATAATGAAGTTGTTGAGAATGAAGTGGCCACTGAAAAGAGGCAGGGAGGCAGGACTGGGATTCCCAAATAGGAAACTGAGCCTAAAGACAAGAGTGGATATGGATAGGGACACTGGCACATGTCCACAGGATTGGCAATAATAAGGTTTGGATGGTAAGTGGCCAGGTTTTGAGGGACACTGAATATATCTGTGTTGAGCAAGATGGAGCTTCTCCTTTCCCATGGCAACTGTCTTAAAAAAAACAAGTTCAGAAAGCTGCCTTGAGTAAAGAGGTACAAAGAGCAAGTCCTGCAGAGCTGGGAAGGTGCAGAATTAAGATTGTCTAAAGTATGTTAACTGAGCTTCCCTGGACATTTGCATTATGATACAGTTTTAAATTCTATGATCTCAGAATTGTATGGTCTTTCCAAGTGGAACAGATGTATATGAAGACTGCAGCAAAGAAGGACAGGTCTCTGGAAATGTGCTTTTATTTGTTGTAGAAACCCTAAGACAGATAGTGAATGGGGCAGCTCACAAGTGAGGGGAGACTTGTGTCACCTTAACTAGGAAACTAGGTGGATACAGCTTCTCCCGAAAATTAGTTAAGGTATAATAGAAAGCTAAATTCTCTGAAAAATGAGTTTGAGGAACTTGGTTGAACAGAAAAGTTTGTAATGCTCCTAAGTTTTCTTATCTATGGGATCATATGACACCCCTGGCAGGGATCTATTGTTACCTGACAGCACCAAAGGGGAGCTCTGTCCGAGAATGGGCGTTTCTGTCTTCAGAGTGCTGTTCTGGAACAGCACAGGATAACCTGGAGCAGTGAGTGCGTAGAGTTGTGTTGTGACCATATAGAATGCAGCCACTGGGTATATTTACTACTGTCTTCTAGCTGCTGCATTCACTTGGGGGAAAAAAAAAAAAAAAAGAAAGAAAAAAAAACTTCTGAAGAGCTTACCTTAAAAATTTGTTAGTTTCCACATCATTGGATACCTGTCTTATATAGGGATTTTATTTAGGATGTTGATGTTTATATATAGCTTGTTGACTTCTGTTTCTTTAAATGGCATGCTTTCCATACATTTATTCTGGAAATGATGTGCAAAAAGCCTGGGAAAATCTAGGAAGTATGGCTATAGTGAGTTTTTTAATTTCCGTTGACTTCTGGTTAAATCTTCTTTGAAAAATTGCACCTTGCTTAATTTTCCAATTAGATATTTACGTGCATAATGGAGAAGATGAAAAATTATTTTCTTTTGATCTGATGTAATTGGAGCTATATTTTAGGGGAACTAATTCAATCTTATCTGATTATATCCTGACCATGGTCAAAAGTAAGGCTGCAATTGCTATTTGAGGAGACTGGTTACAGAGGTTGTGTCAAATCAAATACATTGCTTTTCTACTCTGTTACTCTTAAATGGACTGCTCTAAATTAGATGGTCTAATTCTGGAAAATTTGAATACGTGCAGGTGGACTTTTGTGTCAGCAAAGCCACACTTATTTAATTGGAGCTCCATATGTCTGCAAAAATTGGTTCCATATGGTTGAATGGCACATTTTTAAAATGTTTCTTTAATTCATACTATTTCCAGGAGAAAGAATAACTGTATTTTTTGAGTTCCTTAACTGAGTGGCAGTGCACCTGTACACGAACCTTCTTTCAATTTTTAAAGCAGTAATTGAATATGTAGGATTTGCTTGTCACATATTAACAGCTTTAAGGTAACTTAAATATGTGGCTAACAAAGGCTTAACTGTGTGCTCTCTGTTTGTACTCCTAAAAACAAGTGATGAAAAATACCTAAATCATGCAATCCCATCAGGTTGAATTTACATGAGTTTTCTTACAGAAAACTCTTTCATTTAGGGTCATGGTAAATCTATATGTATATATATGCTGGTCAAATAAAACCCAGGGTTTTTTACATGGGGAAAACAGCTTTGAGTTTGCTTTTGTTAACTCCTTTGATGGGAAATAATCCTGTGAGAAAAGCTGGGTATAAGAATTTTTAAATCGGGGCCATAAAAGTTGATATTATCAAGAGATAAACTTATGAGGAGTAATGTTAATTAATTTTTTTTTTAATTGTGCACAGGTACCTAAGGATAAAACTGGCCTGAAGGGAAAATCTGGGGGAAACTGGGGACCTTGATTGTTCTTGCACCTGAGTAAGTGAATACTTAGTGGAAATCAGCTTTACAAAATGTTAAAACTGAAATATATTTCAGCATCTCCATGCCTAATTGCAGTTGTAACTTTAGACAATTCTTTGGCTCTTGAATTGACAGAGACCAGAAGTAGTAGGGCTACCTGCAAGGGAGTGAATGTGGTACAGAGCCTTCAGTGCTTTGTGATGTTTTCTTTTTATTGCTATCCTGGGAGTTTTCACAGAATGAAACATAGCTTATAAGCAGGATTTCTTGGTATTTTGATGTTTTGCTTTTTCAGTTACTTATCTTAAGACTAATGTCTGAGTTTCTTAAAGCTTAACTTGGTCTTGCTGGTTTATAATCATAGTAAGGCACTGAGACTCAGCAGAACTGAAGGTCAAGCCAGGTTAAATATGAGGTCATCAGAGGGTGAAGGCTGAGAAGATCACCTTGTGGAAGCTTGTCCTGGAAAGAATCAATGCTCATTTCATGAGTGGGTTTTTTTGAGACAAAAACTATTGTCTTGGTTGGGGTATTCTTTCACTGAAACAGGACAGGGACAGCTTTTCTTCATCAGCTTGGATGGGACATGTGGTAGACATTCCTTGGCATCTGGAGGCCCCCAGTCCCAACCCCAGCCTACATAGTTTTCTGAAAGGCAGGAACAGTATTTTCCATTTATCCACATAGCTTTCTTTCCTGGCAACCCAAGCACTATTCTGGTTGCTTAAAAAAATTGTATGTCAAAAGGGTACATTGATGTGTTACTTATTATTTAATGCATTTATTTAGTCATACATATTAATATATGAAATGTCTGTAATATTAATGAGCAGATAAATTTTTTATAACATGAAACTTCTTTTTACTGGTAACATATTTTTAAAAATGGGCAAGTTAATTGAGTTTTCGGAAACAATCGCTAGAGCTAGAGCCTTTCTTCCTGATGGCATTTCTCATGCTAAAAGAATTATCTTTGGTTTTAGAAAGCTTTACTAAGCTGAATACCCTTACTGGTATCTACATTAAATTTTGAAAACAATAGTTACCAGCTGAAAGTCTCTCAATTTAATCTGGTCTAAACTTGTTACCAGAGCTGTTTATTCCAAACCTCTGCCGTGGTTTATTCATATTCTTGTACTTAATGCAGGAATTTATAAATTGACATCCAATACATCTCTTCATTAAAAAGTGTATTTCATTTTGCTAGAGTACTTACTGTGTTGATCCCTGCAGTAGAGTAGTAGACAAAAATGTCTCTCATTTCTTTCGATATTAAAGAGAATTAAATACATAACCTAAAATCTGCCAGGCTTTGTGAGCTACACATGAAAGACTTTTAATTCATTAAGAAATACATCATGGTAGCATTTAGCATTATCATTCTTTGATTTGTAAGTTAGGTACTGAATTACAAATAGTGCCTGAGACTGTGTTTTAAGTAACCGGTTGCTTTCCTGTGCATTAGCAGTTCTCATTGAAGTTCTGGTTCCTTGTCTTGCACTTGCTGCGTATGGTTTTAGGAATTGGGTCTGTGGACTAGCAAACAGGTGTAAGGTTTATTAAAGAAGAGAAGTTCAGTGTTCTTAAATGATAGTGGCATGTTTTGAAATCACAGTTGGCTCAACAGCTCTGTTTTAAATCCATCAGGGACCTTTGAGAGAGGTTTTTGCCTTGTTTCTTTTAACTTCCATACTAACATGAAGCAAATGTTTTCATTTATTTCCTGTGTTATCAGTCCTAGTCTGCATATTTTAGTCTATTGCTTTTGACAGTGATGAAAGGCAGCTATTTCCCAACCTTCTGTATTTTGGGTGCTACATAAGCTCTGAGCTGTTCAGTTTGGGAATATTTTCTTCCCCTGATTTGTTCCCGTTTCCTCATTTGAAATTCCAGCACTAGAAATTCCAGATGCCATTGCAATCTTTGTGGAATTGTCATTCAGATTTTGTGCCTGTGTACATGAGACAGAAGCTTGCCCATACAAAAGAAAGGCATCCATTCTGTCAGACTGGAGAACTTGTAGTAGTATAGTGACAAACATACCATGTCAGTGTTATGTTACTTTGTACTTGAAAATTGTCCTTAATTGTTGTCTAATAAGGTAGAAGTCAAGAACTAGTGAACTAAGAAATGGAGATAATCCAGTTGAATTGTGTAGTGTGTTCCTTCATGAATATAGGATTGATCCCTAGGTGTTTTACCCAGTTTATTATTTGCCAGTTACTGTAGTTACTGCATCACCTACAGATTTTCTCATTCAGACTTGAAATTGAGTGCCTTGGGGCAAGATTTTCTCTGTTAAACATGAAAATGAGCTGGCCTTGGTTTTGAGAGCATCCTGTGTGTGGCAGTTCTTGTGCCTGCTATTCCAGAAAGATCAATGGGCTTTGTGCAAATCTGCATCAGGGAGTGAAGCAAGATAAATGTATCTGTGATGTAACTCTTGCTCTGCTGCCGTTTGTTCTTTTCCAGGGATTGGTGTTAGTCAGTGCCAATTTAGAGGCTGAGGTGAAGCCAACTGGTGCTGTTGCTGTAGCCTGTTGATACTGTAGGATGAAGCTTTTCAACTTCTTCTAGCAGTTAAATTCACAGAGATTGCTATTATTTTTGTAAATCAGAGTGTATGGTTTCTGACAGCTTTTAAAGATGTCATATGCTCTGCTGTTTATAGTGTAGAAGTCTCTGGGGATTTAAAACTCTCCCTCTACAGTATCTCTCTCGCAGAGATCAATTAAGTTTCTAATTAAAGTTTTATCAACATAGCATCTATTGAAATCCTAAAAATGTTGATGTTTGTTGAGACAAATATAGGAGTTTTTCTAATCTCATGAGAATATTTTTGTTTAGGGTTGTTGGAGTTTTTTTATATTTTTTAGTGTTTCTTTGTTGTTCACAAAGTGGTGTTTGAATAATGGAAAGCTTCAGTAGCTGAAAATTTTAATGAAAAGGAGCCAAACAAATATATTCAAACATTTTTATTGACTAAAATAGCTTGTTCTCAGCTAGCAAAACTGTAGTTGTAATCCTTCCCCATTCTTTCCTGTCTTTGAAAGATTACTTGTTTTGATCAGACCTAAAATGTTGATGACATCTCTTTGTTTCACCTGAAGCTTTTCTTTGGTGTTTGGAAAATTGTATATCACTACATTTGAAAAGTAGCAAAGTCCTGTGGTTGGCCTCAGCGTTAAAATACATAGTCAGTTTTGCTTTATGAGGCTGTAAACCAGGTAATTCATCACTACTGATTACCTGGAAGTAGATGTGGGCTTTTAAAGAGCAGTATGTTATATTACAAATTCCTTGGGAGGAGGAGTGTTTGTTTTTAGGAATTCCTGGAGAGTGGAAGCCTATTAGGATGGTATTGTATGTGTAATAAATCATGTACTTGGCCTAGGTTGGGTTTTTTTCCTTTTTCTTTTAAGGTCTAAGACTATTTAAACATTCTGTCATAATCATAAGTAGTATCCTCTCTGCAAACAAGGAAGAAAAGGGAAAGCTTTTTTTTTTTTTTACTTTTGCAGTGTAATATTCTCAGTATCTATATAAATAAATGATAGTGTGTGGCATGATTCACATGAATAGCAATGCAGCTGTATTGCTGCTGTCTGCCCAAATAACAAGAAATGAGAGGGAAAGAGGAGGTGATGGGGGGGATATGAATCGGAGAGGAGCATTGCGGTACGAATAAATTGACACTGTGGTTTTACTGGGGGGGGGGGGCACACTCATTACAGGATGCTTCATCTGTTTACTGCTTCCCATATTTAGAAAGCATCTTTAGTGATCCTTTTTGCAAACAGCTCATGCAGTAACTGGCAAAACAGAAGCAATTAGTGGTGTAATCTCAAAGGGAATCTCAAGCTTCACTTTAAGTGCAATGATTAAATCCACTAGAATGATAACCATTGCTGCCAAGAACTCCTGTAATTGGTCACTAATGTATTTTGTTGTAGCAGTCGATAACTGCTGCATTTCATGCACGTAATTAGTAATGCATACACGTTTGGTCAGTAAAATTGAAAATCCTGATAACCGAGGGTAGAGGGGGTGGAAGGAGCACAGAGCTGAAGAACTGAAATACTGCTCTGTTGATAGTACCTAACTAGAACTGTGTGCTTCAACAAAACAAGTGTCCTACTGTGCTGGAATACAAATGGGCTGTCTGTGGCAGGATATAGCAAAGACATTTGGCAGAGAGGGATTTGAAAGCTTCTGGCATAATGTAATTGAATTGGCCATTTCTTTAAAGATACAGCAAATTGTTTGCTGCAGCATTCATCATCATAAGGAAGGTCAGACAGCTTGCCAAACATATGATATTCATAATAAAAAGTAAAACGGTGACGCTTATATTTAAACACAAATCATGTTATCATGTTTGTAAAAGCTGCAGAAATGAATGGGAATATTTTTGGTGGTGCTGAGCATTAGTAATCTTAGTAAGACTGTAATTCAAGAAGGGGACAGCTTCTAAGCAGAGGAAAGATCCACAGGGAAATTCAGCTACTGAGCAACATATGATCCCCCTGATTTGAAAGGGTAGTAGGTGTTTTGGTAGGATTATTGCTGACTCTCTTCTGATCACTTAAGGGAAGATAAGCTTTTATGATCCTGTTTTTTGCCTTTTAAGAAAACAAAGGGAAAAATAACAAGAAGGACTCAAGTCTTTAAAAAGAGACAAAATTTGAACAAAGCGTTGCTGGGGGTTTTTTTGTTAGTCAGTTACGCTGTGACAAAATGAGATGATGCAACAACCTGTGGCCTATCTGAAATGTTATATGAAATGCTCTGTATTGGTACGCTGGGAAACCCCTCTCGAGTCACATCCAGAGCACTGAACGTAAATTGCCTGGTGACAGGGCCTTTGGGCCGTGCAGTGATGCCTCTGCAAATGAGTAGCTGTTGGCTTTTAAGTTCTAACACATTCAGAAGACTGGCATTTTGATTTCTTGCACCACTGCACCACTGATAGGGTTGGAAATGGGAATCAAAATAATTAGATTGGATATATAGATCCCAGTAAACCAGCCAAGAAAGCGGCTGGGCTGGGGAGGGCTGCTCTGAATTCTAAAATGTGCCAGTGCTGTTTTTATGAGAGCGTGAGGATGGAAGGAGTAAACTAGAGTGCAGATGCTCACCATTTATATTCAAAGCATGTAATAAAATAATTGAATGTATGCTTCCTTCTATTAAAGCCTGTTAAAATCAGTAATAAAGTACATTACTGTTGTATTAAAAAGGGAGCACAAATTTTCAGGTAATACATCTTAGTTGTATGCAGAGTGTACAGATAAGCAGACTGCAAAGTGGTTTTTTACATTATCCAAGGCATTCCTCCTTCTGATACAGGACTGTTCTCATCAGTTCATTTTCTGTTGCTTAGTCCGGCAGTATCTTTACAGTATTCCCTCTGACAGTTTTTTACAGGCCAACAGTTGTTCCCCTCCAAAAAGCCTTTCCTTTTAATCCCTCAATACTTTTATGTAAAAAAACGCAACAAAAAAAACCCACCAAAAAACACCCACTTTCCATGCACTCCCTCTTGAGTTTCCATAGCTGTTAGAAAATGTCATCCTTTTTCTATGCACATTCTTCCTTTAGATATTTGTAAAAAATTACCCCACTATCTTCGCCCACTTGACCATTTTTCACCTGTAAACAAAAAATCCTTCTTTACTCAAATGTTAGTTCTTCACCTTTTTTGCTTTTGAGAGACCCACCTTCATTTAATCAGGAGACTCAGGAGTCCAGGTTCTCCTAAATCTGTAGAAAATATATATTTCTTTCTGTTAGTGTGATTGCTGATGCTTTTCTTTTTTTAGAATTCTACTCTCTAGACTGACTGCCCATATTATGTCCTACATCATTTATGTCTCAGTACAGTCTCCTTACCTTCCTTATTACTGATCTGGTTTTTTCCATACCAAACGCTATATCGTGCATTTTTCCAAGCCATACTTTGCCTTCCATTTGTATTCCTGTTTTTGCTTTTCATTGCATCAAATCCCAAGACCTTGTGTCTGCAACTTCCTATCTATCAAGTCAATGTTAAGCATCCTTCCAGAATAGCCTGTTGCTTTGTATGCATGCCTGCCATGAGGAAGGCGGTGGCTGGAGTATCTCCTCTGCTTTGAAGCCAGATGCACAGAGACACAGTTGTCTCTGGTAATGCTGTATGATAATAGGAAGTACTTGCCTACTTTTGCAAAAGCCTGTCCTGCATGCTGTCCCTAAAATACCAACTGAATCTGTAAGCAAATACAGCAGTTTTTGGCTTCAGTTGTAGTCACTGGAAAAAAGCTATGTTGAGCTAAGTTTCTGAACTAAATACCAGCATTTTTTTCCTGTTTCTCTGCTTTGGATCTCCAGGAGGTCTTACATGTTAGTTTTCTAATTTTCTTATTGTGCAAGTAACAACTCGGTTCATTATTTCACAGTGCCCTACTCAGTTGTAAAGATAGAGATGAGGAGTAGCAAAGTGATGATCTGTGCAAGCCCATAATATCTAAAGCTCATTCAGAAGTTGCCATTTGTGTATCCTGAAGGTGCACCGTGGCCATACTGTACAGCTTGCATGTATAGAATTACAAGACTAACAAATAAAAAGTATATTTGGTATCCATTTGGAATGGAGGATATTTAGCTAGTAGGGGAGTGCAGTGTGGATGAGTGGTACGCATACCAGGAGCTCTGAGAATTTGGGTTTACTACAGAGATAGTTTGGTGGTTCTGCAGGAGCTAATTTTTCTAGTAGAAAACATAAAATCCAATCTGTTTGGTTAAAAGAAGACTGAAATTATGAGTTGGCCATCATCTTGTAATAACCATGATTTATGATATGAGAAGGCTCTTGTTATGGAAATAAAAAGATGCACTGGAAATAAGAAAAAGAAGAATTCAAACAGGAAACAGATTTTGTTATTCCCCCAATATTCATAAAGCTGGCAAAACTGTCGAAGTTGAGGCAAGGAATTAACTAAAATTTTTACATCCATCTCAGAAGAATTTGAAAAATACAATTTCTTTCAGTGTTTGAACATTGTGTTTAATGCAAGAATTGCATATTTGAGTTTTAAAACTTGTGTTTTTGAGGACACCCAGTAGAGGTAGAAAGTAGTTTGTGTCTCTTGTTGGACTCCTGCTTATTAAAGCCTTCAGTTAGGGTTTGGGCTTTCATACGTGCTGGTTATTTAGTTCAGATGATGGTCACAGGTTTCTGGAGGGCAGTTGCAACACAGTATTTGCTGTGCAAGAAATAGTTCAGTAATGCTCCAAAGGTTAGCTCTTAAAACACACAGCTCACTTACAAGCCCATTAAGGATTGACCTATGTTGAGAGTTTATTTAAATGCTTGGCACTGTTCTTTTATACAGGGAGTTTGGAAAAAAGATGTTATTTTATTTTTTAATAAATTTTTCCTTGACCTTTATCTGCAGCAAAATTGGCTGGCAGTATCACAGCATGTCTGAATGCAACGTTTTATTTATGGCATTAATTTTATAGAAGAACAAATGGAGTTTGGAGTCAAGAAGAAATGAAAGACTCCTTAGCTTTTTTAGATTAATAACTTGCTGAATGTGAATGAATGCAAATACCACTGAGGTGAACAAAGAGATCAAATTAAATACCTTGGGCAGGTTACACAATGTCTGTCTAAGGAGACTGCAACACTTGATCCCTGTGTTCTGTCTACTGCCATTGAGACAACAGTATAGCAGTGTATCACACAGGTAACATTTTCTGCACCTTTTAGGGTGTTAACTGCTATTAAATATTTCCTGTTCCAATGTATAAATAACCTTCTGTGACATGAATTCTAGGTAATGAAAACACCTTGCATATTTCAGCACCACAATATAGCATTTGTTTTATTTAGGAGACTTGCAGGTATAGTTAATCTTCTATTGTAGATTTATTAAAATCATATGATATAAATATCAGGACATGTCATACAACTAACTTTAATATGCCGTAACTCAGGAAAAGCTGGGCTGTTTCTTTCTTGCCTGGAAGACTTCTCTGTGCTTGTTGTTGTCTTATCCTTGGTTATTGGAACTGAGATTATGCCGTTCTTCTACAATAATCTTCAGAACTAAGTATGGTCAGTGAATATCTTACCCCTTGCAAATTTTCACTGCTAATGCACATTTTATGGGATGATTTCTTTTGCTGTAAAACTAATAACTTAGCATGTTATTCTGTGTTGACTTGGCTTTTGAAGACCATCTTTAAAATGTGCAAAAGAATATTCAAATTACTCTCCTTTTTCTGATCTCCTAGGCCAATGCTTAGAAACATGGTGAATGGTCACATCTTATAAGATAGTATCTAATGAAGGAAAATTTTAGTTTCTTTCTGGACTGGTAGAGCAGTTTCATTTATACACAAACTTAGCTATAAAGAAATTAATAATTTAGTTATTTAAAAATATAAGTATTGTGGCCGTGTAGGACTGAATTATACCAAAGTATGTGAAAAATATTTTTCTATTTTTAAAAAAAGACTAAACCCACACAAAAACACATTGTTTTTATGTGTTCCTTGGGGAATATGGTTTGAATCTTGCTTTATTACAGTAGCAAGTTTTTTTAGATTTTCAAAGCATTAGTCCTTAAATGAAAAATACTCTTCTGCCACCCATGTATTGTTTGGGAAAATTAAATTTGTTTAGGAAATGATAAGTGACAACACTGATATCTTAGCTCCTTATCTTGGGAAGTGCTTCCCTTATTTTCCTTTTCTGTGGCCCTCTCCAGGAACAAAAGCAATACAAGAATGCAGATGTTGAAAGGCACGAAAATGTGCTTAAAGTATTTTCCTTCTGTCTTGGAACAATGGCTGCTGACAGCAGAAGGCTTGCTTGCCTGTTAAAATTAGATTTGAATCATCAGTGTAACAGCAGTAGGAAATTGTAGGATGGAAAGGTGCCAGGAAGCCAATCTATATCTGCCCTTTCGGAGCCAGGGGGACTCTCAGCAACTTGAGCTGTCTCCTCAGCTGAGTGAGCCTGCTCTATATGACAACCGGTGCTTTAAGCATCCTTAAAACAAAATTGTCCTTGGGCAGAAGCCATTGAGGTGGGATCCCCAGAACAGACAAAAGCACAACAGTGCAAGATAGCTGTTACAGCTTAGGCTTCTGAAGAGTTTGTTTCTGGCTGGTTCCTTACATCACATGTAATTGGGCCCACTTCCACTACCTCCCACCATTTTCCTGCACTAGGATAAAAACAAACAAACAAACAAACAAACAAAAAAAACCCCACCTTTTTTTGGAGCTTGGTTTTTTGGATTTTATGATTGTAAAAACACTGGGAAGTTTTCATAAGCTAGTTGTGAGTAAATTACAGGATGATGCTTGCTCTGAAGCTGCATCAGAGCATCATTCTGGTTTATTCTGTTTCCCTTCAGTTGTTTTAAGGCAGTCCAGTGCCCAGTTACTTCTTTTATGTAGTTATTATCTGCTGGCTTTGCAGTAACCCAGCCTACAGAACACAGTGTCCTCTCTATGCACCTTAAAACCATTCACAAAAATGGTTGTAATTCTGCTGATGCAGAATGCAGCTGCCCATTTAAATCTCTTTTTCTTACAGAGGGGGTGGTTATGTCTCTGCTGTGTACTGGCTTCTGTTTAATTTCAAGTGCAGTTTTTACACTACTTCCATAAGCAGCTTTGTTCTTGATTACTTCAGGGAGTGCTTTGCGTGATACAACAGTAATTGATATCAGCTGAAGTGCTAAATCTACCAGTCCCCTCATTTAAATTAGTGCCAGTTGTGCCTGGGAGAGGACTCTGCTTTTGGAAATTATTTAGTTTGCTCTCATAACAGAGTAAGAATTTTCTGACCTTCTGGTTATGAGGTTATTCTTGTCCTGGGGTGGCAAAATAAAATCACAGTGGTTGTGTAGGGATGATCAAGGAGGAATTTTACTTTAAGTGTTTAATGATATTTAGTGTATTACTATTGTCTTCATCGTTGCTATGAATGCAATTAGACATATTTTAAAATAAATCTACATTAATAACTGGGTTATAATAAACACAGCATTGGTTTTAATATTTTTTTATCATTTGTTTACATTTACTCCATTTAAAACTGTCTTGTATACATATATATCCATCTATCTGTATATATATGGCATTTTTGTATGTAATGTTCATTTATTTTGTGGAGAAAGCAGCAATTTTGCAGCTGGGCTGCATTGTTTATAGTTATTATTTAATTATTGGCAAATATTTAGAAGGCATGGGACCACTATAGTTTCCTGAGACTGCTGTAGCAAATTTGATAGTGCAAAAAGAAAAAACTGAAAGCAGTGCCTGAGCATCAGTGGCCATCTTGACTTGACCTGCTTGTGCGTCCAGCCTTTAGACTGCAGTCTCTACTCCTGCACGAGTACCAACTGGGAGAACAGAAGGTTTTGCTGGGAGTTGCTGATATATTTGTGATTGAAAAAGTGGGTAGGGTTTGATCTACCTTTGCCTCCCCCAGGGTCCTTACAGGGCAGTAGAGAGTGATGTAGTGTGAGGTAGGCTTCAGGTCACTCAGATGACGGTGGTTTGTACTTGTCCTTTTCTGTAGGGAGTCAGTTTTTTATTGTTGTATGTGTCCTGTGGTCTTGTATCATATTTGTAGACAGTTATTTGCCAGTTTCTCAAGACGGCAACACAAGCCATTCCCTTAAACAGGCTTGAGGAATATGGTTTGAATCTTGCTTTATTACAAGATATACTTGTGTTATATCGAACCTTTTTATAAGTGTTCTTCCTATTTGTCTTGTAGGTGTCTATAAAAGTATGTAAATCTAATCCATAATATTAGGGGGTTTATGGCCTTAATACTTACATTTTAGTTCCATGCAGTGCATTGTGAAATTGCATGTACTCTTAATCATATCATTAGCTATTATCATCTTTAAGCATATTCCATGTCCCTTGGGTGTCCACCTACCATCTGTTACTTTATCCCATTAGATTTCCACCAGATTTCTCATTTTTTCTCTAGCATACTGTGCTGAAAAAAAACCCTCCTTATAGTTTCCCTCATTGATCTCCCAGTTTAGTCTTAATTACACAGCTAATCAGATTATAATGACTGTCTTTATTTCTTACCCTCCTGTACTTTCCAGTGTGACCAAAGGCATGTACTTCATTTCTGCACACGTGTATGTATGTGCATGCCGGATGACTATACAAGATTCTTCTAAGCAGTGCTTTCTGTTCCACTCACTTTGCATGGAGGCTATAAAGATGCCTAATTATTTAAAACTTCATGAACTGCTCAGCCTCCACTTCCTCTGCGGACCAAGGGAATCCAGCTCTTAGCAGTTGACCTGAGCCAATTCAAAAGCAGCATCCTGCCCTCCGTCCCCTTCCCCCTGAGCTGTGCTCCCATTCCAGGGTACTGTCAGCCCTGTCGTGCTGCTGCCTGTGCTGAAGGATGCACGATGAGCTTTCTGCCAGCTCGACAGTCTGTCCCCAACACATGGCAGGCACAGGCTCTTAAATAAGCTTAGGCTGGCTGTTAATTCACAGTGCTGAGTCACTGCTGAAATGCTTTACTTTGCTGTGCACCTCCTTAAAGCAAACCATGGCCAGGTCAGGTCAGCCTTGGACAGGCCATACTTCAGTGTCCCCGGCCATTGAACGATGAGTGACTCAGCCATTTGTGTGGAGAGGCAAGGAAGGATCTGATCTGTGGAGGATCACATCTGCAGGTGCCTGCTCTGCTTGAGCATCACCACTTAAACTAAAACCTGGGAAAATACTCTCCACATGCAGAAAGCATCTTTCTGTTTCCTTTAAAACCTGTGAGAAATGTAGTATTTTCAGAAGGTGCATGAAAATTATTTACAAACCTAGTGACAATTCCAAAAAACTGAGAGAACATGTTTACTGTAAACTGGCATAAGCTTACATTCCTCCATGGGGAAGCATTGTTTTATAGGGCAGGAAGGGTTCATCCATTCGCTGCTCATTTTTTGTATTGCTGGACAAAAGCTTGCCTGATAAAACAGCATGTTTTCATGGCTAATGAGCTCAATCAGTCTTTGGTTTCTATCCATGTACTAAAGGAAGTAAACCGTATGGAATATTACTGTGGAATATTTAGGTTCATTTATAAATACAAAGATTCATGTGTACAAATTGGCTTCACTCTTAATTGATTTAGAATACTTGATTAGACAACACAGCTGAGCCAACGTAACTCTTGCTGCCACTGAGAGAGGTGGTTCAGCCCTCACTTTTGTCTTCCCATCCTTCTAGCCATATGGTGCTTGTCTGACTCCTTCATCCAGAGCTGAACTCCTCCTTCCGGGAAGACATCAAGCCATTTTTTCTGGTTTGATGGTATGAAACAGGTGTAGACAACTGTGTGCTTCATTTCTGGAAGTGCTGTTTTAGCATGAGGGTTGCAGGTCTAGTGAGAAGCCTTTGGTGCCAAGAGGTGTATGAGCTACATCAGCATGGGTTTATTTCTGCTTACTGTTTCGATCCAGAAAATGAGTAGTCTGGTTCCGTATATCTTCTGTGATACATTTTAGATGTTACCACCTGCACATGATATAATAGTCTTGTGGCAAAAAAAAAAAAAAAAAGGTATTTTTAGCCCAGATGGCATGATTGATAGAGCTGTGGTTTTACATACTTTGAATTTTAGTGGAGTGAGGAGACTTTCTACTCTAAAACTTAAGCTGCATTAATCGTGCATTTCAAAGTAAAAGATATTAAAAAAATGCCTTGGTGCATGAATACTTGGCAGAAAAACAAGACTTATTACTTTACTCAGTAAAAATCAATGGCCACAGAACAAATATGTTCTTCACCAGATAATCATGGCTATGTTTCAGTGGTTTTGATGACTGATGAGGGCATCACATGTTTTAAGTACTGGTGCTCTACTTGTGTTTATTCTGACTTTCTGTTTCAAAAAGCTGGCCAGAATCATCTCTGGTGTACAGCCATCCTTTACATTGCAAAGCCGTGTAGTAACTTTGGGAAACGTTACAGAGTTTGCAGCATTAGGAATGATGTTTTGGGAACCATTTTTATTTAACAGCCTTAGTGAGCGCGTGTGAAATTGCAAATACAACGTTTTCAAGGGCAAACTTAACGCTTGCACTCAAGAGCTTGAGCAGATACTGGGGCATAAAATGTCTTGTTAGTTGTGTTTAGCTGCTGCTGTTTGCCTGTGTGGGAGCAGCAGCAGGTGGTGGGGAGAGCTGCTGATGGCCCGGGGAGAAAGGCAGTAGGAAGGGAGAGGTCAGAGCAAGACTGCTTTTGTTTGGAAAAAGCAAAGCAGAGGCAGTGGCTTAGATTTTGGCAGTTCAGGTGTGCTTTTCTCACATTTAGATTTTCTACAGTCTTAATAGAATTTTCATTTGTGTGTCATCTCCTTGGCTGTTCTCCTGTTTTCTGTAAAGAAAGGAAACTTCCTAGGTGTAGTGCTAAAAACACATAGCATCGACAGCAGCCCTAGTTTTGGTATTCCTGGCCACAGATAGCCTGTGACAAAATTGCTTAAAGCTGACCAAAATGGTTATCTTAGGTAACGGGGTTGTACTGATCTCTCATGGACCAGGCACTGGAAGGAGATGTCTGAGTTGGATGTAATGAATTAAATGTGCCTTTGCACCCACAGAGCCAAGCCAGGCACGTACTCCAGACCCCTGTGTGAGTTGAACTGAGCCTGAAGCTTGGGGACTTCGGTGGCTTCAGGGAATCACCTTCTGTTTGGGAAGCCTCCATCCAGATGGAGGGAGCCCAGTGCAGCACCTTCGGGTCAGCCAAGCAGAAGCCATTGGAAGTGGCCGAATGGGGATGTGTACCTTGCTTCCCGGATTTCCTTTGGGCATGGCTGCTGGTCTGGCTAAAACCTGGCTTCGTGTTGAGAAGAGCCAGGACTGGGCAGAGGGTACTGGGGGACTTCAGCAGATGGATTCTAGTAGTCTCTGTTGATGTAACTTAAGTGGGATTTCTTTTTCCCATCAGATTTGAGCATAGCTAAGGCTGAACACATTTTACTGAGACTGAAACGGCATCTCCCAGGATTTCTTGCTGCCCAGTTTCAAAACACTGTTGTAAAATAGGGAGATTGACAAAAAGTGACAAGAAACTGGGTTAATAATAGAACACAGAAGTAAACCAAAATATAGGTACAATGACTTCTTGCTTTACATCTAGAGACAGACTTTTCTATTCTCAAGCTATTATATTGAATATCCTGATCTGTACACTGTACAAAGTTAGGGTGCTCACTGTTTTTGACAGTCTGATTCCCAAAAAAGTTATTTGAGTGAGGTTACTTACATGTGAGAGAAGTTACTTACAGCCAGGTTGCCTATGAGAATTGCATCACATATGTGTGTGCATACAGGTACACATATACCTGTGCCGAATGCAATTAAAATAGGGACCACAAGGTTTGGAGGCTTTTCCTACACAGAACAGTGCCTCATACACCGGTTCTGTAAAACAGTGTCTCAGGTTCTGTAAAAGCCAAGTATTTTCTCCTAGTGGCAGCTTATTTCTGGAGACACAAACCCGTGAGCAAGCAGCTCTGTGTCGCACATCCATAAGGTTTTGCACAGATGCAGGGTGGCGCAGCCCAGGAACGTGGATGTGTTCCCATCCAGGCCTCCCATCCTTCCCTTCCCTCCCTCCCTGGCCCCCTCCGAGCTCAGGCTCACAGCAGGAGCACAGGGTATTCCTGTGCTTGTACCTGTTTGTGGGCGATGAGTTGTTTTTGCCCCCGGTCGCTGCAGGAAGAGACCAGCAGCTTATCGAGCCCTTCAATCTGCTCCGCTGAGTGTAACACTGGTGAGAAAATGGCCGCCTTGTTTCCCAGCCGTGTCCCAGGGATGGCCACGCAGGAGAAAATGAGGATCCGAGCCCGAGCAATGTCTCAGCAGTTTTCCCTGCCATTTACCATTTATAAATACGCTGTGAAGGATCCTTTTTCTTTCCAGGTAGCTGCCTCGCATTAGTCCTTGCAGCGCGGCGGGAGGAGGGGCGGGAAGGAGCCTTTCCAGACCCTCACCAGGCTCCTAGGGAACCCTTCCCAGACAGGGGGGCATGCACACGGATCTCCCCAGATATATGTATATAAATGCATTTATATACGGGTATATACAAGGTGCGACTTTAAGCTTGAAATGTGTCTTCTGAGGTAATCTAATCACTCGCTTTTTAGTGATTATATTAATGAGGTGTTGTTTCCTTAAGTATTTAGTGCTTCTAAAAATTACTTTCTTCATTTTCTCACAGTTTGAGTGACGCAGCATTGAGCAGACATGATGTGCAGTGAAATAGAAATGCATACAGCCCTTACATTGAAGTAACTCGAGGTCAGAAAGGTTTTAGTACTAATACAGAAATGATCTGCACAAAACAATTCCCCCTGAATAACCCACTAGAAAATTCTCTGCTGTTCAAGTGCATAATATCCTATTATTAAGTGGGATAATGAAAACAATTTTTAGCGAATTGTTCTAGCTTTTTTGCAGCCGTTTATTTCCTTCAATTCTTCAGATGATCTTGATGTTTCAATGAATAAATTCCCTCAGTATCCTGTTGGAAAAGGCAGAAGTGGCGTAAGGAATTATAAACTCTTAAGACAGTAAGAAAGCCACTTACTTGGAATATAATGGAAAGTCTTTTAAAAGGAGTGATTAGCTTCTTTGGTATTTGGACCTTTAACATAAACTACTGTCTCATAAACTCTGGTAGATTTAGCTGTGCTGGTTTAAGATGTGACAATTACCCCTTGCACTCATCTGCTGGGCTTAATCCTTCATCAGCTGCTCAAGAAAACGCAATCCAGCCTGTGAGCCCTGTGGAAGCCGTGGTTTGAGATCATGTAACCCCTTCTGCCTGGGGATTCTCTGGGCTGACACTACCAGAGCTCTTCACAGCTCTTAATCATCTGTTTATGGTAATAAGAGAGAGAAAAAAGAGTAGGGAAACAGCCCTACAAAACAACCAAACAAAAATTCCAGTCTTTAGCTGTGGACCTCCCTACCGCCTTCCAAGCGATGTTTCCAAAGTGGTGTTTTCTGGTAGCTGTTAGCAATACTAGTTTTGTGGCACTGATGTACATAGGTTTCTTGTATTCCCTTGAGTAGGCTTTTCTTCTTCTTTCCTGCCATTTCTTTAAAGCAATAAGCGTTTTCTGCAGGACCAGTGTTGCTTTTGAGCATAATCACGTCTTACACAGTCCACATTAGTGCTAAAGGCAAAAGGTAGTGTGGTCTGTTCATTTTGTAATAGAACCACAGAATGTTGAAGGGTTGGAATAGACCTTAAAGGTGAGCTAGTCCCAACCCTCGCTGCCGTGGGCAGGGACACTTCTCACCAGACCAGCTTGCTCAAGACCTGGTCCAGCCTGGCCATGAACACTGCCAGGGTCAGGGCTCCCTTTTTGTGAGTTAAACAAAGCACTGTGCTGGAACAGCTCTCTTTCTGTGACTGCTACACTGCACGTTGTTCAGAAACAGGAGAGTGCCCGTGTAGCTGTTTCCCTCTTCCAGAGGTCAGCTATGCTGCTTCAGTGTCACTGCAAGCCCAGGGAAAACACTTCACACTGCAGCTGTACCAATACCAAACAAAGGATGTGTTCTTGTGAATCAGACTCTCACTGTCTTCTCTGTATTCTCTAGAGCTGTCCAGATAGCCTTTTTTTTTTTTTTAACTGGTGAAAAAAAGGCTTTTTCAAAGAACCGTACATTCAAAATGTGAGTGTACCACAGGAATTGGAGAAATGCTATTTGTAGGAGGTACTACTGTTTGCTTCACATTTATTCTTCTGCCACTGCCATTTCTTTTTTAACAGCTGGAGCAGAGGAGTCTGAAAAGGGAACTGGAAAGACAACCACAGGTTTTGTTTTGAAAAGCCCTTTGGAAAGAATACCTGTTTCGTACTGCTGTGCCAGCATGGAAGCTCTCTGAGCAAGGCTCCACTACAGTCTTTTTGGAGCAGGCTTGTTACCTGACTGGTTGCTTTCTTTATGTCACTTATTTTGGATCCCACAAGGTCTGTGATGACATGCATGTGGGCAGAGTGCGACAGGCTGATCAGGTGACTCAGGTGATTCTATCTGCTTTAAAAAATACCAAATTATTGCATTGAAAATGCTGAGCAATGTTTGTTTATTGGCTCTAACAGCACGGCACAGTGGGGGTTTTGTGCACAAGCCCAAGTTAGCATGGTTAACAAAAAAGTGCAGCTTCTTTAGAGCAATTCTTTACCTGGGCGAGTCATACTTTACTAAAGGAAAAACTGTGGAGTGTAGCATGTCCTGCAGTACTCAAGCTGCTATGGGTGTATCTTCTGCAGTGTGGCCTGGAAACTCATTGATTGTTTTGTTATGCTTTTCATCTAACAGAATCCATCCTGTATCTCTGATTTTATTCTTAAATTATAACTTCTGGGGACAAGAATGATCTTGTCTTTCATTTCATCTGGATTTTTCTAGATTTTAATATAATCTTCCGTATAAGATTCATGATTAGCCTTTCTAAGCAGCAATTTAGTACAAATAATGATACTTTATTATTGATCAAGGTTTTTTTCCTATCTCCTGTTATATCTTGAAAACTGCTGGCTGGATTCAATGCTTCTGAGCTTCTTTATACTGATACTCGCTGGCTTGTAATTCTGGAGAGAAGAATAAATCATTCACTTGTGGCTAGGAGTTTTTGTTTATCTTTTAAAAAAATGTTGCAACAAATTGGTTTGAGTGTTCGGCCATATAATACTATTCCAAATATTTTTAAAATAGAAAACTTATGAGATAATGTTATTGATGTTCTATCTTGCCCAGTAAATATTTCAGTGGACTGATAATGTGTACCTGCTCTGGAGGGATTTCTGCTGACATTATTGTTCCACAGTGTGATTGCTATGCTGCCGATGTTCGGCACCAAACCTGACCCACTGTAGAATGTTTACAGTTTTGCATTCTCTAAAAATGAAGCAGCTTTCAGAGTCTTTTATTTTCGAATAATTTCTCCTTTTCCACACAGTCATATCTAGAAATCAGCAGCTTGCTTTGCTGGGCTGACATGCACACTGCTTTATTTTTCGATCTCGTCACTAACAGGCTTTTCCTGGCTTGTAAGGCTGCTCCAATGACACAATGATGGTTATTCCTTATTCACACAAAAAATCTAGTGAAGTCTCTCTTGAAAGATTTCAGTTTTATGGTTATTAAAATGTATAAAATTATTCAGATTAATAGCTTTCATTTTTCAGCACTTTATTCTATTTTTTTCTTGAAATAGAGTATACATTTATAATACTACTGTAGGATGTATGGAGTCTGATACATATCTTCTCTGGCTTCTGTGTTAGCTGGGCCTTGAAGTGATGGCATACTGTGTGTGTTCAGACTTCCACAGACGGGGAAAGAGGAAAATAAACTCTTCAGGACTTGTAAACCCTTTTCTAAAGTATCAGGGGCAGAAAAAATGTCAGCAAGAGGCCATGTCTGCCAAGCTGTGGCTGCTTCTGCTTTTGTACCTAGTGGTGTTTGAGAAGACAGTGAGTCCATGATGGTGAAGCAACACCTCCTGCTTGTGTGCAGGACATCTCTGCTGGGCCAGAAGCGTGGACACAGTCCTTAGGTCTGAAGGCCAGACCTATTTAAACTCTGACCTGCTTAAACTCTGACCACATGACTTTAAGCTGAAGTGAGTATTTGTCCTTGCCTGACTGTTTAACCAGTTAAGTACCATCTCTCTCCCTCATTTACTTTGGTGGCACCTACTTTGCACAGCTGATACCTCTCCAAGGCTAAAGGCTCTCAAAACCTTTTGGCCTTAGTAGCATATCTACATGTGTCTCATGCTGTTTAGCAGCAGATAGCTGAAGGCTTTTTGATTTGTATGGCTGTAGTTTCAGGTAGGACTAGGCTTTATGATATTGTGTAGCTCAAAAAGCTTCATTTCAAAAGACAGTGTAAATCTAAGTAAAAATAGGCCACTTTTCTTATAATGTAGCTGCTCAGGGTGCTTTATTAATCCATGCACTTGGGAGAGGTTCTGTTGGTTGGTACTTCTGAATGAGGAAATAAAACTCAACTGGGTTTTTCTTCTGGATCGTAGAGTTTTAAACGAAGGACTTAGGAAGGAACACCTATGAAGGGAGCACCCAGAAATTCTTGGTGGTGGAAAGGAATGACAAAAGTCAGAGGCTCCGCAAAAGCTGACAAAGTTGTATTAGTAAATTACATACCTGGCGTAGAAATTGGTGTTCATTAGCCCTTTATCTCCAGGTATACAGGCATGGCAGTGAATATGGATAAAGGGTTAGGGCACAAGGGAAGAGAGTGACAGAGATGAATTGTAGAGAGGAAGAGAGAAACACAGGCTGTAAAGGAAGAATAGAAAAATCCTGAGTCCTAGTTCCAGTATTGATGCAGCTGATTGTGTGGCCAGGATCCTGGGCTGCATATGTCCCTAGGCTTTGTTGGGTGCCTTTTTAATGATTGGATTATCCACTTTATAGATAAGTTTCTCATTTTCTATGCCAATTAGTTATCATGTGCAATTTGTTCTTTTAGACCTTTCCTGAAAATGTGTCAGAGGGCTTCAGAGGTCTTTGGCAGTCTTGGTCCCCCACTACTGTTAGTGCCTTCTTCTCAACCTCATCCCGTGCTCGTGTTGTACTATGTTGTGCTTATGTCCTCAAGCCAGAAAAAGGATGTTTCTCCTGGGAAAGTGCTGCCCTACCTCTGTATGTCCCCCTTCTCCAGCCACATCCTGTTCCTTCTCACAGTGTTATTGCCAACAATCCTTGGTTGTTATCACACCAGTCCTTGGATGGCCCCACAGCTATCAGTGCCCGAGACATACAATAAACATCAGCCCCTTCTCTTCTCTAGGAACACGTGAGCAATGTGTAATAACTTGGGCTAAAAAGTTATTTCATTCAGGAAAGAGCGCTGAGTTAATTTGTGCTACTTTTGATGTGCTATGAGCTTAGAATATCTACATAAATACACCTCTCTGTTTTTACAGGTGGGAAGTTACAGAACCTCAGTTGTTAAGCCTTGAGATTCAGTTGTGACTTGGGATCCAAAGTAGAGTGCCATACTACTGTCAGTGATAATCAAAATCATATCCATGCACTTAGGATTTCCCAGCTGTGTTCGGGAGCAGGATGAAATACATTGTCATGGATGTTCTGAGGAAAGGTATTGGCCTGGCTTTCTGATAACGCTGGCAGTTAAAAAATTGTTTGTTTTGTTAAATTGGACAAATTTGATCTGGAAGTAGCCGAACACAGAAAGCAACAGATCCAATAATGTCACTAGAATCAGTTTTCATGTTAAGACTCACAGACCTTGGTTTGGACCTCAGATTCGCCAGTGGAAATCTGGAATAGCTTAATCTGTAATTCATTTGAGTCTCTCCAGGCATACTTTGCTGGAATTGAGTGCAGCTCAGCCAACCCACGCCAGGCTAAATTGTTCACCTGTTTATTCACCTATGAATGTGTGCATCTACTCACCCATTGATACAGTTTCCTATGAAGCCAAAAGACAGGGGCACTTTTTATAAAAGCAAGGAAATCTTGAAATTCATAACTTTTGACAGCAATGACAAATAAGCCGCTGTATCCATTTCCAGTCCCCAGAGTTATCTAGTATCCTTTCTTTATGTAATTTCTTACACTACTTTTTTTTTCAGCAATCTTCTATTCACTTGTTATTTATTATTCATAGCATTAATAAGAGTTCACTACTTCCCTTTTATTTTCACTGGTATCTTGAATATTTTAACATAGTTACTGTGCTTGCTTTGTTTCCTTGCTGTGGATGTTTTTTGTGCTTTTTTTCAACTTGTGTTTTCTAGTTTTATCATCTGGAAATATTATTAAAGACATTATATACCTTTTCTTCATCCAAAGACGTGGTGCATCTGTTGACCTTCAGGGCATATTGCCGAGGCCATCTGGTTTTCAAGGGAAGTGGGGGTTGGCAAGGAATGGGGAAGGATTTAAGGGAGAAGGAGATATTAGGTTACTTATTTATTATTTGATTAAGGTTTTGCTTTCTTGAAGGGTAAGAGTGATTGGTACTTTGTTACAGTGTTTGTCTTTTTATAGTCTTTGGTTCTTTTTGTGGCTTTTTGCCATCATTGTTGTTGTTGTTTTGAAGTGGTGCTGGCCTGGAGAAGCTCTTGTGTGCATGTGTTTATCTTTATAAAATAAACAAAACGTTATGGCTCCAAAGTGGTGTGAGGTGTTAACCAATGCTGTTGTAGTCTGTTAGTACCAGGATTAAATGACACCATTGCAGACATTGCTCATCTCTCAGTTTGAGCAAGTGTTAGTGACCAGTGAGGAATTAACAGGACAAAGTACCAACTCAATTTCAACATGAAAAAAATTGTATTTAGAATAAGTTTGGATTCTGGAACTTCCCTCCAGTTTTTCAGAGGGAGCCTGATAGTCTTTTTCTAGTGAATTCACAGCACATAGATAAGAGATACCATTTAATTTCTGCTCTCATCCTTCCAGAATAAAGGAGTCTGACATGTGTGTGCAGGTTTTACTAGGGCTGGAGGCAGAGCAGGAAAACAGGGAATTTTATCAACTCTGGATGATCTCTGTTTCAGTGTGGCCACAGCAGTTGCTGTTCAGTGGTTTTGTTACACCTTTGCTTTATTATTTTTTCTCTTAGTACCATTAAGAAACCACTGGTTGGCCAGTGATACAGACTGGTAATTTTTCTTACATATTGTAAATGTTTATCATATTATGAAATGCACTACAGTGCATTTGATTTTACATGTACTAAAAGCTGTTGCAGTTCAGTTGCCCAGAGTCTTATACATGAACCAAAAATATGGTGCACGCTTTCTTAGGAGAAGAAAGAAATATTATTATAAGTAAAGTTACAGAATAAAATATTTGTTTTAACTGAAAATAAGAAACAGCCTGGTTCTAAGAGAAAAGCTTAAGCTCACATGTTAGAAATTTTCTCTGAATTAAGAAGGGTCTAATTTCAATTAAAGCAGAATTCCCCACATTAAATTGTTGTGTCTTCATACATGTAAGTTCTGAGTGTTCTCTAAAACCCAGAACAGGCATCCCATGAGAAGGGGGAGTGTGTTTGTGTGTGTGTGTGTCCCAATGCTTCTCCTCATTGTGTAATCTCCATAACTGACCCCAAATAAAACAAAATCTCCCCCCAGTCCTACAGCTCCTGCCCTGCACAAGCCTTCTCATAACCTGCAGCAAACCAAGTGTCTGGGTTACAGTTAGGACAATGTGATGATCTTTCTGTATGCTTTTCTATCTATAATGTCCAGGTCACTTACTAATTATGCAGTTTATTGTCAGTCTTCTCAATGGATTTATTTCTCCCTCTTGACCACTGTATTTTAGGAAAACAAAAGTCAGTTAAGTTAGACACTTACCTTATAAATAAACCAGCACGTATGATGAGGAAAGAGTAGAAGAAACAATGCACCTTTGTGTTTAATCCTTTCTGACTGAATTTGGAGAAGGGGACAAATAAGGGAGGAAAAAACTCCTAACTGCTTTGAGGAAAGAGGAAACAAAGTAACTTCGTTAGGAAAGTCTGCTTAATCCATTGTGATTTGGGGAATACTTCATGTTTAAGTGTATTATCTGAGGTGTCATTTCAATCTTGCTCTTAGCTTTTTCTCCAGTTTCTTTTAAATAAGAGATAATGTTGAAAGAAAGGCAAAAGAGCTTATAGAAGCATGGTTAAAAGCTTGCTTTGATGTTTGCTTTGTGGCCTAATAAAAGCATTGCAGAAGCTTACCTAAACAAAACTGATAGGGACCTGGTTCCCTGTCCTTTTGTTTGTTTGTTCGGCGTTTTTAATTTCGATTTTTGGAGGAGAATTGGTTAGTTGATCCTAATTTTGAGGAGCAGCAGAGGACAAAAAAACAGGCTACTGTCTTTTCCAGTGGCCACGATCAAAAGCTTTCTCACAGAGTCACACATGGGTTTGTAGAAATTCCACCCAAGGCTCGTAGCTGCCTGCATTAGCTTTCAAGACTGTGTAGCTTTTCTTAGGAAAGCACATAAAAATATAAAACATCTGTCAGGAGAACTTTTTGTATGGAGAGCTTCGTGAACCACACCGTGGAATTCCTTCCATGGTGGTAGTGAGTTTGTGTCAATGTGAAATAACCAAAAGTTGTGTGATTTGATTTCAGCAGCTCAGGGGGTTCTGAAGGTGTTCAAGAGACCAGGCTTTCAAATAGATTCATAGTGCCATAAAACTTTAATATAATTACAGGTTTTTCTTTTTTAACAACATACAGTAAAATGAGGCACAGTAAGAACATGAACAAGCAAGGAATCATGTTTTGTTCAGGTGAGCATGCAGTGCAAAAAGTTAAAGGCTAAAAATTTTGTTTTACAAAAATGAAACCCTGTAGTCTAGATTAATTTGTTCAGATCTTATTCTGTGGATCATATCCTCACTTCCTTTATTTTCTAATGCAGAGTTCCTGTCTGCTGCTTTTTTATTCATGCAGAAGTGCTTATGGAATTGTAAATTAAATTGTTTTCTGAATCAGACACCAACTAGGTCATAAATTAAATTCCAAGTATAGAGCCAAACCATATCCTGGCTGCCTCTGTAATGTTGATGGAATTAAAACAGGTGTGGTGACAAAAAATTTTACGTGGAAAATTGTGATTACTTTGGTTAGACATAACAGAGTAAGTCTGACTTTCAAATCCTGAATGAATTTGCAAGATGTGAATCTGGCCTAACACTGGTAGGCTGAACAGATTCAGTGACAAGTGGCTGGAGTCCTTCAACTATAGCCATTCTTCCCATGCATTTTTGAAGGCATACCTGAAGGAATAAAATATCTCAAAGTTCTGTTTGAATTTAACAAGTGATTTTTTTTTTCTCATTAGAATATCATGTTTTGGTTCTCTTACCAAAGCAATGTTTTTTCATAGAAAACTTTCATCTTTTTTAAAGTTCTGAAGAATGTGAAGTAGCTTGATGGACATTTATAGGAAACGTTTTCCCAATAAAAGGGAAGGCATGAAAAGAATGTGCAGATTACCATTTGGAAATGTAGTAAGTAAACAAGGGCACCGACATGGAAATCAGGTAAAGAAGGTTCAGAAGGGCTATAAAGGACTTAAAAAAAATAGGCACTGGAACAGGTTGCCCAGAGAAGCTACAGATGGATGACCCATGCCTGAAAGCGAGTAAGGCCAGACTGGATAAGGCCTTGAGCTACCTGGTCTAGTGAGAAGTGTCCCTGTCCATGGCAGGGGGTTTGGAACAAGATGATCCTGAAGGTCTCCTCCAAGCCAAGCGATTCTATGATTCTACAGAAAAATAAAGTTGCTTACATAAATTTGGAGATTTTTCCAAATGTAATTTGGAGATTTTTCCAAATGTATAATTAAGGTCCTGTTGTCAAGGGTTGCAAGTCTGTGTGACAAACAAGATGACTGTGAGGTTGACAGTACTTAAGCAGTGTGGCAAGAAGGGCTGCAGAGCAAAGGGAGAAAGAGGTTCAGAATAATTCTGGAGAATAATCACATTAGAAATGAATAAGGATTCTGGTCTTCAGTATAGAGAGTATCTTTTCATAAGTGATAATTAAAATCAGTTTTGAATGAGACTCCCTTTTGCATGGAGAATAAGGGAGTCAAGGACAGTGCTCTATGGATTCCCTAAATGAGGTGTAAAATGCAATTAACAG
The DNA here is from genome assembly GCF_009819655.1 of Sylvia atricapilla. Lineage (NCBI taxonomy): Eukaryota > Metazoa > Chordata > Aves > Passeriformes > Sylviidae > Sylvia > Sylvia atricapilla. The sequence continues at coordinate 95,267,800 of NC_089141.1, forward strand.
TGGATGGAAGCATCTAAAACAAAAGGTAATTCCATATACTGTAAGAAGTAGTGTAAAAAATAAGCAGCTTCTTTTTCAGTGAATGCCATGGTTATATGCACCATTCACATTTCAGTCTGTAGTTTCTTTTGGTTTCTTTTACTGTAGAATTGGATTCAAAAGTAGAAAAACCAGTATGCTAGAGTACTTGAGGATGTGCTAGGTGTTGAGTGAAAAGCCCTTCTGTCTTCTGATGGACATTTTACATCTGCAGTTTCTGTGGATTGTAAAAGAAAAACCTGTCCTTTTGGCATTTGTTAAGTGGTACAGCGAAATTAAATCTATTGAACAGAAGAAATTTTGAACAAATCAGTGTATTTATAGGAAAAGTTAGATTAAACTCCATAGGTAAATAACCTGGTAGATAGGTAAATAATCATGGAAGATAAATTCAGATTTTCAGGGCAATGCTGTCTAACTCCTTTTTTTTAAAAAAAAAAACCCAACAAAACGCACACACACACACAAACATACATGAGAAAATAATGTAAAAGTATGTCTTTCTAGTCTAGAACATCAGTTCTTTTGGGTGGAATCATCTCAGCTGACTTTTTATGTAGATGTTACATAGCTATCAGGTAACAGAGGTGTCTGTCTACTTAGGAGCCATCCCTGATGAGGCTTAGGTGCTCCCAGCACATGACTTTTCTCCTCATGGAGCAGTCTCACCCATCAGGTGTCTCATGCCCCAGAAGTGCCTGTCTCCTGAAGTGGAGAGGAGCTGCCTTTGGACACCTGTCAAAAAGACATCAACCCAACTATTAGCTTCTGCTACATTTCATTAACCTAAATAAGTACTCCTTACTGTCCCTCAAATACTTAATTTAAAATATAGCTGAGCTTTCATTCATTTTATTTGTATTTTTAATCAGCTGTGCCTTCTGGCCAAGCTTTTTATTTGTCATAATTGATACCTGATATTATCATCTTCCTGAAGTTAAAATAACTTGCTATAAGGTACTTGCTAAGGGAAGAAAACTAAGGTAAAATTTTTAAAGCAGAGAGAGGACACATAAATAAGAACATGGGTTCACTGTTAAAGACGTGCCAAAGCAAACAATGCTCGAGGTCAGTAGGGAGGAGTTGAGTAGCTCCAGGCATGTGTATAACTAATTTTTGAAATACTACAAGTGTAACTCACATTATAAATAACCATATGTTCATTAAGTAACTGAAGAAGGAAAATCTGGGAAAAGTTTGTCCAGACATTTATAACTTTCTTAAGGGCAGTTGATTTTTTCCATATGATTTTCAGATTAAGAAGTGATTTTCATCTCTTGAGGCTGCTCGTTGTTGAGAGCTGCAGTAAAGGAAAGGAGCAAAGTTCTCATCCAAGCTTAAATGCAAAACATGAAAACCTTTGGGATTTAAGCTGGCTGTTGGTTTCTTGATATAGCTTTTACTTTGTAGCAGAAGGGTATAGCTGATCTTCACCAAAGACTTAGTTTAGCTTTTTTTCTTAAAGTCCAAAGTGGTGATTGAATGCCTGAATAGCAAGGGAAGAACACGTCTTCTGCCTGTCAAAATGAGGATGTTCAGTACATCTCATGCAGTTCATCCTCATCATAAAGAATGTACTGTTTCTCCATTTCTAATGTCATATTCAGCCATAGTATAATTGTATACGGAAAAGGATAACCTTTATATGGTGAGTATACATAGAAAGTGAATTTATAATCTAAGAGCGAGGGCAATTCATGAAAAAAAATGGAATAAAGACAGGTTACTCTCCAGACACTATTGTAAATGTCAAGTAGATTTTGACAGCTGGTAAGTTGGAGAAATAATTAAAAAAAGCTTCCGTACATGTACAGACTGCCTTTTAGTGTGAAGAATTGGCACACAGTGAAAAGAGAGGGTGAGTAGCATATGGGGGATTAAAGCAGCTGAGTTCTAGTGGAATCTGGAGGCAAATAGACCTTCAAGACAAAGACAACTATAGTGGTCACACTGGTGTTATGTATTTGTTGATTTGTGGCGTAGCAATCTACCTGAATTAAAGGAAGGTTCATCTCAGGCAGTTTTCCATCCCAGAGAGAGCCTCTGTAATACAGAACCGGGGAAGGTGTCAGTGGAAAACTTGTTTGGAGTGATGAAGATTTCTCTTTAACAGACTGGCCTCTGTGGCAGTCTGTTTTGATGGAAGCTCTTTGTACACTCAGTGAATTGTTAGACATTATGGTCAGTTGGGTTAAATAAAGGCTTCTAGGAGAGATCCAAATTTAAGCAAGCATTAGTATTTCTGTTAAACGTAGTTTCCAATAATTACTTTGGATTTAGACATCTCTTGAATTCTTCATAGAAAAGCAATTATATATATACTTGTGCACTTTAAGTATTGCTTCAGTATGTATTTGGTTTTGGCTTTAAATTACAAATAGAAGGACACTTGGCTGTGACCCTACAGAGGGAGAGATTCGTTTGGTAATGCAAACTATTTCAGGAACTGAGCTGTGCATTTATTTCTGTATCTGTCCTTAGTCTTTTGCTTGGATTTCTCTGGATGCTTTTTTTATAGTTGTGCTTACCACTCCAAATTTAAAGACATGCTTTTTAATCAACATTCTGCAAGTCTAGCAGTACTGCTTGACACAGGGCTTCCATTCCATGCAATTGCTGCATAAGGAGGAGATTCTGCTGAATCACAGCTCAGTATGAACAGCTGAAAAAGAAAATATTTGAATGTTAGATAGAAATCAAACAATTTTTTTTAAATTTAATATGAAATGCAAAATCATGACCTGTAAATTGGGGCCTACTAACTAGTGAATTATTACTAATGAATTACTATTATTGATCTAGTGAAAGTATTGCTCAGTATTTGCTGCTGGAGTTGTAGAGAAAGTCATCAGCTAAATTGTGAGAAGACTGAACTGTGTACCTGCATCTAGCAAAGGTAGTAAACCCCTATCTGGCAAATGTAACCTTTTCAGCAGGTTTTCTTCATTTCTGCTTATCAATTTAGCGAATAGCTTAAAGAGAAACTGCTTGGGGGATTACTAGTCAGGAAAGCCCCAGTTTTCTCCCAGTTAGTAATTTCATTAGAAAACCAGAAAGAAGGCAGTGAGATCTGCTGAGTTTGAAATCTTGGAGGGCATAGGGACCAGAAGTACTCAGTTTCTCTAATTATAGGTAATTTCTTTTGTACGTATTGAGTTGGTTCAAAATGCAGAACTGTTTACAGGGTCATGCATGTTTTACATAAACCCTTATTAACTGTTAAAACACTGTTTGAAAAGATCCTATTGTGTTTAAAACATGGATTTTTCTTTTCTTTTTTTTTTCTCATTTTAATTGAAGTTTAATTTCCATTTTAGAAAAATTATGGCCTTGTATGTAAGAAGGGGTCATTCATTATTTTCCAGCTAAATGGTGTGTAAGAATAGTAAATGTGGGTTAGCACACATTCTTCTTTAGGTATGTATGTGACACAGTTTTGTGGTAAGCAAGTTACAGTATTGACCTGGTGTAAAGATTGTATTTCATTATTTCAGTGTGCACTTAGAAACACGGAAAAGAATAACAAAAATGTCAGTGTTGTAAATGGCTGTGCAGCTCCAGGATATTTTGGCCAAGATCCACAAAACATGTTGGGTGTTGGCTGAATCGAAGTGGGCAAGCTCTGGGAGGAGAAGATAAGAGCAGCAATGCACCGTTTGCACCCTTCAGGAGGGGTGGGTGAGGCTGGTCATTGAGCTGGAGCTGTGGCCATCCCTCCTGCCCAGGGTGCCCTGTCCCTGCTGCCCACGGGGCTCTGGGGCTCCAGCATCACTTCCTCTGCCAACCAGGGGCTGGCCAGCCTTCCTCCAGGATAAGCACTGCCAGGGAAGGCACTGGAGAAGCTGAAAAAGCCCAGGTTGGTTGGGAGTTGTTCTGCTGTTCTCTCCGTGATTCATGCGTGTGGACCGTGTGCAATATGTTTTCTGGATCGCTTTGAGAGAGGTGCTAACTGAAGGAGGTGCTAACTTTCTTTCTAAAGCTTGAAGCAAATCTTGGTGAGACAGAAGATTTTGAAATAAGTAATAAATTGGATCTAAAACATGTATGTTCTTTTCATGTTGCCAGTAGGATTGGAGTGAAAATATTCTTGCTTTTTGCGAAATTGAATATCAGTGAAATGTTTCAGAAAGTATAGTATCAAGAATAATCAGTTACTTTGTAAGCTTTTTCCATTTAATTTGCTGGCTATTCCTCATTACTCAGTTTTTTACAATGTGCATGGGTTAAAGTTGAATTAGTGTGTTTTATAGATTCCAGGTCTTTAAACACAAAATATCAGAGGTCACCCATAGCAAAGGAGTGTAAAGAATACATGAAGTCTTCCACCTCTATGTCAATGGCTTGATGGTGTCATCATCACTATTAATTAATTTATTTAACCACCTGAAATTGATCTGTTTGACTTCTGAGTTCATTTGCTGGCCTGGTAGGAAGCTTGAGGTGTTTTTAAATTCAATACTGGCGTATTTCATCAGAAAGGAAGAGTTGCTGAAGAGACTTGGGAACTGTGTCACCTTTTCTCTGGGAAGAGTTGAGTGCCAAGCAGGGCAGCGTGGGGAAAATCTGAGCCCCTTCATGAGAATCTTTCGTTGGTTACTCTCAGCCTAAGGTTGATCTCAACAAACCTATTGGTTCATTGCAGAGCAAGAACATAATGAAAAAAAATGTATAACTCATGGACAGTTTTTAGAGATTCTAGAAAAATTCCTCAATCTGTTGGAAACATAAGTCTTCGTAAATATTTTGCACTGAGCAGAATTGAGATAGTGTTTATTAAATGCCTTTTGTTTATTTTTTCCATCAGCAGTCATATGGTAGAATTCTCAGAACTGGCTCCATGCAGTCAAATTCTCCCTGTAAACTGAATACTTTAAATATGCTGGTGCTGAGGCTTTTTTCAATCTCAAAAACCTTTGAAGAAGGGAATTTAGAAAGAATGGAAGAAGTGACTGTTGATTGCCATTATGGTGTAACAAATCTCTGCAATTAATTCGGATTCCCCCATATCTGTATATGTATTGTCTATTCTCAAGACTTGAAAATACAGAAAATTATTCTGTGTGAAAGAGGAGATCTCTCTCCATCTTGTCCATCCTGGCTTGTGCAACAGTTGCATAAGCCTAATTCCCTTTTATGTGATATTGATTAACAGCCATGCTGAGTCTAGGACTGTCACAAGGACTAAAGGGTGTTTAATTATTCAGCTCCAATAGAGTGGAAGACAGCACAGCAGCAGCAGCAGCAGCTGTAACATAAGTCATTGGTACTTCATCTCCAAAATATAAGAATTGTTCAGTAATAACATAGCAATTCTCTCCTCCTGGCTTGAAGGAAATTCATAGGAATCTAAAGACTGAGTATTTGGAGAATGTGTGAGTGATGGGGTTGTCCTCAAGATAACTCCATTCTTTGGGTATGTTCTTAGGCACAGTGCAAAGTAATAGTACTCACATGAAAAGAACACCTTTTACCAGATACAATATTCCTAAAGTCAGATTTTCAAAACGGAAGATGTGCAAGAGCATTTTTGTGGTTATTTGTTTATATGTCTATCACTTCTGCATGTACATGAATATTTCACATTTGTTGTGAAAATCCACAGTTCTCATGAATACCTTCAATGTGCAAATTTATTGTGGAAATATTTACATGTTCGTATGGATTTGGATTTCGGCTGGGTTCAAAAGAAGTTGGTGGAATCTTTTTCAAGCTTGGAACAAGACATTGAAGAACTGGGAACACTTTTTGCGTTCAGCACATAAAGCTGAGATCCCTAAAATCACAGGTGTTTTGTGCCATAACATGCCAATGAAGCCTGCAAATTTGCAGCATTTTTCTGCATTAGTGTTCCTCTAAAAGATGTGTTGGTATATCTCAGTACTGGAACCATGAGGAGGTCCCAGAGCTGTGGACTGTTGGGCTGGGAGAATAGGACTGTGTCTGTGCTACATTCATACATTCTTCATTAGACTGCTCCTTTTGTCATGGTTAAAGAAAATATACTGGCCAAAGTGCATGCTTGACTTATATAGTAAGTCTGTTTAATTTTAAATTTGTATTTAAAATAATTTGAAATATCGTGTATATTATGCAGATTTGTGTTTTGTGAGAAATACAGAATCTTTAAAATGCTTCATAAGATGTGTAAATTTGAACATAAATAACACATCTTCTGATATGAGATTGTGAGTCACATTTTGCCTGGACTGAACTGTAAGAAACATCTTAATAGAATGTGATTTCTTCAGTCAGAGAGTAACAATAGCCTTGTAGTAATCTTGTAGTTCATCATTGGGAGCAATGGCAGCCTGTCACAGAGCAGGATGCATCTGTCTTTAACACACAAGAGCTTGGATATGATATTATTTGTTGTTAATGAACACAAAGAACAGCAGCGTGCTGATGTTTAAAAGATATTAGATTTATTTGTGTTCATATTCAGTTTCCAATTATGGATAGATTTTTTTCCCTTGTTTGGGGGAATTAGGGGAGAAAAGATAGGAAAAGAGGATCTAGTTGCTTGTTCCCAGGTTTTAAAATAATATTAATAATAATAATAATAATAATAATAATAATAATAATAGTTATTATTATTATTTTCATCTTTAAAAATAGTTCCTCCTTACAGATTAAGATTCATCAGAGAAGAATGAAAATGTCAGAATGAAACAAGTGCTGTGCTTTCTTGTAAAATAATTTATTGCCCTGTCTTTCCACCTCATTAGTAGATCTTTGCGTCTTTTATTCTCAGTTGTGTTAGTTCTTTGGCAGTTTTAGGAATGGAAGATGGAGGGCAGCTTTCTGCACCAGGGTTAAATCAGATCACACTCTGTAGTCACAAGGCAGAGTGAAAAGAGAGTGAGTTTATGGGAAAAATCAATTGTTGGTATGCAAGTACAAATTAAAGCCAGCTTGCCTCACTGTTTATTTAAGAGATGAACTTATTTGTGACTGGCAAATGCATTAGGAACTTAAATAATTATTTTACTCATTAAAGCTGGAGCAGCGAAATAAACTAGCACAGCCCATGTCTGTGCACAGTCTCTTCAGAATGAGATGAGGTGGTGCTGTTAGAAAAAATAAATTATTTTAAATTCATTCTTTGTTGCTTCCACAGCTAGACCTTAATTAATTGGTACATGATCAAGATAGTGCAGAATGGTAAATCTCTGGAGTGGCTGATTTTCTGCCCTGCCCTGTGCTGTCAAAGCCTTTAATATATATACATGGATATATATGCTCTGCCTGGATATTTTTAAACTGATACTGGATCCACAGTCCAGGGTGTAATTTCATCATTTCACAAGCATTGTCTGGTTGTAGAACAAGGTGTGTAAAACCTCGACATTTCATTTGTATTGGACAGTATTTTCAGAACAACAGTTGGTAAAAGTTTCTCGATGGTATTGTTTCTTTAATAACAGTCACTGAGTGCACAGATGCACTTGGTCCTGTGTATAAATTCCATATTGTACAAGGAATAAGTCCCGCAGTGCTGTGCATTCAGTTTGATTATTATTGCATTTATTGAATGGCTGGGGTTGCTCAGCCTTTAGCCTTGAGCCGTTGGCATGCCTCAGGTGGTAAGCAAATTGCATACAAATGCACTGCTTGTCATGTCTTGCTGCTTAATTTATTCTTTGGAATAAATTGGTCTCATAATAGGCAGACACATCACAAAGCAAAAAAGCATTGGAGATGAAACATTGGCCTTGTAAAGCCCTTTCCAATACTGAGTCACTTTACTTTCATGGAAAGTAATAAATATTGAAATTAGTGGCATGCTTCTGCTTTACAGAATTTGTGAGACTGTTTTGCATCTGTCACCAGACTCCTAATAAGTACCCCTTCACTAGCCCTGTGGTGGGTCTGCATTGTCATCTGATCATAGTATTTAAGCACCCTTTTCACGGGAAGGTAGGGAAATGCATTGACGGAGGAATTCCTGTACCCAAAAAACTGATCACCCGTTAATTAGAGCAGATTCATTGCCTTTAATGGTAGTGACAGTCTAAAGTACATTTTTGGGGTCACAGAGTCAAAACAGTGCTATTTTTATGATGGTTTATTTTTAATATGGAGTTTCTGAAAAGTCACACCAGTGCCTCCTTTGGAACAAATAGATATCTAGTTCTGAATAGTTCAGCAGAAATAATAAAGGAAAAAACAACAGATCATTTAACTTTTGGGTAATGAAAAACTTTGTTCTTCCAGAGTATTCATTGCAATACAGAGTATACATTGCAATGCACACAACAGAAAATTATGCAGATATCGACCATGGTGTATATTACTAAAACCTCATAACAGTATTATTTAATGGTAGATACCAGGATATTTTCCTCTGCTTGTATCAGTTTTTGTTATGTTACACTGTGTCTCAAAATTATTTGGTGCATGACATAAGGTTTTAGAAAGAATTGTCAATTTGGATGGGTCGGTATTTATCTATTGGCTTTTAATCAGACTGTGTGCTATTATATCTTGCTACATTCAATAAATCCTAAATATATTTGTAGGTCTTTGTGTCTGGCAATTTCTATGGATGATGGATTCAATCTTATTAGGCAGTCACTTTGATTTCTTTGATAAATTTTTAATACTTTATGCTCAGGATGGCAAAGTGTATTCTCACTATTTTTTGATTACGAAGCCTGGACTACTAGAACATGCAGTCTAAATAAATAAGGCAGTATCAAGATTCTTCAAGCCTAGTATATAATCTTCAATTTAATGATGAACTGGAAACATTTTTCCAAGTTCATCATGCTTTTGGGTATTCTTTATATCACAACTGAGTTTATGGACTAATTTTGAGCCTTAAAATGTGACAAAAAATGGAGTATTTTATTTGTTCCATTTGCAATATTACATCACAAATCCATCCTGTCTGCCTTTTGCACAAACAAACAGCATATAGACTGTGAGAATGAAGAGAAAGGATTTGTCACTTGCAGTCCTCTTTGTTTGGGATTCACATCTTGTTTTAAGGACACCCATTGGGTATGTGTGGAATGTTGACTTTCATATTTCATATTGTGACCATTAGCAACCACAGATAAATGTAATCATGCCACTCAAAGAATATGGAGAGCTGTATAGAATACTAATAATGTGAATCATGAATTTTTAAGCTCTCAGAGGATGCTCTAAAAAGAAATTGATTAATCACTATGCTAAAATAATATAACACCTCAAAATAGATTTTGCTTGGGCAAACATCATAAGATAGTGGTTTAGTGTCAATACTGGATGGCAGTAGTCTCCCTAAAGCAGTTCTGGTTCAGTAATGAGTTTGTAGGTATGTTAATTACTTTGCAATCACTTAGGATTTCTCTAATGTTCATCTTCTGCTTAACTTGGTGCCCCTGCACCTGTGCATGCACTCAACACATGAAACCCTTCCCTGAATCTCATGGAGTTTTTGTTGGTTCACTCATTTGTGTTAAGAAAACAAAACCACCTTGCTTAGTAAGCAAGGTTGCATTTCTCCAGATCGTACCACAGTTTTCTTTCTACCTAGGGCTCAAAGAGTAGTATTTCACATGTCAGTACAGGAGGGTTGTGTGGAGTTTTAATATGTTACAGCACTGAGAACCAAGGCATATCCCTCCAGAAATCCTGGCACTGCAGCCGGCGGGCCCAGAAACAGGAGCATGGTTTTGCAGCACAGCCTCTGTCATGAAAGCTACTCCATCACTCAAGTAAATCCTGAGCCATCTTGCTGTGGAAAACTGTCAATTTATTGATTTGTCTCTTTCTCCCTTTTTTTTAACACTTTCACCCCGCAAAAATATGCTGTAGGGAAAATGGTAGCAAAGCAATTGGTAATTCTTTATGACAAATTGCATAGAAGCAGCAGGATGCACTAGAGATGCTTACTAAAACTACAGTTTAAAAGTAGATATCATATATGAGCATAATATTTAAGGCTTTAAAACAGGTTAACAAAATAAGTGACACTAAACATATTTAAAGAAGTAAAGGATAAAAGTAAAATAAATATTGTAGCATCTAAATCAAAATTAGATTTCACAGAGTACAGGAGGGTAGAACTGTGAAGTCTGAGAGATTGCTTCCATTTGCTGTTAATGTTCAGCTCTCATGCACTGGGTCTTCTGCCCTGAAAGAAAAATATGAGTTCTTTGGAATAATCCAGCTTTTCATTCTATTTTGCAGCCTTGTCTAAGCAGATGAATCTGATAATTCCTTAAATGGGAAATTTGCCAGCTGAGAGAAACCTAGAGGGCAACAAATGGGCAGTGATGACAGAATGTCTTGAATGCTGAGAATGTTGTTTGGATTCCACACTGTTTAAAAATATATTTGTCTAGTGGAAGGTAAAAATGTTACACAGACAGATAACACAGGAGATTTCTGAGGTATTACACACATACATACACACATGCACACACAGTATTTGTTTGGATTATTTTTTTTCTGTAGGCTTAACCCAGATAAATTAAATTACAAAAGCTATTAAAAAAAAAAAAAAAAAAAAAAAAAAAAAGGAGGGGGTGGGGAGAAGGCAGAGCACAAAGCAGTGAAATCAAAGCAACTCTGCCTTAAGGCTGCAGAGATTTCCTTATCTTATCCTGCTGTTTCTAGGTATTGCAAAACATATGGCTCACCTTTAGGGGCAGTCCCCAAACAGTGGGAGATGTTGCATCCCATCTGTGCTGCAGCAACTGGAGGTGCAATAACAAGGTGAATTGAGGACGCCGAGATGACTGTGTTTAAACCCATTGCTGGTTCACTGAGGGTGCTCAGGGGAGGCTGGTGGGGCACATTTCATTTGAATGGGTATTTTTAGCTACCGTGTGGATGTGCCTTACCAATCTGAGCATGGGTTCTGCTGGAGAAAAATTGTTTTGAGGAAACTTGGTAGCCTGAATCAGGAGTAAAAATTTCAGGATCCTAGATGCTGGGAAAAGCAAAGAAAGGAAGAAAAGTTAAGAATGAAAGCATTACTCTATCTCCCACATTTTATTCTGGCAGCAGCTGGATTGGCTGAATAGACTCCCGTCCCCCACTGTTCAAAACTGTTCAGTGTTGCTCCCATGAGATTTGGTTGATCATATAGATGATAGTCACTCTCTAACCTGACTTGTTCACTGTAATCCAGCTTAGTTTGAACACTTTTTAACACTAACTCTCTGAACTCTTTAATAAGAATCATTTGGACATGAGCAGTTATTCCACAGACACTGAAGGGCAGCCATGTTCAGCAGGAATGTAAGGGAAGAGTGATTATGAAGAGCAAGGGAATAATGCTACATTAGTGAAGCTTCACTCAGAACAAGAAGCATAATGACAGACTGAAATTGCACACTGCAGTGGATAGAATGGAGAATTTAGCTAGACTTACCCTGATGAAAATTTACTTTTTAATACCCATCCCCCAAAATTTCTAAGCCAAGCTTCTAAGCCCCTCTAAGTTTATGCCACAGAATTTTGCTAAATAATTTCAAAGGCCAGGGCAAAAAATAACTTAACACCTTTGCATCTCACTAAAACACTTAAATGTAAACAAAATATGATCTTATTGATCTTTTTTTTTGTTGCTTCTATCATTGCTATAATTATTCTTTTACTTCAGTGAGTCTTTTGCTACTAGGTCCTTCTTTTTTTTTTTTTTTTTTTGCTAATGTAATACAAGAAAACCACTTATTATAATGAGGACTGAATATTCATACCCAGCTTTAGGCATCAGCATCCATATGCATAAATTGGAATCAAAGTTAAGTGGCATGAACATCCCTGACATGTTCTGTCATGAAATAAAAAGGATCTTTTTCATTTAATACAGCAAATAGAACTAGTTATCTTCCTGTGCAAATACTTGTTCTCATTTTTCATAGCTTCCTTAATTTGCAGAAGGAGAGTTTAGCTTGCGAGATGAAAAGACTCGTGGGTTTCCAGAACTGCAGGCCCCTTCCCTTTTGTTTTGAAGTCAATGGCAATTGTGCTTCTGAGACCCTGGGAAAAATCACCTTTTAATGCTGACTAAAAGTAACATTACTTACTGTCTGCATAAAATTCAGTGATATAAAATGTACATGAAGGTGTAGTGCAGTCTTAGGGCATGCACATGTATGTGCAAGTATGAATAGTCTGAATTGCAATTTGAATTATTGTCCTGATCTGTATGACTTTCAGGTGTTCTTAATTTATTAGTTAGCATTTCAAAAAACAGACCTACTATTCATTGAACAGACTTAAATGTATTAATTTAATAAAATTAATCCACAGGTAAGCATTATATGCTGTGGGATACTTCACACTGATGGAAGTAGTAAAAGCTTTTTCTTTCTCCTCTTTCTACTTTTAAGCTTCTTGTAAGATCTTTGCAAGTTTTCAAGAAATGACATTTGCAGCAGCAGGATCAGTGCCTTTGGAGCCTAGTGCTGGAGTAGCAAGGCTGAGGAAGCTTCAGGGAGAAGGAAAGCAACTTAACTTTGTGGTTTTCTGCATTTCAAAAGTCGTTCCTTCCTCAATAAGTTTAACTAATTAATTGAATTTTCAGAATTTGGTGTGGTTTTGCATTTGTTTTATTTTCTTGTGTGATTTGACTTTATTAGAGTTTTGAAACTCAATGCACTTTTTTTTTTTTTTTTCATCATGGCTTTGGAAAATACTTTACTATATGTGAACATACTATACAGTAAAGGAACTTTATTATATGTGAACATACCATGAAGTAAACAATGTATTGACTGACTGGCTTTGATAAACATTTGCTAATGTTAAGATGTTGGGCATGCTTTCCATAGGTCCCCTCAATGCCATAAAGAATCATTATAAATCTGTGAGCTTCATTAGCTAAACATTTCTTTAAGTAGATAGGAAATTGAAATAAAAGAAACCAAAGATGGATAGATCATACATTTGTGGTGTCAGAATTGCATTAAAGCACAGAATATAGGTATATTGAGAGATAATCTGGGATCCATTAAAATAATTTTCCTAATCTCTTTATGTAAACCAACTTTTCTAACATATATACTTGGTCAAAATTGTCATTTATACTATCAAAAGAGGGGAAGTTTGTCTCAATGTAGAAGTGTAGATACCCATTTACTCCTATATGGCATATAATGATGAGATAGCTACTATCAACCATCAGGTTAATCAGAGTAACAAATCAACAGGACCAAAATTTACTCAAGTTATTTCCTATAACATTCAGATGGTAATTTTGAAGGGGTTTTTTTACCTGAAATTTCACTTCTGCTGCTGACTCTTCAAATATTTTATTAAAAAGTTCTGATGTGTTGAAATTACCTGTGTTACTGACCAAGTCCAAGGACTGGGTTCCTCAGGCCAGTGCTCTTTACCACCAAGTCTGTGTGATGTTCATTGACAGGTTATTTCATCCACATCTTTTGAAATGCTCAGGTTTTTCACAGCCATGTTTACTGCAGATGACTTCATGTTCCTGCTCTCTTTTTTTTTTTTTTTTTTTTCCATTTAGTCTGCTTCTATAGCCAGTATTCTGATCTGCATTTTTCATATAAAGACAGTATAACCTATTAATCTGTCCTGCATTTTAATTAGGGGTAGATTAAAATTCATATACATACTGTTAAACTGCAATTTAATTTAATATAAATAGTTTTTACTCCTGTATCTCTACAGGGATTTAGGTAAAAAAAAAACAGGTAATGCTGAAAGAGAATCTGCAGTATAACAAAAGCCTTCTGTATCTTTAATCATCAGTCTTAGCTTTGTTATAGTTGTTTAACCAGCGTAAGTTTTATATGATCAGAAGGAATGCCTTGCATTTGGTAAGACCTTGGATCTCTCTGGGTTCAATGTACAACTTTGTGTCCTGGTGTTTTTTATTAAACTCCCTATTTTCTATGTAAATAGCACAGCAAGCAAATATAATTTTAGTATGGACAGATTATTACTGTAGGATCCTATGATAATTCAGGACTTCAGGAGGTCCAGCACCCAGGTCAAAGCAAGGCCAGCTTTGGGATTAGTTGTGGCTATTCTAGGTTTGATCTAGTCAGGAAAATGGAGACTGCACAGAAGCTGTCTTCATTATCCTTCTAATGCCAAAGACAATAATTACTGAATATAAAAATAATTTTTCAAATGCATATTATGAAGGGTGCTCTTGTTGCAATATGTTAGGTCACTTTTGCCGTGCTTTTTAGAGCAGGCATTTACTTCCCCTCCTAAAACACTCCACATTTTTGCATTGGACTCCTTAACATGCAGTGTCCTTCCAAGTGTACACTTCCTACTATACAAAGTAGGGATGTTAGTGGACTGTGGCCCCAGCTGTTTTGTTCTTAGATGATTCCTCTCTTTTCCTCAAACTCTTCTTTGCTGCTTCTATTAAAAGACTTTGAGATTTCAGTGAAGCTATTTAAATGTAAAGCTGCTGTACATTAGCCCCTGATATACAGGGAAGAATCTGTATATATTATAATTTTGACAGTGTTTTAAAGAGATACTGTTTACCTCAAGAATTTTAAAATTGTCTCAGAGTTAGTACCCAAGAAATTCAGCTTCACTGACAATATAGCAAGTTTCTTCATAAAGCACACAAATGTAGGCAGTGTTTCATTCTTTGCCTGGCAAAGACTGTTTCCTAGTTAGGAAATTCGGGACCATGATCTGTTTTATTAAAGATTACTAAAAACAGGAGAAGATTTTTTGACATTTTTTACTGCAGAATGTTCTTTTGATTAGATCTGATGTTTGTTCTGCTCAGTACCACTGCATTTCAAAGGAGTATGTGTTAACAGGAGTGTGAAATTCTGCATTTCATGTGAAAGTGTGACTGACAAGTGTTGAGGTTTGTATGGTTTGGGGCAACCCTTGCTCAGGATACTGTCTGCCCTTTGTGGGAGTAGAAAATACACTAAACAGAGAAGTTGAGGCTGGGAAAGAATAGGCAGTCTTTGAGCGACAGGCAACTTGACTGGCTGATGTGCAGGAGTCAGTGTCTCTGGGATGAGTTTTCCAGTTTCGGGCCGGAGGGAAGGAGTGGGTGGAGAGTGCATGTGAAACAGATTTCTGCTCTGCGATTCACATGAAGAAATCTCAAACAGCTCAGTGTTTAATAACCTGCTCAGTACTTTACCGGGTGATGTAAAGACCTGTGATTGCATTTTTGAAAATCAAGGAAGGTCCAAGTAGCTGCAGTTCTTTTTGGCCTTGTTCTGAGGTGGTTGGTGCTGCTCCCAAGAAGTGCTGGCTGTACCTCATCCTGCTGCTACTGCTTGATTCACCAGATAAGTCAGTTTACATCACTGAATATATTTTACTTATCTATTTCATTGTTCAAAGTTCAAGTATAGCCTTCCTGTTCACTCTTGGAATTCATACTAATGTCCATGAGTTAACTTTAACTTGTGGTATTACTTTTAAGAGACTTTCTGCATGTTGGCTGTTGACTTTACTACAAGCATATTGTTTCTGCTCATGTCGAGTACAAGAAGTACAAGTTTCTTGTTTTATTGTTTTTCAACATCAATATTTTCTGTGTCTATGATGAGAACATCCAGAGGAAATAATCAGATGAAACAGTGCTACTGCTCTAGCTGGATGCTATGATACCAAACCAGAATGTGGATTATTGACCACAATGTCATTGTTCTAGAAAAAGAGCACCTTTTAAAACCCTCCTTCTTACTGATCATCTTACTGAAAAGCTTTGTTGCTTTTCGTTTCCTGTCCCACAACTTCTTAGAAAGGAAACATAAGCATATAACATCCTAGAGTAATTTTTTTCATAATTTAAAAGAATTTGATGAGAATTTAGCATTTTTACAGTTACTTCATTTCCACAGTGTGGCACATTTTGGAAGACCTTGGTTCCCCATAATTTCAGCAGTCCCTGTAATTTCAGCCTCTGCAGAGGTCCACTTATTGAAACCTGTCTGGAAATAAAAGTCATGGGGATAAAATGGATTTCATTACAACATCAGAAAATTCTGCCCAAGAAATTAAATATATGTTTTTTGTACTTTCATGAGAATTCCCTAGCAGCTTGCAAAGTGCACAGATTTATAGTAGTATGATGTTCAATTCGTGTCTCTTCAGTAACTCAGACAGCTTTAAAATTTCTTTTGTCACCTATTGTTCAGAAAGATGTACAAGAAGTAATTAGTATGAAGAAATTTTAGCTTCACAGCTGTAGTCAGGCCATCCTCAGGAGAATATGCTGAAAATTGTCTTCTTATGCAAACTTCTCTTGAAACTTCAGAATGGCTGGAAAACTTCCAAAAGTCTTTTCAATGTTTTTGTGTTTCCCTATTATTTTTGGCATCATATAGTTCCATAATGCATACATTTAGTTTTCATTTTCTGCCTGATAGCTCCAGCATTTTGTACTTACTGGGCTAATCAAACAAATAACATTGGTCAGTACTGGGAAGAGAGGAATTAGTTATAACTGTGGTTCTCTCCCCGCTCTTAACACTGGTTTTTCCTTTGCAAAAATGTACCCAATAAAGCACAAACCAAAATGTGGGCTTGAGAAATATTATTAGTAGAATGGGTCCATAGCGCCAGTGATTCAGTCATCTGTCAGCCTGATAAATGGATTAGTGTAAGAGGTGTTCCAGTGGGGAAATGAAGCCCACAGGGCTTCCAGCTAATTATATTTAAGTTGTTTAGTACTGCTGGGAAGCAGCATCCAGGCAATTACTGAAAGCTTTGATGCAGTGTGCACTATTAGAGTGTGGGTTCAGAAACTCATTACCCTTTCGTGCTTGTGTTGGATGGATTTTAGGAAACTGACATGAAACAGAGAACAGGAATCAATAACTAGAAAGGCATTTTAGTTAGCTTCTGATGCATTTCCTGATTCAGCAGCTTTTAGCCTAGAGCATTTCATACAATTGCTATAATGTAAAGGGAAAATGTGACGTAAATATATTAATTATCACATATATATACATCTTGTTACAGTGATGTGTAGCTGAGGTTCCACCCAAGACAAAGTTTCAAAAGGTCTTCTAGGGACAAGCTGCTCCTCTAATGCCATGCCACATGTCCAAAGCGCCTGCTATCTCTGCTTCTCCAAAGTTGATTGTAGTAATTTCTCCTAAGGCGTGACCCTGCAGTATTTACTGATGCCTCCACAACACTGAGATTGTACTACCTCAACACCCATGGTATCCCGCCTTCAAAATCTCTTGGAAACTGCAGCTAACTCGGAATGAAACTGGTGACATTGGTTATGTATATTAAACCTTGTTTAAGAGACTTGTACTGGCTCTGTCTTTGCCGTGGGCTGCAATTCACATTACTGATGCACCTTGAGAAAACTCTACAGACTTTGGGTCATTCAGATGTGGGAAACAGCAAATCCTTTCAAATGTAGTGCTCTGCAGTTGGGCACCTCCAAGGTGTGCATGCTGAAAGGAATGCAGTATTTTTACAACTGGGGCCCAAGGACTTGAAAGTTCATTTCTTAGGTTAGGCTGAGAGATCTACTCAGGGCAAAAGTTACATGAATTAATCAAAATTGTGTGGTTTTCTTTTTAAGCTTGCACTCACTTTCAAATCCAGTAATGGTGACTGCTAGGGCAGTGCAGAGGGGCTGCATTTGTTCTTTCCTGTTTCGTCTTCTGTGCTTTTGCCTGAGGTAGAACTAAATAGGCAGATGAGAGTATTACAGTTCAATGCTTCTGAAAGGGATAAATCTTTCCCACCTACCTGCACTACCATAAAATTAATAATTAAACTCCTTTCTTTATGTTTCGTCACAACAGTCCTAGACATGCTGTGGTTTTTGTTTCATGTTTTAAAATTTCAGCAGAAATCCCATGAGTTATTGTCAAGAGAGAAGTTTGAGGGTTTGGAGTTTTTGAAATCTGGGCTTGTTAATTAGAAAATTGATATTTGGTTTGCCTGAGGGTTGGTAAAATAAATGTTGTGTTATTTGATACATATCTTTCTGATAAAAAAAGTATCAGATTTTCTGTGTTATAGGCCATAGCACCCATGGATCCATCCACATACTGCAAAAAATCCTCTTACAGTAGTAAGCATTTCCAGTCTTGGTACCGGGTTTGGTTGCTGACAGCTAAGCTTTTCATAAATCCATTATTATCACTGAAAGTTCTGGTCCATTAAATAATGGTAGATAATCATGTATCTCTTGTGAAACTATTACACATGGTGGCGAGAATATCTTCTGCGCTCAAATACACAGCTGAAGCAGAAAAAAGCTAAAGCTGTTGAAGTGTCTGTGCTGGCAAAGTGCTGACAGTGGTAAATGATTTTGAGAATTGATGCTGTCAGTTCCAGTCTGGCTCTAAGACTACTTGGATTGAGTCACTGCTTGGGCTGCTAAGAGTTAATTTATCTTGGGAGGCACCTGTGCAAAAGGGGTAGCATAATATAGCCAAGGTAACGAGACCGTGCTTCTGAAATTCTTAATTTCGTGATGTCCACTGGCTTTGACAGAGTTAGTTAAGATGAAACATGAGAGGAGTTTCCACCTGCAGTTTCATTTTCCCTTGAGAGACTTGCTTCAAAGGGGCAGCCCAGGCTCTGTGTGAGTTGCACCTGAGGAGAGGCTTTCAAAGCTTAAGTATTTTTAGTTTTTGTGGGAAGATGTGGGTTATTTCTGAGGCTATTTTTGTTGCTTTGGCTTAGATATTATCATGGGGAAGCTTTTTGCACTAGTAGTATAATGAAGATTTATTTCAACGTTGATTTTCAGATTTTTGACTGACTCGTGACTTTGTTTACTTCATCAAATCTGGGCATTCATCTATGGTATATTTAAAATAAAAAAATCTCTCATAGCTTCCTGTAGAGGAAGCAGCTGTGGGGCAATAATAGATACATAAGTGTCTACAGCGGGAATTTTTATCATAGCAAGACATTAACTGCTGTTTATTTACTCTATAAGACCTCAGGGCAAATTCATTAAAATTCAGAGATTGTGTGGGTTTTTCTGAACAGAGTTCCAGCACATAGGTACTCATTGGAAACACGATAGAAAAACCCAGCGTGTTGTGTTGTGTTGTGCTGAAAATGATGGTCCTGGTTTCTGCTCCGTGTGTCTGCAGTGTTACCCATGATCCTTGTGCAGAGTAATTGCTGGTCATGGCCCAGGGGACCCACAGCTGTGGTTATTCTGCTGTGATGATATTTATACATTATGTTAATCCATAAAAAAACTAAATCCCCAGCATATCAACAGGAGTTTGCCAAATGTTGGTATTTTCTATTCACTGACTTGTGACTTCTTAGGAATTGCATTAGGAAATGCATTTTAGGTTATTTTTTGCAGAAAGGTGGTGTAATTATTGATGTCTTATTAGAATCTTCATTGTAGTCATGATATACTTCTATATAGTATACTATACCATAGTCCACCAGGGGTAGTGTGAAAATACTAAAGCTGTTTATCAATTTGAAAGAATGCAAAATATTGTGCACTAGGTATCCTGCATTACTTTCCCAGAGATATAATGCAATCTCTGCTTTTGTAATTCAGTGTCTTTTAAAGATGGCCTATTTACTGTTTAAACTTTCCTGTGCCTTTAAAAGCCCAAAGGGAGTGGGATAATAAATTAGTTACCCAATTAATGTTTTTTTTTCATTGTGAAAGAGTTAAGAGAAATATGCTGAAACAGGATAGTAATGGCACTGGTTTGGTTTCTCCTCATCTGTATTGTTTTGTAAAAAGAAATAAAATTATTTAGCATAAACTATGCAGAAACAGTACTTAAACAGAAATAAGATTGGAAAAATACTTAAGCAGCAAAATGTATTTAGAAGAATTGAGTAGAATTCACTAAAGCATCTTCCAAAATGACGTGACTGACTATTACAAGTTTGAATTCAGAGTAAAACTGCTGTGCTGTTTAGGTGACCTTATCCCAGTCACCTGGCCAGCTGGTAATTCCCCTAAGGGCAGCACCAAATCCAGCCCTCCTTTCAGGAACATCCCTTCATTGACTTCTCAGTGCAGATGGTGCTGTGCAGTTTGTCCCTGACAGGGGCTTGTCCTCTGCCCTGCCCTGGCCAGGGCAGGAAAGGCTTCACTGCTTTTCTTTAAGTTAAGGTGGCGCTGGGGACAGTCACGGAGAGCTTGATGACTTTTCATTCATCAAGTGTCCACATGAGGGGTAGTGCTGGGGTTTTCCATGGTTTTGCTTCACGGAGGTTGTGTCCAGCGGAGGAGCTGGGAGATAAGGAGATCTATGAACGTGTTTGAGTAGCTTGACTTTTGTGTTTTCAAACACGGTGCAAATCCCAAGTCAAGCCTTGTGTACCAGATTAAAAATTAGTAAAAAGGAAAGAATTTTTTTAATTTTTATTTTTGGTTGGTATTTAAACATGGTTACATTTCTTGACACTTAGCAGCCCAAGGCATAGATTAGCAACAGCACCAATGCTAGCTAAATTAACACATTCAATAACTTCCCTATCCTTTGCTAAAGGGGTGAAATTTTTAAGCTTGCTCACTGTGACACCAATGTAACCTTTAAGCCATAACTTGTTTTTATTGCCTTTGCTTCTTCCACTGTCCCTTTGCAAGAAGCCCATGTTACCTGTGTGCCCAGAGTGAGGCTGCTGGTGCAGGGAGAGAGCTGTAAGCAAACAGCAGCTCCTGGATTTTAGCTGAGGTGGGAAACTGCTTGGCTAACCCACTGAAATAGCCCAGTGAGAAGGTTTTTTGCCCCGAAATCTTAGTGTCCACGGGGATGGGATTGGCAAGTAGTTAGTAATGTGAAGCACTGTATTTATTGCTCTGTGCACAGATTCAGAGGGCATCATTTGTATTGCCTGTCTTCAGTCATCTGACTGGTGCCCCCAGTGACCCTTGTGAAGAGAGCTCCACTCTCCTGTGGCTGAGTCCTTTCGGCTCATGGAGGACAGAGTAAGCTTCCTAAATTAGAAGTCAGAGTGTTATTCCAGCAGAATTTAGTCCACCTGTATCTGGAAGGATGGCAGTAGTTGTGTGACTCCCCGTGGCCTGGACAGGCACTCTCTCTCTCTCACTGTATGTGTTATATGTGCACATGAGTGTCACTAAGCGTTTGCTGACACCAGCAGCTCAGCATGCACAGCAGTTGTCACCACCCAGTGCTTTAGCTGCAAAACCAGACTATTGTTTTTGATCATAATGTATTTGAATTTATGAGCAGGAAAGGATGACTACAGCACCTAATCTCCCTTTCCGTGTATTGCAGACTTGTCTATCTGCATGAAATAGAGTAACTTTTGTATGACTGCAGGGATATCTTGTGTTTTCACAAAAATTCATCTTCTGGGAAAGTTCCACTAAAGCTTGGCATCAACAAATGGAGAATGTCTGCATTCTCCTTTGGATAGTTACACTAATGGTTAGTCACAGGTGATGGAAAGCATGTGCTTTATTTGTCATTTGAATTTCTTGTCAGCTTCCAGATGCTGATTTGTCTTATGCAAACCCTTTGGTAGATTAACAGGCCAGTTGGTACTTAGTATATTCTCCCAGTGAAAATACTTAGGTGCTGTAATTAGGTCATCTGTCCTTTTTTTTTTTTTTTTTTTTTTTGTAATAAACTATACCAGTGGAACTCTCAGGATATTTCATATTAAAGTACTTTCTACGTACTGTTCTAATCACTTTTGCACTATATTCTGTGATCTCTGGTGATGGATTATTTTTCAATTTATTTGTAAATTGTTAAGACCTTACCCTACTGTATGTAATTATAGGTTGTAATGCTGATATTACAAATGAAAGCTTAAAAGAACATTTTTGTCTTTACCTACTGTTTATTTCAAAGCTCATATTATTATTTACTTTTGTATGAAATTGGATTTGAAGAAACTCTTGTGTTTGAGTAAAACATTGTTGGTAGGGCCATACGATACCATATGATTATTGCAATCATCAATATATTCTCTCACCCAATCACAAGGGAAATATATGTAACTTCTAAGCTTCACTGACACTTACAGGTAATAAAATGATAATAATAATAATATATTTTCACCTCTAATATATCTTTTTACTTTTTACTTTTTTGGTGGAGAGCTAGTATTTGCCAAAAAGTTGTCTTCCAACGTAACCAAAGCTTTTCTTACCAAAGGATGTGATTAGCTCTTCCAGCCTGTGTTACCAGTGCTGCCTGCCCTGATGCACCTGCCTCTGTAGCATTGTGGCAAGATGAATAGCTCTTAAGGGATCCTGTCACTGACAAAAATCACCAGTGATCCAGTTTATAATATTTGTAAACAGAACAAATTAAAACATTACCCAACCAGTTTATGAGTATAATTATGACAGAAAACATTAACAGAATTTCTTCAATAACCCTGATTCATTTACAATGCTACAGTTGGAGTGTCTGGTACTCTACCGTGTCCTTTAAACTCCGTGAATCTTGCAGAAGCCTTCATTCCAGATGAGCCAGTTACTTACTTCCGTGCTATTTGGCATGTGAACAGCCTCAGTATGTGTTAGTTACTGTTGCATACCCAATGTAAGGGTATTAAATAGAGATAGTTTTAGTATAATAATACTCTTAACAATTTCCCCATAAGACATAGGAAATCCTCTGATTGTTCCTTGGATTTTCAGATTTTATATTTACATAAAATTAAGCTTCTTGAGTATATTGTATTTTACTCCACAGAAAAATGAGATGGGAGACAAGTTGTTGATGCTGCAAGCCTGGCAGTGTTCAAGGCCAGGTTGGATGGAGCTTTGAGCAACTTGGTCTAGTGGGAGGTGTCCCTGCCCATAGCAGGAGGGTTGGAATGAGATAATCTTTAAGACTCTTCAAACCTCAACTGGTCAATGATTCTACAATTTGAAAAAAAAAAAAGAAAAAAAAAAAAAAAAAGGGGTGAGTTGGGAGAACAGTCAACTCAGAATGCCATCTGAGAATTAGACAGGTAGTTAGATACGTAGCCACATCGATGAAGATTTATATGCATTTAGTAGACTAAATCAAAAAAACTGTGGATGTCCAGCTGATGCATTGCTAGTAGTTTGTGATGCTTTAGTAGGCAAGTGTCCCTTGTCTAGTCATTAATCTCCAATTAGAATAGATGTAACTCTTTCTGAAGTCAGTAGGTGCATTTATTTGGTTAGATGGTTGTGTTTATGTCACAATGAAGTAAGTGAGAACATGTTGCAGTACTGCATACTTAGAACTGGATTTATGAAAGCTTTTCCTGATGATGTGTTTGAATGAATGTGTTATCTATTAAATCAATTATATCATAAAATGATACTTAATGTATAATTGTTGTGGTTTAACTTCAGCTAGTCACTAAGCACTACACAGCCACTTGCTCCATCCCCCTACTCACTCCAGGGGGATGGAGAGGAAAATCAGAAAAATGTAAAACCCGTGTGTTAGGAAGAGTTTAATAATGGAAATAATTAATTAATAAATAAAATATAATACTAATTATAATATTAATAAAGGTAATAATGATTTAAAGGGCGATAACAAACTGAGAAAGAAATAAAACCCAGAAAGTACAAGTGATGCACAATACAATTTCTCACTGCCTGCTGAAGGATGCTCAAGTCCCAAGCAGTGAACAGCCCCTCCCAGCCCGTTCATATACTGGGTGTGACACTATATGGCATGGATTGGCCAGACCATGACAGCTGTCCCAGCCATGCTCCCACCAGCTTCTTGTGCACCTGGTCATCCCTGACTCAGTGTGAGCACTGCTCACCAGCAGCTAAAACATCACTGTGTTACCAACGCTACTCTCATACTGAATCCAAAATACAGCACTGTGTCGGCTGCTAGGAAGAAAGCAAACTCTATCCCAGACAAAACCAGGACAATAGTTTTAAAAGCTGTCAGACATTTGTGTAGAGGAAGATAATTAATTTTAAAGGTCTCCAGTGACTATCTCATTTCACTTTACAGCATTTAATTATTAAATTATGTAGACAAAACTTGAGCATAAGACTTCAGGCTTGAAATGGAAGAATAAGAAACTAGTCAGTAAACATGGTGCTTGAATGGCAAAGGCAATAGGAAATAAGTCTTTACTTACCATGCTTGTTGGCAGGCTTGGAAAATCTCCACATAGGTTTATTATTGCAAATGAATTCCAGACTGTCTTTCATGTTTGATCTTCATAAAAGCTTGCCTTCAGCCTTGCCCCAAAAACATTCAAGAAGTTGACTTCTTTTGCCTACATGTTTCTTGCACAGAAATGATGCTCAGACAGTTTCCCACTGGAGGCTTTGTGAGGGAGCACTTTTTTGTGCCACTATTCTGAGGCAGGGTGCTGCCATTTCAGTCCTGTGCTCAGCAGTGGTTCTGCATGAATTGCTTGGTATTGTTATACTTGACCAGAGAGGCTGAAAATTGTTGAGTCAAACTCATGGTATATTAGGATCCTTCCTATAAGCTCCTGAAAAAATGCATGGCTTTGCAGAGGGCTCAGATGCTGTGTGTCCCTGGGGATTGCCCTCACCTCTTCAATTCTTTTGGTGATGGGAGTTGGGTTTTTTCCTGTTACAGTTTAGCTAAACCTCCTTATCTGGGAGCTTGGACTTTGGTGAATGCTGAAAGCAAAAGGAGTCAAGTGCTTGTGTTTTGGGGTGATGGACACTGGTTTGACAGGTACCTCTGTCTCTCATTGCAGCCCCCTCAGCTGTCAGATGCAGTGATCTCCATGGTAACTCAAACCCCCAGACTCTTGACAGCAGCCTGCGAGGAGCAGCATTCAGCAGCTCAAGGGTCTCACGACCAGGTAAGCCAAAAGGAATCTCCAAATAAGAGTCACCTCTGGTGTGCCACTCCCTGTCCTGTCGGGTTTTTCCTTGCTGAAGTCACCCAGGCAGTCAGGTCCTGTGCACATATGTGATGATGGACAGTACTCCTAAGTCGTGTCACTTAGGGCTCTGCAATCCAGCTCTCTTGAAAAGAGGCATTTAAACAAAAAGTTTACATTTGTTCAGGGTTAGGTTTCAAGATACAGATTGAAGAAGCAAAACAAAGAAGTGCTGTACAATTCTTTAGGTGACTTCAGCCTTAAAGTAATTGCTGTGGTAGAAAATAACCCCAAAACATGTCAGCAGTAAGATCTGTATTGCCACTGTACCTACACCACCATCAGTAGTGCCTGAGCTCTAACTTCATGCCTGTGCTACCTTACTTTCCTGCAGTAGATCAGAGACAGCTTCTGTGTTCATGTAACATTCATTGGTTCTCTGCAGCATTTTCAAGTTGCTGCTGTGCTCTTTCCAAATGAGTTTCTGTGCTAATAGCAGCATGTGGGGCATTCCGGTTAACATCTTCAGAACGTACAGAATTCTTCCCTTTTTTGTATGGAGAAACAACAAGATTTTTGCCATTTTGGGAAAACAGGACAGGGACTATATAGTTATATTCACTATTCCAGTACCACTAATGCTGTGGACTAAGGTAGTATCTCTGGTCTCATGCACTTACATGTCTGGGAAGTTTATTTCTCCCTTTTGTCAGGCTTTGCTGTCATTTGTATTGTTTCTGTGCCATTAAGGTTGTATGTTTGGTAAGTCTGTGGCTTCTGCACACTGTTTTCTGAGTATTACCTGCATTGTTTCTTGCTTGCTACATAAGTTCACTTGGCTGTTATACACTGTCCCCATCGTACAAAGAAATCATATTATTCTGGATAACAATTCTGCTGCCTTTATTGAACAGTCTGACAATTCTTGTGCCATTACTGCTATCAACAATATTTATTTTTTATCATGGATGATGCTCTTAAATAGTGTTGAGTGAGTACTGGATGATTTTATTGAAGGAATATAGAGATTTTTTCAATTATTGTTTCCTGTTAACAGCTACTTTTTCATTTCTATATCTTAATCATATTTGATGATTATTATGATGATAATAATTTCTTAACTCTGAGTTTTGTGTGACTGTAAGGTAAATGCCATTCAAAAGTCTGTGTGTTTCATTTATGGAACAAAGTCTGCTGACCAGAGTTTGTAATTTTATCAGATGATTAAATAAAATTCTTTTTTATTTAGGAAGTTTCTATAAAATGATGTTGACTGGCATCAGTTTTTTAATGTAATTTCCCAGTGAATTTATCCTTTATAAGTTTGGTGATTATTTTGCCTGAGATTAGTAATGGCATAGAGCTCTATAATTACTGAGATCATACTGCTTACCATCCTCAACTATTAGCAGAAAATGCTATCAGTCTTATTGAATTTCTCTGGTGCTCCAAAATGTATTGAAAATTAGCGTCATTGAAATGATCTTCTCACAAACACTTTAAAGACTCTTAAGGCACAAATTATTGCACTATACTAATTTAAAGTTGTCTTTTAACATTCGTTTTGGTTACTAACAACCTCCTTATCTCTAAAAATGCTCTTCTTCTAGTTAGAAGAAAGTATATATTGCTTATTTGAGGTTTTTTGTGTAGCGTGTTTGTATTTGAATCCCAAGTTGGAGGTTTTGTGCTGTTTCAGTTACCCAGATTTTCCTATTAGAATTAATTTCTTTGGGTTTTCAAGTGTAATCTATATATCAAGCTAATTACACACTTCACCCAGAATGAGAATTATTATTTTTTTGCCACAGATTGCTGGTTTTGGGCTATTTAATCATTACCTTTGGTTCCTGGTGGCAGTGGGGTAGGAAGAGCTCTCCATGTTTTTACCCTTGTACTTTCTCCCAGGCGCAAATTTTTTCTCTAATTTACTGGGCTAATGAACTTCCATGCTTGCTATTAACTAAACTGTTTCAAATACCAAAATAATAATTACACTCTGTGCCTGTGTATTCAATATGTATTCAAGCAATAAAATTTGGGAGTGCCTGATGAGTAACTACTGACTGCATGGATTTCTAGCTTGCTTGTCTCAGATGAATGTCCTCCACAGTTCTTTTCATGTTTCATAAATACATACTTAAGCAGATTGTCCAGTTCTCTGATTGGGTTTGGTGGTTTGCTTTATCTCAAATTGCCAACAATATATCCTTCTGGGATCTGCTAACATGTTATCTATATGAATTCAAGACCTTGACATCCTGAATGATCAGTAATTTTGAGGAATAATGGTGCTAATAATGTAGAGTCCCATCTTCTGTCCCCTTTGTTTGGCTCTTAGTGGAGGTGTCCCCAGCAGTTAGAATGGTAACTATTGATAACTGTTGTTGGAATGATAGATGTGGCAATGGTACCAGGTCAGCTTTATCAGGATCGTGTGGGATATGTTGTACGAATGCACAGACAATCACAGTATTTTGACTAGAAAACCTTCTAAAAAAGCAAGATAAAGCAAAGAGATGAGGTGAAATTAGATGCCAAAAAATTGAAGGTTGGGGAAGTTCAGTTTGAAAAGGTAGGAAAAGTAGGTGTATGCACATGGTACCTAGGAAGAAACAGGTCCCCTTTTCCTAGTTTTATGTTTCTTGTATGCGTTAGTTACTTTGAATTTAAGAACAAGATGGATAGGATGTAATGGAAGGTTATTCAAATGTATCAGTATATCAACAGATTTCTGTTGTTCAGAGAGCTTGGAATAAGTGCAGTTTAGGAATGTCACAAATGAAATGTGGTAGTACGAGTTGTGACTGCTGGTAGAAGTGCAGAGGCACAGACTAATATAAAAAAAATGTTCATTATTTTCGTAAAAGTTTCCAGAACAATATTGTCTCGAAGCATTCATTTGGCGTGATTGAGAAGGATATTCTGTTATCCATAAGTTAGCCCTAACATGCTTTATTTTGAGGAAATACATATCTTCTTTTTGCATAAGGAAAACACTGCATTTTATACAAAGAACTTAAGAGATCTATAAACACAAAGTTTGCAAATGAATGATTTGGAAAAGTACCATAATACCCTCATGCATGCTGTGTTGTAATAGCTTGTACAATTTTTTAGTTACTAATTTTTAATGATTTTTTGCAATTATTTAGAACTTTATAAATTATATAGCATGGGCACAGGGTACAGAGGCTTTCTGTATGTTAAATTTACTGTTGGCACCTGATCCCACTAAATAATTTTATTGGTTAGTTAGATTTATGAACTAGAAAATTAAACTGCTTTTAAACAACATCCTTTATAATTCTGAGGTTCAATTAATAAACTCTATTGATTTTGTTTTCTAACGTTGTTTTTCAAGTGTTGCCATCAAATAATATTGCACCTGTGGGTGTGCACATCAACTATTCATAGAGTGGTTGTTCTTAAAAGTCTAATGGCATCATAACTGTTCACTGAAAAATAGTTAACTGTTGTAATAATAATATTTTTTAATTAGCATATTTTAAAATAATATGAACATTCTTTAAATTTGCAGCTGTTTCATAGCTGAAGTAGAGCTTTATTTGTGTATTCCTTGGTATTTCTCTTCCTACTTGGTGTGAATCATGGTTAACTGAGCTCTTTCATTTTATTAATGAAATACTATTAAGTACTTTTTGGTACTTATTCCGAAACCAAGTCAGAAAAAAGTATATGTAGCTAGAACATGGACCTATGTATTTTACATTGTGGAAGAGAGGTGAAACTACTATACCAGTCATGGCTAACTTCTGAAACACTTGCTTTGAGCCTTTCTCTTACACAGTACAGTTTTAAACTACTGCTAGTGGAATAAAATTATTGTCCTGCGGGTTTTTTTTAATCTTTTGTCTTTAACTAAGGTTGTCTTCAGCTAAGGTTTCAAGGAAGGTTTTCAATGATAGCAAAGAGGATGCTAGTATTCCAAAATGAGGTGGCAAAATGCCTTATCCTTTGATTTTTAATCTAACCTGGTGATTATTTAAGACGTAGCTCAGACCTTATAGGACTGAACTGTGATAATCCCACTCTGCTGTTTGATTTGTACAGCACATTATGATACCACATTCACTGTTCCAGTCACTTGAAAGTGCTAATAAGAGATATGCAAAGTGGGAGAAGGCATTTTTTGTTGCAGTCATTAATAAGTATGTATATAGTTCAGCTGGAGTGCCAGCTGAAGGGAAAGGTTCATACCTTCATGAGCAAACACTGTGCCACAAGGAGGAGGAAGTGGAGCTCTGCCTTGCCCAAAACTGCTCCTTTGAGTTTGCCCAGAAAAGACTTCACCCAGGTCAAGAGTGCTTTTTCATCCACCCAAAGTCTGCTGAACTTGTCTGGGCAGAACTGCAGAAATGTGCCCGGGTCAGTGAATTCAGCTTAGGCTGCAGCACTCCTGGGGAGCTCAGGTATTTATTTCTTTGGACAGGTACTGTGCACACACTGTGTGTGTGTGTAGCACATTCCAGAGACAGGGTGCCTTCTGTGATCTGCCTGGAATGAGGGACTGTGTATGTGCAGAAAATCGACTGCTTCCCAAACAGAGCTGGGAGACTTTTCCTCTGAGGACAAATAGGATTTTCTGCTTTATAAGGTTGATCCAAACAAAGCTTTTATTTTAAACTGAATTATTTTACCATATCCTGGTGTAGAAATGGAATTACTACAGGCAGTCTAGTTAAATGTGCTCTTGAATAATTTGAATGTCTCATGCAGCCATCTCACAGAAACAGGACAGGTAATATAATTGTTTTTTCAAGTAGTTGTTAATTAAGCCTTGGAGATGTACAGGATCTAAATGTATTTCCATTTACATTTTTGTATGACGTGGTTCCTATCTGAACTGCTTTGATTCAATGGAAGATGAATATAATTGATGGATAAACATACTGTTATATAGACAGTACATGCTAAAAATTTGTGCTCAATATACAGATTAACGTCAGTTAATTTCAGAAGAAATTCTGTCTTCAAGCAGTCTGTGAACATTTTCACCTGGACTTTTACTGTCTAGTCTACACTCTAAATGCTGTAAATGATGAGAAATAAAATTATTTTTTTTTCTCGAAAGTTTACTTAATGTAGTGGTGAAAGTTTAGGTGTAGTTCTTTGGTGTGAACTGGAGATATTTCAGGTGTAATTAATCAAAATGGATTTGCAAACGTGGTCGTCACTGAAACTGTGTTTTTACTTACGCACTGAGGTCACAGGTTCACATTTGGCTTTGTAATCAAGGACCTTGCTCTGAGCTTGGTTTTCTTCACTGATGTGAATACAGTGATTAGTAAAGTTGTTGTAATGGCATATTTGGAGAGTGAGTGATCACCACAGAAAAAGCTGAGGTGATTTAAGGTGTCACAGAGCCGACACCTGAGCTGCAAAAGCAGAGCTCTCAAGTTCCCTCACTGTTTTAGTGCAAAGTCCATTCCCAGCCAGCACTTGCTGAAGTCTCTTAAAATAACCATGTTCTAACTTTAAAGAATTCAATGAGAGATCAGTCAGTCTTTAGCTCTGGTTCAGCTGTCAAGGACAGTAAACTCCAGGTAAGGAGCAGAGGCAAAGAGCTGCAGCGCACCTGGTTTTACACTGGTGCCACCATTACTGCAGTGGATCTCAAAATAGTCTTTTATTTACTTGCCCAGAGCCTTTGAATAATCTCTGCTGTGTTCAGACCTTCACATGCGAGATGGCCACTCAGGGTCCTAGAGTGCTGTATCTTCTAAAACGTGGTGCTAGAGATTGGGTTAATATGGTTGGCACCTACTCAGAAAATATCAGGGGAGCAGGGAAGGCGCTCTCCCAAACATCTCCGTTGTACCAGGACAAAGTGGGTGTGTAATTTTTGTTATATCTGAAATGGTTAACATTTTTTATTTGTTGCTCTGTGAGCTACAGTGTGATTTAGCAAGCATCCCCAATGTCTGTAACATGAATTGTGTTTATCGTCAACCTAAATCAGTTTAAATAAGCTTAGTTCAACTGATGCATGCACAAATTAATTTTCCCTTTTATCTAACCAGCTTGCAGTCCTAATAAACAGAGTAATCAATCATAGCTGCCTTCATCTATAGCATGATTGTATGTCTCTGATCAAGGAAATGTAGAATAATTTCTCTCTAGTCCCTACTTTGTTCCCCCTGTAATCAAGGTTTCTGGATATAATGATTAATCTTAATAATTTTTGCATTCCTTGATAGAATTTTTTTTTTTTAAGGATGATTACATTCAGCACCTTAAAACTAATTTTAAAAGTGTAAGGTATTTTTGTTTCTTCACTGCACAGAAAAGAATGCCAGTCTGACTCAGAGAACTCTTTGTAAGCACAATGGCAACGATACCATGCTTTGAAACAGTTTGTACTGTGTACTCTTCCTTTTTAGTACTAGCTGGTTTGAGGCCACTGGTATCTTTCTTACTGATTGAAGTGAGTCCAGACTCTGGCTGGAGATTTTCTGTCTTCATTGAATTATAAAGTGCCAAGCAAAACCTGAGGTTAGCTTCGTGTGAGATGCTAGAAAAAGACGAAACAATTAAAACTTCCCTTTAGGTCACTGGCCTTCATATAATGCTTTAACTTTTATGCTGAACTATTTACACTATATATCAGGTGTCTTTAATCTTTTAATTTTATACATAAATAGTATATCACACATTTAGTAATACTTTTGTCTAGATAGGCAATTATTAAAAATATATTATATATAAAACATTATATTTATTTACAGTCATATTTTACAGCTTGATAGTGCAATTTTCCTTTTGGTAACCAGTTCTGCCTCTTGAAACTGCAGAATGCATCAAGGAAGAAGCCTTATGTTTTCAGTGGTTTATCTCAAGGTGTGTGTTTAGAATATGTCCCATTAAGTGCAATTGATAATATTAGGAAAACAGCAGTCTGTATGAAGAAATATTCCTACTGTAGTAGTTATTAGCAATTTCTGGACTGCTAGTTTAGAAATACTGTTCCAGGTCAAGGTATAGCAAGGAGTTGACATTGAGGTGAATCTTTTCCTCTATATTAAAAATAGAGCATCATTATGCAAAATAATAATTCTTTTACTGGCACAAAAGAAAAGTGCAGTGCACCTTTTTGAATAAACATTGTAATATGGCCCTAAACAATAGTCTGTATTCCTATGTGATTCTATTCCATGAACACAGATATTAAATATTTTCAGTCATTAAGGCTCAATAGTTTGCTTCAAAATTTAACCTGAAATCTAAATTAATGTCATGTTTAAAAATAAATTACATCAGGTTTTAGAACAATAATCTTATTTTACACTTCTAGTTTCATGCCTTTATTTTTTTTTTCAAATTCTTTATTTTTAAGTCGAAAGTTCAGCTGTGTTAAAATATGGCTAAGTCTAAACTTGGTATCTGAAATGACATGAGGTCTTTCCAGCCATGTTTTCACAAAACATTGCCTCAAACATTTCCAGATAAATTATTTCTTTCCAATATTTTGGTTATTTCCTTATTTTAAAGAACTTCAGGTTTATGTCAAGCTATTAATTATAGCTGGATGACTCTATTTTAAACAATTTGAGTTGATAAATGTTGTTTAGTAGTAAACTAGAGAAGCTGTTTTTCCTTGTAATGTATACATGCATTTGATTTCTCTCTAGAAGCTGATAAGGCTTTGTAAATTATCTGCCTAAGAGTAAGCCCAAATCTTTTGAATTTAATCTAATTAGATAATGTTTTGGAAGTCTGTTAATATATGCAGTCTTTGCAAGCTCAAAGACTGAAAATTCTCCCCATTATGGACGTGTTTAAATTTATGCAAAGATCATTAGAAGAAAGAAAAGTAACAAATACTATTTCGGTTTTTAAAATAACCCTTGGCCAGAACAGCAAAAGTTAAGGAAGCAAAACTTTGTGGTGCCATCAAAGTGAAATTTGTGCTCTGAGGAATAATATCAGTAGATGCACTTGGGTCAGGAAAATTAAGTGAAAGAGGAGGAGGGAATGGTCTGACAACCCTGGCTGGGAGGCCTAAGCCTGGGAGATCCCCTGAATTTCTCTTCTCTATAGATGTTAGATTAGCCATTGTGGCCAAAATCAAAAAATGAGGGGAAAAGGCCTTGGTGTTAAGCCTGCTGTTACTGCCTATTACAAATTTGCCAACTATTCTTCCTATTTGGTTTTGCTATAAATTAACCACCTTTCTTAATATTAGTTTTTTTAATCAAAGTCATGTTTTTGGAATTTGCAAAGTCTCCTTAGACTCTCCAGAGTTTCCATTTATCTTGTGGATATTTCAATCTTTTCCCAAAGCTTTCATGGTGCCATGTCCCTCAGAGCTCTCTTCTTGCTTTGTTCATCTGTCCTGTAATCAGTGCATGCTCTTGCCTTGCATACAGCAGCTCAGATGAAGCAGCTCAGGTGTCAGCTTTGCTGGAGACCAGCCTCTTGGCACGTTTTCTCTTGACTCTTAAGTCAGGTTTGGATTAGAATTTCACAGGAGAATGAGCATTAAGAACTCACTGATAGGTAATGGTCTGCATCATTATATTATGTTTTGTGTTCCTAATATTTTGACACAAGAATATTGATGACAAATGAGATAGCGTTTGTATTGATTTAAACCACTGTTGCTATGCAGCAAAAGAATTGTATGTCCCTTTGAAAGAGGGAGCAAAATAGGAGTGGCCTTGTTTTTACGGGGATGGAGAAAACAAAATTTCTGGTACTGTGGCAAGTGTGTTGCTCCTGGAGTGGATTTGTTGATTAAATCTTCAAGGTGTATGGTTTTTGCTGTGGCTTTGTCCCATTTACTCAAGTTAACTACTAAAGTCAGCCCCAGGGCTTGTTTACATAATTGTAATAATGCTTTTCAGTGACTCTGGAGAGAACTTACACAGCAGATTTTATTCATTGTGTGATTTCTTAGTGTTCTGGAAATTTGCATCATTCTCTTTACTGAACTTTTTTTTCCTGTCTTGAGAAGATACCAGAAGCTTAAAATGGGTGCATTTTCCTAAAACCCTTGCAAATACAGCAGCTCTCAGTCTGCTGTGAAGATGTCCCCTCAGAAGGCAGGTGCAGAGCTGTTTGCCACAGCCAGACGTGACCGCGCCGTTCTAAATTAAATCTACCCGAGATGGTTAGCAGGGTAAGCTAATCACATCACTTGCACCATTTGATGTGCTCCCATTGCCTTTCATTATCAAAGCTCATTTAAACTGCTTTAAACTAGAACTGAACTGATAAAACAGATAAATTCATACATCTGTGATCATGTTTTCCTGCTCTTGTTCTTTGTATTATCTGAGCCTAAAAATTAGGCATAAAACAGCTTAAAACCAACAACAATTTATCGTATACTGTATACCTTGTTCTATTAATTTAGCCCCTCTTAGTTTTGTTTTGAACAGTGCAGAATACCTTTTCATTACCATGTAGTGTTGTTAAGTAATACAGCAGATGAAAATTAACATTCTGCCCTTAGAGTTACCTCATTTCCTTATGGGTAATAGCCAATATATAAGAAGTTTTTGGGGCATTGCTTTAAAAGCACTGTTACTTTTTTCCCATAGTAATTAAACACTTGAAAACAACAATCATTTCCTGTGGATGGTGTGTAATCTCTACATAATTAATAGGCTTTTCAGCCCTGTATTGGAATAAAACCAGTCAATATTATGTTCCCCTATCCCCAGTTGTATTACACCAGATTAGTACAGTGAATGGTAACTAAACAGACCTGGAAGAGAAAAGAACTCGGCTATTAGGAGAATTCTTATGAACCTCTTTCTTCCCCTGCACATTTGAAAAGCTGTCATTTTTAGTTTTGGTTTACTCATCAGTGATATTCAACTGTCAATAACCCATCCTCAGGTTTGAATTGTGCTGTTGAGTCTGTGCAATCTGCAGTACCTTTGATCTGGCAGCTACGGAAATCAGGCTTCACCTGAAGGTGAAGTAGTCACTGGGACTTGATTCCTGATCAGTTTTGCAGGCATTTTTAATGCTTTTTCATCTGATTAGTAAATAACGACTTAAATTAGGCCCACCAAGCTAAAACAGAGGTAAAAGGATGAGGTCAAGACTTAAAGCAAGATGTGCTTGCTTACTGAATGTAATACCGATAGGACTGGATTCTGCAGAAGCCCGGGGCTTCGGAAAGGGTTGACAGAGTGCCTCTTTTTTCCAAGTGAAATTACTTGCCTCTTAGAGCTGGCAGGACACTTGAAGTGTTTCTGAATACATAAAGAATCGGGAGGAAGTTGCAAAATGTTTTCTGTGTGCTGTCCTTAATGGTGAGCTATCTTTTGAAAGATTTTTATTGAATGCTGAGCATATTGAAACAAGCTTACTCCCCTCGTGTTTAAAGGGTATTTGATTACATTAAAGGCTAAACTGTGGCTTTGAATTTGCATACAGATTTTGGAAAGTAACAGCATAGCTTCCAGCTGAGATATCTGTCATGTATGAGTGTCTCCCCCAAATACTGCTGCTAGTGCATGTTGTAACAAGGGAGTGTTTGCTGCATTTTTATCTATTAGTCATAGTCCATGCTGATAAAAGACAGACAGATCTATCTCACCTTCCCTGTTAAACAGACAAATGGTTGAGTAAGGTTTGGTCAGATACAGCTGTTTGTATCTATGGCAACAACACTGCAAAAAGGGGTATTGAAGCATTATTCCTGCAAATTAGAGTTAATTTCACTTTGGCACAACTTATTAGCAGTAATGTGCAAGAAAAAAAACTGCACTGGGTTGACCTTTGGTTTCCTGGAGTCAATTTTATTCCCACTGACTATGGCAGTAATACAATGAAGAACAACATAAAATCCCAAGTCTGTAATACCATTTGTTCAAAAGGCTTTGCAGGCCATACAGCAAGAAGGGCAAAACCTGCCCAGCGAGGCCACAGTGCTGTATTAAATCTGCCCAGCCATGGCTGAGCTCCCCACAGTTGAGTTCTACCATTCCATAAGTGTCCTGCAGCCTCCTGGGGTCACCTGCACTGTGGTGACAGCTGGCACACTTTCCAGGCTTCCAGCCCCTGGCTGTCAGGCTCACAGGGGCTTCAGCAAGGAACAAATTAGACGGCATATGAATACCATTATTGTACACTTGGATTTCATGATCTTAAAGGTCTTCTCCAACCTAAATGGTTATTTCATTTCACGTACTGCTTTTAGCTCCAGATCTGCTATTGCCTACATTACCTGTAAAAATTGAATATAAACTTTTGTGTACTTTTTGATGCTACAAATATTCCCAGATTGAACCATTCACTCTTTCAATGGTAGAGGTAAAAAGTGACTGCAGGTCACTTTTTAATTGACAGTAAGCAGATGACAGTGATCATCATAACTTTTCCCTTTTTTCCTCTTTTTTTCTTTTATTTTACTGTCTATTCTCTAACACATGCTTGAGATAGAGGAAGTCAGGTATTGATTACAGCAGATACTGTAAATGTTGCCAAGTTTAGTCAGCTGTGTCTTGGAAATAAAAACTGAATTTTCAGCCACCCCAGCGTAAAGATAACCTTCATTCTGAATACCCCAAAAACTAAGGTGAAATAATGAAGTTTTAAAAGCATGACAAAGAAATGAGAAAAGGCAGAAACAATTGTGGGTTGTGACATAAGAAAGAGTGAGCTAAGAAGTGGATAAACCCATTTTTTTGTGCACTTACATGTAGCCCCCTGCATCCCTCCTCTTTGTCCTTGTAAACTGTGGCTCTCTTACAGGTGAAAGCAGTGAGGTTCTCTGAGTACCTTGGGATCACTGTCATGCCCCTGCTTCACTTGAGAGCCATAAAGTCTCATCCTTTACTTTAATAGCTCCGGGGGGTTTAGTCCAGAACTTTAATAAATGTTCTTTGGGAACGAGGCTTTGGCTTTGCATCTCTTGTCAGAGGGACTTGCCATATTGTGCAGCAGTTAAAAAATAACTACTAATACCAGAGTGAAAACAAGGAGAGTAAAAAAGGCAAGAATGTGTGTTTCTGCAGTTGTTGGAAAGTGGATTATACTTTCAGCACTTCATTCTCATCTACTATGGCAGTGCTTCTGCTCTTATTTTGTTGCTTTTCTGGAAGATGAACAGAGGGAATATGGAGATAAGCAATTGTAAAAGGAGTTTTTGGTTGTCTAAGCACATGCACAAATTAGATTTCCCCTCCCCTGCTTTTTCTGGCTATCTGCCAATTAATAATTTGAATTAACAGGATCTGGAAGGTTGGGAGTGTGACGAAATTCAATCAACCTTGAATTCAAAGTCAAGGATTATTTTTTTTTATTGTGAAGATGAAGTGTCTTGAAGAGAATTCCAAAAGTGAAGATATGCATAGTTTATATCGTTTGATAAGGTTTGCTTTATCATTTTGGGATTTTGTTTCATTTTTTCTGTGTATTTTGTCCAGCTAATTACCACAAAACACTGGTGAGATTGGTAAATCCAAAGTGAAATAATATAAAACAGTTTACAGTGAGATCTAAGTAAAAAGATTAAGTTATATTTCTCAAGGTTGCCGAGTTGGAATTGAGAATCAAATGTGATCTTTGGGAATCACTCTTCAGCCTAAGCTACGTACTTTTTCTCATTATTTTGAATTACAAAACACACTTCATTAAGACAATATGAAAGAAATTTGAAATATTTTCTCTTCATTTTGGTGCTCAAATGACAGTCTTATTTGCAATTTTTAGTGCCGCAGGTATTTTTCTTTCTCTTAGCATGAAATGGCTTAGAAAGACCAAACATATGACTTGGTGCAAAGGACAACATCTCTGGATAAGACTGCTTTTCTGTATTTTGTTGTATTCCAAGCTTTTAAGGCAAGATTAATTGTGTAGGACATGAAAACAAATTTGTTTCTTTTCAACACTTTTTAAAGCTCATATAAATAGACTTTAACAAGTAATTGCTCTCTGGATTTACTGTGAATTTCATTTACTGCCCAACTCACTTGTGTGGTCAAACTGCATTATTTAAGGTGATAGCTCAAGAGTTATTGTAAAACCCATGTGAATTTTTTTTTCTAAATAAGGATTTCTCTTTACTTAAATACAGAAAAATGTTTTATTGCATATATGTCTCTTACTATATAATTCAATTTTTTTCTTCAATTATTAGATACAACTTACACCTGCATTGCTGCCTGTGCACCATAATCACACTGGAGCAGAGAGGTTTTCAGTGGCAAGAGCAGTGCTGTAGTGGACAGAGCCATGGCAGGAGCCCTCAGGTGATGATACCTGCCTGTCATCTTTCACTCACCAGAGCCAGCTTACCTAGGGCCCACTGAAGCTGATAAAGCACACCTTTCCAGATGTAAATCAAGGTTGCAAAACAAATCCGCAGTTGAGCCAGACTTCAGAATCAGACATCCCGATTTTTATCCATTTGGTTCTGTTCATTCGTGCTGTTTACAGCGAAGGTAGCACCTTATGTAGTGCTCAGACTTAGACACCAGGGGCCCCTGGGGCTGGCAATCCCCAGCCAGAATGGACTGGTCTTCTCATAAACTCCTCATCCTGGAACAGCCTGCTTCCACACACCAACATCCATCCCTGCCCAAAGCAGGTCAGAGCTGAGGAGAAGGAGCAAAGTTGGGCAGTGAGACCCACATCTCCTACCAGGTTGCAAGCCAGAGTGAGCACACACCTGGGGATTTCATTCTGCCTTCAGCCCTGCTCTCTGTAGCTAAGCCCACCAAACAAAAATGTATCTGTGGTTCCAGTAATAGTGCACAGGCACAATTCAGCAATCCAAGAGTGGCATTTTCTCTTTTAGTATGTTATGGGGCATTTATTTTCCTTGGTTGTGAGAGATTAATGTGTGACTGTATCAAGTACCAGATATGCTTTTAAAACTCTGGAGAGGTTTGAATACAGTGAAGGAAAATGCCAATTGTGTGTCAAAGTATAGACTAAGGAGTTTAATACTGGAAGATGTAATTTGGACTTCAGACAGAGCAATTTTCCCACGAGTCCCTAACAGAGACAGAAAACAATGTTCTTTAGTGAATTTTATACTACAGCACTTTACTAAACTTACAAAGTTGTTCCAAGTGAGAGAAAAAAGGCATGTTGCATCTTTTTTGTGTGTGTCCCATGGCTTGTTGTGTACTGTCACATTTTTGTTTTATTTGCAGCTCCATAAAATGTTTCTCATCTTCCATATATAAAAGTATTTGAAACCAGCGTGCTGTTCATCATCATCAATAGCAACAATCTCTCCTTAAGTTGTTGTAAGTTGATGTAATGTCCAGAACAGGGGCAGAATATGAAAACCAGTCTAGCAAGTTCCTGGAATAGCTGTTGTACAGAAGTTGTTATTTGCTGCCTTAGTTACACGTCCAACTCCTCAAGCATTTTCTGTCATGTGTCAGTGCCCGCTCGTTGATGTGTAGTTTGGTTTCACTTATGGCCTGGAGCTACAAAGTAATGAGCCAAACAGGGCAGTTGAAGCACCAAGGGCACCTCAAGTTCTTTCCCAATCTGATACTCTTGGGTAGATAAACTCTTTACTTGGAGTACCATGGGCTTCACCTTCTCTGTGGAGTCCCAGACTACAGTTGTGCTTTGCTATACTTTACTATGTAAGGAGCCTTCAGAGGCTACGAACGTCTTGGCATTGTCAAAATTGGTTTTACTGTATCTACTAACACCATGTGTGTCCACTTCTGTGAATTGCTGTATAGGTGGTAAGTTACCCGTTTCACTAAGCAGCATTCTGTCCAAATAACTGGTTATCCTCAAAAAGGAAAGTAATTCATGGTTTCTGTTGGCTTTCCTAGAGGTATTTGATTGTTATGTTTCGGTCAGGTGGTTTTAATGACATTGAGGTCAAATATTTGAGTGTGGACTTTTTTTCTTAGTGCTTCTAAGACTTTGTGAAGGCAGCCTCAAGGGAATTTTTTGGAAGAGTTTATTCAGATGCAGACTGTCAACAGTATCTCCATTATAATTTTAGAAATGGGTGATAATGGGCTGAATGCTTGCTGTCGAAATAGAGCTGGGACCATAAGTACTATTCAACTCCTGAATGCAAATGCCTTGTCACATTTCCCTTTGGAAGCAGCAGATAACTAGACTGAATTGAAACTGAAGACTGTGTTTCTTATGACACAGATTGAACTCCTGCCAATGACAAATTTCAAGGTACATTGTGAAAATAAAACGATGCAGTGCTAGCTGAAGTGCATGACATAACTATGAATAGATGTACCCATGTGCACGACACAGCTCCTACCTTTCTGTACTGGGAGAAAACTGTTTCACAGGCGCCAAGGTCGACAGAGTGGTTGTATCCTGCGAAGCTCATGTCATGCATGAAAGTACATAAAGACCATCTGGGAACTATAAAAATAGCCTGTCCTGGCTGGATGATTTGTGTGGTGGCCAAGGACTGATACGCTCATTCAGGAAATGGCAAAACAATGTCAAACTTGTTGGGAAATAACCAGGCTTATTTTCATCCTTGAGAATGGCCTGGAATGGAATATACAAGGAGACTTTCAACCACAGGTTTCTGAATACCCTGAAGGAGTCCGTGTGAACTGAAGTGGTTCAGTGCAGGCAGTGGGAAATGTTAAGATTATTCATAATACTTTAAGATTTCAGTTTAGTATATCTGAGAAACACTGAGAGCAAAAACTTAATATATATATATATATATATATATATATATATATATATATATATATTAAGTTTTTACACTTGTAAAGGGGCTTTTTAAAGTTTTTAGATTAGGTTATGTCAATTTATCATTAAAAAAAAAAAACTGACCATATGCTGGTCAGCCGTATTCAGCTATCTCCAAATGGTTTATATAATGATCTTCTGTGAAGATGGTTTGTAAAGCAGGACTGAAATTTTTTAATTGACCCACAAGAATTCAAGGCATACAACCCTAAATCTGGGTAACATGGGCCAGATTTTTATTTCTTTTTTTTTTTTTTTTTAGCTCAGTCTAGGAAGGATGATTCTAAACCAACAGCCATATCTATAAACAGTGAAACTCAATTTCAGCCTTTCTGTGAAGCAGAAGGAATAGAGATGTTAATGATGACTGGTTTTCTGACGAGCATTTAATGTGTCATGGGTGTCACAATAGCAGCTTCTGAGCACAGTTTTAATGAGGTTATCATACCTAAATGACTTCTGTAGATGTCCTTAACTTGAACACTGACAAGTCTGTCTCCTGATTGTTATTGTTAATGGGTATGTTAGATAAAGCTGTGTTCTCCAGCCACATCAGGCAGTCTGGGCACTATTTTAAATGGTTTTAGGAAGTCTAGAAGGTGCAATTAAGAGAATGGCTGTAAACCACCTCCCTGATCTGGTTTAACACTGAGCATCTAATTACTGCCATGCATTTCTGACCTCAAAACTGCCATTTTATACTGAAGACAATGTATTAGTCTGAAAGACCTGGATGCTGTTCTGGTAAATATATTGTGAGTCCTCTAAAGGCTTGTTCTGCCATTTATTTATATTACCTACCAGCAGAGTGGTGTGTACAGACAGGGTATTCTGCTGTTCCCCATTATTTGAGCAAATGCTAACTATTTTTTTTTCACACTTTTGGCTAAACTTGGATCAAGATTGGAGATTTGAAAGGGCCATGCCATTGTGTCTCCAGTGCCTGCACTGACAAATTTTGCTTGTTAGCTTATGCCAGACTCCGCCAAAATTTAATCTGATCTATGGGAAATAGGAACAGCTGTAGACTTCAGAGGGAGTTCGATTTCTGAATTAATACAAGATTTGAGAAGTGCTCACAGGTCTTTGGTCTCCTGTTCGTTTTTTTCATTATTATAACTGTATAAAGAGGAAAATTATGCACTTCTTTTGAATGTGGAAGAACATACAGGATATACTCGGTACCATGAGAAACTTTTTTTTTTCTATTTTTCCAGAGGTATAAGAGGATTTAGTGTGGATGAATCTGTTCTTTCTTCATATGGGGATAGTTTGATCTTCTGTCTGAATGAAGGCAAAATCTTCAGAATAGTGTTTTCACTATTTGAATGTGTTCACACATTTAATATTAGTTATATTTCAGATCTTGTCTTGAGAATACTTACTTACACTGTATTTTTCATTTTTCTCTCTGTAATCTCTTACTTCTGAAAGTGACATGAGTGAGTGTTCTGCTTATACCTGAAGAAAATGGATGATTTCTTGAATGA
Source organism: Sylvia atricapilla (assembly GCF_009819655.1). Taxonomy (NCBI): domain Eukaryota; kingdom Metazoa; phylum Chordata; class Aves; order Passeriformes; family Sylviidae; genus Sylvia; species Sylvia atricapilla. The sequence continues at coordinate 95,309,751 of NC_089141.1, forward strand.
AGGCAGAAAGGTCATTTTGCATAAGAGGTATAGTTACAGGCACCCGTTCCCTTGGTGAAAAAAATGTAGCAGGTTTATTCCACTTGCTGAATACACGTCTTCATTCATGTGTGATCTTGTGGAGAAGGAGAAATTGAAGCTGAGTTTTTTCCCAGGTTTCTTGAGTGGTTTCAAGTGAGAGAATGTAGTGGGTGTTCCAGGAGTTGTGAAATCTTTGGAATACCGACTTGAAGCAGAAGCAATTGTGCAACTTTCCTGTTTTATTAGCCTCACCTGTAATCAAAGTAAATGATGTTTCCTAAATACTATTAAAGAGTGCAATTAAACAGCAGGAATTAAATAGGAAAGCATTTCTTTGCTCTTGGAATGGAGCCTGTCTTTAGCTGGCATTCTCATCCACCACAGCTTTCACTGGGCCACATCCCACACCTGGCATCCTCTTCCTTCTTCACTGTGCCTGCGTCCTTGCCTTGTCATTGAAGCTTCTCTTCATTATCCCAGGGTGTATGACCATGTGCTCAGTCCTGCCCATCAGTTCTCTCTCCATGCAATTTGCCACCAGTCTCCTGACTTTAAGCCCTGCACTTCAAGCTTGGCTCAGACCTTGCCCCTTGTGCAAGTTCACAGTGTCTCTCCTCAGGCTCAGCTGGTTGGTTCCAGGGAAAAGCTCAGGGAATGGGTTTTGCCTTTGCAAGAGCAAAAGTGACTCCAGCAACAGGTGTCAGGAGAGGCTGTATGTTGGTTAATGGCCTTTGCAACTTTAATTTTTCCGTTCCCTTTATAAGATACCTTAATGATGTGTTATGTCTCTGTGGTAACTTGTGTGTTATATGGTTCTGTGTCCTATGGGTTAGTGAATGTAGGCATTGTGGGAATGGCTTGCCCCTCCAGCTTCACTTCATAGGCATTACAGCAACTGGCTTTTAAATGACTTCATATAAGCAAAAATAAATGTATAATAACAAAATATATGTAAATAACAAAATAACAATATAAATAAAAATAACAAAAATATGTAAAAATGTCTTTATAAGCAAAAAGGATCCTTATAAAAATTAAATAAAAGTTGTAAATTCACTTTATATAAGCTAATTGCCGCAGTTTAAAAATACACCTGCTGCAACAGAGTATTTTCTTAGAGGAGTGATTGTAAGTGTTGAGACATGATATTATTCTCTCACTGGTTAGCTCACATGAAGTAAAATTATTTTAAGGATCTCATCTGATATTAATAGAGACCCATTGCATCTTAGTGACTTTATGTGTCTTACAGAATTGTTTGCAAATGTAATAATGTAAAGAACTGGACCATACTGAGTGATGAAGTAACAGCAACACTGTGCATGTATTTATGGTGCTATTTGATTCACTATAACTCATTTTAAGTCAGTGATTTGTTTGTCACTTACTTCTACCTCCACACTTGTAGAAATATATTTGACTTCTTGACCCCAGGCTTTTCTTTCCTCCTCTTCTACATTATAGTAAAAAATATGCAACTCAGTCAAGCGGTCAGTCATCAGAAAATGATTGAGCACTTGAACCATCACCATCATCATCACCTCTGCACAAATTAAGAAGAGCTTTGTGGAATTCAGTGTCTAGGATGGATTCTGCTGCTGTAACCAAGATAGAACCAGGAGGAACTGGAAGTTCAGTTAAAGCAGAATTGGGGGGGCAGGTGACCAGCTGACACAGGGTGAATGTTTCTGGTCTTTCTAATATATCAGAAGCATTAAGAGCTGTTCTTACACTCTGGCATTATTAGGCACGTGGCCTAATTTGAGGTAGAACTAGAAAGACTGTTGTTAGTTTTGCTTTTTGAGGAACAGTAGAAGTTACTCTGTTCTTGTTACTAACAGTTGAAATCATCAGAGAGGCTAGAGATACGGATTTGTGAAACACGCTTTACATTTATGTTCACCCTGTGTCACAAATGCAGTGTGGTGCTTCACTTTGGAAGGGAATGGATGTGGCGCTGTACAACCGTAATGGTTGGACTGTCAATGACACATCCTGAAAGCCTCTGTGTAGCACCAAAACCTACATAGAAGCATTTAAGATGTACTTGTTAATGTTTTAAGAGTTCGTTCAAAATACAGAACATTAAAAAGTCATTAATGGTGACACTGTGAACTCCTGAGGTGGGAGATTCATTTTTTAATGTGAAAATTGGCATTTGCATGTGCATAAAACAATACTTTTCTAAGACTATCATTACTGATTTTATACAAAAGCCCCATATTGTTTTATTTTGCTACATTTTATATTGTATTCCTTCCAAAAGGAATGCAAAGTTTATTACTAATTATAAGCAGTTTTCTTTGTCAGTAAACTGTGCCTGAACTCCTGCCCTCCCCCAAAAAAGGTCTTAATTGCTTAATGTGGGTGTATGTTAAATGCTATATTGGAGTGTCCATGTCAGGTCTTAAAATTAGAAAGCTGAGAATTTGAAAAGAAACGTGCTATAATCCTATTTCTAGTTAGATCATGTAAAGCCATTTAAAGTTGTTTGTTTAAGAGATCTCCATTGCATTTTAGTGACTAAATGTCTTAAAGAGTATTTTGTAGTTTTAATGATCATGAGAGACTTGTGCATAGGGTAGGGCTTAAAGTGTCAGTGGCTAAAAAGGAAAATTTCTTAAGGAAATATCTGCAGTAGTATTTTCCTTTTTTCTAGTTTTATTTTCCTTTTTCCTAAAGAGAACTAAAAGCTATTACCCAGTCAGGTAACAGCAATGTATTTGTGTGAAATGTAGAAGAGGTGAAACCTTCTCTTTTTTTAAGATTTCTTTCACAAGGTTTTTGATTAGAAGAAGAATCATCTTCATCGATATATTTGGTGTGGCAAACCTGTCTTTTGGACCTAAGGGATTGGAAGCATTTGTAAACATTAGGTTAAATCTTGAGGCATTTATTGAAAAAAGGAAGAGAAAGGAATAAATTCGTGCATCATTGTGAGCCTTACGTTTTTCTTTGCAGGCATTAGTGTTTAGAATCCTTTTCTCAAGAGTTCCAGGCCAGCACTGTACAAGGTGCTAGTCAGTAAGAACTTAAGTGATGGCTCTTTGCTGATGGATTTTGTTTGATGGCCTTTTCTAGTTTATAGTACCAAAATATTGCTCACTGACAAAGAGAGCCATGTTAAACGTAGCATTGGCAAGAACAAGTTTTGTTTCTTTTCTGTCTTTCAGTGCTGTCCCTGAGAATAAGTATGCAATGAACAGCGTTTGTGTGCATTTCTTATGGTCAAAGGAGTGGATTAAATATTAACAGTTTATTAACAGTTAAAAATTAAAGAAATTTTCAAATTAAATGTGATCCAAGTAAAATATAGGTCCTTATAAGCAAACAGCTATGCTATTAAAGTCTGTGTTTAACTGAGAAAGAAACAAATGTGAGACAGAAAAAAGGAATCTTACTCTATGTTTTTTAAATTATACTTTCCAGTTTTTTTCAATAGTTCCCTAAACTAGCTAAGTCTTATAATCAAATGCTTAGGAGAAAAATCCTTGACTCATAAAAATAATAAGAGTAAGATGTAAATAAATAGAGCTTCAGGGCATTAGAGATCATCCAATCTAGTTCTGCAGGAATAAATGACTGATAAAAATCAGTATGAAAAACAGCAGAGAAATTTAAAAATCATGTTTTGGTTATAATATTTTTCCTCTGTGAAATTCTTGTTGGAAATAAAGTATTCTCTGCTCTCTGGTGAGATGAGACACTTGAGACTACCATCTCAGCTGTCCATAAGCCTGTAGCCACAATGCCCTTTGCCCTTCCTGCGTGTGTCCCATCCCTCACCCTTTCTGTGCATCAGCCTGTGGCTGCTTTCCCCTGTGTAAAAAGGCTCTGATCTCCTGGCAGAGACAGGAGCCTTTGTCAGAGGTAGCACTGCCTTCCTGAGTAGGAAACCAAGTTAATACAAGGAAAATATTTTGATAATTGAATTACAGCCTCTAACAAACCTGTGCAACATGTATACAAGTAGTGTTGTCAGCAGGCTTTATTTTAGTTAAATTTGCATGGATTTTCAGTGTGACAACAAAGGCTCTGCCATGAGAGCAGCCTCTGTGACAGACGTCAAATCCCTGCTCCGAAATACAGAGGCACTGGAAATTCTCATTGAAACACTGAAACTGCATAAATATTAGCAAAATTGGATTTTCCCTACCTTCACTCTGAAATGACTGAACTATTTTTGCTTATGCCTTCCAGAAAAAAAAAAATTGCCTGAGGCAAAGACTTATTGTGGAGCTTTACAGTCCAAATTGTTGAAATGTAGTCAAATTATAAATGATAATATAAGCATATAATATGTCATGCTTAAATATAGGTGTTGATGTCTTCTCCTTGCATAATACTACAAAGGCCTTTGAGTTTCTGTAGAAATAAGGAGACCAATTTTATCTTCTCTTAATAAGGAAATTTAAAATATATGTAAAAAAGAGTACTGAAGAGTGGAAAAAATGAAAGAAAATTTGTCTTTGGACAAATGCTCATATTTAAATGAATTTTTTCATTGATGCTGAAAAATATTGAAATGTATATAATTCATGATTCAGCAGCCAGATACTTGCAATAAACAAGTGATTTATTAATTAAGAGTGGTTACAGATCCTTGCTGCTTTTTCTTTGCTGCTGGTCCTTTGCAAGTCTCTTAATTCTTTGCTCCGTAGTGGTTTTATTTCAGCAACCTGTAACCAGGTGTAAAGCGTGTTCTCCTGCGACTGGAAAATGCAAGTTTGAATCTTCTCCTTTTCAAATAAAAGTTCTGAGTCAGTTCTCCACAGCCAAAAATACAAATCGGAGCCTGGATTTGGAGCGGAAATTTGAAGCAATGAATCCCAGTCTCAGACAAGTGTCTAATCCACGTCTACAGGAAAACACATAAATCTTTGAAACAGGCACATAACTCTCCCTATTCCTTGCAGAGGGAATTTCATAGCTAACTAGTCTTTGAGAATTATGTTCCAGGAGCTGGATGACTAAAATACCCACTTGGTTACAGTATCCTTAGAAGATCTAATAGGATGACAGTATGGAGTGTTACCCTATCTACCTTCCTGCATGTCTTTTCCAAATAAATTTTTTTTTTTCCAAATAAAATTAGTAAAGAGGACAATGAGTAAGATTGTTCCAGTTCGGAAAAATGGCTTCCTTTGAATTTTTGCTGGTACCGATGTTCATTTTGAAGCCATATGGAGGTTTTGCCTTTTTATAACCCTGGTGTAATTTCTTTTTGTGTGAACTAGAAGACACAAATAATCTGGGCAGTGCGAGTAGGAGCGCAGCCAGTTGATCAAGGGGAGGGATTGTCCCTGTCTGTGAGACTCCTGCCATGCCACATCCAGATGCTGCAGCTGGTTTTGTCACCTGACACAGGAAGGCTGTGGACAAGCTGGAGGGTGCCTGGGAGGGCAGAGGGGCTGGAGCATTGGCACTGTGAGGAGGGAGTGGGGATGAAGGGATGGCTCTTGGAGCCCCAGCACCCACGGGAAGTCCTTGAGACAGGGCCCCTCACAGCAGCGCAGGCTGGCGGGGTGAGAGACAAGAGGTACGAGTTGTGACAGGTTTGGGCTGGGTTTAAGGAGAAGCGTTTCCCAAGGTGCTCCCATGGGGAGCGAGGCAGTGGAGCAGGGCGCTGTCCCAAGGGTGTGTGCCATCCCTGTCCCCGGAGGGTCTCGAGCTCTGGGGGCTGCGAGCCGTGACAGCCTGGTCTGAGCCCAGAGCTGGCCCTTCTCTGGGCAGGGGTAGGACTGCAGACCTCCAGAGACCCTCCAGCCCGTGACCCTCGGGCTGTAGGCACCCAGAATCCTGCTGGTGTTCAGCAGCTTTCATAATATTTCTGTAATTGTGAGCATATATGACTGACACCTACTTTAGCTTTTCTGATCACCTTCAGCTTCCCTGGAGTCCTGCTTAGAGGGAAGGCAAAAAATGTAGAATATTTTTATTCTCTGATAAATGATTTTTGTCCAGGGATTAAAACCTTTAAAGCTTCTCAAGCTCTGTATGTATGGATTTAAGGCTTCAGTTCTCTGTATCTTGATTTTTTTAAGCAGGGGAGTGCTTTTTTAATTTAATCTGAGCTAACTAATAGCTGTGTCATAATATATTAAAATCTTTCCTGAGAAGTATTTAACTGAATTTTTTTATGAAAACCTTAGATTATGTCATGTCTGTCTCTGACTCCCAAAGGATTTTTTTAGTTCATCTTAGTTTCTAGGCTGTTTAGCTTTTTCAAAAAGGAGGTTAAAAAGCTTTCCTCTAAGCATTGCCTTTTAGTCTATAGAATTTGCTATTTTTATTTGGGCTGTGTAGGATTTAATGATGCTGCCACCAGAAATGTGATTCTCTGTCTTTGTGTTTTCTTCACCCATAAAAAGCCAGGAAAGTCTGAAATGACAGAGACAGCCTCACCCTTCTTGCATTATTACAGCATGTAAAGGGGGGAGGATGGATGAAAAGTCAGATAATATGTGTGATAGTGTTGTACAGCCTGAATTATATTACTGGATACACCTTGTGTGAATTTTTTCTTAGCTGTTTAAATCCTGGCTATAGAACATTGAGAGGAAAAGTTAAAAGAAAGATAAATCAGTGTCTGAAGTTGATTGTTGAGGTAGTTTTTATTAGAGAGAAGTTTCTCACCGTTAATTCCTTGTATTGATTTTTAATGGGAAGTTTCTGTATAAAATATTTAGCAATGTGAATGTAGAAAAATAACCTAGAAACAAGCTTTTTACTTTAGTGATTGCTTAGAAGTTTCTGCAGGCATACTTTAAAAGCAAATTATTTCCCTCTATCCATCTTCCTTCCTTCTCCACCTTCCAACAAGCAAAATAGTCCTATACCTTCCATAAAATGGAGACATTTAATAACCCTTCTCCAGAGCTGAAACCAATATAAGCTGGATGATTACGTTAAAAAAAAAAAAAAAAAAAAAAAAAACCAAACAGAACAAACACAAAAAAGCTACAACAGATTTCCACTAGGAAGTAAATACGCAGCAGTGAAATATGCTGAGTTTATATATATATATATATATATATTTCTGTTCCACTGTGCTACCCTAGGTAATTTGTCCTTACAGCTTTTAACATTGACATTCTCTTAGGATTATTCAAGGGAAAACATGAAGTATTTATAGCCATAGTAAAAATCTTTATAAATAGTTTATAATAGGAACGGCCATAATAAAAGTTTGAAATAGTTTCCATTATAGTTCTTTGGTTTTATGTATTCTAAAATTTACAAAATACTTGTTGGGGGGGGGGTGGGGTGGGGTGGTGAAATTTTCCATGCTGTGAGTCTGCAAAATCTTTTTCTTCATTAATTTGTAGTATAATCCTTTCATCTATTTTGGAATTGTAGACAAATGGGGAAAATACTTTTTCCCTTTGTATAGTAATAATAAAAAATAAAAAAAAAAACCTTCAAATACATTTTTAACAAAACTACAGAAGGAACAAGTGAAGGTTGAAATATGTGGCAAGATCTACTCCCTTTGCTTTCTGAGGGGGAAAAAAGTTGAAAAAGATGGAAAAATAACATCAAACTGTTTCCAGTAACATCTGCTGAGCTTATTAGCAGAAACTAATAAAAACACACCCCCTTAGTGACATCCCTGCACATTCCCTTTGCCTGAGGCCATCCAGACATGAACTAGCTGAGCTGCTGCAGCTCCCTGCTGCTCTCTAGACCTTGAGGGGCTCTCACTTACTGGGCAGATCCCAGATTGTGAGGTGTCAGAGATGTCCCCATCTCCACCTCCATGTGATGAGCAACACTGGACCTTCTCCTGTCCTTCACTTCTAGGAACCTGCAGCTGTGTAGGGCCAGCCTGCATGGCTAGAGCCTAGCACAGATTTGGGATGGTTTATCTCAAGCAGAGCTTTCCTAAGTCCAAGAAAAGGCTTCATCGTACAAGTTACCAGTGTTCTCATGAGACAGTAGTACCAGAATGGTTTTCACTCTTAATTTTTCTCCAACTTTACTTGTGTCAAGCTGTCCTAAAAGATACTAAGCCAGGAGGAAATTCATATATGCATGGAATTGCAACAGGTTTTACTGGGTATCTGTGTCCTGTGGAAGGACGTAGCACACAAACCTGCAGATATGTGAACTAACAGGCACTCCTGCATGGTGCTGGTGCTGTGTCTGTGCTGCCATTTGCCTGGAGAGCTTTGGGGGTACCTCACTGCTCTGGGACAAAGGGACAAGGTACAAGACCAAGTCTCAAATCCCTTTGCACTCACTCCTCTGCCACTTCCGTGGTCTGGCAGTGCTTGGGCGCCCTGTCTGTAGCATGTTGGGTACTGGAAGTACCTTCCACTGTACTGGGCACTGACACCACTGGAACCAGTAAGATGTAGTGATCTGGTTTTTATAACGAAGATTTACCCTCAGGGTGCTTTAGGAAATATTTTGTGTAAGGAACATGGTAAAAAAACCACATATGGATGTTTTATCCTTACCTAGCTTTTCAAAAATAAGATGCACAGTCAAGGCACAACCCAGTTCTGCAGTTAGACACTTAGCTGTGTTTGGAAAAATCAGGATTTTGACTCCAGCTACTCCATTTTTAGCAAAGATAAAAATCAGAAATAATAAAAATTTTTAAGCCTTATTCATATACTCTGTATTTTGGGCAGATCCTTCAGACTGTCTCTTGTTTGTCCTTCCAGGCCCATCACTCTTGTGTTTCTTGCCCTCCAACTGCCTCATTTAAAATGGCTGGTAATTCCCACTGCCCATATAGCAGATGGCTCTGCACCTTGTGGAGGTTTCTGGAAGCTCCTTTTGTGTCCCAGAAATATGGTGTCACATCAAAGCCAGTGTTTTCTCTACTAGACCATTACCTGTCTCATCGCAGCTGGTGCCTGCTGATGTCCATTCTTACAGATCAGCTTGGCACTCAAGATACTTCTCATTGGTTTTAGTGTATATTTACTATTAAGTGTCAGCTGAAAAAGAAACTGCACTGTATTCTAGATTTTTGGGGGAGATGTTAATTCTAATGTTTTGTTTTGTCGAATCTAGGTACGTTGAGTGAAAAGTTAAATTTGAGATAGTATTAACATATTTGCCTTCTCACCAAAATTAAAGAAAATGAGAGAAAATTGCAAGAGCAATTGTGCCATCTTTTTAAAGTTGCAATCTTCCTTAATGTTTTTGAGCACATAGCACTACTTGTAAGATTTAAAGCACATTTTTGTTGTATGACGTGCATGGAAACGCACGCGCACACAGACAAGCGGTCACTGCACCATCAGACAATCATGTATTTTGGCCTAATTGGTTTGAAATGAGTGGACACATACCATTGTCCCTGGGTTTGTCCTAATTGCAATTTTGTGCTCATGTAAGGAAGAAAATCCTTGGTTCTGTTTAGTGGCAGCATTCCCAATTGACTTCAGTTGTTCCAAGACTGATGAGGTATCTTGGTTCTCAGACTAAATTCAATCATGTGTTTTGATTTCTCAAGCCTCTGTAATTTCTTCTTTTTTTTTTTTTTTTTTAATTTATTTTGAAATAATTCATTTCATTTGCAAGCTCTAGGTCTACTGTCATCCATCGCTTCTCCATTAGTGGTTTTTTTTGTTTGGTTGGTTGGGGTTTTTTTGCTTCCCAGAGCTTTCCATATGAAACATTACTGTAAATAATATTTCTGTTTATTAAAAAAATGGAAGGTGCCTCTTTTTAGAAGGAAGTTATGAAAGAGGTATAGCACAATTGCACTAATTAGGCAGAGCGGTTGTTTTTTCCCTTTTTTTTTTCCCTTTTTTTTTTTCCCTTTTTTTTCCCTTTTTCCCCCTTAGCAAAGAGACAAAAAGGAAAAATCAATACTGGAAAACCCATTTCATTCTGCAGCAAAGGCAGTTGGAAAAGATCCACTTCAACTTTTAGAACTGAAATGCTGGAAGCTGATGCAATTAAGTAAACCAGCTGAGAACTGAAAAACAACCTAATCAAACTGAGGGATTATAAGTATGAAAGAACTGATACACGGTTCAGAATCTTTTGATACAGGAAGTAAAGTTTGCTGGGAATTTGGTGATTAAAGGCTTGTCTTCTGTTGATGATTAGTTATTTTGCTCTGGGAATTGTTGATTAATTGAAAAATGTTTGAATAGCACTTACAAATTGTTGGAATATCTTCTGTTGCCCTTTCTTTAAATAAATAGATGTAGGTTTGGTTCCAAATGGCTCTTCAGTTTTAAATGTAATTTGTAATTTAGCGAAAAGTAGTATTCATGCAGAATTAAAGCTTTCTGCAGTTATGCCCACCAAAGTGTTCAACTGGCCAAATCATTTTTATGAATATCTTTATGATACCTTTTTTTCCTTAATTTTGTTTTTTGATAGTTTGCTGGATGATGTTATCATTTTGTTAACATTTTTTCCAGGACAGAACAACCATTTTGATAATTCATTGCAGATTTTTAAAATAATAAATATAGTAAGAAGAGTTACAATTAAAAAAAGATTCATCTGTTCAAAGGGAAGTCTTTATACATATTGCATGGTAAACCAACCTTCTCCCTGAGCAACATTCTGCTTTTATTTGAATGAAAACCTCATTTTTGCCAGGTTTGTCCATGCAGCATTTGATTCATCAAGAGTAACCTCTTAAGACAGAATTGTAGGTTAATTGATCACTACCAGTTGTCTGTTGGTGGTATTCCTCTTTTTTCCTCTGATTTGCACCAGATTTGGAACACTGATATGGTTGAGCTCACTGGCTTATAGTATGAGATACCCTACTGTATCAGGATCCAAGGTAGGCTTTTATTATATCCATTCCTTTTTTTTCCTGAAGCTCTCAGTTTTTACAGATTCAGTTGTTAGAACTTTTCATCAGGGTGTGTCTTACAGGCAGCAGTGAGAACAGGAATGAGATGTGGCTCCCTGGGTTTGTTTTGGTTTAATGTGAACTTCTGAAAATCAGCAGAAGGTCACTGTAAATAAATAGACTTAAAACCAAAATAAGAGCCAGGCTTAACATTTGGCAGTGCAGGATTTCTGACAAGCCTATTGCCTTCTGTTATTGAGGTCCCTGTCCTTACTGATGTGCTATAAAAACATGGGTAACAGACATCCAAGTGAGACAGTGCATACTGAACAACTCAATAACCATTCCCAAAGGAATCACTCTGTTCTCAGGCATCTCAGCTTTTGTTTTCCCTTAAACAACAAATTTGCTACTACTCTTGTAAAGAAAGCTTCAAAATATTAACAGTATAAGTGATGCAAGGGCATCTGTGAGCATCTGTAACAAGCATAAAACAATAGATCTGAGATATTTGAATCACCTCATTTTTGTCACTAAATGGTTTGGGTTGACACGTGGTGTTCATTTACGGAGTGAATATAGTTAACATATTTTCATCCTCATTAAGAAAGGCCAGGGAAATATGGTGCAACTCTTACAGTGAGCACATCTTGATTTGCTTTCTGAAGTGCAAGGTCTCTAGAACGGGCAACTGTTTATGTTTTAGATTTACATTTTTTTGAAGCAAAGTGTCTTGATCTTCCTTACAAGGAGAAATCAGGAAGTCATGTCTGCTCAAACTGCATTTTGAACAGATTCACTGTTAATTTGGTCTCTGACGTGAGTGGAGTTAGGAAAGAACTATTCTGCGTAATCAGGAGTGTGGTGGTCTCAGTTCTCTTGTCAGAGAATTTACTTGTGAAGAAAAGATGTTTTGCTTTTTAGGTTCATGAAATGGCAGGAGAGGCTGTGAGGGAAGAAGAAGCAGAGTGTGCTCTTTTCCCTTCCCAGAACTTTGGTTTGGCATTTTGAGAAAGCAGCATGCTGGAGTTTCTCCACGAGGAGAGGCAGCTGTGATAAAAGCCAAGACTGAGGAATGCATTGGTGAGGGCCAAGCAGAGCTCGTTAGCCTTTGGGGAAGAGCTGCTGGCTACTGACTCTGTTCTGGCTCTATGGTAAAGACATAGCCGAGAAATACAGAAGCGTAGGGCTCATTGAAAGTTTCTGATGAAAGTATTTTTCAACAGAAAACACAGAGATTGCCTAAATGACTCATTTTGTGAGAAGTGGCTTCTGGCTTTGGGAAATGTTTTTCATTAAACTACGGAGCATATACAAAACAGTAACACATTGATTTGGCTACGCTGTCACAATGCCTTCCTAGAGTCTGTTTTAGTAATAAAGTTCACATTCTCTTCTCTGAGATGGGAAAATTGTGTTGGGTCCTGAGAGAGACACTTTGGTGCACAGATCCATCTTGGGTGAGAAAATTGGAGTGTAAGTGTATGAACTCTGGTTCCCATGCAGCAGGGGCATCATTAAGTCGACAACATTAAATGTTTGAGCTTTCTGGAATGTTTCCATTTTTTATGGAACCTCTGCTTTTTGCCTTTTTTTCCCAAAAGCATGTACACAATTTCTCTTCACACCTCCTTATCATTTTAATGACAATGTTATTGTCACCATTAAAATTTCAGTTGTGAAAAAATATTTTGGCCTCTGCAGGAGATAAATGAAAATTTGTGTGTTTCAGCTGGGGTTTGGAGGTGAGGGAAGAAGTGGACAGTGTTTATTTTACCACAATGATCCCCCCCCTAAAAAAACCCTCCCAAGAAGCTGAGAGCTTCTCAGCGCTTAGTTAAAGCAGACTGGAGCTTGCAGAATTTTACAAGGTGTAAGATGAGGGCCAGACCAGCTATCTGATAAATTTCTGTCAGCAGGGCTGGATGCAGAAATGGGAAGTGCCTGAGTTGCTATTTAGGTTTCAGGTTTAGGTTTTAGTTAAGGTGTTTTCCCTAAATGTCTGACCTGTTTCCGCCTTCCTGAGGGGAAGATTGACTGGTAATTCCCAGTCTCTATGGATGGCATGCTGATTCAAGTAGCAAATGTAAACTCGTTTCCCAAAATAACCTTGGCCGTCCCCTGCCCTGGGGTTGGCCTGGAGGGCAGGACATGGCCCTAGAGGACCCAGTGATCATCATTTAGAAAAGAGGCAGAGGAGTTGAGTCTTTAGATACTGTTTCAAAATTGCAGAGATCATTTTCGCTTGATTCTTCAGGCAGATCTCCCTTATTTATGACAGCAGTGCTAAAATATGTCTGGCAAAGGCAGAGCAATCCTTTTGAGTAAGGGAATGATGGGATGTAAATAAACTATTCTTAGCTGACCTGGCTATCCCTGTGCTGAAGCATGGTTATACATGAGGCTACCTTCTGCAGAGCCACTTGCATTGCCCATTAACAGGATCCCCAGTGCTCCAGGAAAAGTTTTAATTTGAGAACTGTGGTATGTCAGTGCACAGAGCCAAATCAGGTCCTGTGGTCACTCTGGGAAGCCTGGAGCACAGGGCAGTGTGCTGCAGTTGTAGCTTCACTGGTGCCAGTGAACACCAGGTGAGCCATTTGCTTCAGCAAAAGACAAGCAACCCTAGAAGCACAATGGTTTGAGGTAATATCCCAGATTCTTAACCTGTATGGGGAGTATTTCTGCAAACCTATCCTGATAGAACTAAGAGCTGAGTGTTTATTTGAAATAAGTGTTACATTTAATTTTGAAGGATCTTGACAACCCATCCATCCACTGATGGGGTTTGTATGTTTGCATCCATTATACATTGGGAAGTCTTAATTGGCTCAGGTGGTATGTTTGGGCAGTCTTAAATACCTACAGGATCACAAGCCAAATTTTTAAAGTGAGGTTGAAGTAAATAGAACTTCCCATTATGTGTAATTGGCTGCAGGAAAAAGTGATTCAAGTAAAGAAAGTTCAAACACATTTGAATGCTTTTTGTTAATCCTCTTGACATTTTGAAGAATTAAGATGTTATTGGTGGTTTAAATGTGAAATGTTTCCAAAGGCACATCAGTATTGTTTATAAACTGCGCTTCATTTTTTTTTAAAAATATTAATCTAGGTAATACCAGTTGTCAGTAACAAAAGAAGGCCATCAATTTGCAGAAATAAATCTATCATTGTGGTGACTGAAAGTTTCTGTGATTTCATACAAAAGTTTGCATTTCTACATTTAAAAAATATATTGAGAGGGAGGTTAGTTGTTTGCTCATTATGAATCAGTCTTGGAGATACACAAAACATAAGGATGTTCCTCTCCTCCCCACCGTGTCTTTTTTAGCTACTTTTATTTGGACTGTTTATTTGCAGAGAGGAAGGGAATCAGAAAGAGCATTAATGATATTGAGTGTGGGCAGCCAAATTTCTGTTGAATAGATTTTTCTGGGTAAAAGCCAAAAATCTGTGTCTTGCTTTGGAGGGGTAAAAGCTTCACAGTTGTGTATCTGATTGCTACACTGGCATCTGTGGGAGAGAAGAAACCTTAAATACATGAGTGGAGATCATCTGGTTATTTGCGGCATGGTAACAATGTGCGTATAAAGATATGATCTGACACATGTGTCAAAGTAATTCCTGTTGACTGACTTCAGAGAAAATGCATTGTAAATCCAACTGTTACTGGGTGTGCTTGGGATTTCTGATAAAATGGTAGCTGCTATGGAGGGGGGTTTTTTTTGGAACTGGGAGACTGTTTTGCAATCACACTGATTTTCTCTGATTTAAATTAATTTAAGAAAAGTCATCTTTAGAAAAACAAACAAAACCCGGGATTCTTCCTTTCCCTTGCCTCCTCTTTCCCAAAGCAACCCTCTGTATCTGGGAAATACCATGTTAATGTCTAAAGCTTTCAGGATGCGCCCAGAAATGGCATTTGAAGTTTTTTGATTTTATTTTTTTTTTAATAAAGTTCATCTTACCACAGAGTACGTCATTGCTGAAACTGAATTTTTGTAAGCGGTTTCATCTTTACCAATTTTCCTACCACCAAACTCTGAAGCATCTATTTTTAAAATGCTTTAAAAAGTGCAGGTTTTTTTTCAACCCACAGCTATCAAATTCTGTTGATTTATTACTATCATGGCCATAGCAATGATACACATGTATTTTAAGCACTTTGAGATGAAAATGGCATTAACTGTTGCTGTGAATGTCTGTCTTGTTCTTCATTGTGATGATTATGCAAAAAGGAGGTTATTAATTATTGAGGTCCAAGCCTGTTTTTCTGGAAGAAGTGTGTATACAGTTGTGATGCTTTCACTGCCTGCAGTTGCTAGCCATGGTAACTTCAGTCCTTACCACTATCATTGCTTCCAGTCTCCTAATCATATGGCAGAGCCCATTTTACAGATGAGGGATTGAGGAGAAAAGGGACTGAGTGGCTTCCCAGGGCAATACGTGGCATGTGTGACAGGAATGGATGTTGGATACAGCTGATGCTGTCCTCAGCCAGAAACTTAGCAGAAAGCATTCATCCTTTCCAAAGGAGATAAAGTTTTCTTTATGGAGATCGAATGATTTTCAGTACGTTGTTTCTTCTTGTTCTCCATGAAGTGCAAACTGTAATAATTAAGACTCAACTATTTCAGGAAGATGTCTGCCAAACTAGCAAACTATGGTCTCAGATGGAAAACCAGCATCCAAGCTATTGATGAAATACAGCCCGGGATAATAAAAGCCTTACCAGGGCTCAAAAGACCTCCATTTACATAAATATGCAAAGACATCTGTTACAGTCATGAGTGACCTGCTGATTTCAACCACCAGCAGGGGAAGCGTCGTCGATCACCATCGCCTGCATTAGCAGGTGCTACTTTGGGCAGCAGGAATTACCGAAGAGGTTTTCGATGAACAAAGACGACCTTTCCACTTGCCAAGAAGAGACAGGGGAAATGAAAACACCCGGCACACGCCGGCCCTCCCTCCTCTGTAGCGCTCAGTGAGAGCCCGGAGTGCGCCTGTGCAGCCAAAGCTGTGTGTGATCCTTATGGGTATGGTGTGGCTGACACAGCTGCAGAGTTTATGTCTGAGGAGTACTTAGGTCTGTTAAAACCAAACTACTTAAGTCAGATTCCCAAACACGAATGAATCATCAAGATACAATGGAAACCTTCGGAACAAATTTATCATGTAAAACCAGTGTTTTTATTACCAGAGTGTATGCTCAAAATAGGAATGTAAAACCATCATCCTAAAGGTTGCAATTACTTAAATGAAAAATTGGAATTCAATTCTTGCTCAGCATTAATCAACAGAGACATTACAATATTACAGCTTTATATAATGCAAGGATATTTGTCTTCCTTTTTGGCTCAAGGTATATGGTGTTTTCTTTCTTTCTCTTCCCCTCCTGCCCCTTCATTGCATAACATGGTTTTGTAAGGAAAGAATCTGTCTTTAGTGGATGAACAACTGGACAAAAAGCTGGATTACAAATTGAGAGCTACAAAAATGTTATAATTTGGTGTCTTATACATGACTGTAATTTGCCAGCAATTCTGAAAATGCTCACACAGTGGAGTCTCCAAAGAATCTGTAGTTAAGCCACACAAGTAAAGGAGTTGACATTAGAAAAGTCTTCCAATATTTGAAATGCTCCCTCAGACTTTCTCATGTATGTTAAATACTGCTCCTGAGTTGTACTAAAAGGTGCAGTACAGCCTGAATACTTGATTCACAGTATTTAACAGATGCCTCACATTGGAACATTACAGGTCTAATAACTTTGTTATGTTTTTAAATACCTTAACAATTTCCACCTCTGTTTTGATAACACATTTCATAGTAAATTAAGATAAAACAAAACCTGTTCTTTTCTCTCCCTTTGAACAGAGTGTGGATCACACTTCTCGTAAACCTCATCATATTGAGGTTGGGCTAAGATGAGCATAACCAGTGACGAAGTGAATTTCTTGGTGTATCGCTATCTCCAGGAATCGGGTAAATTCCTTGTCTTTCTTCATAACTTCTGGTTGTAAATGAAATGGGGAAATTGTCTTTTTACATAATATGGCTCTAGGAATGTTGCCTTGAGTGTTTCAGACTGATAGACTAAATATTTCCTGCACAAACCTGTGTTTCTTTGAAATTGTGGTCTAGAACATAATGAAAGTGCAGACGTGCACAGGTACAAAAAACCCATTGCAGTTAGGCAAAACAAGAAGTAAATAACAATATGTTAAATGCTTTGGTAGTTACATTATGTCAGCCAAAGTAATTTTTGGCAGCACAGGCAAAAAGCACATATATGTTGGATCTTTTTTTTCTTAGCTACTTGAAATTGTTTACATTGGTTTTATGTTGGCTTTAAAGAGAAATTTGAGTGCAAGTTTCTGATGTTTTAGACCATTCTTGGGATAATCATGTAAACTGAGCTGCACAAGTGTCATCATGGCTCTGTCTCGCTACCATTCCACTTCTACCTGTTTTCATATTGGAAGATACCACAGGGCTTTAAAATCTTTTTTAAAAAATTGAAACTTATATTTTGGGTTATTTTGTATCTATAGTCTTCTTTCCACTCTTTGACTGCAAGAAGTAGAAGGTCTCTTAGCTAATGGAAAACGTTCTGTTACTGTAGGGATGGTAGGGGAGCTGAGAGTCATTGACAAAGGATTTGTAACCAGTGTCACAGTTTACTTGGTGACCCTTTACTGACCCTATGTTTTGTGTTGGTAAAAGTAGAATTGACTAAAAAGATTTCATGTTTCTCATGCTGAAACAAACAAACAAATCTGTGGAAAATAGATGTTAATCCTGTCAGAAGACTGGAAGCCAGTTTTAGAGTAAGCCCTCAAGACCCAAGAGTTGGCTTGTGCAGAGAATCAGAATCCCAGCAGTTAGAAGAGACTGGCTTAGCCGGCTTCTGTTGGTCGCTCTAACTGGTATTCATCAGATACATTATTTTAAGTTGTTTCTTCCACTTGCAAGACTATTTCAATCCCAGGAAACTGTATCCCTATGCAAAGAATCTCCACTTAAATTAAGAAGGTTTGTCATACTTTTTTAAGGTTTGGTTTTTTAAAACAGTTCTTTGAGAGTCCATAGTTGGCCTGTGTTAGCTGTTGTCTCACACTCTCTAATAATGAAGCTTATAAAATTGTCCAGATCTCGTGTGCAAACAGATGAAGGAAAAAGAGGAACTAAAATTTCATCCAGAAAAAGTTTACTTTTAAAAGTAAGCCATTGTGTACCATGCTGAAAATAGCTTTTAGACATTAGTGCAGTGCACCAATGGATGTAATCAAAGCATAAAGAATCCTGAAGTTATTTTATATTGTTATGTTTGGGTTGTAGGAGATTCTGCATAACAGTGTATTAATACAGTAGCTTTTCCTGATGTTTGGTTGAAAAAATCCAACCTTTTTTATTCCTCTATATTCCTTATATCAGAAGGTGGTGAGTTAGTGTTGTGTTTTTCAGGAAGTTTTAGAAAGTCAACCAAGAATGGTGGGATCAGCCAAATATCAGGAAAAAGTTACTGTAGGTAATATCTCCCACATGCAAGCAATCACTTTTGCCATTTTACAGGGAACTTCACATGTAAATTTATATGTTTAATGGCAAGTTGTACTGCTCTTACATTCTTATCTAGAGGGTCGAATTTTTTTTATTTAATCCACACATACTGAAGACATTCACAAAAACATCGTATTTCCACTGTTCTGTTGTATTTTACACATATAAGAGAGTGGAAATTAAGGTTATATATTTGAAGAAATATCAAATATGCTTCAAACTGAACATCTTGAAATCTAGATACTAGGTATGGATGTAGTAGATATACCTGGCAGTTTGTTAGGAAATCCATTCAGCGAAATAGAGCTATAACCAATGATGAAACCACTAATCTGCTAGCTTCTTTCTTTTAGTTTGAACTTTTTTTTCCTACTGTTATTGTTTTTTCCCAAAGAAATTTTTATGTCTGTATTTTCAGATGAAGTAAGGCAATAAGGCAGAAACCGTTATACAGCATTTTGGCTTCCCACCTGCCACTATAAATGCCATAAGATGCAACAGCAAATGAAAGATATTTAATCCACAGCTTCAGAAATAATGCAGACCAGATTTAAAGGGCTAATGTTTAAATACAGTCTGAGTTCAAACACCTACAGTTTAAGGAGTTTGCCAAAAACAGGCTTATTACACTGATTACTTGTTAGTATTAGCTGAACCCAAAGCTTCTAAAAATTTTATCAGACACAGCCATGAATGTTGCTTACAAGACCATACATAAGTTCACTTCTTTTTTTTTTCAGGTGTCTGTCCTTTAATCTTATTGTGTAAAACTTCCAGACTTTCTCATAAAATGTAGGCAAATGGTGGGAGGAAGAGAGAAATAACAAAGGAGATACATATGGCAGAATAAGCACATAAAAAGCTAAATGTTCCTATAATATTTAATGTATTTTGCATCTTCAAGGTACAGAAACACTTGAGATTCTTTGAAGCATTGTGGCAAAGATTCTGAAGGGGGCTCTACACCTCATTATGAAAATGCTGACAGGTGATTCTAGTGAGAGTTCAGCTCTTGTAAACTTGAAGTTAGAAGTGAAATGCAGTAACTATATATTTCCTCCTTAATTTTCTGTCAGACCAGAAACCTTGCACAGCAGAGTATTAATAGAGTTGAGCTGTCTGAACCATTATTGTTGCTTTTTAAACAAATCTTGGCCTTCTGGGGGGAGTTTCAGTGAACTGGAAAAAGCAAATGTTGTGCCAGAATTTTTAAAGGTTAAACAAGATGATCCAGGTAACTATAGGTCAAGGACAATCATTGGAAAGCTGAGACTAAATATCTCCAACAAATCTAAAGAGATGACATCATACCAAATGCCAGCCAACAAGTTTTTATTGATAATAGATCTTGTCAGACATACTTGATACTGCTTTTCCTGAGATCAGAAATGAAGTTGACAGAGATAGCTGTGGTGACATTAATACACTTAGACTACTTTATGACATTATTTTAGTCTTGTTGACATGGTGGTTAAAACCAAAATGAAATTAACAGTGTGTAAAATCAGTGTAATCCAGAGTTACCAAATCGATTAAAAATTGGATAACAGAAACAGCTGAAAAGTGATTGTAGCTGGGGAGTATTCATCTCAAGAGTTACTTCCAGTGGGAACTCACAGTAATCTCTTCTTGGCATAATGCTGCTCAACAGCTTTATTGGTTACCTGAAAGGAAATATAAAATGATTACCAAGTACATGTGCAGATGGAATGAAATTGTACATTGTGGCATTTGGTGAGTTACGCTGACTGATCATGGGGTTTAACAGAAAGAAGTGCAACTGGGGAGACTGCTTTGAGTTGCCTGCTGCTGGAGGAGCAAGCTGGAGAAGATTCCTGGTCCAGGGGCAGTGCATTCAAATCCCTCCCTTACAAGACAGAACTTGGACAAGTTAAGGCTCTAAATGTTTAGCTGTATTAAAATAAGTGAATAGTTGCCTTTTCACACAGGTGACTATCTCAATGCTTATCTATGCCCAGAAAATCAAAGCAGTCTATCATCATTTCCATTTATGCTCCATGGCTTAATGCTATAAGAATTTCACCACTAAGGTGACTAGATGTTAACCACTTCCACGGTAAGACCATAAATGCCCCTTTCTTGAGATACAGAGAGAACAAGTGTTTATTTTCAGTTCAAGGTTATCTCTTCCTATCCAAAGTCAAGTCTTGCAATATCTAGTTTTCTCTTTTTTTTATTTCAAACATTTTTGGTGCACAGTTTAATGGGGTCATTCTTAAAAGTGCTGAGGCCTTTCAAGCATTGTTATCTCAGGAGTCAAACTTCTTAAAGTCAGGTTCTATTTATTTGTAGGTGTCTTGATACAAAGTCTACCTTTAAATGAAATGGTGGCCCCATTTAGGTACATCTACGCTTAGAGTGTAGAACCAGTGTGGAGATAGGAGCACACAAAAGACTTCTGTGGTGGACACAGTTGTAGCAACAAAGCGGGTACATTGATGGAAGGGAAACAAGCTGTACCAAAGTAGCCATGGTTTAGTAGATAATATTAATACTAGTATAATATTAATATAAGAGTATTAATTGTATTAACTTTGCACCTTTTCAAACACTTGAGAAGCATACATTTGCTGGCAGCCATCTTCGTTGCTGACAGACCTTCTATTGGGTTTCTTCAGTTTCTGAAAAAAAAAAAAAAATACAGAATTCATAATGTAGGGTTTTCCTGTTCCCTTTTTTTTTTTTTTTCTGAAAGAGAAACAGATAATTATTTAGGTCTTTTGGAATGAAACTCGGAGCAGTACAATGCAATGAGGAGTATTAAGGATCCCAGGGAAATTTCTAAGAGTTGAGGGAGAATGGCAAAACCAAGGGAAATCAAATCTCTCACATAGTTTTTAATCTAAAATGTGTTGCCATCTGTTGTGAGTGCAAATCCTATCATCACTCCAAATGCTACAATAAATTACCTTCCCTACCCAGCCCAACATGTCAATTCAGTTATTAAAGCTTTTTCAAATTGGGTGTTTTTGATGCATTGATCATTTAACAGTGTTCCTCCTCTAGCATTTATATGCATGCTGCAATCTAGAATTCTTGTCTGAAAATCAGCTCCCCAGTTGCCTGTGGCTTACTCTGTTCTCTAGTAGAACATTTATTGTAACGAATGTCTTGCAATTACTGGTTAGAGTTAAGATTGTGTAAGTTTCCATTTTCACTCAGATTTTTACTTTTTGATTTGAATTTTCCATGGTTCATGACACACCCTTGATAACTGTTCCCCAGTGTATAATCTGCATCATGTACAACCTGCACCACATCTAAGACAATAAAAATAGTAGCTAGATGCTTTTATGAAAAAAGATGTCAATGACATCTTGAGATACTCACTTGGGATAATTTGCCATTTTATTTTAGAGTTTCCATTTGTTTTCTTCCCAACCATAAAAATGAAGACAGCTAATAAAAAAGTTTTTTTCCCCTCTGTAAATTCAAGATTATAGCAGCACATTGGTCTGCCTGGTTCATAGTTGACAGATTTTCCCTGTTTTCTTAGAAAAAAAAGGGGTTTTCTCAGGTTTTGAGCATTGATTCAGGGGCATAGAGAAAAGGGTTTCTTTGAATCACAATACCCTTTATAGTTAGGCATGTGCAAATATGGGCCTTTCCTGTAAACCACATCCAAGGCATTTTGCTGTCATTTTGCCTTTGGAAATTATGAGAGAATCCAAAATGTGGATATTATGATGTTTCTGGGATTTCATCCTTGTGATGAAACAAAATACTAATACTTGGAATAGTACTAAATTACATTTTTTTCCTGATGACATTTGCAATTTTTTGGAAAGGAAGCAACAAAATTTGAAGGAAACTTGCTTTTTTATTGAACAGTTCTCTTTTTCAACATAGAAATTTTACAGAAAATGTAAATATCAGGGTTTACTTGCATAAGTTCTCAGGCAGTAGGGAATGACTGAAGATCAGTATTCTGTTCTTTTGAGTTGGTGCCTGATGCAACAGTCTTTACTTACATAAGCCTGTGTAATTTTTCTCTGAAGTCCATACTTTGCCTGCATGAGGTGTGTTTAGAGTATTTTTTGAACAACTGTGTATGACACAGAGTCTCTGAGTCACAGACGAGAGACGTGCATGTTGAAAATAATTCAGATTAAGCAAAGCATAAAAGATTGGCATATATAGGTCAGCTAAATTTGCTTCAAAGCTAACTGCTTCCTTTGTGTAGGAAGACTGCTGTGAGGTAAAAGAGGAATGTACAGTGCATGTTTTTTTCTTAAATTATTAAAATTTATACCTTGAAGAATAATTCATTAAAAGAATGAATCACTTGGTCCATAAAGGCAATTGTCCGATGTGACAGTAAAAGCAATAGTGTGAACTGATGGCAGAGTCACTAGATAATGATTTTTCTTTTGGCTTTTTCAATGTTTTCTTGCAATTTGGCTCATTAGGATCATAGGAGGGCTCAGTCTGGATAGTATCCCAGGAGATGGCAGAATCAGAGAATAGTTCAGGTTGGTAGGGACCATTGGAGATCATCTAATCCATCTCCCCTGCTCACAGCAGGGTCAGCTGCAGCAGGTTGCCCAGGGCTGTGTCTGGTTGGGTTTTGAACATCTCCTAAGGGCCGAGGGTCGATAACCTCGCTGGACAGCCAGTTCCAGTACTTTTATCACCTCCACAGTAAAAAATTATTTATTATATTTTAGTGGAATTTCACGCGTTTCATTTTGTGCTGATTGCCTCCTATCACAGGGCACTCCCTGGAAAAAGTGTCCATCCTCTTTGCACCTCCCTCAGGTATTTTTGCACATGGATGAGGTCCTCTGTGAGCCATCTCTTCTCCAGGCTGAGCAGTCCCAGCTCTCTCAGCCTCTCCTTGTATGGCAGATGCACCAGTCCATTGATATCTTTGTGGTCTTTCACTGGGCTCTCTCCAGTGCATCCCTGGCTCTCTCATACTGTGGAGCCCAGATTTGGATATAGGGCTCCACGCCTGTCTCACAGTGCTGGGTAGAAGGTGAGGATCCCCTCCACTGATCTTCTGCCAGCGCTTTTTGTAGTACAGCTCAGGGTGCTCTTGGCTTTCCGTGCTGCAAGGGCGCACTGCTGGCCCATGTTAAATAGTCCAACCTCCTGCTCAGTGCTGGAGAGCCTCAAAGATCCTTTGAACAACCTATCCAGAAAGGTCTGCAGGGCAGCCACTGCAGTGTTCCCAAGGCTCTGTAGGCAGCTGTGCTCTAAAGGCAGGGATGATGGAGACCTTTTGTTTGCTGAGGGAGAATGCATCCTTGAAATGACAGCCTGCCAGGCAAAGATAAAACACATATTTCAGTGTTGATTCAGTAACAATCTGTGGCTGCATTATTTGTGTCGACCTGAGTGTTACCACAGTCTCTTGGGCCTCGTGTGTCCTGCCTGCAGCCCAGAGTGGCTGCAGCTCATAGACCGACCTCAGCTGCACTGGAGTAAGGTCACTTCTTACCTTCTCCTTGCACAGCTACTTCTGTGCTGGTGGGTGCTGACTAGTTATTACTGAATAAATAAAGTGATAGATTTTTCAAGGGCGTACATAAAAACAGAGTGTTTATACCTCACCCTAAAGTCTCTGTCCCTCAATTTTCCTGTTTGAAAGCAAAGTCAATACTGTGAACAGTACCTCAGAGCAGATATTGAATGTTTATAGTCCTAAAAAGTATTGAAATCTTCTGAGTAAAAAGTATTACAGGGGTACTGGGACAATATTTAACATTATTTTTCAATTATTTCAGAGTACTGTTTATGAATTTATGGGTGAATATATACCTAAAAGCAGAATGAATTAGAGGCTAACTGTATTTTTCAGGAACCAGTGTTAAGACTGAAGGCAGGGATCCTTTCAGCTTTTTAGCTGTACAAAAGTGAGACTTTGGAGCAAAACAAACTCTGTTTTTAATTCTTGTGGTTTAGCACAGACCTGATTTGTGGGCATGCAGTCCTATTTATATGATGCATTATCCTTTCTAGGACCAGCCTACTCAATTAAAATAAAATAACTTAAAGTTTTGATCCAAGTCTCTGATTTATTGAAAGTTGGCTATAGAACTAGCCAAGAACCATAGAACCAAAAATCACAAGAGTTTTCATGAATTATTTTAGATAAATAAGGCCACAGTGTTGTTCTGGGAGTGCAGTACATATTAAAGTGACGGTTGGATAAGAACACTTACGAAATGTGATCCAAAGAATGGTTTGCTTTAAATGAAAGTATTTCGTAAAAGTAACCTCAGAATGAATGCTCCTGTGTGACATGAAACCATCTGTAACAACACATATTTCATATAATAAAATAACATAATATAATGTAATGTTATATAATATAGAGTAATATAATATTAATATATAATGTCTCCAGCATGAGATTTTTGTAGAGAAATTGTGTATTATCAAAAGGGTATATAAGGGATTTTAATAAACCACACCTCCTTTTTTTTAATATCGCCTTTACTTTCTTTTTTTTTTTTTTTTTTTTTTTTTTTTTTAACTGGGAAGATAGTGACTGTATGATTCCAGAAACAGTGGGCCTGACTCTGAATTTGAAATTACTCTTCATTGTTTGAGAATGGATTATGCTGAAAAGACAAATCCATTTAGAAAAGAAGAGCTGTATTATTATGCAGTTTCTGTCTCCAGTAGTAAAGATTTATTCTCTTTGTAAACAATAAATATGTTTTAAGAAAATCAAGGTCAACATTAGAAGGCAGCAAACTTTGTTGGGTTGCAGTTCCCAATGCATTTTTGTTTAAACTTAACAAAGCTACAGATCTTGGAAAGGATGAAGCTGACCACCTGTTCAAGTCAAAACCAAATTGGACTTTTTTCATAGAGCCATGATTATATACTAGCAGTATTTGATGGTTGGTTTCACAAAATCCAAATTCTGTGATGATGAGGAAAAAATATTTTTACAGGTAAAGAGTTAATTGGGTTTGTCCTACTTAGTTGTGGTGAATTTTCAAAATAGGCTGTATGAGACCCATTTTTATGGTTTTATACACACAGGCTTGTGACTTTTGTGACCAGATATCTCTTTATATACAAATGTATAAACAACATTTTCAGATGTTTTGTGATGCAGTTCAAGAGGTCTGTTTGAAAATGTCTTTCTATTTACCCTGTTTCATTATTGGTGCAGTTCATGTGAAGGAAAGAAATACACTGAGTATTTTGGGGTTTTGCCATTTGCAAAAGCTTGCTTACCTCATATTTCCTTCTAGGTCTCTCCACAGTTTTCTAAACTTGGCTATTTCAATTTTTCTTTGGCCTGAAAGTTGCTGTACAGTGCTGGATCTTGGACACTGAGCAAACACAGTGGTTTTTAAGATACACAAACATAAACAATTACACCTTTACAAATTTATTCCATGGCACAAATTTTGGTTCTGATCACTTCATGTCCTGTTTCTTAAAGCTTGCAAAAACACAGTATTTTCAGGGTATTAAGAAAATAGCATGTTGGGTAGAAGACAGATGTCTAAAGGTCAAGATGACTTTGCTGGTAAAACCAGTGCAGTCCTACACATTTCTCACTTTACTGCTTTTCAGTTTGAGTCTCCAGGCCTAGTGGAGCTTTGCAAGTTTTGCTGATAACCTCTATACTGAGAATGTTCTGCCTGCACAGCCACAGCGCTTATAGACCACCCCTCCTCACACCCATCCTGTGTTAGAACTCCCTTTGTCATCAGCATCCACAGAAACCTTCCTGGTGTTGGGTTCCTGAATGTCCTCTGAATGTCAGCTGTGGTGTGCTACTTGCCACCACTTAGGAGCTGTTTGTTAGAGCAGAGAGAAGAGCACAGCTAAAGGAAAGGATATATGATTGTGAATGTCTGTTCTATAAACATGATCCTTAAAATTATGCGTGTCTCTTTCTTTGGATGTTTGGTTGCACAGACAGGGCTAAAAGCTAGCAGCATCCCATTAACTCAGAAGGAAGAGATTATTTTCGTCCTTGTGGCCTTCTTAAGCTGTTTCAAACTTTGCCCATAGTTGCAATAAAATGCTAGGTCTATATTGATATTTATTTGCAATTGTCAGTCTCATTTACACAGTGAGTGAAAGAGGGGATTATTTCAGACCTTGTTTTCAAGACATTTTTATAAGTTCCTCTTTCCATTGCTTGTGCTCTGTTTTCTGTCTGTATCATATTTCTCTCTTTGTTAATTTGCAGCCCTCAGAAAGGCTTAAACAGTGAGTGCCAAGTACCACTCATCAAAAGATCATTTCCAAGTTGTATTAATCTTTTCCAACATACTTTCCCGCATAAAAAAAAAGAAAAAAAAAAACCTGCCAAAAACATTCTTTGGCACATAATAAAATAATTTTGGGTAGCAGACATTTACTCTGAATTCTTGGCAGAAGGTGGACGGGTCCAATATCCAAGAAAAAAGGGCGTAACGTTTAATATTAGTGAATAATCACTTCTACAAAACTTTGGGTAACTAGACATACTGTGATTTTACCTACAGCTAGGAATCCTTTCTTTCTATTTCCCAGTGACTATGAAAGAGCTTGTAATACCAAACACATTTCCCAGGGTTCTGGAAATAATTTTAATCATTTAGCAATCCTAATCTTGAAACAAATGTGCAAGCCCTATTGTTCAGCTGATATTTCTAAAAATACATTTCAACTACAGTTCTCTGTTTTAAATTGCTAATGTGTGTCCTTGTTAAGCCCTTTATGTAATTGCAAAGGTAAGTCTTGAAATAAGCAGATACTGCCAAAGCCAGAGAGGTAGTCTAGGATGTATTACTGAGAAACAAAAACCTTAGCTAAGAAAAGAATCTCAGTCTGCTGTGAATAATAAACAAGATCTGACGTAGGATTCTTGTTCACCATTATTTTTTGCAATTGTTGGTAGAATCTTACCGGTGGCTTAAAGCACCAGACACTTATTGTGACCAAACATATTTCAAAGAAACTGACTGTCGTTTTTGTGAAGCCTTTGCATATATGTACACTGGGAGTTTATGACC
Source organism: Sylvia atricapilla (assembly GCF_009819655.1). Classification (NCBI taxonomy): domain Eukaryota; kingdom Metazoa; phylum Chordata; class Aves; order Passeriformes; family Sylviidae; genus Sylvia; species Sylvia atricapilla. The sequence goes on from NC_089141.1 coordinate 95,337,114, forward strand.
ATATTTTTATGAATGCATAATTCAGTTTAGACAAAAATCTAAGGATAAGCACGGATAGGAATCCATGTTGCATTCTTGGTTCTCACTCAGTGCATCATATGGAAGAGAAAATACTAGGCTAAGATGGCAGCTACAGTCAAGTACAGTGAAGAGCATCACTGTTTTCTCTCAGGCAATGACAAGAAATTACATCACTTGCCTCAGGAACTAGATTAGCATGTGCTAGGCTCTGAATTAAGAAAATACAGTTGCTCTGACTTAAGTTGTTTCCTTCTGGTTTTGCATACAGAAATTGCATTCAAATCTGCCCTTCATGATACATGTGCCTTGCTTCTCTACAAGGATAAATCTAGACAAAAGTCTTCATTTAACATTGACTGTATTGTTTGTACATCATTTGCTTTTGGAGGAAATTATTTTGTTCGTGGTTGTATTTCACTGGGAGTTTTTTGTGGACTTTTTTTAACTGCTGTAATTTGGGGGGTCTAATTTGTTTCAGGACACCCCATTGCACCACTCTGCCCTTCTTGCCTTCCTGCTTACATGGCACTCCCAGGACCCAAGACGTCAAACTTGGGATGAATGTTTTTCCACTGCTTGCATCTGGTTTCTTTGGAAAGCAGTTGTGTGGGCAGCTTTGGAGTTACTTGTGTTTGGTAAACGTGGTGAAGCAGCTGATGGGATGGTGTGTGGACGTCTGCTCCTCCTGCGTGTGATTTTCTTTTGACTCATTATGCACTGGAATGTTTCTACTTGATGTGTCTGAATCTCCCAGGAATTCTGCCCATATACCCATTTATGGTCATAAAGATGACTTCTCTTTCCCCCTCGCAGCCTTTTTTTTTTTTTTTTTTTTTTGTGCCCTGCTGCCTGTGTAGCTGTAATCAGCTCTTACAGGCCTTCCATTCTTTTATATCAGTCGTAGTGCCAGATGCAAGACTTACCTTAAAGAAAACAGGCACTTGTGCAGCCAGAAAACTTGAGATTGCTGGTGGATTCCCTTATAGCAACTGCAGGTTGATTCTGCTGAGCCAGTAGTTTTATTAATTTCTAAAGCCTTGCTCATTTTTGTCTCCTCTACCTGCCAAATACTTTGAAGGGGAACACTGTGTTACTTCAAAGGTGGGGATTGGAGGAGCTTGTATTGGAAATTTCAAAAAAGACGACACAATGTCAGTGAAATCAATTAAACGACAAGTGCTGGTTTTTTCCATGTGGAGATGGTTAAATTGTTGGAGGGAAAAAAAAGGGCTTGTCAGATTGCTTATTCCTTTTCTTTTGTTTTTCTTATCTTTCTTTTAAAGTAATAATATCACTAATTTAGTGTTTTCCAGAAATGGAACTTAAGATCTGTGGATATGCAAACCTGAATCTGGATTTCTTGAGTTAAAGAAATAGGAAAATTTATTGAAGGGAATGAAATAAATCTCCATTTGAAATCTCACTATTTTCCAGAAAAGAGGGCCACACCAGGCATTAGTTATACAAAGATTTGTAGGAATGGCTTGTTATTTGCACTCAGTGTTGGGATGGAGGCTGTTCATCATCAAGATGCCCAAGCTGTGTGTAAAAGGCAGTTTGATGTTCATAATTCTTTATTCTGTGTTTCATTGTACCGTAGCAAATGTTTCAGTGAAGGATCTTAGAGTGTGTGTAATTGAACCAAGTAATTTGCAAATAACTGAAAAAACACCTGGGTTTTAAGAATTATTTGTACAGCAAACTATTTAGGTTAACCAGAGAGAACTAAGTCCACTTAGCTCACAAGCAGAAAACTTTGTTCAACAGATCACTTCTGTATTGTTTATCAAGGCATTCCCCAAGTAACTCCTCAGTAACCAGCAAGGACTGAAACAGTTCAAAAGTCATTGCTTCCACAGACCCCTCTTGGTCATTCCCCTCACCTGTACAAATACAGCAGTAGGTATTGTACTGCTACAATTCAAGGTTGCAGTTTTATAAACTGTGGTGCTAAAGAGGTTGGGAAATGAAAGGAACACTTGGTAGATGTCAATTTTAGCTGGAACTGTGAGTTCCAGATGAGCTAGCATTGGGAATATTCAGCATCACCCCAGTTGTGAGTCTAAAAGGAGGCATGCTTTGCCCTCAGAAGAAGTGAGAACATCTTTGGAGAAGTCATTCCCTGGACTGTGTGGCTCCCCAGTTGCCTTTTCTACACTTACTCTTGACAGGCATTTCTGATGTGAGCCAGGCATATTGTAAACAATTAAAACTATGTAGCCTTCAGATCAAACAAGCACGCAACAAGCATCATTATGTTCATTAAATAAAACCTTGTCATTTTGTGATCAATGACAAATCTAGTTTCAAAGGCTTCAAAGAAGCCATTTTTAGCTGAAAAAGGAGCAGCCAAAGGAAAAACCCTCCATCGTCTCCGTTTTTGCAGTTGTAGCAAAACCTATCAGTGAAATTTTGCAAAACACAGTCCTACATATGCATTTTTTGGCACTGCCTAGGGCAAGAATTCCCAAATGGCTGTGTATGTACCACTGAGAGTATATACAGACACCTCAGTGTGGGAAAAGATATGGCACAGAACCGGGACCTGTTACCACTGTCAGTACAAAAAAAGTGTGGGAATCTCTCGATTAGGAATTTCAGTCGGTTTTCAAGTCTGTTTTTGACTTGTGTAGCAATTTTTGAGATTGGGGGGGATCATTTAAGTAATTGTTCTCTGCATTCATTATTTCCTCTCTTCTTTTATGTTCTGTAAAATACTTCAGGTCCAACTGTTCCACAATTATAGTTCACCTCCATTCATACCAAGACCATCCCAAGATCTGCACTGTTCATTTGGGTATATGTTTCATGTATGATAGTTTATTTACAGGTGATGCATAGCTTGATGGTTTCTGTTTTCCTATCTTTTTTGAGGCAGAAAAAACCTGGAAGCCATTCTCTCAAGTCTGCTGAGAGATGCCATTTAGGGCACTGGTCATGTCACAGCAAAAGCAACTGGTTCACTGCTATAAAACCTGTTCAGTGTGTGGCAATGCTTTCTCCTCTTCAGCCCTTTGTGTTCATGCTTTTAACCTTAAAACCTCATAATTTCACTGCATATGTCTTTGAAGGGTTTATTGCACTAAGATTTTGTTTACTGGTGCTGTTTGAACAGAAATTACTGTTTTATAGAGTGATTATTGCAGTCACCAGAGTGACAGAATTTATGAGAAAGAATGCATACAGACACGGATTTGCAACTTTCATTCATTTCACTGCTGCCACGGCATTTTCAGGTCGTGTCTACTGTAATTTCACATCATCCCCACCACATCCTTCCTTCAGATCCGCACTTGCAGAGCACCTTCTGTCTCTGCTCACGCTCTCCAGCTGCCTGGAAGTGGGGGTGGTGCTTGTGTCTTGGCTTTGTGTCCCCGGTGTAGTTTCATGATCTTAGAAGGAGGGCCAGGTTAACAAGCTAACAATTTTTTAAAAATGCCTTTGTTTAATAGAAATCACCTTTTCATAAGACTGAGCTATGGAGCTGCAACTTTGCTATGTAATTTAGTCTACTTGAATGCAGAGCCTTGAAGAGAATTGATCACATCTGGTAACCATAAAAGTAAAACTCAGGTGATTCTTCAGTGTTACCAGAAACCTGATGGAGGTACAGCTTCACTGAGGAAGTAGTGTGTGAGGTAGTTTTAAAACCAGTCTATTTTGATATGAGCCTTATATAACTGCTGTGGTAATACAAAATATCAGGAGGGAATTAGCTATCTGTTGGAGAACTGATTGGCATGCTTCTGTTGGGTTTGGGTGGTTTTTTTACCTACAGTTGTATGGGTGGATTTTTTCAAGAGGGGTGACCAGTGCCATGTCCAGCAGCACCCACTTAAAACAGTTTTGCTCCACTGACTTCTGTTAATCAGATCTTGTCTGATAAAATCTTAGGAAAGTTTCTCACAAGTGCTGGAGGTGTGTGAGTGAGATTGCTCCTCAGTGACAGTGTAGCAGGAGTTTTGTGTTTCCTCATCTACCAGGTGCTTTGGTAGTAATTTCTCAGCATCCAGAGAAACAGTAAGCTAACAAGTTTCATTGCAAAAACACAGCTGAGTTTTACACTGAAAAGTTTCTTCTCTCACATGCTGTGAGGTGAGATGTTGCTCTCTGGGGATCAGGTCTGAACAAAGAGGTTTAGCTGTGTACACAATCATCTGTCTCCTGGCAAAGATGGGGCTTGAGATATGCCAGCAGCCAGCTGAAAAGTCTGTAAGATAGAAAATGCAGTAATGAGATGTGAAACATCATACTTGAGTTTATGTCTGCCATAGATCCACAGGCATGCTTTTCCACTTTTTTATTTTTTCCCTCCATGTTTGGTTGCCATTTTTATGCCATCCACTTGTTGTTTTAATCAGAGACTGTGTTTCAATTTTTCTGAGCTGTTGACTTGCAAACTAACTGCTGGGTTTTTTAGCAGTCACCTTTAGTGCTCTTGGACAACAGCTCAATTTTCTCATTTGACGTAGATGTACTGATTTATCTGTCATGTATTTTTAAGTTCGTTCTGTTTTAAGAAAGTTGTGTTACCATTGTTGGTTAATTCAAATACACTAAATATAAATAAATTCTGATTCTCTAATTCTGGTTAATTTTATGCCATGTGTTTATAGGGATACATAGAGATTTCAGTGATTAGGCCCTACACATCTCAGGCTGTGTATGCTCAGTGCTTGATTTCCTCCTCATTGTGTTTTGCAGTAATGTGTTTAGGTGTCCTACAAAACTAATAACCAGGGAAAAACACTGCCCTGCAGATCTTACAGTCTACTTTGCAGCAAGAGGTCCAGGAGCTCGTAAACTAGACCAGGACATAAAGAGCAATACAGAATAAGAAATTGAACTAGAGATTACATAAATGATGCTGCAGTTTTTCAGTGGAAGTTTTTTATCTGTCTTTTTTTTTTTTTCATGCCTTGTAATCCTGTGGAATTCTGTTCATAGGTGAACCTGCCATTCCCTAAAAAGTGTCCAAAGCATCCCAAGCATCCCCCAAAACTGGGAGAGTGCCAGAAAGGGAAATTAGGGTTGGGAGGGGAGAGAGTGGGAGCTGTTAACAGGAAAAAGAGAGAAGCAGCAGTAAAATAAAATGTGTAGGGGGAAGGGAAGAATCAGAGAAATACATACCTTGGTTTCAAATGTGGGAGGCATTCTGTTTCTCAGCTTGTTTTTGCTAGCTATCTATGTTAATAATTGAGCTAGCTGGAAAAAGCATCTTGAAAAGAGAGAAAGAAAGCACTACTGTCATGTGAGCCCAAAATCACATCTCCAGCCTGCTCACAATTGGACATTGCAGTGATATAGGGGAAATCCCTTAACGGACAAAACTATAAATGAAACTAGTGTTGACAAGGGGAAGAGGCACAGCTATATTTAACGGAAGCATTTTCATTTGAAAGCTGCTTTCTTTTTCTTTTCTTTTTTTTTTAGGGGGGTTTGTTTGTTTTGGTTTTTTTTTCCTTGTCTAGTTGGTGGAGACCATAAGGGCTCTTCCTGTTTGAGACAGTGCATGGGTGGTTTTCCCCAAGGCTTTTAATGTTAGATTAATGCTCTGGAGACAGTGTGATGATAAATGGGTTCCTACAGTTATATCTACATCCTGTTCCCCCTTCCCCCCCTCCCGCAGCTGCCCCTCTGTGCAGTCTCTCTGCAGTGCTCGCCTCCATACCCAGCAACAGTTCTGAGCAGCTTTAGCCAGAATTTAAGGCAGCACTCTGTAAAATCCGCCTGCCAAAATTCTTTAATTTTCAGTGCTGTCACCTTCATTGCCACTTACTCAGACAACGACAAAAATGAAACAGGGAAGAGAAAGACTTCTGGCTGAAGTACAGGCCACCTCACCGGTTTGTCATCTGCTGTGTGGCAGATCCCAGTTAATTACTTTTGCTATTGCTGTTCATATACAGAAAATGGGTTTACAGGGGTGGCCTTTTCGTAGTTTCACGTTTTAACAGCATTGCTCTGCCCATCATATTGTACTAAGCAATAAATGAGCAGAGGATTTGAAATCTCTTCCCTGGTATAAGGGAACGACTCCCTTCTGTCAGCTGCATATATGCCTTGATTTTACACAACTTGCATGCTGGTAGGGATTTAAGTGTCCGTCTTCAGCAAACACTCAACACTGAAATTCAGCAAGAGGAATGGATATTTGAAGTACTTTTATATACTGGACCTGCCCTTGTGGCTGTTGCTGGCGTTCACATGTTTTGGGGGGTTTGTTTCGGTTAGTGCAGTTATTTTTCTCTGCAGGCATTTCCATTTCTGTATGCCTTCTCCTATGTGTGCAGAGGGGGGATGGGTGTTCAGGGTGGCTCAGGTTGAGCCCCACAGCTCCGAGCAGCCAGCCCACACCCTTCTGCTTACACAGCAGCGTCCCTTAGATCTCAGGACAGAATTATTTTTAGACCGTGAAGGTGTATCTGACTGGTGCATTTAGATTTCATATCATGGCTTCCTCTTCCTGCTCTCAGGTTTCTCCCACTCGGCCTTTACCTTCGGTATCGAGAGCCACATCAGCCAGTCCAACATCAACGGAACACTAGTGCCACCTGCCGCACTCATCTCCATCCTCCAGAAGGGGCTCCAGTATGTGGAGGCCGAGATCAGCATCAACGAAGTAAGTACCACTGCTGCCACCCCGCACGCTGGGACGTGCCCAGCAGCACACCCCAGCACCCCCAGCACGAGCCACTGCCCAGATTCTCCTCATCTGGTTTGATTTTATTGCTCATACTTTCCCCAGTCCCAGCAGGGAGCCAGACAGCTCTGAGATGGAGATGCGTTTCAGGTTTTTTAGCTCTGGCAGGGAGGCGTTCTCTGTGCTGCTTAGATGGATATTCTTGGATGTTTCTGTTACCCCAGCCAACAAATCCAAGGTATACAGGTTATTGCAGCAAACAAGGCCCCTGTGCTTACAGTCTTGCGTTTTCAAGGTCATAGCAGAATTTGGCAGGAAAAACCTGCAGCACAGGTTAAAACTTCTCTCCCTGACTCCTCCTAACAGGCAGCACTGTTCACAAGCCATGAGAAGCCTGATCAAAAATCCACAGAGGTCAATGGACAGTGATTTCAGTGACTTTGGCCTAGATCATATGAGATGAGGCATCATGTACATGGTGGAACAGCTGCGTGTAAATTCTGAATGTGGCTGGGGTGCAGGTTTTCTGTAGAGATTGTATGAACAGCCACAAACCGTCTCTGTTCTCCTTGAACTGCCAGTGGAAACAAGGAAGGGATATGGGAAAAGACAGCGGTTTTGCCCTGCCAGCCTTAAAGATGTGGTGCTTTGAGAGGGAATGAAGCATGACGGATAAGCAAGTGCTGCATTATAAGATTTTTACGATAAATATTTCTGATTGACAAACATCTGTAATAAATATTAATATGAAGAAGCTACTGCTTTTTCTTCTATACCTGGATGTAGCATGTGAACAGCATGAGTGAGAACAAAGGAATATAAAGTAGAGAAAAGGCTGTGTTTTTTGCAACGTGTAGTTTGGAAACTCTTTTGTTTTTATTCAAACATTCTGTCTGTTTTTTTCCTTTTATGACTCGATACTGTATATAAGAATTGCATATGTGTTATTTTGTAATTGGAGCAATGACATTTGACATTCACGCCAAGCTGCACTTTGATGCAGTTGTAATAACAAGCCAGTATTAGGAAGCTGTCTCAATTTGCTGCTACTTAACATTTTGCCCCATGCCTGAAATTAGAGCCGCACAGTTTGAAAGTTCCAGCTCTGAAGCATCTATATCAGGTCAGGTTGTAGGGGCCTGCACTTACTCAACTTCAGTACTTTCCTTAAAATGAGAGAATAATCTGAAAATATGCCTTTTGTCACCGTTAAGATTTATGTTGCTCTCATCATGGTTTGAGTCAGGTTGAACAGGGCCCTGAGCAACCGGGTCTAGTGGAAAGTGTCCTTGCCCACAACAGGGATGTTGGAACAGTATGACCTTTAAGGTCCTTTCCAACCTAAGCCATTCTGTGATTCTGTTCAAATACATACTGCTGAGTATGTTACAGCAAAGCAAAGGCCATTCTTGCTACATCTGAATCGCAGTGAGGACTACCACAGGTGCTTTTCTATGTGTCTTACTTAGAGTGAGAAGTAATCAGTGAATCTATAAACTAGTGTGTGTAAAATTATTGTTTCTGATCTATTAAAGGGCAGTCATGTAAATAGTCCAGTGAGCACATTTACAGATGAAAATGCAAGATGTCAGGATCTGTTGGCAAATACTTTGTTTATTATGTAGCAGGACTTTGAGTCAAGATTCAAATAAATTTTGGCAGACATAAAAAAATGTTGAAGAGAAAGAGATTATGATTTCTTCTCTAATGAGCGTCTCCTCCTTTTTCTTCCCCTTGAGGAAACAAATATGCATTATCTTAATATTGTAATTATAAGGGGTAATTCAACAACTAGTTCAGGAGAAAAATTCCAGTCAGGCAAGCAACTATTATTCTTTATTAACTGTTCTCACCTATGGAAGATTATATTGTTTACCAGCTACATCATCTATCCTATTCTTACTTGCTCTTCTTCAAGAACAAATCTTTCACCACTGAATCATTATTATTTCAAAGAATTGAAGGGAGTTTGCAGAAGATTGACAAAATGGCACTTTACAAAGACTACTAAATTCTTTCCCCTGTATTTAACATAATAGGAAAGTTGAAGTGAAGAAAAGCTGAGTCAGTATAGTCTGTATTAAGTCTTCAACAGCCCTTAGAAGTTTACTTGGTTGTTGAAGCTGAAGCCTAATTTACAGAAATCAAAATGAAAGTCATAACTGTTATGAATAATATAGTGGAATAAAAGAAAGATAATCATAAGGCTGTCTTGTATGATCAGGTGTAACTGGTGGTGCTGGGCTGAAAAACACTGTGTAAGAAACCACTGAATCTGAGCATACATCGTGTTTTGGGTGAGGTTCATTATGCATCATCTCCTTCCATTCTATTCCTATGCTCCTGCAAGTGTAGGAATACAAGCAGTTTAACCAAAGTCTGTTTGCCTTTGTCATGGCTTTAGACAGGACTTTTTTTTTTCAAACAGAAAACAAAGTGAAACTTTCTGTCTTTAGTCAGACATATTTTTTAAAGCAGCTTAACTTCTTTTGCATCTATAAAGCATTTATATGGTAGAACTTTCTATAAAATTCCAACAAATTACTTTTTCACTGATCAGGTTTCTGAATGGACTGTGAGTGCCACCATCACGGATCTGTGAGAAAGGCAGTTCATAGTCCTGTGGCACTATTGGTTAAGTCAAAGTGTAGTATCTTCACACAGCCTTGTTTTGTGATTCTTTGCCGACCTGAGTGGTGAGGATCCTAAACTTGGGGTTTCCCTTCTGCTCATTTTCCCTGCAGGATGGTACAGTATTTGATGGCAGGCCAATAGAGTCCCTGTCTCTGATAGACGCAGTGATGCCTGATGTCGTTCAGACCCGACAGCAAGCGTTCAGAGAGAAGCTAGCGCAGCAACAAGCCAGCGCCGCGGCAGCAGCAGCAGCCACGGCGGCCACAGCGGGAGCCACGACGACTGCTGTTTCCCAGCAGAACACACCAAAGAACGGAGAAGCCACTGTGAATGGAGAGGAGAATGGGGCACATGCAATAAGTAAGCCAACATGCAGCTGCCTGCCACTGCTGGGCAGTTTGTGTTTCAATAACATTCTTGTACTTAGTTGCAAGGTGGAGTGCAAGGTGTGCTTTCTGCTAGGTGGTAGAACTAAGGGGAATCGTTCCAGGAGGGTGGGGCATTTCTAAAGAGGCTGCTGAGTAAAAATAGTGTTTCACATCGCAGTGCTGCATTTTACCTGACTGACAATCTGAAAACTTCAGATATGTCCAGAAGTGCAAGTTGAAAAGTGGATCAAGAAGTGGCGCTGTATGCTGTCTCCTTGGAGCAGGCCACTCAGACTTTATTATCAGCCTTCTAGATGCTTTTAGAAACTGGATAAAAACTGGGCTGTACCCAAAGCTTGTCATTTTGGTCAGCCTAGGAGAGAATTGGATTGAGAGGCTGGGACCTTGTCTTAGTTTGAAAGACAGATGTCTGCCAAGGGAGGCAGGAACCTCCCTTGGAATGGAGAATATGACCCCCTTCGCTCAAAATTATTGTAACTTTGAAATTAAGGGGCTTTCAGGCAGAGATATGGGAAAAGGAATAACAGTTCTTTACTAATGCATATATGTGTATATGTATTACAAGGCAAAACAAACGACAACAATGTCAGCAGGTGCAAACAGAACCAGAACCCTGTAACAGCCTCCTCTGGGCTGCAGGCACTTTCCCTTTGGTGCAGTTCCGGTCACAGCCGCCAGGGGCGCTGCTGGCTTCCGGCCGGGCAGGGCGGGTGCGATGATTCCCCCACGGCTGCAGGGGGCGCTGTGGGGCGAGCTCGGCTGCCTCTCTCCACATGGTAAAGGCGGCTCAGCCGGCGGAAGGGATGGAAAAGGGGGATTGCTTTACAAACCCACAGGAGCAGTAGGTCCCGGTGCCTCTCAGGAGAGCAAAATGAGCTCTCACAGGAATCTTGGAAGCAGCAAGTGTAGGAGAAGGCAGCAGGAGACAGAGCCTCACAGTAGTGGTGAATTCGCCCCACAGCAAATGCAGCCTGTTTCCCCTCCAGTACAGACAAGCGAGAGGGAACTGGGAACTGCACTCAGCCCCTTCCCCCAGCCCAAATCTCCCAGTATCTCTGCCCTCCAAGAGAAACCCCTCAGCTAAGAGAGTAGCCAGCTACGCCCCTCCCCTGAACTGTGGCAATTTCTTTTGTCTTTCTGAAGTACGTGTTGTTATTGTCTCATATATTGTCTTAGCAATATATGGGAGAAAATTCCCTGAGAGAAGGAAGCCAAAAGGAATAATCCTAACTTCCAATAGACCTACAAGCCCTATCTGTGTAGTTGTTGTGTGACCTGTGCATAGCCTTTTGCAGAAGCTGTCCTGTCATCCATAGCCTTGGCATGGTCTTTGGCCCCGTTTGGCATGTTCCACCTTCCATTCTTGTGTGGTGTGGTCAAGCACAAGAGCATCCATATCCTTACTGTCATGGTCATTAGCCCAGTTGGGACTATACCAAATACCCATTCCTGAGCAGCATTGCCAAGCACATGTGCCAAGGACCATTCCCAGCAAACAGCTTGGATGCAGCCAACCCGTCTTGAAGGCACAGAGGAAAATTGTTCCTCGGCCTTTTATTTAACAGCATGTGCTTATTCATGAAGTCTGCTGCAGGTATCCAATTGAAAGCCCTACCTTCCTGAGCTTTCCTTAGTCTTTGGGATCAGTCGGCTCTCAAGAGTGCTGAATTCACCTTTGTTCATGGGTGGCTGGGGGAGACTGTGCTTATGTATCAAACATCCAAAGTCAGACGTATCCAGCATGGAGTGTTGGGACCTACCTAGGTGTACCTTGCTCCTGATGACTGTGCTAACACTGTGGGGCAGATGGGATTAGTGGTTCTGGTTTCTGTGTGCAAGGCCCATTGCGTACTTGCTGACTTCTGGAACCAGCCCTTTACTGCCCAGTTGTCTTCTAAGAAAACTCTACAGGAACACGCATGGCAGGTTTTGTAGGAAGTCCTAACAGCTCTTTGGCTTAGACAAGATCAAGATTGTAGTCAGGTAACAGATTTTATTAGTTCTGCAGTGTAGATACCTCTATCAGTCTCCACTTTCTCTTTGATCTGAATAGATTTCTCTGTGGGTCAGTGGGAAAAACACTGTCAAACCAGGTTTTCCTTCAGACAATTCCAGTTAGACAGGTTAGTTTCCCCCAGTAAAACTGCAGTTATTTTAATGACATTTTTATTTGAGAAAGCAAACATAAAAAAGATCTGAACATTTTAAAAATATTAATCTGTTCTTAGACTATGGATTGCATATGTTTTGCTTTCAACTAACCCTCTGCTTTGAAACTTAGCTCATTTCATATGTGAAGGGATCAAACAGAAATTAAAGTACTGTTAAATGTACCAAATGCTGACATTTTGTCTGTTGACACATCTTCAGCTGACGTGAAAATTTTAGGGGACTGTCTCAGGGCCAGAAAAACCCAAACTCTTAAGGTAGAAAACTGGTCATCAGTCCATCACTGTAAGAGAACCACTCAGACGTATTTCCTTCTGATCCAAAGAAATATATGTACTATTGTATTAACAAAACGAAAGCCTTAAAGATCAGTTCATGTTTATTGCCACACTGTAAGCCTTGATGTCTTAAATCTGACATTTTCTAATTTAAAAAAATAATAATTCTCACAGCTATTTTTAATAGAAGGGTTTTCACAAACAGATGCAGGCCTTTTCTTGGAATGTTGTGGAGGACTTTTCCTGGGAGAAAAAAATAATCATGGGAGACCTACTGAGTGGAAAAGACTGCTGATGTGAAAGCTGTGAGAAACTTCCCAAACCTCATTTTTTACTGTTGTTGTATTCCATAGACCTGACATATATTGGCGCAGGTTTAAATAATGTGCTAGTCCTTAGTCATAACCTGGAAGTCACCCAAATATCAGCCTTTTAAAAAAGGCGGGATGAGTGGAGTGGGAGGAAGAGATATTTTTGAGAAATTACCTAGTTTGCATTTATTCTGCCATGGAGTTCTCCCTGACACTCTTAAGTCTTTCCAAAAAGGTTTTAAAATATTTTAATATAATATGATGTGGTTTTTTATGTGGCATTACCAATACAATATGATAGATTTAAGGAAGAGAGGAGATACAAAACAATAACAATAGTTTGAGGTGCAGATTCAAACACTAAATAAAAAAGTTGCTGCCTTGTCTTGTTGCTTTCCAAGTAATGTTCTCAGTTTTAAGTCACTTTAAATGTTACAGGAAAAAATAAAAGTCAGCAGGTAGAAATGGAGCCAAACTTTTCTCAATGGAGCCAAACTCCAACTCAAATATTTTTGTGTCATTTGTTTCATTATATTTGCAAGGATTGGCTTAGGTTTAAGAAAAATAAAGCTCTGGAAAAAGGATTGAGCCATGTTCCTTTACTAAAACTACAGCCATAAAGAATAACTTCAGTGAAAGGCCTTTTAAAGATTTAAATTAAAAAAAAATAAAAAAGAAAAAATATATTTCCTGAGAAAAGACAGGGTTAACACTCATAAGATCTTAAAAATATCAATTTTTTTCTTTGGAGGAAATAGTTAATATTACTTAAACAGTGTGTTAGAGTTTTTATTTTTACACTAAAAAAAGCCCTCAATCACAGTACTCTGGGGTAATATGACTTCTAATTTCCAGTCATTTGGGATTTTTAATACATTTGAGGAAGAGAATTATAATATAATGTAGACTATAACCAAAGGTCCCTGACCTTTAGAAAATGTTTTGCATTAACTCCTTCACTATGTGTGTGACCTGCAGACTTAAGTTTTTCACCTGAGGCTCTGCTGCACTTAGTAGAGATGCCTTCTCTTTCAGAGAACCCCCCAAGGGCAATTCTGTGCAAATAAGATCTTAACTGAAAGCTTTCTGCTTGGAAGGTACTTTAAAACAAAAGAAGCCTGTTCTTGATGGTTACTGCATCTCACTTACCTGTTTATTCTCATTCCCCATGCACACATTGTAGCTGCATCCATAGGAGAGCCAAATTTTCAGGTGAGACCAGGGCTCCCAAGAGCTCGTGCTGCATAAGGAACTTGTCACTTAGGAGGGTGCTGGTTTCTGCTCAGGGGTTTCTGCAGGTTTTTTTTGGTGTTATCATAATTGTATCAGTCATATATTACAAGTGTCTATCTGAATCTGATAAGAACCTGAGGCAGTATCACAGAGGCATGAAGTGTCCTGTTTGTTCAGTGGGTCGTTTTAAGTTTTGTGCTGAACAGTAATACTCTAAATATGAATGTTCCTGACTACTGATGCAAATAGGAAGAAAACACATAAAATGTGAACATTTGCAAATCATTTATGAAAGGCTTCTCATTCTTCCTTCTCTTTTCTCCTAAACCACCAAAGCTGTACTGTAAAAATCATTACTGGAAGATGCAATACAAAATAACTCTGCAGGTATTTCATTCCTCCTGGAGGCTAGTTGGTCTTGCATGTACTAATACAGGTATCAGCTAATCAAGGTTGCTTTTTCACAGCATGACTATTAGTGGTTTTTTTTTTCACAGTGGTTAATAACATTCAAAGTGTGTGTCTTGGTTTTTCCATCTGGCCACATGCAAATGAAAAATATTCCTGAGTATCAGATGGCTTTGCTCTGATAGCACCTCTTGACTCTGGGACCTTGGAGTAATGCTGCTTCCCAGCTGTCATTTGGTTTTAATAGAGAGCAAAAAGCAGCCCTGCCTTTAGAGCCAGACAGGTAACAGTAGGATCCTATGTCGTAAGCATAGCATCTCATTTAAATTTTTCAAATTAAAGTGCTTGAAATATCTTCTTGATTTACCCCCAGCTTCCAGCTCACACTGTGAGCAGGACACAGATGAATGCATAGCCACTGTCATGCTGCTGCTTTTCTCATGAAAGTACGCTTTAAGCATGGTGAATCTGTGCTGTGCAATAGAGGATTGTGAGTTCTAGGCCTGTACCTTCTGGTGTGTTTTAATAGTGCTTCACTCTTCAGTGCCTGACTGCTTGGAATATCAAAGATCCCAGCTGCTGGTGTCAGGCTAAATCTTGAGTATTAGTATATCTATCTCAACAGTATTCAGTTTAGTAGTCATACACATAATGTATTATCAAGGATAATGCTTATCATAGAGACTCAGCATAGGTATAGATTTTACAAATAGGTATTTCAAGTGTTTATGCAGTGAATCCATAGGTAAAAAGTGTAGTCAAAAATATAGATTATTTTTAATTAGAAATAGGCTGTGAAACTACTGTTAGTTGTTTCTTGAATTTAATACTTGATTCTCTGTAACTGATGTAGATTCCGTCCCATTTGTGGCGTAGCTGTGGCACAGACATAGTTGTAGGGTGCTAACCAAATACACAGTGAGAAGTGCTATTTGTGTGACTCAGCATAAGTTAGGCAGAGCCAAACCAGGTATGTGAAAGCCCAGGTAAGGGTAGACATCTGGAGATCTTCCTCCTGATGGCACTTGTGCAGTGTCACAGTCTGTTTCATCCGTTGATGGGCAATAGCTTAGCAGAGCTGGAGTGTCAGGACAGATGGCTGATTTTAAATGCCATAAACATGCAGCAGTAAGGGAGCATAATTATTCTGCTAGCAAAACTATGGATCTCCATATGTGATTAAAGAATGACTAACTGAAAGACTTAACCCAGAAAGAGAACTTAAATTTTGATCAGTCAGAACAGATCAGCTGGCCAAGGCATTGGTTAGGTAACAGGAGGCTGTCATCTACCCACTCTTGGATGTGCTTTCTGCAAAATGGGCCACACTTGTGTGTGTAGCATCTGCTGTCTGCTGTTTCAGAGTGTCACCTGTCCTTGGATGGTATCTTGTTTGCAGAGGATAATAATCTTGTAATGCTGCCAGGAAGTGTAGCTAAAGCTTAATGAGGAAGATTTATACAGAAGTAGAGGAAGTCTGGAGTAAAAATGTGGTTCATGATGCAAGTTGGAAAGAATTGTTACTAAGAGAAATTCATAATTTTAAATTCACTTTTTTTTGCTTCAGGCAATAAAAGAACTTTATAAAAACAAAGTTACTTAGACTGCAGTCTAAATAACTGAAGAGTTACAGCATGCAGGTTAAGTATATCTATGACTCATTTGGTACCTTTGTATGTATTACAATATCCTTGAGAAGGGTGATCACTCACCATTTCCCTGATGTGCTCCAGGAATGAAGCCCCTGATCCATATGGTTTTTTTGTCTGGGAGTAGCACAGATATTACGGGAAACTGTAAGAAAATATAAATGCTTTATGTTATTTTTACATTATTTTAATAAATCTGTAAGTAATTTTTAATGAGACCAGCTTCAAAAGAAAAACTACACTGAACTAAATGCTGAATATTTGGGGGATGAAAAGCTATGTAGATTTATACAAAATGTTTTGGAAAGCTCTACATTTTGATGAAAGGTCATAAATTTAAGTGGCCTGAGAGAAGCAAATAGAGTAATATTTTCTGTGACACAGCAGAGAGTATTAATTGTGGTGTATATGCTGCTGTTTGCTTTAGGCCTTGGATAGCTAGCATTTTTTAAAACAGACCTAACTGCATCTTGTAAACTATTTGTCCTGATATGTCTTCTTACAGATAATCATTCAAAGCCAATGGAAATTGACGGGGATGTTGAAATTCCTCCTAACAAAGCAACAGTCCTTCGAGGCCATGAATCAGAAGTGTTCATCTGTGCCTGGAACCCTGTCAGTGACCTGCTAGCATCTGGGTAAGACAGTGACTGAAACCAGCTGCTGCAATTAGAGAATATTTAGAGATGCAAGAACTTGCAAGCATATTCAGGATGTGAATAAGTATTCTCTGGGCTGTTTTATCAGCCTGCAGCAGTGGGGTTTTTCAGCAGTACCATACCTGTCTAACAGCTAAGTAAATACAAGTTGATGCCAAATGTGAAGAATTTTTTACATTTAAGGTGTAAATTCTGTGGTTGTAAATACACACAATTTTTTTTTTTTTAGAAATATTGTTTTAATAATTCTGGATAATTCTCAGAATATTTGAAGTTTGTATAATCTCATGCTCTTAGTTATTGATTCACACTGGGGTCTCAGAAAGTCATTGGCATCGACCAGGTTTTTTCAAAAGTGTGGAGGTGGGGGAGCTTCAGACTGGACCTAAGGTTGTTCAGTGAGCTGAACAGTAAGTAGTGGTTTAAGGGAATGGTGGGGTTTGGTGTCACTGGAAGGGAGCCCAGTTTATCCTCTGCAGGACTGCTCTGCAATGACCACCACAGTATCCTAAGTGGGATGATCAGGAGACTGACTTACAAAAGCACTTTTGATCCAAACAAAGTCACGATTGTAAACGTACCGTAAGAGCTGTGTGCAGGCACTGGTGGAATCTGTGTTCATGCTTAAAGTCAAACCTTAACATGAAGGCTAAATTTAACAAGTGTAACTGGGAGCATGGAGTACAGCTGATCAAAGTTTGAGGAGGTAAATCACTCAGAGTTACTTAGCAGTATTAGAATACTTTACTCGCAAGTAAGAGGAGAGTCTTTATTTCTAGCTTTTTTTTACAAAATTGTCTGAATAGTCTTCTTACCTTTGTTCACTCAGTACATGAAAACAGGGAATTACAGTAGAAATAGGAAAGAAAAATAAAATAAATTCCATGTTGGATAAACAGCAGAGATCTCCAAGACAGTGAAGATAGAAATTTCAAAAAATAATTTCAGACAACAAACTGGGATTTTGGAAACCAGAATCCTGCCAAGTATGCTTTGTTTCTGGAATGTCCAGGTCTGATAGTACTTTTAGCATCTGTAGTACTAAGTATCTTCATTTATCAATTTTAGGCAAGTCAGTGCTTGCCACAGTGGACTGCTTCCCTAGGATCCATGGTCCACAGTTCTAGTGTGCATAATTTAAATGATGGAACATTTCATAATCCAGAGTATATGTTGCAGTGTGTGTTTACTCTGCCTCAGGGTGCCAAGCATTGGTAGATGGATGCCTGGGTTGTGATATCTTACAGGTAAACTTGTAGCTTCAGGTAAACCTGGAGGATGATAATCAGAACTATTAGTCAGATATCTGAGCCAGAGGAATGCCCTCTCACTAGCATTTCAATTAAGCTTTACCCTTCAGTGTAATAGGTCTTTGATAATGAGCTTTGCTAGTGACCATGGGGGCACGTGGTTACAGAGTACAATCATGTGCTTTAGTCAAACTAATAGCGGTGCAATGACAATGCAAATAATTCAGATCCATGTGCATCTTGGTCAGATTTTAGCCTGCTTGTAAGAACGAGGTAGGGATGCAGCTGGAATTGGGTAATGCAGCAGCCAGTGCCTGGTAAAGCTTAGTGACTGAAATGGCAGAGAATGCACAGAAGAAAGTGAAACTGAAGGAAGAGAGCTGAGTGAGTGATTATGCCACTGCACAAAGAAGCCTTTGAGATGCCTGGCATAATAACAATACAAGCTTTTATCTACAGGTAAACTCCCAGTTACAGCATCAGTTAAACAAGGAAGAGAAATTCCCTGATCCACAGTATGCTGCAGTTCTGTTTTCCCTTTACAAAGTAATGATTCAAAAAAGAAGGCTGCAGTTAGTCTCATGTGTAGAGCAGCCATATTGTGCTGCCAGGTTGATACTTTTCTTCGGGTTTCCCATCTGCTTGATTGTACCCATCTTAAAAAATACATTTCAAAACTTAGCTATTAGAGGAAATAAAAGCATATTTGTTTTGTTTATAAAGTGACTAATTGAATCTCGATTAATGACTATTTTCCTCAAGCCTTGTTATTATACAGGCAATAGATTTTTCTAACAGCTACCAGCAGCAGTTTAGACAGCAACCTGATGTAATCCTCAACTAAAAGAATAATGCAGGTTCAGAACCTAATCTGAAGCAAGCTGTTTAAAAGAAATGTAGAATGAATTACCCAAAACTAGAGCATTGGTTTCCAGATTTAGTGGCTATGAGAAAAAGGGATTTTGATATTTAATGTCACATCTACTCAACTGCTGTTTTTTTAAAGTGTGTGAAGGCTGGTAGCTTGGTCATATATACTCTCCAGGCTTTGTAAACAGCTATTTCAAAATATAACAGAGAGAAAGGAATTTCTCTGATCAAAAAGCTAGAAATATATATTCTGCAGCTGCTCTCCCCCCTCCACCACATACATAACCCTTAAAGCTGAGGATGGAGGAGACTAAAGATACCAGTAAAGGCTATCAATGGTGTGACTGTCACCAGATGCCTATGAGAAGGATGCTTAGATGTTATGAAGAGAAGCGTTATAATAATAAAGTGAAATGTGTACATACAGTCATGTAAGATGATTAACTACACTTTATGAAGGAAGTCAACATTCCAAAGCAAATAATTGCAGAGTGTTTTAGACAGATGAAAAAATACAAGAAAAAGAGGTGCTTGGTTAAATCTCAAGATTTGGCCATTCCCAGCCATAAACCCAAAGACTGATATCTTCCACTAGTTATCTTTCAACATCTAAGTTTTAATTTCATGACACATTTAAATTGTTGCAGATGGTTATGTTCCCTGTGTAGTGCAGCTGCATCCACATTAGTAAACTAACCATGCCTAGGAATATTCCGAGGCACTGAGGCCAGCTGGCACAGAACGGCTGGTGTCTGTGCTAGCAAACTGCCCTGGCTGCCAGACAAACTGCACATTGGGAATCATCTCTGGACATTGTAACCACCAAGCCATGCCCAGGAGTTATTCAGAGAGAACATCAGAGCCCCGAGCAAGAGTGCTAATTAAAACAAGCCAAAATCTGGCCAGGGAAAATAACCTGTCAGTTTGCTTGTACAGGTCATCATGGTCCAGTGACAGAGTGTCTGAACGTGCTTGAATTTCCCAGTGTGGAAGTGAATGGACTGTGAATGTCAAGGCTGCTAGAGCCTTGAACTCCAAATCCTTTTCCAGTTGAACTTGGGATGTTTCTGTCATTGTGTTCCACTGCTGCTTCCAAGAGTGTGTTTTGTTCTCTGACATCCAGTCACACCCTTCAAGTAATTCACACAGCCATGAAGCAGAGGGACCTGGCCTCAGTCCCAAAACCAACAATAGATTTCTCTGCTTATCAGCTGATCTGTGCCAGCCTCTCTCACGCAGAGAGGCTGTGACTGGTCTCTTCCAAACAACTCTGTGCACCTTTTGCTCTCCCTAGTCAGCAAAGTAATTACCCATAAAAGCTGCTGTCCAAGATCTTTCAGTTCTGGCTGTCTCTCAGAAGCAAGAAAAGATGTTTCTAGGCCACCTGCTGTCATTG
This sequence comes from Sylvia atricapilla, assembly GCF_009819655.1. Lineage (NCBI taxonomy): Eukaryota > Metazoa > Chordata > Aves > Passeriformes > Sylviidae > Sylvia > Sylvia atricapilla. The sequence goes on from NC_089141.1 coordinate 95,357,024, forward strand.
TTTCTGGATTTTATATAGTACCTCGGGTTACTGTACTCCTTATATCAGTGGTTTAGGATCCACTGTAAGTTACCTTTCAGAATAATCCTTTTGACTTACCAGGTTGAGAGTGTTGATTTCAGACACCACCCCTCTATGTCAGTGCCAGATACTAATTCTGCCAACTCTAAGTGCCTATTCGTTAGCAGGGGACTATTTGAACTGGTTTCCTCAGTGCATCAAATCAATTAATGCAAAGTGGTCAGCTATTTGAGGAGGTCCACTTGAAGAACCTGTAGTAGCAGAGAATAATGTTGTAGAATCAATGGGGCAGAGATCTTAATCAGGACACCTGTGTGGCACTTCCTTCTACTGACTGCCTAGGAAGAGTAAGCACTTAGTTTGAGACCTGCTTTATTAAGGAAATGTTAGGTGTAAGCAAAAAAAACAGAGGAATTTTCTCCCCATAATGCTTTTAATAATATCTCTTAAAGTAAAACAATAAAAACTCTAACCTGTTGGAGCCAGAAGTAGTAAATACACATTAGAAATATTGTATCTCAAAAAACCCAATAATTTTAAGACTTGCAGGTGAAGATCAGAAATAGCAAGGTTCAATAACCATCTTGCAAAATTCTTTACCCAGCTGCAGCATTGTCAGCGTCTGTCCTCCCAGTTACAGAATGGTGATTTTATATGTCACAAATTAAATTCCACAAACATTCGTCCACCTTGATTCATGAACATACTGGCAGGAGAGCATGAAATAAAATCCTTTCAGAACTAGCCTTCCTAAAATTTGGCAGTCCTCTTCCACAGTGCAGAGGAGTATACCTATTACTCAAGTGTTCGTGACTTGCATTTTGGAATGAGCTGCTTTATCATGTAGATAGAAATGCTTCTGTGGGCAAAGGAGATTAAATATCTTTCTGAATTGTGCTTGAACTGTGCTCCTCTAATAAGGCAGGGTTCACTGAATCATTCAACAGAAATCAGAATACTTTCCAAAGCATTCTCTGGACTCCTTTTTTTTCCCCCAGCAACAAAAGGAAAGACACACAAATACTCTTGCTGCACACTGGTAGGCTTATAAAGCCTCTCTGCAGGGACACATAATAGCTTATGTAGCCTTGGGAAGAAGAAAAGGGAAAAACAAAATTAAAATACTGGAAAATAAGATTGCCCAGGCCTTGCCAGAAAACCGACTAAATAAAACTGTTGAAAAACAAAACATAACCCCTTTAGAACTAGCAAATAGGATATTGTATTTGATAGCCAAGTGACTGAGTATTTTATTCACAGGGTCCAATAACAAACTGAATTATTACAATGAAGGCAGGACAGTCCTGGAGTCTTATATAGGAGAGATGCCAGCTCTGAAGGAATTTCCTACTTAGCATGTTAACCAATGAAGCAGTCCTTTAAAGACTTATGTTCTTATCATTGTTCATTATCACAGTTAAAAATGTTCCTTAACTTCTGAACCTCATGATTAACTTTGTTAATTTTCTAGCCAACATATGCAAAATTGTCGGTTTTCCAGACCTCTGAAGAAATAAGGGTGCATATTACAGTCACAGCTGTGTGGTGGCAAAAATTACCCTGATCTGAATTATTTTTTAATCACTCAAGTGAAAGATATGTCTTGAAAATTAAAGAGTGGCTGTACAGGAGTAGTGGGTTTAAAACCCTGGCCAGCCATCACATCTCAGCTTGGCACGAAAGGCTCCCAGGAGAGGGGGCACATTCCCCAGGCATGCCATTGCCCAGAGGAGCTCAGAGCTGCTGAGACAGGCAGAGAGGAGCTTGCTTTTACAGTTCAGTTGTTTGTGTAAAATTAGGCTAAATTATTGGTTAAATAATACACAGAGATCAATAGAGTTTGATAATTGCTTGGTCAATATTTGCATTTGAAGGCATGTCAGGTGTTGAAAAATTGCCTGGTATTCTTAGTGTCAATAATTAAATGCTTTACTAGTAGACCAAAAGAAAAATTAGTATTCTCTTGTGATGGATTTCTTTTTCAGTAAAACATGGCTTAACAAAGCAGAAATGGAACTCAGGTTTTTAGGCTTTCAAGAAAGACTTTTCCTCCTTGATAGTATATAGGAAATAAAGTTTTTTGTCATTACTTTAAAAAAAAGGAAAAGCTAATGCATCAGATATATCAACAATGAAATTACATCTAGAGACTGTATGAATTCTTGCAAGTATAAGGGAGATGCTAACTCGGCTTCAAGTTTCTACTTACTGCATGGATATGAAAATTGCATTTTGGATGAAACAAGCAATCCAGGATACTTGATTTTCGTTGTTCTTGTTTTAAAAAATGGAGGCAGGGGAGTGAGAAAAAATTTTCAGTAAACTTTTAAAGTTTACTGCCCTCCACTCCATGGTAAATTGATCTCTGAAACTCAGAGACGTTTTTCAGTAGAATAAAAATTTATGCAAAGTTAAAATAAATATATTATTTACAGATAGGTGATGATGAACTCTTCCTCCTCAAAATCTTTTCCAAGGAAAATCAGTGTTTCAGCTTGCAATTAGGAACACCTCTGTAGAAAATAGTTGGTCTATAAAATAGGTCAAAATCCTGATGCTGCCTTTGTCTTGTTCTGTTATGTCAGTACTTATTTTACCACTTTTTCAGATGGCATGATGTAAGCAGCCAAACTACAGACAGTTACTGTAAGTTGCCACAGACTGTCTCAGTTATGGTGATGCCACCTTTAGGTACGTAGTACAAAATGTAGACAGCAAGTGGATGTGTTTGAGGTAAAACATCTTTTAATAAACCAAATTAATATGACAAGTATGATTTAAATATGTGTTAGCATTTTTAGAAAAGTACACAGACTATAGAAGGAGATGAAAAGAAAAAATTACTTCTTAAAGGTTTGTGATGCCCTGATCCATTCAGCGGTTGTAGGGAAAGGTGGTTGGATCTACACTGGGCAGTGCACAGGAGGAACAAAGTTCTCAGGAGGTTCAAAACAACTTCTACTTGCAACATTTGGAACATTTCAATAGAATAGAGCCCTCCCCTAGGTGAGCTTCTGCTAATTTCAGCACCAAAGTCTCACACCTGTGTTTTGCACAGAGCCAGAGTGTTCCCTGCAGCCCCATGCACTCAGACACTCCCGTTACAGCACAGGCCAGCAGCTCTTGTTCCTCCTGCGAGGCTGTAATGTTGTCTCAAAGAAAACAGAAATACAGGCTTTTACACTGTTTGCTGGGTCAACATGAGGAGATTTTAACTTATTTGCATAATTGCTTTATAGATCCGGAGACTCAACGGCCAGGATATGGAATCTCAATGAAAACAGCAACAGCGGTTCCACTCAACTAGTCTTGAGGCACTGCATAAGAGAAGGAGGGCATGATGTCCCTAGCAATAAGGATGTGACTTCATTGGACTGGAATGTAAGCTGACTTCTAAGACTGTGCATGGTTTTTAAGTGTCTAAATTTAATTCCAAGGCAATTACTATTGCTGCTCCATATCTTTCATATCTGAGGTGACCAGAAGCTCTGTCCTAACCTACTGACCTCTTGTTTCAAATACTCATAATAGGCTGAACCTTCTCCTACATGCTGTAATTTTCCAGGACTGTTGCCATCTTCAAGCTTAACAATGATATATTTATATCTCTATTTTAGTAGCATGGGTAAAAATAAACTCAGCTAGCTTTAAGAACAAAGATTAAACAAGCAATCTGTGTAATACTGAAGTGTCATTAATAATGTATTTGCATCTCATAGTTACTTTATTTTGGCATGTAAGGAGATAAAAGCACCAGTGAAGCTTTTTCTCCAGATCCTCTTTGAATTATGCTGTGCACAGCAAAATGTGTTCACATTATTTTCTTTGTCTTGATAGGAGCATGTGTAGTTACTCTGTCCTTACCTATCAACCTTCTGGATGAAACTGTCTTGCCTGATCCCTTTTTTACTTTCATCCTGCAAAACCTCCTATCTTAGATAATCTGCTCCTGCACAGAGAATACTGAAATGAGCAGAGAGGACACGTATTCTTGAGAATCCCAAGTGTCTGGGCAGTGTCTTTGGGCAGCTTTAAGGCTGCTTCGTGTCTCATTTTTGCCAAAAGAACTTAGAAGACCCTGCAGGAACCTTAATTACTTAGAGATAATTTTCATTCTGTCTGTTTTGCTGATATAAATACAGACAGAGTGATCACGTTAGTCTTGTTTTCATAGGAAAACAGATTAATTAAGTACCAGAAAGGATTTTCAGCAGTTATGTACAGTCTCAGTTGCTGGCCAGTGACCAGTTTTGATCAATCTTCACTGTAGTATTGCTCTTCAGGTGAGCTAGGTGCTTCACGAAGTAAAAGATAAGGCCACTCTACAAGTCACCTGTCCCCTGTGTATTTTATATTTGCACAATTGAAGAAGTTGGTGAATAGTGAATAGAAAGTAGAGGTAGGTCAAGGAAGCAAATAAAACTCAAACTTATGTTCATTACTTGTTTCCTGTGGATATTAGAGGGAAGAAAAACAGTTGTGAAAAAAAATGAATCGAGATGTAAAAAAAGAAAAATTGAAAGAGGAAGCATGCAGTGAGTGAACAACAGTTAGGAGAAAATTTGTCCAAAACATAGAGCATTCTCTAGTATTTCCTGTAGAAATTCCTTACCTTCCAGACTTCATTGGTACTTCACTTGCATTGTGCTAATACTTAAGGTAGGGAAATGTTCCTAATTCAAATATTTCAAGTGCTTCTGGCTTAGAGTTTCCCAAAGAATGTGATTTACCACCAGCAAATTCGGATAAAATGTACATCTAAATTCCTGAGCTTTTCTTTTTCTCTTTTTGTCCTTTATCACTTTTATTTCTACCACTGGTCCAGAGAAGTGTACATCACAGTGAGCCTCACTTAGGTTATGATATTTTCCCTCCTACATTATTATGTATTTGAGTTAAATCTACAAATGCTCTGAGTCAATGTTTTTGGAGCATTAGAGTGAGCACATGTTTTAAAGGATTATTTCATGCCTTTTCCTAATTTTCTATTCATCAAACTAGAAGTGACATCTGCCGTTATTGTTTATTTAGAAGCACAATATTAATCATATTTCCCTGTGAAATATTCACACTGCTGGTATTGAATTAGTGCTTCTCTGATTTATGTGATTTACATCACATAAAGGTTATAAGAAAGGTCATTTCTAGAGGTCATTTTCAGATCATGCCTTTGATACCTTGAGTAGGATTCATCTCCTGTAAGTTTAACATCTAAGCTAGTCCTCTAAACTCATCTTAAGTCAGCAGAAACAGAGACATGTGCCTTCATATTGGGTTGGGTATAATCTAAAGCAAATGAGTTCATGAATTGCACTTCAGAGTTGTAGTTACATCATGCTGTTAGTTATGGAGGGAGACTTCTGCATGCCTGAAGATAAATCTCTTAATCCAGGTTCTGAAATGTTGAACGACTAAATACCCTGCATTAACAGCGTCCATCTCACCAGACAGAAGAGTCAAGTTCTGTTTTAATTATTCTCATTCTAGCTCAATAATAAACAGCATCAGTGGCTGCACAGGACATATCCTTCTGTGAAGGGTTCCTTCCAGAATACATGTAACTTGCTGATTAGATTTATGGACTTTTTTCCTCCTAATTGGGACCCATGAATCCAACATTTCTCAGGCTGTCCATCGTGGCCCAGTGCCCTTGAGCACATGTGGGAGTCTGTGTTCAGACAAGTAAAAAGCAGTCTCTTGGTAGATAACATTTAAGGTGTTGACCCTGAGTGTATGTGGCTTAGGGCCTTCTTTCAAAGTAGAGGTGCCTGAGTTTCACTGAACTGGGATTTAGTCTGGGTTTAGGTCATCTGTTGGTGTTTTAAATGTCCTTTATGTCTAAGAAGTAGTATCTGTTAACTGGAAGAACCCCATAGAACTTCTTATATCTTGTTTTCTTTTTCTAATCTTTTTGATTAAGTGGCTCATATCTGATGGTATAGCCCAGTGTTTCACTGTATGTTAGAGGATTTTTTTCCTCTGTGCTGTCTGAAGTAATAACCTTTAGTTCAAATTGTAGCATAATCTGTCTCAATGAGTGGACTCAGAATTCCCATAAATCGTAATTAGCAAACCTTAAAAAACAAATAAAAGGTTGGTTGAAACAGATTTTATCTCGTATCCACCTTTGCCATTTATATCTATTCCAACAGAGTGATGGAACACTATTGGCTACAGGCTCATATGATGGTTTTGCAAGAATATGGACAGAAGATGGTAAGTCAAACAACTATTGTTCTTAAGCATCAACAGCAGTGAGCTGTAATTTGACCAGTTTGTAAAGAAATTGTAACAATAACCTGTTCTTTATTCCAGGTAACCTTGCAAGCACCTTAGGTCAACATAAAGGTCCAATATTTGCCCTGAAATGGAACAAAAAGGGGAATTATATTTTAAGTGCTGGTGTTGATAAAGTGAGTTTTAAAAATACATTATTCTAACATATAAGTATGCTGATGAATGGACTTGCGCTGCTAAATTCCTTAAGATTATTTTCTTCTTCTTCAGGCATCCTGGAGAGTTTACATTTCTTTAATATATTTTAGTGCATGTTGATTGCATTTTTGAGGCTGCATGACTGTATGCTATTTTCATGGAAAATACTTAACTTAAAAAATATTGTGTAAAATTGCATCTTAAATGGGTCTCTGTTAAGGAAGGAACAGCTTCCAATACGTATATTTATAGTTTTATCAGCTAAATATTTACCAGAAGGTCTTAAGGATACCACACCTTTTAGCTCATCTAATTGTTGAAACACTTTTATTTGAATAAAATAAATATGTCTTTCTCTGGAAATATGCAAAAAATATATGGTTCTCAACTGAAAATCAAGAAAAACGTAGTTACAGCTGAGTACACATTAGAGATTAAAATGAACAGATCACTGATGATTAAAACTTTTCCAAATTTTAACCATTAAAACTGAAACTGGAAAGTATACAGCATTCATCTTGCCTAACTTTCAGTGTCTAAAACTTGGATGCATGTGTCATCTTCGACTTCCTTTATAAAATTCATAAAGAAAAATGGCACCTCCAAAGGATAGGCTGCATGGCCTGTGTTCCAGTTAGATGCACTGACAGTGCTTCTCTCCAGCAGCTGGCAGAGGGAATCTAACTGAGGTTTGTACATTTGTAAACTCAGTGAATCCCTATAATTTCATATCCTTGTGAAAATGGAAACTTAGTCTTATTCCCTTTAATACTGGCTTATATTTAGCTACACTGGTCTCTCAATGGTAATTCCATTACTCTGGCAAACTTACATTCTCAGTAAAAGCAGCATTTCTTTAGGTGATCCATTATCAGCAAGATGATGCATCCTTAATTAATTTTCTAGAAGTGTATACTTCCAATAAATTGACAATTCACTCAGAAAGTGGTACTGAGCTCTACAGGGGACACGCTCATGTGTGCTAGGAGTATGGATTAAACCTGTAGTAAGTCAATTACACTTCCGTCTGTCCCACCTCAGTGTCAAAAATTACTGTGTACTTTGCTGAAAGAAATACATTTCACTTGTTGGTTTAATTGTTACAAATGGGGTTCAGCATCGTTTCAGAGTAGAATTCAACTTGTGTCTTTTGAAAAGGGAGAAAGTGTTCTTTAGAGATCATAACTGAAACGTTTTTTCAATATTCTTATTAAAAATATATAGTGTTGTCTTCTAGCGCTATTCAGAGAGGGCATGCCCATTCTTCATAGTTACATTGCTTCTTCTGTAGGCATGATGCTTCTTTATCTACACTTAGATTATTATTCTGTAATACCTGGAAGTGATTTCTGATTTTCCCACTGTTTAGCACGCAAGGCTCTCTGTAGTCAATAATTTTATCAGTTCATCATTTAGAATTGCTACTTAGTGAGGGTGCTTTTTGGTTGTCTTTTTTCTCTGAGCTGAACAGTCACTAATCTTTTCTTCCACCCTTTCTCTGGATGCAGACAACAATAATTTGGGATGCTCACACGGGAGAAGCTAAACAGCAATTTCCTTTCCATTCAGGTACTTTTTGCATAACTCTTGTTTGGAAAATGAAATGCAGTTTTAATTCTGTCAATGTACTTTATCCATATCTGCCAGAGAAAAGTTTCAATCAAGTCTTTTTGTGCTTTAGCTATCCTGACTGTAATTGCCTGTGGATTTATTCTCATTTCAGAAAGACACAGTTCTGTGAGAATCAGCTTTGAAAGCCAGACTGATTTTAGGAGAGGGTTTGTACACCAGCCGTGTCTACCTAACTGAGCAGTCTTGTCATTACCTATGTGCTTGAATAGCACCAGGTGGTCATTCATGAAGAGAACTTTCAGTGGAGGTGTCTGAGACCTTTTCCACTCTCTCTGCTCCTGTTTCAGTGATTTGAGGCAGAAGCAGGCAGAGCTCTCATGCACCTTGCATCAACCATTGCGCTCACAAAGATCCTCAGAATTTCTTAGCTTTTAATTTTAACTTGAAGTTCTTCAATATTAACTTTCTCTGATTACTGGAAATTAATTGCCAGCCTTGAGTTTCAAAACCTTGCTGCACCAAAACACTACATGGATAGTTACTTGTAGATCTGTTTTAAGACAGGAGATGTCATGTATATTAAATAATCTTGAATAACAGTCATTGACATAATCTGAAATTCACCTGAGACCAGACTTGTGAGATGATGGCTGAGTTCATGATCCGAACTGACTACATTGTCATAGTAAAACTGAGTTTAAAACCATGAGAATATTCTGGGTTCTGATGCTAGAGGTGTTCATCTACCTAGCTGGCTGTAACTAATCCATTTTTAAATGCAACAGGCTTTCACAAGGATTTTTAATGGTGTTTAAAAGCATATTTCGATACGAATTTTAAAACGTTATTTTGCACGTTTTTCAAGTCAAACTGTTCTTATTCTCACTTTTACACTGATGTGAATAATATGCAGTGGCAATTTAAATGGTTACTCAACAGTAGACAAAAAGTATGTCTGTGGGCACAGCAATTCCATACGCTGCATTTTTGTCACTTGTCTCCTCGTGCTCACAAATTTCCTCACTGTGGCATTTATTTATCTACCATAACTGTTCCATAACAGCAAACTGTGCATATGGAGTGGTTGGTTAATGAGGCTCTTAATCCTCTGATCTCTAACTAGTGTGGATTCAGAACTTGGTTGCCCCTTCAGAATCATGTTCACTGACATGTAAGCTGTCTTAGCAGTGGTGTGCATCAAGGACAAATCATCCCATCCCCTTTTTAGCAAGTTGAAAACTCAGCTGTATCTACCAGTGCAATATGTCTATGTGCATTAAAAGATTTTTTTAAAAAGTCTTACTGCGTATGCTGTTTGTCTTTGGAACATGAGACACAACTGAAGTGTAGAAATGGAGAAGCTAATATTTTAATTTTTTTCACTATTTCATATATATTTTTACAGGAAAGTAAGGCAGTTATTAAGAAAATGCTGTCAAGAAAATATTTGGTAGGAGAAGCATGTATCCTACAAAACCTTTTTAAATTCAGCCAGACTCTCTATTCTGTTCTCACAAGTCTAAAGACACAAAGACCTCACCTTTTTCTCTTTGCATCACCAGGACAAACTAACAGCAAATTCCTTTCCATATCTGGAATCTGAAAACCTTGTCTACACTAGGATTAAAGGTGGCATTTTAACAATTAAAAGTCTAGTCTAGGCAGGGTACACTTCCTTTAACACATATTTCTTTGAAGTCTGGAAGTAGTTGGCCTGGGCTTTTTTTACTCTCTGCTTCTTTACAATAACTGGTTTATTTTACACCACAAAACTGTCATCCTAAAATACATAAGGAAAAGTCCTTTGTCTGGGTGTTGAAGGCCTCCATGTCATTAGTGTTCCCATGTAATTTTTAAGATTTTATGGTCAAAATATGTAACTGTGCAGATAAGTAGCTTCTAGGGTTTCATTATTTTTTGCAAAACTATGAATCATCATAGGGCATTTGATCAAAATACATATTCACAAAACTAATTTCTTTTAAAAGGACCTAAATAATCCAATTTTGACATCTACTAGATCTAGATTTTGACATCATCTAGATACAGGCTGATGTCTGTGCTTGCAGGAGCAAGTTGTTGAATTGACACCAAAAGAGATATTTGTATGACCCAGTTTTAAACATTTAGTTGTGTAGTGACAGGACAAGAGTTAAATGGATTCAAACTGAAAGACAGAAGGTTTAGATTAGATATGAGGAAGAAATTCTTCTGTGAGGGTGGTGAGGCACTGGACCAGGCTGCCCAGAGAAACCCAGGTTGGGTGGAGCTCTGAGCAATCTGGTCTAGTAAAAGGTGTCCCTGTCCACAGCAGGGGGGCTGGAACCAGGTGTTCTTTAGGGGCCCTTCCAGCCTAACCCATTCTATGATTCTGTGATCTAAGTGCTCTGAATCACACTTAAATTTGTCCTGTAAAAGCCAAAATTACTGGATAATTATTGTAACGCTTTTGGGTTTGGTTTTTATTTTAGCTGCATTTTTTAAGGATTTGTTGCTGCTTTTATTATGATATTCTAATTTTTTATGCAATTGGCTAATATCCTGTGGTTTTGAAAATACTTTGGCAATTTGATCATTTGCATCATGAACCATGTTTGGTTGATCTTTTCAAACCTTTTATGTAGTTACTTATCCAGTGAACACCAATAAATGAATCAGTATTAATTATCAGCACTTTATGATTCAAATTATACTGCAGTGATAGCTGCAATCCATAGGTGCCAAGAGGTCTCTGAAAATTAGGTTTTGACTCATACATACCATACTAGATATTAGCCCTGAAGGCATATTGCTATTAATGATGATAGTTTTTGTTTGATTTGAAATACAAAGTTTGTAGCACAAAAATAAAGACAAACAGGCAATTAAAGAAAGATCTTTTATTGTTTCCTTATCCTCATTCATGTTTGTTGGAAAATTCAAAAGTAGTCTGCCTTCCTCATGAATTTCCTTTATATTTCTGCAAGGTAGTAATTTCTTACCTGTCATACAGAATTATTGGGCTTTTTCATTACTACTGAAAAAGCCCCTTGTTTCTGAGCCAATGCCAGCCCTTCATTCTTATTTAGAGAGCTACTTGATGATTCAGAAGGTATCAGATATGGATCTATTTTGTTTTGCAGTTAATAAAAATTATAATAGGAAAAACATATTTAAATGTAACAGACTTGTCAGAATGGACAGATATCTTTTCACCTCTGTACTACTAAAGTATTTTTCTAAACACATTTGAGTAAGGAATTTCTTGATTTCATTTTAATGATAAATTTGCACTGTTATCTTAGCCAGGAATAGATTCAACTCTGTTTCCTATATGCTGGTCTCATTCTAGCACAATTGCTTCTCACAAGAGTGAACTGAGAATGAAGATTTCTATATTTTAGCAAGTCTTATGTCATCCTCTGGAGGGCAGCTAAACTCTATCCTGAGGGAAAAAGCCCAAGCAGCAGTCACAGACACATAAGCAAGCTGTTTGTCAGGAGCTCCCTCCAGCTCCTGCTTGCACTCAGCAGTGACATGCTGGAAGAGTTGATTGGGGATTTTTTCCCATTCTTTTTGTATAGTGTGTGTGTGTATGTGTTGCACACAGGCGCTACTTCCATGTCATCTGCTCTCTGTGCACAGAATTTTTTAGTTCAGTGCTCATTAATGCCAAACCCTCTACAGAAACTTCCTCTCATTTCACATAAGGTTGATCAATGTACCTGCCTAAAACCAAGCAAATTAAACTGATTTTTGGTATTATTAATCCATGTGCCTGCGCAGAATGATAGGTTTGTATCAAAGGTTGCATAAAGCTCTAGTGCGAAGAGACACAGCCACTTGCTCTGCCACCTTCCCATGTGTTGTGTCTTGCATTCACAGGAACTTGCTTGTCTAAGATGAAATTATCCACGCTTTTTGGGGGTTAGTTTTCTTTCAGTTTCTTCACTGAACTGGGTTACAGAGGAACGAATGCTAGACGTAACCCATGATATGTGAAGCTGGGAGCAGAGAGAGTGGAGGTAGTGTTTTGCCCCCTCTTACATAACTTAGCCTGAAAGATTTTCTTAAGCAGATACTATGCAAAGTATCCAGATTATCCACTGGAATAGAAAAAAATAATTTGTGTCCTTCAGACAGTCCCTATCAGCCCTATAACAGGCAGCAGGTGACAGACCAGGAACTAGCCTGTAGACTGTTTCATCCAGATAGCTGATGGGAGGAAAATGATTTGGGACAGCTGTTTCTTTGTCGTGATCCCTGATATTCCTTCTGTTGTTTGTATTCACAGCTCCTGCTCTGGATGTAGACTGGCAGAACAACACTACTTTTGCCTCCTGCAGTACTGACATGTGCATCCATGTATGCAGACTTGGCTGTGATCGTCCCGTTAAAACCTTTCAAGGACACACAGTAAGTTGAAGAATTCCAAAATGTTGGTGATAAAGCCGCAGCAACCTGTTACAATGATGGCAGATGATGTGTTTGCAGGGTATGTTCTGGCAGCAAAGGTGTTACACCCCATTGTTTCCCTAAAAGCATATTCCTTGGGAGTGGGTGATTCACTGCCTGTGAGAAGGGATAAAATGTTCTAAATGACCATAGGAGGCAACAACTCCAGCTTAAACAGTGAGAGTGTGTCTGTGTAGCATGAGCTGCAGACTAAAGGCACATTCATAATATGATTCTGTTTTCTGCTGGCTTATTTTCCTTTACTAAATGAGACCTACGGATAAGGAGAGAACAGTTTACCTCCACCCATTGTTCAGTTTTAGAATCAATTTCCCCACTCTTTTCTTGGTGGTATTTAATGACTGTCAAAGGTTACTTTTTCTAGGTTTCATTTGTGATAAAAACTGCAATCATTTACTGACCCATAATTTAGATGTTAGCTTCCAGAACTGTGCATTTGGAGACCTTTATGCATTTGGAGTCCGTTGTTAAACTGATTTTTCATGACAGGTTGTACATTTCTAATAATAGACTGGTGCTTTTTATGGTTATATGAAATGCACCATTTTATATACTTGCTTTTAATTATTACTGAAATGTGTAAAATGTATAAAGCAAAATTTAAATATTTTCCAGGATCGTTTTCACTGAGACTTTGGATCAATTTATATTTTCAGGAAAACAGTCCTTCCCTTTACATAAAATTATTTTTTTCTCTACCTATAGCTGTGGAAGAGCATGGTAAACTCATTCATTACCAAGGGGATACACTGGGCTTAGTTAATTACAAAGTGCTAGAAAGACTGATAGAGAAAGCATCCTAAACTGTTTAATACGCCATCATGGAATTCATTTACACATGAACTTCTCTTGTGGGAGACCAGCATTGTTGTAGAGCTGCAAAAACTTCACACCCCACCAGCATCAGTATTTTCTGTTGAAACCTTGTATCACCAGGTCTACAGAACATTAGTGAAAGAAGTGCCCCAGTTTTAAAAAGAAGCTAATGCTGTATCATCAATCTGTCTGGGTTTGTTTAAATCCTAGGATATGACAAAAGGGTAGAAGCAACTTTGTGCCAGAGCACACATCAGAAGATTGTTCAGAAGATCTGTATTGTTCACAAGCACAGGATGGTTCCACCACAAAATGCCACTAAAATAGTGTGTTGGGGAGGCAGCACTGCTTTTGTTCACCCCTAAAAATACAAATAATTTGCACTGTAATTCGTGGGTGAACTTGTTCCATGCATAAGCTTTGAGTGCCCTCTGCTGAGTGCCCAGTACAATGCAGTAACTGGAATATTTGCTTAATAAAATCACTCTTGATTTCAGAACGAGGTGAATGCAATCAAATGGGACCCATCTGGCATGCTACTAGCATCTTGCTCCGATGACATGACATTAAAGGTAAAACAATTTCCATTCCTGTTGTTCAAAAAGTAAGGACAAAAAATTATGTCTCTTTTTCAGTCTTCTCCAAAATGATAGTACTGTATCACGTCAAACTCTGCATGAACAGTAGTTTCCATTTTTAGGTTTTCATCATTCTGGATTCCAGGTGTGTTGTTGCAGGCTAGTGACAGAACTGGAAATTTACAGAGAACAGGGGAAAAAGGGAGCACCTTGCCTGTCACTTGGCCACAAAGCAATATTGCATAACTGTTCCTGCTCTGCTTAAATATCCTGACCCAGTGGTAGCACATCTTTTTGGTGACCAGTTGCATGCTGTGTTTTAAAAACCACCATGGTTCAGTATTGTTGTTACCAGTTCAAATTCCTGACCACTGGATTTAGCACAAGAGTTAGTGTTTTGCTATCCCTGGTCTCACCTGTTTATAAAAAAACTTCAGTGATGGAGATGGCAAATATTGCAAATTAAGGCAATTCTTCTTTTTCCTGTGTAAATCAGTCCTCTCCAACTTTTTTCTTGTCTATTTTTGGGATTCACAAGCTTTTCCTGTAACTTCTTGGAACATGCTGCCTGTCGGCCGTAGAGCATGGCTGAGCTTTGTGTAGCATTTCCAAAAGCAGTCTCAGGTACAGTGATGGGAATTCAGCATAAGGGGACATCATTTTCATGGTGCAGACTTACAACAACTGAGTTAAATCATTACTACAGTTTTGGTATCTCTCTGAAACTGGCTGACTAAATTTGAGTTATTTTCCCTGCTGTGAATTCCTTCATCTTACTTTCTCAATTAGCGGAAGAAAAGAGGTACTAAATTACTTGTCATCTCTCTTGAGCATATTCTTCATCTTACACTGAAGTATTTGGCCATGTAACACTGCAGAAGCAGCTGACTGTCTTCTGTCTTCTGTACTGTTAAAAACATGAGGGAGACAAATGGAGTTCAAGAGGAAAAGGAAAATTTTTTAGCATAAGAGAAAATTGCAGTGTTCTAAGCAGTTGCTGCAATTTTCTTCTCTCTTCTTCTTTCTTTAAAATGACTACTGTTGCAGTGTGTAAATAAAATTCAGGTTAAACTTCTTCAAATAGTTAGAACTTCTGTGTGAAAATAGTTACAGGCTCTTGGAAGTACAGTAATTCTTTAGTTCTCATCTATTAAATAAATACTATTAAATGTGTAACTGCTTCCCCTATTGGAGTTATTTTAAAGTATGTGCCAAATTGCTGCACTAATAAATTTTATTTATGTGTATTCAGGTGAGTCGAGATCTCAAATAAACAAATGGTAAGAATAACATAGAATAGAAATAGTTCAGCTGAGAAGAGATTAATAGTGTTGCCATTTTCTCCCTTCATTATTTCTATGACTCAGATATGGAGTATGAAGCAAGATACCTGTGTACATGATCTTCAGGCTCACAGCAAAGAGATTTACACTATCAAATGGAGCCCTACAGGACCAGGCACCAGCAACCCGAATTCCAGCATCATGTTAGCAAGGTGAAAAATGCACCTCTTTTTTTTTGCCTGCCAAGAAGGATCATCTTTCTGACATGTAACCCTACTGTCACTTTGCCATCAGTCTTCCTGCAGATAATTCCACTAAAAAGTACCTATGTATGTAACTCAGGAAGATGGATATAAAGGGAAAGGATTGGTATTTGAAAAAAAAAGGGAACAAAGAAAATTGAGTCCTGTGGTGTTTAACTTTTCAGCTGCCTTGATAAAATGGTTGTAAATTTGGCATTGCACTTTCATCTCCAGCATCAGGTTGTTAGGAGTGAAAATCTTGAGGCAGGTGCTCTCAAGATTCAGGCAGCTGGAATGGTTTCTAGCTGGGGTCATGCAACCCATCTGGGTGGTTAGAGAAAATTTTGGTGGCCTTCTTAGCTAATAGAGAAAAGCTGGGATAGTCTTTGAAGTTCCACTTGAAAATCTGTGTAAATTTCTTTGAGCTTAGGGAATACATTTACTTGTAGAGTGTCAGCTGATGATAGTACTGTGTGGGTTTATCAGATCAGCTCATGGAGTGTGCAGTGCAGGGAGAAGTTGTATTGAAAATGGTGGTTTTACTCCTTAGTCTGGGAGTAGACATGGAAGAACTTCCTTTCTTGGAGTTATTCTTTTAATATTATTTTTAATTCAAATGATTTCCTTTGCCTTTCTCCAAGCCCACAGTTTGGGATTTAAATGGAATACAGTAAAAAGCATCACTGAAATAAAGTGAAAACAACCACAGTTCTAGAGAATTATAAAATGCTAATTCCTTAAACAGAGTGATTCCATTAGGAGTAAGATCTCTCTGGACACATTTATGCTATTAATGACAATATATATTTGACCTTCCTGAGTAAGAGGAAGTAGAATCTCAAAACTGGGGAGCTTGACTGCCTTAAGGCCACGTAGAGCACACCTAGATAGGCCCTAAGGGTCCTCATACAAGAATTCGGTTCTATAGCTGTAATTTGTAAGATAAAAAAATACAGGCTGTGGTACATTTTAGCTTTTCAGTCTGAAACATTATGTTTTGCTTAGCCAAGGGCAAAGAAAAGCTATGGTATTCTCTTATAACATTTGCAGTATCACAGTGCAAATTGATTAACACCCAAATGATTACATCCTCGTGTTTGAATGTTTCTTGCAGTGCTTCGTTCGATTCCACGGTTCGGCTGTGGGACGTTGACCGAGGAGTCTGCATCCACACGTTAACGAAGCATCAAGAGCCTGTCTACAGTGTAGCTTTTAGTCCTGATGGAAAATACCTAGCCAGTGGGTCCTTTGACAAATGTGTCCATATATGGAATACTCAGGTACTGTTCTGCCTCACGTGAAGCACATCTGGTTTAGATTAATTAATAGCAAAAGCTTAAATTAAAAACGTGTGTACCTAGGTCATGCATGACCTGCCTGCCAGGATGAACCTGATTGTATTGGCTGCACAGATCCATGGCACCTGAGTCACTCAGTTGCAGTGAGGTGACTGCCCAGAACAGTTCTGTTCAGTCTGCTTTGTATGCTAAAACAAGTAGCATGCATGAAAAAGGCACCTTGTTTTGGGTCATCGGCTTTCTGAAACAAAGGTGTAGATCAGAAATAAGGGATACTTTTATTTAGTTACAAACTAAATTCAGCTGTGACTCTGATGCTTCTGGCTCAGGGTTTGTGAAGAGGAGATAGAGATACAAAGATGTACAAGCAGGGTACTGGTGATGTTCTGGAGAAAAGTGGGACATCATTGTTCCACAGATATAATTCTGGAAACCAGTGCCTCACAACCTGAATTAGCAACAAACTTTAGAGAAGAACAAATCAATCTAACTCCTGAGGCCTTTCCTGTTACAGACTTGACAAAAACAGATGTCTTGAGAGTCCTACTAGAGGAGTTTCTGAGTTCCTGGAGGAGATTATTGCTCTTCATTACTAAGACCAATTTCCTAACTGTTTCCTAACCCATTTCCATCACAATATGGAGGTGGCCGTAGCTGGGTGATCTGAATAGCTTCCCCTTTTAACATAGTGCCACATGACAGAGAAAAAGGGAACTTCTGTATCCAATGTCTGCATGCTGTTTTGCTTTGTAGAGTGGAACTCTAGTACATAGCTACAGAGGCACCGGGGGCATCTTTGAAGTCTGCTGGAATGCTAGAGGAGACAAAGTGGGAGCAAGCGCATCAGACGGATCGGTAAGGATCATCAAACATTGCAAACATTGGGTGGACATTCGTGTTCTGGGGGGCATCAACAAAAACCAGGATGGTGTATTTCCTCCTGGGGACAGAGCTGAAGGCAGAGACAGATCAAGACACGAACAAGTAGCTCTGTGTAGTGTAATAAAAATGCTCCTGCTTTGAAAGGTTCTGAATACCAGGGAGTAGTGTTCCTGTCAGAAATGAAGAATGCTTGTGGAATAGGTGAATACTGCTGAATATAAGAATGTCTTTTAAATACATATTTACAAGAACAATAGTAATGTTGTTTCTATCATTATCTGTCAGTTTTAATTAAGAGCAGATCACAGCAATCTTCCGTAACAAACAGTTATCCTGGGGCTTTCAGAGTTTTATTCCAGAGAAGAATATTCCTATTCCACTGAATAGGAATAACTATTCCACTGAATAGGAATAACTAATGCAGGACATTTTCAGCATGATACCCAAAGATTTTGTCATGTGGTGAAGGAGAAATATTGCCATGGAGATACTTGTTATTCCTTACTATTGTTTGCTGTTAATGTCGCTTCTAAAAAAAATCACTTGTAGTATGCTCAGCTTGTGCAGGACACACATGGCTGGCTCGCATAACTACTTTGGAGCAGTATTTTTCAACTGGTTTTAACAAAGGGAGCATCTATGACCTGATTCAGTTGTTTGAGCTTAGTTGTGCCATCTCAGACAGTGCCATGCCTGGCTCCCAACATCTGCTCCAAATGGGCACGTGTCCACTGTCATCCCTGCCAAGCCTCCACCTGTTTTGGATATATTTCAGATGTGGAAATGGACATTCAGGCAACTGAATAGATTCCATAATCTTATAGCATGTGGCACCAAAATATTTGTTTGTAAGCCAGTGAAAGCCCAGCTAAATGTTAAATGTGTGGGTTTCACTTGGGCTTTCTACCATGTCAGTTAGTTTCTTTTCTTGTATGCCTGTAAATCTTAAGTACTTAAGAGAGGCTGATTTGAAGCTGGGGAGTGTGACATCCAGCTGGCTGTGTCCAGGGTGCATGAATGGGATTTCCACATCACCTTCACAAATGCTTCTTAACACAGGGTTCTCTCTCTGCAGGTTTGTGTTCTAGATCTGCGGAAGTAAAAGTGAAATGTTTTAGAAGAAATTTCAAATGGACCAGCAGTGAATGTGTGGGGAGAAGCACTCTTCAAAACTATTCTTAACAGCTCCAGAACTGTACAAACTTGAACAAAGTTAGAGTGTACCATGAAACCGACTCTCCCTGGCCACAGGTGACTTGTATTTTGTCCGTAACCTTCATCAAGGAGTCAAAGCGCAGTCACTTCAGAGGGGGAGGGAATGGTTTCCACCTGGAACATTCAGCCTTGGAAGCATGAAGCCACCAGCTAGGCATTGCACTGTTTGGTTTGCGTCTGAGAACTTGCTCTGATGGCTGGGGAAAAAAAAGCTGTGCCAAAAAAAATTAATAAAAAAAAAAAAAAAAAAAAAAAAAAAAAAAAGAAAGAAAAAAAAAAGAAAAATGCTGTGATAAACCAAAAGGGAAAAAAAATCCTCCTCCATGCGGTGTTGTATTTTTTCCTTCCAATTTGGACACTACAGTTGCTCTCCCAAAGGACGTTCAAAGACCAGTTTGTACTGATGAAATGCTCAACTTTGTAATCACAACACTTTCTATTTTCTAGACTACTTTTTTGTTCAGTGGTTTTTCTATCAGCTGGAATATTACAGCCTGGAGGATCCCAGGCTTAGGATGAAACTTTGTTTTCCTTTTATTTCTCCCTTCCACTCCCAACTTTTCCTTCCTTTTTTTTCTCCTCTTTCTTTTTGCCCCCTTTTTTTTTTTTCTTTTTCCTGTATGCCCATAGTAGATGCAGCCAGGTGGACATGACAATGAAAATTTTTGACAGACTGCTTCTCCTCTCTTCTATATCTTCCTTTCCCTTTCTTTCTCTCCATTTAAAAGAAGAAAAAATCCTCCATGCTTCAGATCTTAGCGTCTCAAGGGCACTTTCAGCAAATTGTGTAATAAGTGCTTTATATAAGAATGCAGTGCTGGGGAAGATTTTTACAGGAGAAAGATGACTTTTAACAGAAAGAACCCAGTGTATTTTTGGAAAAAAAATATTTTTTATGTTAAACAGTTTTAAAAGCCTAAAATGGCCACAAAATGTAAACCAGTTGTGTAATTCAAGCAAAAAGAATGACACAGAGTCCAGGGAACATGAAAGGCGCAGTATCCTTTTTCTCTCCTCTCTCAGAAAGTGCTGTAAGAAAAAATGGTGTTTGAACCAAGGAATACCAGTCCTTTACTAAAGTCCTTTTCCAGCAGCCAGCCATTTACTCAGTCTCATTCCAGTTTTTTATGGCTGTTTGATGATGTAAACTTATTCAAAGAGATTCAGAAGCCTGAGGCTATAAATATAGCCTTCATTTTCTCTAGTCTATATTTTTGTTTGTTTTCAGTAGCCAGGAGAAAATGCTTGTGTATCTTCTTTCCTCTAGACAGTTCAGATTTTGACAGAATATGGGTTTAGCTGCCTGTGGCCTTGGTGAGCAGTGCTGTGTTCCACTATTCATTATTCCAGTCATTCAGTGGGGTTTTACCGCTGACTTAATGAGACCAGGTGAACTGAAATCTATTGACTGCATCCTTCACTGTTGAAGAATGGACTCTTGCCAAGCTCCTGTCCATCCATGGACCACACACACCAAGAAGAATGCTCTGCCATTGCAGCAAGTGGTGCTGCTGTCACCATGTGTGTGCTGCATCCTGCAGGGAAAGCTCTGCACTTGGGGGCTCACTCTCTGGCCAGACAGGTTTAGCCTCGAGGGTGTCCTCAGAGTGGTGCTCAGAAGACAATGAATTGATTAGGTGATGACATCATGTGTAAGTTTATCTCAACGTATAAACCACTGTAAAGTTGTGGGAGGTGAAATGATCAGAATGACTGTGGAGAGTTCCAAAGCACCACCTATCCACTTTGGACAGGATTTCCTTACTGCAGCCCTGACATCTGCACAGATGCCAGCTGAAGACTGCATTACTCTAATTGAGGAAATGACGAATGCAAAGGACACATAGGCAGAGTTTACTGAAAGTGCAGTAAACTCTAAGGCAGCCTTGGGGTGGTGTCAAGACACAGCTTGGACAGATCCTCAGAACTGGCTGAGTCACACAGGTGTCCTCTCTACAGCCTAGGCTTGGATCCATAGGAGAGAGTAAACAGGCCACAAATCTCTTAACAGATGTAGAACCTTCCTGCCCAAAGTTACTGGAATATGGCATCTTCCCCTTGGTTTGACCACAGCTGCTGAAGGTGTGCTTTGATCTGAGCAAATCCAGAACCCTTGGGCTGAACTGGTGGTGTGAGACCTGCTGAGTTCCAGGGCATCATTGTGGAATCTGAACACCATCTTTTCTCTGGAGTTTTCTTCTTTGTGTGCTTGCATCTGTAGGAGGATCTTAGTCCTTCTAGTGGAACTAGCCACTGGCAGCTTCAGCTGCATTTCCTAAAGATACACCTTTGCAAAGGAGAAAAGAATGGAAAGAAGCAACTGCTACAAGTGTACTGAGGTGAAAACAGTTATGTGGGATTTTGGTTACTAGTGACAGCTAGGCTTGTTTGTAATTTATCTCAAATAATTGGATGCCAGGCAGTATCAAGGATTATTTTTGGTGTTAAATGCTTTTAATGTGTTGGTTTTAGTTTCTAGCACCAAGAGCATGACTGTAGATCGCCATGTGGCAGTTTAGCACTCTTTTCTAATAGCCACATGTACCTGCTAATTTAGAGGCACTACTTTTTTTAGAAAAGGACTTACTCGAAGAGTCTTGAACTTGAATACAAAGGCATTATGTGGTTTTATTAAGCACGGTTTGGACAATGATTTGATTGCAGTCATTGCATGTAAACGGTTAAAATCCTGTGCTGCTTTTTGGTGGCATTTCTGAGGATAACAAGCAGAAGTTGCTGGTCTGTGGGAGGGCAGCACTGGTGGGGTGCTGGCCTTGCCTCTGTCCCTTGAGTGACACCTGAATAGGCCAGACCTCAGGACTGAAGAGATTAATTTGCTCAGTGCTGCATGACTGGCTGGCTCCACAGCCCGTGATTCATAGTTGTTCCCAGGATAGCTACTGTAGATAGCAGGGCGGTGTCCATGATGCCTGTTCCTTTTTATTCATTTTTTTAATTTGTCAGAGCACCACTTTCCTTGCCTACATGGAGGTCAGAAGGCAAGAGAAACAAAATTTGAATATTAATTGTTTTGTGAAGCTCATGTGTGAGAGAGGCTGCTGCTCCAGAAAGTATTCTATATGGACCATCAGAGTTAAAAGCAATGTATATGAGGAGCTAAGAAAATTCACTTTCCTTACCTTCCACAGAATCCTAAAGACTGGAAACTCCTGGAAGATGCTGTGGTAGATAGTTTTCAGCTGAAATGAGAGCTGTTAAGAAGGCAGGAGCTGTAGTTGTAAAGATTAATCTTAACCTAAGGACATGGTTTTTTCAGGGCACGGACAGTGGGGAGAGAGGCTTTTCCAGGCTGTAGTTCAAAGTGGGTGTCTCAGCCTAGACCTGCAGCACTCTGCTCCTGGGAGCTCTCCCTCCCCTCCAGCAGCAGCACATTCCCAGGCTGGCAGAGCCCCTCTGTGACTCCCCTGCAACAGAACTGCATGAAGCAACAGCCCAGGGGACTTCATAAGATTTCTTCCTAGAATTTTGTTTATAGTTCTTTGTAACAGAAGAGAAAATGGAAAAGCCTAAGTGACCAAACAGGGTTGTGAAACCATCCAGAGACTTGCTGGATTTTTATTATTGCTGGCTGTCTGGAACTGGCCTGGAAGTGAAAATAACCCAGTTTCTGAAAAACCACTATACTCTGTGGGTTAGAAGGATACTGAATCTTTTATGTAGAAAACACTGGGTCCCTTATGGGGCAATAAAGGGCCCGACTTACAGGGTTATACACACATTAACCCCATGCTACATCTTAGAAATTTCCTTTTAATTTGTTTAAAAAAAAAAAAAAAAAAGAAAAAAAATAGCTAATTTTAGAGCCAAGTGAAGTGCACTTTGTCAAATGTAAGGGTCTGCTTTGTTTTTGGGTTTCTTTTTCTTTTTCCCTTTTTAATTTTTCCTCCTTTTTTTTTTTTCCTCTTACTGCCTTTTAAAAAGATGTGGTTCTTTGTCAATTGCAGAAATGTTCTTTCAGCCACTCACTGAAATTCTGAATTCTGGCTTCTGCAGTTTTTATTGTCTGTGTCAGACTTGCAGCCAGACTTGGTTCTCATTTAAGCATTTCCCAGGTTCTGTTGAAACAACATCAACCCTTATTTTGTTTCTCCCCCACCCACACTTTCTTCAAATTCACCTTGTGTATTGTAGCTCATTTGTTTAAAGGAGAGAATCAACAGATCATATTCAGTGTCTTGAATAAATTGCTATATTTTGATATTAGAGAATTCTGTGCGTGTTGTTCCTTATTCTTTTCTGGATGTTTTGCATACTGCACATAAGAGCTGGGGTTGAATGACTAAAATTGTGATGTGATGTCACAGGTTGTGATGTGGTGTCATTGGCCTATGGGTCTTTTAACACCTGACCAAGGGTTTGTAGGATTTTGTAATATACAGGGCATGGATGCTTTTGCCTCTAATTTTCTTTACTTTCTTACAGATTACTACAAACACCACTCAGCTCACCATTAGCGAGTACACCTACAATAAAGAAAGCAAATATGTATATATGGATGTATATACATATAGCTATTACAGAGTAGTATCTCCAGCATTGGTGTAGCAACAATACAGCAGCAATAAATTTATAGCAATAATCAAATATAGCAGCGCCCAATCAATAGCAGTAGCAAGGAAGTGTGTGTGTATATATATATATATATAAAAAGGCAAACTTAGCAGTAATACAACAGCAGATGCACTTAGGCTGGGTTAATTCCATGTATATGTGAGACACCAAGCTGCAGATCTCAGAAGGGGCCCAGCCATCCCAGAGGTGGGAGGATAAAACAGGCCAGCCCCAGGCTTGCGCTGAGTGAGGGAACAGTAGAACAGGCTTCAGATACAATCCGTGTCATAGAGTCTGGAGTCAGCAAGGCTTCCCCAACAATGGTCCAAGTTCTTGCAGACCTGTGTAGGAAAGGGTCAAAAACGTGCAGTGCAGGAAGAGAGACAGAAGCTGATTTGGACAGAAAATAATTTCTCTGTCATAGAGGCTGAGAGGATACAGGACACCACCATTTTGAGCAGCCAGTGGATGCAGTTAATTTCTGGTTTTCACCTAGGACACCCAACAGGTTATGATTTCAGTTCTATTTTGGGACTTGTCCTGCTCATGCAGTTGAAACACCCAGTGGAACTTACCAATACATTCTTTCTCAGGATGTTATCCCCTTTTTCCAGACTATTGTTCAGCTTTCCAGATAATGTTACTATTACAGTTCCTTGGACTTGCAGTTTCTGAGGGTATCTCAGGATGTCTCTGGTACCCAGCTGCTTTTCAGAGATGCTGGTTGTGTTTCTCAAGAGTGCTTCTCGTCCCCAGGCTCACAGCTCCCAGGCTGGCTGACAATTTCTTTCCCAGAATTTTGGCAGACTTCTCCTGTTGAGTACTTTTTCCCTTTGAATCAGGTCACCTTTATGGCTGCACACATCACATATTTACTGTTTGATTTTATTTCTTCCCATACTGTATTCATTGGGAATTTATACAGCTGGTAAGGAACCAATTTGAGTAAGATTGGGTTGAAGTACTTTTTAAAGTTTCCTTCAAAAAAGTTTCCTGAAAAGGAAGTTTCTAGTTCTAATTGATATTTTTTCTTTAATCAGCCAGGCTAAAATTTAGCCCTGTTTGAGCAGTTGGAAGTTTCTGAAGAACTTCAGAATATTCCACTCATGTGAAGTTGTCATCATCATCCCCTATCTGGAGCTCCCATGGGCTCCTTTCTCTGCTTAGGGCTCAAGGCACTGACCTGAAAGGATGCAAGGGGTGAGGATTGCTTAGCATTAACAGGCTGAATGTTGTGCAGATTTTGGTTGGGTTTTATTCCGCAAAATGGTTTCCATGGTACTTGGGGGGAGTCAACATGAAATGGGATTCTTGTTTTGTGACCATGTAAGGGGCTGAACCATTGACCTGAGCTAAGGCTGATCATCCAAAGCCTTCAAAAGGAATTAGTGCTCAGAACACAGTCCTGTGTGTAACATCACTTAGTTCTGAGGTGTTTAAGGACCCGGAACATGAAGTTAGGATTAATATATAACATCTGGAAAGAAAATACGAGAGCTAAGGACAGCTACGGTGGGACTGGAGCTTCAGGGGTAGTGCTACTTAAAAGTTCTCACTTTACCTGCTTCTTAAATAAGTGCTATGTGATAGTCCTATTTTTAGTCATGTTATTTTTAGGCATGTTTTCAGACAATGTATGACTGTCAAACTAAAATTATAGTTTCACTTTCCTGCATTTATCCTATATATATTTACTTAGCTTGAAAATTATGTGACAACTAACACTGGAAGCTTCAAGCAGTCCTAAACACTCGTTTCTCTAAACACTTCTGTCAGTGTGCAGTACAATTAAGGGTACTTTTAGAGTTATTCTGGGAAGATGGAATATTGCAGCATCTCACTCAAAACAACTCCTTTCCCTGCCGTCATTCTGTGTATCATTTCCAGCCAAGGGTGAGATCAGCACCAACCATTAAGAGCCCATGAAATTTCATATTGAAGCTCTGTGGTGCAGAAAGTAATTTTTAAAGCTTTGAAGTCTTTTAAGTGAAGAAATTACTCACTTGGCAAAGAATTTATCATCATTGCTGACTCCTTTCCCAATAGGAAGGAAGATCTTTGTTTCCTTAGAGATAGGGGTTTTTTTTCCATTTCCTTTTGAATATACTCACAAAACCAAAAGAATACAAGACCTAATAGCTGCAGGAAAGCAGCTATATCCTCTTTTATCCCTACAAGGTCTAACGTCTTTTACCTTCAAAGAAACAGCCTTGACTTCATCATGTAATTCATTAGTCATTACTTCAATATGAGAGATCAAAAAAAGATTCTGCTCATCACTCTCCTATCCTTCCCATTAAGTACTGGGACAAAGCTGACATCCTTGTCCTTTGCTAGAGTAATTCATCACAATCAAATGTACGACAGACAAAAATGGATTTGGTTGCAAAGGACTGCCATTCTGCAGTTCCAAAAGTGAGAATTACCTCTTTAGGCTTCAGAGAATCTGTGCTGTCATCCCTCCACGTTGTGTTAAAGTTCCTGAAAAATTCTGAATATTTTCTTGAAGGGAAAGACAGAAATGTCAGACCCTTAGGAGAGCATTTGAGATATCCTGCAATCCTTACAGCCATGGTGTCCTGCCAGTTGGACTGAAAAAGCTGTTGAGTGCCTGCAGAGAGAACTGTCGGTCAGGGCACTGTGGGAAGATGACTGAGGGTAAAAAGGTAACAGTGCAAAACTTACAGGGAAAATATGGCAGCTGCTCCCTGGATGGAGTATGGTGAGCATATCTGACCTCCCCCAACAACAATCTAAGGGGGACTAAATTGAGGATAGAGGAGAGTAGGGACCACAGCCAGGATTTGTCCAAATCTTCACAGAGGAGGGAACTTGGTGGTATATTGCTGAAAAGCTGCATAGCACCTGAAAAACATGGGAGATAAAGGAAGCCCTGGAATTAGCAACCGTGGCAAAATCCCTCTCCTTGGCTGACACATCCCCATCCCAAGGTTAGCTCAGGGACTGTACTGATATACCCACCCCCAAGGCACGACCACCCCTCACTGAGTAAGGTGTGTGACTGAGTCACTCAATCTCCACCGAAATATAAATAAATAGTACGAAAGTAAGTTAAGAATGGGAACAAGTCAGGAAGGTCTGGGGTAACTTCTGGGGTCAGATGATGGGGTGGACCTGTCTTCTCACCGATGACTCCTGATCAAGGTCTGTGTTCCATGTGCATGGAATGATTTCTCAGATTCGATTTTGTTAGGGTTGGAGCTTGTCGCTGTGTTGCTTTGAATTATATGTTGCTTTGAATATGTTTTTTTCAGTCAGACACTATCCCCAGCAATCCTTGAACCCTGACCTGTCACAGCTTTATTAATAAAGAGTGTAATAACACTGTAACCTGTTAATCCCAGTCCTTCAAGGGCGTTGACAGAGAAATCAAACATTACGGGTTTGAGAAAATCTCCCCTTTTCACATGACAGGCAACTTTGACTGCCAAGAGAGAGATCTGATGGGAAAAGGCCTCAGCATGGTGTTTCCTTCCTTGAAGCCCTGGACAGTGGCTGCTTGTCAGCTTCTTTCCCAGAGGCTGGTTTGGGAAGAATCATGAGAAATTTGTCATCCTCTGTGGAGGAAGGTGAGTGGGTGAATGATTAGACACGGTCATTCCATTGCGCATAAAGGCAGAGAGCCTGTGCTTCAGTCAGTTCACACAGACATCCTTTTTTTTTTTAATATCCTCATTAAAGGCCCAGGTCTCATGACTTGATCAAAGAATATATATCAAAGCAATTTAGAAAAAATGTAACCTTTCTAATCCACCAACATTTAAAGTGGCATCCTGACTTAGCTCTGCTTCAGTACAGAGACATTGATGAAGACTGTAGTAACAGTTATAAAAATCTTTTCACATACAAGCAACATAAGTTTTTAAGATAAAACCCTAGATGTCCTATATAGAGTGGTAAAAAAAATATGTTGGTACAAAATAAGTTTTAAAAAGTGCTCTGGACTCTGTACCATAAATTGAGGTGTATTTCTCCAGATGCAAATTTGGAAACTGAAGGTGTTGGTATGGGAAAAACCAGCACTTCTCATCACTGTACGAGTTCCACCAGCCCCCTGGAGACTGCATTAACTGCACACATCACTGAAGACCCCTCACCAAAAAAAACCTCAACTTTCCTGTCTGTACAAAACAGCACATTTCTCCTGCTTTTGGTTTCTGCAGTGACAGAGATGCAAGCAGGTGGGGAGAGAGGGACCAGCTCTAAGCTGAGAACTTGTCCCACAGCTTTTACCACCAAACTATACGAAACTTTTACTTTAAAAACACCCACCAAAAAACAACAGCCTGATCTATTTCTTAATCCAAGTCTATTCCAATAGGAACTGAACAGCAGCGCCTCTAGCAGAAAAGAAGAAATTTAATTTTATTACATATTGCCACTTGAACCACTCCTTCCCATGTCTGAACCACAAAAAGGTTGGTGCTCCTTCCTCCCTTGGTGGAATGATAAGCTAATCAGCTCCCAAAATAAAATGAATTTGGGGGAATGAAAACAATCTTGCTTCCTGCTTTACTATTTTGGCCTAATTCACTAACACTTTCTTTCCCCATACTGTACTCTGCATGCTTTGGGCTAGGGAAGATACTATTGCCCAGCAAGTGCTGTGTGTCTGGATTTTTTTCTGAAATGGAAGGTATCATGTTTGGACTTGCCTGTCTCAAATGAATATTATTCAGTGGCCTCTTGGAGGCCCATGTAGTAAATCAATGCTTTAGTTGGTTGAAATAAAACAAAATCAACCAAACACCCCAACTGCCATTGGAAAATAGCCCTGAAAAAAAATTAGAGGAGGCACTGGCAATTTAATGAGAAAATGTTGCTGGAATTTTTGATGATGTTCATGAAGGATATTTGTGAGTGAACTGAATATTAAAATTTTGTTTTTATGAAAATTTAAGTTTTCTTAAGCAAAATACTTGTTCATCACTTCAGGCAGTATCTTCTGAGGTGCTTGTTTTTTAATAAAATGCAATAACATTTGGAGAAGAAAAACCAAAGTTTTCTAAACCAAAACAAATTAATTTATTGTTTGTCCATCAGCAGAAACTATATTTCTATGAATCTAAAACCTAGGGAGTATAGTGTGTGTTGTGATGTGTATGTGTGTGCTGACATCTGAGTTTTTGTGTAGTTTTACCAAAATATTTAGCAATTCCTTTCACAAGTGTCTGCAGAAGCAAGGCAAGAGGCCATCCCTCAATTTCATAGTTATGATTAGAATCCCATCTGGAATAAAGTGAATCCATTAAGTGACTATCTACAGTATGATATCTAAAACTAATATTTGAGGATGTTGCCATGAAAAACAAACACACAAACACTTTTTTTAAGGTTTTGCAGACCCAAGGCTAACAGGCTGGTGCTCAGGCAGCTCTGCTGTCAGGAGCTGATGCCAGGGGCAGGCAGCACCCAGACCGTCTTTCACAGCCCCACTCGGAGCCCTGAGCACAGAGCTGCAGCTCCCTGGGCTTCCCCTGTAAAAATGCTGAAAAATGGAGTGAGGAGTATCCTACCACCAAGGCCAGTATTGCTTGCATTTCTCCCTTCTTTTGGCCCAGTGAAGAACGAATTCTGTGAGCACAGTGGAGGGGCAGCAGCTCAGGTATCCCATTCCCTGTGAGATGATAAATCTGGAAGAGAGGAGCAATTCTCCTTGTGGAGCCTTGTGTCTTCACCTCACCCATTCATGCCTTTCACAGGTTTCCAGTTATTCAACACTGGCCTCATTTCCAGTGAAGTCATGGAACTCACTAGTGACACAGCACAGCAAACAAGGGTAAAAGGCCTCTATTACACTTGAAGATACTTAAAAAAACCTCTTGTCTTTAGCAAAATGTATTTTTCTAAGGTAGGCATTATTTTTTCCTTTTTAAATTCAGATATTAAATGGAAGGAATCTGGGTGTACCAGCTTTCACACTATAAACTCCCTGGGAGCTAAGGAAAAAGCTGCCTTATCTAGCCTCTCCCGTATTGTTCTGGGTGTAATTGCATTCCTAGGGGATGGCTGACTGCCTGACATGAGGCATTAGCAGGGCTGGGTTGTTACCCAGAGCACTTAGTGTGGCTGGGGGAATGCTTCTGATCCTTGGCAAGTCAAGTCTGGTGCCTTGAGGAAAGGGCTGGTGAGAAGAATGCTGTGCTCCCTGTCACATGCTGCCACATGACCAGAGGCAGGGTGGAAGGACATTTCATTGCCACATAAAATGTGGTGCTCAGTTGAGTGCTTTCGCTTAAGGAGGGACTTGCATTGTTGCATTTTTTTTCCTCTTTTCCTCCAGGAAATTCACTCCAGACCTGCTGTAGCAGCAAACCAGGAGCAGATGCTGTCATGTGGCTGTAGCTGCAATGAATGGCTGCCAGTGTTTTCATGTAATCCTGAGTTTTGGTGCCCTCTGAGGGGGGAGGATGCTGCAAGGACACCCCACCCAACACAGCTGGTTCCTCGCTCTGCACAAAACCAGCCTCACCAGGTTGTTTTACACCTATGTCTTTAAAACGTGCCTTTTTCAGTAAGCAGAGTAACACCCACGGTGTCTGTGGTTCTGCACGTTCTTGAGAGTTTCCAGGAGGCTCACAGAGGTGGGTGGGTACTGTGGAGCCACCTGGAGAGTGAGGATCCAAGGCCTCCATCTCCCCTCTGAGTCTCTCTCAGTTATGGAAAACCTGGTGGAAAAAACTAGAATAGGACAAGGCATCATCAACAGAGGTTTTCTTTATTAAAAGAATTCTCATTCTCCCACTCTCCAGAGGGAGGAACACATCTCAACCCCTCACAGCTCTTCTCCACCCCTTAAGATCCAATTTCCTACCCACAGTATTTAGGGCAGAATCTGCCCGACTTTCATCCCAATGTGACACCAGGGCACAAAGAGACCCACGGTGCCCTCGGTAGCACCACGTGTCACAGGACAGAGCCCAGGGCAATAGTGAGCCACCACCTCACCAGCCTTCTCGTCTCCAGCCACTGGCTTTGCAAGGACACAAATGTCCCCTGTGGAGAAGTCTGAAAGCCTCAAAAGCTTCTTGCTGCCCCAAAATGTGATGAAACCCTGTAACTAAGAGAAGCTGGAAGAGCAAAAAGTCTTCCCATCACTTTCATCACTGAATGGTTTCCCTACAGCTGCATGCTCGAATTTTCTCAGCCTTTTGAAAACTTTACCTACAAAACCCCATGTGACTTTAGTGCCCTGAATGATAAAGAGTTTGCTTAGAAAGGTGCAGTAAGAGAACCAACTTTCTATACAGCTCACACCATATCCCAGGGAATATTAACCAGGAAAACAGATTCATGTCTGCATTCCTGGACTTGTCTCTCTTCCCTACTTTCCTTTCGGTAAGATTGCCTCTTCTTCAGCTGCCAGTTTCAATGTCTACACATGTGCATGCCTGTTCCTTAAAAAATTAATAACCAGACATCATCTGATCTGTTTTACATCAACTACAATGGTTTAGTGATCTTCCTCTGGGATTACTGTAAAATTGAGATTCCATAAAAATTAAAAGAACTGTTTGAGATCAGATAACTTATTATCATGGACACACAGAGGCAAACTTGAGTATAAGTCAAGTATGGTTATCCAGGGGAAGAGGCGGATCACATTTAACATTTCACTTTCTAGCTTCATGTATTTGGTCTACCAGAAGAAGGGCTTAATGAGAGATGTAGTTAGGATTTTGTTATTCAGACATGTGGTGCACTTCATAAATGTAGAGCTGTGGTATGCAAGAAATCTGCCTATTCACATTGTTTATTATTTTATTAGTGCTCATATTTCAGCTTTGCAATTAGCTTGAACATCTGGCCAAATAAAATAGTAATTAAGTGTATGAGGCTGGCAGGTCAAATACAGTTCCATATGTCCTCTTCCACCAACAGAAAACAACCAGGAGTGTTTAAGAAAGTATTGCAGGATGTGAGAAAGCACTTCTCCTAGAAGTTTTCATTTTATCTTTGAGTGTTTAAAAATAAGTTCTGGTGAATAGAGAGAAAGAACTTACTGTGTGTGGTTGGATTTGATAAGCTGGCTAGGAGGCCAGGAAAGTGTTTAATACAGACAATACTGCCCTGTATGTAAAGATATCCTCTCTGTGTGATTCCACTGCACTATTTGTATTTCAGTGCATGGATTCAACTACCTTTTTATTTTAATTAACATTTTTTCCTTTTGATTAATTCAGGAAGGTTTTGTTGTGCTCTAATGCACCCAAAATACAAGAAGCTGTAGCTGACAACTTTTGTACTCATGAAACAACACTTTAGCTACATATATTTTATTAGACACTATCTGATCCAGTTTTATTTCTGTTTACTTCTCCTCAGAGTCACACCTTGCTGTTCTGGAGGAGCAGCTGCCCTCCTGCTCCAGGAGGGAAGAGCTCTGTGCCTGTGGGAGTTCCTCCCAGTGTAAGATGAGTTCTAATTTTTCCTGGTGACATCCTACTAGATTACTAACACACAGAGACACGATACTCACACCGATGACAATCTTGAAAGAACAAGAAAAGGAGAGGAGCAAAGCCCAGCCCTTGCAGAATGCTATCCCTGAACAGGAGTGCTCCAGTGCCAGCAGCCACCTGGCACTCCTCAGGAGCTGCTCACAGCTTTGGGGGCCTGGACTGGGGCATCCCATCTGTCCCTGTCCCATACAAATGCCCTGGAGTAGTGAAGGGAGGGAGGGAGGGATTAGTCCTTCAATCATCTCACAGGGCCTCTTGCCACAGCCTGCCACCTCCCAAGTGCTTTCATGTCACATAATTATTCCAGTGAAGCCAGAGACTGTTTATTTTGGTTTAAGGTTTTGCAGCTTGGTCCACAACACAGCATATGAAAAGGTTTGCTGACAATTCCACCTCCACCTTTTTCCTGCTCTTTTGACCCCCGTTGTGATGAGTACTGCACTGAAAAATGGTCTCCGTTTCAAAAGGCTCAGTATAATCTGCTCATAAGCCCGTGTGCTGTCTCTTCATACTTTGGTAGGTAACAAACGATAGTGATGAAAAGAAAGGGTCTGGTGATCTGCCAGTAGTTCTGACAAGAAGAGCAACAATAAAAAGCCATAAAGCCATAAAGGTTTCCAAAGGGCACAATGTAAAAGACTTGCTACAAACTGACATTGCTCTGTAATGATCTGCCTTAATAGTTGTCCAATCATTGCTTAACACCTTTGTATCAAACTATTAGCTCAAGAAGCTGATTTATTTCAATTAGTCAGTCAATATTTTTCAGTATTGTTTCTGCTGATCCTGAATGTCTAACCTTCCTGAGACTTCCCTGAGTAACCCAGGAAGTTAGGCTTCATGTTATTTTTGCATTAACCTTTCACCTGCCTTTAGTTTTTATTATTATTATCATTTAAATTTTTTTAAACAATAGCTGAAACTGAACTGTGTTGGAAAAGCAAGGTGGAAACAGTCAAGAAAGTTCAGCCAAAGTGAATGTGAGCAGGATTTAAAGCCCAGCCCTAGTCATATGCTCGAGAAGAAATGGGCAATTACTTTGGCTCAAGGGGCTTCCACCATGCCATCAGTACACTGCTGTAAACAGCTTCCAGCACGACCAGACAAATCACATTACTTCTGCTTCTGATAAGAAGTCAAAAGCTTAGAGTAGACATGGTCATCATTGTTTCTTATCTTTCAACCAATCTGGGGAATTGTTTGGACGTAGGTAACTAGGTATACAAAAAGAGGTGTATCTGAGAAGGAAAATGGATTTAATGTCTCTTCATTCAGCACATGATGGCATAAAACACAGTACTCCTCAGAGAAGGGATTATTGATTCTACTTGTTCTCTTTTATTATGAGCACTCAGAGCATGGAAGTGTCTTATGCAAATGTTATTTCTTAATGCACCTGCCCCAGCAGCCACACTCCTGTTAGGTAAGTGCACATAAAGTTCAGAATGAATCCATACAAAAAATAGTTTTTCTTGAACTTAGTGTGAACAGGAATTTTTGTTCTGAAGGGTTTGTGGATCCTGTGCTGGGTTCAATTTTTTTTTTTTTAAATAAAGCCTTTCAGCTTCTAGATAAAACCACACCAAAATTCATATACACAAACTAAAAGAAGACTATGTCAGTGAGCGTCTAAACAGGAAATATTTTTGCTTAACTCAGAGTCTGCTGTCATTAATGCTTTACCATACTGTAAAGGCTGGAAATCATGGTGCCTCAGAAATCCTTGAACTGTAATTCTGCGTATGGAATATAATGCTGAGCAAGACAAGCAAGGCAACACATTTAAAAACCCAACATATGAATAGTCCATTTATTTCAACAAAAGACTCATCTACCATATGGAAGTTACATGAGAGATTAAAATAAAATTAATGAAAATCAATCATAAGTAACAAATATCTTTGCAGAGATACACTCCTGCTGAAAAAGGTTCAAGCCTTTATACCTGTTTACGTGTCTCCTAGAAGGCAAATGAAGACATAAACCATATCTCTCTGTCTCACACTGTCTCTCTCACAGTGCCACAAGTTACAGGAAATGACATCAAGCCATTGAACACAAACCTAATTCCAGAGTACACAATGATTCACACATTGACGTGGTTTTCTGAGTATGGACAATGTGAAAAGTTAGATCCAGGAGAAGTTAGATCCAACTCTGCAGATAAAAACTACCAGCCCTGGTAGATGGGAGAGCTTCTGGTTAATCTCTCGTCACTGCTGGTGTTACCTTCAGACAACATGCTTATGGCCTCATCAGTCTGCTGGCTGTCAGTTGTCGAGATCTTCTTGGAATCATGGATGTTGCTTTGGTAGTTCACTGGTGCAGGATAGGCATTTTCCCCCGCTGTTGATGAGGACAGAGATTCCCAGGGTATTTCTCTTTTTCGCCATTTCAGGTCCACCCTCCATCCTGTCCAGCCATAGAAAGCTAATGTGAAGAGAAAGCCCTGCATGGGATTAAGAACTCCCTAGGAAAGAAAAGTGCAACAGGAGTTACACCAGCAAGGAAGGCTTCATCCTCAACTCCAGTAAAATGGTTTGCATGTATTAAAAACTTTCCTTTCACTGAATGATAGTTGATTTTAAAATATGCTATTTGCATGCAAATAAAAATTTCGCCATCACAGATACAAACAAGTAAGAGAAAAACACCATGACCTGTTTTCCAAAATTCTGAGGCCAAAACAGTAAGCAGTAAGCATGAAATGATTTTCTAGCATGAGGTTTAGCCAGTCAATCCCTTGGTGTGTTTTTAACTTTCCCCACAAGCTCTGGACTTTTTTATTCATAAAAGCACATATATTTTTCATTATAAGCCAAGTCAAATATACGAGAGGAGACACTAGCACAGACAGTCAAGCTTTAAAAATAGCAGGAATTGATCTGTCTGGAATTGCTTCAGATTCTTGAGCCAGTGAAAATGTCCATCAAAGTGGGATGGAAAAATGGGGAGAGGCACTGAGAAAGAAAATCCCAAGCGATCGCCAAAAAATTTGTGTCTGTTCCCAGTGCCATGAGAGGCTTAACCAATTAATGGCTTTTGATGCTTCTATTTTCTCATAGGAAAAGAAGGAAATTATTTTTACAGCCAATTTAAAACATAGGTCAGTCCCCAGACTTGACCTCTTGCTCTCCAGGTAAGCAAGAGCAAGGTCCCTGTCACATGAATATGTTCAACTCCTTGTCAGAGAAGGAAGAGGCTGTATCACATCAGTTGCATCACTTAATCCTTCAATACCAAACTGCTCAAATGCTTAATTACACAAATCATGCTCAGGCCTTACACCAACTTAACAACTCCAGGATAAATTCTCCAGGAAAATGAACCTGCACTGTCACTTTTGAAAAAAATCCCTTGTCAAGTATTCTAATAGTAGAAAAGAGGCTACAGTAAGAGACCAGCATCTCACAGCTAATTTTTGGTGCCTTGCGTGAATGATTTTTCACCTATTTGTTCCCAAATAATGATCCAAATGTCATGACATAAGGTGCAATCATTCTTTATAATAATAAAAACAAAATCACCCTAGTTGCAAACAGAGAATTTCCATGAAATGCCCATTTAATTGGGAAACCTTCAGGAACTGTGAGCTAAAACTTGCAGCTTGCATTACGGCAGTTCAGCAAGGTTAGACTAGAAAGCTATGTTATCTGTTCTGGATCTTAAAATGGGTAGTGATCTCTCACAGAGAGAATGCAAAGTCCATTAAATGGGAGAAAAAGTTGGCCTCTAGGCTATTTTTGGCAAAGATTACATGTGAAAAGCACTCCCATTGACTGCTCATTCCTTTCTCCTACACACTGCTTTTCTTCCTTGATTTTCAGAGTGTTTATATCCCTCAAAATCATAAACCCCACACTATACTGGCATTGTTCCACCAGTGTTACAACAGTGATTTCTAAGACTAAGCAATGTCACAGCTGACGCACCATTATGATCCAGGTGATCAGTGCAGCAGTTCTGATGTTTTTCAGGGGCATTTCGTTGATATCTGGCTGCATTTCGAGATAGAACAAAAGGGTCTCGTTGATGATATTGGATGACCAGCTATGGGAGGAGCAAAGAAGAAAAGGACAGTTATATATGGATGTGCATGTAAAATATGCTTTACCTTCAAATTATAGAAAATAAAATCACTCTAAGGACAGTAAGATCTTTAAATAGAAGCATTAAAGGTATAAAAGGCCTCTAGGATGATCAAGTCTAAGATGGTTGGATTTCTTGTTAAATCTCAATCTGAAGGTCTATGAAATCATGATCAAGGACCAGACACCTACCTACTCACCCACGCTTAGACAATATAAATCAATATAAGAAAAAAAACTCTGATAATTTTAATTTGCTGCAGAACAGTAAATTGAAGAATAAAACCGAGATAGAAGGAAGTGTGATCCATAATGGGAATATCATGCATGCTGACTTCTTTCACTCATGCCTTAGAAGAGTTGTGCTCACAGCAAGGAACACAAATATATGCACATGTTGTTGTAAAAGGCTGCAGGATTTTCAGCTGGAGTTAGAATTTCAGGCTGAGATTAAAAACTTCCAAAATGTTCATTAAAAAACACCAAAAAGCAACACAAAAGATGACTTTTGAAACCTTGAAAATGCTAACAATTATTTTGAATAAAGGTAATATCTGTTTCCAAACAATCAAGCCTCGTTCATTGAAAGAGACTGAGTATGTTCTACACCAAATGGAGATTACAGCAAATGGCTGTAAGTTCCTATGACATCTAAACAGTGAGAGCAGCATTTCTTTATTGTTGTACTGCAGGTTCAGAGAAGAAACCATCAGAATTTACATCATACTTTCTAAGGGGTTCTATGCCTGTCGTTTGCACAATTATATTTTATCGCCATGTAAAACCTCCTGCTCTCCCCTCCCAAATCTGTAGGCATTTCTTCTATCCTATGTTGCCCCAACCTGCTGTCTTTGACTAAAGCATTCCATATTTGACTTCTGGGATGGAAGGAAATCTTCCCTATGTTTCTGAGATGCAACTGCCTCAGTCTTTCCCTCCAGTAACCTTTGAGAAAGTTTTTGGAATCCAGAGCTTATGTTTTATAAGAGCAAAATCCTAAACCAGAGCTGTGATTTTATTTTTTATTAGGAAAGCCCAGAATGAGACAGAATGGAAATAAACAAATGTCCCCACAATGTCCATGGGAAATTGCCTTTTCCTTTCATGCTTGTTCCCAGATAATCAAGCTGGCCTCCATCCCTTAGGTTGCAATGCACTTCTGTGGTGCCTCTGGGCTCTTTCTTTCCACAGCCCTGGGAGCTTGGCTGAATCTCTGCTCCTTATTATTTCAGCAATTTCCAGGAAGCCATGCTGCAGGATCCTTCTCTGCTGTCTCTCACTCCCTCCTCTGCTGGCTACCCCACCCTTCACATTGGAAACTTCACTTCCAAGCCAAGAGGACTGTTATTCCCCCAAAAAAGACAATAATTTCCTTTCAGAGTACTCCAGTAGACAGCAGCCAAGAGAAGATAAAAGAGGCAGCCTTTCTCCCTGCTCAGCCTTTTAAAGCAATGTAACATGCGTTAATACACCTGTGTATAAAGAAGTGCGATGTAGAGACTGCAAAGTTTGGCCTTCTCATTTCACTGCTCCAGAACCATTTCTTCTTGTCCCACTCTTCTCCTCCCTCTCTCTTTTCTTCCCTATGCATAAGTACTATTTTCACGGGGGAAGATAGAATAGTTTTTAAAAAGGATTAAATAATAAGAGGTCTCATACACAATCATATGGAGTTTTCTTTTCTGGTATTTCCTTATTTTCCAGTCAACATCTATGTTTTTCTCAGACACTTGAAAACTGCAGAGCACCAAGGTGGTTGCATTGTATCATCATAGTCAGAGCCATGATGCCAGACTTAGAAGCATATTTTTGTAGGTCCTCAGTCATGTGTTTGGTGCCAAGAGGCTCTGAGAAATGTTGATTACAGAAAGCCATCTATCATCCCACAGAGCTGGGAGTCTGCTGTACCAGACAGCTTCAGTCAATGTCCAACCTATTGGGAATTTTTTGCTATTGTTTCTTGTTGCTTTTGCTTTTCTGTTGATTAAACATTTTATCATTTCCTCACAGCCTTGTGATGTTACAGGAGTGATTCAGCTCCTTTGTGAACTAGTTTAGAGCTGCTTCTTCCTTAGATACCTTCCCTTCCAAGCATAAAGACAAACAAATGAAGCAATCCATTGGTCTTGAAGGCACTTGAAAACAAAATAATGCACCTCTTACCAAATAACAAATACCAGCATAATTTTGAAAAAGCGCATCTGGATCTCTGTCCCTAGACGTCTTTCATTCTCTGTGTAAATCCCTTGTCTCCCTTTCAGTAAGGAGGCAACTGGAAAATATACAATTATGTTCATTAATATATGCACATCTTGTTAGTTTAGGCACAAAAATTTCAGAAGATAGAGGCCTGAAAGAGGGAACAAAGGGAAGGATGGATTTGCCTCCAGCAGCTGTTCAGAAGCTGGAAGGACCATTTTCAAGGAATGTCATATATAGCCTAATACTAAAGGAAAATAATTACACACAGCTGGATTCCTAAAATGATGAAAGACATCCCACTAATTTTATTTATTTCAATCCCACTGAAAGTATGAAATTGTATGGTCAACATAATTCTATTTTATAACAAAATACAGCATGTACCTTCTATATATAATGTGTGATATGATTATATACTTATTATGTAATGTTTAAATAGAATCTTCTATCCTATTATGCACATTGGTTTTTCATTGTGTCATTAATGGAGCACTAGTTACACCTCTAAAACTTGAAAATGGATTGTCAGCAAAAAAATTTATGCCACATGCTGCTCAGTATCACAAGGAATATATAAATGCAAAAACAAATATACAAAGAACAGCTCTTTATGGGAAAAACTTTTTAAAAGAAAAATTGCTCCTTTGAAAATGAGTATGGCTGAGGGACAGAGGATGTATGGGATAAAGATTGAACTAAGAATACTTGATTTTCTCCAGCTTTTTTATATAATCAATGTGTAGATAAATTCAGGTACTGCAAACATCTAGCAATGATCATATTACATGCAAAGAATGCATTGAATCCGTGGCTCTTTTTCAGTCTCTCTTCTTCCAAGTAGTGGATAATAAATTGAACTAGAATGTCAAGATCCCATCTGAGTTGTGTACAATTCCCATTTGTTTCATAACCTCAGAATCAGAAGTGACAAAATTCTAATCACATTTTATTACATTTTTTGCTCTAGGGCTGCCAAGAAGTTAAATCAACCCTCAGATCTCACCAACCAGAATAAGTTACATTCCAAAGTCGAGGTTGGTACCAAAACTACAGTAGAGTTAAGCATCCAGTGTACATTGCCTCAAAAGCTTTAAATCAAGTAACATGAAAAATGTTTGCCCATCTGCATTTAGAGGTTAATAAGAGAATAGATTGTGTGTCACCAGAGTGTGTCTCTAGGGCAAATTCCCCATCAAAATGGTGTATTCATTTCAATAGGCAACTGCTTCCCACCCTTTGCTACACCTTTATAATTTAACAAGGAGCTGCCACACATCACTGAGTACAAAGCCATGACTTTCTACAGTATTATGTTGCTAAATAACACAGACTGATTGATGCTAGCCGTTAGGAACATACCTGCTGATACTGTCCTCCTAAACAGGATTGGGTTGGCCACAAGCACTAGCAGGAGTGGGGCATAGGTTGTGATGTAATGTGGGATTGCATGTTCCAAGCCATTTTCACAGCTGAGAAGAAATCATTAAAAGATTATGCATTTTTTTCCCCACAGCTCACTTTTCTGGCTATTCTAGCTATGTCACTTTTAACTTATAAGAAAAAAAAAAAAAAAAAAAAAAAAAGGAATGAAGCAAACAGATGCAAAATTTTAGTTCATAGACTTTACCTTCATATGGGACATAAAGTTGATTTTAAACATGCACTGTCTGTGGATTTTTCTCAAATTGAAAGGCAAGTTAAAACCAGGAATGGGAGGAGGTTGGCTCACAGCAGAAGCTGTATCACAGCATGGCCA
The DNA here is from genome assembly GCF_009819655.1 of Sylvia atricapilla. NCBI lineage: Eukaryota > Metazoa > Chordata > Aves > Passeriformes > Sylviidae > Sylvia > Sylvia atricapilla. The sequence continues at coordinate 95,396,922 of NC_089141.1, forward strand.
AGTGCCTGTATTACCTGGCATGTTTCCTCAGGGCCCCTTGAAGCCCAGGCAGGTATTTCGAGCACAATCACTGACTCAGTGGGACGTCCTTGGCAAAGATCAAGATGCTCAACTTTTGAATGCCTCTCTCTAAAGCTGACCAAAAGACATTCAAATGACCAGAGAGTGCCATGGCTCCCCAGTCTGTTTCCAGAGCCTGCTTACCTGGAGAGAGAAGGGTAGTAAAGCAGAGCAATGCCCTCCACGCAGAGCATCACCGCAAGGCCCCACGTCATCATGTGGTACAGCACAATCGTACTGCAAGCACCAAACACAACAGGCACAATTAAAGATGTAAAACCACACACTTCCCACATTGCAAGGTAAAAATAGGGCCCTCACCGACAAAGAGCTTTACAGACAGGAAATGGTGCAGAGAAACGCTGGCAGTACATTAAACTAAGGAAAGCAGGGGGAGGGGGGCGGGGCAGAAAAAAAATGTGCCAAAGTTATTCAGGCTTGCACATGGAAGTTCTGTCCTCTCCAGGCTGCAGAGTGGAGGGAACAAGACTTCTGCCCTACCCTTCTTATTGAGAAGGAACCCTTGCATCTTTCATTTCTCCTGCAGAGAGCAAGTAAGCAGATTAAAATTTAAGAATGGAGCTGAACAGTCAAACAAACCATCCTTTTGTGATTTGAAGAAAATTATGTTTAACTTTCAGAGCTGAATACTGCTCTTGTCTTAGGGAGATTCATATCTGTGTTTGTAGAAAGTCTTTGGGTGTTTACTCTGATCTCAGAACCAGGCCCAAATACACATGATTTTTTTTGATTAACAGGGATGGGGGAAGGAGACAGGTCCCAGCTGTTTGATTACAACTATGGGACTTTACAAAATCAGGTTTATCCTCAACAGTCTAAAGTTAACTCAAAAAGCCTCATTTTGGTTACACCTTCGGAAGAACTATATCCTTAGTACCTCACTGCTCTGTATCATGTGGGAACAGTCACATAATTCCACTTCTAGCAGTAGCAATTGAAGGTTATTTTGCTCTTCTAACAATCAACTTAAAAGCATCTATTTTTTTCTGTCTGGCATTAAAGCATGGTACTTTCCAAAGGGTTTAGGTTCCCGTTTCATAGGCATTGCAGAAAAATTTATGACGATATATGATAAATAATTTTTTTTCTTCTGAGATACTTTAAAATTATAATCAGAAGAGCAATAATGACCACACTCTCTGAAAATGGATAAAATAAAAAATCAGAAAGAAAGGCAAAAAAGGGAGTTAACTATATGAAATTAACTGCATGAATTTCATCACTTTCCCCCTCCAAACTTTCCACTTTCAGGATAACATTATTTTTTTCTGCAAGAATCAATTTCAGATGCAGGGTAGGGACAAAAATAGTCATCTCATTGCCATAAAGTTTATAGCCCACAATTTCCTCCATATTTTTCCAAAGGTTAAATGAATTCAGTTACATTTAAATTCAAGTCAGACAAAAATAAGTATCTGATCATTGCTCTGGCAACTTAAGCACTTAGAACACCACTCATCCCTATCATTACCTGGGAACTATATGAGCATCAGATGGCTGCACAAGACCCACTTATACTCTTAGGCAGCTGCAAACAGAGACATACAGTGTTGGAGGGGGAAAAAAAAACCCAATTCAAAGCTTTAGCTCTGGTACCTCAGTCCAGCTGATCTTCTCACCACCAAGTAAGAATCAACAGCATAGCAGAACAACCACCAGAAGCCAGCACTATATAACAGCTGGATCCACATCTAGAGGGGAAAGAAGTGCCAAATGTCACAGCTGCTTCTCCAGTACCACTAAGGCAGGGAAGAGACTCAAACCTTTGGCCTGGTGATTTGTTCTTTAAATGTGTATATATTCCAGATGAGATTATGAAGTAAGAAATCTTACTCAAAATCACAGGAACAGCATTGTTGTAGCCTATGGGTCAAGTTGAAGGTAAATTGAACAGCATTTGCTTTCATAGCTTATTTTCTGATTTAGAAAACCTGTCATTTACCTCTCTATTCCTAACCTGAACATGGTAAGTGAAGCCCAAAGAAATTTATAGCAAGGATGTTTTAATTTTAGGTTAAAATTTCAGTTGTTTCTCAGTAGCTGAGGCACAAAAATATATCTGAGGTCAGTCATAACCACAGTGTGCCTATGCATTTGTGGGCTCTGCATGTGCTGGTGTTTTCTCCATACACAAGATGGTTATCAAGAAAAAAACCTCATTAATCAGAAAATCACTCACCATCTGAAGTGAACTGAGTGATTTCTCCAGCAAAAATCCAAAGGAAACAGGTCCAAGTCAAGCTAAATTCCACGGCATTCTTGAGCTGACCCTATGCATTTTTCCCATGAGCTTATATAAGAAAAGTGACCTTTCTTTGCCACTGTATATAAATTCCACATTTCTTCCCCATAGGAGATAGCTCTTTGTGATAGTCTGGGAGTGTGTTAATATTCATGTTATCTTCCCTCCAAGCTGTCTTTCAGTTCTTATCTGAATATCCTTTATCACAGCTCCATGGTAGCATCATCTTACATCTGGAAATCAACATACTTGTTACTAAGCCAAAGGTTGGTGAATAGAGATCTAGCACTCCTTCCTCCAAAAGGCAAATCAAGCTGGGAAATATTTCCTTTCACCATGGGTGTAGACCCTACCTCTAGTAATTTGTGGCATGAATTATTCAGTATTTAATTCAAACACCATGACATTTTCTTAGTGCACAGGAGCAGAAAATGAAATCCCAGTCTTCTTTCTAACACACTTTACCCATAGCACTCAGCATGCAACTTCACCATCACATTTACATATTTGCTGCTGTTGAAAAATGCACAAGTTACTACCCATACACACACATGTACGAAAATAGACTGCAGTGTCTTTCCAGAAAATCCAACACAGACAAAAGTGTCTCCAAAAGTAATATAAATCAGATGCACTTAAACCCTAAAGCTTCATACGATATCTTACTTTTTAGCAAAATGACACATCTTGCTGTTGCGCCTGAAAGGGTACCCCTCTGCAAACCATTCAAGGGAAATGTCTAAAAGTTTCACTGTTTGGAGTTTATATAGGCTTGTGGTTAAGAGAATTAAAACAATAGTACTAAAAGAAAAATAAAATAGAATCAGAAACATTTTATTAACTCACATGAGAATACATTAGGGGAAATTAGTAGAAGAAGGGTTATTTTTCATTCCAATATAGTTGAATCTAAATTTAAAATTACTCAAATTACAGCATTTTCCTGGAGCACAAGTAAGGAAAAATAAAAATTGTGGTAGACCGCTATGCTGCTCACCATCTAACCTGAAATTCAAATGAAAAAATAAACAGTCTGCATACTGTCATGTTCAAAAATACACTTCTATGTGTTATAAGCCAGAAAGTGAAACATGAGGAGGAATGGGTTTTGAGTAGGATGTTTTTGGTGCAAGATACTGAGATTGCTGGTTCTTTCTCAAAGAAAAAAACAACAACATTTGCATCTGCATAAAGATGTGTGATAGAATTGAGAATTGATAGATGTATACAATTTATATTTGTGTCATGGCACAAAGCTATCCTGTCTGAAACTGCTTTTATATAGGCATATAAAGCACAGTGAGTTCAATTTGGCATATATTGCTTTACTTTAAAACTACTGGAGCTGAATAATTTTCTTTGCATGCAACCTATCCCTTTCTACACTGTAAACTCTGAATTGCAAAGCTAATACTGCTATTGCTCATGCATTAATTCACTGAGGACCCCACATTCCTATTACATCCGGGTAAATTGATGATTTGTCTTACTTGCCGTTCTGGATGTTTTGGTAAAAATTGTGACCTTTATTCTTGTACAATAAGTTCAAGTTACACTACCCAGTATTTTGATTGTAAAATTTAGAACTGGGAGTTTCAATCTGTACTTTCAGAATGCATTTATATTTTCTGATTCTTGCATTTTAATCCAGAAGATACTTAATTAGACTTGGCCAGATTGCAGTCCTTGAGATGCAGCCCAGCAATCTGAGCTGAAGTCCCGCATGGCAGGGACAGACCTTCTGCGAGCAGATTTGTGGCTTTGGATATATTTATCATGTTGTCCCTCTGTGTCTGAAACGCACACTCTCATGCCACAAAAGCTAATTTGAGCTACCCAAGCTGCTGGTTTCAGGGGGTCCCTGGTGCCACCACCCAGGCTACAGTCTCTGACAGAGAAGATGGACAGATAACCTCGCGCTGCCAGTGCGACGGAGCCACTGGGGCACTGGTGGTGCTGTGCCAGCACGAACCCAGACAATGGTGCACAGCCCTTTCGGGGTTGCGGATATCCTTTTGGTCCCACGTCCCTGACCGAGCGTTCTCCGCTGTCCCGGCACTCCTGCGAGCGGTGGGCACCGCAGAACCTGGGATCGGTCTGCCCCGCACCCTCGCCCCACACCCCGCGGAGCGGCCGCACGCAGGGAGGCAGGAATGGGCCTGCGGGGCTGTGGCACAGGCCGAAACCACCACAGCCAGGCTCTGCCTCACAGCCACGTTTCCTTTTGGATACAGCAGTTTTCCTTTCAGACTCCCCCTGTGGAGAGATTCTCAACCGGGAGCAGAAGAAAGGGGGGATGATCTCTGTACCTACCGCGCTCCCCACACAGAAAGTGGAAGGCCACACGTCGGTCCCATTCACCACAGAAATGTTAGCTATGAAGCCCGGGAAGCCCAGCCATACACTTGACCTGAAGATCATACCTAAAGAAAAAAAAAAAAAAAAAAAAAAAAAAAAGTATTAATGCTTTGAATCTGTTGGTGTGATTTGAGTCACATGCTTTTCCCTGGCCACATATTTCACATCGCAGCCCAGATTTTGTGCGTCTACAGGAAGGCGACGGCTGCAGAGGAGCACAGCAGGACAACTGTGCTGTGTAAATGTCAGTGTAATCATTCAGGGGGAGTAGCCCCAAGAGTCGGAAGCTGCTGGGACTTGAAACGTTAGATAGATTAGAATCTCATTTAGAGATGCTGTCACACACTTCCCTAACATAAACTGGGTAGCATTTAACATGAAACACTAAGTAACTATTCACCAGCATATATTCATACACTGACATTTGCTTCTCTATAAAATGCCCCATTGCAGAAAAGGTTATTTTTTCACTTCTCTCTGCCTTCATTTTACAAGCAGCTCTTTTCCTCTGTCACAGGACTGAGCAAAGCAGCACTTTTGAATTAGGAAACAACAATGCTCTTTTTAAAAATGAACTTAGAGTTTGTTAGTGAGGTTTTCTGGGTTTGCTTGAAATAAAGCACCAACAGGAAACAGAACAAAATAACCAGGTTTCCCACCAAGAATGAACTGATTTCTACTCACCAAAGTGAGTTTAATACAAAAACAACAATGGATAATTAGTCTGAGTTTACCAATGAAAGAGGAAGAGAGAAAAATAACTTTATCTATTGTTGGCTTCATCTGATTAAAAGGATCTTTTCCAGGTGCATGCACATATGTATTTTCCATATCCCTTTCTTTACTTCCTTTATAATCTTTGGTTTAGTGTTGGTACTTCTTATTAGGTACTGTGAGAGAACCTGGCTGGGTGTGAAAGGGTGAAGACCTGAAACACAAAGTCACACAGACACACAGATACACAGACACACACACAGCCCTCAGCAGTGAGACAAAACAGCACTACTTTTATTACCTAATGTGAGAGGGGAAAATGCTACTGTAGAAACAAACTTGTCCTGTATTTTCATAGCACATGTCATGATAATTTATTCCAAATTTGACAGTAAATGACTGATTGGAAAAATTACCAAATGACTGATGGGACAGCTCAGGACACACTAGTTTCATTTTGAATCATGCATTCTGTTTTAGTCTCCACTGGTTTATTCCTCTAGACTATTAGCCAGGGTCTGGGCAGCAGGTTGTCCTTGATAAGGTAGCTTTACTTAAATTTCAAAAGTCTGTGTCCAGCATGATCTGTGTGTAGCTGCAAGTCAAACTCATTTTCTGTCAGTGTCATGTGTCAGAGAAGCAGCTGGCACATGAGAAAGAGGCACACTTGGTCTGAAAGGATTTGAGGCATAGAGGACCATAGTTTTCAATTGCAGTCCTATGGATTTGCTATATGTTTGATGTCAAATTTATTTTCCAGTGTGCCACTTCACCTCCACTTTCATGCCTTACTCTGAGAATCAGTTGCCATTCTAGATTTTAATTAGTTTTAAAGCAGAGATTTTGGTGTAGATTTGTCAAGATCTTTCATTTTCACAGTTTAACTATTAAACAAGATTTTTCTCCCCAAAGACCCATAATTTCCTGATCTCACTTATTCCAAACCTTCCTGTGAACACAAACAGCATGCTTCCCTCAGAAATCTCTGCTGTCCACTCATCAGCTTCATTTGTCTGTGGTACCTCAGAGCAAAAATAACACGTTATAGCAATGGCAAGGACATCAACCTGGTACTCACCTAAGCCTCCAAGGATGTCACAAATGGAGATAAGGAGAAGGATGGTGGAGGAGGAGGAGGCTTTGGGCACCTTCCGTGGGCTCTGTCCCTTCTTTGGCAGGAGCTGCAGGATGGTCAGTAGCAGGCTGATGGAGGCACTGCCAATGCAGACTCCGCAGAAGACTTTGGGCTGGAAGTCCATCACCAGCTGTGTAGCTGCATCCCGGTTTGGGCAGCAGTATGTTTCTAACCTTGGAGAAGCCATGAAATGCCCGACTAGTGGAGGGGCCCCACGAGCAGAAGAAAATGCAGTTGCTTCACCAAGGCAGCATTCACTTTTCCTTCACCCTCCCCATTAGTCCTCGGTGGTGAGAATCACGCGATTGATGGATCATGTGCTGCTGGTGCTGCTGGAAGTAAATCCCCTAGAGCTGCCTTTCTCAGACTCTCCCCTAGCAAGGAGATCAGATCCGAACAAGAAAACACAGTGTAATCTGAAACATGCCCCATGCTTGCTCAGAGCCATTGGCAACAGTTCACTCACATATTTCTGTTTGCACAGTGTGTGATACAGGAAGACCTAAACTCGTCAGAGCATTGAAGATGGTTTAAAATAAATAAGGATGCAGATACCAAAGTAGAAGCATTACATTTTAATTATGTTTCTCTTTAGCCCCATCACATACAGCACCTTTTAATTACTGCAAATTAATTGAAAAGATGAGTCCAGACACAGGCAATCCCAGTCTTTAAAGGGAGAAAAAGGGATATAAATCCACACCCTAACCCAAATCTCGGCTTTAGTGATCCAACCCACCCATCTCTGTAAATAAAATTAGAAACATGATACCCTATCACTGTAGAAAGAGATTACATTTGGGAAGAAAATATCAACTTCATCCTATTTAAACTGCAATCACAAAAAAATTCCTCTCCTTAGTCAGTACTGTCTGCATTGGATCAGCTTGAAAGGGAAAATTCCAGGACTTAGGATTTCTCAACATGTTTTTCTGTTTCACTTTCTTTGGGTTGGTTTTGTTTTTTTTTTTTAATTTGGTAAGGATTGAACATGGAAACAGGAACTTGACCTGCAGTATTTGTTTTTGCTTTATAATCTAGACATATTTTTTAAGTCGGGGGTCCTGGTAGATACAGAAGCAAATACAATCATAAACACAAAAAGTTTAAATTCCCTTTAAATTAAGTCTCAAATTCCCTGTATCAGCCCTCACCCTTCCAGAAAATTCGTTTATATGGACACATTCAGGAAATACAGGAGGGAACATTGCCAAAACACTCAAAGACATCAGCACGTTAAATATGGATTTTATATGTCATGGATTTTATAATTAGTCTCTATAAGAACAAATGACCTTTTTTCCCCCCAGTGGTCTAGCTTATTATTTTAGCAGCAATTACGAGGAGGTACTGAATGATAGTGGAATGTTTTGTGTGCAGTGTTTATGAACACAGTGTGTTTGCCCTCAGCAGGGAAAACAGCTGCAGCCCTGGGTGAAATGGTACCTGCGACGTTCATTAGCCAAGACACCTCATACACTTGATCCCAGCAAAAGAACGAAGCTCCACCAAGCTGGTCAGCCTGCTGGTGGGGGCTGTGCAGCCTCCCAGGGCTGAGGGGCAGCTGGAGCCTAAGATACCAGGCCTGATGTGAGGCCACCCATCCTGCTGCCACGGGACTCGGCAGGGCTCTGCTCGGGCTACGGCACTCGGACAGCAGGATGTCAGCCTGCACAGCCAGACTCCTACACACGGGTGGCCATACATCAACAAGGTGTTTGAACTCCTGCTACAGTCAACTGAGGTCTTAGGCAGCCAAGCTTATGGTCTAGACTTCGTCTAGAAAGCTGTTCAGATCTTCTGAAAATAAATGCGCAGGGTGAGCTGAGGAGGCTCCGGTGACCATAATGTGAATTTAGGCATATGCATCATCAAAGACTCTGAAACACAGGCAGCTGAGTTGAATGTTTTGCCAAGTGTTTTTGCTGCTTTCCAGCATAAAGAGATTTCCCTGCTCCTTGGATGAGGACAGGTGACCTGGATGTTGCAATCCTACAGTTTGTTGCTACCATGTATACAAAAACATACCAGGGACAGCAAGGTTGCAAAATCAGATTGCTCTGCTCCAGAAATACAAACTCATGCTGAGGTTGTCAATACAAGGCTCTGTGATCAGGACAAGTCTGGGACTCCTCAGACTTCATTCCACCTCTGCTAAAGCGGTGGCGCATGGAGTTGCCACACTTCTGTCAAGATACTGCATTGAAACCTACCTGGCTACTAAAGAACTAAGGAATTACAATCCAGAGACAGATTATTAGTTAAAATTAAGCTGTTCTATGCCACGTATACATATAAATATAAAAAACCAAAGATATATAAATGGAAAAAAAAAAAGTGTGTTCTGATTTAAAGGAAATTTTATATTGTTTGGCTTATACTTAGAAGACTCAAACTTTAAAATATTAGACAAACTGTTTAATAGAAGCCTGTCATTCCCACAATCAGATTCTAAAATCGTTCACTGTTTCTGTTGCCATTTTCTTTCTTTCAAATATTGAAAAGCCTATCAAATCATTATCCTGATTGTTCTGGCTTACAGATGGGAATGTTTTGTGTATTTTGCTTTTTCTGCTTACTGTTTGTTTTCATTGATCTTGACTGTGATCTTCTATTTTGCCTGTGTGGATTTACCATTTTATTATTACAACTTCTCTCTCCTTTTTTTTTTTTTTTTTAGCCACTTTGAAACTACTTTTATTCCTCAATTGTACTCCTATACTCTGGAGATCAATTTTTTATATGTCCCTTCTTTTCTAACCACAGTTTTGCTAGCTGTGCCCCCTCCTTTTATTGGTTCACTCATTTTATTTTTATTGCTTTACTCCTCTGAGTGGAGCACTGATTTTTTAACCTCTTCTTCTAGGTTCCTTCCCTCCTGTAATTTTCAAGGATTTGATTCCATAGTTACTTCAGAAGGAGTATGTGTTTTTTATTGGAAGCAAAGCACATGACCTGTGGCATAACTAATGCAAAAAAGAAAATTAGACCCATGAATAAATGAACTGATACTTACCATGATAGAAGCAGAGGTGTCTAAAATGTGCCAACATTTGAGGCTGACGAGGAGATGCATCTACCAAACTAAAGAGCCATGCAAAGCCTCAGCTGGTAAAAGCCAGCTAGTCTCTGGTTCTCATTGCTGGACTCAAAATATAGAGAGTTAGAACAGTCAAAGAAATTCAAAGCTGGTTTGGCAGTCTTACACTCAAGACTAATTTGGCTTCTTGTGATTATGAAAATAAGAGGATAAAAGCTGGGGACAAAGGCAAAGGCAACACAAAAGTAGTGAAAGAAATAAGAGAATAGTTATTTTGTCTTATTAAGGGCTTTTATTTAGTATTCTATAAAACTTAAATTGTTCTACAGGTCCTGATTCCCTTCTCTCTGAACTTATTGACACAATTCCCACTTCTGCCAGTCTATGAAAAAGACAGACATGGTATGTCTCATTTCTGCACCAAGACAGGATCTCAGCTAAGCAAATGCTGCAGCTTGGAGACTACCATAAGCACACATACAAGAAACACTAAATAAAAACCTCCTGGCACTGCAAACAGCAATCAATCACACTCACAGCATACGTACAACATTGCACAATGCTGAAAATTCCAGTCACGATTTTGGACGTTGGCAACAGTGTGTCAAAGATGAGAACAATACTGTGTTCCTTTGGAAACAGCTGTGTGCTCCATACTTTTAGAAATACCTACTCACTCTCTTCTTGGACCCAGGACACAACATTTCATTGCGGTCTGTGATCATCTTTAAGATGAAACACTGGCTTGCCTGCTTCTAAGGGAAAGCAACAGGTTTACAAAATTATGACAGGCATGCACTTCTGTTGTTAAGGAGTGTGGGTATGGCTTATGTTTGAGTGTGCAGCTGCACATACTTTAATCACTGTTTTAATTAAGTCTGGGACTACAGCACCGGTTTACAAAGGACAAGGAAATTTGTGGATTTGTCTCGAGACAGAGGATAGTTTGGTTTTGTTTATGTGTACAGTTCAACTCATCATTGCCTGACAGGTCCCAGTGAAGGCCTTAGCCACCTCGCAAATGTAAAAGCTACACTTTGTCAAAGTTCAGGATCTCATAGTCTTTTACACATTACCTGACACATTTCCCAGACCGAAGAAAGCTAGGTCTGTCTTCAAGCTCAATGGACGCAGTTATGATCTCTACAAGAGATCCTGCAATATGCTCCTTAAGGCCTTGACAAACAAATTTTCTATATGCTTTAATAACATTCTTCATTTTATCTACGCAGACCTCCTGCAATTAGATTTAATTTGGAAGAAACTGTGAGACATGTCCTTCCCATAATTAGCAGTACTAGTTTTTAAAAGGTAATTTTAAATCTTTAACTTCATTTATAACTGAAATGAATGGAGAAATTCACACTCTATTCTTGGTATTTCTAGTTTTCTGTAAAATTAGGGATCTTGGAACAATAGGGATATTCAAGGTGCAGCATCTGTCATTATAACAGATTATAACAGCTCCTGACTTCATTAAAAGCTACTGAAAGAACAACAGAGGTATCGCTTCCCTTCCCTCAGTGTTTTAAATAAAATTATAAATTGGTAAAATAATAATTTACTTTTAAGGATGTTGAATATTAATTTAAAAGGCTGAGGATAAATGTATCTCATTTGCATAAAAGTAATAATATTTGAGTTATTTTTGTTTTCTCAAAGAATAAAAACATAAATACATGAAATGAGTGTGCAGCCCAAAAACTGTGTGAACAGCCCAAAAACTGTGTGTATTTGACTGATGCAATCAAGTTACCTGTGTTTTATTGACTTACTATATACCTTCTTTGGGGTATATAGTAAGTCAATATCTTACCTGGCTTTTGTGAAGAAACATACGCAAATTAGTTTCTGAAACTGTGCCTCTAATGCATTTAAATCAGTAAACATGATTTATACAGATGGAGTACAAAACAACTGAGTAGAAGAATGTGCCCATACAATTGAAGAAAATGATTTTTGTTTAGAGATTAGAAGGAAAAAAAAATCCTGATTCTCTATGCCAATCCTGAGAATATCACAGTCTTTGAACTTGCATTAGGATTTTTGTGGCCAGCCTTATTTCTTGGACAAATCCTTAGATATTGTCATTGTTATATTATTTCACAGAATAAAAAGATACCTCAGTGTCAGCACATGTGTAATAAAGACACCTTGTCCCACACCTAGGCAGAGTATGAGACAGTTTGAATAGGAACTGATTGATGAAAAAGACTGTGAAAAGAAAGAATTGTATCTCTCACACACTGTGATACTGAAAATTGGATAGTAATGTTTGTAGGCATGTACCACAATCTACAAAAGTTAAATGTCTATCCATTCTGTCCTCAAAGTCTTCCAAAGGAATCCTAGGATCCACTACTTCTGCATGCCAAAGGCTATATTAGTTGGTTCCCTTGAGAGAAATTAGGTAGGACACTCTTATATCCATCCTTGTTACAATTGCTAGATGATGGGATCTTGTTAGATTACATCTCCCACCACCCAGAAGCTACATTTTCAAAGCCCATTAGCACAAAAATTTATCTCATAAAACCTGTGTCCCCAGACCAGTCTATGTAGTCTAATCAAAATATACTTCAGCACTAACTTCACTGGTCTTACAGTGCAAGAAGTCTCCAAGGCTCTATTAAATTGATAAAAATGTCAGTGTACCATAGCCAATTAGATGGTCTTGTTGGACACTGTAAACAAATGTAACTGAAGGGAACTCAGACAGAATGTACATTCCAGGTCCAGACCACAGACACCATTTCTTCTTGGAAATCCCATGAGCATCACTAGGTTTTTTAACTCTGCAGTGGTTACATGGCCAGCAGTCAGACCTGCAATATCTTGGGAATGGGTGAAGGAAAGTTACAACCTTCTATTCCACAAATTGTTGTCTTGAAGCTTCTGAAATGAGCAGATAGCTAAAAAACACAGCTTAGCTTGCTCAGAGAATCCAGAGGAAATGCAGCAATAGCAGCAGAAACATTGCAATACAGAAAGGATTGGTGATCCACTCTTTGACTTTTCTGCTCTTCAGAATTAAAGACCATGACCTCATTGTCAGAGGTGAACTTCACAGTCCAGGTTGGAAAAAGTAATGAGCATCCAATGTAGTTTACGGGATATACCTTTCAGGTGAGCAATATGGGTACGCTGTATTTTTATATTACATCAGCTACTCTTATTAGTCAGCTTCCTGCAAACACAACTCCAAGAAATTGGTTGGTCTTAAAACTGCTTCAGAAAAGCAATGTTCTGAGAGTAGTCCTCTGTGTACCTTTAATACTCTACAAATTCAGACCTCCAAAAGAAATTAAATTTTGGGGTTGTGACAAGTTCTATGTTAACACAGAAGATGGGTTATAATCTCCCACTCCAAAGCTGCTTCCTCAGGACTGTAACAATGCTCCACTGGCATGAGTCTGCTTTACACAAAATTCAGGCTAACGAAACAGCACCTTCCACAGCCTCATCCTTTCTAAGCCAAACATGAGCCAGGGAAAGTTAATCTGAATGTTGCATTTTTTCTCATGTGTATGAGTCAGAAGGATTCCCGTAAATATCCTATCAACTGCTAACAGTTCCATTAGCAGAACTGAGAGAAGACCATACCTACACCTTCAACAAAAAGGGACATAGCAGTCTGTGGGGAGGTGACATGCACAAAAGAACAACTGTCCCCTGGACTCCTGGGCATGCCCAAACCAGCTTTACATCATCCTTAATATCATCACATTCATGCAATATCCTGCATCTGCCACTGCTGGACCACAGCCTCGGGAGCACACTTGATGCTTTACAGCAAATTACTATGGCACTGCAACAAAAAGAAGAATATGTACTTCGTGCTTTATGCATGCTTAGATGGACTCTCACAAGGTTTTACATCCTATGACCTTCACCTGGACATGGTTCATGTTCTGTGTAACCAAGCTGAGAGTAGAAAGGTCAGTCGCAATGCAGAAACTGTGTCTGTTTATAGAAAGCACAGATAGATTTATTTATACATGGCTGATAGGCAGAAAAAGGTCTGTTTGGGGCTAGCTAGCAAATGAAGACAAAGTCCAAGTGAAAAATACTAGATTACAAGGCTTTTGTCTGCTCTCATGCATACACTGGCCTCTTGCTATTTATCTTCCCCTTTAACACCCTTTGCAGCATTCTCTGCACAAAGAGCATTTGAACCCCTCCCTTTGTGTTTTCCATTACTATCTTGGCTCCAGTGACCATCTTCATCAAGTACAGAATTCAGATATAACATGCTGTGGTATCAGAGTTTAAATGCATTAAAGACTTTGTTTTTAAAGACTCTGAGACTATCCTTCATGTATTTAAAATGGGTCAGGGTTTCATGGCACGTAAGAGTAAGTGGCACAGCACAGTTTGTACAGAGAATGTTATCATGTAACATGGGTTATCAAAGAAGATGGACAATGAAAAGCACTCCCTACTGTACTGTGATCAAAAAACTCGGCAGCAAGAATAAATATTACAAATGATGCTTCACTGAAATGATGAAGCTCCATGAAGAAAAAAAAAATCCCAGGTAAATGAAGCTGCAATGTACATACATATGATCAAATACAGCTATATAGTGTGTATGTGCATATACTGCTGGACTTCACCCTTAGGGCCTCATAGTAATGGTCCCTGGCCCATATGATCCCCCAAAGTGTGTCCAAGTGCTGCCTAGCCAGCCTGCTGACAATGGAACAGTATGGACTGCCATGTACCGGTATCTCAGCCTCTGTGCTCTCACTTTGCTATTTGCTTTCTCTGTTAAGCGGCAGTCAGAAATGTTGCAACACAATTTGATTATGGGCCCTAATATAGGAACTGGAAAAGGAACAGATACACTGATACCAGAGGGACTATGGCCCAAGGCAGGACTTACTTAACATGTGCCTGAACTTGACTGCAAGCTGAAAATTACATCTCCAGAGAAAACTGGTTACCTATTCACTTCCTCTTGCTAGGTGCATGCTGTCTTTTGACCCTGCAACCAAATGAGGAGTTGCTCTTTTCTTTGATTTTCAATCTTTTTATCATGCAGTGTTGTGAAAATTATATATCCTTAAGCAGGCAACGGATGATAGGAGTCTGTGTTGGACTCATCTCCCTTTTGTTGTTTACAGGTCAAATAGGTCCCAAGATCTGTGTCAAGAATATTACTCTTAGCAAATCATCATTTTTTTTTCTCTTGGCCACTCACAGCCTCAGTTTGTTCCACAGTTCATGCTATCACCCTCAAAAATTGCTCTGAGGTTCAAAGCATATGTTCTGTGAGAAAAAGTGAGACTTTAACAAAGTTTTGAATCAAAATCATCATGGGAGACAGAAATATCTGAGTATCATCTGAACTGCTATTCTTGCATGAATTTCAGCTTTATAAAAACTTTATATAAAGAACACAGATTTTATTTTAATTGTAAAGAAATGAAGAGTTCAGCAAGTATTTGAGTTATATACATCTGAAAGGTTGAGAACTTCTAAGGTTTTCTCCAGCACTAATTATGTGCTGATGAAGTCTTACTTGCAATACAGGAGTAACAAGACACATTTGGGAAAGGTTTTTAAGGTGCCTAAATCAGGGACATCCTTCTGGAGTTTTACAACACAGTATTTTTCACTCTGGGAAAATGGGTAATTTGTTGGAATCAAAGTGTTTTGCAGAAGAGCATGATTATGATGAATCCATCAGAAGCAGCATGGCAGGTTTCCAAAGGAAAGCCTCCTGGTTCCCAGATTTGCCAGGATGTCTGTCTGTTGGGCTGCTACCCAACCTGTTTCTCCAGGTTCTCAGGACTTTCAGACTCCACAAGCAACTGCCAGCAGCTTGACAAACCTTGAACTACTTGATCAAAAAATCCCTCCACTTCTGTTGCAGGAACTTCTTATCACTACTTCAATTGTTTTGGTCTTTGTGATGATAATTTTCAAAGACATTAGAGCTGGAAACAGGAAAGAGCTGCAAGCCACTGTGCTACTGGAAAGCTACAGTCTAATCACTATTGCTGAAACGTGGTGGCATGAATTGCATGATTGGAGAGCTGCCATCAGTGGCTATAAACTGTTCAGAAGGGACAGGCAAGGAAGAGATAGTATATATTACAAAGCAACTATTTACGGTGAGGATGGTGAGGCACTGGAACAGGTTGCCCAGAGAAGCTGTGGATGCCCCATCATTGGAAGTGTTCAAGGCTGGATTAGATGGGACTTTAAGCAACCTGATCTACTGAAAAATGTCCCCGTCCACAGGACATTGGATCAAATAATATTTTAAGGTTCCTTCCAACCCTTCCAACCATTCTACGATCCTGTATTTCTCCCAGAACATGTGTCATGGATCAGATTCTCTCTTTTGGCATCTGAACTTAAATTGTCAATGAACTATGCTTGCTCCACAGCACGAACCATGGATTTTGTATGGCTGGGGCAGATGCACTTTATCATTTACCAGCCTGCCTGCGGATGTTTGGTGGTTAGCTCCCAGAAGGCTGGTAACAAAGTGGGAGGTTGTAAAGGCTTACCTCACCTCAGTTCTTTACTCTGTAACTATGAGTCAGGAGCCTCTACACCTCTCAAATTTCTCAGTTTCCGGAGTAAAAAAAAAAAAAAAAGCCCTCCTGACATTGTAATGTCCAGTGAAATGAATGGCCTCAGGACTGAGAGTAAACCAGCCTATCCTAGAGCCATCCTGCAGTTATCCTGTGCAATTCACTGCAAGGTGCCATGCCTTAAGGAAAAAATAAGTTTTGTACAGCCACAAAGGTGAAGCAGGCTGTGCCTTAACATCATACTGTGCCTATTTAAATAAAATCCTGCCATAAAGTAATTTATTCACAGTTTTGTAATCTCAATGACTAACCAGGGAACAGATATGCAATATGCATAGATATGCATATCTGTTGTGAAAGGAATGGAGGTTGAATGAATTCTGTAGAATGAAATTTCACTTGAAATTGTTAATTAAGCTTCAAGTACCAAAGTAGGATGACAGATGAAGTACTGTGGGAGGAGACTGGTTTGCTGCAGAAGGTTTTTGTTTCACAGACAGGGACACACAATCTGGGGATGTGGGAACCATCTCTTAATATAAGTCTGATAGCACCTTTTGCACAGCAGAAGAAGGCTTTTGGGTAACTTTTGTGTATCACTGTGAAGTATCTTTGAAACATGTATCTTTGGCACACATTTTTACACAAAGGGATCCCTTTCATACCCTGTTGGTAATAGCTGCATCATTCTCTGTCCTCGGTGCAAAAAAAGTGGTCTGTTACTTCCTTTAATATATTTATGGCACCCTGATGTATCTTGCATTTCTACCTTCTATTGGTAACCTCTCTGTGCTCAGAAAACATTTGACAAGAGAGAAAGCTGGTCACTGAGGCTTTTGTTAGACAAATACAGTTATCATTGATTCTCTTATCACACAAACGAAAAGCAATATTTTAGAATCCATTCAATAAGTCCTTTGTTCTTTATGACTATTTGAAATCTTATGAACACTGCCAGAAGCTGCAGAAATTCAAGTTATAAAATTATCACAGTATTTTAAAAAGAGCAAAAGTACAAGTCTCCAGCTGAGTTCTGAACAAGATTCAGACTTCACAGAGAAGGAGGATATAAAAGAAATTCAGAGAAATTTGACCAATATGACTAAAAATAATTCCTTTATTGCTTTGGCTGATAAAACTTATATGTATGAAGAACTTACTTTGTGGTCTCTTAGTAACATTGATAACATCAAAGGATAAAAGGCAAAAAAGCAAAAAAAGGTGTCATTCAAGATAAGTCTGATTTCTGAACTGTCAACCACAAACTGAGGATCTGCCTGACAATTGTGTCAGACTATCAGGTTCTATGCAAGCATTAGCTACAGACTTCTTCTTTATGAGATCTCTCTTAACTAGGAGTGTGAAAGCTTTCAGATATTCCTTCTTTTGGCCCCTGCTTTCCCAAGAGCTACATGTCCACATCCTTCACTGATGCAATTGCAGTAGCAGAGTTTGACAGTTTTCAATGGCTGCCAGTTCCTGGCTCTAGATTTTCTCAGTTTTAAAATCTGTGCACAGATTTCTTCATTGTGCTTCAATACTGAATTTTTAAGACCAATTCTAAAAGCCAGAACAGTGACGTAAATCTTGAATTTCCATGGACAACAAGATGTTCAACATGAAGAATGAATGTTTGGCAGCTGGAAAAGGGGGGATATAAGCAGAGAAGGCATTTTTGGAAGCAGTATTTGCTCTTCTAATTAGTGCTGTGATTCTATTCTATGTGTGTGTATGTATTTTATTTTCATTTCAGTGTGCATAGTTGTGGATACACTAAAGTTGAAATCATTATTCTAAATCTTCCTTTCATTATCACACTTACAGAAAACAAATTGCATTATTGCAGCTCCTTAAAACTTCCAGCTATATGTTACTGAGTGCACACTGATGTGAAGACAACCTGATATGTGTTACACAAACATAACTGAAGACTTTGTCTTGGATTCCGAAAACTGGAGACAGGATATGGAGAAAACTACTTGTATTTCTGCTTGTCTATATGACAGAAAATAATTGCCAGGCAGAAGAAATCTGCCTGAGGGTCTGCGAGTCAACTTAGAGGCCTTAAATAACTTGATGCAATACCTAGGTTTGGTATAAGGTTTATATTTTGCAGGATTCTCATAAAAGGATATATAAGTTTGAGTAGCCCCTCTACTGTTTTGTCCCTTAATCACAAGGCAACAACAATCATCCTAATGATATATTTTTCTTGTTTCTAGATGTTCTCCAATCTGCTGCTGGGATTGACGACTCAAATATTCTCACTTCTGAACCCAAAGTTTTCTTCAGATACTGAAGAAACATCCTGCAGCTAATTCTGGAAATATACAGACTACATAACCAGAAAGCAAAATATGTGACCTGTCACATCAATATACAAAATCTTAAAATCCCACTGCATATACCAGGCACCTCCATGAGACTGCTTGTCACATGAAAAAGTACCTTGAGGTTCACTAGTCTTTCAGAAACGAAAACAGGTATTTACCTCTGTCTTAGATCAAGGAGTACTTTGTCTGCTTGGCAGTGAAATGCCAAGGAGGGTTGTGTGCTAGCACACTGGTACTCCAGGCCAAGTCTGGTCCTGATTTAAGAAACGGAAACCTCCTGTACGGTGATTCAATTAAACCGCGAGAATTGGGGAAAAAAAAAAAATTATTTCGCTCTCAGCCTCACCATTATCTCAGTGAAGGTATCAGGCAAATCCAAACCCTGCATTTATTTCCCATCCATAAGATCTGCCTTCAAATTAGCACTTTTAGTCCTGCCTCGCACTCTGCCATCAAACTCGGTGTGAAATCTGGGACTCCAAGTCTCTTCTCTATTGGATTTCTTTGCTGAAGGCTTCACCTGTGTTTCCCGCCGGACTCTGCCGGCGCCCGGCCCGTCCGTTGTGGCCCGTGCCGTGCCGCCGCTAGAGGGGTCGGGCCGTGCTGTGCCGTGCCGCCGCTAGAGCGGCCGGGCTGTGCTGTGCCGTGCCGTGCCGTGCCGTGCCGCCGCTAGAGGGGCTGGGCTATGCCGTGCCGTGCCGTGCCGGGCCGTGCCGTGCCGTGCCGTGCCGTGCCGCCGCTAGAGGGGTCGGGCTGTGCCGTGCCGTGCCGTGCCGGGCCGTGCCGTGCCGCCGCTAGAGGGGCCGTGCCGTGCCGTGCCGTGCCGTGCCGTGCCGTGCCGTGCCGTGCCGTGCCGCCGCTAGAGGGGCCGTGCCGTGCCGTGCCGTGCCGCCGCTAGAGGGGCCGTGCCGTGCCGTGCCGTGCCGTGCCGTGCCGTGCCGTGCCGTGCCGTGCCGCCGCTAGAGGGGCCGTGCCGTGCCGTGCCGTGCCGCCGCTAGAGGGGCCGTGCCGTGCCGTGCCGGGCCGCCGCTAGAGGGGCCGTGCGGGAGAGCGCGGCGCCGCGGCCCCAGGCCGCTCCCGCCCCACAGGTGGCGGAGGCAGCGCGGGCCGGGAGGGGCCGGCGCAAAGCTCCTCCTTCCCTCGGCTCCCGCCGCAGCTGCCCCCTGACCTGCCCCCCGCGTTGCCCGGCTTCCCCCGCCCCGAACACCGCGGCGAGACGGGAAGAGCCGGCAAGAGCCGGCAAGAGCCGGCCCCCTCGGCGTTCCCCACCCCGGCCCCCCGCCGCCTGGCACGGCGAAGGCGGGGCGGCCCTGCCCGGGGGCGGCCACAGCCGTCGGCTGCCCTTTCACCCCGCCCTCCACCTGCTCGCCGCTTTTGTTTGGGAACGGGGGTGGAGAGGAGGCGCGGCAGTCCCTCGTGTGGTGGGGCGGGGGTGGCACGGGTCCGGCCCGGGGCGACTGGGGGCTCACGGGCGTTCTCGCCGCTGTCTTTGTGTGGCGGCGGCCCGGGGCTGCTCCCCTCTCCCCGCTCCCCCTCGGCCGGGGATCGCGCCGCGGGGCTGCCGCTCCTCGGGAGGGGCGAGCGACTGCCCCGCTGGTGAAACGCGGGTTTCGCCTTCTTTCCGAGGCGAAGGGGGGGCGGGGGCGCCTCTCCCCGCCGCGCTCCTCCCAGCGCCCCGCGTTGCTCGGCGGCGTTTGCCCCGCCGCCAAGTTGCCACAAGTTGGTGCCGCCCCCCCGCCGCCGGGCTCCGGCCTCGGCGTGAGACAATACCGCGGGCTGTGGGGGAGGAGGAAGAGGAGGGGGCGGGCGGAGCAGCCCTCTCTCGCCGCCGATGGGGCCGGGCCGGCCGGCGCTGCGGGGCGGGTAGGTGGCTCCGCGGGCGGCCGCCGGCTGGCGCGCACCGGGGAGCGGCCGGCAGAGGCGAGCCGGCCCCGGCGGCGGCGGGCGCTCCATGGAGGACGTGGGGCTGCGGGGCGGGCGGGAGCGGCTGGCCGTCGGCGACCCTCGGCTCGGCGCCGGGCTGGTGGAACCGGGGCCCGTGATGGTGATGGTGGAGCAGCGGGCGGCGGAGGGCTACAAGCTGGTGGAGGTGCAGCTGACCGGTGGGGCTCCCTGGGGCTTCACCCTGAAGGGCGGACGGGAGCACGGGGAGCCCCTCATCATCACCAAGGTGAGCGGCGCCGGGGCGGGGGGAGGTGGCCGGCTCCATTTTGCCATGCCCGGGGCGGTGACAGCCCGGCCGCGCCGCCTGCCCGCAGCCCGGGGCGCAGGTCCCGCGGGGCAGCGCGCCCGGCGCAGGTGCCGCCGGGCCGGGGCTGCTCCAGGGCCCCACGGCCGCCGCCGGAGCCCGGGGAGCGGTACCCGAGGCTGCGGGGCTCGTCCCAGCCGCTCTGGGGACAACAGGTTGCTGGGCGCCCGCAGCCCGCCGGCTCCGAGCCGCCGCTTCTGGCCGCTCGTACGCCCCGGTAAAAAGCCGGTGCCGAAGTTGTGGGCGCTGGTAACTGGCTGGGGGACCCGAAACCCTCTGCTGCGCTCTTCCCTCCCTCTTTTCCCTGCGGGCTCCTGGCGCAGGAGGGTATGGGGACTGAAACTCGCGGCTCCGAGGCTGAGTTTTCGCCGCTGTCGTTGCACTTGCAAATTCTAAATAATTAGGATAGCCTTTTGTTTGTCCCTTTTTCTTTGTCCCTAAACAAAAAGGTCTTGTGGATTGTGACCAAATCCATGCACCGAAGACTTGGGAGGGGGACGTGCTTGGGTATATATGCACTTTCTGGTTACCTTCTTTTCTCTCCTTTTTTTTTTTTTTTGTTTTTGTTTTCTTATTGGGTTTTTTTCTTTTTTTTTTTTTTTTTTTTTCCTTGTACACTCATAGCTTTAATCTCAGTGTACTGGACACGAGTTAAAAAAGGCTTCACGTTCTGTAGAATTTTTTTTCGTCTGGATGTGTTTTGACTTAGGAGCGCCCATTCTCAGTAATTGTTGGATGTTGCAGTTAAGACAGCTTTCATGCTGCACAGTGAAAGCACATTAAAATAGAGCCATATGTTGTAGTAAAAAAAATCACATTAGCAAAGCACATTTTGCTCAAGATCTGTCAGAAAGTTGTATGTTTGCTTTTGTCTACAAGTCCTCCGGATTCTGCCTGTTCCCATTTTGAAAAGTGCCAGAGAGTGTCAGAGGTCAACAAGTCCTGGTTTATCCACAGCAGAAATGATACTAATCTTATTTTTAATCTGATTTTGTTGTGAGTTTTCTAGTTGGTTCCCTTCTCCCACTCTTGAAAAAAACTCTGTTACAAACTTTCCAAGTGAGGACATTTCAAACCATCTGTTTCTAGATCACTTCCCTAGTGCTGTTTTTCAAGGAACAACAGTTAGTGTCAGATGTATGGGCTGAAAAATGACTGCAAGACTGTTGGCTGCTTACCAGTGTCCTGAATTAGAGAATAGCAAACCTGGGAGCATTTGAGGAAAGGGGAAAAGAGCTATTTTACTAGCTATTAAGTGCCAATTCGAATAATTCCACCTTTCTGGTAATGGCTAATAAATGCTAC
The DNA here is from genome assembly GCF_009819655.1 of Sylvia atricapilla. NCBI lineage: Eukaryota > Metazoa > Chordata > Aves > Passeriformes > Sylviidae > Sylvia > Sylvia atricapilla. Next base: position 95,418,926 of record NC_089141.1, read on the forward strand.
GTCTGAAGACTGATCAATGATACTTATTCATAATGTTACCTAGGTATTAAGTAACAGGCGTAAGTATTTGTGGCATGAGGATGTGGCTGTGGTATGTGAAGTGTCTGTGCCTGGGAACCTTTTAAACTGGGTCTGTTGCAAGGGAATAATTAAGTGGAACTACTGCTGTGTGCAAGAGCAATCTTGGGTCCATCTATACAGACCTAGGAATAAGAGAGAACCTGTATCCTTGGGTTTAAGTTTTGGAGTATATTTATATTTGCTGTTGTTGGATACAATGATATAGAACTAGTTTTGAAACCAGGGACTGAAACTTGTGTGCCCAGGGCTACAGTTCTTCAGCCGCTAAGTGTTCCGTCCTGATTTGGCCCACCCATTGTAGTGTTTTGGTTTTTTACTGTAGTGCTTGTAGTGGTGGGAAGAATAGTTTAATACAGAGTGGTTAAAACAGTCGCTCCTTGCAGGAGATGTAAGGTTTGTCTCCTCTCAGCTGAAAAGAGCTCTGAACTTGATTTAACCTGTTCCTGAGTTCACTGGGATCATTGGGCTGCCATGGATGAGAAGATGCCATTTCACAAGTTCTTCTCTTTATGGCATTTGTCCTTCCTTCTCAGGTAGACTGATGGCTGGTCAGTGGGAGATCCAAGAAAACCCAGTGGACTATATCCTTCAGGACACCTGTGGAAAAACTCCTTGTTTTGTGGATTCAAACTGTGCTTAAGCATTAGCTGCTATGAAGCTCTGTCTCACTCTAGTTCAGGGCATCTCTGGGGAAGTGAGGGTGGATGATGACAACTGCCAGCTCTGAGAGGAATGTGACAAGGTGTGAATGGAGTCTCAGATAGCAGCTGTTTAAGGAGGATTTCTAAAATTCTGCCTGTCTCTGCTTTTGCATTCTCAAAAGCAAGATCAGCCTTTGAAGAAAGTTGCACCTTTATGTAAATGCTGGGAAGTCTGTGTTTGTAAATATTTCCCGCTTTCTTTAGCATATATGGCACAACTGCCAGAGAAGCAGCACCAAAGAATGCTGTAATTGAAAAATTCATGAGCAAGTACATGATGTTCACTTTTCAGCACTTTTTGTGTGATGTACTTCGTTTCTCTGGTTGTGTGGCTATTTCACTTGCTGATAGGAGGGGAAATTTTTTATTACAGGTATCATAGGGAGAGTCTAGGGTAAATGCTGGCTGCAAATACTAGATTTGGAAATTTTTTAGCTGGAAATTAAGTCATTTAAAACAAGAGTGTCTTTTGATCCACTTAATTACCAATAATTAGAGGAGGGAAGGCATGCTAAAGAGGAGAAAATGCATCCAGCCTTGCCAAGGGTGTAAGTGTGTGCTCAGCTGCTGGAGTTTTGTCCCTGCTCATTGCAGCAGGGTTGCACTGGGTGACCTTTAAAGGTCTCTTCCAACCCAAACCATTCCATGATTGATGCTGTGAGGGAAATGCTTTGCCCTGGGAGAGGTCAGTTCACAGTCACGCTGCTGGTGCCCAGCACTTTCAGGGTGGGCAAGTTTCCTCATTTCCCAGTAGCATTTCTTTCTGTACCTGAAACAAGACTTGGAGGAATAGTCCAGAAATAGAACCAGATAGGCAAAGTATCAAGTTCACCTGCCAGGCACAAGCCTTTTAATTTTTTTTTTCTCTTGTCCGTTTTGTTATTGCTGCAATAGGTACAGAGAAAAATGGTGCATGATACAGCTTGCTCGATCTTTAAACATAGCTGGTCGTCTAAAACTTGCTCCACCCAAGTGCAAATGGTGTTGCTAGTATATAAGAAAAAAGGCTTTTAGCATTGTCACTGTGTTGCATACCATTATTTTTAATGTCCCTTAAAAAATGCTTTACATTTTTTCTGATCTCTGCATGTGTGATAACATTCAAAAAAAAAATTGCCCAAAGGCAGCTTGTTCTTGCCTAATTTGACATCTTGAAAGAAAGGACTTGCTTTTTATAACAACATGCATATTTCAACAGAAGATGAAATGAGAACTTTGAGGACAATAATTAGAAGTCTGGCAAGCCTCAGTTTGTATTTTCCTGTTTTTTGAAGAAACAACATCTGAAGAGGGAGATCTCATTGGAAATAATGAAAATGAAAAGTCAAAGTGCTCAAGTGTGAATCTCATGAAAATCTCCTATAGCTGCATTATCTTGATTACTTTTACTTTAAAAGTGCCCTTATCTGAAATACCCAACTTGCAGTGTCATACTATTGATTGTGGGTGGTGGATAGAAAGTCATTTCACTTCCTGTGCTAACAATATCCCTAGGAACTCTGAAGTTGTTCTGCAGTCAGCTTTATCCATATTACATTAATAAATAAGAGAACATTTTAGTTCATGCATTTTAAGAAAGATTGATGTATCACTTAAGTTTCTCTTTTAGTATGAGCTTTACAAGGACCTACAGCTATGCCTCCTCAAGCTGTGATCTCATTGCAGTCTAATCAAGGCTGGGCTTGGCTGGTATTTCAGCAGGATTTCCAAGTGAAACCTGGACTGTTGCAAGAAGTTTTGCTGTTGATTTAGTAGATAGAGTTCTTGTCTCCTGAATCAGTGCTGAATTCGTGCCCCAGCTGGAGGTGCTTTCTTTTAAGAAGGAGTATCAGACAGACTCTGAACTTTTATTTTCTTTATTTCTCTGCACTTTCCTAATGTTCTCCTGTCTGTGGTTAGGTGTGAATTGTAATTTGTTTAACCTGACAATCATTTAAGTTGTGTAAAGAAATGCTTCTCTTTTAATTGGCTGCAAGACTTCTCCATGTGACTTGTATTAATTTGTTGTTTCAGTAGTAAGTGATTACTGTTTTATTTAGGTAATTCTTTATTCTTTGGTCTCAAACGTGTAACTAAAAGCAATTACTTGCATTGTTATACTGCAACAATATTTAGAGTGGGGAAAAAAGGTTTATTGATGCTGTACACAAATTAATAATAATTAAAAAAAAGACATAATCAAAGACAAATGCCAGTTTATTCCCTCATGTTAGGTGTTTGAGGTGAGCTGCATTGTTTGTAGACATTAACAGTTCTTAAACTTGGCTGTGAAGTTTGATATCCAGAAAACCAGCATTTAGCAGTAATCCTGTGAAATTCCTGACTGCTTCAACTTAAATGCAGCCATTTGTGTAAATCGCTGATTTATAAGTTCTTGGGAGGCATTGTACTGTGGCCAAGACAGAATTCTGATCTAGGTCTCCATATCTCAACTAATCAATTCACTTCCTTCAGTTCTAGAAAGATAATATATGGCAGATAATTCATTCTGTTTTGTTTTCTATTCATTTTCTCTTGTAATTCTTCAAGGTAGAATTACTGACCTGTATGGGTCCTAATTTTAGCAAGTATATTAGAGAACAATTTTGAAATAATGTATCATATCACGTACTATGTTTCTTTTGAAACTTCTATTCAGCTTCTTATCTTGCAAGAGGGGCTTATGGTCAGAGTTGGACCGGTTTTGTGTTGTTTAATTTGATAGTTGAGAAATATTAGGAAATATGTATACATTAAAATGAATGTTTTAGGCTTGAAATAGTATCATGTAGCTATTTATATTTTCCCCTCCTGCCAAATATGTTAAAAATTGGTCTTTTTTCAGTGCTATAGAAACTGTTCTGAGTGGTGTTTTCCTTGGCGTTAGATCTCCTCTGGTTGTTAGATCCCAGGTTTCTATTATTGTAAGAGAGGAGTTGACTTGCTTTGATGCAGGAAGATCTTATTGCTTTTAATTTGGTAAGCTGATTGATGAAGGGAATGCTCTCAGTTTTAGTGCTTTAATGGCTGGTGAATGACCTCTTTATTATGACTGTTAATTTACTGGCAGAATGGAGCCCACAACCTTCATATGTGGTGTAAATGATCTGTGTGTGGAAGTCTGAAGCTTGGGAGGTTGGGTTTACAGGTGTTTTTTGTTTGGAATTTTTTGGTGTCTTTTTCTCCGTTTTGTTTTTTTTTTTGTCTGATTGTTTTTGTGGTGTTTTGTTTTTCCAAGGGCTTTAACAGTTGAAATGGCACCAGTTTTGGAAGTTGTATTTAAAATTATCTTGGATATTGCCACATGTGATCTAAAAACTGTAAGGAGTTGAAATGAAAGGATGGTTTAAAGGCTTCTGATTTCAGAAGCCTCAAGTCAGTTGAGTGAGGTCCTTAGCAGTCAACAGTGTGAGAGTGGGGTCTAATGGTGTGTACTTGCAGTACTGAAATTACAGTCTTCCCTTGTGCATTTCAAACTACGTTTCAGGAGAAAAATCTTCCAGAGGACTCAAAGTGTTCTGTTTAAAATCAGAACTAAGAAATTTCCTTATAAATGAACTTCTAACTTTTGGATATACTGATTGTTTCCAAATTGTTGTTTATTTGCTCTGCATTTCCCTCTTTCCTCTACTTGGGCAAAACCTGTCAAATTTAACATGATCTTTTAGTTTGAAGGAAAACACAAACAAAACCATTCATGTCTGTGGAGTCTGCCAGAGGAATTGGTGTGTTTTGTGGGAATAGTTACTGCAAAAGGAGTGAGACAGTTTGAATGTTTGGTCTGTTTAAAGAATTTAAACTTCTCTGCTTGTTAGTTCATACATATGTTAATTAATTCTTTGCAGTGTGAATTTTGGATCCTGTCATAGACATTAGTGTGGAAATAAGATATCTGCGAGACACCTCTAGTTATTGCTTTCAGTTGTCAGAGGTTTGCCAGTAATGCAGTTTATAATCTAGATATCCATCATGTTTATAGTTATGTTTGGTTTGGGTTTTTTTTAAGAGGAAAACCTGTGTGGATATGTGTGGTGTTTATGCATATGCTACATATGCTTTACTCAGTTACACAATAGACTACTTATTTTTATCTGCAGACCTTGATTCATTGTATGTTCTCCTGCTTAAGGACTATTTAAAGTATGGGAATGTGGAAAGAATAAGGTAAATGGGAATTGAAACGTGGCTGTGAATAGATTAGAGGAAACAACTGTTTGGTAGTAACACAGCCAGTATTTTATTGCACGTGAGCTTCTTTCTTCTCAAGAAAAGCTATTTGTGTTTAGTCTTCCTATGCATTTGTAATCTGTACACAGAATACCTAATATGTATATGGATCTAGTTCTGTGGGTCAGTTTGTCATAGAGGTTTGAGACGGGTTCTTGATACTAAGGAGATTTTTCACTTGCTGTGCATTTAAGAGATACAGTGCATGAAGTTTTTCACAGGTAAAGTAAAAATTAATGCAGTTAGACTTCATTTAATCTATGAGCACTTGGTTTCAGCTGTCTATTTTGAGCCTATTTGATACTGATGCCTCTCTATAAAACTTCACGTAATTCAAGACGTTTGCATTTGGGCTTGTATTTTATTTGGAGGGTGTGTGTTTGTTTCTTATCTTACAGATAAGCAATCTTGGAAGCTTTCTAATTCCACATATCATAATATTTTCAGTTTCTAAAAGGTTATGCACGGGGTATGCTGTGCTCTCCTTATCCCCTCATACCCTCTCCAAGACTATTATCACTGTTCTGGAGCGACTTGCTGGGAGTTGTAATTTTTGTACTACTTCTGACTTCACAGATATGGTCATATACAAACAAGACAGAATGTAAGGTTTATGGAAGGGGTAACTGAATATTTTGTGTTTAAATGCATTCATTCAGTGACAGAGGAATAGTCTTCAAAATTTTTAACTGGAATCAGTTTTCAAGAATCAACTTGATGGGCTTCTGAATGCGTTTGTACCCTCTGTACATGTTTCGCCAAGCAGCAGACTTCCACTGATGTTCATCCGGGTTTGAGATGAATGTTTTGTAGAAGGAGATAGTTTTGAAAAGTGTTTTGTAGTATTTAAATTAGACAGGGCTTAAGTGCTCTGAATTGCTTTCTGGAGGTGCCTGCCAGCTGCTGTCAACTGTGTAGGATGCTGAGGAAACTCCTGGTTCCTCAACACATACCTAGATCTTCCACGGGTACCTGTAGTAAGATGAAATATTACTGAGCAAGATTGTCTTTGTATTTGTAGTGTGTGCATCTATTCCTAAAATAGTTTTTTAAAAATTTATTTTTCTAAATGCTTCTGAGCATAGTGTTTCAGTTTGATTTATCAAGCTGATTGGGGAGAGTTGTTACTCACCAAGGACAACAACATTTATGAACTTAGGGGAACTTCCTTCTCCTCTCCATAAATTAATACAGTGTTAGTGTTCAGGCTCTGATAAATTCAGGGCATTTTTGTTAAGCAAAGATCTCTTACTGCAGATAAGAGAATTACATCTGCTGCATAACAATTTTTGATTTTTTTTTTTTTTTTAGTGGCCTTCGTGGGTATCTGAAGGCCATTGTGATGTGCTGGACTCCTTCAGGCAGAAAGAGCCAACTTGCTGGTACATGCTGGAAATATAGCAAATTGCAGCTTTGAGTAACCAAATAGCTTTTGTCAGGTACACAATTCTTGGGTTGACTCTTAGAGTAGAAACAGATGGAGTCGAGTGTTTGATGATAGGAAAGAGGTGGTTATTTCAAAGTTCCTTGAAACCCTGATGAAATGCCAAAATCTACTGAAGGCTTTGAGCTGTTTAGTCAAAAGCTCAGTAGCACTGGCACTGAGGGGAACGCCTCACATCCTGTCCCTGTACTTTTCCTACCTCACTCCATAGAGAAAGGGCTGGTGGAAGAGGGCAAGTCTTCTTACTTTCTCCCCGTTTAAATCTGTCCATTTCTAAATTGCTGGATTCTTTGGAATGTTTAACTTCCTCTTACTTAGAATCATCTATTAACTGATACATGAGCTAGTAAATACGTTGTAATGTTTCTTAGATACAGATTTTCTGAAGAACTGTACTTAGTAATGAGGATTTTTTTTTAAGATGAAGATTGGCCTGTTTTTCAAGGTGGTACAAAAAAAGGGTTGGACAAATCTCAGTGTCTGAAAGCTAGAAATGGGTAACACGGTAGGGAAATCTACTTCGGGGCTTGAGAGGCTGTATCCCCTTGGATAGCTGGTAACAGTGCTGGTACATCCATTCTTGCAGTCATTTCTCTGGCTGAATAACCTTTCAGAAGGAAAGTGGATCATGATTGAGGGTGTTCTTGTTATTGTGGTGGTAGGTGGCTTTATTGGATCTTTTCTTTGCTCAATGCTCTTTGCTGTTCTGTCCATCATGTTTCTAAGTTCTACATAATTTCTGTACTCACAGTACTGAAAATACACTAGACTTTTGCTATGTATTTGTGTCAAATACAACAACAGGGTGTTTAATGTTCTGGTAACAGCAGAGAGGAATCTCTGAGAGTTATCTCTGAGCAGTTTGGCAGAGTCTGAGAATGCTTTTGCTGATGTGTGAAAGTGAATTCAGTTTGGTTTTGTGGAAACTGCAGCATAGCCTATTAAAACTAAGCTTTTTTTTTTTTTTTTAATAATGGAAATGCATGAACTTCATTCTAAGTTGTGCTTTTGTTTGTTTGTTTGTTTTAATGGAAAAAAGATCCATGTATTAGTGAAACTTACTTGAAAAAATACCCAGAGCCTTTTAAAATGGCCAAACTTTTAAATTTTAGACTAACAAGACTCATCCTCATCAGTCCTTCTAGTAAGTTCTCTCCATAACTGACTTTCAGTCAAGCCTGGATAGGTGAAGGAGGGAAGGATCTGTCAATAGGGAGCATGAAAGTACAGTAAGTTTGTTTATAAGTGATGCACAGGTACCTACTGCTGTACTCAAAATTGCAGTTTCAGTACTTTTCCTCTTCAGTAAAATATGTGCTTCTTCTCAAAAAACCTTCACAAAGCTACACAAACAGATTGTTTTGGATTTTATTTCTCTCTGAGATAAAACATACTTTGCTACACAGTTGCTTTGAAAGTTTCCAGCATAAATTATGAAATAAAGCAGTGTCTTCCAGTTTCCCAAATACATACAAACTAGTCAGCATTCTGTAGGAAATAAGCTTCTGATCTGGTTCAGTGAATATTTTTTTGGTGTTAGCAAGAATTTATTTGGAAGCTGTGTATTTTTCAGTAAAATACTCTAGTATTTTGGAGTAGTATCATAGAAACATGACTTGATGACAAAGGAAGTGAAGTGCTTCCTACACAGTGTCAGTTAGTCATCAGTGTGTTAATTTTCTTAAACAAATTATATGCAAAAATGGGTTTGTGGGTGTTCAGCTGGCTGATATCTGATGGAGTGAATTATACAGCTCCTGTTGAGTGTTTGGATTCTGGATAATGCAATAATTACAGTATTGCAAATTTTTTTCTTTTCTCTACAAATACATATTTTGTTGACCTGGAAGAAAGGAGAACATTAGATTTTCAGCAGAAACATTTGTAGTTGTCTCTTTTTTTTTTTTTTGTTTTTCTTAATAGAATAGCAAAATATCCATTTCGCAGCCATTCGTTCAAGTAAAAGAAAGATGCAAACATACTGTGTTGACATAAAGCAGTGTTTTATTGGGTGTTTATGTATGGAAGGAATTTTAGGGTAATAGGGAAAACTTGAAGCTTCATGTGTCTGTTAAACATAATTAATAGTTTTTGAATAGTTAATTCAAGACTTAAGAGAACTGTATACTTTAAAAAACTTTATACTTTTACGAACAGTTTGTAATCTTTTTCTTACACGACTATTTTATTCAATTGCCTTTATTTCTAAATAGAAAGGCTCCTGTAAAATTAAAAGACAGTGTCTTGTTCTGAGACTGGAAGATACATAAATACTGGATTCTCTGAAATGCAACTCTTATGTCCTAATGCTTCTAAATTTCAAAAAGTTGGTAGAACACAACTTTTAAGTTCTGAGGTAATGTTTTCTAAAATTTTAAACTCTGTATTCTTTGTATGTATAAGAACTTCTGTACTTCTTATCTTCCCTTTCTCCTGTTTTGTAAATGGTAACACTGACCAATTTGCTGCCCTGAAAACATCAGTGATATATTAGTAAAATAAGTTTTTTCCTGCACTTTTTACCTTCTGGGAATTCGATGTTTTTCCTGACTGCTGGGGAAGATTGTTATCGCGAGCAGGGAGTAGGGCTGGGCCTTTTCTAACACCTTGGAGACCTGAGGAGTTTCTGTGATTACACTAGTCTCTTGTTAGGGAGGGGTGTAAGACAAGTCTTTTGTTGCTCAATTGAATTTCTTCTGTCTGATTCAGGAAATCGTCATCTTAACAAATATTGTAGCCGTGACCTGTTATGTCAAAGATGTCAGTGCTTAGAACATGCAAGTGAGGATCCGTGCGGCTCTTTGGTGGTTGTTTGCTCCCTTGAAGCCAGTAAAGGCTCTGAGTTGGCAGAGCTTCAACACAGAACCCTATCAGAAGCAGAGAACTGGAAATTTACTGCATTGAGAATTGGGAGATCTAGGAAATTAATTACCTCTTTTGTCATGGGTTGCTTCTGGAATTGTGTCTGCTTTACCTCTGGTGGGGAGTAGAGCTAACACTATTTCACAGAAGTCTTGTTTCTCATGAAACAGACCTGATGCAGAAAGACTGAATTATTACAGTGACAAAGACTTTGTAGCCTTTTTAGTAAGGCCCGGAACACAGATATTTGATAACTCTTGTGGTACACAGAGTTGTGTCAAAAGGCTGTAGCTGTGTGATTCTGTACATTTTTCTTCACAGCAGACACAAGCAGAGAGTATTGTTTTATGTACAGTGTTCATCGTATGAAGTGTACCGAAATGTACAGTCAGATCTCTTTTTACAACATTAAACCCATTACCTACCCAAAATGCACAGATGGTTTTGGTGCTTCAGAAAAGTAGAAGACATGAATGGAGTGAGGTTGAGTCAGCACCTGAGAGCAAGGCAAAAAACCCCAGCCAGCCATTTGAAACATTTGTTGGGGATAAAACTTCATGATGAAATACGCTATTTTAGCCAAAATGCTGCCTCCTTGCTGACCACTTGCATTTCCTTCAATTTCTGATGATTGACCCACTTACAGCTCTAGAATAGAAAGATACTGTCAATGATGAAGGTTGATGATGGTTTCCTCAGTTGTCTAAGATGATAGCACAGCATACAAGTTTCAGCAGAATGAGGGGAGCATGTGCATGTTTTCTTCTAACTGCAGACAAAATAAAAAATTTAGTTTGTCTGCACATTACTATAGCAGTAATTGGAGGCTACTGTCTGTATTGTCAGTTGGTACCATCACCCTGCATTTCAGCCCAAAGGTGTTGGGCTAGTGTAGGCTCCACCTTAAATCAAATGCTGCAAGCATCAAGCCTTTAGCAACCTGGTTTATTTTGCTGAAAGCTGACTGGGGAAATGTTGCATGAGCAATTTAATTATCTGATTAGAGGGAGTGGAGATGAGCAGCAGGGAGTGGCAATATCATGGTATACAGTCACATGCTTTGCAGTGACTTAGAGGCTTAAATTAGAGTTTCAAAATAATTTTAAAAATGCTTGTCTCCTGTTTTCTAGCTTCCGAATTTTCATTAATGCGTAGTCTGAATCTAAAATGTGTTTGCCTCTCTTCTCGAGACAAAATGGACATAACTAATATTAAAATCAGAGTAAAAAGAAAACGATTTTGCTTGGTTTTATTTTTGGCTACCAAAAATACTTTATATTCAACTGTCTAGGAGAGAATGTTCTCTAAATCAGGATTAAATTAAGTCATGACATATTATAGCTGGGTCTGCATCTCTTATAGGGACTTCTTCGCATAAAACCTCAGGATTTTCAGGTCCTTTTGATTGATACTGGGTGCTGGTTTTTATGGCCAAATTTTCTTCTAAATTTGGAGAAACTTCTACAAAGATTTTTTTTTTGTGCCTCTTGTTTTGATAGTAAATAAAATTGGTTGTGTACCTTTCAATACCATGCTTCTAGTAATTACTCCTTTTTTAAAAAAATGTTTTTGAACTTTTTTTAAATTTTTTGGATTTTTTGGATAAATTTGGATTTTTTTAAATTTTTCTGATCTGTTTAAGTCTGTTAACTCTGGATGCCCCATCCCTGGGAGTGTTCAAGGCTAGGCTGGGTGGGTCTTTGAGCAATATGATCTAGTGAAGGCTGTCCCTGCTCATGGCCAGAGGCTTGGAACTAGATATCTCTTCCAAACCAAACCATTCTATGATTCTTATTTGTCCATGAAATTTAGCATTAGCATGTTATCCTGTATGGTTGTAAGGAATGTGACTAGGGTTGTGTATATGTAACACTTAATTACAGAAGTCCAAAATCATTTTACAGAATGATTTGGTCTTTACCTTCTATATTCTTGTAATAGCTTTTTTGCTTTTACTTTGTTTGGTTCCTAAGAAGGCAAAAGAAAAGTGGCATCCTAGTGATGTCCATGTAATTTTATCTGCTGAGCTGCATTTTCCAGACTAATTTTCCTGTGGGAGCCAGTGTTGGAAGGTGACAGGGATACCTTGTACAAAGGAAATCTCCTTTGCCGAAGGAATGTTTCGGTTCAGGAACTTGGTCTCCAGGTTCTGGAGAAGGTGTGTTGCAATTTCCACTACTTTCTGGTGCTTGGGCCCAGACTTTTCTCAATTTTCTTTAACCCATTTGAGTTTTACCTCTTGTTACGCAAAAGTCTTTTTCCTTTATCATTCTCCATGTGAGTGATTCTGGATTCAATTAAATAGTAAAAAACTCCTTTCTTTACCAGTTTTTTTCACTATGCTATTTCTTTCCCTAGTTCATAAGCTTGTTTTGCCTTTAAATCCCCAAGCCTACAAAATGTTTAGCATGGAGGATCTTCTCTCAGGACTTGCAGGTGATTGAGACTTTGAATAGCTGGACACTTTTGGAGGTCAAGTGACATAAGGCATGACATGGTGGATGCTCTCTGATTACTCCTTTTTCTGAAGCAGGGGTCACTAGTGTTTCAAATGTAGTTGCCAATTTTACTTCTTAACATAAGGATATATTTTCTAAATTTTATTTCTTCATTTGTTTGTTCTTCATTCTCCCAATTGAATGAGGGAACCTTTTCAATTGAAATGTAAGAAAAATCAATGTTTGAGCCTTACACATACAACTTACAAGTTTCTGCCTAACTAATTGAAGTATGGCAAATTCATCAAGCATTGAAAGAAAATATGATCTCATAATGAAAGCATTGAACAGCTTTGATTAGTGAAGTGGTTAAAACCACCTCTGGTTAATTACTGAAATGGATCTTGGAGTAAGATGAGGACACGAGATGATTTTTGTAAAGCCATGTCTTAGATAGTGCTTTATTAGAAAGGTGTAATATGTAAATAAGAGGAACAAAAAGACGTCTGTACTTTCTGTACCATAAATTTAAATACAAGCGAACAGGAACTCAAGAGCTTGCAGGAAGAGCAATGATTTTTATGTTTTTGTAGTTGCATTTGAAGTTAATCAGTCTGGTTTTTTTAATTCAAAGCCAGAGTACACATAACAAACTGTGACCTAAAAAAGTATCCTGTGAATTTTAGTACGCAAGAGAGCACTTTTTTTCTCTGTCTCTGTGACTCACGCAGCTAAAACATCTCATGCAGCTTTAGTTTTGAAGACAAGAGGGCCTAGCAAGGTTAGGGGATGTTTTGTAGTGTTTGATGATAGTTGTCCAGGTGCTGATTAAATTTCAGTAAAACACTAGAAAAATGTGTCTCCTTTCTGAGATATTCTGCGAGTTATTTCCTTTTCTGATTAGGCTGTGAGTTGAGGCAGAAGGATCATGATGTAGTAGTTAGGCATTTTAAACAGCAGAGCTAGCTTTAATGTATAATGTCAGAAAAGGAATTTTCCATTCTTGAGTATGTTATTCAAAGCTTGCAGTTTTGGAAGGAAAGCAGGAACACCTTATGACCTCTAGCATATTCAGGGGTTTGGTTTTGATGTTTTTTTTCTTTAAAAAAAAAAGTGACAGTTCAAATGCATTTTGTTCTTATCTGATTTATGTTCACAGATCCATTTCCTGAACTGACCAAAATCTGATGATGGATGTGTTTCTTCAAAGGTTTCAAAGTTATGTATTAAAATTGAATCTTAAAGTTCATAACCTTTGCTTATTGAATGCTGGAGCTCATTCTCAAAGGAATGGGAAAAAACCCAAACCTGTAAACTGTTACCTCAGTTACTGCACCTCAGTAGTGCAGTGCAGGTTGTGCACATGAGATGGGGACTTTCCCCCCAAGGGAAGAGGAGACTTAAAGATTTTAATGTGAAGTTGAGGATGCAGTGGCGATAAAAGAAGGGATAGTTCAGGGTCTTGGGTGTTGCAGGCAAGGTTGCAGTGACTATAAATGGGCAGGTTTTTTTGATCCTGGTGGTGATAATTGACACAAGCTTCAAGTTTATTTAAAGTATGTTGAAAATCTGGTATGGTGCTGGAGAACAGCCCAAGTTACTTAAAAACTGACAAAATGTATTTTACTCAAGGAAATTGAAACAGACTAAAATTCAATGGATATTTAATCTTAAACTTGAAGACTTGGCCATGTTTGAAATAATAGAAATAGTGTCTAAGCTTTATGCAGTATGGTTTGGAGCTTTCTTCTTATGTTTATTCTTGCTTGGTGGCTTGTTATTGGTTTTTTTGTGGGGTTTCTTTGAAAGATGCTTACTCAATGCAGAAGTTGTTATTGGCTCGGTGTCAGTGTACTGGGAAGAAAGCAGATCAGAAATAAAGCTGGATTGTGAGCTGATGGACCTTTTTTGTATGTTGTCCATTCACAGTTTCTGAAGAAACAGAAACCTACATTGGGATTCAGAACCAAAAGGTTGAGTTGGGTGGTGGCAGAGTAAATTCCAGTAAATCATAGATCTGTGATCTATCAAGTTGTTAAATAGTCAAAAGGTAACTGAACAATGAAAGTTTTCACTGATACGATTCAGGTTAAGTACAGGAAAAAAAAGGGGTTTGTTTTGTGTTGCATTGTGTTTGCAGGATTCTCAAATGAAAATATGTGGCTTTGTTGATAGTTAAACACAGCTTTGAATCCCTGTTTTTCATGATCGTAAGAGATTGTTTATATAAGATATGAGATCAAGACCTACTCTGAAATAATATTTTCGTTTATCAGTTAAATTTCAGATGACTTTTGACATAGTTGGTAGTGTTGGAATTTCTTCAGTCATTCTTTATCTTTTATTCCTATTTTCTTTTTTTAAAGGACTTATCTGTAGCTTCAGTAGCTCTGGAAAAAATTGCTTCGATTACTTGGATGCGAGTTATAATTAAATGGTTATACTTAATATCATTTCTCTGTGGTTTTGAGTGCTGTTTTATTTCCTGTTCCTCTCAGAGATTCTTAGGCTTATGCTGAGTGTAACAGTAGTGTTTGGAGGTAAAGCTTTCTTTGTCTGGGCTTCTCTCTGGTGTAGAAAAATTCTTAAAACTATCCATTCCCTTCGTAAGGACCGCCTTAGCAGAAAAAAAATACTCCTTAAAATCTTCAGGGTTGAAACTAAAATTGCATATACGTTTTAATTTGGATTTCCTACTTTTCTCATTACTGTGTTTTTAATTCCTTCTCATAGAGTTTGATGCAGTGTGTCTGGTGGTGTGTAAATATATCTGAATCATTACCTATTTTTAATGAAAACAAAAGATTGAGCAACCTGTTCCAGTGGAAGGTGTCTGAGCCTGTGGCAAGGGGAGGAGCTAGCCCTTCCAACCCAAACTATTCTATGATTGTGATGTGCTGTGCACTAGGTAGGAAAATGCTTAAAAGTTCTTTGGTGCTAAGGATATAACAAGCCTCAGTGACTGTTTCTTCTGAGATACTCCTCTTGCTTGGGGTTGCTTTTGGGTGGAGACCTGAGGGTGTGCAGCTGCACTGGAGGTAATTATACAAGATGACAATAGCAGCAATTTGTGATTATCTCTGTGGCTGTATCAGTTTTGTGCTCATCATTCTCACAAGGAAGACTTCCTACGGGAGGCTGCGTCACTCCGATGTACGGCCACTGTTGTAATGTGGCTGGAGCCAGCTTGTGACTCCTTGAGCGTGGGATTTGTATCAGGTGTAGTTTCTGGTTGCTTAGTAGTTTCAGAGGGAAAGATCTGCAGGAAATAAATTTGCAGATGTGATGAGCTTTTAACATGCAGGTCATGAACAGTAATGATGTATTGGCCACCTCACTGATGAGAAAAACATCTTGGTTTTGCCAATCAAAGATTTCCATTAAGGCCTAGATATATTTTTTCCTGATTTGTGGCAGTCTCTGTATAATGATTGTTGCAGAAACATCTCTGTATATTCTCAGAGAGCAGCTTCTAATTTATTCCACATTAAAAATTTCATACATAGACAGACAACCAGTATTCTCAGGTCTAAAAGAACTTATTGTGGTGGTTCATAGAGGAAAAAAGTAGTTACAGGGTACTTCTGGAAAAGTTAGGAGACCAGTAATTTCATTTGAAGATATGTTGCCTAAGAAAAATCCTGTTCATTTTATTTAGGTGTGCATATATGGATTCACTGCAAGCAAGGAGAAGATGTGGGAATTATTTTTATGTAGTCATTAAGTTCACATAATGTTATTTTGCCACAGCTTGCCCTTGGTAGTCTGGGATTTTGCAAAAACTGAGTATTTGTCAGCTTTATTTAGGGACTGGAGTTGCAGTTTCCTCATGAACCTTTAAAATTCTCAGCTGAAATTCTTTTATTTCATAAATGGTAAATGTTGCCTCTGATAGAATCTGTTTGTAGTGGCACTGGTAGCCTCTGCCAGTATATGCTGACAAAATGGTGATTTATCTACTGTCCAGTCCAAACCAGAGAGCCTGATAAGTTAGCAGTGCTTTCCAGTCAGTAATATTTCCTTTCTATTTTAAATAAATCTAATAAATAGCAATAAAGATTTGTATCAATTCATTGCATTTTTCAAAAGCTTCTATTTGACTTTGACTTAAGTACACTCAAAATACTCTTAGTATTTTATACTTAGTACTTCACATACAATATTGCCATCAATATCACAGGTTTTAAGTTCAAGGATTTTAATATATTGCCTTTATTTTTTTTCCTTCATCATTCAATGTTTGTTCTTGTCTTCAGAGTTAGACCTCAGTTGTTTTTGTAGCTCCTTTGTTTGAGATTGCCATCCTGTGAATATCTGTTCTATGCATGCAGTCTTCCAGTACTGGTTTTCCAAACCTGTTTAGTCCTGAAAACAACATCTGCTGCTCTTGACTATCACAATGTTGCTTAGAGACATTACCTTGTACCTCTTTCTGAAAATGCCTTACCTGTTGACAGTATCCTCTACTTCTAAATCAAAAAGAAATTATTTTTTTGTACTTCTTGACTTGCTAAGGTGCATTTTGTAGTAGCTGCTATATAGTCAGCTTAATGTACTCTATGTTAGGGATTGATTTCCTCCATCTTCCTCCTTAGCATCGTGAGACAGGGATGTTGTCTGGGTGGGCATGTCTGCTGTATCTAGGAACATGAGGACAGCTGTGCTGAGCAGGCACAAAGTCTACTGGAGCTAGTTTCCTGTTTGTGGAAGTAGCTGAGGAATAGCTCTGATAATAGTAACTAAGAAATAGTTCTAAGAAGCAGGAGAAATAGAATGTAATTTAAAAATTATTTCCCTTTCTTTCACATTTGATATAATTTTTAGTAGAAGGGTAGGGATGTCTGAATTATTTGTGTATAAGCTGATTAGCAAATTCATGACAAGACAGATTTAAAAAAAAAATTAACTCCCTGTGTTTTTGAACTTTTGCCTTCGCTGGTATCTACTAGCAACATTTCCTGCTTTTAAGAAAATGGTGCTATTTTACACAGCTGTACTGGCTTTGTTAAAATTCTGAGAAATAACTGGCCCCCTCAGTTCTGTGGATTCAAAATAGTGTGTTGCAGTCTATTATATAATAATTCTTCTTGCTACGTCTTTTTTAAGCTCAAGTCTGTTCTGATTAAATTCTCTTCATGAAGGTTTTAGGTCAGTATCTCTGACTAGCCTGTTCTGCACTCTTATGTTGTAAATTCTGCCACATTCTAGTTTGGGTGGGATTGTGTGAAACTCTCAGTTTACAATAACATGGGGAATTGAATGACACAGGACCATCATGTCTGTGAAAAAGAGGAAACCATTCCCTTTCTAGTCATTCCAGATGTTTCATTTACTTGTTTGATGGTGACCATTGAACTACTGTTTTCAGAGCACATGATGCAAGTCATGATGTCTGGCATGCCCAGAGCTTGCTTGCCTTGGGTCGTCTTTGTTATATGTGGGGTGTCTGTGGAGTTTTGTGTGTCTGCTCCCTTATCTACAGCGACTTTAAGCAATTCAGTCTTCATTGCATGGCTCTTTGCAGCCAGTGCAGCTTTGACTAAGCCAGGTAGTCTTACATCACTGACAAACTTTGTTCATTCTCTTGCAGATCAATAAAAAAACCAAAGAAACCCCCAGAAACAACATTAACAAAGCCCAGAACCAAAACTCCTAAAACCAGAAATGCTGAACAGCACAGTCCAGAGCGTAGATGCCATTGAGATGCTTTTGGTATCCTTTCAAACTCTTCTTTTTATTTCTATTGATTGTTTTCTCCTGACTGGGCTTTTAGCAAGGAATTATTTTTAATCCTATGACAGCATAGTTTCATGTAAAAGTTTTGGTAAGAAACACCATCCAAAAAGTAAGAAACCCTCTTTGGGGAGAAAAGAAGTATAGTGCATTGATCAGATAATTCTTTCTGTTGAATTGCAAAGCATGTGACTCTCCTACAAGACAGAAGCCTGCAGGAATCACCCTTTGCTCTTGCCTGCTGTGTTTTGGCAGTGCCATATCTTCTGTGGTATGTAAGCTGGTAGAAACTAGTAGTCCTGGGCTTGCCTTTATTTTCTCTGCACTTTTGTCAGGCTGCTGTAGACATGAATATATTGTCTTCATTTTGTGAAGTAGCAAGGTCGTTTTAAATGAGGGGTCATACTCTGCTGTAGGAGTTGCTTTAAAATGTAGCCTGGTCTTGATTTTTTCTTCCCCCTTGCTGTTGCGTCAGTTTGTGACTGTTCTACTGATTCTCCATTTTGTAAGAAATTACTCTGGTGTATGGAAATTTCTAGGTTTGTCTCTGAAACTTTTTTCCTTCAAAATTTTACAGAATGCTCCACTTAACTGTTAGTGGCAATGCAGCATCTTGCTGAGTGTGTTTATTGCACATAAATTGTTACTTAGGATCTGCAGAGATTGTGAATGTGGATCAAAATTATTTATTTTGACTTCTCAGATCAAATACTGAGGCTCCTCTCTTGATCTCCAAAATTCTCTAGTTCAGTTCTTGACATGTGTTAGAATAGCAGTGTTGTGACTTTAAGGGAGCAGGAAAGACTGTATATGAAATGAAGTTACGTGGTCCTGATGTTTTTTAGAGAATGACCTGAAATAAAACCTGTCCTGCTGTGTAAGTGATGAGTTTGTGCTCATATATGCCTGGCCAAAAGCAGATTTTACAAGCAGCTGTATTTCCATTCTGTAAGTGCTCCTATATTTTGTTTATAAGACATAGGCCTAATCCATTTTATGATCAGGGATATTTAGCAGCAAAATTTGAGTATGCTTTACTTCAGGGTTTGGGGCTTTTGTGTGTGTGTACTCATGGAAGAACGGACCATAGCCTGTTATTTTTATTTTTTTTGTAAATTATTAAGTATTCTTTATTACTTAATTGGATAATTCATCTTGTCTTTCTTGACAGGCGGAAGCTGTTTCTCAGTATGACAGTCCTATTTGTTAGACAGTTTGACAGACAGTCCTGGATACGTTGGACAGTCCTGTCCTAAAAGCTTTTTCGGATTGTATTCTGACTCTGAGGCTTAACTCTGGGCCCAAGCCCACTTGCATATATTGATAGTGCTTTCTGTGTTTCTTCAGTATGTTCATTTTCTGTCAGTGGTGTAGAATTGCCTGGCTATATTTGTTTTCTTTCATTTCTCTAAGTGCTTGGACTACATAACTCACTTATCTGGTATTGACTGGGTAGGAACATCATTTGCTTTTCTCAGGCATAAGGAAGCTGCTTGTCTTTTGTTCTGCCTTAAAGCCAGAGTTACAATGTTGCTTCCCTTATTTAAAGAAGAGTTCTGAGATTTGAGTGAGCTTTTTGAAATGACAAGTCTTTGCATAATTATGTTTTTTTTCTAAGCTACTTGTTTCTAAGCCAAAATAGAGATTATTGGAAAATAAGGGCATGTAAGGTTATGCTGTGAACTAGATATTACCCGAGGGCCTGGATCCTGTTTCAGGATTTGTTAAAAAACGCCACTTCTTTCTTCGAACCTCATTTTGGCAAAAGAAACTTCAGTGTAAGATTCAGGCATTGTTTGTAATCTCCTTTTTCTGTTATTTTGTTCACTTAGATGAACTCAGCTGTGCTTAGGAGAAAATATCATTGTTCCCAAAGTACTGTGTGGGCTGGCTGGTTGAAGAATACAGCAGGCTGGCATCTTAGCTGAGCTGTGGGCTTGATTTACTGTAAATGGGCTAATTAACCATGAGGTGCCATACTGCTGTGTTCGTGTGTAGAGAAGCTACATTTGGGTAAGCCTGAGTTGCTTACAATTTTCTGTTTCTGCCCATTGATTCGTTGTAGTTAGATATAAGGAGGTAATAGTTGTAAAATAAAACTTGAAATAGAATGCAGAAAAATAGGTAAGACAACTATTTTGTGAACTGGTCAGCTTGTGTTCAGCATTTCTGGATGTTCTTGAAATATACTAGCTCAGATTTTTCTCTTTTGCTACCAAATAACTGAGAACTGTGATTTGTTCTGGCGAGTCTTAATAAAGATTAATTGATGGAAAATCTGTGCTTTTTAACCCTTTCATGAAGAGAGACTTAACAAGCTAAGTATTCTGGTACTTTTGAAGAAAGAGTAGAGCAGCAGTTTGTGATTGAGGAAAATTGGGTTGTCTTAAGGGTGTCATTATAAACCCACTGTCTTTTGGTATTTGATTTTTTTTATCTATTTGAAAGACAGAAAAAACTTTACAAGAATTTTCTAGTTGCAGGATTTCTCCTCCGTAACAGAGACAAGTGCTAAAAATCTCATACTAGCAACTTTGCATATCAATCTGTTAATTAAAAGACAGAAATTTACTCTCCAGCCTTATCATTTACTGTTTTGTACCATATGTAGCCAATTAAAAAAAAGGTAAGAAAATATTGTTTGCTTTTTTCTATATAAATAAATGGAAGTGATCATAGTAGCAGCCAAAGGAAACATTCCTCTGTGATTGCAGCAAGGTTTGTCCAAAATAATAGGGTTTGTATTTTGTAAATGTTTGGTTTGCCTCTGAAGTTTAACATTTTAGGCTCATTAATGTATGTGGGTGCATACCAGGCTAAGTGTAAAATTTCCAAACCCACTGGTGGAAGTCTTGTAAGACAGGACCACCTGCTGTGTTTGTTCGGCTGTTTCAATTGCTCTGTTATGCAATTTCTTCTGTTGCAAGTTGTGGAAGATGGAGGAGGCCACTCTGTTAAAGTATTACTTGGGCTTAAGTGTTTATGCTGGTAACCATTTTCCTCATTTGGGAACAAAAAGTTTTATACAGATGATTTCTAGGTCTTTTGGATCCCCAGAATGATGGATCCTTCTTTATGTGCATCCAACCAACGGGTGTTTTGACCATGTTTATTCTCGGATTTTAACAGTGAAGTAGCTGTTGAGGCTGTGTATAAAGCTCTGTCACTCTAGTCATAGCTGACTAATGAAAACTATTAAAAACAGTAAATTCTTCTGGCTTTGTGAGTGTCTTTATGTAGGTATTCTTGCAGGAATATTAGGCACTTTGGTTTACCTTAAGTCCCATAACATGCAGAACTTTATGGTAAATGGTAATAATTATGGCCAAAAAGCATCTGAGTCAGCATGGGAAATAATCAAGAAAATTCTTTTGTTTTGAATGAGGAACTTTTGTTCAAAGTATTTTTCTTGTACTGAGAGGACAGTACGGGTCAGCATACCTCTGGTTTCACGAACAGCCTTCTGTACCTGTGGAAGAAAATCAGATTTGTGAAAATCCAAATTATTTCATTTTCTCTATACTTTCTTAATACTTTCCATGTGTCTGTGACTGTCGACTAGACCAAAAGTGTAGTCAAATGAGAACCTCCAGGGCTCATTAGCAAAATTAGGTCATACCCTTAGTCCAGTCCTTCTCTGTAAAAGAAGGCCCCTCAAACCTTTGTAAGCGCTGATACAGGATGACTCATTGATGTTTGAGCCATTTAAACAGCTTCCTTCTAGCAGCATTTCAAACAAAAGCTGCCTCGAGGAGCTGTTCTCCAGGGTAAGGTGGTTCGATGTGGGAGATCCAGAAATCATCCTATGGGAACTGTTGTGTGCTCTCTTAGCCACAGTTAATGCTGGGCAAATAGTATGAATTGATGAAATTTGCACCTTACAAGATGTAGTGAGGAAATCGTGCTTTAATACAGCTTAAGGTATTAAGATAAATCACAGGCAATTTAATGCCATTTTAGAGACAACTCAAATGCCTTCTGCCACCTGAGTCTGTCACATGTTCTAAGGTCCTGGTAACAAATACACTGCGCTGAGCACTTACTCAGTAATGGAAAAGCAGTGGGTAAAGAAAGCATAAAACTTGTGTGTAAGAAGCCCTGTGACTGTTGAGAATCGTTTTAGGTTTAAAGGTCTTATTTTGCCCAGCTCTGAGCTGGGTTCATATAGGAATGATGGTTTGAGTAAATCCATCTTGAATAAAAAAGAAATAATATATCTAAGTAAGAGGCATCTTCAGTTTCCACAAAGAAAGTATCTATAGCTCATATTTTTTCACACTGAAATTAATGGTGCCTAGTCAGACTGGGTTTCTTTTGCAACATTAGTCAGAAAATACTCTAATGGCTAATGATGTGGCTCAGTGCTAGGATGGGTGATTTAAAAGCCATTAGCTTGTGCATTCCTGGTTGTCTTTTCATAATTTTCATTGCTCATTATATTTACAAATCTCTCTGAAAATGTGTAACAAAAATTGAGATGATTTCCAGGTTTCAGTAGTAGCAATGGAGGTGTTAATCTTTCACAAAGATGATTTTAGTTTAGTTTGCGGAGGGGGAGTTTTCCCTGTTTTTTTTCTATCTGAGCGTTTTTATTCTTCATCTCTTACTTGTAGTTAATCCATGTCCTTTTTCCCCAGCCCCCAACTCCGACACTGAAACAGCTCAAGGTCAAGAATTTGGCTGTTAAAGGAAACTGTTTTGTTTTGCATTAAGATTAATGGAGCTTTAAACTAACTAGGAGAGAAGAATTGTTCTGCTGAAATTATTAAACACATCCACCCTCTCCTGCAGTCAGGTTTTTGTCCTCAGTAGTGCTGGAAATAAGTTTTCAACAGATTGCACAAGCAGTAAGGTATTCAGTGCAAGTGAGTAATTTCACTTTTAACTGAAAAGTGAGATTGAATATGTGTAAATTTGGCAATTAAAATTTAAGTAAACCCTAGTCCCTAGTAGTGCTCAGTAGGAGATCATTCAGTTAGAAGTAACCTAAATTTATAGTCCTGTGCCTTTGTATGGTTTATGTCTGATTACTCTAACAATGAGGTACTTGAAAAAGTGAACCATAGTCAGTATGATTTGATGGAAGCATGAAGAGAGAATGCAAGGAGGGGCCTCTGAGCCTTCCTTGTCTATTAAAAAGACATAATAGTTCCCACTTTTGCTCTAAACATCTTCAGGAATCCTTTTGGGAGCAATATGGCAGCTGCTTTAGTAATTCTGGAACAGAAAAATCTCAAAGTAAAAATCAAGCAGAGGCATTTTGTCAGCAGCATATTTTTCATTTATATTAACTTCTGATGCTTTTTATTCCCCATTGCCTTGGAGACACACCTTGGTGGGCATTCTCTTTGGCCTGTACAAGCCTCGAGAAGCATGGCCAGCACCATGGCTCATGCCCTCTCTGTTTAATTCCATGTACAGTGTACAGTACCGGAAGTAAAATATTGCCAGTCTGGCTCAACCCTGTGTAACTTTGGCTGACTACAATAGGCAATAACTTGCTACCCTTCCTGGTGAGTAGGAGTTCACTGCATGTATGCTAACCACAGAAGCATCCACTGTCATTTTTCACTGAGAGATTATGCAGTCCAGAGATTAAATGTTAATGTTTATGCCATATACTTCAAATTTTTGAGAATTTTTTTTAGCCAGCTCACTTTCATTTATTCCTGGCTAAAGTGTTAACATCATCCTCTGCTGTGCAGTACTTCAGAACTATAGTTACCTATTTTCATTTTCTCTCTTTAAAATGGGTGATAACCTTAGTGAGTATAAGGCAAAGACCAACAGTTGGGGTTTTTTCCTGCACTGAAGTTTTCTAGAGAAAATAAATCAATTCTGAATTTGTACAGGAATGTTTGCCTTGCATTCCACACACTGAGTCAATTTATCTCAGGGGCTCTCTTTTTCCTCCTTCCCACCCTCTTTAAAGGCTTGGTGACTGGAAAAAAAGGAGGGGTGTATGGTAGATTGTAAAAAGAGATTTTTGTAGCCACTGGTGCCAGGAATCATCAAGGAATGCTTAAGTAGTGCCTCTTGTGACAGCATCCAGTCTATTGGAAAAGCGTCATGTGCCATCTGGCTTCGATTTTGACTTAATTAAATGCATGCAGCCGTCTTTAAGAACTCAGCTAAGATTCAGCTGTCTTGACATTTTGTAAAGAGCAAAGATTTTGTTGGGGAAGCTGCAATAGTCACCTGATTTATGTTGTTTAGTTCCCTTTCAGTGTGGTCCATGCAGTTTGCTGATATTTGAGTGACAATTCTGTTTAAATAACTCTTAAGACTTGCTGACTCTTGGAAGCTTAATTCAGTAGGGGTTTTCCACTCTAGGTTCTGGGATTTTTCTTAGAACTGCAGTTATTGTGGAATTTTTTAATAGCAAAAGGAGTTTCTTAAGTTCAGCCAAGTCATTTGTCTGGGAAAAAGGCAAGCTGCTTTGTAAAAGTTTGGTTACTCCACCCAAAGACTCTATATCAATGGGATTTTAGCTTTGTGTGGGCCAGGGGATAGGAGCAGAATGTGTTCTTTGCTGTTAGCCAGTTATTCCTAATGCAGAGAATAGCAAGGGATCACTTTTCATGGGCAAGCAAACCATCTTGCACTCATGAGAACCCGTTGTTTTAATTGCCTGTTGTTTCATCCTGCATCTTCAACAGCAGCTTACCTATGTGGATGAAGGATGTGGAAAAAAAAGATAGGTGCAAACTTCTACCCATGCAGTTGTAATTAAAAAACCCACTTTTGTTGTTCTGAGTACTAGATATCTTGATTTTTGAGTTTTTATCACTTTGATCTTTAAAATGTAGGAAAAAATCAAAGGAAAATAAATGCACAGAAATAGTATCTTTATTTAGTGTCTAGGTGAGATGAACAAAGATTCTTTCAAATTGGCCTTTTCATTCTTATGTTGAGTTTTATCAAGTTGACTAGTGATAATGGTCAAGTGTTAATTTCAAACAAATCTAATACTATATTCCTAATGCTCCCAAATGGTCAAGTTTTCTCTCTTTCATCTAGCTATGAAGGATTACCCCATTTTTTTCCTTTTTTTTTTCTTTTATCACTGGAAATGTTATATTCTTGAAAGGACCTTCAGGAAGAGGGATTATTTTAGCAGTTATATGTGCAGTATTATCAGGCCCTTTTCTAGTTCTATATTGCAAAAATGTTTTCGCTTTTTAATCTTTCTAGGTCTCTTATTTTTAGCAAGTTATCCTTGGCCCATTGCCACCCATTGTGTGAATGGAATTCTACAGTTCTCATCAGTTGCTTAGACCTCTTTAGCTGATTCACTAAGTACAATATCCAGATCCCTCCTGCTGTGTCTTAACAGCTGTGCTGCAGGCTTGGCTTGAACACACCCCCCTGCCCCCCAGGCCCCCTAACCTAGAATAGACACTCTGGGCTGCTGATTGAAGAGGGAAGCTTTAGGAGCTGCATAGCTTACCTTCACATCTCCATTTCCCTGCACCCATTCATGTTGGAAATCAGAATTAATGAAAAATTTGCCATTTTGATAACCTTGGTGATCAGTTCACTACTTGTAGAAGAAAAATACCATGATGAGAGAGGTGTCAAATTTCCTCATGTGATGCTGCTAAACGTGTTTTAAACCTGCCCTTGAGAGCCCCGTTTCCAAGGGTGAGCAACTGCTGGACTTGTGCTTTCATACATGTTGAGTTCTTGGCTTCTGTTTTTAGGTGGCTGAACGAGGTTGCAAATAACATTTCTTGCAAAGGAAGCACCTACTAGTGATAAGGAAGAACATCTTCCTTCTAATGTTAATCTGATTACTGAGGGCTGATTGACTTAAAGCAGTTGAGAATCAAGGAGCTTTAATTTCCTATTGTCCACCTGTACATGTAAGCATCAAGATAAGAAGAGAGTGTGCATTTCTAAAAGCTTGGATTTATTTCTTAAAATAGATCAATGGTATGCATTGCTTGTGCACTGTTATTTATATTTACTGCTAAATTAAATACTTGAGTCGAGAAGCTCTCCTGAACTTTATTGTTACTGGATATGAATTGATTATCAGAGCATGAGTCTCTTTCCCTACATTTAGACTGTTTTGTTTGTGTTTGTTGTTTAGTGGAAATGGTGTACCATCTCTCTGGGCTTGAGGGCGGCAGATATACTCTTTTATAATTTTATGAAATAATTTGTTTACATTGCTCTAGTTTTGGAGACATTGTAGAGGTGATGCAATATATGCAAATAATGTTGATAGATTTACTTCCCATGAAACAGGTAAGCAAGGCAGTGGAAGCTGGGATGTTGGAAATAAATCCCCTTCAGAAAGGCTGTCTGTATGTTCTGCCTGTTTCCACATTTATTTGAAGGAGACTGTGAGATAGAAACCCGAGCCAGAATTAGGTAGGGATAAGACTAGAGAAAATTATTCAAGCTAGCAACTGTTACTCAGTTGAGTTGAAGCTGGCCACAAGTTCCTTTTGCACCACCTGTGAAGTGGGATTGTGAGGCGCCCCTTGAAGACCCCAAAAAACTACAGAGATGTCTGGAAAGCTTGCCAGGTCATGAGTCCCTGATCTGTATGTGCATCCATGCTTGGGAGCCCTTTCACTGTTGATGGGGGTAGCAGATGAAGCTTTGCAGATGACTGTACAGAAGATCTGACAGTTGAATCTCTTGATTGATTTGTGTAGAGTAAGTCAAGATGGGTGTAAAGTAGCTGAAATCACTATTACATGGAGTAAGGCTCCCTCTCTACACATCGGTTTGTACATTGCTCTTGTATGAAAAGTAGGGAGCATACCTTCCGTAACCCTGAGTTACTGAGTTATTTGTACTTCACCTGCAGTTTTAATTTCAGTTTCATGCTTATTCTAAGGTTTAGCAAAAACGTTTGCTTGTATTGTTCTTAGGTTATAGTAGATACACACTGTAAAGGACTGAACCAGTGCTTAGAGTTGAGATGAGTCAGTGCATTTTCTTGTGCCCTTCAATTCTAATTTCTCTGTCTGGAGAAACAGTCACATTCAGTTATGTTGTACATAGCAGGTTTTGGTGTTTGACTGAGTGTCTAGAAGACCCTGGTGCAAGCTTTTCATTGTTTGTATAGTCAACTGTGGGTCTGCATTTCTTATCTTTGGTAGAACTGACTTTTGAACCTGAAGATACTTCTGCTGTTTCAGTTTGCTGCACTTGAGATGTCTACAAGCACATGCACATAGTTTGAAATGGGGGAGAAGGGCCCCCAGGTGAAGATATTCACATAAAGGTAATCTCCATTACCCGTTTGTATTTCAAATTGTGAAACAGTTGCCTCGAGGAGGAAATTCTGGCCAGATAAACAATGAATAGAAAGACATGAGGTCTCAAAGTCCAGGAACCTGACCACTACAAAAACCAAGGAAGAAAAGAACTATGTTGCTGACTTTTCTAGGATTGTTGATCTACCTTCATCCATTGTAATTTGTCATGTGATGATTTAAAAGACTTTATATTGACTATGGTGTAAATTTTATTTGGAGCATCAGTACTGCATCTTGTATTACAACAACTGTACTTTGCACTGAGAAGAAATTTAATGTCTTCTGTGTGGCACAGTTTACTTGGTTGTGATTTTTAAAAGTGCTCATGGGAAGACACAAGGCACTTACTGAAAACTAGAAGTTAAACTTAGATGGAGGTTGAGAACAGGAAAGAAAAACCCTTTTTCTTTCTCTTCACTTTTTTGACTGCTGGAAAAGAAAGAGGGGGTCAATGCTTCAATGAACAGCAAGGAAAGGTTTTTGAATTAGTTCTCAAATACTTTTTATTTTCAAAGAATCTTTGCTTTTAGGTATGTTTTTCAAGTGGAATATTTTGAACAGCTTCAGTTTCATGCTTTCACAGTTGTTGCAAATACTAAATCATTAGGGTTTTGATAAGCATTTAGTAAGGAGAATATCTATCTGAGAAGACTGAGGTTAAAGCGACAAAGTCTTATTTCTTGTTAAAAGTTTGGAGATTTAGACTTATGAAAAGAATGAGGCTTCTATCCAGCATGGCTAGGCCTTGAATTTTCTGGATTTTTTTGGTTGAAACTTGCCCTGTGACACATAGGATGCATTAAGATAGATTTTAGTCCATGGGCAAAGCAGAAAGTAGAGTGAACCATGTCACCTGCAGGATGTAGGTGCATTTGTTCTGGGCAGACAAGTCCTAGGGGGTTTAAGTTGTTCTTTACAGTGCTTAGTACCACTGCAGCCCTTGCATTTTTTACAGGCTGTAATACAGGTCACTGCAACATACAAAATATTTTTGTATTTTTAAGGCAATGAGCACTGTGGAAAGTGCAGTCTCCTCTGAAACTATACAGCCCATGTGCATGTTTTGTGGGTAGGAATCTGTGCTGCGATACACTCCTTAAGTTATGTTGCTCAGATGAGAAAGCAAAATATAGTACAGTGACAATAGTTGAATGTACATGTCATATATAGATCCCTTTTAAAATATGGGAGGGCTGTGACCTTGCATTCCAGAGGAGATTAAGTAGAAAGCATCAGTAAAAGCCATCTGTAATCAGATTCTCTGCACAGTTTTTCCTTTAGTGCTTTTGATCTGAGATGAAGCCAGTGAGTGATGTGAAAGTTGCCTTAGCAGAGCATGAAACTTCTGAACTTCATGCATTTGGCACATGTTCAAATGGCTCTGTGTGGGGTCAGTTGTACTTCAACCTTGAGCTTAAGGCATGCTGCTAGAGAGTCCAAGCACATTTATTTGTCCTCTACTTTCCTCAGTTAATATATTCTGTCTTAAAAGTGAAAATATTTAACAGAATGACTTTTTTTTTTTTTCCCAGTTTTTACACAAGTCAGATGTTAAATGTCAGGATCCAGATAGCTTTTCCTTTTTTTTTTTTTTTAACCACTTCCAAATTCAATTCCAATATTTCAATTTGGGAGCTGGCCAAAATTAGCTGAGGAGTTTCTTATCTAGCCTCGTCATTCTGCAGGCATTCCCTTAAAACTCTCCTTAAGTCCAGAGAAATGAAATGATAAAGTCTTGCTGTGTCTTAACTCTGCCTGCCATCTTGGCAAACGATGAATTTAATAGAAATGTGCTTTAGCATTAAATATTTTTGGCAATGATCCTGCTTTGGTGTTGCTCAATGCAACAAAGAAATAGTAAATATATCATACTATTGCTTTCATGCCAATTAAAGCAGTAACTATGTAGTATTTGTGGTTATATCATACTATGGGACATAGCTGGATGTGATAATCTGCAGCAGTGGTGTTTGTTTATCCATATTGTATAATCTGAACAACTTCTAAAAATAGTTGAAAAAATATTTTGATTGGTGTTGTGTAGCAGTTGCCTTGAGTTTGAAAGAAAACCTGTTAAATGTCAGCATGTTTAGGCGTTGCTCTAAAATAGTTCTGTAGTGCTCTCAAATGTTGCCAGTGTGTTCATTTAACAGAGGTGTTTTGTCTCTTCAGCCACAGGACAGCTGCTGACGAGTACACCTCGCTTGATTTGGTTATTTTGCTTTCTTTAATTTTCCCCAGTTGATTCATTGATTTGGATTATTTTTAATGTTGGCACAGTACTCAGGTCCAAATGGGTGTACGGTCATGTTCATACTTTGCTACATTTATTCATGCCACAAAAGATCTGGCTTTTTTTTTTTTTTTTTTTTTTTCTGCAAAGCTTTTTTAAAATGTTCTTTTGCACTTCCCTGCCATTGACCCGGCAGACAGGCAGATTTTGAAGGCTGGATTCTGTATTTCATCCCTTCCATCTATCAGTTTGTTTACTCTCTGGGATGTGATCATTGGCAAACAATGCACAGCCAGTACAGACTGCTATAAACTTGTCAACTGCAAACCAGCAGAGAGAATACCTAACTCAAATTTTATACATTGTAACTCCCCCCCCAAGACAAGCTGCATATTTGATAAGCTTAGGCAAAAAACATTTCAACACTATTAGCGTTGCAATGCTGTAAATATTTCAGTGCAATTTATACTTGAGATCTTTTAGATAAAAATAATCTTCAGTACTGTGCAGATTAAGAACAGTCCAGTGTAAAAACTTTATGCATGAAAGCAAAGGGAAGGGTCTTTATTTTAAGGTGGAAAGAAAAAAACCTGTGACCTTATGTGTTCTTCAGTTTTTCCGCATTGTAGTTTGCTGATGCTGGAGCGGAGTGTTTCACGAGGGCAATGCCTGGGGTGGTTGTCTCGGGGTGGCACAAGGTGCCGTGTCTGCGCCAGCAGGAGCCCAGCTCGGGAGCCCGTGTTCCTGTGGGAGCTCAGGGCCGCTCGGAGCAGCCTCTCCTGCTGGCTCCCGTGGGCAGCAGCTCAGAGATGGAGATGGCTGTGGCCAGCCCAGCAAACCTCCGTGGCCTCTCACCAGGGCCAGTTCAGCTTTTCTTTCTGGTCCAGTGCCAGGAGACTGCTTTGAGTTGTACATTGATGGAATTGCGCTTCATTTTTCTGCCTTTGGTAACAGGGCAACATAAAAGCAAAAGAAACTGTCGGTTAAGGGAATATTTTTATTGAGCATTCTGTTGTTCCATTTCCCTTTTTCTTTTCCTTCTTTTTTTTTTCCTTATTGAAAAACTAGCTTCTGGAACAGCTCATAGTGTTGTAGGTTATGGGTGATGCTACTCTGTGAAAGGAAATTGGCTTAGGATTTTGGAGTTCAAGTAGCTTCTTCCACTGTGTTCTTCAGAAAATTGATATATTGCAAAATGAAGTTGCCTTAAAGATGCTTTTTAAATGTGTCATTTACTGTATTGAAAATCTCTGTAATGTTGAAACTGACTAAAAAGTGACTTTTCCTATTAGTTTAATTTTGCATAGTTTGTGCAAAATGATAAATGTATGATTTTTATATGATTATGTATGACTTTTATATCAGTGAATGAGAAGCCTTTTTTCACTTGTTTCTTCTGGTAGAAGACTAATTTTCTAAATGAATTAGGTTTTTTCTGGACCTATGCTGCTTACATCTTAAATCCTCTTGACAAGCAGAGCAACTGTTGTACTCCTTCTGCATATGTATAATTAAGAGGCTGATTATATTGCCTCCTAATCTAGATTATCATCCTGTAGAAAAAAAGTGTTCCTTTTGCAAAAGGAATGGTGAAAGGCAGAGGTGCAACATAATACCAGCATGGAGGAGAGCATTACCAATTAATAACTCTATCAGGAGAAGTAGTATTTTGTTCCTTATCACAAGACCATTTTCTAAGTTCTACAGTTTATAAAACTCAACCAATTTTTTCCTTGCTTGCACTTGACAGACACTGTAAGAATCCTGAAAGTACACATTTGATGTAGAGTGAAATAGGCAATGTTTTTATCCAGGTTAGAGTCTTAGTTTTGTGTATGTGGAAAAGTTTTTAAATTACACTTTTACAGCTTTAGACCATTTTGGTGAGCATATTGTATTACTATGAGGTACACAAACTTTATAGTTTGTTCACTGTTTTGTGCTAAGCTCTTGGAAAATTGATACTGAGGTAGCAAGCTGTAGTTGTGACACCAGATGATGCACCTGGCTCTGTGGCAGCACACTGTCTAGTCCAGTATGTTTTAGAATATCACTGTAGAGAACTTACCATGTCCAGTAGAGTTTGTGCTCCGTGTATTCCTCTGGAGATTTGCTTACAGTGAAGTAATGAATTGGGAAAATTAGTAACAGTTAATGCCACTCTAGTGGCTCTGCCAGGTAGAACTGAGAGGGTGAACTTCCAAAGCAGAGCAAATACTCTTTGTAGTATTTCTGCTTTAGTCCCACAAAGCTGTTAAAAAACATAGCTGTGTATTGGACCCCAAAAGTGCTTAATTCACTTCTGTCAATAACAAAACTCTCCCATCTAAAATGGCTTTATAATGTATGTTGGACCTCACTGATAAACAGGAAATATCGCAGTTCCAATATGAAATGTAGTACAACAGTATTCCACAATCAGTGTGTGGATATTTCTCTGGATCACAGCCTTTAAACTTCCTGGAAGAACCACCATACTGAAAAAGTTCTAAAACAGGAGTGGTAAAACGGAAGCATTCAGAGATTATGTGCTAAAAAGACAGTACTTTCAGAAAATTAATTCAAATTTTAAAATAATCTTGAAATACAAATAATTATAGTAGTTAACTGATAAAGGAGGGAAGAGAGAGCAATTTGCATTTGAAATGAGAACTATGAATGTAAGACAGAAACTTGTGGTTTGGATAACCATATGGAAAATGAAGTGAAATTTTATCTGTAAACTTAAATTGGATGATGCCCAGACAAGGAAAAACCTATGACTGATAACAGTTATGGATCTGTTGTAGCTCTAAAATCCTGTATGTAGCCAACCTAGTCTCTCCAAGTTACTAGCTAATATTTCAAAATAAGAAAATTCGTGCATATTCTGTAGAGGAGCATAAACCAGTGGCTTACAGAAGGAATAGAGAGGTACCCCATGCTTGCTTTAACTGGTAGTGTCCATGCACTTGAGAGATCATGAAATGTTTTTACTTACAGTTACTTCACACAGCTCAGAAAATATGTGAACGCAGCAGGAGTCTCCACAGCTTTCCTCAAATAATGAAATGGGAATTTTAGGTCTTTTACTGCTCAGTTATCTAACTTCCTGCACTTCAGTCTTACTCATGCTCCGGAAACTCCCTAATGTAAAAAGCTGCAGTTCTTCCCTCACGAGTGGCTCAAGAGGTATCAGCCTCAGCCTGAATCAGCACAGTATCACAGCTGGTAGTATCTTGCTGTGTGGTGTGGACCCAGACCAAGTTGAATACAGTATTGCTAGCTCATCTCTGCCTTCCTGTATCTTGACAAGAACGAATGTGTTGTTCTTCACAGTTCACTAGAAATTAAGAGTGCTGCTCAGCTTAGTTGGAGGAAGCTGAGAATTTTTGGGATGGGTCCCAAAAGGTACAACTGCACTTCTATCAGACAAGAAAAATCCAAGAACAGCAGTGCAACTTTCCTCCAAATTCCTATCAGCTGCATGTCTTTCTGGTTTATCTGTGTAGTGTTTTTCAAGTGCTTATGGAAGTACAGACCCTTGTTTCTGAAACACGAGATGAACATAAACAGGAGGAACTGAGACATGGGAATTCAGGCTTCTCACAGTACTTAACTGTTCTTTAGGTAAAGAAACAAGCAGCAACACAGGAAGTATAGGAGTAGCTGTCTAATAAAAACTCAGTGGATTTGTACTGACTGACCTGCTTAGTAAAAGGCTGGCAACACATTTTTAATCTCAACAGTCCTTAATGATGATATTTTGTAACAATACACTCTTTTAATATTAAAAGCAAGCAAATAAAAGCAAAAGCTCCAAGTCTACTTTTAGGAATACTATTTCTTTTTATATCTTAAAAGGAAGGTTACAGTTACTAGTAAAGATAGCAAGGTTCATCTTCAGGAGCTGGGATTGGACACATACTTCAAAATAATTCATTAACTCATCTTCAGGTCCATAGCTAACAAAACAAAAAATTCCAGAGGTTTACAAATTGGTCATTACACTGTCTTTTGTTTAGCTCCTAGAGTAGATAGGCAGTTTTATAGTAATTAAGTGCTTGAAATAGGTAATCCAGAAACGTCCCTGTTAAGCAAGTATTTATTTAAAGAAGTATCCCGGTATGAACATCTGTACAGAGAAACAGTCTGAATTCTCCCAGGTTAATTCAGAGGGGAGAGGCAGCAGAAGGCTCTCCAGTTGCTGCTTTAGTCAGATCTTCAACTTTGTTTTACTATGATGAATAAAATTTTATTAAAAGGTTTTCTTACAATTTAGAGTGTAAAAATTACTGAATTTGGAGGTTATTTAAATAGAGTGCAAGCAAAAATTTTCAGTATGCCACTGTTGTTGCATACTATGTAATATAGTATGTGATTTAAAATTTTATCTTTCAGAAGAATAGATTGTTTCTCTGGTGCTTTTAGTGATTGATGTTTTTCTTGGAATTAAGATGTAGCTAAATCCTGTAGTACTCCTACTTTGTAGTTCAGTCTCAGCCTACATGCGTAGCTCTGAAGCATAAAACAAAATTCAGGGATTTTGTCTAGGAGATTCTTTGTACCTCTGCTCTTTGAAGAATCAGGACTCTGCTCAAAACATGCTTTTGGGGAAAGGCAGGCTGTGGTGACAAGCTTGAGAAGAAGAGGCAGGTTTTGAATGGAAGTACTGCTGACAGTGGACAGGCTGTACAGAACACCATGTTGCTTTTCTCTGAAGACGGTCATAAGAAGATGCCTGTGGAAAATTGTTAGGGCTATTAAACAGTAGGTTAAAATACTGCTTTTCTCCCAGCTCTTGCACATTTTGCTGTTAGGCTTCTTCTCTGAAAGGAAAGCAGCTGTTTCATGGCATTCATTAATAGCACAGATAGGATGCTGTGGGTCCCACAAAATACTCAAATTCCTTAGCCCTGTTACTGACTTTTTTCAGGATGTCAATACGGGCAGTCTTTAAATGGTCCGTCAGTTATCAAGATGAGCAAATACAAAATCTCCTGTTCCATGTGGTATTTGAACATTCAACCCCCTGCCAACACTGACATCCTAAACTAGTGTGCTCAGACATGAATTTTTCATGAGCGTGGTTGCACGCTGCTGGAATAGGCGCCCCCAGGAAGCGGTCGTGTTCGCTGCCATGGGCAGCAGTGGGACACAAGAAGCTCTGTATGTGGTGCTTGTGTGCACATACAGTGGTCACAGCACCAATGTCAGAAAATAGAAGTGTAATTATAAATTTTCTCCTGTGTTGCAAGAATTATAGTGCAGACATTTTTCCCAAAATTCCACTCATACTTGAGTAAGTGCTGCACAGTGAAGTTTTGAATTGTGCTGCCTGAGCAGAATGTGTCTTTTAATAAGCGCCTCTGCACAGATGACAGATACTTTTGCCAAACAGAAATACAGATGTTTGTTAAACTGAGTAGTTTTGTCATAATTAAATACACATTTTTAATTGGGAAAAGCAGCTAGTTATGTGAGTAATATTTTGATATGTCTTTATTTTTTAAGTCTTTGAAGTAATGTGCCTGCTCCTAGAGCTAAATTAGGCCAGTAACATGTGCAATACAATAAAGCTTTTGAAAAAGGCCTGCAAAGTAAAGCCAATTTGGAAAATGTCCATTTAGAGTAGTAAGCATACTCTAACTTCCAAATATAAGAGTTCTTGAGTACTACATTATAATTTACTGTTAAGTCCATGCAGCTTTTTGAAGCTTCTGTTTGTGTAAATTTACAATCCATGGTGATATTAGTGCATTAACTAATAATTCACAGCACAATCCTATAATTTCTTAAAAAAAAAAAAAAAACCCAAACCTTTGTCATTGACCCAGTATAATTATCTTAATTGGTTCATTATCTCTCATTAATCCTAGGAAGAATTA
The DNA here is from genome assembly GCF_009819655.1 of Sylvia atricapilla. Lineage (NCBI taxonomy): Eukaryota > Metazoa > Chordata > Aves > Passeriformes > Sylviidae > Sylvia > Sylvia atricapilla. Next base: position 95,453,769 of record NC_089141.1, read on the forward strand.
AGCCTCTGGAACAGAGAAAAGATGGCAGGATACTCACAGAGATGCCAAAATTAGTTGCATATCTAATTCCTATGGTAAATTTTACATGAGGAAGGAAATTCTTCTGATGTTCTGTGATGATATGAAGTAATGAAGTTTTAAGGAATGGTATGTAGAATAAACTACACAAAATGAAGAATTTGCAATTATGAACTTCTAGGCTTGTTTAAAAAAAGGGAAAATTTCTTTTAAAGAAAAGCTTGGGTTTGCTAGGGAGAGGGGGGTTTGTTAGCCTTTTTTATTATTATGCCTATTGTTGGCTTTGCTTGGTTGGTTTTGGTTTTTTGGTAGATCTGAAAGATATGGTAACAGGGTACTGATGGCTAGGGATAAAAGGACAGAGATGCCATAATGTGATTGATTCCTGGGGTGTAAGTTGCTACAGATCAGTTCCTCTCCACAGAACTGAATTTTGCTTTTTTCAAGTTCCCATCTCAGAACAGACTTAAGATACTGGTGCTTAACTGCATGTTTCATGCCTTGCTCAGCCAAGTATGTGCCTTAGGAAGGCAGATTAATACTATTCCATCTTGGCAATAAACTGCATAAAACACTGGTGTTTTTTTACCGACTTGCTTTTTTGATTACTGGAGCACTGTGAGAGATTTATGTTGATGGTACTAGCAGTCTGTCTCCAGAAAAGCAGCCCCCTGTCTGACTGTACCAGGCAGCTCAGATGGCAAAAGGAGACCTCTGCAAGTAGAAACTGCCATCCAGGCCTTTGCAACTTGCTTTGTGAACTGTGTTTGGTAATTTCAGGAGAAGTTACATTGTAGTTCCTGCCCTGAGAAAGCATCTTCAATGCTGTATTTAGTGTTTGCTTCTTCATCTCTTTTATGTTTGACTTCTGGGTCAAAGTGGAGTGAGGGAAACTCTCTTCCTTTACTGAGACAGTAATAAACAAGAACAGAAGACAAACTAAGGGCAAGGTTACCCAGACCTTTTTTGTTTCTATAATAGTATGCCTTTTTTTGTCTTGAGGGTCATCCCACTTGCTTACGAGTTTTTATTGCTCTAAGAATGAAGAATTGAAATTGTGTGCAGACGGCCCAGCAGAAACATGGCTTTCATATAGTGGGAGCAGATACCTGCATCTACTCAGTCTGAAGTACTACATACTTAGAGTAAAAGAGGTTGTATAAATTATAAAAAGGTGAATCAAGACAACTTTAGGTTTTATTGACTATTTTAGCACTGGGGTGGGGGAGGAAGGGATAAATGTGTCTTCTTGTTTGAACTTGGCTTTTAAATATTTGAATTATTGAGGAAGATGGTGGCAAAGGACGGCCAAATTGAGTCTGTAATTTGGATACTCGGTGAATGTGCATATCAGTTCTGAGCAGAGATCAAAAGTTAATGTAAAGAACAAGTTCTGTTGTTAAAGTGTAAAGCACTCAAATATTAGGAGGAGCCTGACCCTTCTTTTGAAGTCTTTTGTTTGTTTTCTTTGCAGAAGAGTCGGTGAGGGAATCAAGAAACACATGCTTTAAAATTCAGCACCTTACTGATCCTCTTTTTTTCTTTAAAGTTGAATAGTTTTGCAAAGTGGAGAATTCCTGCTGAAGAAATTGCTATCAGTTATTATGAGAGCAGGTCATTCTCATTGTTTGCTAGATTTTTGTTTAGATGTGTAATGAGCGTTATGTTCCGTTCACTCCACTACAGAGTAGAGGGTTCTCAAATACTTGTGCAGTAACTATTACAAATAACGTTTCCTTTTGGGATAAAATCACATTTTCAGGAATGTGATTACAGGAATTATTGAGAAATGTTAAACTTTCTCACAGTCTCAGAAGTCAGCATTTGTACTATGACAAAAATGGAGGATCCCAAACAGCAGCTGTGATTAAAAACAAGTAATGGTATGAGTAAGTCAAGATAAGCATTCCGTTAAAAATGGGCTGTTCAAGAGAAAGTATTTAAAATGGAAACCTAACACTCTGTAAAATTCCTGTGGGTTTTGGCAGACCCATCACAGTGCTTTTTGAAACTAACAGGCAGTGAAGCAGTTTTTTTCTGTTGCTGGGTCTTAATCAGTGCTACCTGTGTCTAAAAGTGTAGATTTGTTGTCATCTTTTTTTTTTTTTTTTTTTTTTTAAACCACAGTAGTCTGTAGATGTAGGCATAGATACAACTGAAATTTTTCTAAAAGGTCACATTTAGACTGATAGACTGAGTGAAATAGATTAAATTTATTTTTTGTAAGTATACTGTTGCTACCCACTAGGTCTTTTAGATCTTTCAATGTCTGTCTGTCAGACCTGTTGAAGTCTTTCATAAACAAACTGCAAGTTGATGAAACCGGTTTTTTCCTTTTTTAATTAATGCACAGTCCTATCTACACAATCATACAAACACATTCAGGTTTGGTTTTGGGGTTTTTTTTTTTTTTTATTTGATTTGATTTGTCAGTAAGTCCTACCCTTTCCCTAATTATACAGTGGTTTTGTAGGCTGTTGGATTTGGTCTGTTTTTGTCAAGGGCACACTGGCAAACTATGACATTATTTTCCTGGGATGGACAGGAAGGCAGAAAGATAAACCAGCATTGTTGAAAGCATATGATAGTTGCAAAGTAAAAAACTTTGAACCTTATGATCAGAAAGATTACTTTGTCAGGTCATATTTTTCCTCTTGGAAGTCTGTTCCTGTTATCAGTTTGAATAGATAAAATACAAGTTGTTTCTATAACCTCTGTATAAACCATTTTATCATTGTTCATAATAGCTGAAAGTACAAAAATGTAGACCTATAAAAATGCTTAATGTTAACTGCACAGATTGTATACATAAACAGCCTATATATAGAGTCATCCATAAGTAAACTGGGACAAGTAAATATGGATAATTCAACCCTATCAAACTTCTCTGCTAGGAGGTTTGTTAGAATAAGTAAACTGCATATAGAGAAAGCAGTTCTCATTTGGCCAACTGGCTATTTGTTTTCATAGCACAATTATTCACTCCATTCTTATACAGATTATTTTTACATTTGGGAAATAAAAAAAGATAGCAAAATATGTTTAAAAACAGTGTAAGACATCTGTGACTACAGATGGCTTCCTCTGGGCTGAATGTGCCATTATAGCTTCTGTAAAATGCAAAACCAAACTCATGGCTAAAAGTAAATGGGAGTTATTTCTCAGTAATTTTTGAATAATTTGTGTACAAGTTGTCTGAATGAATGCTGTACTAAACAGCAGTAGGGAGGTATTTAGATGTTGGGGATGTTTAAAATTTAAGCTATGCTTTCCAAGTGTTACTTGGGTGTGAGGGAGGGATGGCACTGGAGTTGTTCCATTTCAGGATCAACACTACAAACAGGCTTTTACCATCACCTCAGCTTCCAGAATCTTGGCTCACTTCTGTCTTTTCCGCTCTTGTCTTGGCCTTATTCTTACTCCAGGTAAGCTGGGTCTGTTTTGGCTTTGCTCTGGCTGGGGTGCCAGTTTAGGGTTGTGGGGACTGTAAGAGTTAAGAGGCTTTGCTGAGAGACTTGTGCTGCCCTAGAGGAGCTCTTGCATAGAAAGATTTCCAAATACTACAGCTTTTCTGTGTTTAGTTGCTTTGTAGATGTGGAATATATGCAGGTGTGCTGCTCTGGCATATGTGCAAATGTTATTTAGAAGCTGTAAAATGTAGCTTGTAAAGCTTAGGTACTAATGCAAAAAAAACCCCCAGCTAAGTTCTTGACACTCAGCAGCCCTGCGCTTTTTTTTTTTTTTCCTCCTTCTTCTTCTTTTTTTTCCTTCTTTTTCTTTTTTTTTTTTAATACATTACCTCTATGCTTTCCAAACATCAAGGGTTTCTGGGGGTTTGTGGGTTTTGGGTTTTTGTTGGGTTTTTTTAATTGTTATAAATTTACTTCTAGTAGAACTGTTCAGCAGTAATGAAAAGTTTCCAACTTGTGTTGCTGAAACAATAGAATCACTTTGAAAAAGCTTTAAAAATAAACATCTGTTGTTCAGTTTTTTAAAACCTACAAATCTACGTGAAGTTTCTCTTCCTGATACTTTTCATCTGGAAATTTGTTACTATTAGTTTCTTGGGGGAAAGTTTCATTAAATTTTTAACTTCAAGTACTTTAATTGGTCTTCAGTCCATAATAGCCCTGTGATTTAAAGAAACAGATATAATAACAGTAACCTCTTTAGAAATAGTAACTGATGATTTATAATTGGATTTTTCTTACAGGCTTATGGTAGGTATTATTTTGAATGTAGGTTGAACTAAAACATTAGTCAGTTTATGTATGAATTGTTAAAGAGAGAAGTGGTGGATGTGTTACCATACTTCTTTAAGATTTCTGGCATGAGGAACTCTGAAGTTAGATTTCAGCCTGGAGTCAGTTTTTACAGCTGTAATAAATCTCCCACAAAAATGGCCTGTTCTAGTGGCAGTGATGGCAGCCCTTTGTCAAAACAGTGGCATGGGCACCATTATAAAAACTAAATTAAGTATTTAAATAACTGTACCAACTTTTCAAAATACGCTTTTTTTCAAGCAAAAAGCAACAAAAAAGGGAAAAGATTACTGGGCAAATATTCAAATACTTAAATACACTAAATAACTAGCAATTAGAAAAGGCTGTGACAGACTGTGTCCTGTTACTGAACTCTACCCTTTAAAAAATGTTTCCATTCTGATTTTTAAGATTCACTTGTTGACAGAAGGGAGAGCTTCTGCCAGCTCAAGATCTGTGCAGCACAATGGGAGACTCTGAAAGAGCAGCTGGGTGAGGGGGATTTCTCTGCCTGTTCAGTGGTTTTGTGACAGTGACCATGAACTGTTTCCCTTGGCTCTAGGGAAGAAAGAAATTGCTATAAGGGAAATACATTGTCTTGGACTAAACATTCCTAAAATTTAATGTTGTTTGCTGTGATGTTTATAGATAATCTCAGGAAGAGCATGTATAGACAATGGCTGTGGGGTGTGAATTTATGATAGCAGGCAAAAGGGGAAGTTCTGGTTTCTGTTCCAAGTTAGAGTGTCACCAAACGCAGTAGACACCCACCTGCCTGATCAAAGTGCAGCTATTGCCAAGTTAATAATATTGGATAGTATTGCATAGGCACAGAGTTTGTAAGTTGGCAGCCCATTGTTAAGGTTTTTTTAATATGGTGATGTTTAAAGTTCATGTTGAGTAATTAATGCTGATTAGTTAACCTGCAGTCTTTGGGAAGAGGTGGTTCAGGGTTACAGGTCCTCTCCATTAATGTAAACTTCTGTGTGGAATGCCTTGCTTTGTTGCAGCCATGCTGCATTGTTTTGGGCCTTGTTTCCATAGATGCTTCTGAGCGCATCTGTAAAACGGGGCTGGAGTTTCTTCCCTGCCAGGTGTCCTTCCAACAGTCTCTTTCAAAGTCCATGTAGAGTGGGAAAAGATCTATAGGAATGTAAAGGCAAATGCATTAGCCTTGCCCAGCGTCTAGTGTATGCATGCCTCCTGTGTGTGATGCCTTACATATATACACACACCCATTGTCTTTGGACCAGTTAGGTCCTGTTGGAGTTTGCACCCCTCTTTTATCCTGCCTCAGTTTGAGCCCTGAGTATTGCTGGTGAATGCAGCCTTTGCCCCTCAAGAATGCATTTGCAGAGTGTATAGCTGATTTGTCAGCAGTTATGAGTTTAGGTCAGGTCTGTTACTTTTCTGTTCATTCCTTAAAGTTACGTTAATGCCATGCTTGAACTGTAGAGGTTTTTCTCCTTTATTTAACTCTTTGCAGTTTAAAATAATTGACACTTTCCACATTTAATTTGTTCTGAAGATCTTCTAGGAAGATTGTTAGGTTTGTGGAAAAACTGCTTTAGATACTCTTAATACAAACAACCATGGAAACATTTCTTGGCTGTACAAGAAATGAATTATGATTAAAACGTTTATCACAGCTGATAGCAGAATGCTGATAAGTGCTGCTGTTTTTTCCTGTGTTTGTCTGTGGGTTTGGGTTTCCATCCCGTCTCCCAGCCTGTCCAAAGAGAGCACAGACAAGAAACTGTTGGCTTTGTGAACAAAACTAGATCTCTCATATGACACAGCATTTCCCCAACCTGTCTCCTGCTTGTTTATACAGGTGCCTATAGAGGAATGTGGGTATTTTAAGTAAAGCATCAGACCTGGTAAACACAGAAGTGAAGGGGTCACATGCTAGGATTGGTGCTCCCCATCAACACTGCAGCAATTCAAAGCTGGAAAGATAGGCCATTATTTTCCCCTCTCTCTTTATTACCAACAGGGGGAATACAGACTTGCAAGTATTCTTTGAATATGTTTGTGTATCTGGCTGTTAGACATTTTCTCCATGTTTGAAGGCTCCATCTTCTTTTTACAAGAAGAATTTCACATACTAGGTTTACGTATGTGCTGTATTTTTCAGTATATTTTTTTAAAATCCTCATATCTACATTTTGAATCAGTGTTTCTTCCTGTTTTGTGTATGTGACACAAGCAAAAATAAATTTGAGAAGATGTGACAATTAATGTAGATGCTGTTATGATGTCAAAGTCTGCACTCACAATCCTCCCTGATGCACAGATCCCAAAGTTTGCTTGGGACTGTAGGGAGGTCATCAGGGACAGCAGGGTGAGAGGTGCAGACTGTCTAAGCAGATGCTTTTGGTCAACAAACATCCTTTTCATCTCCTTTTGAAAACACTTTCTTTGGTAGCATACCAACATCACTACTAAGGATAGGAAGTCAACATGTTTACACTTGTAAATTTGGCATAGTATGAGGGTATGATTTTTTAGTACATAACAAGAGCACGGTTTGAGGGCATTTCTAGAACCCTTGCTCATTCAAGATAAGCTGTGTAACTGTATCTGTTTGTTGAAGGCTTATGCCTGTTATTTGTAAGAAAATAAGGTGTTGATTGTTTTTCTTCCATGTCCTTTGTTTCCTGCTATTGCTATAAAAATGCTGAGATGTGTGTGCTTATGTGAGCTCAGTTCCTGCTGGGTTACATCCAGTGGTATCTGCCCGCTGATGGTGACTGAGGCAGATCTCTTCTTCCTGACTGCTCTTGAAAGACTTCATCTTAAAACCTCTCTCTGCATTTTCAGGGCTTTATTTTCAGTTATTGACCTAGTTCTTTCTGGACATCTGAAATCCTAAAAGGTTGATGCTAGGTAGATAAGTAATACAGGTTTCAGTCTTAAAAGCTGGGCTTCAATCCTGAACACAGCGTACATAGCACAGCTGTGTGTATTTGCTAGTTCTAAAATGTCTATGTATTTTGGTTGGCATTTACACTTCTAGTTAAGGCCCGATGAGATGGAAATAGGTGAATAAAAAAGACAATAAGTGTTAAAACTAATAAAACAGAAGAAAACCTGAAGTAGAAGCTGGAATGGCATTGTCCAGTTTTGCACAAAGATGGCAGGTTAACATAGCAGTATATTTGAAGAGGCCTTTTTCTTGCGGATATTTTTGGCTGTGTTTCTTTATATGCATGCAAAGCGTAATGTTTTAGTTGTTATGACTAAGTGAAGTACTTCTAGTGTAACAGGAGCAATTGTACATTTCCTGTCTAACTTTCCCATTTCCATTTAAAAGTGTATTGTCAAGCAGAATCATACCTGTACGGCCATTTGGGGATCTGAGTCTGAATGCTTTGCTTAAATTTATGCAGCTTGAAAAGACTTCTACTGTGAATGGATGTGTAGGTTTTATTCTCACTACCTGTAGGTGATCCGAAGACATGATCTTAAAGCCACTGGAAGTTTTTATGAGGATGGCTTCTGCTTCGTGTTTAGGTTTTGATTTTTTAAATACTTTTTGAGTTTTTTTTTTTTTTTTTTTTTTTTTTTTTTTAAATAATGTTGTTTTGAACAGCCAGAGTCTCTTTGGAAAGCTTGCTTTGTGTGGAATGTGTAGTTTCCCTGATGAAATTAAAACACAGAGGGGGTAACTGAATACTCCCTGCTGTCAGTGCATTGCCAGCCTGAAGGAAAAACAAACATGCTTGCTGAGAACAATGAACATTCCTTCAAAACCTAGGAGACAGATTTTTTGCCCACCTCCCCCTTTTTTTTTTTTTTTACAAACAAGAAAAGATCTTGTCAAAATGTTTTGGGGGCCAGGGGGTGTCTCAGCCTTGTCATTATGTTTGGGCACCTTGTTTAGGTCATAAGGGCTGCAAGTGGTTTGACATTTACATTTGGCATTTGAAGGGTCCTCCAGGATACTTTCCCTCTCTGCCCCCTGCCATGTGTGTCCTGTCCCAACACCCACCACCCCTCCCCCCTCCCTTGACCTTCCTCCAGCTGTTCTAGTGATTTAGCTCTGACTTTCCTTAATGTTTTTTGATGCCACTTTTCTAACCTAGTTGGGCTACAGATATGTGTCCCAGCCTCCCTGTTCTCTTACTCTGCTCAGCCTGATTTCAGTGTCCCTTATATGGCAGATGCTCTACACTTGACATCTCTGAACTGAAATTCACCTACATCTAAGCAATTTCCACTTCTACTTGCTTGTTTCCAACCTAAATGAAGATTTGCAGTGATAATCTGGTGGTGTGGTAAATTCTTGATGCTCAGAGGATATGAGCAGATCAGAGGACAAGTCATAACTTGAAAACTAAATGTATGGGGATGTAAAAACTTGCTCTGTCTTTAATTATCTTGATTTTTTTTTTAAGATCAGAAGTTCTGTAAATAAAGTTTATGGATTACTATTAATAATGAGTGTTTTAGAGTTTTTAAGCATTTTTATAGTATTCTTTTTGGCTTAGGTTTACAGGCCTGAAGATTTTTAAGAGCATCTATCATGAACTTACATAAAGAGAGCATTTATGTGCCTGCAATGAGATAGAGTGCTGTATGAGATCATCCTAAAGTACTTTCATCAAGAGATATTGCTTTTTTTTATTAGGTTATTTAATTTATATTTTTGTTGCTGGACTCTTTCAAACCTGTACTGTGAGCTCCAGAATTCATGAAGTTACTTTCCTCTTGATTTATCTAATTGCTGATTGACTTTGGTGCCTCAGAAGATGGTAGTTCTTTATGAAGCTGTCTGCAGTTAGGGTGATTACAAGGAATTACGCTTTGTAAATTTGCTGGCATTTAATAATGTGGGACTCAGAGATGCAGTAGTCAATGTAAAATATAAAGAAGACATAAATTAAAGTCTTTGAAGATAAAGTGTGAAATGTATAGGAAAATGTGGGGTATGGATTATGAGCAAGTGAGGGACCAATAAAATTAAGTATATAGATCATGAAGCCAAGCAACTCAGAAGCCAGAGGCTGTGTTGACAGCAAAGGAGATAGGAAGAAACTAGAAGGCCAAGAGATTGAATTGCAAAATGTTCAATACCTACAGCTATTCTTAGAATCATAGACTTGTTTAGTTTGGAAAACAGCTTAAGGATAGTAGAATCCAGCTGTTAACCTAGTTCTGCCCAGTTCATCACTAAACCATATACCTAAGTGCCCCATCTTTTAGAGGGATGATCCCCACACATCCAGTAAAGGATAAATAATTTCCTTAGCCTTCCATTGCTTGCTTATGTATTTATGAAAATATTTTTTACTGTGTTTTACAGCAGCAGCCAGATTAAGTTTTAGCTGGGCTTTGGGTCTTCTAATTTTCTCCTTGCATAACCTCATAACATTCTTGTAATCATCATTTGGAATCACTTCAAACTGTTGATACTTGTTAATCTGTCTGATCGAGCTTTTGAGATGCGTTTTAAATTTTGAAAATGGGTAGCTTATGACGTGGAATTTTTAAACTTAATTGGGGTGAGAATTGCAAAAGCCCGAGTCTTTAATTTATCTTGTATTTTTGCCACATGTTATGAACAGTTGTATAAAAATTTAATGCATTCAAGAGATGTCTGTGGCAGCAAAATAATCTTCCAGTGGATTTCCCTTAGTATCATTGTGTTTTTAAGCCAGAGCTGTTCATTAGCTATATGGATGATAAATTTTCAGGTATTTTCCTAAATGTTGTGTTTCTAATGAAAATGCCTTAGTTTTCTAGGCCAGCCTTATAAGCTGTACTTTGGGATTTCATTGCATGCCAGATCTTTGGAGTTGGCTGTGTGTTAATGTTATCGACAAAATGGTTAATATTATTGCCTGCCTTCTCTTAGAGAACCAGATTTTTAGATGCTTGCCCAAAGCTCTATTTGCAAGTATGATTACATGTTCAGTATTGAACAGAGGTCAAGGTGACAGATGCTTATCACAGAATGGAACAAATTGGAGGGGACCACAGTGGATCATCTAGTCCAAGCTCCCTGCTCAAGCAGGGTCATCACAGGGCACAGATTTGCATCCAGACAGTTCTTGAATACCTCCAATGAAGGGAGACTCCACAACCTCTCTGGGCAACCTGTTCTAGTGGATGCACAGCAAAGAAGTTCTTCCTTTATTCCAAATTTTCCCTCAAGCTTTCTAGCTTTCTCAGGAAGTTTCTTCTCTTTTATTTCTTTCCTATTCTAATTGTCTCTGTATAATTACTGTTTCTTTATAGTGATTTTTAATGTGCCCTCTTAATTATGTTAAACACTTAGTTATTGTATTAATTTTTGTTGAAGCCAGTGTTGAAAGCTCATTAGCTTCTTTTAAAGGTGACACTATGCAACCTATATAATTCTGCCATTTGTAACACGCTCTTTTTTTTTCCCCCCCCAGATAGAAGATGGGAGCAAAGCTGCAGCTGTGGACAAGTTACTGGCTGGGGATGAAATTGTTGGCATCAATGATGTGGGCCTGTCTGGCTTCCGACAAGAAGCAATCTGTCTGGTGAAAGGTTCACACAAGACACTGAAGCTTGTAGTGAAAAGGTAAGCTTGTGTCCTTAGCTGGAACACCAAACGTATTTCAGCCTATATGCTACTGAGCAACTAAATTTGCCAAGATCTGGCAAGTTAATGACTTTCATTCATTGATATTTATGTGCATATTGTGTGGTGTTAAACTCCTCTTTAAACACAGACCCTTAATGGAAGTTGTGGAGAGAGGCAGCCTATCAATCAGAGCTAAACCCAAGGCAATATATTCTGCGAGTGCTGTTGTGATGTGATGAGTCAGGACACTGCCCCTGTCCCCCTGAAGTGCAGTCCCCAAAGCAGGCTGCCAGCCCTGCTTCCCTGCCTTTGGTGTGCCTGTAGGGTGCATACACCACGCAGGCCACTTGTGCCATGAGGAGCGGGTTACATGGGAAGCTTTTGGAAAGGCATTTTCCCACTCTGAAAGTATTTGAGCTCTCAAGCATTTTGTAAGTGGCTTGCATAAAGAGTACTTTGAGTTAGTTATTAATGAATGGGAAAAGTGAAGCAGTTTACCAAAACAGAAGATGCTTTTGGTATGAAAAGTTTTTGGTTTGTCATTTTGACTTGCAACATTTAACTAACTTGAGTTAATAATAATTTTCATAAAATATTTTTGACAGAAGTGAGCAAATGTTAAAGTAGGCTAAATCTTGTAATTTCTGAAAAAAAATTCCAATGAAGAATTCTGAACAACATTATCTTTGTTGGTAATTTCCTACTCTGGTGTATCAGAGCTTCCTAGTTAATTACTTTTATCAAATTATACCAGCCAGTCTTTCATGTGAGAATTCATTAGAATAAAAAAAGAATTTTGATGCAACACAGAAAACGCCAGGAGTTTGGACTTGATAGGTATGATGATCCAGTCCATAAATATAATGACTATCTGAGGCTGTCTCAATTGAGGACAGTCTTTTGTGAAATAGCACTGATAGGAAAGAGAGGTTCAAAAGTGTGCTTTTCACCTTTGGTTTTAGAAGGTATTTTTGAGAGAAGAAATTATGGGAACCTGGAGCTCTTTCACAGCTCATAGTTTATATCCTCAAAAAGAACTACTTCCAGAAGCTCTCACCAAATTTTTGTAGCATTTAAGCTAATAAATGCAAAATAAAATACATTCACAACTACCATAAATCATATTGATGTTAAGCAGTTCCAACTTGTGCTGGTTATTCCAGTAAAAGCACTTGTTTGTAGAGGTTACATCAGTTGTTCCTGTCAGAGAGGGGGAGAACTTCAGGGTTGAGAAGTTTTATAGGCACTGAAGAATCTGCCAAGACAGCAAGTCTTAATTAACAGGAAAAGCTTCAGACCAAGTAGAAAGATTCCCTCTCTTGGTGCTTTTCAATTTTATGACAGTAATTTTCTCAGAATCTCTGAATTCTGATCTGTCTTTGGAAATGGAAGAAGATCTAGTGCAGGAATACCCTCATGAGAGACACAGCTGGGTCATTTTTGTTACTCATACCACATCACACTCCACTACCATCTGAAAAGAAGTTGCAGTGAGGTGGGGGCCATTCTCTTCTACCGTGACAGCAGTGAGAAGACAAGAGGAAATGGTCTTAAGATGGGAAAATTAGATTAGCTATTAGAAATAAAAATTCACCATTAGGGTGGTTAGATATTGGAATAGGTTGCTCAGGGAGGTGGTGGAGTCACCATCCCTGTAGGTGTTGGAAGGCACCTAGATCTGGTGCTGGGTGTTATGTTTTAGTGGGTTAAGGGTTACCATGGTAGTGCTGGGTGGACAGTTGGACTGGATCTTCTAAAGCTCTCTTCCAACCTTGATGACTGTATGATTTATTTCGTGCATGTGATTTTGAGAACTTTGCTACAGCTAATGAAATGCTGGTTTGCTGCTGGGGATTTGTGGCCATTCTCTGCAGTCAGCAGAGCCCCATTGCTATACATGCCCTTGACACTTTAGTGCACAAGTGATGGGTTTTCATCAGTCCTTTATCATCCCTCCCCTTTTTCCTTCCTTATCATGCATGCAATGGTCAAAAACAAGCTAGCTGTTCTAGCCAAGAGGCTGAAACAGTGGCTGTTGTTAGAGAAAACATTATTGTCTGAAATTCATTGAGAACTTCCATAGCTCCCAAAGGAGGCAATAGCCCTTTGGGTCATTGACAAGCCTGCATAATATTAGATAAACTTTCATAAAACTTAGTGAATGAAACTAGCTGGGGCTTTTGTCTTGGTTTTTCAACTTTGCTCTTTCTCTTGGAAAGTTGCCTTAGGACATTGGTCCTTTGATGGTCAGAAACCTTTTAACTTTGAGTCTCATTTTATTCTTGGCCAGCTTGTTCTCATGCGCTGCTGTCGCTGTGCTGAAATAACTTTTTCTGTTGGGAGTCCAAATGATGCAGGTTTTTGTAAAGCCTTGTTGCATGCTTTCTGTCAGAAGTTATGGTTTGAACAACAGTATTAGTTTTGTTTTGTTTGCCCTAAATCTTAGGCTGAATTTTTATGAGTACTTTAAACAGCCGTGTCTTTAAGCAAACCAGTTGTTTAATCTTTGTGTGAGCACTCCTGCAGGTCTGGATTGAATTGGATCAGGGAACTGATCTGACTACAAAATTACTTAAGTAGGTTTTCAGCTGGATAGGACCACCACTGTTCAGAGGTAGTCTGCATTTTAATCAATTGCAGCAATCTTGAAATGGCTGTTTTAGCATTTCAGTCTTCAGATCCACACTTACTGTTCCCTAGGGAGACTGGGAATAGTCCCACAATTCCCTTTCATTGAGTTACATATAAGATGAAGTATTGATCTGCAAGTCATCTTAGCATCTTTTTGTCTGCTTGCCCTGTGGCCTTTGTCTAGCACTGTGATGTCTCTCTGTAGCATTGATTTAACATTTTATTCTCTGTAGGTGTCAGTGTGATAATCTGAAGCACAAAATAGAAGGTTTGAAGTTCAACTCAATCCTGAAGCTTGAAGAGAATCTTTGTTTCAGTCATGTTGTTCTTGCTATCTGTGAGATAGCAAGATTCATGTGCATAGCCAAGATCTATATTTTATGTGGAAAACATTTTTCCTTGGTGTCATTTGTATATTAATCCAGAAGTGAAAAGCAAACTTTTAAAAATCTATTGGTTTATGAAAAATTACTTAAAATTCTTCTGGAAAGTAGTGAACTTCTCTTGCTATAATGTCAGTATAATTAATCAAGGAAAATCACATTTTGTCACTGCTGAGAAGTGTGTCCCTGTGAAAATTCTTCTCAAAGCAGTAGAGCCACAGCCTGATTCTATGTTTATCTAACTGTATGTAGGAAACAGTAGGACGTACTATTGTCTGTTTAGAAGTCTAATATGCCTTCAGCAAAGACCAAGGGAAAATGTTTTAGCCAGAGTAATGTGTTTCATTCACAACATTACTTTGTGTCTGTAACAAAAGTTTCTTAAGGGGCTTATGTTGTTCTGCAGTGGTAGCTGGCTTCCAAAAAATTATATTTACGTGCTATTTTTAAAGAATGATTCTTAGCTCACACAGGGAAAATAACACTGGTTTCTAATAAAACTGTCTGCAGTACCAAATAACTCAGCATAAATGTGTTGGCTATCAGCATACGTACTTTGCTGTATTTTCTGGAAACATTGCATAGTTGTGGTCTAAACCAAATCACGACTGTGCAACTGGCTCAACAACAAACGTGATGTTTAAGTGGCTTACATATATTGATGGTAGAACAAGTGCAGTGTACTTTTGGTCCTGGATTAAAATAGTACTCAGGAGGCTTCATGTTATTTTCTCAAGTGAATTTGTAGAAATAATGCATCTTAATTGCATGCTAGTTCTTCAGTGTAATGCTGAGTAATTTCTTGAGTAGATTCCTTTCCTAGGAAAATGGCAAGCAGACTGTGTTTAGGACATTTCTTGCAGGAATTACATGTGAATTTCTTTTGTTTGGAAATGGTGTGCATATCTACATACAAATGAAATTCCTGGAAATGTTGATACTGAATGTTGATGTTGAGGTGATTGCCATATTCTGTGTATTTTAATAATTTTGCATATGTTTCTAACTTAAATTCCTTTCTATTTATTACATCCCATCTTCTTCATTCCTTTGCATGTGCTAGACATAAGCATATATCACAAATCCATAGTAAGAGTAACTTTTCACTATGCATTCATGAGACATTAAACTGTTAAAAATAGGCACATAGATGAGGCTTTCATGTGTGATTTATTAAAGACAGGGTAAGATTTTCACCTCTGGGAGTCACTCTAAGAAGTTACATGGGTTGTCTCCTCTTGGCTGCTTGAGTGGTCTGTTAGCAGCAGTGAAAATGGGTGGGTGAGGGAAGGATTAACCTCTTTTCTACAAGGTCTGCTAGTGATGAGAAGCTGGACTTTGTTTAACTTGGCCAACTCTGCAGGTACTGCCAGCACTTGAGAACAAGCTCCAAAGTTCTGGAATTGGCCACATTGTGTACAAATGTGGGTACACATATGGGCTTGTGTGGTTTTTTTTCTTTTCTGTAGCATTTTGATGTTGTTACCTTCATGTTGCCAAAGTATGAGCTCTTTTTGCAATGTTGAGGAAGTCCCTTGTTAAAGTAGAGGGAAAGAGAGTGGCAGCAAAACACACTTGTCATCAGAAGCATAGTGTGAATGCTGACATGACTGTGCTAAATCCTAGCAAGGGAAGTGGCTTTCATGATACTTGTGCTATAAACACCTAGACATGGAAAAGTAGGGTTGTCCTTATTTGCATGTCATGAAGACAGCCAACTCTTAATTAAAGCACAGAAGAATTTTTAATGAACGTCTTGAGGACTCCAAGATTGTACAGTACTGTTTCAGACACCTGAGACCTGAGCAGGAATCTGTGAATAAAAATCTTGACAGTCATTTACAATGTTCAGATGGGAGATCACTGAAATTTGTCACAATCTGAGCAGAAACCTGCTGAACACCACCAGTGGCCTTTCTGTAATGGGTTTTGTGTAACTTAGCAAGATCTAGTCTTACCTATTTATGACCCATGGAGTAAGCTACCCGTGTACTTCATGGTTCCTTGTGGCTGCAGAAATAGTCTGTGAAACTTGAGAATATTGATTTGTGAGATGACTTGGAAAATTGAGGGATTTCTTTTTTCTTGTACAGTTATGAGATAGAGATGGAGGACTCTGAATTCTGTCTCTTACCTGTGTTTGGCCTTGATACTCCTAGTTTCATAGATACCAGAATGGTATAGGAAGCAATCTGCAAAACTACATGAATTTTTCTACTTTTAAACGTTTAGTTCACTGTTTTGTCCATGGCTATGGTTAAGCATTGCTCAATAAAACAAATGCACTTGTGGAGAACCAGTGTTGATTACAAGTGAAATCTATTTTGTCGTTCAATTAGATTTAATTTCTTCTGGAACTGGGGTTTGTTATGGCAAAACAAATAGCAGTGGTTTCTCTCTTGTTGTCCAGTAGCCGTAATTTCTCCTTTTTAAAGATTGAGCTTGGCCTTAACTGACCAAGAATGTTTTGCTGGGTTTTTTTAATTTTTTTTTTAATTACTGTATTTTCAACCAGACTTTGGAAATATATAGCAAACTGTAGTAGGGCTTTCCAGGGCTGTATCTGCATACATGTACCATTGCTATGTGAACTGGGCAGGTGTGACAGCCCCTTGGCACTGATATTTCTTGGAACTGACAGCAGTGTAACAGGATGTGCCACTGCAGATCTTTGGGAGTAGGTATTTTTAACAGATGCACATGGCTTTCAAGTTCAAGGCATGAACATTTCTGTGGGACTGCAGTTGATGATGGAAGGGCTTGGCTCTTTTTAACTCCCACTTTGCAAATTCACTTAAGAAGTGGATTAGTACATTGCTGTGGGCCCCTTCTTTTGCTCTGAGCAGGTTGGCCGGGTGTAAATGCGTGCCAGGTATGGACACATACACTGCTCCCAGCCAGGTCTGGTGATGGAGAGGGGAGTAAGACATATTTCAGGATATGTGACACAGCATGACCAGGCTAGGGCACTTCTTTTTCTCCTTTGTTGCTGCCAGTGAGCTACCATGGCTCACAGTGGGGTGGCAGGAACCAGATAGGCACAAACATGGCTGTGGTGGGTAAGCAGCCACTAGAATTGCTTACACATTTTCTGTTGTTAGGTAAGAATTAAAAGGAGAGTAAAGCAGGCTCAAAACTTCAAAGGGTATAAAGAACACTTCATTACAAAACTATAAGGAAAAGAAAAAAAAATGTAAGAATCAGAATAAAACTTTCAAAACACTTCTCCTTCCCCCACAGCCTTCTTTTCTTTCCCACAGACAACATACAGAGACAAAACTTCAGGACTTGGGTCACTTGACTATCTCTAAAATAGTCTTTGATCAGTCCTCTTAGGAAGAGGAGTCTTTTTTGCTATGTCATGGAGACTTCTCCACAAGAAAACAGTTCTCTTGTGGCTTCAATTTCTCACAAACAGCAGCTGCCTGGAAATCTGTACTCGTGAAGTCCTTCCTGTGTCATCTTCCCACAGCTGCATTTATGGGCCATGTCAAACTTATGGGGTACTATTTTAAGGATGAGCTGTTCAAAAGCAGATGTTCTCTTCATCTGTCTGTGAGATGATCTTCATCTCTAGGAACAGAGGTGGTCTTCATCCCTGGGGGCAGAGGGTCTTCATCACTTTCATCTTCCTCTCTCTATTGAAGCTCTTCATGAGATCACAGCTATTTCAACATTTACTTATTTCAGCGCAAATGCCTTTGCTCATATCTGCAGTTTGAACACTCATCTCCCGATACTGTTTTCATGAATTAAAGGGATATTCTAGTGTATCAACAGTCCATCACCATGGCCTTGCAAAAGAATTTCAGTCTAAGGCTAAGGTATCTTCTCATTCTCCTCCCATCTGGGACTTAACTCCTTCTTCACTGACCTTGGTGTCTTCATGTTGTCTCTCTACTTGTCTTCACTCTGTCCTTTTTTCTCACTTGAGGGAGGATCAGTGCTTTGTAAGTTTCATCTGTGCAATAAAAGAAGTTGGTATCTCGCTGGAGGCCAGCAGAGGTCATGATGATTTCTGCTGGGTGGTGACCAAAGCAGTCACGGTGATGGATTTCAGGCCATGCAGGGCCTGTGTCTCTGGGGTCTCAGGGGCCCGAGTCTCTGGCCCTGCTGTGTTCTATTCCAGCTGTGGGACCACTCTGTGCATGGCTGCAGAGCCACCCCTGGTCTCAGCCACATCATCTCCCATGGCACTGGGGCAGCCCCTCGGCAGGATGACTCAGTAGCGGCAGCTGGAGCTGTTTATGGTGGAGAGTTCTTCAGAGTCCGTGCTGTGGGGGGAAGCAGCTGGGATCTCAGCAGCAGCACACTGCACACTGATGGCCTTCCCTTCCCTCCCTGTGCAGCCCACAGTGCAGCAGGGCCTGGCCTGACTGCAAACAGGAGGCTGGTTACCTGTTCCCAGGCTGGAAGAAAAGAGCTTTCCGGGGATTTGTTCGGTTTTTAACATGTGTGTTCACAAGGGCATGTTCAGCTTTCTAGTGGTTTAACAAGGTGCCAGTATTCAAAGCTAGTCACTGATTGGTTTTGTCAGGCATGGAGGAAGCTGTTTAGCAGCTCCTCTTAAAAAATAATTTCTGTGTGTGGCTTCTTCCCTGCTCTCTACATGTCAATCAGTGCAAAACCAGCACAATGGCACATCATACAAACTGCACAGCACCTACAGGCCCAGCTCAGGAGAACCTTGGGTTGGATGTCCTATATTTGAAGGACATCCCTAGTAATCCCAGGAGGATCTTTCCATGAAGGAATGCTTAGTGAAGCATCTGCCAAATAAACCAGCCTGTACACACATTTTCAGTGGGAACACATAGAGCAGGCCAGCCCACGTGGAGGTCCCCTCCTCCTCTGGTTTGCCTTCTGCCTTCTCCCTAGGCAAACACAAGGCTGGCTGGGCCTCCACTGTGCTCCTCATCCTGCAACTGTGTGATCCTGTACTACTAATGAAAAGGGAATGGACGTGACAAAAGGAGGAACACATATTTCCATCTTATATTTTCAGCAAATTATACCTTAGAAAAGCTCTGATGAGAACCATTTTCCCTGGTTGTATCACAGTAACTTAACCCAACACATTAATGGTGTGAGTCCACATACCCTTTGTTCTAACCCTAGCAATACCACCCAGGATGTTTCCCATGCCAGCTGCCTTTTTGGTGGGGTGTAAATCTAAAAAGCACTTTTATTTCTTAATTTTCTACCCACCTCACCTGCTTCTGAGTTGCATTAATATGATTTAATTCATTCTGTTAATGACACACTGATGGATGCTTGAGATGATCATAAGCTTTAGTTCCTCCAGTTGGTGGTGTATTGTCCCTGGTTTCAAAGAGCAAGTTGTTGTCTTGTGATTTTGGATGTTTTTCTTATACAGCTGTCAGGCTTCTCTCAAATACATGTCATGAGTGATATCTTTTCATTTTGTGGCAACTTCCATGATTTATTTCTTTGCAAATCTAATAAAATCTGTCCTGTAGAGCTTAAATAACAGCCAAAATTACAACAGATGTCTCAGTATTTTACCAAGGCAACTCTATTAGGACAATGTTTGGGCTACTGGGAAGGCCGTAGACATTTCCTTGTAGGTAAAAGGAACATTCTGTAATTTGAATATATGGCAGTGCTATTCAGGTTTTTTTAGTAATTACCAAAATTGGGCAACATGGCTTTTTTGTGGAGTGGGATATCCATCAAACAGTAACAACCTGTGAGTCATGACTGGGTTTTAGTAGTGGGTTTTTTCCTTCAATCATGCATGCGCTTGTCAAAATGGTTAATTTTGAGCATGAGTAGTCTCATCCAATTTAGTAAGAGCACTCACATGACTGAAGATAAAAAAAGTATACAAGTGCTTACAGGATCTAACCATAGCTTTTTGCAAGGTGGTACATGGGAGTTATTGTGAAAACTGCCTTCCACTTGTGAATTTCAGTGTAGGTGCTGGAAACTAGTATGTAGTCCCTTGGGTGAGAGAGAGGGGAAAACAAGTGAGCCTTCTAAACTTTGGGGATCTGAAGATTTATTCATTTCACATAAAACTTTTGCACACACTCAGATAATTTTTTAATGTGTTCAGTAATACTGAAGAGATCTTCAGACTCCTGACTGAAACAGAATTATAAATCCACCTATTAAAGACCAAATGAATAATCTTTTTATGTCAGAGATGATCTTTGCATGTTGAAGGCATGCTTCTCTGTATGTTTTATATGTTTGGAAATAATGTCTTGGGATTGCTTTTAAGCACTTGTTCAGTGTTTGATTTATTAACACTAGTCAAGGATGTTGAAATGCACATGTCCAATTTCAGGAGAGAAGGAATAACTCTTCTATTTCAGTGTGTTGCAGTTTTCTCCTTGTGAAAATCTTATTTTAGGTAACATATTTCACGTCCTGAGGATTAAACGATTTATAAGCTGGAGAACTTGGCACTTCTTACACATTTCAGCATCAAGTATCTACCAGATTGAGTGTAGAGATTTTATGCTCTACTTGCTCAAGTAACTACATGTAACACCTTCCAATTTGAAAAGATTATAAAGGAGTTTTAAAATAATTTCTGAATTCAACCCTTGACTTCAGAAATGTGACCACTTCAAAGAAGGGCAGGAATGCAAGTGTGTTGCAGATTTAGTTACTGAATAACTGAAGAAATTTGCATCTTATCTGTCAAACAAGAAACCCAGGGTATTTTATGGTTGATTCTACTGAATCTGCATGATACTGGATCACCTGGCAAAACAAAGTCTGGCACAGAGTCACAGCTACCACACTGCTGAGTTATACAGCCATTGGTCTTTTTTAGTCCAGCTTCATGCTGAGTGCAGAGGAAGGACAAAATGACAAAAGCTGAATTTTGGGGAAGTTTCTGCTGGGTTGCAATCGAAACCATAGTCAGTTCTTTGATCTGGCTCACGGAGCAGCAGCCTTGCCAGCAGGTGGGCAGCTGAACCAGGGCTGGCATCTTATGAGGAAGAAAGCACTCTGGGGGATGGTAACTGGACTGGCGTAGGTCATGTCAGAGCGAAATAGTTTTCTCAGGTAAAACCTGAACCATACCAGCTTGTGGCACAGCTCTTTGTGGAGGCTTCATAAGTTGCATCATGTGGCTATAGTGTTTTAACCAAGATTGAGACAAAAATAGGGCTGGACTGTCTCCTAAAATGCTCTGGGACAAAAGAAATTCCCTTTCCCCACTCCTGTTTTTGGGTCACCTTGGACCATGGTGAGGTAAATTACAGCTGAAATAGGTATGGGAAAACACCATAGCTGTGTAGAAAGACCCGTATTTGGAAAGCTGTTTCTGAGGAAGCTCAAGTCATTTGGGATTGGTATTGAAGGTTAAGCTTATTGTGGTGAGTGGCTGGGAGGCAAAACACACTGTTCTGGCTGTTTCTGGCCACAAGCAGCACCAGGGTTTCTGTGGTTGTGTGCCCCAAGGATGTGGCAAGTTCCTTCTTGCTGAAGGCAGCATTTTGGGCTGGTGCAGGCAGCCGTGTGCTGCTCTGGCATCCACTCTGCCCATCCTGGGCAGAGATGGCAGGGGGGATGTGTTTGAAGGCTGCTCTGCTTCCTGCTCCTTTGCTCAGCCATGGTAAGACAGCCTAAAATCCCCTGGTTTGACTCCTGCTGCTGCTGTTAGCATTAGCCCTGTCAGAGATGATTCTTCAGTGTTACTGGTGAATAATGCTTCTTTTGTATTTACCTTTAAGGTTAATTTTTTTGGCACTTCATATGACATGATAACTTCCAAGATACTTGAAAAGAAATCCTGCCAGAACGAATTTATTCAATGTGTGAAAGATTTTAGATGCTTCCTAATGATAAATACTCATTTTAAAAAAAGTTTTATTATCCTTCTGAGGAATTCTGATAAATCATGGTAAAAACTGAGGTAAGAGGGTGATATCAGGAGTTTAATGCTATCTAGGCATCAAAAGGTACCAGAATGTGCAAAAAACAAGGATGAGGGAAAAGTATTTATGTAGCTTATATAATATACCATAAATCCCAAGAGCAACACTTTTATCTCAGACATCCAGATGTGTCTGTCTAGTTCCCCAAGGCAGAGCAAGGAAAAACAGTTCCAGAATATGTGAGCTTTATCATGGTAGTCTGTTGTGAATTCAGAAGGCAGGAAGATTTATGATGTTATACCTCATACAAATTAATACCTCTTTGTTGACAATGCATATCTTATTTATAAATGAAATTGCGGTTCTGTCCTGCTCAAGCCTGTACAGTTGGGCTGAGGAACAAGGAAAACCTGAGCAAACTGGGATGGTCAAATCCTGATTTCTTCTAGTTAATGACTGAAATCTTTAAGGGCACTAGGGTTGATAATTTATCTGCATTTATTTATTTTCATAGAAGAAGCAGAGCATTTTGCAGGTCTCTAGTTTCTTTTTATGTGAAGTACAATTTATTAGAGCATGGGATAGGAAAGGAGCTGCTGTGCTGTGACAAGGTCATACTCCTTCCAGCATGGCTTCCTTTAAAAGAGGCTCTGTTGGCTGTAGTGTGGTGTTGCTGTTTGCTCCATTTTCAGGTGCAGGGTGACTGTCAAATGGGAGGTCAGAACTACTGGTTACCTGATACATGGGAGGAGAAAGCAAAGAGCAGTGCTACAGGTTTGATAGGTCTTGCCATGGCTGACAGCAAGGCAAAAGGGAATTGTGTAGACCTTTGTGTGAATTTTGGCATGTGAGAATGGGCATTGAAGGTAGCTGCTGCTTTGCTGAAATTTTAGGGATTTCTACAAATACCCATAAAACAGAATTCTGTCGAAGACCTGTCTGTCAAAATACTGGTTCAATTTGCCATTCTAAGAAAATCTGATTGTTAATAGGTTGTTTTCATTACTGCTTTTCTCTTTTAGAGCCTCTCCTTCTCTCTGGAAGTCCATAAGTTAAGCATATGTTTATGTTTTTATTTTACTGTTTTTAAGTTCTAGGTCATTTCTTTTTTGGGGGTACTTTTTGGAAGTCGTTTCCTTTTATGATAAGATACTAGAAGCTGAAATTGCAAACACAGGAACTCCTGTTTTGTGTGGACAAAAGTGCTGCAGTTCCTTTTGTTGCTTCCAGAAAAGTAAGCTGACTTTGTTGTTATAATTTGTTGGCACTTTACTTGAAAAGATAAGTAAGAGGGAAGTGAGTACAAAGTATTCAGGTACTCCATGCACAGAGATCATAAACAACAACAAAGCCTCAGTTTTGTTGTTTTAACTCATTGCATTGAGTTTTAGTCAGCTACAAACATTCAGGGAAAAAATGGTAATATTAGGAAAGCTGTTAATTTCAGGTGTTGGAGTGGGTCATTTTAAAGCTGCAAAAAATCCAAAAACTGCTGACTAATCTCCCTTTAAAATGAAGAGAAACAGTCATTACTCTATCTTGAATTGCACCTTCAAAAATGGAGACATCCAGAATATTTCCTGACTTCTGAAGATCACAGCTATAACAATTAAATGCCTGAGGTCACCTTTTAGATGTGCAAATAAGACTGCCTAACCACAATCTTTATTTTTTTTTTTTATTACTCTGAATAGCCTGATTTCTCCCTGTGACTGAATCCTTTGCTGGTAGCGCTCTCTTGTGGCTGTTACTTTCATTTAAACGACTTAAGAGATTTCAAAAATATGTATATTATTTAGAAATTTCTGCCCTAGGACACAACAGTCTATGTTGGATAAGTGTTTCTAAATTAAATGTGGTAATACATATTTTAATAATGCAGCAAGGTCAGTCTGGGCAAAAGCATCCCAGGTGTTTTTCCCAGAAGATCTCAAAGAGACAGGCATATTTAGCATTCAGGATTTTAACCTCTTTTTTTTTGGTGTAATTTTGGTGAAAAACCATATGCCTGTGGACACAGAGTGGGGAGGCTTGGAGGAGAATGAAATCTGCCCTGGCAGCCAGTCAGATGGAGGAGACACAGTGATGGGCACATTGACTAACTGGCTTGATTGCAGATGCTGCTGTTTCTGTGATGCTGCTCTTGGTGATGAGCAAACTGTTAAAATGATTTGGGAAACTTTTCAAGTGAAACTGGTATGTGTGTTCCTGATGAAAGCTTGAAAACTTTTCACCCTGAATCTGTGTTTTCTGATTCTGGGGATGGGAAAGGAGAAGATGGGGTACCTATTCTGGTTTTTGATACAAAGCTTTTAGCTGATGTTTTAATTTTCAGTAAGGAGGCAAAGCCTTCTGGAAACTCAGATTGTGATGTGCAGGGGTTTCCTTTGAACTAGGGACATACAGTTTCCTCTATCAAGAACAGCTACTAATGAGCAATTGTTGGTACTACATAGACTGGATACTATTGGGATTGTGCATCCAGTGCCATAGCTTTACAAGCATGTCTGCATTATTAATACACTCAGTGTGTGATGTTGGGTGTAGGCTCCTTTTCCTTCTATACTGTAACCCAACAGCAGCTGGAGTAATGAGTCCAGGTTGTTTACTTAGTTGTACTGTCTTAGAGAGGCAGGTTTACATTTGAGATAAGGCTTTGAATGAGAGGGATCTTGACCCCCCAGAAGAATAGAAACTGAAAAGTCTCTATTCTGTAGACTGAGCCCTTGTGCATGGCTTTTGTCTGATCGCCTTCCTTCATTCATCTTTGGATCCCATATGTCAGGTAAGCAACTGTAATAATCCTAGTCCTTTTGGGGATATTTTTAAAATTTCAGGCAGTCTTCTGGGAAAGCTTTCATGGCAATTATGTGACTGTTTATGGCTGTTTGCCAGCAAATGTACTGCCATGCCCAGCAATCTTTGAAGTGAAGGTAAGATGAGCTTGTTTGCTGTTTTGGCTGCAGTCTAGCAGGACAGCTCAGCAGTATCTGATTGCAGATTAAGACTGAAAAGAGGCTTTTTAAAGCAAATTAAAAATCCTTAAAAATCCTATTAGACAACTGTATTTTGAGGCTCAGGTTTTCCTTTTCTTTAAAATTAAGGAAACCGTTTTCCTCATCTCTTATCACTGTATCAGTGTAATTTTATTGGTTTTTTAGACAGCAGATTCAATATGCAGTTTATTCATCTGTTATGTAGAGTGAGGATGGACTTGCTGCTGGAAATTCAGGGAAAAAACAACTTTTTTCCCCACTTGAAAATTACTTCTCTGCTTTTCCAAATAAGTCACCAGGAATAATATTTGTCAGGTCTGTATCCTCATTAACACAGCAATAACTCCATTGTTGTTAGAGTCTTTCTGAAACGTTGTTAGAGTCTTTCTGAAACATTGTTAGAAAAGCGGAGCCATTAAGTCAGTCTGCCCTTCTCTGGACTGAGTATGCACATGCACGCACAGGCGTGTGTGGTTCGTGTTAATAAGCAAGGCATCATCCTAGGTTTAGCTTACCTTTATTGAAGGCTACTTCCAAAAAAACCTCATCACATTAGGTTTAACATCCGTGAGTAATCTATACTCTCACCTTTATATGAAGTGGAGTTGCTTTTTAATAAATTATATCAGTCTGGCTGACAAAGTTTTAGCTAGACACCATCTGACTTTCCAGCAGGTTCACACAGTTGAGCTGTTGAACTTCTTTGTCATTTGTAATTCCATCATATGCTGTCTTAACTGTATTTCTTACTAAAATCCAAATATGTATGCCTGCATAAAATGAGACCACTTCTTGCCCTTTAGCCGACCTCCTTCCTGAAGTTTGAGTAGTTCTGTAAATTCGTAGAACTGCCAGCTGTACCTTTACAACTGTATATGCATCCTGCTTTGACCTGCGAAAAGCCATTCATTTTACACATGGAGGATGGGCATGGTGCAAGGATGCATTGGCTGGCAAGGATGCTATGATGCAATCAGTCTGCTCTGTTATTGAACAGAACCAATAAAAATGTATAGTTATTGTTTAGCGTGATGAATCAGTGAATCTAAGGAAAACATGATTGTGGCACTTAGGCCAGTGTGTAAGGAAAGTCTGTCTTTGTTTTGCTGTGCTGATCCTTAATTATAAAATTAAAACAGCATAATAAATCTTCCTCATTTTCCCCCAGAGAAACTCTGTGCAGCCTGTTTCTGCTATATCCTTTATATCCTCAGGTATAATGATGGTCAGCAACCATCAAGCAAGCTTACATCGGCAAATCTGGCTAGCAGAAGGGGATTAATTGTGTGACTGTGCAATAAAGCTTATTTTTTCAGAACACTTTTAAAATAAATTGTCTTTTGAAAGAACTCCCCAGAATTTGTAACATCAGTCTCCCTGGGGGATATACCTGCCACTTTTTTTCTGTAGGCGATGTTTTCAGTGCCTGCATACTGAGGTGGTTTATTTCTAGGGATGTAACAGGCTGCTTCTCTTTTAGGGGAAGTGCTGCTCCCTGAGAAGACTGTCTGGTTTTTTTTTCAAGTGTAGGAAAAACATCTGTAACTCCACTATTGATGCTCCATCAGCTCTTAAGAGATTTTCTTTTAGCTTTGTCATCTCATAGGTGACATTAACTTCTTTACAATGCAGCGCCCCAGACCCATCTATTTACCTGCCCATGTATTTGCTTAGAAGGTTGGAAAAGGATAGAACAGATCAAACAAACAGTTTCAGCAGCATAATGTCAGTTCATTTTTCTTGTGCCGTGTCAAACACCACTTCAAACGAAAACTAAAAATCCCCCTCCATCAGGAAGAGTCCTCTGGTTTCATTTTTTGGGCTTTGCTCAGCTTTTCCCCGCCGAGCTCCGCAGCAGCGTTCAGCGCCGCGGGTCTGACTAATCTGAAGTGCTGCGGCCTCTTAGCGGGGAGCGCTAACAAGGCTCCTTTGTGAGTCTAATTATATCCCTAAGCCGGCGGCCGCAGATTAGCGCAGGACAGACGGTGGCGGAGGGCTGAGGAGTGCCATGCTCTGCTCTCCGGCACGGCCCGCGTCTGCTGCCGGGCACAGAGCTCAGGAGGGGGCTAGCAACACCCCCAGTGCCGCCTCGGCCCCATCGCTTCGCCCTTGGACCGGCCCCGCTCCGGGACGGGAGGGCCAGCCGGGAGCTCTGCCGGGACCCTGAGCGCCCGGCACGGAGCCTGGGTAGGTACCTAAGGCTGTGCCGGGGGCAGGAGGCTCCTGCCAGGCTGGGCAGGACTGCAGCTCCTCACCCCTTCGTCCCGTTCTTGGCATAAGCCAGTGTTCAGGGTGCCTTTCTCTTGGCTTTTTTTGTGTCTTCTGTAACTTGTTGGATGAGGGGCGTGTGTATGTGTGCGTGATAAAAAAGCTATACATTGTTGTCTCAAATGCATCCGATTAAAATTTCATTATATGATTGTTGAAGTGGAGTCAGCAGATGTAGAAGAGGGTAGGCTACTTTGAAAAGTATTTTTTTGTTTGCTTTCAAATTTGCCTCCCATTTCTCAGGCAGACCTGGCTTCCCTGTGCTTTGTCTTGCTGAGCAAAACCATTCCTCTTCCAGCTGGGCCAGGCACTGGTTTGCAGTCGCTACTTCCTAAGAGGTCTGCAACCAGTTCTCTTGGGCTGGTCTCTTCATCCCAGTATGGGATGGAGAAAAATGGACTGGCAGAATCACTCTTAGTCAAACTCTAAAGTGTCAAGGCCTGAGAGTTTTTAATCCTTGAGCTTTTAGTGGTGTGAAAAGAAAATTCAGTGGGAAGAGTTTCCGAGGCTGTGAGCTGTTTGCCAGCATGTGCAGAATTTACACAAGGGTGGAAAGAGATTTTTATGGAACGGTGCAAGAGGAAA
Source organism: Sylvia atricapilla (assembly GCF_009819655.1). Lineage (NCBI taxonomy): Eukaryota > Metazoa > Chordata > Aves > Passeriformes > Sylviidae > Sylvia > Sylvia atricapilla. The sequence continues at coordinate 95,481,330 of NC_089141.1, forward strand.
TGAATATGTTGATAAATGTGAGACCAAAATGGTTTGTTCTTCACAATAAATCTAAAGAATGGGTTGTGGGATTTCTCCTTGGGAAGGAGAGGAATATGAAGTACTGAGCAAAAGTGAGGGGAAAAACAGCCTAATCTTTTAAATACACTTGTCTTACACAGTGTGGGGAAGGGGAAGGGAGTCAAATGATTAATTTAGGAATTTTTTTTAATTTTTTTTTCACTGCCAGGCAGTCACTGCTTCTTGCTTTTCAAGAGCATATATGCTGTGAAGGTGGGATGCTGGAGCAGCGTGGGCTCAGGATATGTTTCTGTCTCTATCTTCTTAGTGGTGACCAGACAGGCCAGTCAGGTCCATTAGAGAAATCCCTAATCTAGTGAGGCTAATGGACCTTCTCACACTAGAGGGCTGCTCAGGTAGGGTCTGCCCCCTGTATTTGCGGGGAAGGATCCAAGAAGAGTTAGGATCAATGTCTGCATGTTACTGTTGGTTTATAGTAACACACAGTAATACAAAACAGAACACTTGCACATAAAACCCATCACACCTTTCTGCTGACTTCATTGAACTTTGAATAAAGCTGTAAATTATTAGACTTCCATTAGTCTCTTGGAGCTCATCCTGTGGTATTCACTGTGTCTCAGTGATTTTTTTTTTTTTATATGAAGGTACCTTTTGTGTTTCTTGAGGTTGTTTAGGCATCCTTGTGTGAACCTCAGTACCACTCTAGAAGGAGTGTTAAACCCCAATTTTGTTTCCTGTCTGAGGAAGATAAAATGCAGAACATAAGATGTAAACAGCTGAGTACTCATCGTTAGAGCTGTATTCACTGCTCCAAGTTTAATAATAGTGATGTAGGCACAATTTGCATGTGGGTGTAGTCATAGTATCTGTGTGATCTGTTGTGAGATTGTCCATAGATGGATACCTTGGTTTATGCAGGAAGAATGCATGGATGAATTCAGTTACTAAACTACTTGATCATTTCAGAGGGATGCTGATAGTTCCTGCAACTTTTTAACGGACTTTGGCAGCAGGAGTAACTATTTATGAATATTAACTAGAGATTTTTTTTTCCCCCTACATTTTGTCATCAGTTTTAACTGATCTGGGCTTGGAAAATTTAGATAGTTTCTGATTTGATTTCTGTGTATCCAAGCACATGTTTCAACCTGTGGGCATTTATTATTCTGTTTTTGCCAGATTTACTGTACTGTAAAACTTACTCTTGGTGATAATTAGGGTGGCTAAAGATTTGACATCTGAAGAGGTGGTGTGAGCCAGGCTGGAAGAAAAGTGATCTATTGAAGATTTGTGGTGTTACTGCTGTGAAGTGATTCTGTTTTCAATTTTCCTTGGAAAATGGCTTTTATTTTGCTGTGAAGTGACTGAACCCAGCTTTCAAGTCTAATAATGTTAAATTAGGTGCATATCTTGGCACATTCATTTTCTGTAAAATAAGCCTAAAAACCTAGTTGCCCAAGCCAAATCAGTGCTGTTCCAGGAATCCCAGAAATGAGAGTTGTCTGGTCGTTATTAAAGTTCTAGCTTTAGGTGATTTTAAGTGCTTTAGGGTTGCCATATATCTGCTCAAAATAAGGGTTTGTACTCGTTCCCAGTGTATCCAAATCAAGGGAAGCAGCTCTGTTTCTTGCAGAATTAAATATCAGAAGGTGAAGCAGGACATAGAATCAGTCTCAGCAGAAGATCCAGCTTCTTGCACTTGCCTTACTGCAGTCCCCATCTTCCCCCTAGGGATAAAGGGCAGTGGCTTGCATTTCTCAGGGTCGTCATGTCCTATGCTGGGTGGTAGGTGCTCTCAGAGACATTATACCTGCCCATGCAGATTCCTTCTACTTCCAGTAAGAGTCTACGCAAAACATATTTGGCCTAAATTAGTACAGGCATAGGAGGCTCATGCTCCAAGAAGTTGCAGGGAAGCATCTGCCCTTTGCCCGTGGAGAAATGGTAGATGGATGCATAAGTGTTTCAAACTGTAGTGCTATGTGTTAAAATGCTGTTACGGCTGCAGTCATCAGTTGGAGATTAAGAACGGGATTTAACTTGGAACTAACGCTAACAGTTAATTTCACCTGAAACTTGAGCTGCCCCGGGAGGGTAAGGAGGGAGAGGTTACCTTGGATGATTGTGCAACTGTAACCACCTTATGCCTTGGGCTTTCAACACGTTAAGGCAGCTGAGATTTCCTGCCCAAATTATGAGATGTGTAACGTGCCAAAACTCTAATATCTGTTTTAATCTGAAAATAGTTTTTATGGCAATAAAAATCCTTTTTACAAACCGTGCCGTATATCGCAGAGTGATTTACAATTGCATAGCTACCTCAGTTCAGTGGAAGCATAACTTTTTAGCATGCACTTGTGTGTGTAATCCAGAAGGGGCTCCTCAGAAGAGGAGGTTTTCTTTTTATCTCTTTTTCTGGGGCTTGGTTTGGTTTGGTTTGGTTTTTTTGTGGAGTAATTCTTTTCTTTCAAATCTCTATTGTCCTTATGAGACCAAGATGGCTCAAGGGAAAATTTCCACATGAAAAACTTGCTCAGTTCTTTATTAATGTGGAAAGTACTGTAATTTTTTACAGTATTACTGTCATCTTTTGTCTCAGTTAAGGATAAGCCAGAGTAAATGGGTCCTGGATGCTGTGTGATGTGACTAGTATTTATTTGAAAGATTACTTGAGAATTCCAAGTGTTGAAGTGTTGTGAGAATAGGCTTGAGGAGCAATACTAGAGTACTTAACAAGTGCAAACTCCTAAATAGATGAGCAAAAAGACTTTGTGGGCTTGTTAAGTTGGTTCTACTACTTATGCCAGTGGGGATTTTTGGATGAAAAGAACTGTATTGTTTCTAATGGTGATCGGCAGTATTGTTCTAAATATTTACTTAATTAAATATTTCATTAAATGTTCCTACAGTGCATCTGATTTAACCATTTCATTTTGTGAACAAGCCAGATATAAATCCAGATAGGATTTGGCTTCATCTGAAACAGATTCAGCCATTTTTTTGTATTGAGGGAGTGATCCTGAAAGAAAGGAGGAGATGGTATGTGTTGTTTTCATAAAGTTCACTACAGATCTGCAAAGGTCAAAGGCATGGCCCTAAAGTACTTGCCATGATGATATTTTCCAGGCATTTTTTGGGTTTATTGCTCACCATGAAAAGATATTTTACACATCTTAAGTTTAACCTTTCTAATATAAAGTGAGGGTATGATACCTCTACAGTTAAAATTTTACATCCTGATGTTTCTGTCTCACCTGGGAAGTTGGAAGAACGCCCCGTTTTTTGGCTTTTTGGAGGGGCTAGTGCAGTTACTGTATCTTCTGTCCTCACTTGAACAGACATTTAAGGCTCTCCTGGATGTACACAGAATGTACTTCAGGAAAAGCATTTAAGCTGCTGCTGTCTAGCCCCAGGACAGTAGGAACCTGGGTCATCTAAGACTGAATCTGAGGGAAAGGCAGTAGGACAGGCTTAAGAGAAAGGAAAGGAAGTGGCTGTGGCTGTGAAGCTCTAGAAAGCAGCAGAGAGATGAATTCATGAGTGGGTTGTGGGACAGGTTTTAGCAGTACTTCAGTATATTGGGAAGCCCAAAAGAAGCAGTGGTTAGAGTGCAAAACCATCAGCCTGGTTAGAGAAATTGTGGGCATATTTTAGAACTAGCAAAGCTTAAGAAGTCACTTTGCATGTATGTATATTTCTATGCATGTGTCTGCATAGAGAGATGTGTATGTGTGTGTGTGTATATATATCCTCTCTATTGGATATGAGTGACAGTGAAGGTATACTTCAAAATACATTCTGGAAGTCTTTTTTATTTGGGAAATCCTTTATTATACAATTTCTGCATGGAAATTTTCAGAAGGGCTTTCTTCCTTCTCATATTCTTTCACGCATACATAGCACCCTCCTTCCTTTATTTTTAAATAAATGAAGAAAAAATAAAGCAGGAGACTGTTCAGAAAAAAGTGTTTTACCTCAAGTTTTGGATGCTTTGTCCTCTCTTGGTTGGCCATTACATCCCAAGATACAGATGTACCTTTATGTCAGGAGACAGGACAACACTGAAAATAGTAAAGGGAAAGGAGCAGGGAATTGTATTGGACTTAATCAAGAGCCTTTTACGGAATTGATAACAACTGGTTTAACCTAAATTTGGATAACTCTTGCATCTGTTTAATTACTGAGAATGACACCATTCACATTCCTTATAGAGTTTTGCTGCTGGGCAATAGCTTTTGCCACATTTTAGATACTTCATTCCCATATTTCTGTGGCAGATAGATCTGCCAGTGATGACTAACGTAGCATGAAGTAATTTGAATTCTATGAATATAGTTGTCTGAGATAGATAATACCAAATATCTTTGTCTGTTTAGGATGACTCCTTTGGTATTCTGTAGAAAGGAATGTTGTTTGTCTTTTTTGTTTTAAGGGGAGGGTAAGAAGAAAAATCAAATTAAATGCTGATTAAAAAAAAAGTCTTTATTTTAGAAAAATCATCCAGTTCTAATCATGAGCTCCCACGTTAGGTAGTTTGATGAGTTCTTTAAGTCTGCAGTGACAAATACATATAACAGCTTCTGGAATCAAAACCAGTTACACTGTCAATTTTTTTTTTATTTCAGGCCCCTGTGGGTAACTGCAGACTCATGGTGGTTTTCAGCCTCCCTTTTTTTTCCTGCCAAGGATTCAGAAGACTAACAAAATCCAAACTATGTTTTTAATACATTGAATAAATGATTAAGCAGTTTTACAGTGGCTTTTTGCATACCCAGTTAATTACATTATATGTTTGTCTTCTAGTGTGTTTTAATTTCCTGAACACAAGACTGGTGAACTGAAAAAAAAAAACCCATGGATTGGGAAAACTTTTGCTGCCCCAGCATATACAGATTTACTTAAAAAAATTTGTTAATGAAGTATTGGTGTGTCTAGCCTACTGCTTTTGTAAGGGAGGGGAAATGAGAAAGCTGAGAACTGTTAAGCTGTTCGGGATTTATAAGCAGACAAACAAGGGCACCTGTGCTGTCACTACAAATTCCTGACATTTTCTCTACATGAAGTAAAAAAAATAGTGAGTGGCTTGCTGAGGACATTCCAAAACCTGAACCCCTCCTAACCAATCTGCATGGCTGGCATGGGGCAGCAGTGTTTGAGGTTGTCTCTTTCTGTAGGGCAAACAACTGCAGCGTGGCTTGGTTTATTTGGCTTTGAAACAGTCTAAGGGCACCTTGTGAGCTGTACCTCACAGTATGTGCAGTGCTCAAGTGTGCTGCTTGTTTGAGAAGGCCAGTGAATTGTGCATTTGACCTTTAAGTTTGTGCAGGTTTCCATTTTATCTCAGGGCTGCAGCCTTTCTGCATTTCCTTAGCCTTGCATCTTTGATATGTCTTGTAGCCAATTACACTGGGATTAGGCCAAATTTCTGGTTCTAGACAAGGTTTAAAATGACTGCCAGTAGTTTGAACCTCCTGCTGCAACTTTGGAAAAGTGAACCTGGGGCTATTTTAAAAACAAAGTTTTTAACAACACAGAAAGGCTTTGTTGCACTGCTGAAAAGCTTTGAGTTGCATTCTGGTGAATGGAGAGAGAAGAGTTTTGATAGTTGCTGTTCAGCATCACTACATTGACTGGTTCCCAAATTCTTGTGTTTGTACCTTGAAACATGGTCTATAGCTTTCTGTAGAAACTGAAGTGACTGAAAAGGGAATATATATATATATGAATATATATATATATATATGTATAAAGAATCTTTAATATAACTGATCACTACAACAGTTTTCACTCAGATTAGGGCTGACCATGTGTAAGAGTTAAAAAGACAGATGCTTCTGCTTTCCGGGTTTTTTCTGCCTTTGTAGATTCAGCTCAGTTTTAACTGAAGCCACTGACTTGTCCATTCTATTACTTTTGAAAAATTGGGATTTCTTGTCTAAACACAGGTTTTATTAGGGTGAGACCCCGCCTTGAGTACTGCATCCAGCTCTGGCATCCCCAGCATGGGAAGTACCATCGACCTGTTGGCGCGAGTCCAGAGGAGGCCGCCAAGATGGATTAGAGGGTTGGAGCACCTCTCCGTGTGAAAATGCTAAGAGAACTAGGAATGTTCAGCCTGGAGAAGAGAAAGCTTTGGGGTCACCTAATGGCAGTCTTCCAGGACCCGAAGGGAGCCTACAAGAAGTTGGAGAGAGACTATTTTCAAGGGCCTGTAGTGACAGGACAAGGAGGAATGGCTTCAAATTCAAAGAGAGTAGGTCTAGATTAGATGTTAGGAAAGGTTCTTTGCTCTGAGGGCGTTAAGGCACTGCAACAGGTTGCTCAGAGAGGCTATGGATGGCCCATACCCTAAAAACATTCAAGCCAGGTTGGATGCGGCTCTGAGCAAATGGTCTGGTCTAGTGGAAGGTGTCCCTGCCTTCATCAGAAGGATTGGAACGAGATGATCTTTAAGGTCTCTTCCTACCTAAACCATTATTTGATTGATTCCATGATTTATTTCCTGTCGCAGCAGAGCCACGAACAGCGGGCTATACGCTGCATTTGCAAGGACCGTCCTCTAATGCTCATTTCTGGTTAGATGGGCTGTGGGGAGCCCCGGCCGTCAACGATTACTGCCGATGTGTAATCTGGGCTGCAGCGGCCGGGAGAAACACCCCTGCCGTGTGGTCGCAGCAGAGTGCGCCGCTCGGCCGGCCTGGGGAATGATGCCGGGGGTGGCGGCGGCCGGCAGGGGGCGCGCGCGGGCCGCGGGGCGGGGGCCAGGAAGACGGGAAGCGATCCTTAGGGAAGGGATAAACAGCCGCTTCGGCTTCGGAATATCGGCACATCCAGCCGCTGTCCTGTGCGCCTGCCGCTGCCTGCAGGGAAGGTGTGCGGCCTCAGGCTTGAGGTGTGGGCCAGCAGCCAGGCCTTTGCTCGTTCAGCAGGGGCCTGGAATGAAACATTAACAGACAAATTAGATATTAGGAGGAGACTCTTTACCGTGAGGGTGGGGAGGCACCGGAACAGGTTGCCAGAGAAGTTGTGGGTACCCCATCCTTGGGAGTGTTCAAAGCCAGCCTGGATGAGGCTGTGAGCAACCTGCTCTGTTGGGACGTGCCCCTGCCCATGGAAGGGACATTTTTAACTGAGTAATCTTTAACTGACTGATCTTCCAACCCAAACAATTTTGTGGTTCTATGAAATAAATTCTAGCAACTGGTTTTCACCTGGATGCAGGCCCCTGGAACTGCCTGTCACCGTTTTGCTTTGGTTGCTCCCAATGCAAAAGCCTGAATGGCAGGGTTACAACAGAGGTGCTATTTGGTAGATAAGAATGATACAATTTCTGTTGGAGAAGGTGGTGCTGGGGAAATACATGCTTCTGTTCTTGTATCTGCTGGCCTTTTATCTTCTTTCCTTTGTAACCTATCTTCTGTGCTTATCAACCTTTTCCTTCCAGCAGCTTCTGTAAAAGCACTGGTAGAGACACTTTCAGTGAAATGTTTTAATAATGCTTCCATTAATGCTGGGGGTTTTCTGAGTTGTAGGTTCAAATGATCTCATTCTGTCACTCAGAAGTAATAGGGTGGTATTACATTAGAATGTAAAAGCTTCCACCTTCTTTAGTTGCCTGCAAATATTCCTGTTTTGAATCTTTTAACCTTTTCTTTCTAGTGCTTCTATCTATTTGCTGAGTTTTAGATTCAATATTTATGTTGCAGTCCACTTTTTAGAAAAAATGGTTTTGTGAAGTGCAGGATAGATTCTCACCATTTAATTACAATTACTATCAGAAAGTACTGTGGACTGTGCACAGTAGATTAATTTTTAGTAATGTTGGGAAGTTCACAACAACAGCGGGTTGTGATTGCACCTTATAGGTATTCCACCAGTATTTTTAGGATGTTCAGACTGTTATGTCCAAAAATAAAAAAAAAAGCCAAAAACCTGTCAAAAATACTGTGTCCATAAATACAGAAAATTGAACAGAACACTTGTAAATTCTTATCCACTTGACTTGCCTTATGCCATAACTCAGTCCAGTCTGTTCCTCCCCTTCCCTGGCTGCTCAGGAAGATGAAAGTGGTGGTGGATATTGTAGCACAGAAAATGCCTTCTGAAAATGACATTCATGTAGCGAGGAACTATCTTATCAAGATCTTGACAAGTTCCATGAGGTACAGTACTGACTTTACATGTGCATCCCTTCTGTTTCTTCCCAGTGATTGGATTCCTCCTGCCATTTGTCAAGCCCAAACTGTCGCAGATGCCCTCTTCCCAACCTTCTTTTCCTTACTCTCCAAATGCTGCTTGCGTTGTGCTAGTTTCCTAGTCTTGTGTTTCCTTACTGGTACATCACAGAAAAGTAATTGTCTCATAAAAGATAAACCTTTTCAGCTGAATTGATGTCTAGGAGGTCTATTGAATTTGCCTTAACAGGTATTTGTGATTTGCTGAGCTGGTGGCAGTACTGTTGAAGGTGAGCGGTGAGGGGAAAAGGACATGTGATGTTCTCTGCAGCTGAACAGTGGAATCATAACTTCTTCCATACTTGCACACAGACTTGGAGTAAGCAAGGACTGTCTGGAGCCCATCATCATGTGGCTGAGCAGAATCTTTTGAGCTTGTTTGCACTAAGATTACTGGGGCTCCTGCACTCTCTGAATGGCATGTCCTACCAAGAAAGCAACTGGAGATGTTCTGCTTAACTGTTTTCTCTTTTGTCATGCTGAGAAGAGTAGGCTTTTGTTTATGGAAACAATTACTTCCTTTTTTTAGTGACAGTAATGATGCTGCACTTCGTAGTGGAATTAGTTTCCCTGTAGAATTGTTATTCTCCTTTTGTTATCCTGCATGCAGAGTTTGGAAAGGCAATTCATCACTGATTTCTTCAGATCTTCCTGAATGTACTGTGAAAAGCCATATACTCAAAGCTGACCTGTTTTGAAGATACTGGCTTTACTTTTGGTCTCTAAATGCAGTGGGTGTCTGATAACAGACAAATTTATAAAAAGGGGGAATGAGTAAAAAAATGTAGAAATACCTTTACACTTCAAATTGAAAATATGGAACACTCTTCTAGTGTAGCTAGTTACTTTTTCAGTGCAGCAAGTTACACTACTTCAGTGTAGATAAATTTCTTAATACATAAGTGCATTAAAAAAATCTTAAGAACTACAATCCTATATGCCTTTATTTCAGACTCAGACTTTGAAAGATGACTTCATCAAACCTCATACCATATCTAAATTTTAAATTACCATCCCTCCAGGATGAGCCAAGGAGAAGGGCAGGACGAGTTATTTCTAAAGAAGGTCCTGCTTCATTCCCAAGTGACTAAGAAGGTCTAGACAAATGGCCTGTACTTGGCATCTGCTCACTGAAACAGCTGGATTCCACCCAGAAGGCTTATTAACCTAGGGAAAATGTTCATGAGAGTTGAGAGGTGTAACAAACAGCAAATCCTTGGGAGGCAGTGCAAGCTGTAGTTACTAATTCTTGAGCAGAAGGAAGGGCGTAGAGGAGTATGAAGCAATTTTGCAAAACAGTTTGCAAGGTGCAAAGCTCTGATAACAACTTACTGTTGTACTGTTTAGAAGAATCTCTTCTGTTACAGAAACATTTGGAGGTGATTTCCAAGTAGGTATTTGGAGACTTACATGATTCGCTGAACTGTTTTTGAGATGAATTCTTTAAAAAACAAACACATAAAACACCAAAACAAACAAAATCTCCCTGCATATCTGGGATGCCAAATATTTCAAGAGCTGAAGCAGAACTTGCCTAGAGTTGATCTGATTGCTTGTTGCACTAACTTGTATGAAACAATGTACACGGCTTTAATCCTTCCTGTCATTAACTTGTTTTCTTCCTAGCTCCTCCCATATGCACCTACCTTCAGTGAAATCTTACCAAAGCCCTACTGTTATCAAGCTGTAAAAGTCTTAGAACTATTAAAGCCCTGGATACACATCAGGGACTTTAAAATTTATCAGTCTCTGTTCCCTGTAAAAAAACACCCACCTCACCACCCCTCAAAAAAACCCAAAAAACTGGCATTTCACTGCATCTCAAGCATTTTGAAGAAATGGTGATGTCTTTTCAAAACTGGCATGCATGTAGAAAGTTTTGCTGTCATTTAAAGTCAATATGCCTCTGTCCTAACTGTGAAACGTTTTACTGCTGCTCTGGTCGATTTTTTTTGCTGCTTATCACATTATTGAACTGTTTGCATTAAAGCAGCACCCTCTGCCTCTGTTGTTTTCAGAAGGAATGACCTAGCCTGCAGGCCACACTCCTGGCACGCAACCAAATTTACCGAAAGTCAACCTGAGGCAGCCACGTCACACCTTCCGTCGTCTAATGCCTGCGCCTCCTGGCACTCGAGCTACCATGCAAGGTGAGTCTCTGCTTAAGTTACACTCATTCGGCCCTTAACAGCCAGGCAACACTAACAAGATCATGTTGTTGAGGGTTTTTTGTTTTAAAAAACAACCAACGCAGAATCCTGGTATTGTACATCTTTAGAGTTGCCTATCCTTGCAGTGCATGAAGGGGGAGTTGGGGAAGTTTGACGTTATGGATAAGGGGATTTCTGAAACAGTTTCTGATATGTGCATGTGATTGAAAGGTAAGAAACTAGCTTTAAAGGCAATCAAAAGGTTATGCTTCTTGCTCTGCATTTCCTTTCAGTGTCCACTGGGAAAATCTTAAGGCGAAGTAACCATTAAAATTAACACTTATAAAGTGAAAATAGGAAAGGGAGAAGAAATGAAAAATACTGTTTAAAACAATTAAAAAGTTTTTTTTCTAAAGAGAAGGTGCAGAATGCTTTACTGTGCTCTTTTATGGTATTACTGGTTTAATTCGTTGAACTGTCTTTCTGTAAACCTTTCTCCATCTGTGATCTTGCATGTCTAGAGAGGTAATAAGACCGATGATTTTCAGTCGCTCTTTAAAGCACCGCAGTATTTGTTAGGTCACACTCAACGCTAATGGAGAAAGGCTGACACCCAGGCAGTTTGAGCTGTGAAACTCTAAACCTTCAGGTAACGCCTGTTTGTGTCTGGTTACAGGTTCTTGTTTGTTTCCTGCTCCTAGGTGACATTCTTTATCATTTTCATAAGAGATTTTCTTGATTTTTTTGGCGGGAGGGGGTGGGGTTTTTTGTCTTCTGTTATTTTTTACTTCTCGGTTTACACTGGGCCACAGTTACACTGAGCATTAAAGAAAATGAGTCTGGTGTGCAATAGCAGTTTGGGAAGTAGACTGCTTTTCTATACTTTGTGCTGCACATTCTCTGCTGAGTCATTACTTCTTGAGGTTAATGTTTTGTGGTAGTCAGAATAAAAGAACATTAATCTTCAAGTTTGTTTTGTTTTGTTTTTTTCATCTAATTTTTACAATTAGATTAACATTTACAATGTTTTTACATTGTTTTCTTTGGGAGCTCCCTACTGTTTTTAAGCTAAGTTGCTATCTGCCCTTGAATAAAGTCAACATTAGGCAGAAACAGGGTTTTTTAAAATGCTTTTTGTAATACTTTATTGGAGAAAGTTTTAGAAACTTTGATTACAATTTCTGCTGTTTTACACCGATTTAAAGTTTGTATTTAAATATCATGTAGATGGGTTGATTTACATTTATTGATTTTAAGACAGTAAACATTCTTGTCCATAAAAACAAAATTAAGAAATTTCTAAAGTCTTCTACAGAGTTCCTCATTGCAATGCTATAGCTAGAGTATTTGTACTATTAATGAGTCTTCTACACTAAATTGTAAATCATTATATACATCCTGCTCTTCCTGGTAGTTGTCCTTGAACCTTGTCTCAAGATGTCTCAAGGCCTGTTTTGATAGGAGCTGGGTGTGTCCCAATACTTAAAGAGAAAAAAATGATTCAATGCCAGTTTCAAATGGGGTTTGGTCAGGAAATTGTGGGTATAAAAGAAAAGGGGAATGGGAATAGAGCAATCCTCTCCCCTCACATATCAGAAATAGCTGCAACTGCTGACAGACACTAATACTAATAAAAAGAAGAGATTCTTTCTCATATGCTGCTGAAAGATTTAGTGGCCTTAGCACAGTGTAATACCACAGTTCCCAGGTCACTGTCATCCTGAACCCCTTGGCCACCATGTGCTACCCATGTAAAAAGTGATGTATTTGGGAGATTTGTCAACCCTGGAGTCTGTTGTCCAAGACCAATTCAGTGGAAGAGCTGGTTTTACTGTGCTGCTGCTGGAGGTATTTTTGTATTTTGGGGATCTCAGTTACAGAGTGGGGTACTTTGGGCTTGCTGATCTGCAAAAAGAAATGAGCAGCCTCAGAGATTGCCCACTTTACAAGTACACATCACAAAAAGCTCAGCTGATTGGAAAGCTGTCTTGGGTTATGCCAAACAAAGACAAAAGCACAGCAATCAGTATGCAAGGAGATAATGGAAATACCCCAGGAGGGGATATTTCTAGACCAAGCATCCCATCCCTGGGCTGTTTCTGGAATTTCGTGTCCTTCCTTGACCTAAGCATCTCAGATTGGTATTAAAAGCCTAAAATCTCTTCCTAATGTACCTACCTGCATTCCCTTGTAAAACATGGAGAGTTCATTGAGGGACAGGGGGACAAGATTTTTTTTTTTTGTGTTGGGTGGAGTGGGGCACAGCTGGCCAGAACAGCCTGGTGAAGACTTGTCCATACTATCTACTGCTGGGTTAAGGTATGGGCAGTTTGATTTGCTTTAGGATTTTTTTCGCTCGGTCGGTTTTGTTGGGGCTTTCTTTTTGCCAGCCTGGTGAATTTGAACATTTGAGAAGATGGATGAAGATAGAGGAAGACAGACCAGAAGAGGCAATACCAGTATATAGCAGAGAGTGTGGTCCTGGAACACCGCCCTCCAAATCCAGCACTATATGATGTTTTTTTTTATCATGAGACTTTAATGCAAAAATTCTAGTTTCTCTTGGGAGCAGTAGGCTAGGCCCAGATGCCTCTCATGCAAGGCTACAGAGCTAGAACTTGTAAAGCTTTTGTTGCCTTTATTTCCCTCTGTGAGTCTTCTGTCTCTTTCACAGAAATTGCACCTTAACAACACAATGCAGACTTTTTTCCTGGCCCATCCTAAACAAAGGCTCAGTGCACTTTCTTGAGGGGAGTGTAAGTGAACTATCTTAAGTTGCTAAAAGTTTAAACCCTTTTCTTGCAGTAGGATATACTATAACAGAGGAACCTTTGAGGTTTTTTATGTGCCCCTGGTTATGAAGGTGAACCCAACCACCTCTTCTGCTTCATTCTGGTATTGCAGGTTTGGCTGTGGGACCTGTGTGCTTTGAAAAGGATACCTAAACTGAGGTTTTGGGGTGATTAGGGTCAGGTGCATCTGGTTTGTGATCCCATGCAGTTGTTGAGATTAGATGATTTCTGTAAAGGTTCAGGAACAGAAGCTCATGCCTCAGGATTGGGAACAGTGTTTACTGTCCAATGTGGTAGCAAAGGGATGGTGTTTGTAGATTGTCCTTGACTTCACCTACCAGACTTTGGCTAGCAATGTAGCTGCTTTTATGGATCTGCTCTAAAACAGCCATTGAGAGAAGGATATCCGGGGATGCCAGCCAGGCTCAGGCAGAAAACTGGCTTTTGGACATTCTTCCACGTCAGGGTTCACAGGAGGATTGCCCTGCAGTTTAGGACCACAGGAGGCTGTGCTTTGCAGTAGCATGCCATTAGAAACCTTCCTTTCCTTCTTTAAAGTGTTTGCTGCTTCTTATGGGTTTCCATTAGGCATTTTCTAGCAGGGTTTTGACCTTCCACGCTGATGATCTCTGCTTTACATTGGATTTTAACAGATTTACACGAGACCTGGAAACTGAGGCTTTCCTGCGTCTTTCTTTTAATTAATGCCAAGTATCTCTTGGAATTTTATGAACTTAAAGGTCTTTTCCAACCTTAATGGTTCTGTGATCTCCTTAGGGCTCAAGGGAGTGGGAATATCCGCAATTCGTAGTAATATCTGGCTTACATTATTCTATGACAAAAAAATCCTAGTAATGATCAAGATACTTTTTACAAGAAACACAGTATCAGCCTGAGATGACAATTAAGACCTTTTTAAGGATTCAGCAACATTTTTTTAATGCTAAAAATGAATTAATGAAAGAACATAAAGCCCCACAAGATGAGGCCATTGCTAGTGTATCTTGTTAATAAAATGCTTCTAGAAAATAAGCATAAAGCATATATTCTCTTATTTCATATAAACTGCTTGTTGTATAAGAAAAGAAGTTTAAAAGGCTGTAGTAGTAGAGGGGGGGAAAAAAGCAATTCTGTTAGTACTGAGTTCCAAAGAACTGTTTAGTTGACCTTTGCAACGTTTTTGACAGAAGACCTATATGATTCTTTGTATTTTTTGTGTAAACTAATCTGATTTCATTGCTAGCTTTCACAGGTCTCTTTACAGCACAAGATTTGATAGATGCTTCATATAATTATAGCTACAGGGAAGTGGAATAATTCTGGGAATTCTACCAAGGGGCTTTGCATGCAAAGGCAAGAATCTGAATTTGGTATATAAAAACAGGAGGAGCTGCCAGTGAAGTTCAAACAGGGAGATGTGATGAGAATAATTGAAAAGACTGTCATCTCAGCATAAATGTGTTGGATTGACAGGAGGTGGATACTGTGAGAGAAATAAAAGAAAATGAAACAAAACTCATGTGGTAGGAAAATAACAGAAGCAGCACGATTTTGGAATATTGTCCATGGCAAAAGGCCTGAAGAAAGTACAGTGTCAAAGATGATGTTTTTATAGAGGAAAGAGTGGTAGGGAAAAACTGGTGGCAGTAAGAATTCTCTAAGGAAAGTTAGAAGTTTGTCTGGCTATGCAGCGCTTATGCTGCCTTCATATCTCCTCCTAAAGTTTTCCTGTCAATATTGTGGAACTGGGTGGAACTGAATCTTCTTGTGAGAGTGTCAACCTGAGAGTGGTTTGAAACCACACTGCTAAGATGCATGTGCAGGTGGTATTTGCGACAAATGCATTAAGTGCATCTCTGATTAAAAGTTAAAACATCAAATGAATAGGCAGATATGGATATAGCTTTATGGGAGTAACTTATTGACAAGGGAATAATATCATGGGCTAAAGAAGTTTAGAGTCATATTTCAGAGATGAAGAGAGGAAATACATAAGTTTAATAGCTGGAAGAATTGGGGTGCCTGGAAAATAAGCTGAAAAATAAGTTGGTGTTTTTCCTGGGAAAGAGGGAGCTAATGGAGCTCAAACTAAATTTTTCTAAAAGCAAAGTTAGCAAAATCAACAATTTGCAGGGAGAGAAGAGACCCTTCAAGGAGATAAATGCATATTACTTACTGGCAAGCTTACATCTGGGAGCTGAGTTAGTTACTAAAGTTTCAAGCTTTGAATCAGTGGTGGAGTATAAAGTTGGAGCCCCTGACTTAATGTTCAAATTTTCAATTTTGTTAGATTGTTTGTCTTTAACTGCTGTGCAGATGGGTGTTAACCAATATTATTAAAATGAGTGGTTATAATTACATTGTGGCATTTTTTGCTATTTTTGATATTTATTCTGACACTTTTTTTGTTTGTTTCCTTCAGTAGTTGTTCTTCTCATGACCTGTCAAATTCATGGGATCAGTCAAGTCTATATCGCACTTCTGACCAATTCAGCTCTTTGGGAAGTATGGACAGCTGGGACCACACTCCCCAAGTAGCCCAGTATGGAAGACTTTCTTCTGCAAGGTCTAATAGTAGCATCGATCATCTAGGGAGCCAAAGTAAGCGGGATTCAGCCTATGGGTCTTTCTCCACGAGTTCTAGCACCCCTGACCACACTCTGTCCAATGCAGACACTTCTTCGACAGAGAACATGCTTTACAAAGTGGGCCCCTGGGAGACTGCTAAGCATGGAAGCAAGTCTGGCCAGTTTTTGAATGACAGCAGTGTAATGGAGGACAAACCTGGGTGTTTGCCAGCTCCTGTACAATATGAGAACAACAAAAGTCCTAGAACAGAGGAACACTCAGATGGCAAGCTCACTAGCTTGGGAAGATCCAGTTTCGGACCTGTCTGGTACGTTCCTGATAAGAAGAAGTCTTCATCTCCTCCCCCTCCACCTCCACCTCTTCGTAGTGACAGCTTTGCTGCCACCAAGGGCCACGAGAAAGCACATGGCCCTATGTACTCAGAGGGTGCCAGCACACAGCACTTTACAGCCCTGAACCGATCTCAGCCCAGGAGTGACTGGAGTTTGGAAACTGCAGAGCAGCAGCGACGGCCCTCCAGAGCATGTGACAGGAGGATCAGCTGCTCAAATTATAAATCCGATCTCAGTTCAGAACACACCTTTTCTTCAGCTGGTGAAAGGTACAGTAGTAATGCAGGAACTGTGAACAAACTGCAGCCATCCTTGTCCAGCACCGACGTTAGGTTTGCACAGCCTGCTTACACTTACCACCACCAGCACCAGTACAGCGACGAAAGCACCTTTTATCACAGTGCAAGAATCTTAGCTGCACCTAAAGATCAGCAGCATTATCTGTCCTACAGTGGCATTCAGGAGTTAGCTGCAGATCACTTTCATGGCTACAGCTCACACCAAGGCAGTCTGCTCAACACTTCCTCTTTGAACAGTGCTGCTGAACAGAAGGTGGACAACACTGGACAAAGTCGATATTACTGTGTGACAGCAAAACAGCCTGCTCAGGGAAGCTCAAAGCCACTACAAGTCAAGGATGACAGCTGGAAACCTGCAGTGGGAACTGATATGTCACTTGGACCTCATGAAAATTCTGCAGTTATTACAATGGCCCCAAACACAAAATATTATCTACCTCAACAATCTACTGAATCTTCACTGACAAGGTATGAGAACAGTAGTCATTACCCAGTGGACAGAGAGGGAGATGCTAGGTGTGCTGTAGTAGAAGAATCTAAAAAACCTAATCATACTGAAAAATCTGGACAAAAGAAAAGCTGTGAGAACAGCTCTGAGGAAAGTGAAACTAGGCATGGTCAGCAGGAGTACGTAAAGGGCTGTGTCCTTACCACTGAAAACAGATCTGCTCAGAAAGAATTTAGGTGGGGGAAAGATGAGAGCAGCAAGATTTCTCCTCAGAAGACGCCGATGTTGCACTCTTTAGCTCAGGAAGGGAAAAAACAATCTGACAACAACCCAGAAGCTGTAACAGAACGACAGACCTCATTTGACACCCACCTGTCTAAACAGGCACGAAGGAGCGATCGTTTTGCAACAACCCTCAGAAATGAGATCCAAATGAGAAGAGCAAAGCTGCAGAAAAGTAGAAGTACTGCTACACTAGTAGGGTCATCTGAAACAGAGGAGTGCAGTGAGACCTGGAAACCAGAATCAACAGAGAATATCACCACCTCTCCAGACACAAACTTTACCAGCACCTACAAAGATCACCTCAAAGAAGCACAGGCCAGGGTTCTGAGTGCGACATCCTTCAAACGTCGGGACTTGGAGCCCAGCCCTGCTGAGTATCTCCCAAGGTCACCTGAGAGGAAAACCGGTAGTTACAACTCTTCATTACTGGCTTTGGTTTCTGAAGATATCTCTGGATTCCTTGAGGCTACACAAGCCAAACCAAACCCTACAGGGAGTAGCACTCATCACGTTTCTCGCATTGGAGCCAGGAAGAGGTTCACAACAGAGCAAAAACTGAAGTCATACTCGGAACCAGAGAAGATGAATGAGGTGGGCATGTCAGAGCATGAATGCCACGCTCATTGCCATCCAGATATATCAGAAGAAGCCCTGGGCTCGTTTGCAGACAGGTGGAAATTCTTTGAAGAAACAAGTAAGCCTGCATTTAGAAAACCATCACAGAAACCAGGTCCCTACGGTCTAGCAGAGGGGCAGCCTGAGAGGCCAGATAGGAAAGCACAGGAGAGAGAGGAGTTGTGGTATGAGAAAAGAGGTCGGGTAGCCTCTGTTGGACCTGAAACTGCTCGTACTTCAAAAGAGAGTGCCCACCACAGCAGCAGCAATAGGGCTGCTGAGAGGATTGGGAAATCTGCACAGTCACAGCGCCTGGGAACCTTTGCCGAGTATGAAGCATCATGGAAGGAGCAGTGGAAGCCAATAGAGCCAAGGGGCTCAGGAAGGTACCATTCAGCTGATAATATCCTCGATACAGGCCATGAACAGTATGGGAAATCCCAATACACCCATGAGAGGTCTAGATCATCCCCTTCCACTGATTTCTACAAACAGGTACAAATGCCTCTTGCATTATCCTTTAAATTGCCCAAGGTGGTGGGGAACAGTAGAGGAGTGGAGGGGAAAAGAATTTTTATGAAAATTTCCTATTTAGGAACACTGTTTGCCTTTTGTCAGTAAAGGAGTAAATGTTATAGGTAGATTTCTTAAGTAAAATGAGGAATATCAAAGTTTGTACTGCACAAGAGCAGTTGAATCAAAGTAATTTCTTATGTATTGTAGTCAGATGGAAAAAAAAACATGATTGGTTTGCTAATATCCTCTTTTTTACAGTAGAGATTTTGAAGGTTCAAACCAATTTTAAGATAGTTACTTTTTTATTGGTGTGGCTGTATTGCCTGTTTGAATTCTCTGAAACTATGAAGAAAAGTGTTCAAAGTGTAAATAATACCTATTTTGTCTAATTTTTTAATGATCTAATAATTTCCATGGATTTCTTCTTTTCTTCTAAACTTGGTTCATTCAAAAGCTACATAGGACAAAATGTCTGCCTAATAAAGTTTAGAGATTACAAATATGCCTGTTAATGTTAAAGCCACAGCAGAAATGAAACTGCATAATGTTTTGTTTTATGTCAGTTTGCTTGGTTTAAGATGTATACATTTATTCCTTAGAGAGATGCCAATGGCTGTTCAACTTGCAAGTAAATATTACATTAATTTTTAACCTAGCAGGGCCAGGTAATGGTTGGCAGGTGGCACTGGATGTAAACAGAGAAACCAAGTCTCTTTAGTTCTCTTTTAAAAGACGTTGTTCAAGCTACTACAAGATTGCCTGATATGTATGAAGAGTCATAGTGTGGTTAAGCTGTGTTGAACTTTGCCTTCTCCAAGAATAAAATTGAAGCAATGCAGTTGTATATTACTTTTTCTTTATTTTTTCCCCTCTTGGTAAAAGCATTGCATTCATACATACACATTCATACATTCATACATACACAGGTCATCACCTGTGTGTGTGCAGCCATGGAGTAGAATGAGAATAGCTCAAAAAGAAACAAAAACATCGATCTCTAAAAGTTATGGACTGTCTTTCCATAAGTTTTTTGTGCCTTTAAATTTTACAAAAATGATTTTGAACTTTATGTGCAGACTTAACTATGCAGATAATTTACTGGGGTAGAGATTCTGAGCACTGAAAATATTCACCTGGAAGTTATTTTGAAAACTAAATTCACTAAATTCTTAAATAATTGCTTACCCAGCAGAAAAAAAATTCATTTAATCTATTCTATGTATGCATTTCTCATTTATTAGTCAGTGCCTTTACGTTCAGTATAGGCCTCCTGGGGCAAAAAGCAGGCACCTGTTTAGGCACCTGGAAAATATGGTGATAAGTGCATTGAAGATGCTTACAACAGACTGAAGTAAATAAATATGTTGTTTTGCATATATGATTCAGATTATTCCAGTGCTAATGCGCAATTAAATTTCCTGTAGGTTCAGTGTTTGTAATGCAGAGCTATGCTTTGGGTGGGGTTGTTTGAAGATAGTGAGATAATAACGTGAAACAGCGCTGTTGGTGTTTTACTGCGAAACGAAAGTCAACGCACAGGGATTCACAGCCTGGTGCATACTTGCACCTCCTAGAATGTGAGCAACTCTTCTGCAGCTTCTGTGCCTCTTTTTTGTTGTTGTTTGTTTTTGCCAAATGGAAGTTGCAAACGTTTATATAAACATTAAGCTCTTCTCTAGAGCAGCAAAGCAGGGCAGCAACGTGAGCACAGCCAGGTCGGGAGTGCTGCACAAGAGGTCACAGAGCACACTGTACTGCTTAAAACCAAACAAGCTCAAAACATGCTATGCTGTTGACTTGATGTATAGTCAAACAGAGCAAACCCACAAATAAGAGGTTCCATAATCATAGATTTTTTTGGGAGTGAAACATGATGACTTGGTCTCTTACTTGTACTGTAAACCTCTTTTAGGAAGTATCAGTTGAAGTAAGGCGGCAAGCAGAGGATTTAAAGGAAGATGGGGAGTGTATTTTCTCTAACATTAACAAACTGGATGAAAGGAATTGCACTGTAAGGTAAGTATAGTATTTCTTAATTTCACTCTAAAAGATTTGATTTTGACATATCTTTTTGACAAACTTCTCTGATCTGGTCTTTTCCTCACTCAAACTGCAAGTTCTGCTGTGATGATTTCAGAGTTTCTGCAGTGCCTTTTTCCCTTATTTACCTCCTTCTCCCCACATACTTCAACGTGCATGATAGAATTAATGTTGGGAGTGAAATTTTTGGGGACTCTAGCGTGAGCTTAAAGAAATTGTCAAATTGTTGGGTGTTGAGCATATTATAGTTTGTTCAGAGGCAGTTGATTCTTATTTGTGTGCATGAAATTATTATTTACGGGTTTTTTCAGGATTAGGTGGGGGCCCTGAGGTTTCCCAAAAGAGATTTCCAGTATTATCCTTGGCAAAGACAGCATGCTGCTGAAACATAATAGTGCTGTAAATTGAACTTTACTTTTCTTATGCCTTTACAGAATATAGGACATGAATAGAAGACCCTAAAATTTGTTTTACTGTTTGAAGAGCTCTGATTTTCTCTGTTGATTTATGTTTTAATTAATGTACCATGTTTTTAAAACCCTTTTTAAAGGTGTGACTGTGTGCACAGTGTAGTTAAAATCGTTTAAATGTGAATGCTGAGGGTTCTGAGGGTTGTCCTTGTCCTGTCTCATTGTGGTGTAAGCAGTGATTTCAGCAATTGCTGATTCTGCGGCTGCTGAAGCCGACCTGAGGTTGTGCACACGCTGCTATAGCCAGGTCTGACAGCTCTGGGTTTCATAACAGAGAGCCCATGCATAGGAAAAAAGAACTATGGGCTTTCCTCCATTCTCTAAGTGGTAATAATCTCCCAAGGGAGAGGAAATTATGAACTGTAGCAAACATACACTCAAGCTGTGACCATAATACCTTGTAAAAAGTTAGTGTTTATTTGTGGGTTCATACGATTGTGTTTTGCATTGCTTATGGCTTAGCTGAAGAGCCCACTCCCTATTTTTCTGGGTTTTTTGTAGCCTTTTGGACTTAGTGTAGTGATTCCAAAATGAGCAGCCCAGAGGGTGCGAGTGGCGCACAGCGTGGGGAGGGGAGGAGGGAGGCAGAGGAGTGGCCGGGATCGGCCGGGCTGCTGCGGGTGGGCAGCATCTCTGGACAAGTAAAATGATTTCCATCTACTAGCGCTGAAGCCGACTCACAAAAGCATGTGAATAATACTCCTACGCCAGCATTTTAGCAGTGTTTGTGCAGCACAATTCTTGCTTTATAATCGTGGAATCCATGAAAATCACATGACTGGGCACCAGCTGCAGTAACTTTTTTTTCAGCTGGAGCCTATTTTGACATACTATTTTAGATGTAGTATTTGGCCATTTTACTGCATTACAGAAGGTTTTGTGAAATGGCCTCTTTCACAGTCTTTTCTCTCAACATTGATACATTGACATACCTTCTGTATTCAAAAACTAACTAATTAAAATTTGGGCATTTAATTCCTGTATTGTGAACTACCACTGTGTGATAATGAGTGGTTACCTTATGGGAAAGAGGATGTATTTCTGTGTGCTCCGTTTTTTAACAAGGCATTCTTGTATTCAAAAGGAGCTGGTCTCATGGCATGGATTGATTTTATGATTTTTGAGCTGCCCTAAAGGCATTTCATTTTCTGTTTTTAAAACCTAGCAATCTGCAAATGGCTACCCAATCTCCCTAATTCAGGGTATATTCTAGAACATGAATAGTAACCAAACCTGAGGTCTTCATTATAGTCATATTTAATACTCTCTTTTAAAATTTATGTTAGGATTAACTTGCTGGCAACTGTTATTTTGTGCTTCTGAGACCTGTGTGCTAAGGTTGCCTTTGGGCTGCCAAAGTCAGTGTGATGGGGCTGAACACAGGAGTGACCCTTCTGCATTTGTGCCCGTGAGATTTGCAATAACCCAAGCTGAGAGACAGCTGTGGAGTCCACTGGTGCTTTCTCCAAGTTAGAGGCTGTTCATATGCTACAGGATGCATTTGGCCTCCCTCCCCTTCAGTTGTTCTGAGAAAAGAAGAAAAAAAAACTATTAACTTGACAAAATCTGTGAATATTTACCATTTACAGCTTCCTTGATTATTTTCCTCAGAAGTATGAGTCTTCTTAATGCACTGAATCTACAACGAAAAAGGGTTAGAATATTGTACCAGCAAATTACTTATAAAACAAACAAAAATATTTTTTTTTCTCCTGAGCTTTTTGCTACAGTATTTTCTTGGCTGTTCTTTTTTAGCACACAGTTGTAAAACCTGAATTAACATTACTTTGCAAAGTTGGGGGGGAGGACGTGAATGTTGAGTTGATGAAGATAGATTGTGAACCTGTTTCATCTTTGAGCTCTGTTTTTCTCCTTTGAGATTACTGAGTGTTTCCAATGAATTCAGGTTGTTTCATCTTCCTTTTTAGAAGAGCTGGAACATGTTCTTCTGAACTGCAGTATTTAATAGTTTAGGGTATTACTTTTGTAGGAAGAGAAAATAGTGGTCCATAGCAGCCATTGTCATCTCTTATGGAAGAACCAAACCACTCCTGTTAGGAACTTAAAGTAATCTAACAGAGATGAGTATTTTTATACTGAGGGGTTGATGTGATTCTGTGTATGTTCTTAACTTTAGGACAGCATAAAAGCGTTATACAATTCTGTTGATCTGTAAAACAAAAAAATAGTGCTTTATTTTTATTGATGCCTCTCCTTCTACTTCAAATTAGTTACAAAAGCTTACTTTTTTACAGATACAAAGTGCTTCTGTGCTTCTTTAAACATGTCTCTCTCTCTGCATTTGTAGAATGACTTACACTGGTTATATAATTACCTTCCTTACAGAAGTCTCTAAGCTGAAAGACTTTCAAAAGGTTAGAGAGGAAAATGGATGCTCTGACCATGTCTGTGGCTTCCTGCATTATGACATGCACACATAAGTCATTCTGCATCAAAAGAATCATGCTTTATTATCTAATTCTTAAGATTGCCATCTACTAGAGATGTTTGCAGCCATTCCTTTATTTACTTTCTAAGAACATTTGACTCCTAGCTCTATTAATTTGTTCCTGTGATGTCTATTAAAGTTACATAACTTCAAAAAGTGAAAAAGGATATCTGAGATCACAGGCTGCAGAAAATATTTCAACATTTAATAGGTGTCAAGTCCAAGAGCATTTGCACGTCAAGTGTAGGACCGTAGTGTGACTCAACTCTAATTAAACACTGTAAAATATTTCTTTCAGTGTTTTCATACCTTAGTAGTTACTTGTATTTGAGTTGAGCTCTTGAAGACAGAGGAACAGTCTTTACAATACAAAACCAAAATAAGAATAATTTCTTAATGCCTAAGTTGTCCTAAATGCCCAAGTATAGTGTTTAGAAAAATCTTTGATAATCCATAAGCAGGAGCCTATAGACATGTTTTCAAGTTTTTTATTAGGCTCTTTATAAGGAAGATTTTTCAACACCTGGTGAATATCTAGGCTCCATGCTCACCCAGGAGCAGCAGCAAGGAAGGGAAGGAGGAAGACCTTCAGCAACACAGGAATGTGAGTGACCTTACGTCTTCTGAATTGAGTGAGATGGAGAAGAATTTAAAAATAGACCAGTAGTCCATTTGTCTATGTGTTTATTTGTATCATGCATGTATGGATGTTTGTGTGTGTATGTATGTCACATAGACATGGGTATATTGATAGTTACTTCCCTTGGCTTTTTCTGATTTGTGACCATTGTGGGGTTAGGGTTCTGTGAGGACTAATTGACAGTGGGAGGAAAAAGCATCAACAATCCATAATACACATTTGGACAAATTAGTTCCTCATATTTAC
Source organism: Sylvia atricapilla (assembly GCF_009819655.1). Lineage (NCBI taxonomy): Eukaryota > Metazoa > Chordata > Aves > Passeriformes > Sylviidae > Sylvia > Sylvia atricapilla. The sequence goes on from NC_089141.1 coordinate 95,505,459, forward strand.
AATGGTAGATGGTATAAATTAGTCACCTTCTAAATTCATGTAAATTAAATGAAAATATATAGTGTTGGGATCAGCTTAAATAGGAACTGAGCTACTGAAATACAAGACTTTTGAAGGCTTGGAGGTTTTTATATGTAGCAAAAGAGCCATTTCCTTAAATAGTTAATGAGAACTTTTGTTGCCAGTATTGTGTCGCATAGCTGTTTTAAAGTTCTTTACTAAAAATTAGAATCCTAGAAGGGTTCGGATCACAAGGGACCTTAAAAATCACCTAATGCCAACCCTCCTGCCATGGCCAGGGAGCTTTCCACTACACCAGGTTACTCAGAGCCTCATCCAGCCTGATCATTGACACCTCCAGGCATGGGAAGTCCACAGCTTCTCTGGATAACCTGTTCCAATGCCTCACCACCCTCACAGTAAAGAATTTATTCCTAATACCTAATCTAAACCTGCCTTCCTCCACCTTAAGGCCATTCCCCCTTGTCCTATCACTACAAAAGTCCCTCTCTGGTTTTCTTGTAGCCTTCTTTAGGTACTGGAAGGTGCTGTAAGGTCTCCCTGGAGCCTTTTCTTCTCCAGGCTGAACAGCCCCAACTCTCTCAGCCTGTCCTCAATGAGGTGTTGCATGATCATAGTAGTAACCCTCCTCTGGACACATTCCAACAAGGCCACACTTTTCTTCTTTTGGGAACCCTAGAGCTGAATGCAGTAGTCAAGGTGGGGTTTCACAAAAGCAGAGTAGAGGGGGAGAATCCCCTCCCTTGGCTTGCTTGCCAGACTGCTTTTGATGTAGCCATTTGGCTCTCTGAGCTCAGAGTGCACACTGCTAAGTCATTAGCTTATTGTCCACAAACACCCCCAAGTCTTTCTTCCCAAGTCTGGTCTTGGTCTGTTCTCAGCCTGAACTTCTGCTTGGGATTGCCTTGACCCAGGGGCAGGACCTGGCACTTGGCCTTGTTGACCTTCCTGAGGTTACTCGTTTGTTGCAGTTAAGCAGTCAAGCTGTGAGTTGCTTTTCCTGATTGAACATTGCAGGACAAGTATGTCTCAGGCATTGGAGGTCTTACCAAGACATTACCAGAGCTATGTAAGCAAAATGTTTTCACCCTTTTCCATGTGAGGAAGAAATAGTATGATCTTGTGCAACTGCTTCCTTAAAAAAATTTCTTTGGCAAACATTTCATGCATGTGTTAACAAGCTCCACAGAGCTTTCTCTTCTTCGGGCTGAACAATTCCAACTCTCTCATCCTGTCTTCACAGGAGAAGTGTTCCATCCCTCTGATGATGTCCCTGGCACTCCTCTGGACTTGCTCCAGCAGGTCCATGTCCTTAGCATTTCTTTATCATGAGATACAGATTATTATGGCATTTCTCACATCAGTTTTTTGCCAATGATATGTGTGATGTGACACATTGTATGTGTCATATAGCAATGACACAAGTACAGTCTAGGCTGTTATAAAGTTTGTATTTTGTCTGAAAATGGGAAGAACCTACTGTAGCTCTTCCTGTGCATATAGAGGAGAGTGAGTCTAACAGCATCTATTCATATATGAGAAATCCCCTATAACCTTTCATCTTCCTTAGGTTTCTGTGAATACTTGTAATTAGCACAAGTTTCATTGCCATGAACCATTATGTCCTTTCATTGTACTAGTGTTTGTGGTTGACTAATAACAGATATATAAATATCACACTCTGAGACAGTGGAACATTGAATCACTGGTACATGATGGCAGCTGATGGCTGTTGATGCTTAAAAGCAGGCCAAGGTCTACCTAGGCAGATTTTTTTTCCTTTGTGTGAGCCAGTAGCAGATGCCTGCGGGGGGACAGAAAATTGGGGCAAACCAGGAGCCATGCAGCTGGATATCTTGTCAAGCCTCTGCTGGTCTGTCTTTGCTTTGTTTTGGGGGTTTTGTTTAATTTTTTACTGCTGTGAAGTATGAAGATTATGTGTTCATAGAACAGTCTGTGAAATTCAGCTTTTCCTTCTTGCTTAGCAGTAATTTCTGTTGTACGTCATTGTATATGTTGGTGAAGTACAGGAAAATCTCTCTGTGGATTACTTTGCATTTATTAAATCTGAATAATTTCCTCATAGCAGCTACTGCTGCCACCTAGTTTTTCACCCGTTTTGTGAATCATCTGTATCTAATGAGTTCTGATGTGATAGATGAGTGAGGACTCTGTCTCATGGGAGTCAAATTCTTCAGAGCCTCAGGTGAGATAAAATTTCATTTTCTAACTCTAGAAAATCAAAGTCTCTGTCATTCAGATCACTCTTGTCCCTGTGTGTAGTGACTCTTTCTGAGATTGGTAGTGCATCTAAGACACATCTTTTCTACATATGCCCAAATTATTCTTTGTCATTTCTACTCATTAGGGCAGCTGCTGAATAGCTTAATGAAATTTCTACTTTTTTGCTTGTTTCAGATGTTAAGTTTATGGTTATGAAGTTCTCCAGATTCATAATGAGCTTTTTTTTTTATTCTTACTCTTTCTCTCATTCTTTATCTTCAGCACCCTCACACTTGCCATTCCCCAACACTGGGTGTGTCACTGTGTTCAAGCACTGTGTCCAAGTATCAGAGGAGTGGGTAGCTGTGCATCACAGATCCCAGTTCAGCAATTTCCTGTGGAAGTTTCAGGTGACCATCATATGGCTCAGGTAGCTTATGACTACCCACTTTTAATGGTGTGCAGCATCTGAGAATAGTTCCTGCAAAGGCTATGGTGCAAAGGATGTTCTTTGCTTGTGGAGTTGTGAAGGGGAGACCGCGTCGATTTTTTGCTGCAGCCCTTTTATTTTTCTTTTTGTCCTAACACCCTTAAGACTTTGTACCTCAGCTTTTCTTTTAAAATTTATTTAACATATTTTGCTTATACATCTGCTTTGCTAGATTAGTTGTAGCATGGATTTTCCTCATTTGAGTAGGACTTAAGTTCTCTGGTGGATGTTCCTTTTAATTGCTATTTAATTCAACTTTTGAAGGGGACAGAGAGAGGGAAGAAAGAATGGTGGTTGGGTGTTTTGGTAGGTGTTACACATTTCCTCTGAGTTTCATATATTATATCTTCAGTTGCATGTTATCTCTTAGCATTATACCATCTGGCTTGTTCTTTTGAAAAATACTCATCTATGTATGTATGTAAATGCCCTTTTCAAAATAGAATACCACTGTGTGGATTCTTAATATTTTAAAAAATATTTAGGTAAATGCATATGACCACTGGCACAGGGTAGCTCTTCAAATAGCAAAGATTTGAACCAGATTCTTCTCATACCTCAGGATCAAGGCAGAAGTTGCATGATAAATTGTCCCACTTTTAGTCTTTTTCTTCCTCTTGTGCATTTTAAAACTTTCAGGCTGGTTGAGCTGAGAGATATGTGGGCATCTTCATAAGCATCACAAATGCATTATTTTGGGATTTGGGGGTTGGTTGTGGCTAAATGAAATTGTTAAAACTTGCAGGCTCCTGCCACTGCCTCTCTATTCCTCAGTCTCCTGGCAGCACTCAGCCGGCAGCTGTCAGGTGTGCGTCCTGCAGATCACTGAGATGCTCCGCTCGGGCTCACCAGCAGCTGCTGGATCTCATTAAATGGGTGCTGGACAGCCTCCAAAACCTGTGGTTGTTTTACAGTACACTACAGTAATACAGCCCTATTTCTCCCCCATACAATTTGTGCATTCTCCACACCCTTGAAAATGTAGACTCTCCCTCTACCTTTATCAGGTGAACTTCGAATCCCTGTTTCTAAACTTGAGGGTGGGTATTCCCATCTCATATATCACCTTTTTTCTACTTGCAGCTTCTTGCTACCAAGTAAAGTTATTTTTGCTTTAATTGCTCCTGGCACATCTGTTCTCCTCACTGTGCATGCAGTGACAGCTAGGGGCATGCGAGGCCATCATGGACTGATAAAAAGAAGTGTTGGAGGGTAGTTTCTTCTTACCTAAAGTTTCCTCTCCTGTCCCTAAAGGTAAGTGTTACCAAACATGAGTAGCTGGTAGAAGTCCAAGTGATTCTGACATTGGGAGTGAGTGGAAGAAGAACAACACACAGAGGTGTCGGTGGAGAGAGAAACAGAGATAAATTTGTATGCATTAGTTAATTTTTGTGTTCTGGCTTGATTTTACTGCTTTCCCCGGAAAGAGGATTAGAATGAAAACCATCTAAAACATGCATTTTAGTTGCACTGCTTGAAATCCAGCTATCTTCATGTAGCCATGTTGATGATAACAACAGCTGAGTACAGAGATTTAGAGCTAATGTGAGATATAGTCTCCAGTGGTTATAGTCATAAAAGCATCATGTGCTGATGCACTGTAGATTTTATTTTCCCTTAAGTTACTTGATGAAAAGCATAATTGGAAATAGGTGACTGATTTGTCTCCTCAGTGCATCAATTCATATATTTCTGACATATGGAGTGGCTTTATGGTGTTCTGGTGCTAAAAGCTAGCCTGTGAAATGTTCACTTTCTGCTATAAGCCCTTAGGCAACGTGGTTATGGTTTGCTGTCACGCAGGAGACTGTTTATGTCAGTAAATGCGAGTGAAGTTTTGTGCTAAAAAGTAATGTGGCAGCTATAGCTTTCATTTCTCTGCATGGGCCAGCCAGACTTGCTGCAGTCTGTTAATCAGTTGTATTTTGTAAACTAGTGTTTTTTCTTGAAATCATTCTCTATTGAAATCAAATAGGCAGCTTTGGGAAGCAGAAAAATTTTAAGGGAGGTTATTAACTGGATATCTAACTCCTGTATGTTATTTTGTGTGCAGTTTAAATAACATTTTTCTCTTAAAGTGATCATCTTTAAAATTATATTTTAATACATATTAAAGCCTTATCCACAACTTCTCTATTAAGTCTTTAATGTGTTCTTGTAGAAAAATTGAAAGGAGCTTGAGCTTTGCTCTCTGATGCAAGCCACGATGCCTTCTAAAGATGGAACATGGGGGTGGCAATGTGCTTATGCAGCATGAAAGCATTCAGTTCTTTCCCTGCAGAATCTCCTGCAAGAGAGGGCGCCTGTGCACACAACACATGCAAAAAAATTCAGGCTGGAGGGCTGTTGGTGAAGACTCTCCTCTAAAATTAAAGACTTGGTTATTTGAATGTTGTTCAGAAAGGAACCTAGTAACATACTGATCTTTTAAAATCATTGTAAATAGATAAAGCTTGCAGAGCTGTAGTTGTGGAAATGCAGATAATGGTTTTCATAAATAAAAACCCTTAAAAATTAAAGGACTTTTTAAAGTTTTGTTTTAATTTTTTTTTTAATAAGCAAATCCAGGGGGTGGGGGTGGGGGAAAGGAAAAGCTTTGAAGTCTCTGAGATCTTTTCCCTGAGGTCAGAAGTTTCTGGTGATGTAACATACAATACAGACTAAGCCTTCACTTATCAAGGTTAAAGTTGACAGAGCTTGTATGAACTTGTCAATCATAGGTAGCAGGCAAAAACAAGCCAGCTGTTGTGAGGCATGGCTTTGAAAATCCTCTGCGTTACAGTAAATGAGACGCAGAGGTTGAGACAGATTCAGTTCTGCAAGGCTTTCAAACTGGCTGGCACATTTGCAAGGATGCAAAGCTCACATATCCAGTGAATATGGGTAAAAAGCTGTAAATCCTGGTAAGATTGTCTTTTCTTTAGTATTAAAGCATGAAAGAAATGGCTAGAGGTGTATGCCTTATGTACCATTTTTTGTCAGTTCTGAACAGAAATTTGCAGTATTAATTCATACAGTATTTCTTTTGTTCTTCAGGTCTTTGAGCACAGGCTGCATCTTCTGCCTCTATCAGCAGAAGCTACAGTAGCAAATTAGCAATGATGCAATGCTTGGTACAGAATTCTATTTTGCTTAGTGCAGTCGACTGCTCTGTTCACTCATGGATTGGGAGAATAGGGGGAAAACGTGAGTTAATTCCAGCTAAGATGCTCTGTGTGAGTATGCTCACACACACGCGCTGTTTTTAGCAGCTTTTGTTTTCACAGTTGGCATCATGTACACTGGAATTAGAAGGCAGTGCCTTTCAAAAATACTTGTTTTCTGGACTGAGGGCTGCAGTGCTGTTGTTGTGGCTCAGGGTGCCAGGCTCGGGGTTCCTCTCGGCTAGGGGTGGTGCAAGAGCTTTTCATCTTGTTATTTGCCTGGCAAGCCTGTTACTGTGAGTACAGGCTTGCACGAAGACCTTCTCCACAGCAGCAGGAGCTATTAGCTGGGAGTGTAAGAGAATTGGATGTGACTATTAGAAGCAAGCGGTGAGTGTGGCTCAGAGTGAAAAGATGGCTGTTGAAATGTGTGCATGTGCATGCTAATTAATTAAAATAACTGCTTTAGGATTTTTTTTCCTTTAGAGATGAGCTAGCTGTGTGTTCTTTTTGGTGAGAGAATGCCTGAGAATCCCAGGTGACCTAGTTGTTATTCACAAAATGTTTCATTTTATAGCTTGTTTTCTGTTACCTAATTCTGCAAGCAGCTCTTTTCTGTAGTAATAGCAACAAGAAAATAGCAACAGCATTATCAGGACAAAAAAGTCTAAATGAAAAAAAATATCGAAGGAGTGGCAACTGGAATGTAGGGGGTTTTTTTGTAAATTGACAAAACAATCATTCTTCTTTGAGCTTTTTTTAAATGTGACTGTGATTTCCTTGTTAGCAGTTGGAAAATACTGTCTTTTGTCTCTGCAGTGGTTGCCATTTGTGTAATATGATGGTTCTCGTTATACTGTTGGGATATTCTGATGATTGAATTCAGTGTGTAAGTACTGAACACATTAACTGGTTGACTTGAGTTTAAGTAATTTTAATTCCATGCAGGTAATCCCCCTATGTGCTAAAAGAGGCATGCAGTAGATAAAGCAATAAGAATACAGCCATAGAAAATATCTTTTATCATTTATTTTTGATGTGCAGCAGAGTGGAGGAGGGGCTTTTGTTTTCTGAACTAAGGAAAGGAAAGCATCCATCCCTCTGCCCTTTCCCACAAGATTCTTCACTCCTGCATAAAGCCCCTTGTGCTGCTCTAAGAAACAATTTTAATCAGATTTTATTTCTGTTATGGGCCTATGTCTTTTGTTGTTACCTGTGACTGGCCTACATTCATCCATCAACATAACTTTGTTAATTTACTGCAGAATTAGAGTGGATATGTTATTTGTTATTTATTTCTGATTTTCATGGGGAAAGAGGTATCATTTTTATGGAGATAGAATGAGAGAGAAAAACACATTGCAGTGTGTATGTTGCCATGCAGGCAGGACAGAAGAGAAATTGTGGTGGGACCAATGGACTGGCAAGCAGTGTCTGTTACCATATTTCATTCTGTGATAAAGCCAGGTGATAATGCAAGGGTTGTTAAGGTAGAGTGACATTTTGCTTTATCACATCGGGTGCAACAACTAAGCTGTATTTCGTGTGACTGACTAAACAGCTGCCACTGAGGTGCAGATAATGTTAACAGCCTTTCAGAGACAGAATTGAAAAACCAAGACTCCATGATAAACGGGTTGTAGTGCACTAGTGATGTCCTCTGGGATATACTTTGTGAAATACCTTGCTAGTTTTGTACCTTCAGTTGTCTTCTGATAGGCCCTTTTTTTACCCCTTGAGAAAGAGAAAGCATTCTCTCGTCATTCAGTATTCGTTTTTCTTTTCATCTTAACGCACACTTTGGTTTTAGGACCGTTTGCTTCAGTAGTGCTTCGTGGATACTGGTTGCCATCATCTGCCTCTTCAGACCAAGGCAGTGGACAGTTCTACTTCTTTATAGTGGCTTATTGCTGTGCCTCTTCATGGCATGACTGTTAGCATACAGCCATCATGGTTCTTTAGAGGGTTCTTTATTCTCTGCATTTATCTTTAAAGATTTCCAATTAGTTTCATAAAGCTCTCATTTAGCATCTTTGGAATATGCTTCATGTGTCAATATCTGATGGATAGTATGTGCTATACTGACTCAGTAGTGACAGCAGATAGAGAGCTCATCAGAAAAATGAACCACTGGTAAAATAATTGCCCTGGTATTGCATGTCCAAATTGTGGTGTTGTGTTGTTGGTGTCTCCTGAGCATTGTAATAGTAAAACCAATTTAAGGGCCAAAGTGGTTCTGGATGCTCTCAAAGAAAAGATGAGGGTTCAGATAACTAATAGAAGGGAGACATCTATGTGCAAGTGAAGTGCTGAGTCAAATTATAGTCCACAGAGAACTCAGGTTTAATTCTAAGTTGGCTAAACTTGGTTGGCTAAACACAGGTATCTAGTGAGATTTGAGATAGCCCAGCATATCTCACTTGGCTTCCAGCTGCCACTTCTTAGGGGAACTGATATCTTTGAACCTTTAAAGTTCCTAAAATTGTGGAAGACAGCCATCATTCATTAGCTAGTGCTTATCAATATGGATTAAAATGTGACATTAGACCTCAATTTTTTTCCAAATTTCCAACAGTCTTGCCCTATGCACCCCATTCTAACTTCAGAACATTATGTTGTCTCAAGCAGAACTATACTGGATTCTTATCCAGTATAACTACCTGTCCAGAAACGACCCTATTTTTGTGGACTATTACGGAAGTGCTTTTGGATCCCAGTGTGCCACGTGCCAGACAAATACACAACAAAAACATAGTTTCAGCACATCAAGTTCATAGCTTAAAAAATATTGGCAAGAGCTGTGCCTATAAACAGGATTTTGTCTTATGCAAAGACAGTATTTTCCAAAGTATGTGCTTTAAGCCACATAATTACCTGTTTCAAGCCAGGTCAGGTCCTTGATCCAGTTTTCTGTGGTGCTGTACAATTCCTACTTCTAGTACACTGAAAAGCGCAGGAAGACAAAGCTCAGAGTGTCTAAGAAGGAGACTGCCTCTTCTGGCAGAGTATCTTCATAAGGTCACTTTAAAGGGACTGCAAAACTGTGACCTTGATTTTGAGAGTGTTTGTTTTTGTAGGTGAGGACTTGTATGAAGGAGTCGTACTCAGGTATGAAGGCCTTTTTCCAGTGTAGCTTGTAGTTCTTGAGAAGGAATTTAAATTAAATCAGAAACAGCCACTCCGTTTGCTCTCCTTTGCCAGTAAGTTAGTGCAGTATCTTTGGTTGTATAACATGCTTATATTTTATGGTGAAACTTCTGCACAGAGGTCAGACCTTTGACGAAGGATGCATTTTTCAAATGTTGGATAATGCATTTTTGCAAAATTTACCTAGTCTGGGATTTTGAAGTTGGAGCGTCTCGTGGCACTGTTTGGGTTGGCCTGAAGTGTTCTCAAGAAACTGTAAATCAGACAGATAAGAATCAAACACATGGTGTTCATTGGAAACACCTTCATTTATTGAGGCACAACAGTCAGTCAGATCATTCTGTCTTTCTATACAGATTTAGTGAAATCCTGAGTATGGGACAAATGAAGAAAGTGATTTGGAGTTGTTTTTATGTTTTTTATGGCAACCAAAAATGTTATTCTTCTGATAGGTATCTATACATAATGATTCATTTTCATGATTCACTGACTCCACTGGCAGGCTCCTGTTAATGTGTGTGTATGTGTGTACATGGTTTAACATTTATGTAAGAGCACACATTACTGTTACTTCTCTCTGGTTTCTTAGAATAGCCTGTTGTATTATTGCTCAGGGGACTGGAGGTGTCCAGGCTGGGGATGTGACCTGGAAGTTTTTTTGCCCAACTTAGTCTTTACATAGCCTTTAATTTCAGTCTTGGGTGGTGTGTATGCCTGAAACTAATGGAGCCAGAAGGAAACTGAGAGATGCACTTGTCTATTTAGGTAGAAAATACTCTGTGCCAGTATGGAGATCTACATTCCCACCCTCACTGCAGTAAGTGATGGTGGTGTGGCTATGGCCACTGGGAAATACAAGACACAGAGCAGAGCTCCTCCTGCATTCAGTGACGACTGCTCAGCCTCTTGTGTCTCCACACAGACCCCCTCTGGGAATGCTGAGTCCTCTGCTAGAGAGCTGCTCAAAAATGTGAAGGACTGGTTTATGTAACGAAGCAATTCCTACTTTTCAGTTTGAAGTAATACATTGGTTTTCTGCCTCCTGCCATTTAGATATGAAAGCTCCTACAGCAAAATATTAAAAACAAGTGCAGTGGAAAAGGCTCATGTTAAACTTCTGTACTAGACTCGCCCTTACTGAATACCACTTTGTAGAAATAGCATCAGACTCTTAATTACACTTCCTTTGCAGCTCAGGTTAAGTGGCTGGTGTAAGCTGTCTGACAGTGAAAGCTGTAATGTGCTGGGGTGGGGTGGGGAATGTGGTGTGAACTTTCCCTGTTCTGTTGTCTCAGAAAGGCTGGTGCAACTTGGGTAATTGTGGCATTGTATTATGGGAGTGGGGGAGCTTTGGGTTTGAAGATTGCTAAGAGTTTAATGTTTTTGATGTTGGCTGGTTTGTTATCTAGAATGAAAATAGTAATTAAATCAATTGTGTTTTCAGATGGTTTAAAACTGTTCTGTCTCTCTCACTTTGTGCTGTTGATGAGTTCCTTTCATTGGTATGTTATCTTTGCATATGGGCCTCATTTCCAAACCAGCTCCATACTGAGCATATTATTACATGATGCACCGACAGATAGCAAGCAGCTTAGTGGACTTCTCAGTATTGATAATATTGTAACACCTTTGCAGGTTCTTGCCACTGTGTTCTCCTGGGGCTTGAAGCTTATTTTCTTTTCCTCCTTTCTGAACAGTAAGCTTACATCTCTCCAAAATAATGTGATGAGCATGTTTTGCATGACGATGCACTCACACTGAATGCAAGTTAGCTTCAGTGTGAATGTAGCCACCACCTCTCCTCAGACCCATTTTGTGTGGTACTGCAAAATTTTTGATTAATTTTGTGGAAGCTGTATGAAGTCATGTGTGTAATCTCTGAATTTTATCTCCATGTTTGCAAATATGGCATCTCTAAATTTCTCTCTGCTGTAATTCTTTATGTCCTTTTGCCCAGTTTTGGAAGGTGACAGGACTGCTAGAGCATTCATTGCTTCTGAGCCAGAGTAATATATGTATCTACACACACCAATCTATTGCTTACATGTTTTGGATATGCACATGTGTCAGATTGGTGGTGTTCTCTGTCCTGTTTGCTTCCACCAGCACTCCCAGTCCTGATGTGCCTGTGAAGTTCATGGTATACTTTGCAAACTGGCTGAGGTAATGCATGTAATTCATGTCTTTGCAATGTTTTGTGTCATATCCTTGATTTTTCTGTGCACCTGAGAGCATCTGTTGCACTGGTTTTTGTTACAGCTTATGGATGTGAAGGTGAATTGGGAGGCCTGAAGAGCTTTTGCATGGGTTGACAAGGAGAAAATTGTGCTGTTTGTAGGTTATCTAGACAATGAAAAATGCTGGTTTAAACACAGTATTTCATATGTAAGGCCTGCAGTCTACATTTGGTAAATATTTCCATTAAAATTAGTGGATCTACTTACAAACCTGGTTGTGCTTACATTGAACTCACTAGGGAAAATGAGCTCACCCATGAGATGCCAGGATGCCATGTAACCAAATCTGAATAGTGTTGGTCTTTCTGGCCTTTTGTATAATTTTTTACTTCGCAAAACTGTCCTTCATCTACTGTTAAAAGAGGAGTCAATAAATACTGTTTTGTAAATCTGAATTGTCTCTGAATTTGTCAGACAACTTCAAGTTGTCTGAACCAACTACTCTTACATGAGAGCAATATTAAGATACCTGAATATCTACAATACTAATCTCTAATTAATGTTAAAATTTACCGGTTAAAGTAGAATTCTAAGGTTTAACACTTCACATGAGATAAAGATTGTGTATGTGACTTCTCAGGAATCCACATCTAATCAGTCATCTTTCCACAATACTTAATTTTAAATATTTGTTGTAATTTAATTAAAATAGTAATGCAGTGTGTCATTATTCCATTTTTTTTTCTTCTTGAATTTATAATAGACTTCAAGATAGTAGTTGTTTTATGTGCTTTTGTCTCAAATTTTGTTTTCCTACACACTAGTGTTAACTGTCTACAGACATTCTCAAAGCTGGTACAGTGATGTTAGTAATATGTTTACATTGATAAATTCAAGTAAACCTTATTTTACAAATAGGCTAGGAAAGATGCCTTTTTCACAATACCCTCAAAAGAAGGCTTGGGCAGTGCATGACTATAGGATTACTTTTTAAAAATAGAGACCAGCACTGTCAGTAGCATAACTTACATTAGTAGCTCTCTGAAGCCTTTGACTTCTTTGTTGCAGCTTGCTTTCTAAGCTCATAGTGTCTCTTCAGCCTCCTTTAAAGCCGAGAGCAAACCTGTCTCCTCTCGGGGCTCCACAGGTACTTCCCTCCTGTCTTCTGCTCCTTCCCCAGTTTGTCTTTATCTGGTGAGCACAAATGTACTACGTGTCTTGTGGCAAAGGACAAGCATGGAACTGCGAAAGACTGTTTCCTGACTAGAGAGGCAGAAACTGGAATAAACCCAAAAACATTTAGAATAAGATATGGCCTTTTTGGCCATTGTTTGTCATTTGTGCTGACAGGGCAAAAGAAGTTCAACCTTAAAATAAGTCTGACTGGAAAATACTATCCATTCTGAATTTCCTTTTCTGCCTTAATTCAGGAGATACTAGTTTTCCCTTTCCCAATTTTTTAGCTTCAGCACACATTTTGTTTGCACTCACTTCATTTTTCAGCAGATACACAAAAATTCAACCTCCAGATTCATAATTTAAGTTCCTGGTATTCAGTTCACATTTAAAAATGTTACTGAAGTATTGTTGCACCTAGATAAGAAACGTGTTTCACACACTTTGTTACTGACTTTGGAGCAAGAAGAGAAATTTTAGTATTAGAATTCCTCTTCTGGAGACAGTTTTGTTTTCTGCCAACATTTGACCATTTTGCTGTGCGTTTAACTAAGTTGTGCACACTGCAGTGCCTCGGGTTACTCAGAGGTTGTGTCGTGTCCCGTGGTGCTCCATACCCTAATTTAGGCTGACGTTATGTTTTGACTCATCATGTTAGATTAGGTACACCATGTGTGCCCATACATGAGAGGATGTGTTTGTGCTGTACAGCTGACATAGATTGCAGGAGTTAGTGTTCAATGTTGGACGTGATCTCAGTGCTCAAGCTTTCTGGGTTGGTGGGTTGGCCTTGCACAGAAGGAAATAAATCAGCAGCATACTAAAAGCATGTTCTTTTCTCTAGGCAAGCTGACACAGGAGCCCTGAGGGAAAACCCACAAGAGAAGAGCGATCAGCTGGACCAGAATTTAGGCCACAAGTGGAAGTCTTCTGTCAGGCCTTTGCACGTGCAAGAACCTACAGTTCTGCCTCGTGAGAGTCGAGGCAGGTCTGGGACATTGCCTAGTGACTACCGATACTCTCAGGAAAATGTGAATGAGAAGAGCAAGGATTGTAGCCTGCCTCACCTGCCCTACTCTGAGCCACAGACCTTCAGCGAGAACCACTCCTGTCAGTCCTGGGGCAAAGGAGAGGATAACCATAGAATAGAGCCTGTGCTGCTGAACAAGAAGCGTGGACCTGCTCCTCAGAGGCCACCACCACCTAAAAGAGATAAATACAGGCGACCAGATATTTCTGCACCATCTCTTGGCACCTCTTCTGAATCTCTGCTGCTAGCAGCCAGCCAGCCCTTTCTGTCCTCAACCCCCAGCTCCACTGAAATCTTTGCCAGCCAATCCTGTCAGAGTCCTGCAGCTTTCAGTGGAAAACTGAAGAGTGCTAATCCACAGCAGCTCCAGCAAGTGTCATCCACAGAGAATGTTTGTCAGTACTTAGAAGAAAAAACACACCTTAAGTCTGAGTCTTCCAAGTATCGTTATCTTCAAAAACCTGGCATGGAGTCATCAAGGTCCCCTTCTCCCCAGTTTGCACCACAGAAGCTCACTGATAAACCTCCTGTGTCCCTACAGGATGAGAACCCAGCCAGGTAGTAGATGTAACTCCTTTGCTACTTGATTAACACTTTTTGCCCAGTTAGACCTTATTATTGGTTGTCTGTTCATTTTCTGTACACATCCTTAAAGTTCATTAAGCATTGAGCCATTGCAGCATATTTTAGAGACCACAGACTTGTGTGAAATTCCTTTTAGTACCATTAACATCCTTCAGCTGGTCTGTGGTTTCTTTTAGTTGACTTGCTCTGCCCAAGTGTTACACCTGGTAGTTAGGAGAAAATGAAAGGGAAGGGTTCTAAGAAATTTTCCTCTGACAGTATAGGCAAAGTCAGGAAAGTCCCTGTCATCATTTCCCCTACCTGAGTCTGTATATAAATATGAATCAGCATAGGGAGGGATAAAGCAGATGTGGGAAGGGAAGCTGGAGCCTTTGTTTTGAAAACACGCAGAGTAATATACACTGGTGAAATCATGACTGGTTTTATGTTGCTGTTACGGTGAAATATGGCACTTTAGGTTGTCTGTGGAGGGGTCCTCAACACTTTGTCGACAAGGACTGGGCACTCAGTAGGAGATTGTCAGTCCTTTCCCAGGGTAGATAAACTCAGAATTAGACAACTGACTTAAATTAATTGGTTGCTGCATCTGTCATATGCTGCTCGCATCATAAAAGGTTATTCTCCCACAAGATAACAAAGTCTTCCAGGAAGCTCAGGAATCTTAGTTTTCATAAATCCTTCAGCACTATAATTCATGGTTAAAGAATGAAAACAAAACCACTGAGCTGAATTCATGCAGAAGTTGCTTCTCTGAGCAAAAGCAGTTGGCATGGCTTTGCTCTAATGTAAATGGTTGAACAAAATCAGGCTGTTTTCCATTTTGCCTTATGACCTGAAAACATGAATCGCTTTTTTTCCTAAATAGGCCTTGATGTTTTTCCTCTTACAACTGGAGGAAAAAATGAGGTTTCATTCTGCAGTGTTTTTAACATGAAGTAGTAATATAATTTAAAATGAAAAGTGCAATATGTCATATGAACCCTAGAATCCATGTGCTAAGGTGGATGACAGTAATGACTTCCTTAATATTTTGCTTTGACTTCCTTAATGTATTACTTTTCGAACAGATATGAAGGATCTGTAGAAAGCCAATTGTATTTTTCCTTCCTTTTTTCTAAGCTTTAATGTTGAAATGAGCACTGAGGTGTGCCTAATTATGTGCCCATATCTGAATGCTAAAATACTTACCCTGCGAATCTTTTGCTAACATTTAAAATTCTTAGGCCCAGACAGCTCTTGTTTGCACACAAAGTATTGTCTCCAGTTAATAATTAAATTACTCACTAAAACAGGTTTGGCCAAAAAGGACAAGCATGGCGGCCATGCCTCGGAACTTTATATATGTTATTTATTTCATATGAATAAAATATGTTAAGTAGATTTTTCCTAATACATAGTTAATCAGATTTGGCTTTTTATTTCTGTTGGCTCCTTGCATATGAGCTTTTGGACATATCACTTTGCATGCTGGGGGCAGCTGATATTTGATGATGTTAGCTTATATAGCTTTTGTACTCTTTTAAGAAACATGTCTTGTTCATCAGCAGGCCAAGGTGAATGTGTGTGCAGGGTTTCCTGCAGTGATCTAGGTAGAGTAACGTGTAGGGCAAATACTGATGGTGTACACAACCCAGCTATTGCCAAAGACTGCTGTTTAGCAACAACAAAGCTGAAAAGAGTGCATCAATAGATTTCCGCTAAACCTAAACTCAAGTCAAGGAGGGACTGTTGGTTGGGTTGAAGCTTTGGAATGTCCACAAGCAGAGTTGCTGCAAGTCAAAATTTCATGCTACCTTTCCACAAATGGAAAACCTTCAGAAGTCAGGTGGGTAGTGATTGCAGAAACAGAATTTTTGGAGCACCTGGTGTTGAACTGTCTTTGTTTTTACTGAAAGGAATTGATTTAACGATGCCTTAAGTTTCTGGAAAAATCTTTGACTAGGCTGAGAGGAATGTACTAAAAGTCTCAAAACAGATGCTGGGCATTTTAGGTGAAGAATTGCACTCAGCTCACTTCTTTTCCAGTTACCTCTCATACATTTATGCATTCATCTTATATTTCCCCCAAATTCCAAAATGCGTTTCTCTTCACATTCTAGTGGAGTTTCAAATGTTTGGGCTTTAACTAAAATAAGCAAAAGAAGGGGTAGGATGTGGTGGCTGGGCGCTGCCCAGCTCTGCTGCAGTCAGGAGGAGAGTCAGGGTCTGCAGGTAGGGAGCTGGATCTAAACAGTGGGCACAGAGGTGAGCTCTTTAAAATGACAGTCCCCTGAATGAAAACAGCCTGATGAAATGGGAGTGAAGAGGTTCAGGGCTGGAACCCTGCCCCAAGAGTTGGATCAGTATGTCAAAGCACATCCACAAAGTACTTGTGGAAAGTAGATAGCTGCTGGGAGGTATTTAAATACCAGCAGGAGTACTTGCTGGTTCATTCAGAGGCAAATATACCATTAAAATACAAGATACAACTTCTGAAAAATATCAAGTCAAACAGATTTGGCTGTTACCAACAGTACAAAAGTATAAGCTTATTTTAAGGAAAGTGACACACCCACGCTTAGAGGAAAAGAGTTGTACTATGTCTTGGTCACTTATCTGAAAGGCGGCAAGCTACCCAGCCAGATGAAACCAGATATTTTAGCTAGTAGGCAGTGTTCCTTTCCTTGCTGTAGAGGTTCCAAACCCACATTATGACAATAATTTTAAACTTTGCAAACTCAGAACCACTAAACTAGACTTTAGCTTCTTGTATGGTTTACATATAGTACAGATGTTTCTGTAATGTTATTTAACATGTTATTGTCCAGTTTAAAAATCTAAGTTAGCCTCTGCTGTAATTAGCTTTCCTTACTGAATGGCTAAGGCAGCCCTTTGTGCTGTGCAGTACCGAGCTTCTGCTACAAGCTTCTCTTAAAAAGAATATGCAGATTTGTATATTATCCTCTTCAATGACTGGTTTCTCTTCTTTAAGTGAAAAACTAGGACACTATGGTACGATCTGTTTATTGAGCTTCTGTGTCATATGTGAAATTTTAGAAATTAAGATTTTTTTTTAACCATGTAATTAAGTTTTGAATGATTTCCATATTTCCCATGTGCGATTCTTTGTTATTCTTGTAGGTCAGCAAAAGCCTAGCCTGTGGGATGCTCCCATCTGGTCTCTTCCCTTAGAAGAGCTGAGGACTGATGTGAGGGCATCACAGACTCCCTAGGCAGCTCACCTGCCTGTGAGGCCAAAAGGCGAGGGCACTGTTGGATCTGTGTGAGGCGGTGAGGATGGGCTGAGGGCATGTTTTCCTCCATGCCTGTGGCAGCAAAGACTGTTCACCAGCTGAGATTGGACCCTCGCCTTCATGGAAACAAACAGAAGTCCTATATCATAAGTATTGTACAAGGCTGATGTTAGGATACCTTACAGATGAACTAATAACACTATATAAAATTTGTGGGCAGAAAAGAATGTGTAGATTTAGGCTTTGAGATGCAGTGCTAGGAATAGTCCATTACCTCGCTATCTTACCTGTCTTTTTGGGCTTCCCCTTTGACTGGCAGATTTGAATTGAGATTCAATGTTCTTCCATTTCTAAGGATGAATTTTGTTTATTTTCCAGAATTGAAAGGGTTATAGACAACAATACTACAGTGAAAATGGTTCCCATCAAGATAGTTCATTCTGAGAGCAGCGCAGAGAAGGAAAGTCGGCAGAGCCTTGTCAGCACCATGGAACCTCCTGCTTTACCCAGTGGTTTGGAAAAGGACCAGATTAAAACACTCAGCACTTCTGAGCAGTCCTATTCACGATTCTGTGCTTACACCAGGCAAGGTGTAGAGCCAGAGCCAGAGGCCAGAACCAAACCAGCTGACCCTCAACCAGCTGAAGAACCTGGGAGCAAGGACAGCAGTGCTGCCACACAAGCATCCAGCTATGTAAAAGCCAAAGAAAAGACCTTTGAAGACTGGAAGTCAGAAGAACTTGCCAGAGAGATTGTGGGAAGAGATAAATCTCTAGCAGACATACTAGATCCTAATGTGAAAATAAAAACAACAATGGATCTGATGGTTGGTATATTCCCTAAAGATGAACATCTCCTAGAAGAAGCTCAGCAGCGCAGGAAGCTTCTGCCAAAAGTTCCCTCTCCAAAAATTTCAGAAGAGAAGTGAGTATTACTTTCTGTAAGCTGGTATGTCCTTGTAAGCTTCTATCCAGAATGTCAGTATTCCATGGGGGCTGAGGTGAGTCTTCCTTCTGTTGAGGGCCTTTTCTGAGACTTCTGTGATAGAACAGTAGTCAAGCATATACTACTAATGATACCATTAATGACAGAAACAGTGTTGTACAGTATGAAAGGTTTACAAGACATGGTTGAAAGCCAGTTAAGGGAATAATTAACTTTACCATTTCATCGTGATTACATATTTACCAAGTTCATCCAGTCTAGTAACTGAATAGAAAGGGAACAATATTCTTACTTTTTTATGTGATGAAAATTTATGAGGATGACTTGAAGTGGGCATGAGGCATTTCCTAGAAGTGAATGAGATCAAAGAAAGAAAATAATAGAATTCCATCCATGTTGATGTTCTGTGGGTTTTTGTTTTCTTGATATGAATTATCTGATAAGTTGTGTCCTTCTTGAGAGGTTTGTTTATGATTCCCTATTCAAAAAGTTAAATACCTATATTGTACTATCCCAGTCCAAAAGGATAGTGTCTGTGACACTGAGGTTTTTTTGCACTCCTTTGTAAAATGTAGCTTTCCATTTTGTTTCCAGATGCAATATCTTCGATGCATTTCAGTTCTTGTAATAATGTATGATCTTCTACATGATTTCAGTTTTGCTGAGCATGCATTGATGTATGATAAAATCATACAGTTTTTATTCATAGACAGTGTTTATTTATCTTATTTACATAGGTAGTGGTTTTCTCTTGAATCCCCTGCTTGCTTGGTGAAGTGATGGCTCTAAAGCATTCTCCTTTCTTTTAATTGATTAGGGTGTCAAGGTACTTAATGAAGGTTTTGACTTTTTCCCAGGAAAGAGGAGCAGAGTGCAACATCTGCCATCTCCCTGACAACCAATTCTACTTACTACAGCACATCTGCACCAAAGGCAGAGCTGCTGATTAAAATGAAGGACATGCAGGAGCAGCAGCAACAGCAGCAGAGTGAGGATGATTCTGAAGATGAACTGGATCATGACTTGTCAGAGAAGAAGGTAAAAGACATTTTTAAAAGTGTAATGGGAGGCTCTGAGTTCTGTTTGTTACATTAACTGAATTTGACTAAACAGCACTCAATAAAAGGCCTTCTACACGTACAGGATCAGTTGGGGAAAATTGGCTTCTTTTGGTTCTGGTGGGCTTTTTTTGTTTGTTTTCGAGGATGAGTTAAGTGTACACCTGTGAATTTAAGAACTTGATATCCTGTGCTTCTTGCAACTTGTTGTATGTTTAGGAAAGTTTTAAGTGGAAAAGTCTTGAGGAGGTTGTTTTAAAATGCCGTTTTCCATTTGAGACTCTTCTCTATTTCTCACTATGTTAAAGGAAACAGCAATCCTTATGTGTCCCACTGAAGCTGGTGGTGGTTTTAGTTGTTCCAAATTTTTGAAATTTAGGTCCCAAATTTGGGTTTGTCTTGAGAGAGAAGGAACATACAAACACTTTCTTCTTTTCTGTTTTCCTTTCCTTAGTTTTCATGAAGAGCAAACTATTTCTCCTCCCTCCCAAATTAATAATGATTGTGGGAGATAACTAATTAGCCTGGTGGATTCAGTGGAAGTTGCTTGTCACAAGGGAAGGACACAGTTTTCTTGTTCATTCTTATTCATTCCCATCCTTTGGTGTTTTATTTCTGATCAAAGGTCACCAAAATTCTCTAGATACTACAATGATGATCTGACATTTGTGTAGAGAAAGTGTTGTCCTACAGTAAAATTTCTGCATTCATCTCATTAATAACTTGGCACAAAATAGTTTAATCATTGTTCCTAGTATGGATAAGCTGTAGGAAATGTTCTGTTTGATCAAGTAAAGTGATGTAGTTTAACTCTGTTAAAAATTACCTAAGCCAGTAATGCAGTGGTGTGCAAACCTTTTCTGTCCAAGTCAGCTCTCTGCTTAAAAAGCAGCTGCCAGGGTGTACTTGATAATCCAGTCCCAAAGAAAGGATTGTTAATTATTAGGACTATATTTAGTCACTAAGAATGAGAGATTTCCACTTGTGGTTCAGAGCAGGCGTGGCTGGCCCTGCATTTGAGTGGGTTCTTGTGTTTTCTGGTACCTCTGTGTTGTTTCAGCCTCCCTCTGCTGCCTCTGCATCACATGTTTAATGTGCTGTGCACTGCCAGGGGCATGGTGTGGCTGCAGCAGGAGCCCTTCCCTCACCCTCTTGCTAGACAGCTGCTGAATCCCACAGCTGTACTACTTATACAAATTAAGGATTTCACTTCATTTTAAATAATTGGGTTTTCTCTAGTGCCACACATGATTGTCACATTTGTGATTTTGCTAGAATTAGTTTCATTCTCATTAATCACTGAGTAGGAGAGAAGTAAAATTAAACCTTTCTGGTTTGCCCAACAAACTAAATACTACAACTTTTTACAAGCAAGATTGCCATTTACTTTTGTTGGTTTCTGAACAGGAAAATCATGTTAAGAAAACCATTTTCATGCTTCTCCATCCATCGCCCACCTTCAGTATGTATATACCACTAATCCTATGATATAGGAAGGTTTTCATGAAGGGCTTTTAGCAGAACCCTCTTATCTTCTCCCCTAAGTGTACATGTTGTAGCACACACACCCTGCTGCTTGCTTCTCTCCCTGCTCTTCCACATGGAGATGGAGCACTCAGTTCAATGGGCTTTCATCATGGATCTTGTCAGAAAACATAGAAGATTCTTTGTAAGTGGGTCAAGGCATCTTTATTAAATAGATGGAAGATACAGCTTGGCCCAGCTTCTCAAATTTGGCAACTGTTTAACAAGGGATTGTTAGGGACCTGAACATTTTAATGGCACACTTTATGACCTCGGTAGTTTTAGACAGGCCATATGCCCAGAACCTGTTTCTTAATTCCTGGAAACTGGTAGTTCTGTTATGAGATATCTTAATTGCAGTCCACTGTGGAATGATTCCTGTATTTGTCATTCTCTGCTCTGCAAACCAGAAATGTGTGGTGATTTTTTTTTTCTTTTGAAATAAGTAAAGGAATTTCATATAGGGTTGTTAATTCTTTTATTTTTTTATTTTGATTTTTTGAGCCAATCTCTGTATTCTCAGCTAGCAGGAATGGAATGTATGTGTCTTATGTACTGAGTTTAATGTAGGTTTACCACAATTATAAAATACTGCTCAGATTTTGAACATGCTATAAGCGTGTTTTTTGTAGTAAGGAAAATTCGTATGTAGCTGTGTAGGAAGTTTGCCTTTAGGAAAATTTCAGCAACTGCTGAAGAGTGTAAAAATAATTCATGTATACCAATTTTTATCTAGTTTGAGGCTTGAGTTCCTTAGGAATGGAGTGGTGAGCTGAAAACAGAGTATAATTTATGTAAAAGCATGCCAAGCAGTGAGCCACCTGAGCAGTGCTTCCTGAACCATCTTCTGTGTTGCTAGTCAAATGAGCGAGAATTACTTTATTGTTTTCTTCTGTACTGGTACAGAATTCACAGCTATAAATTATTCATCTGCCAGTCTCAAGATGTAGACTGCAGCTCTTCTGGCTCAGTAGATATTGAACATAATACAGGTTTTCTGCTGTGTGCAAAAGGATGTAGTGAGTTCGCATTTGCTGCATGCAGAGGCTGCTTCATCTGGGTGTGAAGAAATCAGTAATCATAATCCAATTCTTAATAGATATGACAGTCTTAGTATTTATAGCCTTCTCACCTGAAAAATTCTTGGTTTAGAGATTAGCTTCAGCTGCTTGGGATGTTACTAAACAGGATGTTACTGGGAAAATGGCTTCTCTGTTTTTTAGAGAAAGAAATGGAGAGAGCTGATCTGGACTGGCAGACCATATCAGTAAATGCTGAGTAGCCATGTGGCTCTTTTTTTTATTAAGGAAAGTTGCAGCACAGCTGCATAAGTGAAAAAATTTGAAATGATAACATAGAGCACCACAGTATCCTGCTGTTTTTTGAATGGTGAAACAGCAGCATAGTGCATGTCATCTGAGGGAAATGAGAGCGTAGCACTGTGACCTACATAATCCAAATCAAACTGCATTTGCATTGAGAGGAGGGGGGAAAATCAAATCCTGCAGATTAATCAGTCAGTAAAGCAGGCATCTGTAGAACTGCTTACTACCTTAATCTTTTGGGCACCAAGGCTAACAGATAACCCAGATCCAGATTAACCTGAACTGAGTACATTAAATCAAAAAGGAAAAAAACAGTATGGATAATCCATGGGTTGAATTTCTGCTTTCAAAAAGGCTGTTACATTTTCGCGGTGTAGTTACTTTCTCTTAAGATGGCAGACTTTGTGTTGTGTTGGTTTTTGTTCCCAAAATAAATTGGCAATGACTGTTCAGTGGCCTCTGTGAAGCAGCAGCTGCTATCAGTATGTTTTTCAGTAATCATGAAGACTTGTATTCAGATTTGCATTTAGAAAGCAGAGTTCCTAAAGAATGTCATGAGTAATTAAAAAAAAAAAAAAGCTAGGAGTACTGTGAAATAATGACTATTTTAAAGGATGTAATTTTCATTCAGAATTTGCACTGAGGTGTATGTTTAGAGAATGCTTTGGAAATTTTTCTTACTTGAAATGCGCTGAATACCAAATAGGCACCTACATTTAAATGAATGAGGCATTTTTAGGGTGTGAATTATCTCAGAGTTGACAGCTGGCTGAACTACCTTACACCATTTGTGCACCAGTGAAGGCTAATAGGCATGTAAGAAACAAGACCTCTTGCCCAAATGCAGGGAAGTAGCACAGAAGGACCACAGGAGATCTGAATTCCTGATCTGGTTTCTGCTGGTTTTGCACCTGACATGCTTTTGTAAGGCAGTACAAGTGCACCTCAGGCAGTGAGGACTATTATACAGAAGCCCCCCAAACTTCAAGTGAGATTGTGTATTCCTCTGGCCTGGGGTGGTGATGCTTCTTTGGTCGTTTGGCAGAGCCACTTTGCACAGCTTCGCACAGAGCTGCTTTGTACACTGCAGTAGATTTTATTCCCTGTGCCATAGGGATTATGACTACCCTACACAAATGTTGTAAGGCACTGTTATGCTAATATTTTCTGAGAGTGGAAGGACTGCTATTGGTGGAATGATAATATGCAGAAAGGAAAAGAAAGCTTGGCAGTGCCCTAGTTTTAACTGCATCATGTGGAAAATACAGGATTGTTTTTCCAGTACTGTGTACCTTCCTAAGTGTAGGTCTTCAGCAAGGTGTTATGGACCTGATATTTAGAGACACAGCCATGTGCTGTGCTTCCTGCTGTTTATAGCAGGCTTTGAAGCTGTTCAAACAAGAATCAGGAAAGCTTGTTGGTAGGGTAAAAAAAGCCTTCATCTTTTTCCACAAAGGTAATTTGCTTTAACACAAATCTCAAGCTGAGCATTCAGCTACATCCTGAACCTTTGAATGCAGATGAATAGACCTTTGATACAGGCATGTATTTATTTGCAATGCACTGGTTGTCAAAGCCTCATGGAAGCTGAAATGTATTAAAGTGCTAGCTGACATGACTTTCAAAAGTAGGAAAAAATGCTGTAGTGCTAATAAATTCTTATCTCCATTATTTTCCACAGCAAGAACTTATTGACAGCATTAGTAGGAAGCTGCAGGTGCTAAGAGAAGCGCGGGAGACACTTCTGGAAGACATCCAAGCAAACAATATCCTGGGAGAGGAGGTAGAGGCCATTGTGAAAGAAGTCTGCAAACCAAATGAGTTTGACAAATTCAAGATGTTTATTGGCGATCTTGACAAAGTGGTCAACCTCCTGCTGTCCCTGTCTGGTCGTCTGGCCCGGGTGGAAAATGCCCTCAATAACCTGGATGACAGCACCTCTCCAGAAGAACGGGTGAGAAGGGCCAACAATAATACTCCTGCATTTAGGGAAGACCTTGGGAGGAGGGGTTTGCTTGGTTTTGTTTATCGAAATTGCAGTGCTCAACATGAGGTACAGTGTGTGGATAAATCTCATAAGGCCAGGTTTTTTTTTAGATTTCCTAAAACTTTTCTCTTTGCCTTCTTTTCTTGGATTACTGCAACTACAAGTGGCTTGCTGAGAAAAGGTGGGTTTGGGGGTGCAACATACTAGAAAACAGACTTCTTGGCAAAAGTTTAAAGAAAGAGGGGAGCTACTGATAAGAGCATAAAAAGCAGGCAAACAAAAATATCGTAACAATTCAAGATGTGAAAAGGAGTTCCTGTAATACGGAAAGGTTGCAGACTTCTCATTCTCAAGGAGTATCTTGATACAAATCTATAAGGTTGTTACAAAGAAAATGCTTCTCAGCTACTACAGTTTCCTTCCACAATGCCTAGTGAGGAGTAAGAACAAGAAACAACAGAAGGAGAAGCCTTTAAAAAAAAGGAGGTGGGGAAGGAAAACAGGGGTGGGCATGGCAAAAAGAATTTTTCAGTAGAAAACATGTTTTACCCAAGTAGAATAGCATGGTAGTGGTGTGAAGGACTCTCAGAAGAAGTGAAAATTTCAGGAGCAGGAGCATTTAAGGTGCCCTTAACATGTTGGATCCCACCTCTTGCTTGCAGCAGTTTGTTTAACTTCAAATCCTAGGAAGGAGATACATAGCAATACAGATATGCATCAAAGGAGAGAGGTAGATATGTGTGAAACTTAGGCTAAAATAAATAGAGAATGTGGAGGGGATATGTGTTTCAAGTGAGCTTAGCTTTCATGGTTAAATGAATGTGAAGCAGGATTTTTGGCTTGTAGCTGTGGACTGAAATGCCAACAGTCCACCTAAGTGTCGTAACAGAATTTTTTTCCACGGGCTGTGGCTTCATCTTGTTTCTTCAGCCTGCTGCATTATTTCACAAATAAGAACAGTAAGTGCTGGGACTGATCTGGAGCTGTGCTTTTGCTGTTTGGCCTTAACATTTGATTAATGGCTGTTCAGACCTCTCTCTGAATGAGGTGGAAGGGAAAAGTATTTGACAGCTTATTAAAGGACAACTCAAAGCTTCTGACACTTGAAGAAATTTAATCCTTCATTAGACTTTTTTCTAAGTGTGGTTGCAGTTGCCTAATGGGGAAGGAGCTACCAAATGATGTGTGCACATAGGAAACACAATTTGAGAGCTGTGATTAAAATAGCTTACTGGCTGGGTGGGGAGAAGGAAGATGGTGAGGAGGTGGTGTAGTAAGGACAGTCAGAAATTGTGTGTTCTGATGTCAAATTACACTGACAGAACTCCAGATCCCTAACATATTTTAATCCCCATTCACCTTCACGTGCAGTGACACCAATCTTGCCATAGTAACATCAGGAGAGATCCATCAGGACTGAGATGAGCTCTGGAGAGGAAAGCTTGAGGGGGTGTGTGTGAATGAAAAGCTCAGTGTGACCCAGAAGTGTGCACTTGCAGCCCAGAGAGCCAAACATGTCCTGGGCTGCATCAAAAGCAATGTGGCCGGGAGGGTGAGGGAGGGGATTCTTCCCCTCAGCTCCTGTGAGACCCCCACCTGCAGTGCTGGATCCAGCTCTGGGGCACAAAACACAACAGAGATATGGACCTTTTGGAGCACTTCCAGAGTAAGACCATTTAGTTGATTCAGAGGCTTCAACACAGTTCTTGTGAAGACAGGCAGAGAGCTGGAGCTGCTCGGACTGGAGAAGAGAATATCAGAGAGGTCGTAGAGCAGCCTGCCAGTACCTAAAGGGGGCTTACAGGAGGGCTGGAGAGGGTGTTTTTACAAGGGCATGTAGTGATAGGACAAGAGAGAATGGCTTCAGCTGAAGGAGGACAGGTTTAGATAAGATGTTAGGAAGAAATTCTTTCCTAAGGGTGGTGAGGCACTAGAACAGACTGCCCAGAGAGGTGCCCACCCTCCTCCCTGGAAATATTCAAGATCAGGTTGGATGGGGCTTTGAACAGCCTGGTTTGGTCAGAGCAGGGGTTGAAACAACATAATCTTTAACATGCCTTCCAACTCAAACCATTCTATGAAATACATCTAGAAGTGTTGAATTTAGACTGGTGCTTGTGGCTTTTTTGGTTGTCCTTTAGCATTTTGTAGGTTAAACACTATGTGGTGAACCACTAACGTACCATGTAAACAAAACGGGGTTTTACTTCCATTGGTGGGGCACATATTCCCAGTAACCACTGATTTTTCTTTCCAAGATGATGTTGGCTAATAAACGTTGCTCTGATAGCTTTCCACTTTCTAGGAGCCAGCAACAGCTTACCAGACTTTCTCAATAAAAGCAGTCGAATAATGACTGCTGAATTAATACTTTGACTGTCAGATGCTCTGCTATAGGTTGTTTTTGGGGTTTTTTTTTTTGCCACAGGGAACAGTATCAGATATTTCAAGTTCAGCTTCTAAAAGGGGCTTCATTTGAAGAGCTACCAGCCCCCTTGCTCTTACAAAACAAGGCCAGTGTCTTCTCATTGCTTGCACTTTGTGTCCATGTCCTCTTACATTCGTCAAATTCTGGCTAGTTACTGTTGCTCAGCATGCACACACCTGCAAGGCTGCCTTTAGAGCAGTCTAGCAAAACTCCTGAGTTTGAGGCTGTCTGCTACTTGCCCTGGTGAGTTCAGGAGAACTGTTAGTTCCATCTCTTTGTTAGTTTCCATAACTCTGCTTGCTGCTTGCAGTGGGATTTTTTTCCCCTGGCATAAGCTCAAGGGAAGATTAAACTGTTTTTTCTAACAGTGCGTGATTTTTCTGACTTGTCTTCCATAGCTGTCTTGAATCCTGAGTTAATCTAGGCTGTGTATTTTAAGTACATTGAGAGTGCAGATCTGAAAACATTTCTCTCTTGAGCTTTGATCTGTCTGTAGAAGGAGTCAGCACAGGATGCATGTGCAGCTCTGACAGGTAGGTTTATTAAAGCTCACTGGTCTGTAGCCCCTTTTGTCTCATGCTTCCATCTTGAAAAGACTGTTTTATATCCTACAAAAAACACTTCTTTGTAAATCCTTCAGGCTTATTAAACAGCATGTGTGATTTAACAGAAGGTGCAAATTAGAAAGATGGACACATTTATTAGAACAGACTGAGGTTTATTTGAAGAAAGCTTCTCAAAGAAAATTCATCTCTGAAGCAGAGCTAGAAGTTATGGATTGGTACCTCTTAGGAACACTTTTTAATTAAGTTCAGACATCTGCACAGAATTCTTGATGTCAGAGTAAGCCAGCTCTACTATGTCATTGCAAAAAGGCAATCACTTGTAGGCAGACATCTGAAATAGGTTGGATTGATGATGCTCCTATTTCTCTCCATGTACTGCCAAAGGGGTGCACTCGGGTGATCCAGGTGGGACTGTCAGCTGTGCTGACAGGTGATTCTGGGGGAGAGGGATGTAGCTGCTGTCTTCTGCTGTCCTCTTTCTTTCTGTGTTCCTCCATTCAACCTCCTTTTTTCCTATCTTGTCTCTTGTGAAGTCACAAAGCAGAAAGTTTACAGCCCTCTTTGGAGAATAATGCTTTTTTGGTTCTGCTTCCCTTTTGCCCTTCTGTTGTCTTGCCTCAGCTTTCACTCTTGCTCATGTCTGAAGACCACAGGACTTCACATGTCATCGGGAAGGCTTGTGGATGCAGCAGAGTTGCTAAATACACAGCGTCAGGAGCTGTATAACAACAAATTGCTCCATTAATTGGTCTGTTTCTGGGTTCTGTAACCACAGCTGTGCCAGTGCTGTGCGTGGAAGATGTAAGACAGCTAAGTCTTAATTTGAAGAACTATTCTTCAAAGGCAACTATATTGTATACAGCTATTTATAACTATTAAATAGTAAAGGAGCCTTTGAAGTAATGCTTTTGAGGCCAATAGAAAGTAATGGTGCATCTTTCATTGATTTACTTAACGTTTATCAGTTTGTTGATCCATTTTATTAGTCTAAATTTATAAGGAGCATACTTTTTCCACCTTTCTAAACATTCAGGATGGTCTCTGTAGATAAAACAGACTGGAGATTTGAACAGTGAAGCTGTTGTCCCAACCTAGTGAACGCAGTGAATTTTTAACTGTTTTTCTTTTCTCCTAAGCGGACATTGG
The DNA here is from genome assembly GCF_009819655.1 of Sylvia atricapilla. Taxonomy (NCBI): domain Eukaryota; kingdom Metazoa; phylum Chordata; class Aves; order Passeriformes; family Sylviidae; genus Sylvia; species Sylvia atricapilla. The sequence continues at coordinate 95,533,663 of NC_089141.1, forward strand.
TGGATAAGCAGAAGCTGCTGACCCAGCAGCATGAGGATGCAAAGGAACTGAAGGAAAACCTGGATCGTCGAGAGCGGATTGTCTTCGACATTTTGGCGAACTACTTGAGTGAGGAGAACTTAGCAGACTATGAGCACTTTGTGAAAATGAAGTCGGCCCTCATCATTGAGCAGCGAGAGCTTGAGGACAAGATCAAGCTGGGGGAGGAGCAGCTGAAGTGTCTGACTGACAGCCTCCAACCCGAGCGGCTCAAATAAGGGCCCTGAGTCCAACCAGTGATGGGAAAAATGGGAAAGAAGGAAGGGATAGGGGAGTTTCAAAGTAAATGAGTATCTTAGCTTGCTTGAGTGTCTGATAGAGAAACAAGTGCACAAGAGAAAAATAGCTCTCAAAACAGCAATAATGTTTTGGTTTGTTTGGTTGGTTTTTTTTTAATGATGTATTTAATTTTTTAGAATTCATTTTTATTGCTGGACTCTACAGCTGTTCCTCATTGCTAAACTTCCAGAAAGCTCCACAAAAGAAGAGACACTCTTAACCTTTCTGCTTGGTCTGTTCAAAGCCTATGGCAGTTGTGCATGCAAACAACGGTTTTAAGAGTAGGTTGTATACTTCCTCATGTTCAGATGCTGCACAGTCTGCTGGGAAACACTACAGCAATTCATGAATGCACACATATGTAGAAGCTCTAAATTTAGTGGGTTTTTATGTTTTTTTTAAAGACACATTAAATAGGGGAAGCATGCGTCTTATAGCTAATATATTCAGATTGCTGAAATGCAGTGTCACTCTGATCCTGTGGCATCAGACACTTTTTTGTAATACTGTATATAGGATGGCATTTTCCCCTTGCAGAAAACAACTTTAAAATCAGTCTAGTTAAATGCTTCTTAAGCAGCTTGCAAATCACTTAATGCCTACCTTGCTGAAGATTTTTTTTAAATTATTTTGCAAGACATATTTGTACACCTTCTTAATGCAATGCAAGTGATTTTCTTTACCAAGTTGTACTTGATTTAAGAAACGGGCTGGAAGTACTGTGCTGATTTTATTCAAAACATTTTTCATCTAAATTATTTAGAAGGCTCGTTTGCTTTTTTGTGCTTTTTTAATGCATGTTTTTATTCTTCTTGTCCCAAACCCACTACACTTCTTGGAAATAAATGTAGGTTAAGGACACTGCTTGTGTTTTTCTTCTGGTTGCTCAATGTTGTGATGGTTTTGTATAGACAGTTAAGTTATACTGAAGTTGACCTACATAATTCTGTTTGTTCCTCTTTCTCAGACTACCAAATGCAATAGAAAAAATTCTGTCATGTAAATACTGTGCATTACTTGGAGCAATTCTGCGTTGAACTGTGAACATATTTGGGGCTGTTTGCATTGAACAGTCATAAAGGAGAGGATGTTAGTTCACTTTATCAGATCACTGCTTGTGTTCTCCTAAGTCTCTGTTGACTTAGATAATTTCCAGTAGCTCTAAAAAAAAAGGTGCTAACTCCTGTTTGAAGCACAGTAATGGTTATGCTGACTTGCTTAGATACTTACAGTGAAATTCTGTAGTGTCTTAAATGTCAAGTTCTATGTTAAGATAAAGTTTTGCAGGCAAAGAAAGTCTTGGAAGACTTTATGTACATGCCATTTTCATTGTAGTCAGGAAAAGATTTATCTCTCCTCAGACAAATAGGTTCCCCAACCAAAAGCCATTTTCAAGGCTGATGTGAATGCCAGTCTGCAGCTAAGCAGGTTGAAAATAGTCAGTTTTGTTGAAAAGAGAGCTTAGAATTCTTCCCACTCCTGCAGGATGGTGGCATTCACAAGAGTTTTTCTGTCCTTCTTACCTGAATACTCTCTTTTGTGGGGAGAGAACAGGAAAGGCACTGATCAGTGAATTTCTTTTGAGTTGGAGAACTGGGAAGCAAAAATCCTCTGGAACCAGTTCCTTTACAGACAGGTGCAAACATCAGAAGGACTGTTTTCCCCGCACACACCCTTATCGTGCACTACTTTGTATACCTGGACCAAATTATAATTGAAATGATGTTGATGTGCATCAGTTGAGGTCAAATGGAACTACCATTTTACAAGACCTACAGCTGATGTTAGTTTGTTTTCCTAGTTCAGAAATGTAGTCTTCTGACATCTCAGTTATTTGCTGCTATGTTCCTAGGACAACTGGTCTCTGTCCTCAAACCTATCCCTTAACCATAACAAACCCAAAACTAAACATAAATAAATTATGCTTGTCTTTTAGCTTGGAGAAAACTGTGCATTGTTTTATCTGTGGGATTTTAAAAATTTTACATATTGTGGTTACTCTGAAATGTGTATGTGAAATGTGAATAATACTATAATTACAGTGTGTTTGTATACAGTACTTTGATTTAGATCTCTGATAAAAGGTAGCAATATTGTGAAAGCTATATCTATTATCCTTTTCACAAAACAGTTGCGTAGACACTATTATCTCCATTCCTTTTTCAAAACTGTTGAAAATCACTCACCCTGCGAAAGTGAAGATGGTGGCCTCCCAATGTTATATGTAAATCTGTAAATAGCTGTACTGTTGCTTTTTGAAAAAATCTGGTGCTAATGTTTTGCCTTTGGCATCCTGGGGATGGCTGTTTCTTCATCCTTTGTTGTTCTCAATTCTAGATCTCTGTATAGTGAAAGATTTCCACAATGCTTCTCCAGCTGTTTTGGATCCTGCAGCCCAGAGTGAAAATGTACAGTTTTCCTGCCTGACACTTAACACGTACCTACTGACAAATGGTATTGCTTGACTTTGAGAAAATAAACTGTATATTTCAATGTAGAGTTCGTTTTTATGTGCAGTGTTAATGTCAAAAGCTACTGCTTTGCTTTGCTGCTTTGCAGTGTTGGCCATCTCATGGTGCCCGTCAATAGCGCTTGTCAGGCCAGTTATCTTGTGGTCTGAAGTAGTTTGTTGTCTTTGCACAGCTTATTTAATGTTTTAAGTAATTTATCGTTCTCAAGTTCCCTGTGTAAGTACCAGAAATGTGTTTGTGTCTATTTAATATTTTAAGAGTGTGAATATGAGATGGCAGAAAGGTAAAATGTGTTATGAGGTCAATAAAATAAATGAGTCTCTCACCACTTACAGAGTACACACCAGGGGAGCAGTTTAGACTTTCCTGCTTGGGCAATTCCACTGTTTCAGCTTCTCATCCCATGTTTAGAATGGATACTTCATATAGAAATATCTGAAATCAGTGGTGCGCAAGATTTTTTGCAAGAACAGAACATTTGTGAACTCTCCAACACTAACAGACGTTCACAGAAACTTCAGTTTAATGGGGGTTCTCAGATGAACTCTAGAATCTTTTTTTATTGGGAAACACTGGCAAGTATGCACAAATTTATAGTAGAGGTGACCACAGATCACAGAACCATAGCCTGATCCTGGAAATTATCTGTGATCGTCTGTGAAGGTCTTTGTAAAATCTGGGCAAACAGGGTTAGGGAAAGAAAAATACTTGGGTATTTGTAGGATTTTTCTAAATTTCTTTCCGCCCTTCTCCTCCCTCTCTCTTTGTACATGGACCCACCTGTTTGTGCCTGTTTTCGTGAGCATTAGGTATAATCCAGGATGGTAGCTCCAGAGGAATAACAATCTACTTTTTGTGTACTATTTGATTTCTTTCTTAAATTGTCTTTCTTTAAAATTAAATTCAGGTTTTTTTATTTTCTCTCATGGGGTACTTTGAGATTTCAAAGGAGTCACTGTTTCATGACATTCTTTCCTAATCAAGTTCTAGTGATTAATTTTGGTGTACTTAATTGTCTCAGTTTTTACAGCTAAAGTAGCTGGCAACCCAGTAGCTCTAGCAAGGCCTTATGCAGTAGAAAGTAACTCCTGTTTTAGTGGTGTCTCGTCTTCTCAGTTGTGCAGTTTTTTTAGAGGATAAATTGGTTTTTTCTATATACTTGAGCAGATCATGCCCACAGGATGTTATGAAAATTAACACTTAAATCTTTAAACTGGATTATATATTGTCAGTTATTGGTCATCGCATTTACTTACCGCAGTTTCAGTCTGCAACTTAACTAATTATAATGATCCACAAAACTAATTACAATGATTCTTAAACTGTAAGGTGGATAATCCATGTGAATTAGCAATTCACCTGTGAAATCTTGGGCTTCATTCTTTCTACCTCCTGTTTTGATAATGTTTCTATGAATAAAGTTGTTCAATTTGAAGTAGGTTAACTTACTACATTGCAGAGGAAAAACTGAATTGAAATAAATTGGGTGCAGTTCAGTAGCAGGAGGTAATTCTCACTCAGGCTACAGTAGCACACCTACAAGCAGAGCAAGTATCACTTTAGGACAGGCTACAATAAACACCTTTTTCCTGGTTGTAACCATGTGGGCCAGCGGGCTGTTGTGTATCTTAGGCTGAGTTTGATTTTAGTCACAGCAGCTGAGCCTTTCCTGAGCTGGTAAAATGCAAATTTTTTTTCTCTTACATTAAAAATCTTCACAATGGCCTCACAATTTTTAGATGCTTTGGTATCTGTCTTGGAGGCAGGCTTTGCAGGGGTAGATGGCCTTGAGGCTAGGATTTGCCTTCCTCTGTTGCCAACCACGTCAGTGTTGGTGGAGCCTGCGTTCTCCCTTCCATGCAACAAACTGCTTCCTGGTAAAGTTAACACGAAATAATATCCTCAAACCATCATTATCTGTTGCCACTGATCACCTTGTGCTGCTGCTGCCAGGGGTGGGATACCAGGAATATCTGTGGTGATTTCTGGCACCTCTTCTGGGGTGAAGCAGAAGGAGGAATTCTGTGTATCTCCTCTCTAGGTGTTATTTGCTAACCTACAACAGCATCACTAGAGAACAACCAGATTCCCAGTGCATTTCATCTTTTATTGGAATATTGTATTTGCTGCTTGTAATTGTCTTAACAGGAGAGATTTTAATTAAAGCAAGTGATTTTGTGTCTGTGAAGCTGAAGATGTAGTGGAAGATACAGAAAAACAATCATACTTACTTTCAGTAACATAAAATCTCCAGCAAAATGGTGTCTAAAAAGCCTGCATGCTACATGTGAGAACTGTCAAGAATTTAAAATCTATGTTCCTATATTTTAATGGAATTAATGAAAGAAAACATTTTCTTAAGAGCTTACCAAGCTGCAACTGTTAACTAAACTATTCATTTCAATTAGCTTCTGTAAGACGAGCCAGTACTGGCTCTGAGGAAGCTGTGGTCTGACGTCACCAAGAGTTGTTGATTTGATGCTGTTCCTTATGGACAACATGTTCTAGAGACGGACTGATGGATGTCTGCTTATAAGAACTTTACCAAAACATTGTTTTAGTGGAGCTGTGAAGTCCAAAAGCCTGAGATGAATTAACAAAATCTTCATTATGAGAATCATTTAGTTTCAACATCTGTTTCGCTTCCCAGCTGTCTGCTCTTCATAGTGTCTGTTACTGATAAATTGCACTTGTGTCTTTTCTAAAAGCCTCAAAGAAATAGAAATACGATGAGCAGTCACAGGCTAAATAATAAGCAATGGAATGAAGATAAGATTGTTTATCTCAGTATCTAGATATGAAAGGCATGAGTCTTGTGAATACTGTTTATTGCCACTCCCAGGAGTTGCAGCTTCAGCAGCTTTCTCACACAGGTATGGTTCCTCCAGAGATAAAATGGGAAAACAAGCTGTGATGATTGAAACTGGCCAACACTGACTGGAAAGGGGTGGAGCAGTCATTCTTCTGTTAGTGGGGTGATACATATCACAAGGAAGTGAAAACCAAGAAAACCTGGAAGGATCAGTGCCCTGAAGGAAGAAAAAGAAAACTAGTGGTAAAGTGCTTTGGGACTGTGAATTTCCTGTGTTTTTTATACGTGACACAGCAAAAGTGTCCTGTCTCCATGTGCTAGGGCAGGCTTTTTAGTTACTGTAATGTAAAAATACCTTCAAGAGTCTTTGAAAATTAAAGGTATGGGGAATAACTTGGAATTTCAGAATCTTAGATCTCACTGTGTAAGACCATCATGTTCTGTGCATTCAGTGACGCCCCTTTCTTGGCTCAGGAGACATTGGAACAGCTCTTGGCACTAAGGAGCCTTGAGGAAGTCACCCTTTGAGGAAGAAGTTATTGTTTCTCTGTGGTCATCCTAAATTCACTAAACAGCCCAGCTGGCTGGACATGCTGAAGTCACACAAGCTGGGAGATGAGGCTGTTTGCAGCACAGCACACATTTACAGAATGAGTGATCTGCTTGTTCTCTTATCTTTTTGCTTACCTAATTGCCACCTCTTCAGAGCTTGATTTAATACCAGGCTTCTGGTAGGGCAAAGCAATACCCAATTCCTGTTTAAAGCTGAAGATCTAAATATTCAGCCTTTCCATCAATACGGAATAAAGGATCTTGGGTTTCTGTTCGCAGGACCTTCTTGCATAGTTCATGGTAGGCCATCAGTGAATTTGAAAGCAGAAATACTCCATGGATAAGTGTGACCAGAATGTGCCCCATTAAAAATTTTTGAAAACCAACACTTCCCTTCTTATTTTTACACTATAGGGAAGAAAAAACCTAGGTGAGTAAACTTCATTGTCATGCTGGTTTTGCAAAGGTGGAGTTACTTAGACTAGCATTTCTCGCAATGGGAGTTCCACCAAACCAATAAGAGATTATTACAACAGAAGCCCAGTGATAATGGTCACCATTTGCAATGTGTATGGCAAACAATGAAGAGGAAAGTTGCACCGAGAAAAATTAGTAGTCTGGGTGTGTTCAAGCAAATTATCATTTCATATGGTGAAATGCAAAGCAATTAATCAAGGAGAAAATTATGGTAATGACATAGACCAGACCCTAAACCTGTGTGGGGTCACAGTGAACGATCAGTTCACATGAGCTCTATGCTGTAGGAAAAAAGCTGGAACACAGGAACACAGAAAAAGTAGTGATTTGTGATGCACTGTTGCTGAAAACTTTATAAACTTTCTAAGAGATTGTGTCTAATATTACAGTCCATATCCAGTGCAAAGGACGGGAAAATGAGAGAAGAGGCTCTCGTAAATTATTACAAGAGTAGAGAGGGTATGTCTTAACATAACTCTTAAGAGCACTCACTGATCAAAACTGGGATTTAAAAATTGTGTGTGTGCTGTTGAGCATCACATACAGCATGAGACTCATTTGAGCAGAGAAAGCCCTGTCAGGACCCAGTGAGTGCAAGACAGATGCATGAAAATAAAGATTAGGTGTAAATGTTCAAGGGTATCAGGAGTGCAGTCTTGTTGTCATGAATGACAGGAAAAGTGCAATGTGAAGTTTGGCCATGAAGTCTCTGGAAGTCAGGAAACTGGAAATGAAAATTTTACGGTCACAATAAATACACCTTTTGTGTTTGCTGTTCTTACATTACACGGTCACGTACTGAGGTGTGACTACTTCAGTAAATATTTATATTGCCTACAGTTTTGTATCAGGGGTCCTTAAAGAGCAGCAGTAATTGTAACATGCATTTTGGAGCTAACAGGTCAGGAAAACAGGTGGGAATTTGCAAGCCCTTGGCTTGCAAATGGGTCTTGAGCACTCCAGGCAGCATGGCTCAGACAGCTGGTTTTTTCATCTATTACAGACTGTCTGCACCCATGCATCTATAGGAACTGCCTTCTCCTTTTACTGGTTCAGTTATTAATTACTAAGTTTGCTTTGGTTTTCTCTCCTGTGTTTGGGGTTTCCTACTAGTGCTCTTGTGCTGGCCAATTTAGCTAATCATAAAAACATTCCCTTCTTCATCAGAACCTTCCAGGTGGTTGTCCCCACATTTTAAAACTGTCCCAAGCTCCAGCATGTGCTGGAGCATGGATGACCTTTCATCGCTGCCTTGTAACTTGTAGTTGGCTATGGAGGGCTTTGAGGTAAAGCAGGGGTAGTGTGGCACTTCTTTCCCCCACTGCCCATGTAAGAGACAGACCAGCACAAGGATAAAAAGTAGGGCTGTCCTGCCTTTGCACTGGAGGTGCTGGAATAAAATGCTTTTGAAAATCTGCTTCCCTTCACATATTTAAGGAATTTGCCCTGTCTGGAGCTCTTTATAGAACTACATCTTTCTGCTCTCTACTGGCATCCAGCTTGTGGCTGTTTGGGTTTTCATAAAAAATCTGTTTTGCTTTCTGCAGTATCCTATTTTACTTGTGTTCTGGGTCACCAGAATATTTCTACCTACTTCCTACTGCATTAATCTAAATAGGGTACTGGTAAGATGAAAGATCACAGTCATTGCTTAGCTATTACAGCAGCCAGGAAATGGGGCAAAGGTACACAAACCCTTTTAGGGTGTCAGTAAAGATCCTAAAGATCTCCTACCTCAGATCATGCCATCATCAGCTAATGAGCAACCAGTTATTCATATGGTTCCCTTAAACTAATACTTTAATTGTGCCCCATCATTTGTGCAGGGAGTTGCTTTGTAAAGCTGTTAAACCCCTGTGCTCTGTTCCCAGCTAAAGGTTTCTATTGATCTCTTACTTTCATTCCCTTTAATGAAAATTCATTGGTATTTGATTTCCTTGTCACTTCTAACAGCTGATAAGAGCAAGCTGCTACAGCAGCTCCAGTGAAGTGACAAAAACCTGGTGTTGTAGTACTGCAGCTCTCTCAGAAACACTGCCAAGGCAGAGTGAAACCCCAGTGTGACATGCTGATAACATTCTCCCATCAGGTGGTCTTTTCAACTGGCTCTAAAATGTCAAGTCTGAGGGAAATGTCTTTGTTAAGCTTTGAATGACCTACTTTTGAGTATCTGGGAATAACCAGGAGACTACCCAAACAACATGAGTGCATCTAATTTTAGCAGCCCTTCATTTCATGCATGCCAGCTTTTGTGTACTGCATCTCCGGAAAAAAATTCAACTTCTTTCTGAGCCAAAGGCAAATTTTATTGGTTTTAAATCAGCCCCTTGTTGAGACACAATCACAGTGAAATCATTCCTCTTAAATTTTTTGAGCCTGTAATAGTCAGCTCAATTTTGCTTCAAATACTAGTAGTGAGCCCATTTCAATGGATCTACAGTTGCTGGTCTCCGAAGAAAAGGTTTAAACAGCCCATGCTGGAGACACCCTGGGCAGCTGTGTTTGTGTGTTCCCACTTCCCCCTGGTTTTTAACTGACCGATAATAAAAGGCACAGATTCTTTTTAGGAAGTTTCTGTGATTATCTAGCTCAGTTATAAGGGAATCTAGGGAAAGTTAAGGACAAAAATAAAGGGATGTTAGTATGTCAACAGGGGCTCTGAGGACACTGCTAGTGGTGGAAATGCTGGACAAAAGGTCTCTGACATATTTTGGACAGAAGAAGCACTAAAAGGTATGTGACCATTGTTAGGGATACTAGAGCTGTGCAAGACTGAAAGGAATCAAGTTCAGACATGAGTGAGGTGCAGTCTCCCTAGCTTGTAACACCTAAATTGGACTTTGAACACTGTTTCTCTTGCTGGGAGGGATATAATCCCTCTCATATAGTGTCAGAGTCCACTGTAATTTTTAGGCTAAAACGTGTTTAAATCCTACACACACTGGACAAGTGGAACTAACACTGAGGATAGTAGGGACTGAGCATTGTGGATGTTTATTTGGAGCTTCACAAAACAGAAGAGGAGTCGAGGCCACACAAAATATAATGACATAATCACAACGAACCTATTAGCAAGTTCTCTGGAGCCAAAAAACTTCCCAGCCAATGGGGTTAACCATAAAAACAAGCAGCACCTGCTGGCAGCTATAAACAGGGTCGGTGTAGTTTGAGATTGAGCTGGGTATCTGATAATGTGTAGTGCTTCCCTCTGGAGTCCCTGGAGGGCGGCAGTGGGTGGCCCCTTCAGAGGCAGCTCTTGACAATGTATTTGTGATGCGCGTTTGAAGAGGCCCGGGCAGAACAGGCGGAGGCTGCTGCTGGGCTGGGGAGCACTCAATGATGAGAGATATGTTGAGTTTGGTAGAGGTGTTTGTCTCATCTCTGAATTTCCCAAGTTTTAAAGGACAATTTGGTTTGGCCATAAAGGTAAACAGCTAGGAAAGCTGTTTATGGAATTATTTTTCTTTAGACTCAAGCAGTGGTTTTAGAGGCCCATGTTTAGGTTCAGTGTTGCATTTGGGTAGTTTCTGGTCTGATCTGCTGAGGACAAGCAGGGAGTGACCAAAAGTGAGGATGCAACAACTCTAACATTGATCACAGAGTGGCAAGCTGCTGCTGGGAGGCTGCTGTGCTTCCTGGAAGAAGTAGCCTTTGTCTCAGAAACAAAAAGTGAGAAAGCACTTGTACCTGAGCCTCTGAGCTGTTCAGGGGCTCTCTCAGCTGCCTACGTGGTACCACTCACTGGGCAGTGAACCTTGAACAGCGTCTTGCTTTCAGGCTGGTTTTTCAATGTGTAGCAAATAAAAGGAAAAATAACTTGAAACAAATATTTCCTGTTCTGTGGTATTTAACAATGAAATTGTAAACCACAGAAGGGACCGGGCTTGATCTAAAGGTCTTTGAAGTCAGCAGAACTATTTCCACTGATTTCAATGTGCTTTGGGTCCAGGCCATGGTGGAAGGAAGCAAATGTTTTCTGCCTCAAAAAGTATTAACTATTGGCATTCAAGAACAATAAAGTCTTAGGTTTAAAATATGTTTTTTTAAATAAGGTAGTTAGAAACTTAGTGAATTTCTATCTGCTTCCTAATAATTTGTCACTATTACACTAAAAAAGAATATGTTTATAGAAGTCATAATCATACACTGAGAAGAAAATATACTTACTACTGTCATTTGCTTCCTATCTTCTTCCATTCCAATTTGTGTGCATTGTATTTCTCACTAATGTAATGATGCTTATGCTGCTGGTTGCTATCACAGATGGAGCACTGTAGATTTCCAGTTGAATTAAAGTTCACTGTAGTGATGGTGGCTGACGGATATTTTGAACACCTTTTTTTTCGTTACACTTTAATCTCTTAAACATCAAGGTGGGTTTGGTTTTGTTGTCGTGTTGATTTTGGGTTTTTTTTTTCTTTTTTTTTTTCTTTTGACTGAGAAGAAATAGGTCAGAGACAGAGAATTTGGTGAGAAAATAATTGTTCTTCGAGGAGTGGTGTAAGGGGTGCCCCTCCTATCGCAGGGTGAGGCAAATAAGGATGTGCAGCAGCTTCATGTGTAAAATCACCAATGGTTTTCCATGCAAATTGTGTCCCACACAGTTACTAAATGCAAGAAAAGGAATCTATCTGCCAGCTGCCTACTGCCCAAGGATGCTGTCCTCCTGAATCAGCAGCCCTGTCAGGTTGTCAGAAGGCCATCCCGGAGTCTGGCTGACAACAGCAGCCCACCAGGGTGTATGTGTGTGTGCTGGGCTTCTTGTCACGCAACAGCAGAGCCTGAGCAGCTGAGTTTGCCTGTGCACCAAACCAGCCCCATCCAGCTGTGAGCAGCCAGAGAGGAGACCCCAGGCTGGTGAGCTGCAGGAGAGGACAAGACTCTGTTGGCATGGCCAGGCTGCCTTACCTGCACAAAGAATCAGTGAACTGGCATCGGCTGGAAGATACAGCAGGAGAGGATTAAAGACAATGCAGAAAACAGGAAGATATGAATGAATGACTTTTTTCAACCTTCTTTAGATATGGCAGTGACCAGCCATTGTGCATGTTACAATGAGAAGAATTTTTCAATGAGAATAATTTTTCAATTAGGCCTTCCCATTTCAGGGGTTTCTATGAAATAAACTTACTTGTCTTTTGACACCAAGCTTTGAAGTATCACAGAATCACAGAATATTCTGAGTTAGAAGGGACCCACAAGGATCATGGAGTCCAATTCTTAAGGGAATGGCCCACACAGAGATCGAACACACAGTGTTGGTGTTGTTAGCACTGTTCTGTAACCAGCTGAGCCAGTACATCATTTGGAGTTTATCAGGGTTTAGGAGTTGAGAACATTCTTCCAATTTGTAAGAGCCATTGTTTACATTCATGGGAAAACCATGAAGCAAGGCAAACATAACATAATTTTAAAAAATGTCTGTGTTTTCTTAAGCATCTGAAATAAGAAGTGTAGTACTAAGTGTACTAAAGTGCGGGTGCCGCCAACCAGAGTCCATCAAGAGAGAAGTTCAGCTTGAATTTACTCCATAGAAAAGCACCTCTTTCTCCCCTATATTTCTTCCCACTGCAGAGCTGCACTAATTTAAGTTGCATAAATACAGGAAGAAAAATCTAACAAAGAAAAGATTATGAAATCACTTTGTTCTCTTTCAGATGAGAATTCTGTGTCCTTCAGGCTGTCAGACTGGAGCATTATGGTGATCTCAAGCTGAAAAATCATGTCATCAAAACCACAGATTTTCTGAAAAGGATATCTTACAGAAAGCTGTAATTTCCATGGGAGTTATCTATATGCTTCAGTAAGTGCTTTAAAGCAATTAGAATAAATGGCATATGATAAAGCTTTCATATTTTTGTAATATGTTAATGATTAACTGACTTTCTATATCGTTGTTGACTTAGTGGGAGAGTGACAAGGAACTGTGAGGTACCTATTTGGTAGCGTAACAAGTTGGACAGTTTGCACGGGCATTTTTTCTACCTCCTTTTTGGAACTTGCTTCATCCAGCTGACACTGCTTCAAAGCCTTAGGCAACTCTCAGACTCAAAGAAGTAAGTCCCTCCTTTTCTTTTAATAATACTTATTTTATGAAGTGCTGATAGAGAACAGATGGGGAGCAATTTAAGTATTTATTTGTTTTCTATAAAGAATACTTTCCCAACTGGGAATTGAAGAATTAAGTTTTCAAGCATTAAATCATAGAGATATTGCTAAGAAGAGACCTTTGTAATTACTATACTGTTGGGTTTTTTAAAATTCCATTTCTCCTGCAAGACTTGCATTAAACAAAGAGTTTAGTTAGTAAACCATGTTCAGTATAGTCCAATAAAGCTGCATCTAGGCTGCAATACTTTTCAAAGGCAGGATTCAAATGTTAATTTAGAAATGCATGTGATGCCTGGCATCATCTAAAGCAAAAATATTTGCTTAAAACATTAAATAAGGGGAAATAAGTGAATTTCTGCTTACATGGGCTGGAAAAAAGAATTTTATGCTTATTTTATATGAGAAGAGTTTATCATGAACTTTCTCTTTAAGCTGCAGTAGAGTTCCTAGTTTTTTGGCAGGCAAGTGGGTTCAGACAGGGGGACTCAGACATCACTCTTCTGTTGGAACATTTTTTAGTGAATTTTATTTTAGCCGTGCTGTCATTTACTAGGAAGCAAGTACAGTCTCCCATCCTTTTGGAAGGCTCTCCTTGCACCCACTTCCCCCCATCTATGAAGGAAACCTCGCCTGCTGTGTGCAGGTTGCTGTCTGCAGGCTTTGTGCTCTCCCTCTACCCCTTTAGCAGCTGCTTCCTTACATGCCCCTGGCTCAGGGAATGCTGCTGCCTCCCAATGCCTGTGCAGCATTTCCAGGCTGACATTCAGGTTGCCTCAGGAGTTCTTAACTTCTCCCGCAGCTCCAGGAAGCAATGGTTCCTGCTCTTTTTGCTGGGAGGTGTCTTCTCTTGGGTGACATCTTCCCATGCCCCAAGTGTGTGTTCAGTGCCCTCATCTTCCCAGCTGTGTGTGAGTTCTCTAAGACCTAGATGTGGTTGTCTTATTTACCCTACTGAACCCTTAGAGCTCTTTTCTCTGTATCAGACACCCAGACTAGGCAAACTTTTGGGCTCCCTCTGGTTTCTGAAGCTTCCTGGAAATATCCCATCTCAACACAGCCAGGTTATCTGCCTTAGTTTTTCAGGAGCTGTCATTCCTGGAATGTCTCTTGTTGTTCCACTTGGGCTCTAAATGGAGCTGCCTTCAAGATAGAAGCAAAACAATCTGTAGCAACCCTGATAATATGGGGTCATCTGGGCCCTGGGTTAATCCCACTGCCTACCAGCCTGCAATGGTTCCTTATGTTACAAGAGCTCAGTCACAAAAGTAAATTAGAGTGTGAAAAAACAGTGAGAATATATAGAAATTACCAGTTTCATTTTGTCCTGTTATCAAAGCAAATCAAAATATTTTCCTGAAATAAGCAAAGGACTTTTACACAGCTAAGTTTCAATGTATTCTTACTTGATGGAAGAGAAATGAAGATTGCTTTAGTTTGCTTGTTTTGAAACACAGAGAATAAATGGAAGCAGCAGAGTTTATAACATTGTACACTGACATTTGGAGGGTGTCCTGGGTTGTAGTTTAGGATGTATTCTATCACCATCTTCAGTTAATGCCCATCAATGCCTTGTGCATGACTCATAGATAACTCCCTCCGGGAGTTATCTCTCTTTAATGGGCCATTAAGGCCCTCCTGGATGACTCATCATCCCACAGTGAGATGCTCCACCCACGGGGAGGAACCAAGCATTCCCACCTGGATATAAACTGGGATTTGGAACAGTAGAAGCAGCCCTGACCCACTGGATTCCCAGAGGACTGGAGCTACCAGACCTTTCTACGAGATCACTGCTTCAGGAAGACCACCTCGTCTGGACTGCTTCCATCACCCTGATCTGGTTGTATTCTGACCCTGTCAGTGGTTTTTCTTTTTGTATTTATTTTATTTTATTTTATTTTATTTTATTTTATTTTATTTTCCTTTTCTTCTCATTAAATTTTATTTCTGACTTAGAGCCTCTCACTTGGTTTGTTTTCAAACCACAACAGAGGGACAGGGAACATAAGGCATGTTAAATCTGGACATACCCTACAATGACTTTTAAGATTCTAGACCTCACTCGTTTGTCTTTTCTAACTGAAAATAAGTATGTTAGTGACAGCTCAGATCTAAACATGAGATCTCAAAGTTCAAGACTTCATGAGTGTCAGGGAGATGTATTCAAGAAATGGGTCATAAATCCAGTTAGTTTTATTTCTAGGAAAATAGGAGCAAAAGAACTTTCACACTGACTATTTGAAATGTCTGTTGAAGAAGGTAGGAATAGACTGATTAATCAGCCAAGGGTGGCAACCCTTGTGGCCTGGACCACAGCAAGTAGATGGCCTTAGACATAAAGCTGTCCTTCTGCCAGAGCTGTGCTGAAACAGTGATGGTAGAAGGGTAAAAGAACATTTCTGAAGCTCTCTTCTAGACACATCCAAACTCAAGGATCCTAAGGCATTAATACAGTCTTTAAATATCATGTCAAGGATCATGCAATTTGTGTAAGACTTCCACAAATTTCCATGGCAAGACCCAGATCCATCTCCCTGCAGTTTCAATGTTTGAGATCTTATGTTCCAGGTGTTGATGACTGGCCTATCCAGCTCTGTCTGGTGCCTCAGGTCCCAGAGAGGTCAGAGATACTGCAGAGGGGATGCTGCTGCTGGGGAATGTATTACCCAGCACACGCCATCCAAAGGATCTCTCCTAAATGGCAAACTTGCCTCTGAAAGCTGCAGCCCTCTTGCTCTCAACCCATCATATGAAATGAGGAATTTAAAGACAAGTCTTGCAGGTGATTGTGTGGTTGGGGACTTCCTTATGCCACCCTACAATCTGGACATCTGTCCCTGGCACAAGCCTTCATCCCCCCAGGAGGGAGCCTGAGACTCAGTAACCTGAAAGGCCCAATTATATTTAAATGCATGAATTAAGAGAGTTTGATAGCTTTTTTTCTCTCTTGCATTTGCCTGCAGGGTTTTTTAAGTATCTGTTTCAGGAACTTAAGGCAGGGTGAGTTTTAGAAAGCAGATCTAAAACCCAACAGATGTATATAGACTATTGAATGTGATTAAAACAGCTTTCTGGAAGACACAGTATTAATTGCAGAAGTGAAATGCATTTGGTGTAAATGAGGTTTCTGCACTCTCAGAATCAATATCATAGCCCCAGCCATTTGTTACTAACAAGTACTGGAAGTAAAAGAAGTGTTGACAAAATTTCAAGATAGCTTCATTTCTGGTTTTTCCTGTTGCTGAGAATATCAGGTGGGACTGTGGCCACAAAGAACTGATCTATTCAACTGCAGCATTTAATTTTAGTGTTTTAAAGGTAATCCTGATGCACAGATGACCCAAACCCCCTTCTATGAAACCACTTGGCAGTTCTGAGAGCAACTTGCTTTTATTTTTTTTCTCCTAGAAGCAAGCTTGCAGCTGTAGGAAAGTCAACATGGCTCTCAGGCATTCCTCTCCATTTGTTGAAGCTAAGAGTAGAAAACTTATGTCTTATTCTGTCCCTCAGGTCCATGTGCAATGGCCCAACATACTTTCCATAAAGAAAAGGAGCTACTCACTGTGCAAAGCTTATTTTAAGTAAATCAGCAATAAATACAAAAGGATTCTTTAAGTTTCTATTTTTGGATGAATACATTGACATGTATCATCTTTTACTAGCAACTTCTGTCTTCTCTGTGCAAATTTGCATTGAAAGCTAGTGAATTTACATTTAATTTGCAGCCCCTTATGAAGACAGGCTGAGAAAGTTAGGGCTGTTCAGCATGGAGAAGAGAAAGTTGTGTGAGGGCCTCATAGCAACCTTCCAGAATCTGAAGGGGGCCCACAAGAAAGCTGGAGAGGGCTCTTCGTCAGGAACTGTGATAGGACAAGGGGGAATGGCTTCCACTGAAAGACAGTAGGCTTAGATTAGATATTAGGAATAAATTCTTTACTGTGAGGGTGGTGAGGCACTGGAAAAGGTTGCCCAGAGAAGCTTCAGACTCCCCATCCCTTGAAGCATTCAGGGCCAGGTTGGATGGAGCTCTAAGCAACCGGGTCTCTGAGAGGTGCCACTGCCATAGCCGGGGGATTGGAACAAGATATTTTTAAGGTTCCTTCCAGCCCAAACCATCCTATGATTCTATGAATCTGTTGTACTTTTACTTGAGTAGGGTATTTGTTAAAAACATATCTGTGAAGGAAAGCCCTTCCAAATGAAGGAAATGAAAGAGAGAAAATTGCTGCCAGGTGAGTAGTATGTAGAAGCAGGTCTCTGGTTTTAGCTACTGCTTCTAGACTTTCCAAAGACCATCCCCAGAAGCTACTGGGGTGCTTGCTGGATTGAACTGAGTAGGTCTTAAATGAAAATGTGGATGAAATAATGGGATACTGAAAGATGGCACTGTGGCCACCTCTCAAAACCACTTCTCACTTTTCTGGTGAACAGGGTTATCCGTCATGCTTTTCATCCACTGACATAGACACCACACAGACCTGGCTTGTTCCTGCTGGCCAGACTGCCTTTGTAGGCTGACCACATCCCATGAAGTAGCTGGTCTGCAAAGTTGGAATGCTGAAATCTGCAGCTCTGAGTGAGCTCCTGAATCAAGAACTTCATGCCAGTGACACCACCCAATTACCTTAGAAGATCTCCTGTAGCTGACTGAATATGAATGAGTTCATTTCCCTTAGGACATTTCATCTAGTGATTGTGTTACATCATTGTATTATTCAGACCATATAGGTAACCTTACTACACTAATTAACTTAATTCAAAATATTTATGTAATCACTAAAGCATGAAACTGGCCAGTGCTGGCTGTGTTAACACACTGCTATATGATCTAGGCTTTGAACTGTATTTTATCCAGTATGGCTCAAGCATTTGCACAGAGACCAGAAGTTTTAATAATAAAATAATAATGATAAATAATAATAAAAAATGGTTTGTGTTGGTCGGTTGGGGTTTTTTAGTTTTTTTCTGTGGATAACAAGTTGGTGACTGATCAAATTCTTCCTTTCCAAAGGGCATGCCTCTGTCCTTGAAATCAACAGGAATGGCACTGCTGGTGTTTGAGCCAAGTGCAGCACCTGCATCACCCACCTCCTGTGGATAGAGACTTGTGCAGCGTCATCCCCAAGGTCCAGCTGAGGCAAAAGCTGACAAAGCCCTGACCCAGGCGCTGCTGTAAACCCCAGCCTGCTACGACCTACCTTCCCTCCCTTCTTCCTTCCTTTCTTCCCTCTTGAGGTTCTCACAGCAAGGGAACCGCTGGAATGGCTCAAATCTTGGAGGACGACGCCCTCTGCAGCTCGCTCCCAATTTTATTTGGCATCTGCAAGAGAAATGTCTTGTTTGGGGTTTTTTTGGAAATACTTACCACTGTAGTTCTGAAAACCCAATGTGTCTTTCTACACTTGGTAGAAAAGGAGTTTCCCTGATCCTCTTTCCCCAAAGTCTTCTTTAAAAGCAATGCGTCTGACAAGTGATACATACCAGTTGTCTTTTCATTATGTCAGCAAAACCTCTAGTGAGTTTATTAATATTCATAGTGATACAGACTGGAATCAGGAACTAGAACTTTATTTTTTTAAATGCTGACATATTTTCATGTGTCAAGAAAAATCCTGTAACTATGTACCTTGATATTTTGTTCCTTATTTTCACGCTGAATCTCAGTACCAGAAGGTTGTTAAGTATAGGCTTCTGTTTGATTTTCCAAAATAGACAAGTGTGAGAACTGTAATTTAATTTCATCATCGATTTCAAAAGTACTTCTTTCGAACCTTGTTTTTTTCTCTAAGTCAGTGATACCAGGCTAGATCAAATGTGCTCCAGTGGGAAAGGTGTGGAAAAATGAGCCAAAATGAATCATATTCTACATAAGCAATTTTTTTGTGTGTCTAGACACCTGATAACTCATCTAAAGCCCATCTTTGTTACCTGGTATTCCCCAGTGTTCTCAGAACTTTTGTATAAGCCTTAAATTCTTTCATCCTGTGTGATTGCTTGTTCTGTGGGGTTTTTTTTGAGACTCTTAAAGGGAAAAAGATCTTTCCCTAATTTTTAATTTTATAATTCAATTCTGGAAACAATTCTAAGCATCTCAGCAGGTTTGATAGCAGGCTTAGAATCACATTTAATCTCATTTAATTCTGTGAGCAGACAGTTGGGTACATTCAATCAATGAAGTTATATGCTGATAACTTACTCTGAAAAGCTGTTGATGATAAGGGTTCACCTGCTGACATATCTTTTATGACCTTGATATCAGCAAGTGGTTTATGATGTACACAAGAAGTGTTACAGACATATGGGCTCTACACCAAATGGTGTCTTCACATGGTTCAGGTTTGGCTTCTGTGTGCTCCACTGAGCACTCCTCTGCTTGCACTCCCTCCTGTCCAGCACCTTCCCATCACTGGATGGGAACAGAAACGATGCTGTTTTGAGGTAGAACTGGGTCAGAAAGAGGGATACTGTACTCCATGACTGGTAAAAACATATAATTAGAAAGGGGGGGTTTATAATCACTTTGTAAATAACACAGCAAATTGAGGAAGTGTTTATAAACTGGTTTCAGTTTAAATAGATAAAAATACAAGAGACTCTTCTGAAGCAGTTTTGCCCATGCTGGAGAGGATTAAATGTACACTTGCAATAATGGAGATTAATATTTCCCACAGGAAATTAGTCCTATTGGAGATACATAGATGAACTGGGAGGCCAAAATGATAAAATTGCAGATGTTGCTGTGTTTGTCTGGCATCAAAAACCACTCTGTCCCATCCTCTCATGGCTGTCATCACCTTCAGGACTGAAGTGAGTATGTAGTGGGCACTGGTATGAGAAGATGGACACTGTCTGCTTAAGGCCATATTATTATGAAGATATTTCTTTTTTAAGATTTCCACAGGTGGAGTTTTGCAACTTGATTGTATTGCCAACTGAATCTGGTTACCTTAAGATCAGTAAATCAAAAAATTGTTGCTTTAGTCTTTATGTTTAATACACAAAACATGGTGGCAGACATATCTTATTAGAGTCAACTTGGTACAGTATTTCTCCAGTCTTGAATAAAATGGGAGCTGTAGAAGAAGTATTTTAGAAATTTTAGAAAACTTATGAAATATACAGATCCCTAGAACCTGTCAGATTTACATAAATTTGAGGCCGCATCTTCACTGATCACAGATCCTTCCTATAAATACTCAAAAAATTATACAAAAGATACAGGAAATAAAGTGTTGGTTTGTTTCTCTCTCTCTCTCTCTCTCTTTTTTTTTTTTTTTTTTTTTTTTTTTTAAATACAATAAAACCCTAATTTGCACTCAGAATGTACAGTCAGCAAACAAATCTTAATCTAAATGACTAAAATATTTTCCAGGACAGTTGTAGGATGATTCAAACTGGGGAAACTGGGCAATTTATGAACAAGTGGAATTTGCAAAGGTAAAACACCAAAAAAACTTTGGGTAATGTTTGAGGGTGGGAGAGTAATGACAGCATATGCAGGCTCCAGCCCCTACACAATGTTACATTTCTGATTAATTCAAATGATTCTGCTAATGCATTCATGGCTAATTAATCTGAAAATGGCCAAAGTTCAGTGGATGTTATTAGACTGTGTGGCCTGGATTTGCTCATGCCTTTTCTGAACTGCAGCGTTTTCTGTCTGACACTGATCTCAGTAGCCCGCAGTAAAGACAGCACAGACACTGAAGGCTGTACCAATTGGGCTCCAGCATCAAAGCCACAACTGCCAGGAGAAAGGAGTACAGATTCTGTTTTGTAGGATCTCTTGCAACAGTCCAGGAACCAGAGGATTTTTCTCAGATTTTGTTCCCGCTAGCCGGTAACTCTAGGGCTCCTGATTGTGTAATGTGTATAAGGAGACAATAACTAGGAAAAAAACCTATTAATTTTCCTTTTGTGAATGTAAAAAGCAGATCTATAGGGGAGCTTATTAGAGACTCTTTCTTCTCTGTGTGATACCATGGCACATACAAAATTAAAACCTGTATGCTATTTGTCCATGGATATTAAATTTCAACAGTTCATTAAAGTTGGGGAAAGATGACTGCTATCTTCCCTCTACACACACATTCTCTTTTTCACTGACAGGTTCACCTATTCACCCAAATAATAACTGCCTCTATCATTTTATTTTTTGTTTCTTTGCAGTTCCTCTCTCTCTTTCCATGGCAGCTGTGTCTGTGACAGAGCAGGAGAGCTCCAAAGGATGACCACCCTGGTCAGCACCTCACACCTCCAGCTTGCTGCCTTTGTTCTGGGCACAGTAGGCTGGATCCTGTGCACTGTTTCAATGGGAATTGTGGAATGGAGAGTGTGGCATGTGGACAACACTACTGTCATCTCCTCTGGCATTGCCTGGGTGGGAATTTGGAAAGTCTGCTTCATCAGTTACCTTTACGTCTCACCTGGCTATAGAGAACAGTTTTGCCATAAATTCAGTGGCTATGACTCCTTCATCCCCCATGAAATTTATGCTGCTCAAGGTCTCCTGCTGATCGCCATGTTCATGGGCTTGCTGGGACTGGCTGCTACAATATTTGCTCTGAGAAATGTGTATATGGGAATTACTCACAAAACTCTCATTGCCCCGTTCTTCCTGGTGGGTGGCATCTTCTACATATTTGCTGGTCTGTGTGTCCTGATTCCCGTGAGCTGGAATTTCTATTCTATAACTCACAACCAGAGCATAGCTTTTCCTCCTTCTTACTACATGCCCTCCAGTCCAACAGCACAGGAAGCTGGTGCTGCAATTCCTGTTGGGATTGTGGCTGTCATCCTCCTGCTGCTAAGTGGGACATTTTCTCTCTCATACCGATCTCCCATGACTGCAAACACTCTCATGAAATCCTGACAGGACAAATCCCCTCATGCTGTTTCAGAACAAGAGCATAGTCAAGAGATAAGGACAGCAGCATCAGTGGTTATAAAGTTAAGGAACTGCAGAACCTAATTTTATTCTATACTAGCCACGCTATTTTCTTATATTAACCAGCTGAGTTACCATCTTAGTACTCACCTATTACCAGAGGTTTGTCTTTGGGATTACTGCTGTTGAGCAGCAACTGTAATTAAATTTTGCCAGTTGTCCTCTTTTGTAAATACAAACATTATTGATTAATTTATTTATTTTGGTGCAAAATATTTACCATGCTCAAAGAGATGACTTTGAATGAACTGTCCTGTAAGAAAAATGTGAAGTAACATGTATTAAATGTGAATTGCTTTCCTTGCGGGTACTAATCTCTTTTGTTGTTTATTTAGTTACATCTGTAGCAAAGTATGTTTCGTGACAAGTCAAGACTTTTTAAACCAATAATATGATTGTCATCATGGTTGTGTGAAATGACTCTTCCCTGAATTGTCTTACAAATATCTTGCCAGTTTCTCTTCTTCCTCGAGGGCACATAAAGTGCCATTTCTTTATGGCTTCTGTTTTTTATTTCAAGCTATTTGCATTTTATGTTGCAACGTTTGCCTGTGGGGAAGGTGCGCTCTTTAGTTCCTAAGTGAGGCAGAGCCAAAAAGTCTGCAAGCGTTTGCTTCTTCATCTGACTCTTCACTGAATCCAAAGGTCTTGCAAAAGACGGAAATAACTTGTACAAGTTATTACAAAACCAATGTCAAAATCAGTGCTCTCAGTAACCAGGAATACTCAGTGCAATTTCAGGGTATGATTCATCTGATGTAGGAATCTATATCCAAATCATTCACTTCAGGTTCTGTTTATGATCAATATAGAGACAAAGACTGTCTCTTTCCAAGATGCCTAGAATGGCTGGGAAATTACATGCTCCCTAAAAACCTTTTTCTCTTAACCCACTGTAATGCTCATAGCAACCACTGTTGCTAACTGTGGCACATATAACCAAACTTCACCTAAGAAAAAAAGAACTGTCCCAAATACTGCAATAGGGACAATTAAACAAAACAAAACAGAAAACAAACAAACAAACCCCCCCACAAACAAACAAAAAAACCCACCACCAAAACTTTAGAGATTGGTAGGAATAAGCCAACAGTGTTGACACACAGATGATCTCTTGAAAGAGGTCCTCAAAATGTTTAGAAAATTTTAAAGAAATGCTACAGAAATCTAAATAACTTAGTTTTACTCTTTTAATTGTTCTCAATTTTTCTAATTCTCGTGGATTCAGAGAAAGAATATTTTTTTTAATGTAATGATTTTTTAGACCTTGCAATACGAGGGAAAATGCCAACAAACCAGGACACGGGGGCTGTTACTATCCCAGCTTGTTTTAGCAGTCCAATTTTTCCTATACATCTTCCCTTGGGGTTGATTTTGCTGTACTGTCTGACAATATAGAAACTCCACAGCACCTTCATTTCCTCTCCAGTCTCTTCTGAAATAGCAGTTTATCTCACCATTGGTATTTTTTTCACTGCTGCAAGAACCTTTATTTTGACTGCTTGTGATGCTGTAAAGCACTTTCAAGTGGTGTTTCAATGAAGGCAGTTTAATAGCTGGTTTCTTATATATTGTTTCCAGTTTGGTTTTGTAAAGTACATTCTTTACAATATTGGTAGGTTTCAGTTTTAAAGGTGCAAATCAATAGTACTGCCAGTAGTACTGTCATCTCTTCCCTCAAGGCCTACAAAATATTAGATTAGATTATATTATAGTTTTAAGGGAAAAAAGATCTCTTCATGTGTTTATGCCACCAGTAAACTTATTGCACTAGTAAACTACCAATATTCCCTGGCAAGGAATTACAGCTTTAAGAGAAAAGTATTGATTCTTCAATTCTTTTTGAGTTAATGTATGCACAGAAATGTCAGCAACTCCAACTGTATTTGTTAACTATATTCACTAAATCATTGGGTTTATTTGGCTAAAGAAAAAGGAACAAACATCCTCAGGGTCTTGCAAAGCTTCTGTGTTGCTGCCACTGCTGTTTCCATTGGGAATTATATTAATCTGCATTGATGTGTGGCTATGAAATATTGGTTGTGTGTCAAACACAGACTAGATGGTTTGGAAATTCCTCAGCTAAACACTGGAATGTTTAGCTAAAAAGATGTGTGGATTTTAAAATAAAGTTTTGTCCAGAAAAAGTTCAGGCAAATAGTGCCAGGAAGACTGAAGGTATGAGTGAGCCCATCTCAGGAGAGTGGATGGAAATAGATGGAACTCCTGGCATCCTTTCCCAGTCTCTCAATAATCTTGTCGCACAATCCAGATTCTGAATTGATATATGGTAAAATATAATCTATGTTCAAATACTAATCTATAATAAAACTCCAAGTCCTCCTCTGCGGAAAAGATAGGAAAAAAACAATCTTACAGAATCATGGAATCATTCAGGTTGGAAAAGACCTCTGAGAAAATCGAGTCCAACCTTTGGTCATCACTTTGTCAACTAGACCATGGTACTGAGTGCTATGTCCAGCCATTCTCTGAACACCTCGAAGGATGGTGACTCCACCAGCTCCCTGAACAGTCCATTCCAATGCCTGACAACCCTTTCAGTGAAGAATTTCCTCCTGATGTCTGAACAGGACAGGACTCTGAACCTCCCCTGGAACAGCTTGAGGCCATTTCCTCTTGTCCTGTCCCTGGTTGCCTGTGAGAAGAGACTGACCCACCTGGCTACACTGTCTTTTAAGGGAGTTGTAGAGACTGATCTGGTCAGCCATGAGCCTCATTTCTCTAGGCTAATCTTAGCTCACAACAAAGGAGAGGCAAAACTTGCATTGATTTCAAAGCATTGAGCCTGTCTGACCTTGATCCATCAGGGCAGTGTGATTCATTAAAATTAAGTGAATGTTTGTGTTCATTGTAATTTTGATATTGGAAGAAAGTAGAGCCCCTGCACTTTTCCTTCACTAGCAAGGTGGCATAGTTTCTTCATGTATATTTCCATGACACATTTGTTTTAGGTTTGAGAAGCTAGGTTACCTTTCAGTTAACTGACAGTTACCATGTCAGTTGTGCTTATATAGGTACTTTTAGAGGTCGTATAAAATCAGGCAGCTGAAATGATTTTGGTTTAAAATTCAAAAAAGCAAAATTATTTCAGAAGGCTATTTTTAAACCTAGACAGCTTTAAAGACTTACTCAATAGCCTGGCCTCACACTCATTTGTAGCAGCACAATTGAGGACAGGCAAGAAGCTGTAATGCAGGCAGGAGTGAGAGGCCAGGGCTGTGAGATAGAGAGATAAGGGGCAAAACCCTCCTAAGCAAATTTCACCACAGAACAGATCATATCACAAAGCTGTGTCTCTCCAGCTTCAGTGCAAACTGGGACCTGTTCCCTCCCCAGTGACAGCACCGCTCGCCTTGTGGGCTCCACCCTGTCTAGGAATGTCTCCACACTGGCCTCAGTCTACACATAAACCAGTCTCGCTTTATTTTTTCTGAGTTGACAATAAACAACCTTGTGATTCACTCACGGTCTGAATTCATTGCTGGGGGAATAATCTGAATACCAAGATCCCCTTTGAGTTCTGCTGGGTGATAATGATAAGGCCCCCATCTCTGACCTCCTTGGCATTAATCCACCACAGGATACATTTTCTTAACCTTATTTACATGTACCATCTACCTCACCTGTCCATTCATGGCCACAGACCAAAAAGTATATGAATATACTTTCAATATTCCTCCGGGATGGATGAGAAAATAGAGAATAGAGCTGAACAGTGCCTAACAGAAAAACAGCCCCACAGCACAAAGGCTGCTGAGATTTTCCCCCAGATGAATATGCAATTTAGGACAACTGTCACTTGTGTTCAGGTAAAGGAAGCAGGATGAACTGCAGACATTGTAGTGCAGAGTAGGTCAACAAATTAGTCAGGTAGACAAAATTTTTATTTGAATCAGCAGTTCTATGTGAAGACAGTCTCAGTTGCAGATTTAACTGATTAAAAACAATACTAGGCTCAGAAAGAAATGTTTTTGTTGTCACATGGTTTATGGCATATTACAATGATGAGAAGGAGAGTGTTTCCAGGGATACTTTTATACCTTCAACCATTTTCCCCTTAGAATGCAAAACCTGAAATATCACAGCCAATTTCCTCATCTTTAGGCCATTAAATACTTGAGAACAAAGAGATTTTGCTTAAAAAATGTAAGTCTGGCTGGCATAGTGTTAATGGCAAATTGTTTTCTTAAAATAGGAAACCAAGGTACATTAAATTAAAGGTTCCCAGAACAGACATGTTCTCTGTGAAAAATATACCTTTTTCAAAACTGATCTGGGATTCCTTTCATTCTTGCCAGCATCTGTATTGTCAAACCCAGCATCAGCTCATAAAAACATATTTTTCAACTGACCTATTTCCCTTTGCACTGCTCAGATAATTTACTGTTTCCCTTGCTTGAGAGGGTTCAATAATTAACCATGTGCTTTGGAGTGTGCTGGCTCTTAATTACTGTGTCAAAACTAACTGCATGCCAAACAAGAAAATGTAAGCGAATCTCATCTCAGAATTATAAACCAAATAAATCACTGCTCAAAACTGGGAATGGAGTGCAGCATGCAATGTTAATAATCAGTTCACAGAATGTCACATCACTTCCTTCCTCTCGGGCTATATGCAGGAAAGACCAAGTTTGGGGTTAATTCCCAGGATGCTGTTTTGAAGAAGAACATATATTCTGACTGTCCAAGGTTACTTCATGTGCAGGCTGATTTTCAGCAGCTGAATTAAGTGGCCCCATTAGAATATAAATAGGGAAAGGTAAAAAAATTGATCTTGATCTGAATTAACATTACCAAAATATTACCAAATACCTGAGATCAGTTGCTCAGAAAAGTTCGTAACATGCCCACCCAGTTTGTCCCCCACAGCCTCAGGAATGACACTGCAAGGTGAGATAGCAAGTGAGAAACAGCGAGAGGCATTCATGGTACCCACAACTATGTAGGTGCATTGCAGCTGCCAGCTGACCGAAATTGAGGGGTGGGGTGGGAATCCCTTGAACATCAGAAGGGCTGAAAAAACCCTAAAGACTACAGTACTAGAAATGAAGCATTCACTGGTTGGGGAAGAGACTTGAAATATTGGTGTTATTGCTGAACAGTTTGAAGGTATGGGAATAAAACTGGTCAATATCGAGATGTTTCATCTATCTCTGTAGGAACTATGTAATACCCAGCTATTCCAGGCTAAAAAAACAAAAAACCAAAAAAAACCAAAAAAAAACAAACAAAAAACCAGACTAGATCTTGGGGGGAATTTGAAATCACTTAAAGCCAGATCCCTAGTGATTTATCCATATAATGTTGTGGCCATCCATTTGCTTAACTTTCAGAAGTCCTACTGAAAAGCTTCACTGGTCTGCATGCAGCTTTCAGAATAACTGATTTCAGTGGACCTCACATCTGAGCTTTAGTATTCCAAATATGTGTAAAACCTGACATATAATTTTTCCTTATGACAGTTACCCTTTTGTAAAATAAAAATAGTAGCAACTCACAAAAAGGAATAATGAATACACTGAAGTACAATGATTAGTATGATGGAAGCCACAGAAAGTATTACAATAGATCTGCTGAACCACTGTTTTTTGTTCATACTGTGAAGCCAGACTCAGGGATGCAGGGGTCCCCTGGGTGTGTGATGCTGCCTTGCTGTTACCAACAGAGCAGAGACAGAAGAGGAATGGTGTCATGCAAGGCAAAGCGGGAAAAACTGGGGCAGCAAGAAAAAATAAGAAAGAAAGAGAGGGAATGAAAGGGAAAAAGAGACGGATTGTAGGATGCTATAAAGATAAAAAAATATTAGTAGTGATTGACAGCATGATAAATATTTGACTAACGTGATTTTGTCAAATCTGGAAAAAAAGTATAAACAACAAAGAAGGAATCATGTTTCAAAGAAAAGCCAAAATGAAGAACAACAACAACAAAATAACATTAAAAGAGAGGTAGATGATACAGAAGGCAACACTGCAAAACAACAGAGGGCCCCACCATGCCCACATCTAACCACAGCAGCTTTGGCAGAGGCCTCCTTGAGGGCAATGACTCAGATGGGAACTACATCCTTTGCAACACTGTGGACATCAGGGACTCCACTGACAGAGTGCCAGCAGCAACCATCTGTGCTGAACCCCACTCTGCTGTCCAGGCCAGGATATAAAATAATTTGCAATACTTCCCTCTACCCCCATGTATCCATCCTGGATGTGCTTCCCTCTGGCATGGCTGTGGCAGTTGTCAGAGGTGTCTGCACCATGCCCTGTTTGGTCCCACCCTCGGCTGGTCTGCCTGGGGTAAGCTGGGCTGGATGCTGGGTGTCACCTCCCATGCAGCACAGAGCACGGCTTACCAGGGACACCTTTGTCATCTCCTCCAGCGCTGCTCAAGTGGGAACTAGGAAACTTGAGTGGTCACTGCAGAGTCTCCAGGGAGTTTTCAACAAAGGTGTATCACAGAGTTAGGCTCAGTGAAGTCTTTACCCCCTGGAAACCCTGGTTGTTCAGAAGCTTTCGCTGGCTGCTACAATTTTGGGAGCACTAGGAATGACCTACAAGCTTTCTTCAAAGAAATAATTATAAGGGCTGTGCTCAAAATCCACATATCAGCTTTTTCCTAGCTGGGGGAATGTGGAAAATTATCACTGGCCTATGTGTGTTAATCCCTGAGAGCTACAGTTTCTGGTCTGCAGTGTAAGCTGGTGTCTCATTTCCCCCTCTGCCCACGCCAGCCTGGGGCGCAGGAAGCCATTGCTGCCGCTCCTACCGGCATCCCTCATCCTGCTGCTTGGAGTGGGACCTTTCTTTTTAACATAAACATGCCATTGTGCTGGATGCCAAGGCTTCTTCTGATAAAACAGGCCTCTGAGGCCTGCCAGAAATGTGTGGCAGCATAAACATAGCAAACCAGTGACCTCATCTGCCCAAGGAGCTCTCTGGGTTCAGCTGTGACTCTTCAGTGACATTCATCCATTGCTGTCGGGAATGGAAATACACTACGTGACTAATTATTTTCAGCCAAAAAATTATTTTTTATTAGCTAACTTTGAAACACTGCTGTGTTTCATACAGGTACCTGAGTTCACTTCAGTGTTGCTGACGCGTGTTATTTCTAAAGTGACCTTCTGCATAGGCTGGATTTTTGTTTTTCAGATATCTAAATTTAGTGTTCATTTAATTGATTTTTTCCTGCTGCAGTACAATGCTGCATCAATGATTCCTTTACCAAAAGGCACCTATATGATGCTTTTTTAATAACATTGTTCCAGAACTAAGCTGCACTATTTAGCACAGAGATCATGGCCTACATTACACATGATATTTGCCCTGGTTAAGTATATATTTAAGTATTTTAACCTGTGCTAGGAATAAAACGGGATTGTCGAAGCCCCTATACTTTTTAATGTAAGGGTTTCAAACTAAGTGGTATGATATCCCTCCAGCAGGAAGGCACTGAGCACATGCCAGTTCATCCCATCTTTCTGTGAGCACACACCATAAAAGCATACCCCATGAGCCTGTCAATGGGAGTAGTCACAAGAGCCTTAAGACCTTATCTTCTTTCTACTATTTCTCAGAAATATTTGTACCCACCAGAACATCTCTCTACAAATAGCTTCATTTCAAGTGATAACCCAAAAATTCTGAGACTTGCATTTTGCAGCTGTAAATAATAAACATTGTTTGGTGTGCTAATAGTCCAGAATTCCCAAATTATCCTGGTGATGTTCAAAGCCAATGCTGACATGCACCAAAACTGGTGGCATCTTCAGTGCTTCCAGTGCCCTTCTAGCTGCCATGCTCAGCTCAGGCCTCAGAACCTGCTGTCACATGCTGCTCTTTCCTTTGAAATGCTGGTTGTCAATCCATGTGAAGGATGAATTAACGCTACCCTATGTCAGAAGGAGTTTGATCCACAAATTTCACAAGCTTTGATGTGAAAATTTAAGCAGCAGTCTCATAAAGATCATTACTAATGGTCAGAAAAAGTAGCTTCTGAAGAAAAGCATTTCTTGGCCCAGAAGTGCTTCAGAAAATCAGATCTGTAGCTGAAACGTATTTGTGGCAGCAAGTACAAAGTACTCTGGAGTAGACATAAGCAAAACTAACTAGAGTTTGAAAAGACAGTTCAGGCTTTTAGCCTGAAAAGTGAATCTTACAGGAATCTGGTTATGGAAATCAGAGGGAATTTATAAAAGTACTCAGCATCTTGCAGGATTGCTTTTTAATTTTAGTCTAAAAAGGCTGTGCTCTGATGTGCAAAACTGCCTAAGGATATACTGTAAAAACTTCTTGGTTTAAACTACACAAAAAACTAGACACCTTGAAGAAAACTATCAGAAGTCCATACCACCTGAATTCTCCATTATTCTATTTGCAAATCATGTTTCTAAAAACCTGACAAGGAACTCCAATTTTTTTTTTTTAAATATACTTATTTTAATGTCCACTATGATACCTTAAGAGATCTAAGACTTTTTCTTGTCTAAATAACCAGTGCAATCTGGAGATCATACAAGCATATCAACAGCGGAGGCATAGAAGAGTAACACTGGACAGAGGAACAGTAAAAAAAGTCATGAGGGGTAAAGAAGAAGAAACTTGAGTGAGTCACTGAGGAAAAACTGTGAAAGAGTCAGGAAAATGCAAGCAAAGAAGAGAGAAGCAGAAAGGAAAAGTGAGAGACAGGTGATTTAACAAATATAGGGAAGATTAGTGATTAAAATATGATTGGAGTTTCAGAAAATATAGTTTTTGTCTGTGCAGAATTCAACCTGAAATCATCTTCTACTCATAAAATAAGAATGGACACTTACTTTAGGGATTCAGTTTCAGAAGGAAGACAAAAAGAGTAAGTTACATAGAGAAAGAAAGTGGCTGGCCTGTAATTCCATGGCTGACAGAGTGCCTAGCACTCCAACCTCGAGAGCATAGGGCAGGTACATGTGACAGTGAAGAATGCAAGCAAAGGCAGATTTATATAACATATTTAAAATATTTTTTGTACTACACAGAAGCCTTGGCAGTTCCTGTCCTCATATTAGTA
Source organism: Sylvia atricapilla (assembly GCF_009819655.1). Lineage (NCBI taxonomy): Eukaryota > Metazoa > Chordata > Aves > Passeriformes > Sylviidae > Sylvia > Sylvia atricapilla. The sequence continues at coordinate 95,564,417 of NC_089141.1, forward strand.
TTCATGTGCCCAAGCCTTTCTCAGAGCTAACTTCTGGAATTACAGGAATTCGTAAACTGATGGCAAACATTTTATTTTAAATCACCAGCATCATCATCCTGAGAAAGCATATCCATGTACTCCCAAATAATAACTTTCTCTGGCCATTCACTGTTGATGAATTATGCTGCAATAGGAAGATTTAACCCCAAATCCAGCTTAATCCTTTGTTTACACAAAGTCTTAGAAATCATGCTCAGTTACTGGAAAGCCAGCAGAGGAAGTCCACATTAACATAGCCTTTTACAAATGCTCTCTCTGATTAATTCAGGGATAACAAAAAAAGAAAAAAAAATCCCAATGAAAAAGTGCTCCTTGTCTTTTAATGCAAGAACAGTTTACAGCAGAGTGGATAGACCAGACAGAAGGAGCTTCTGCTTTCAAGCTTTTACTAATCACAAGCTTTTTGTATCAGTTCACTCTGGCAGATTGGTATTGGTGACCAAAGTCTGGTTTTGGAACCACAAAAATGCTGTTGCCCAGCTCCTGTGGTAAGTGATTTAATCTCTGTGCAATGCTAGACACACAACTGTTGGGAGATGCATTCATGTCTGTAGCACTCACAAAATTGTTTGCATTGCTCAGACAACACCTGGATGGCTGAACCAAGGATTGGTGATTTCATACCATTAAAAGTAAGCAAGTAGCTACAGATACCAGCTTGGTTTTAGGACAGGCTGCCTTTTTGCCAAATCATCACTGGGGAAAAAAATTATTAGCTGACATCATAAAATGAAACCAATTAACATTATTTGGGAAACTGAATCTTGTCCTTAACAGATAAACATAAAGATTAAATAATCCTGAAAACTCTACTAACCTTAGTTCTGCCTTCTTGGAGTGACAACCTGGCCATGGGATTATGAAAAAAGACCCCAGCACGTTGTGATTTCTGAGCTAGTAATTTGAATTGTAAAACTTAAAAGGAGATGATCTTGACTGGGAAACTTTCTATTCCCATTAAAGGCATGAAATAAAATATTTTTCTTATGACTTAAGCAGAAGTGTTTAAAAAGAAAGATGCCTCTTAAAATAACATGGTCAAGTGTTTTACACCATAAATGCAATTGCAGGACTGATCACTTGCAACAGCATCCATTACACATTTCCTTAAGGGAAATCATCATAAAATAGTTTGGCTTGGAAGGGATCTTTGCCTACTCCAATCCCCCTGCAAGAGCAGGGACATGTTCAATGAGATCAGGTTGTTTAGAGACCCATTCAACCTGGTCTTTAATGTTTCCAAGGATGGGCATCCACCACCTCTCTAGGTAACCAATTACTGTGTTTCACCACCCTCATTGTAAAAATCTTCTCTTTAGCTTTAATCTAAATTGATCCTCATTTAGTTTAAAACCATTACCCCTTGTCCTATCACAACAGGCCCTGCTAAATCTACCTCCTAAATTCTCCATGTTGCTGAAGTTAAAGTTTTCCAGTTAAATATCTCAGCTGAAATCTTAGGATAGTAATTTGAGAATTGTTTTATAGATGCAACCACTAGAGTTAAAACAAGTGTGGAGTGTTTTCAGCTGCCACACGATGCAAGAAACAAGCAGCATTATGTCACTGCTACAAGGTTATGAAATTATTCCTTTGGCTTTCCTGCTGGAGGCCTGGGCTGGGCTGAGGAATGAGTTGGGGTCAATTTCAGACAAAAGTCTGGATGCTCACATATTGGGCTCAAAGATCTTGGAGGTCTTTTATTAGGAATTGAATTATTTTACGTTAACATGCTCTATTACATGAATTTTAGAATCCCATAAACATTTTATAGCTTTTTTTCCCCAGCACAGTGAATGAGTATTAAATTCAATATTTTTCTTCAATCAGATATTAAAAGAACACTTACCAGCAGACCCCATGGAAACACAGGGTTAAACGTCTGGAAACTCTAGGGACACCTTGTTCCTCTGATCCTTCTGCTTTTAAAGAAATGTGCTCTTGTGATTGAAAATGGTGATTAACACACTCACAGGCATTTTTAATGGCTGTCACTGCAAGTTGTGAGGGCCGAATCCATTAAAGGTTTGCAGGATACAATGTAGACTTTGGGTCACCCCAGAACTCAGGGCCTTGCTTTCTATAAACTCATACTGATGCAAAGCATTGGTTTTTCAGTGAACGTTTAGTTTTCTTCATGGCCAGCATTGCACCCAGTAAAGATGCAATAACAGCTGATCACGTCAGTTAGCAATTTCCTGTCCATCATTTTTATCTTGCTTAATTGGAACTGCTTTCCAAGTATTAGGGTGGGGTTTGTATACAGTATTAATGCTTCCTCCAGATTGGAAACTGTGGTATACTGAGGTCACTACTTTTTGCAGATGTTTCATGGTTCAGACTCTGGAAAGCCCCACACTATTTCAAAGAAATTTTCCAGAAGTTTTTGTCATTTGTTGTATAATCCTCCTGTCTCTACAGGAGTTATTGCCCACCAGGAGTGCCCTATGATAGCTGCTGCCACAGAGATATTAAGGATGTGGTTGGACCACTTTGTTCTGTGGGATATCTCCAACAAAGACTTTCAAAAGTATCCCATTTTACCTAGTGGGAAGACTCCTAAGCACCTTTCCTATCAACGGTTCCAATGCCAGTAATCAGTCTTGAGTTGCATTAGTATTTAACAATCAAGACATTTCTTTTTCTCCTGAATTCAAATACTCCTCTAGCCCAGGCAGAGGGTTCCTTCTCAAGCAGCTGGGGATGCTGTGTCTACCTCCCAATGTCCCACAGTTTGGAAAGCAAAACTTGGTGCATAGATTTTATTGTGGCCATGTCAACTATTTGCAGGTTTTTAGGTTAGCTGTGATTTCTATGGCTTAACACATGTGTACGTCCACTGTACATGCCACAACTTTGTGTTTCTACTCACCTTTCAGAATGTGTGAGGACGAACAGAAATTAATAAAAATAATCTTTGTCTGGGATCGTCCTGGAGTGGTTTTGTGAATTGCTACTAAGATTCTGCAGTTTCTTTGGGGCTGCCCCTATGGCATGGGGAAGGGGGCTGCAGAAGAGGGTACAAGCAACACGACGAGAGATAGGCTCATTTGTGCGGCCAGCAGGGAGAAAGCTTTGTTTCCTACAAATAGCTTCAAACCATGTGTAAGGCTAGTAATCGGGATGTTCGGTCCCGGGGGGAAAAAAAAAAAAAAAATGTCTGGGAGAAAGGCCTATGGAAAGGGAGCAGTGTGAAAGCCGAGGGCTCTGGTGGCCCGCAGCACCCTCAGCGTCCTCCGGCCGCTCTCGGCCCGAGGGCCGTGATTCGCTAAGCGAGAGAGGCGCTGCAACGCCGCAGAGCGCTCTGCCGGAGATACAGGGCCTCCTCCCCACAGAAAGGCTCCGGGAGCTGCGGCTCGGGGGGCTCGGCACCGGGAGCTGCGGCTCGGGGGGCTCGGCACCGGGAGCGGCGGCTCCGGCACGGCGATCCCGGCCCCGGGCCCGCGGGCACTGCGCCGCTGCCGGCGGCCGGAAGGGGGCGCGCGGGGGCAGCGCCGAGCCCGCCCCGTGGCCGTGTGCGCGTGCCCGCCCCGCGGCCGTGTGCGCGCTCGGGGGGAGCGGCGGGCAGGGCGAAGCCGGGGGCGCGCTGTGGGGCAGGGAATGCCGTATCCGCGGCCGCGTTGGCCCCGCTCGGGCCCCACGGAGCAGTACGGCTATGGGATGGAAAACCCTCTTTCCTCGGGGCAGCTGGGAGCGCCGGAGGGAGGTTGGCCGGGCGGGTGCGCTGCCCCGGGCACCGGGAGGCCGAGCTGCGCCTGCAGAGAGGGTGCGGGCGGCCTCCTGCAGAGGGTCCGAGCTCCAGGCGCTCTGCTCAGCAGCCCTGCGCTCTGCTCAGGGGGCTGCCCTGCCCACAAACACACGGGGAGTCCAGAGACCGTCTGCCAGAGGTTTTATGGGGATTTATTTTCACCACAAACCCATGAGGAGACAAGGCCGGGCAGCAGGTGGGGGTGCATCACTTGAGGTGCCAGAAGAGGCTTTCAGAAATCATAGAATGGTTTGGATTGGAAGGGACCTTGAAGATCCTCTAATTCGTTCGCTCTACCACAGACAGAAACGCCTTTCACTACACCAGGTTCCTTGGAGTGCCATCCACACTGGCCTTGAACACTGCCAGGAATGGGGAATCCTCAGCTTTTCTGGGCAACCTCTTCCAGTGCCTCACCAGCTTCACAGTAAAAAATTTCATCCTAATACCTAGCCTAAATGTACTCTCAGTTTGAAGCCATTCCCCCTTGTCCTGTCACTACATGATCTTGTAAATTGACTCTCCATCTTTCTTGTGGGCTCCCTTCAGAAGAGGCTCCTGCAAGATCTCTTCTCTTCTACAGAGTGAATAACCTCAATTCTTTCAGGCTTTCCTTGTAGGAGAGGTGCTTGATCCCTGTAATCAGCTTGGTGGCCCTTCTCTGGACTTGCCCTAGCAGGTCAATGTCCCTCCTGTGCTGGGACCCCACACGGACCTGGATTCATTTCTCATAAAATGTATGACCAAAACGAATGACATGCTGGAAAATTTGTTTTACCTCCTACATCCCTTCAGCCGTTTTTCTCAAAGTTCCAATAATTTAAATAATGCCCTACTTGTTGGGGTTTTTTCTGACATATTTTGTCCTATTCCTCTCACTTTGAAGTTCTAGCATTTCTAGAAAATCACTTTCAGAAGTTCATCTGACTTCATTTATACTGGGCTGAGACTGTGCCAGGTTTGATCCATGCAGTACTGGCATGCTGCATGAGCTGGAGCCCTCCTAGGGTGCTTGCTCTGTTCCCACACTGCTATTCAAAAGCATGTTAGTGTCACTTGAAAATCCCATGTTCCCATATTTTAAGAGATGGTATTGCTATGTATCACAGGGCAGAATTACATGTAACACTTCCAGGGTTCTACTCTATTACTCTGAGAGCAAAGCTTAGAGGTGGGGGTCTGACACAGGAACAGCACTGTACCCTAATGCTGGTTTAGTTCTTGTGAAAAACTGCATTTGTGTCTGGCAATGTGACAGATCACTGTCTGCTGCAGTCTGAGCTGGGACAGCGAGTTGCATGATAATTTATTAATGTAGCTCTGAAGGATATGCTTATTTTACAGCAACTCCTTTTTCATGACTAAATTATACTACTGTGGCAAAATAACTATGATTATTGTGAAAGATTTTTTCAGTTTTTATGGCAGATACCCTTTGTCTTCTGAAGACCTCATTTCCCTAATGCCGCAGAGGTTTTTCTCCTTTCTCTCTTTAATTTTCCTGGTGCTTGACATTGTTTGGTAATTTCCCTTCAACAGCACTCTCACATCTCCAACAGTTCAGGAGATCAGACATTACAAAAACCATGTCCTGAGAAACACAGTGTGTGTATCACATGCCAAACTCTTGCAGATGTTTCAGGTGGTTCACATTTTAATCTGTCTGATGAAGTTAGTCTGGAGGAGGGCCTGGACAGGCAGTTGTGAGATGTTTGGATTCAGTTTCAACACAAACCATCAAATGACATCTCTTATGCCGGTAAAAGGAAACCAACCTGAGAAGCCTTCTGGTAAAGACTTCCTTCCTTTGGAGAATTTATAGAAAGAAAACAAAATAAACCTAGCCTTTTATTTAAAAATAACTTGTGGTTCTCTCACAGACACAACTAAAACAGCCTTTACCAGGTAGGAAACACCTGATTTTTAATATCCTCTCTAATTTTAAAGCTATCTTTAAGGTATGTGGCTAGCAGAGTATAAAGTCCACTTCAAGCTCTATGATAAACATTCAGAAGGATTTATATAATTAGATATTACAGAACTAAGATAACATGATGGTGCAAAAATCTTACAGCTCTCAAAGACAGCTAGTAAGCTGCCCTTTGCTCTGCCATTTAAACACATACTATTTGAGCTGGTGTCATTCCACACTGATTTAAGGAAGCTGGGTGAGGGGGCTAGCTGCACAGTACACTGTGCTCAGACAGTTTGGGATGGGATTTTCCCAAACATTCATGGGTAATTGACCCTCAATTCCTTTTGACCAGGAGCTTTCCTTTTTCTTGGACTGCAAGGCAGTATTGGATACCTAAATATGTATGTTGCCTTCCACTCCAGCTTTAAGGATTTTATCTAAATGAAAAAATTCAGTTGGGGTGGAAAAGAGAAACTCCTTAGCATGTAACATTAATAGCTAATCCTTAAGACAGAAGGCAAAAACTATATATGCAAAACTTATTCTGCCCTCAAAGTGAGTGGTGCTACACCTACTTGAAATGCCATGACAGCTCTCATTTGGATCAGCACTACCCATAAATCAGCTTTCTAATAAAGATCTACAAATCCAGAAAAAAATTGCAATTCTGTGCAGCAAGAGGGAGCGTTTGCATTTACACAGGTATGTGTTGTGTCCTGACTAGTAGCATAAACATTTTTTCTGGCTGAAAATTTTCGTGCTTGGTTTGGGTTCCAAAAAAAGAGATGGAAATGGAAAGAAGAAACCCGAAGTAACGTGAATTCTGGGAAAAGATTTTAGATCTATACATAGGCAGCTTTCAGTAAATATAATTATATGAAAGATGACAAAACAGAAGAACATGAAGAACAGAATTAAAACAACAAACAAAACCATGAAAGAGGTAAAATCTATATTCTTTGCTCATAATTTTCAAATATGAATTGGTTACCAAAATGTAAATGCCCCGTGAGTCGGCAAGTAAAGTTCCTACTGAACAACTTCTAGGAATGCAAGTGATACTGCAAACACATAAAAATATTTTATTTTCTTGCAACCAATAAATAAATACCCATAATCAGTATTAGTAATTAAACTGGTGTATTTTTAAGTGGCATGTGTATGCCAATTAATGATAATAATTACTGCACTGGTTTTTACTTCAGTGCTGCCATAAGTATCCTTTTGGCTGTTCAGCTTTCATAAAGGCTTCTGTATGTTTCCTTGCAATACCAGCTATTTCCTTTGGACAGATAGCTACTTACTGTGCTGGCTCTTAACCTGCAGTACAGGAGCAGCCAAACTGGAGGCTGTGGTTTGTGAATCATACCTCTATCTTTGCCTCCAGCATCGCTTCAATAAGAATATGGAAAATCTGTTTCCCTAAGAACTAGAGGTGCCTGTGGAATCTAATGTAGTGTGTTGCCTTGATTTTCATGTCAATGAAATATTCTTCCCTCTAGAAATGCATTCATGTTCTGTGCATGTTTTGTGGGAAGATTAGAAATACTTTTCAGCTTCTCCTCCTGGAAGGTATTTAGGAAGATGTTTGTCAAAACCAGTTGGATTTGAACCAGTGAGGGAGGAGGAATGTCATTATGCCTTCTCAGGCCTCTGCTTCTGGTCTCTTTGGGCTGGAATTTCTATTCTGTTGTAAACAATGAAAGTATCTCCTTTCCTGCTCCTTTCCGCCTGCCCTCCATCCCAGCCAGGCAGGAAACTGCGTTTGCTCCTCCTCTAGGGATGCTGGATGGCTTTGTGCGGTTTACACTGGAGAGCTTTCTCCGATAACCAGCCAAGCCTTCTGTTGAGATAAATCATATGCACCTTCGTTATTGATCAGTGGGGCACACCTGGTGCCAGCAGCTGGTTGCAAGAAGTACTTTGGCCTGTGATCCTGTGTGGATAGGTAATATTTGAGTTAGCTGAGAACAAATAAAACTGACGGTTGGAAGTCACAAAAAGAAAACTTGTTTTTGCTAACTGGCGAGCATTTGCAGGGATTTGGCAGTGTCATTGCCAGCTGCTAGAGCTTGCGACTGAGGTCACCTTCTCTTTGTATATAAACATTAGTCATTTACTAAAGAATGTAAAAAACAGGTGTTCAGTGTTCATTGGTAATCTGTTCTTTCAAAGGGATGCTGTAAGATAGCACCTGACAGAGAACAATTCCTTGTATGCCTGTTGTTATTAACATAAACACACTTGTACTGTTACTTAGGCAGTGCCATTGGTATGCATAGTACAGAAAAGATAAACAAAATGACAGATGCTTAAGCCAGATGAAATTACAATTAAACTAATGACAGACAAAAATAAAGGAAGTGTGGCAGGAAAATGTGAAAGAACATAGAAATCATTGCAAGCTATGGTCTTAATTTTTTTTATGTTACTGTTTTTAAAGAAGCAGTTCTGCATTTTATGGCCAGTATGGGAATTGAAGATTGAAGCTGCAAACTATTATCTGTATGGATTTTGAAATGCAGGAGTGCCTTTCCCACATGATGAGAGAAGATATTGAAGACCAAGAAATTTGCATGAAAAAAACCACAGTGATTTGTGGGGAGCGGGAATTAAGCTGTCATCTGAAGCTGTGCCCTCTGGAACAATTTTAAATCCAACCTTTTTATCAGCTTTTAAACTTAACCTTCCTATAAGCTGTAAAACATAGCAGGACTTCTGATGTTATGGCCGTGTCTACTCTCAAATCTACACATTTAGGTTGACCTGATAGGAACAGATTTCATTAGATCACTTCAAACTTATGGGTAGAGAAGTCCAAAATGAAATTAGGAAAGCATTTAAACAAAATATATCTAAATATGAATGTATTAATAAAAGGCATCCATTCTTCTATGGCAGACTTTACATTTGTAAAAATCAGCTAAGTGATTTTTACACTTCGCTGCTTTGGCAGAGCAAGGACTTACTAGAGGAAAGTGAAGCCTCCCTGCTTTCAATTCACAGACCCACTGAGAATGAGATTCACCATCCAGTGCTGCCCCACATCTTGCAGCTCTCACACCCCCAATGGCGCTGCCCAGCTTTTGGCTCCCCCCCTCAGCAGTGGGACACACGGTAAAGGGAAGGGGGAGGGAATGTGTCAGCAGGGAGTGTTGCCTTTCTGTGTAGTGTGGGAAAGAGGCTCTAGCCAGAAGGTGCCTTATTCAGTATGGCATCACTGGAGCTGGTCTTGCTCCCTTTGGTTAGGATTTAACAGCTGTGTGGACTGGTTGGTTCAAGTCACATCTTCACATGATGTGAGACATGAATGTTCCACGTATGTTGACTATACCCTAACAAAGGACTGTCCTGTCTCATTTTAATTCCAATGGGATTATGTGATTTATAGCACCATTGGAAAACACAGTATAGTTCTAAACTGAAGACACTGGATTTTTATTCTCCCATGTGAAAAGGGGACGCTGAAAATGAGACTGAAGAAACTGTGGTTGCTAATTATTCTAATTATGTTCTAGTATTTAAGAATGGTAGGAGCCTGTTCTGCTGAAGAAGGAATTTGAAAAGCCAAGAAAGACATGTATAAAGCATGGTACAGTATTAGCCAGTATTACACACAGCACACTATCAGTCTAACTGCAGTCTGACTTTGTGCAGGTATTATCAAATTGTGTTTCAAAGATTAGTGGGGTAGCTGTGAACATGTTACTGAAGCACACCTCCACTTGAAGATAAGTTACACTGGGATGATGCACATTCAGAAAAAAAAAAACAATTATGCCAACGCAAAGTAATCTCAATTTTCATTCAGGCATGAAGTTCACAACTATATTTTTTAAACGTAGGAGACAGACAGCTACCAAAGAGTTGCGAATTTTTAGAAAGTTAAGTTTTTCCAAAAGGGTGTGAAACAGTGGGGGTGAGCAGAGAAGCAGCACCCTAGCACAGCTAAAGCATTTTTCTGCGCTTGTGACAGCATAATTTTCTTTTTGTCACAAATTGTCATAGCCTTCCAGCCAAAATTATTGGAATTTTTTCCATTGTGCATGAAGCATTTTTACACCATAATTCCATCTATTCTTAGCAAGATGTTCTTTAGTGTGAATTCTGTCTATTGTTAGAAAGTGTTACTGAGAAAATAAGATTCTAATCTTGTGACTTTTTGCCTTGATATCAAGAGAGTTACTGCCAAATATGCAGTCATATCTTTTGTTAATAAAAACAAGTTACAGAATCTATTAATAGAATGGTAATAAATAATGATGTTGCTAGGGGGCAGGATTATATCTAATTTTACTTCTGGTAAAATGGTACTCCCAAAGGGTCATGATATTAGGAAAATTAGATGCTGTTAACCTAGTTCTTCTACAGACTGTCTAATAGGAAAAAAAAAAAAAAGTTGGAATAACCACTGTGGAAAGAAAAATGCCATTTATAAGTTTTTCCAGCCAAAAGAAAAAAATTCCTTTATTTCAGCCCTAAAGCATACCACTGGCCTCTGCTTCAAGGGACATATTTTGTACAGTGCAGTCCTGTGACTTCATCATGATGTTGACAACCACAGTGAAGAAAGGAACCAGTCAGGAAATTCACAATAGAAAAGATAACAACACCTGAAATAGTCATTGCTCATTTTATAGATTATACTTTATTCTCACAGCAGAACATCGGACATCCTAAACATGCTGACCAAAACTTCAGCAGAGTGGTTATAGAAAAGTGCATACTAATAATGTATGTCAGGTGGATGGCACCAGGAAGATCCAATGGACTACCACAGCTTTCATGCACGTGATTGTAACGCTCTGAATAGCATTGTAAATTAACGCTTTCTTTTTTGGTTTGATTTTCCTTTTTCCTCCCGCTCTGTGTGACCTCTCTATTGTCTTATCAGACCTGATGGTGAAATTAAAACAGCATAATCTATAATCTTCAATTCAGGCATAGATTAAGATTATGTCTCACCAGATTTAAGGCACATCGTACATACTACTCCATTTTGAGCTTTTTTATGATTTGGCTTGGTTTGGTTTTTGTGTTGATTTAATTCCAGGAAACATTTAATGGCCTACAATTTGTTTTCTCCCAGTTGTGTCAGTTATTGGCATAAGTGGTTTCTGAGACCTACAATCCAAGGAATCATTTAGTAGGCATCATTAGGACAGACAGGCCTGGAAGCTGGGCATGGCAGCTTCCCTTCCATCATTCCATTGGATGTCTGCAGGATGCTGGCAACTGTTAAAAGGAGAAAGAAGCAGTCCCTCAATGTTCCTCCATGGAAATTTCCCTCTGGCATTCTCAGTGTCAGCATCTGTGAAGGGAACACATGGAGCAGCCCTTAGACCTGCAGTCTGTTGTCAGTGGCATTGCTCAGTGCTGTGCTGGTCATACAGGAAGGTCTCTTCAGCTGCATACTCAGTGTCATTTTAAACCTTTCCACTTCGATTTTCATCTTTCCGGACTTTGCATTTTTCCCTTCTGCATCCCAAAACCTGGAAGTGTTTAGTGCATGAGGCAAGACACTGTGCTAAGAGAAAGTCTGGTGATTAAATCAGCTGCTTTCTGTCCCAGAGAACTGGATTGCAGCCCTGTCTTTGCCACAAAATTCTTCATTCTTTGTGGTGATGGACACATTTATAACAGATATATGGCAACAGTCATTTATAACAGAGAAAACCAAAGGGTAGTATCTTCATTATCTTCTTAGGCAATTCATGGTATATAGTTCAGTTATAAAAATCCAGAGCTTCCAAAGCAAAATAGAGTCAATAGAGAGGAAAATACATTGACTTTGCTAGAGGAGCATGGAAAATAAGTTCTTTCTATTTGGAATCAGACCAAATCTGCAGAGTAATATTTGTATAACACAAGGAGTAACAGCACAGATCTCTCCAGCATCAAACTGTTTGGAAGGTGCTGACCTTGACAAGGATTTTTCTGTGCTAATGAGACATTGAAAAAAAAAGATTAGATTTTTAACCTTGTGCCAGATTGCTATGTTTAGTGACAAAAGCTCATTGCTGGCCACTGGTCTTAATTCAATATTGTGAGCTCAGCAAACACTTTTCTTAGGCTGTGTTATTGCTATACCAAATATACCAATATGGCTTTTACAATACTAGGCATTACAGAAGATTGCTGCTTTTCCTATTATACAGGTAAAGAAGAGAGCCTTTAGTTTACAAGGCTTTCAAAGGATTGAGAAATCTTAACTTTGGAATACTAATTACAGATTTTTAAACACTGGGGAAAAACATCTAAGCAGCCCCTATGATCATTTAAACTTTGCTTAATATTATATGTCATCCAGTGAAATATTAATGCACCTATATTTAAAATGTAACCTCTGGGGATCAGTTTAAATTTAAACATTAATGTAAATCTGACAAGATCTTGAGGATATGTGAACTTCAAGGGCTCTCAGGGCACATTCAAGTCTACCTAGGTAATTTGTCTGGGTAGTTTTGGTGAGGAGATACTCACTAAGGGATGATGTAGGACAAAAATTTCAAAGGACAATCATCCAACTATTTTTATACATTTTTATTTTGCTGGTTTTAACCTCGGTCAAAGGTTGGACTTGATGAACTTGGAGGTCTTTTCCAACATTAATGATTCTGTGAAATTAAAAAGATTAGAAATTCTTTGCACATATATCCTACATCTAGCAATGATCTCTTATAACACTATGAAATATCACCTTGATTTCTGCGAGGGCTGTTGGCTTAAAAAAAAATACAACCCCCTGAAAAAATATTGATGACTGCTATATAAGAGGAGGAGCTTTCTGGTTATGAATGTAATACTCCTATAACATGAATATAATAGTATTATGTTGTATTTTTCTGATCTAGGCATACTGGGGAATTCTGTAAGAAATTCTGCCTTTCAGAACTTACATAGACTTACATAGGTTCTGATACTTCTGTGCATATCCGCAGCACATGAAAAATGAACTGAAAGCCAAAATAAACTATTAAATTGCATTTTTTTTCCTTATTTCAGACATGGCAGACTAGTGGGGACTATTATCCAACCCTGTTTTCTAATTCGTTGGTCTGCCATTCACCATGGTGAATGAGGGGCAGTGATCACTTCAACCCAATTTGCAAGAAATTAAAATGAGATTTCTTCCTCCATAAGGCTGGGAATATCACAAAACCACATCACAGTGAGGATGGATGGGAGATATGGTGCATCTCCATGGAGAAGATAGAAAATCATCACAGTTTCCTTTAGTACAACAGATAGGAGGCATCAAGCTGGTAAGAGCACAAAGGTTCAAACAATAATACTTCTCCAAGGGTACAGATAACAATATCTCCTATATGTATATTGAGGATGCTAAAACAATTTGATGCATTTAATAAAGAAAGTCCCTTGGAAACTTGAACACACGGGTACTGGCTCTGGGCAAGAACATCCTGAGCTGGAATTCACTGAAGATTGTAAGACAGTTCTTGAAAAATGTCATTGTATGTCTGATTTGTCCTTAAACTCCTCTGGGCAGCTGGGAGTGGCCACAGTTAGAAACACAGTACTGGGCTGGATGGACTTTGATTTGACTTGCTAAAATCATCCTCATGTTTCAGAGGTATTATATATGTGTGTGTATATATATATTTATGTTTCCAGTCTCCAAATCACAACATGCATTGCCAATGACACTCGTCTTGCTGAACTGGAATGTGTACTTAATAAAACACATGGGAACTGGCATGTTTCTTTTAGACGGGGAAAAAAAGAGAGAAGGGTGTTGCTGGGGGGTTGTACTGTGTTGTTTTTTGCTCCTGAGAGTAGGCACAGACATCTTTCGATGAAAATGAAAAATGAACTGTAATAATGTGCTTATGTAAAACAAAACTGGACGTATTCTGCACAGCAAACATCTTGTGTTGGAATAAATGTCTGGTGATGTCAATGTGAGAACAAGAACTCCAGTGTTGTTGAAGTAATTGGGACTCACTGAGCAAATGTGCTGGGGAATCCTGCATAAAGCCTATATATGGTAATTTATCTAGAATGTTCTCTATTTCTGTTTTGTAAAAGTTTTATGCAGGACAGTGACTACATTTATTGCCTTTCAAATTGACATAAGACACACACCAGTCTTCAGGCCTTCCCCTGAGCACCTTGCCCAAGGGGTGGGCAACACCAGCAGGAAAGGGGCCTGCTTGCTGTGGGGTTGCACAGCACCATGCTGGCTCCAAGGTCAGCAGGCAAAAAAACATCTCCTGTAGTGCACTGTGGCCACCGGGGTATAAAATGCTGACATGAGAGGTTTCTTTGTTAAATCTAACAGGACAAATAACCCTCCCTTACTTTAGGTATAAAGTGAAATGAAATTCTGTAAAATGACTTATTTCCTTCGAAGTTTAATCTAACTATCATTTGAAAAAAACCAAGCTAACTTCAACAAATTTTTGTAGAGAAGTTGCTTCTAGCAACTTATGATTATACAATTAACGCAAAATTGGCATTGCAGTCACTGGAGTTAGTATGCAGTGCAATAAGCCCTAAACTGTAATCCCAGTTAATTTAAATATATTTTTCCATGCTGGAGTTCACAATGGTCTCTACTAACATCTCCACATGTCCTCCCTAGCACCCACCATCTTGTCCTCCAGCCTTCTGGGTCCTCTAGGGTAGCTCCACCCTCTCTTCCACCATCCCATTTTATTTTGGGCACATGACAAGTCTGAGCTCAGACTTAATCTGTTTCTTCACATTATTTTTAAAATAAAATTAATAGCAGCATGAATTATGAAGCAAAACAAACAATAATGTGCCAGTATACAATCATATTGCAAATGGTTTGAACCATTAAAGCATTCCAGGTCTCCTGTGGCAAATTGCAAAGACCTGGATGGAGGAGGAAAAAACAATTGCATTATGCCAGGAGAAGCTGTTAAATTCCTGTGAGTGAATGTGGTCCTGACTTAATTACCACTTCCAAGAGACTATTTATAGTTGTCTGGGAAAGCACTTAAGTGAAATAGGCTTAAGTTTGCAAATAGAATAAGTGTGTGAGTATTCAGGGTTAAGACAGTTGAGAGAGGCACTGTGGGGTAACTACCCCCTACTCTCTCACTCTGTGGTGGAATTCTTAAGCAGGAATTTTGTATTGACTAAACTAGCTAGACAACTCATCAGATCTCTACAGAGACTTTTAAAAATCTGAAATTTAAAATATTATGCAATTTATACACAGCACTTCATGATGAGCTTCAGACTTGAACATTGGCTGGGACAGAATGTACCACAGGAAGGCACATGAAAATTTTCTTGTGTCTCTATGAGAAAAAAAATTAACAAATTTTCATAGCTGTAATCATCTGAAATGTTTTAATAGATAAAATGCTGAAACTAGGCATTTAAGTTGTTGGCAAGAAGAGGTGTAGCATAAAGAATGGGATTTGTCATGGGGAACATGTTCAGTGGGATTTCCTGAGGAGAGCACTTATGCCATTTGAAGAAAATACTCCCAGCTGATAAATAAATCAAGCGAAATGTTATATTAGGAATGATAAAGAGAAATTCACATTGTCATTATCCCAGGCCTTTCAGAGACAAATGAGTAGGTGCCATGACAAAGAGGATTAGAAAGGGACATGCAAGCTGAACATTATCAGGCCTGCACACTTAGGGAATTGATCTATATT
This sequence comes from Sylvia atricapilla, assembly GCF_009819655.1. NCBI lineage: Eukaryota > Metazoa > Chordata > Aves > Passeriformes > Sylviidae > Sylvia > Sylvia atricapilla. The sequence continues at coordinate 95,579,784 of NC_089141.1, forward strand.
TAAATCTATTGCTACAGTTGTTTACTATCTAACTTCTGTACATTTCATAAATTTTCTGTTTGTAGCTAATACAGTCATTAAGTTGTGAAGCCTAGATGAGTACCATATCTTACTGTTTCTACATAACCTGGTTTATTTAAAATTTGCTGTTCAATAATTGGTCCTGTATATGGTGTATTAAATCAATGTCATAAAATAAGAATTTTGGCATGCCACAGGATTTCAAATGTGCATTATAAAAGCATATTATATACATATTTCAGTGGTTTATGGGCATAATGATAGGAGGAGAAAATAGTTGTGTATACATTTCATTGCAGTATGTACGTAAGCATTTGAATTGCATTTATTCTAAGGCAAACCACAGCCTAAATGCTTGAAGTAAGAATACCGTAAGAGAGTATTTTCTTAACATACCCAGATGTACTGTCCTCTTTGTCATTTACCTCACGTGTCATCTACACGCATTATGCACTATGACAATGCAACTCTGTTATTTCCCTACCAGGAAGGGAAGCACCAAACAATAACTTGTTATTATTTATTTCTTCAGTTGGATGTGGACTACCGACCCAAAACCTCTAAATACAGACCTTCCATACTCCATTTAAGTAGAATTACCATGGAGAAAAGAAGCAGGGGAAAAATACTAATGATTACAAAAGTCTCGTAGGATTACTTGTCCTTTCCTCAGATGACTTGTTGCTGCAGAATAAATGCCTCCTGATAACACACTCTTGTTTGTGAACTCTTTCAGTAATACTTCATGTTAGATGCAGACTTATCCTCTGTGGTTTTTTCCCCCATTGGAATTTTCAGTCTACTTTTCATGTGGAAATACCCTTCCTCATGAAAAGTGTCAGATGTACTCGATGTAGATAGGGGAAGACTTGCTTCCTTCACATGTACACAAACACAGCTCCTTACTGTGTAACCCATCCTAAAAGCCCTCAGAGATTTTACATTCCTGTGTTGCTTCCTGACACGTACAGCTGAGACAGAGAATGATCATCAAGAGGCTCTCTAATCCTGGAGCCCCCTGCTCTTGGCTGCTGACAGCAAGTGAGAGTTTAGGGTTTGCTACCTTTTGGTTCTTCTGAAATAATGGATGACTGCTGATCACCCTTCCTACTACACACTGCATCTGTCATCTATTACATCATCCCCGAACCTTGTGTAATCCCTGGGGATTGGTTCTTGTCCAGTTCCCCTACCATCTCAATCAGTACCCCTCAGGAAGAGACAATGTCCCACCTTGTTCCACATACTTAAACCCAAGTATCAAAACTTCTTTGCCCAGTAACCTTCTGAAAGAACTTCAGAGACCGCACCAGCTCGAGGCTGCAAAAGCAGAGCAGACACTGTGGTTTTCCACCACACTGGAGGCAGCTCAAGGAAAGCCTCCACCTGAGATGGATTTCTCAGCAGCGAAGCCATTCAACCAGCTAATAGATTGTCACAGAGTGCAGATTTGTTTGCTTTGGAGAGATGGTCCTTACAACATATCTTTCTGTGCATTTGTGTACATGTATATGTGTGTATATATTTCTATGTCCTCTCTATCCCTAATTTATCTTTGCCTTTATATTTATGTTTTTGCATACACATGTATGTGTGCCAAACATAAATGACCCAAAGGAACAGAGCTAATGAGATATTATGCCCCTGTCTCTTATGGTTTTATTCTGTTGGAAATGAAAATAGCAGCAAGCCCCAGCTTGCAGGATGAGTATGATAGTTGGCCATAAGGACAATGATGGAGACTGCTCTGCTGTTCCAGAATGACACCTTATGATCCCAGGGAAGTGTCAATTTTTAGTTAGGTGTCAAGACAGTACAAAAGTCCCACAGAAGTTGGAATATCTGGGAAATGGGAAATAAATTGCAAATAAGTATTCACAATTAGAAGATGGGGATGGAGTTGTTGTTATACACAATGAGATATCAGTTCTGACTGGCTGCAATTTTCCAGCAACTGTGAGAAAGAAGTGGAGAGCCAAAATGAGGTTGGGATTTTTATGCAGAGTTAATGGCTTCTGCTGTGGAGAGCAATAAAATTAGAACTTATTATCTACAACCTACAGTGGGAAATAGTTACATTTTCTGTGGAAGCACAAATGATGGTGATATCAATGGTTGTGATATCAGTCTTAAACCTGGGTTTAAGAGCACGTATAACAGAGAAGATGTGTAGGTAGAACCTGTGATTATAAACATTGAAGATGGCAAGGGAGTGCACATGAAGAAAAGCTGCTTATGTAATTTTGAGTTAATGGGTATAGGTGTGCCTAAGGAATGAGTGAATGTGTGAGCAATGTTTGTGGGTGGAAAAGAGTGGAAGGGAAGGAAGACAGGTGTGGAATGAAGGTGTGTGAAATACATGAAAACCGAGATTTGTGTAATGTATATATGTAGAAGATGTGATACAAGGAACTGTGCAAATTTATGCAGTTATTGCTTTATATGGAATATGATTTATTGCCATTTTCTCAGGTTGATTAAAATAGGCACTGCAAGCATTTAATTTTCTATGGTGGACTTTTATCTATTTTAAGTCAAAATCTTCCATGTTCCATACTATGCAAGTCATCCTTCTTTGGCAGAATGTTTATTTCTGCAACCCAAACCAGAGATAAGCTGTGTTGCACCAGGTTCTCTGTTCTTCTTTTTCCTTTTACCCTCTGGATGTAGGACAGACATTAAAGAGGAAGGAAAATAAAAGGGAGGGAGCAGCCATGCAGGCCTGGGAGGGGTTCATTGGCCAGCATAAAATGCATTGCACATTAGTACTTTGGCATGAAAACTAGTGACCTTTTCAGGTTCTTCTCTTCTTGACTTATAATGTTACTAAAAAATAATCCTTGGCTCCAAATGCTTTGTTCATTTCCTCACAAGGAACGGCAGAAGGATGAGGTAACAACCAAGGAAGGGTACTGTTCTGGCCTGGAAAATAATTGAGAGTTCCTGCCTAGCACCTTGGCATGGATGTGCTGCAGACAGAGGGAGTTTCAATTTTGGTGAGGCAAGTGGTAGGCCTATCATATCCTACTCGTTCCCGTAGGCACCTCTGTGCACACTTGGCTGGACTCTTGGAATCAGGTTTTTCAACACTTTTATTCATGAGTGTTTAAGAAGCTTCAGCTCCTAACTGAAGCTGATGATTTTTCTAGATACAGACAGCCTAAAAGTTAGACCTGAAGTCTAGCATAATTTTAAATCTGATGGGTTTTTTCAGGACGTGTTCTCATGTTTGGCCTGAAAACTTTGCCCAGGCAGAATCTTCTTCAAGATTTAGGAAGATGCAACCTGTCACTTGCAGAAGCAGCTAAAATGCACCTGAAAATCTTGGACGTGTGCTTTACATAGTAGCATATTCATCTTCAACAGCTTTTATAATGAATCCATGAGATCCAGGACACACTGGATATACAGATCACGTGGAACATGTGCATGATAATTCTGCCTGAGAAACCACAGCCCAGCCAAGTCCTTTTCTGGCTCTAACCTGGAGCAATTTGCCAAAGTTAAGAAAAGAATTTACTTGAAGGGCTATGACCTGAAGGAAATGTTCCACACTCAATCCTCCCAGTTTCCCTCTTGTTCACTGCTGTGTTGAGCTCCCTGCCTCCTTTTTTTCTGTCTCCATGGTCTCACACTGTTTCTGCAACTTCCATTTACAGGTTTTTCACTGAAGCTTGATCCTCTTTTGGGACTCTGGGGAGTGATGAGGAAGAACCAGCCCATGTTGGAGGGCAGTGCTGCACATATCCTCAGCAGGGCTCATTAGTCTTGGTGAATTATTATAGCAACCTGGCTGTACTGCTTCCAGGTATTATGAACTAGTCCAGTGTCTCAAAATGGTGCTGAGCTGTGTAGCTACTGTGCTAAAGTAATTGCTGCAAAGGCATTCAAAGCAATCAAGGGAAAGCTGAGCTGTGGTGCACAGTGGACAGCTGTTTTGAGATTTTTTTGAAACAAAAAAATCCAATGTCCCAGAAGGTTAATATAGCTATGGGCCATTTAGAATGCCTACCTCTGCTAAACAAAACTTCTGAAAACCTGGGAGATGTACTTAAAATAATACAAGCTGCAACCACCAAAATTAGTTTGTACTGTGCCTTAATTCTATCTGCTTTGAAATACTCTTCAAAAACATCTGTAGCTCAGAAACAGCACCTAGCTCCTGGAGATAATGCTGAACTCTCAGGACCACATAAGATGGCCTGACAAGTGTTTGCTAAAGCTCTGTTTGAAGTGTTTGCTCAACTCTGTTGAGATGAGCTGATCCAAACATAAGCTGTTAAGCTTATGAAGATCAGACCTACAGCTTTGCATTTGCTAAATTTTACACCTTTACCACATTTTTAATCTACTTCTACTTTTGCCCTCAGAGCTTCCTACACTGCTTTGCATACATGACTAAACCCACCTATTACTCTATTGCACCTTACAGCTGACAGTAACCCTGGTAAGAAAACTACTGTAGGCTATTGAAATAACCTATAAGACGTAAGTAGAAAGTCAGATCTATTCTATTATCTATGCTGCCTGTCTCATGCACTGCTCTTGGATAGCCAGTGTTTTTATGGAGGGGGTGAAAGAGAAAGTCCTAAGAAGTCAGGAGCAAAAGTCCTCTAATTTCCTGCACTTATAACCATACTGCAGCAATTAATGTTCATAGAAATGTAATTTAAAACGGTGAATGCAAGTGAAACATAACCGGAATTGCAATACAATCCCTGGCAGGGTATTGCCAATTTCAAGGGGCTGATTTAAGGTTATTTGAGACTATACTGTTAACCCCGTTCCTAGTTTTCAGAAGCTTAGCCTACATTATTTTAATGTTAATCTTTATATCCAGATTTTTAAAGGTTTAGCTGAAGGCAGCATCTCGCCAAGGCACAGACCCCCACATGCCAGTTTTTAACCCTGTTTTAACAAAGTTTCGTGGAATTTACTTCTAGATGATAGCTGGAACTCTGCGTTGTGCTCTCCAGCAGGCTCAAATCAGATACAGCTGCTTTCTGCTCTACAGAATGGGGTTAAGGGACCAAGTGTAGATGTCAGGCAAACCAGATGTATAATTTTCCACCCTCCCTTATCCAGCCGTGGACACAGCATGATCTCTGTGACTCGCGCGCTCTCCAGGACCTCTCCTCAACATCTTTTGAGCCTCTTCAGTGGACCCCCATCCCCTTCCCACGTCCCTGTGCACATCGAGATTGCTCAGCACCTCCGAGGCGTTTCTGGCGGGCAACGGAAAATGCATGGCACAGCGAGGGCCGGGCATGGCTCCCCTTTTCCTTCATGCCCCCGGCCCCCCACGGGCCGAGGCGGAGCACAGGCCCCGCGGCAGGACAGGACGGGCCCCGGCGGGGCCTCAGCCCGCTTCCCCCGGCCCGGGGCGGAAGGCAGCCGCCCTCTGCCAGAGCCGACGTGTCTGGGTCTGGGCCCCGCTTCCGCCGCTTCCCCCGTGCCCCGCAGAGCGGGCCGGGGCGGGAGGCTCCGCGGCGTGGGAACAGCCGGGCGGGGCGGAGGGAGGGAAGATGGCCGGGGCAGGCGCCGGGCGGCAGGCGGCGGCGGGGCGCTGCTGACCGGCGGGGCGGGGGCGCTCGGGCCGGGATCGGGGGCCGGGAGCCGGGGCGGTGCGGGGCAGGTCCCGGGCGGGGTTAGGAAGCGCGGCGGGGCCGGTCCCGGCTTGGAGCGGGGCTGGCGCGGGGGAGGATGAGCTCGGCGCGGCGCAGCCGGAGCCGCCCGAGTCCCGCTCCCCGCGGGGCCGCCTGTTAGTGCTGGAGGAGGAAGAGGAGGAGGAGGCGGCGGGCGGCCGCGGCCCGGGCGGGACTGGAGCCGCCCCGGCGGCGGGCGGGGAGCGGCTTTCGGCCGGAGCAGGGCGGCGGCGGCCCGGCGGCGGAGCGGCCATGCCGTGGTTGAGCGGCGGGCGGCGGCGGCGGCAGCAGCAAGCGGCGGCGGGACAGGGCGGCGGGCCGGCGGCGGGCGGGCAGCGGGGCCGGGAGAGCTCGGAGCTGCCGCTGCCCGCCGGCTGGGAGGAGGCGAGGGACTTCGACGGGCGAGTCTTTTACATTGACCACAACACCCGGCAGACCTCGTGGATCGACCCCCGGGACAGGTACGAGCGAGATCCGGGGGGAAGGAGGGCCCGAGCCCCGTTCACCCGGGGCCGGGCCCATCGGCGACATTTTCCTTCCCGTGTCCGGGGCCGCCGGCAGGGTGTGGGCGGCGGGGCCGCTGCCGGCGGGGCACTCGGAGGCTCCGGGTCGGCGGTCCCCGGGGTGGGGGCTCCGTCACACCGGCCCTCCGCGGCCCATCGGAGGGGCACAGCCTCTACCCCTGCTGCTGACGCGTTTGTCGGCAGCGTTAAATGTTAAATCTGAGCCAGGAAAAAAAAAAAAAAAAGAACCGAGGCTTTCTGCCCCCCACATCCCCGCGGTGGGTGCTCGGACTAAGCGTTGTCTCGGTGCGGGGGGAGATGGGGAGGCAGGAGCGCTGACACCGCCTGTGTTTATACTCCTCGCGTACCGCACCAGCCCCGCTGTAACCGAGCGGCTTGGCCATCCTGATTTATTAGCCGGGCTGAACTAATTGGCAGCAGCAGGCTGGAGGCATGCTGGAGTAATTTGGTAGATTACCTCCTCATAAAAGATAACGCTGCGTGGAGGTAAGCAAACCGGGAAATTCCTGCACTTAATTTGACAAATACGCGGTCTGCTGCAAATTAGCAGCAAAAATCTGCAGCTGCGTGGTGTTCGGGGCAGCGTCTGCACGGCCCGGCGGTGCGTGGGGAGACCGAGTTAGGCCTTTTCTTCTCCCTTAGGGCGAATAGATGCGGGCACGTCTTAAGGCTTTTAGCAGAACAGCGTTATAAGCAGTGTTTAAGCGTCGTAGCTGTAGTCTGGTGGAAGCGTGGGCTCTGTTGCGGGTGCTGCCCAGTTAAAGGCGGCCTCGGTTCAAAAGCGGTGGCCTAAAAATTTTCACGCGGAGTTAGTGAACACAAGTGTCAGTATTTTAGGTGTCTGCGAAATGAGAAACATATGTCTCTGTGTATGCTTTTTCTATATTAAACAATGTTTTTATAGTAAGTGAAAGTTGGACAAGGACAGTTTGAACCTCAGCCAGAGCTACCTTGCCAGAAGTATGCCTGGAATGTTAAGCAGGCCACAGAAACATTTAGGCACAGTCTGGGTTAAAGACTGTAGTAATTTGAGAGATTCCTGTCGTTTTGCACGACAATGCATAATTGTTTAAATGGCCTAAATATTTACCTACCGGATCAAGATGTTTTGTATCGTTATGTGGATGTACTTATGCATGCACATTTTTTTTTTTTAATGAGATGCTAAATATTTATTAATATGCTTTAGATAGCACATTTTTGTACATCAGAATGCATGTACACGTAGTTGGGGTGCTTCTAATACTGTGTTGTAAAGGTAGTTGGTGTCTGTTGCTTCTCTGCATCTTATCCTTCCCATTTACTTTCAGGGAGTATGTGGTTTTGTCTTCTGCGTGATCTTCTATACAGACAATAACAGAAAAGATTTAGCCCTTTACTACAGTGTTAAAGTTGCATTACTGTTCAACTTACGTAGTATTGCTAAAATTATGACTCCATGTTTGGAAGAAATAATTGAAATGCCACACGTTGCTTGAAATTTTGTCTAAGTATTTCACTCCAAGGTTTAAACTTAGATCTATTTTTCATATTGGCAAAGAACAGGCTATAGAGCAGAGATTGAGACATTTGCATTGGGACAGATAGAAAAAAGATGATGTTTTCATGAGCATGTTATAAGTAGTTTGTGCAGAATTCAAGTAGCAGGACTGCAGAGTTAATATCTGGTCGAGAATAGGCTACGGTTGTTATTTTAGTGAGATGGTTGGGTTTTGCATGGTGGAAAGTGACCAGTCTTTTGGGGTTTTGGTGCAGCTACTCCCATGGGCAGCAGCAAAATAGGAAAGGATCAAGGTAGTTGTTTTCTGAGGGAGTTTGGGAAGGAAAGGTAAGAGCAGCAGTGAAGTGCTATTGAAGCTGTATTTTTGCAAAAAGTGGTTTAAGTGGAGGGTAGAATAACCTACTTGTGTCATATGTACTTCAGCATTAAGAGTTAGGCATAGAGTGACAGAGTTCAGCACCCCTTTCTGTGTTTGGGTGGCTTTATTTCTATCCATGAGGAATTGGACAAAGCTATGAGACCTCAGGCCATCTTCACATGATCAAGGGCTCTGAGAATCAGCACTTCCAAGCTCTCCTATGGCTAGTAGTCTCTAAGCATCTCCACAGGCTCCTCTTTGCTTTTAGCTGGTACTCAGTAGTTTGTTTTTTGTTTTTCTTTCCAGGTCCCCCTGAGATTTTGGAGCCTTTTGTATAGTTTGGTTAGTGAATTTGATTTGAAATAATTATTCAATTAAAAATCCCACCGCAAAACAAATTTCTCTCCCCCATTGTTTTTCCCATTGAACCTAAAAAGACAAAGACATGCTAATTGGAGAAGTGCTCTGTAAAGAATTTTGGAGTTCAGGAAGGAGGAGATGATGAGGGTAAGGGAGGCAAATAAGAATAGTAAAGACTGAGAAGGGAAAAAGGATGCAGAAGTGGATACTTATGATTTTCTGTGGTAAGAAAAAAGAGGTAGAAGAGTGATAAAATGAGCAGATTGAGAAGGATGTTATCTTTAGTATCAAATCAGTGGTTAGGCTCAGGAAGATACTGTGTTGCTCTGCGTGGATTGTGTGTAATGAGTCGGTTGTGGATGGTTCTTCAGGAGATCCTGCAGATCGCAGAAGGGAGCCATTCACTGCATGTTTTCATCTTGTGGTAGTAGTCATCCTTTATCTCAATAGATTGTAAATTCTTCAAGGCAGGGAACTGCCTTTTTATCTTGTGTTTGCACAGTACTTGCTACATTGAGATTCTGTACAGTAACGGGATTGTAAATTAATTTACGAAAGACTGACTGTGTTTGTGGTTGATATTGACGATCCTTGTGGCACCAGAGATTTTACTACTGTTGCTGCTTGTTACATCACTTGACTGTTTTCAAGTGATTAGAGCTTAGACAAAATTCTTGGCGTTTGGTAAAAGCTTTCCAAGCTCATGAGTCTTGCTGATTTGCGTATATAGAAACTTCACCTGAAATACAGTTGGTTTTCTTGAATAACTAGGGAAGAGAGTCTTCCAGCTTTTTAATATGAGTTGTCCTGATGATTTAAAACTTGAATCATGTTCTTTTGGAGTGCGGGTTTTAAACTTGTAAGGTGTAGGAATGTTTTTGCATGGAGAAGTCACCCATTTGGACCAGTTGTGGAGGAATTAAAAAACGAGTATGGGCTTGCTTTTACTAGCTGCAAGTAACTTCCTGCAACATGGACTGCTGGTACTGGAGAGTTTTTCTGTTCTATGTCCTCATTAGCATCCTAAGACCTGATAGCTGAATAATGGGAGCACAGGAGGAAAACCCTGGCCTTGTAGAAGAGGTGGATTGGAACAAGGAGTATGGGATCACATGGGGTTGGCCATGGAATTTGACAGAGAAGGGGGGAAACTTGGTAGGTTTTGAAAGCAAAGCAATCAGGAGCTAGGGCTAGGGAGAAGGTGGATGGCATCTGAAGTCTGGGAAGAAAAAAGTAGGGGAACTGGACTGAAAACCAGTAGAGCAGGGAGAAACAGGTAAGGAGAAACTGGTCTGTTGAGGGTTCGGGGTGTGAGGGTGTCAGCTCTTTTCTTGGCGGTGCAGGGAACCCTGAGGGGAAAAAAAGGAACACTGGGTTTGGAGGAGGAATCTTCAGGGTGAGAAAATACCACGAGAGGCAGCATGCAAATTCTAGGTGAAGAAGGGAAGATGACTGGAAGGTGAAATATAGGAACTATGTGTGAGATGTGAGTATGAGGGTCAAGAAATGTAAGATGTGGTGAACAAGGAGATTACTGAAAATAATTGTAGAGACTGGAAATAAGTAGAAAAGACTAATGGGTTTAAAACGAGGATTCACTTTGGCAGAGTCACTAGGGGCAGGTATATGTCGTTAGGAGTGCAGAGTAGAAAATGTGTGAGTACTGGGCAGGAAGGTCCAGAAGTGCTGACTTCTTTTTGCTGAACTGATTCAGGACCCCTTATTCTCATCATGTATTTGCTTTTAGCTAGTATCTCTATTACCCAGTTACTTGACTTCTTCTCTGTTGCGTGAGACAAAGTCTGCTACTACAATTGCTTCCTCTGTTATGGCAAGTGGCACAGCAAGGTATTCAAACACGTGTTGGTATGATGCTGTATAATGTGATTTCTCTTTCCCCGGACTGGCTTTAGAAAGGAAAAAGAAGTTGTAAGTAAGAACTGTAAATAAAAAGCATATTCATGCCAGATACTCAAATCTAGAAGATTCCAGACTTAAAGTCCCTTAGCTACTGCTTGTTTTGTATTTCAGAAACATTTTTACTGACAAATTATTTTCTCATAGATTTTCTTGCCTTATTTGATGCATGTAGAGGAGCAGCTCTGAGGGCAGATGGGAGAGCTGTAAAGTGATGAGAATTGCTTCTGAAGTTTTTTGCCCAAATTGGAAGATGAGCCTTTAGTGAGGCAAAGGATCTTTTGACACGCCGCCACGTAATAAGGTTGGAAAGTGGCTTCTTTGTCAAGGCAAGCAAATACTTCCTAGACTGTTGGGATTTACCTGTACACTTGGCAGGCTTCAGCAATCCAAAGACTATCATAAGAAGTATTAATTTTTTTTCAAATATAGCATTTTTCTGAATCTGCCCCTACACTGAGAGTTGAAATTAGTGACATTCATTATTAGAATTCAAATACTTCTATTCCAGAACATCAGAAAGATGAAGGCAATGGTGTAGTTAGTACCACTGCCATTTTTGAGCGTCGTCTTCAGGTTTGTATATGTTTTCAGACTTTTCTTCTCTACATCCTGTTTGTTGTATTTTGATGTTCAACTCTGTCAACTCATCGTTTTGTTTGGAGCTAATGCCATTTGTGGAATGGGAAGAAAACAAAGTGATTGTTGATAATTTCTTCAGTCTTCCCTCAAAATATTTCAATGACTGGGCAAATTTACATCATAGGCTATAGTTGACTGTGATGCACGTTGTTCATATAAAACATAGAATGAAACCTGTAAGGTGCAGAAATGTATTTCTGGAAGTGATTCTTTGAAAATGTTTAAAGTGCAGCAGAACTGGTGAAATACTAATCTGGTTGTGATTTTATAAATTTACTTTCCAGGCTGTTGTTACCAAGGGCATAAGAGATGAAGAAGCTTGGAAAGGAAAAAAAAAGAATTGTTGAATGAGTATAGATCTGGAAAATATGCTTTCCCATAAGCAGAAAAGAGTCAAGTTTATTCAGTTGAAGAGGTGTTTGAGAAGTGATTTGAGTGCTGTTCACAAAAAGAGATGATACCAGAGACTTCAGAACTTTTCTTTGGTACATTTGTGATAGCATCTGATAGTCAGAAGTTAAAGCCAGAAATATGCTATGTTTTTAACAGTAGTAGATATTAGATGTCGGAGTAGTTTTTCCACTCCTTTACTCTCTAGATGAAATTATCTAATTTTTTTTGCCCAGTTTAGGTCAGTCATCATTTAAAGTCTCATTGTTTACAACCATCAATTTTTACTGCCTCCATTGCATGATATATCAGTTGACCTGTATATAAAATACATATAGCTAAGTATATCTCACAAGGATTGGCAAAGCAGCCATCCTTTCATTAGAAAGTGGAGAGCTGCTCTCTTTGGTTGTTTCTCTTTATGCACCCAGGAAGAAATTCTGTTTATTGCCATTACTTCAGGCATCTAGGTCACTGCTGTTGCACCATTTGATTACCTCAGGTTGGCAATACAGTGGCCTTGATAGAATTTATGTAAAAACCATTGCATATATAACAGCATTTGAGGTCCAGATGTTTTGAATTTATTTTGTAAATGTCAGGCCTGGGTGCAGCCACAGTGTGGATGGGAAAGCTATGCTGCTGTGTAGACTGCTCTCCTGGCATGTGACTGGGGATACATGCTGCAGCAAATGGTGTTGAGAAAGGGCTACAGTGCCCTGAACCACTCTGGGCAATCTGCACATATTTGTACTTTAGCTCTTGCTCAGACTATTTCAGTAATGTTTTTAAGGGCATGCTGTAGATGACATTTGTTTTGAAAGCTTCACAGATATAAGCTATGATAGATTTACTTTGCCTTTCATGAGGGAGATACATTCATTTTTTTTTTTTTTTTCATCCTGTCTGGTATGCCTTCAGACAGATATCTAACTTCATATTGTGCATGAATCCCATGAAAATGTTTGATTAAGAATGAATGAAGACACAAGCATCCTAGAATTAATGTTTCTTGGTATTAGGTATGCTGTTCAAACTGGGCCTTTGATTGGTAGATTCTGTTTAGTTATTAACATGTTACAATGTTAATCAGCTGATTGGTGGTAAATCCTTCTAAATGGCTTCTCCCTCCCTCTTCTCCCTTGGTCTCACCGCTCTGATTTAAATATTTTTAAAAAGTAACTTAACTTCTTTCCTGAGTTTTATTGCTGCTGGAAAAGCAGTGCCTGTATGAAGTGAGCATTTGCATTTTCTTGCAATTTAGCATTGTTGTAAATGAGTGCTACATGTCTAGTCACTGAGTATTATAGATGTTTTTAGTAGTTTTTCAGTGTCTTGAAAAGTAGACGTGGAAGGCATCCACTGATTCTTCCTAAGATGAAAGGTTTTCCTTATAGTGCAATAATAGTGATTTATGGTTTATTTAATTGTTTGTTTTTTTTTTTTTTTAGTTAAAATGCGTATCCTTTGAAAATCTGTCTTAGGCAGCATAAAATTTCATGACCTAGCGCATGTGTGCTAAAGCATCAAAACATCTATTGAGCCACAGAAACCTCATTAACAAAAAAGCCATCACTGTTAAACTTCTTGACATTTTGTTGAAGGTGAAGGAGTTTTTTTGTGTGTTTGTGTATAGCTTTTACCTCTTAATGGAAGTATTGTCAGCAATTAGATATGTAATGTAGACACCTGCCTTATTGTATTTGTGTGCATGCTAGAAAGGATTAAATTAGCAGTTGTGCCTTGAGTGTGTTACAGCAATGTGATGGATGGCATGTGTTGTGGGGGCTGTTTCTTGAAGGGTTCTGTGACATGGTATTGACTCACATCTGTATTGGGTCTTGCCAGTTGAGAAACTCTGATCTGTTGGAACTTGTCCATGCTTGGAACTGTCAGAGAAACTGCTTTACTATTTTTGTATCTATAAATTAGTCTGTATCTGACTTGGTATTGATATATTGGTTGTATTTATCGTAATTAAACTGCAACAGGCATTGTGAAAAGAAAATTGAGGTTTTTTTCATTAGCGTGTCTTCTAAAGGGTGTGGGGAGGGAAGTCTGCTTTTCTGCACATGTGAGAGTGCAAGATTTGAAATGTCAGAAGGCTAGGGCTGGGGTTTAAGTTCTATTATCTGGAGAAAAAAGTCCTATTTAGTCTTGGATTCTAGTGATTAGTTCAAGAGATAACAACTTCATGTTTTTAGCAAATATAAATATAGTGACAACACTGTGTAAACATAAGAACAAATGACCTGCAGGCAATAAAAAAACCTAGAAACTTATCTATAGTAGAGCCCTGTTAACAAGCTTCACAGAGGTGCCTGTTAAATGTAATGTTGATTTATAATTTCGTGTTGTTTGTTGGAAGGTAGAACTTCGTAAAGCTGTATATGAGGCCAAACTGAACTATTTTGTTGATACATTGTTGAAAAAAATAAAACTAATACTTTTCTGCCTACAGTTAAAAATAGAACTTCCTGAATATCTTATCTGCTGCAGATGTGACAGTTCACATTCACCAGCAAAGTCAGCCAGTATTGCAGTTTTTAAGTAATCTTCAACTTGTTTCTGGTTGAAAGACGCACGCTAGAGAAAACACGCTCTAGGTATTTTTCCTACCTCGTTGCCTGCTGTGGGAGGGCAGGGAGCACGGTCAGCAAGGTTTGGCAATACAGCGCTCTTGAGCTAATAATTCACTGCTGCCAAAACCAGTAATGTCCTCCTTGCCAAACCACATGGTCTCACCCCTCTCTTGCACTGGTACCCTTGCTTCTCTGACCTTGCAGTAAGAAAAATGAGAAAAAAACCCAACCCTATGCGGTATTTCATGTCCCTTTTGGGGGCAGGGTAGTGTTCAGCTGGTTTAGTTCCCTAAGCTGACTTACCTTTTGGGGCAGATGGGTATTTAAGTGGTTTATGTCAATTAAGTTTGATTCAATAAGGAATTGGATTAGGCAAAAGTGATGAGTCAGTTAAAAACCTTCTTTGAGTAAATCCTCCTTGTAAATTGCAGCCTTTACTACAGATTTTTAAAATGCTTCCACAGTAAAACAACACTCTCTAAACAAGATTCAGGTTACGTTTTAAAACGAAGGAATCATATTCCAGACGTAAGATGGATGTTTAAAAGGCAACAGAAGAAAAATAGGTGTCAGAGTCAGTTTCTTAACAGTAGCAGCACTGAAATGGCTATTAGGAGGTGAGAGAGCTGCAAGCAGCAGAACCGAATTGGGGACTGAGCTTGTGGTATCATCACCAACTTGAAAACACTAAAGACTTCGTGGATCAGTGGTGAGTGTTGCCGTTGCTGACAGGTAACAAAGTTAGTGTGTGAGGGAATTGGACCAGATGTGTATTTGGGAGGTATGTGTGAGGGAAGTGAGTATAAGATCAGGTAGACGTGGGAAGGATCTTGACAGTGGAGCAAGGAAGATCTCAGTCGGGTGTGAAAGTGTAGGGTGTGACTGAGGAAGGGATGGAGCGTGAAAAGGCATGCCAAGATAACAACAAAAACCGCAGAGCAGCTATTTGGGTGACTTAAAAGGTGGTTTTATCACAAGTGTTTGGAGTGAGAACTTGTCAAGACATCCTTACAGTCCATCTGCGGAATTTTTTAAGGGAGGTGAATGTGTACAGGTGGAAAATGCCAGGTCATAGAGGAGAAGGTTGTAATATTTGGATTAGATGAACAAGATTTTTGTCCTTCCTTATGGAGAGGAGCAGGGACTCTGATGATGTGTTTTTTTTCCTTGATAGCAATCTAGCCTATTTCGTGAGAATAAATCGTTCAGTTCTTAGCTAGTCATTAGTAGCAAGGAATGGGAGTGTAGGCTTTGTTCTGCCTGGCCGGGGTCTTGATCATTTCTTATTCTGTCCCAAATAGGAAAATTAATTTGGACTTAAGACGGTGAGAATGTGCGAAAAGGTTGGGAAGACATGATCTGTGACTTTTAGTAGCCGACTGAATCCTTTGAGTCAGCCATTTAATGCTGCTACCCACCTGGGGAGACTTGCTCTAGGTACAAGTTGCATGATCAAATGAGCTGTAATGTTTCTCAGTTTGTTTCTCTACTTTTCTGTGGGTCTTGCCTGGAGTAGGAAAGGCTTTTACATCCAGTGATGAGCTTGGTGGTCTCCCTGTGGTTTGCAGGATGAAGGCAGTTCTGTGCTGTACTGTTCACTCTTTGGCTGAAGGAGCTGGTTGCCATCAAGGGCTGAGTTAGTAAATATCAAAACCTAAAGCAACTACGTTTTTTTAATTTTTGTTTTCAAAGACTTTTCTATTTCAGTATATTTAATTGGCAGTGAGACAAAAATAAAGTGCAGCGATATCAACACCCTTGAAACAGCAACAGAGAATCAAAGGCAATCTTTCATAGGGTTCTGAAAGAGTTATTTTCAAGATGAAATATCTATGAGAATCCTATTGAAACTATTTTGACTTATATTGTACTTAGCTGAAACTCTTTTGCACAATGTGATTAGGATTTTTTATGGCAAAATGCAAACTTTGGTATTGAAGCTGAAAATGCATTAATACTTCAAAATTGATTTATTTAATGTTGGGTTGCAGTCTAAACAGCTAAAAGTAAGACTTTTAGAAAGCCTTAATGTACAACACTTTCTTAGAAAGAGTGACCTATCCATGTTTGGGAAAGCAGCTGAAGTACTGCATAATTGCCTAATTCTATAGCATGAACAAATTGTGACCCACTTCTCAAAGGTGGATACAGTCCAAAGTTACTTGACTTGAACATCAATTCTATGAGTGCTTAAAAGAGAATTACAGAATAAAAGGTACACTACTTTTTTTTTTTTTTTTTTTTTTTTTTTTTTTTTTTTTTTTTTTTTTTTTAATGGCAGTGTAGGGACAGTTAGGAGATGGAGAAGGAAGTGTGCGTGTTTGGAAGTAACTGTTTGAACACTTGTGTGTCTTTTGCTTCCCCCAGATTGCATCTTTTGGATAAGACTAAGAATCACAGTATTAAAAGATATGATAAGAACCTAGGTAAAAATCCTTGAACCCCAAACTTCAGAATAAGTTAACCACAAAACCCAAGAAAAAATTGATTTAATGACCATCATGCCTGTTGGATCAAAGGTCAGTTTTAGTAGCCTCTAAATAGCCTTTAACAGTATAATTGATGATTAACACAAATTAACCTGATGATCATCTGTTAGAGATAGCAGAACTGACCTCTGCTTCATGTAGTTAAAAAAATGGAGGAGATGGTTGTAGATGAAACTGCAATAGGTAATTTGTCAAAATATGGTTAAAAAACATGTGTACTCATATTGTATATGCTTGTTTTCAGCTGTATGCAATGTATTGATTGGTAACATTTGGGAAAAAAGTGTGCATTACTCTATGTTCATTTGAGTTGTCTTAATTTTGCTTTTCTGCCAGCTCATAGTTTATTCAGTGAAAGCCTAGTGGTGCTCTTGTGGTTATGAGTGTACTGAGATTTGTGATAAACAAGCATCATGAGCTCAAGACTCTGCACAGGCATTTGAATAATGCTTCTGTGCCTAATGTAGCTGCTCAGTTGGGACAAATTACAGAATTATTTTTGTAGAAAACCGTTCACTAGTACCAGCTTGTAGAAAGATGGTTAAAAATGCTGTACTTTGAAATTATGGGCTTCTTTCGTGGTTTTCTTTGAGATTCCTCTCAAGTAATCAAATACAGTTCCTGCCTAAATAGACTTACACCTGTGAGCTTCTATGTTCTTCATTTGATAATGCTTTGGAGGCTGAATTTTTCTATTAAAAGTACTTTGAAAATCCATTGTAGCCTATTTCTTAATTGCAGTGTGATTTTGATGCTTATGTCTTGTCTGTATGGCAAAAGACATGGTTTTAACTAAATCTCCATATTTCACAAAGGTTTTAAGAAATAATTTTCTCCAGAAGGAAAACAAAAGCATTTTAGTTAAAAATGGTTAGGTATTTTTTTATCAGCGGAATTTTGTATCTGAACTGGTTAGCCATCATTTTGTGTGGTGTATATGGGGGCCTTGGGAATGAATGTCATGTCATAAAGAGGAATATCTGTTGTGAAAACTTCTTTTTGATTTCACACAGTTCTCAGCCCTTGGAAATGCAGCTTAATGCATGCATGGTCCAGTATTTAATATCTTTGTTTATAGCCAGGACTGCAGAAAGAAATGACTCTCCAGTTATCTGCATTGCTAAAAGGTGGCTACAGTGTGTATAGGAAGAAACAAGAAATAAGAGATTGCTTCAGCCTTTTGCCTTAGTCAAGGGGAGCATTTAGAGAGATTGAAGGAGAGGTCCTAGAACTTGTCTTCATCCTTTCTTTTGTGTTTTGTGTTTAATAATCTTCATACATTGAGTCTTGTGTACTCATTCAGCTAAACAGCTTCTTGATTTCTCATAACACTGTGTAATGCACTGAATTTTAAGAGCTGTTTTCTTTGATACTAGTGAATGGCTAGTTTCAGCTAAGTTCCTCGGAATTGATCTGCAGTGTGATTACTGTACTTGAACTGTGTTACTTAATGTCTTCTATTCAGGAAGATGGTGATGTTGAGGGAAAAAATTAAGTGCTGAGCCCTGCACTCTTGTCTTAAGCAGAATTAAAGTGGTAGGTTGGCATTTTTTGGTGTGTTCTCTGCATTTTGCTTGGGTTTTGTTTTTTTAATAGAGTATGGCTACAATTTTTTTCCCCCAAGAAATTGTGAAATAAGCCCTTTAATTTTGGGTTTAAATAAAACCCTTCCCTTTAGCCTGTTTTTGGAGTAAAATGTCAAGAGGTTTATGATCAGGCTCACTCTTGGATTCTGATGGGTTGATGGTGCAATGAAGATACTGTATTTCCAGTTCTAGAAATTATTTTGTTAGTGTAAAATAAGTTACTTTGTAAATTCCTGGTTGCCCTCTTTAGTAGTTTTCTGTATGCACTTAAATGAAGTTTTGCTGAAGTGTTACAAACTTCTTCAGTTGGACATGACTACAGGCTTTTGGAGCAAAGAGCATTTTTAATCCATGAGCAAGTATCCAAACACAAATGTGTAGGAAGAAAGATGTGAATGGTCTGTACTATGTCATTCAATCATCTGAAATTTCAGGCAACTTACCATTTACAATATTTGTTTATGGCTATAATCTAAGTGCTTCTGTTAGTAAACATAATTCTGGTTTTACATCTGGAAGGTTGGAGTTCAGAAATGTTTGTGGAGAGTGATCCATGGAAGGTTTGCTGAGCCATGATTAGTTTTGTGGTGGTTTTTTGTTGGTTTCAGTTTTTAAAGAAAAGTCATAGTAGTGTTTCCTGTCATTGGCTGTAAATGTCACTCAGAATGTCTTTACTCTTTGTACTGAATCTGTTCTTAGGGATTCAAGACCTTTTAGGAAAATACCAGATACCTTAACTTTTAATAAATTTCCAGAAATGCTTCCGCAAGTTTTGACATAGATTTTGATATCCTAACACTTAGTCTTCTTGGAACGTATTATGTGCTTAGAAGAAAGTCTTAAGTTTTCTCAGAAGTAAATGTAAAAATCCCTTGAACATTTCATAGAATATAGATGTAACCTGTTTTAGTACTAAGCCAGATTATAGGGTGATTTTTTATTTATTTATAAAAGACAAAACAGCAAAAACTGATAAGATTTGTCACAATATTCAAGAAATGGGCTAAATAAAGCAGTTATTGTGGAAAGCAGTTAATTTGTGCAAACTTCTCCCATTGAAATACCAATACTCGTATATAGAGTGAACTGTCTTGTAATATTGTGTTTGAGAAATGATTTCTGGGAGTAATCTTGTGTATCTGTCCGTGCCTGTTCAGGGCTTCTGTTGGGTTACAGCGATGATGCAGCTGATGTTGTTCTCTGGACATCTGCCTGCTAGGAGTGAGACGTGTCCTCTGTTCTGCTTCATAATCTGCCAAACAGCCCTAAGGCAATAATGCATTTTCATTACTATTAATGGGACTCAGTTTGGAGTCTTGAGTTAAAGACTCTCTCTCTTTCTCTGTTCTCTGGCTTGTACAAAGATTTTTGGCCCTTACCTGTTTCTCTTGGAAAAAGGATCTGAAAAGGAATATTGGTAATTTTTTTTGCTTCTGACATGGAATGGGTTCAGAATTTTTAAAATGTTTTGTTGTCTTAAAATACAGCTGCCTCATTTTATCATTAAAACATACTGTAATAAATTTCTGGAATATCTCCTTTGGGGTAATTATGTTTGGTATGTGAACATCTGGAGTTTTTGAAGTTTTGCACATATGACTGTTTGTCCACATGGTTCTGAAGATATTTCTTTTATTTTTTATGAAGTGGCTTGATAAAGAAAATTTTTTACTTGAATCACAACTGTAAGTTTATTTTCTTTACATTTAGAATCTTTGGAACATTATTTAAAGGGTTTTCTTTAAAACACGAATTACCCTGTGTCCAAAACTCTGGTTCCATTTGAGACACCCTGAAAATATGGATAGTGTCCCAACTGTGGAGTTTTTCTCCCTGTCCTCCAGTCCCTGAATACAGTTCTTCAAAATGCAAACCCTTTGAGATCCTGTGTTCATTTTTTCTGTCTTTTGCCTTTTATGCATGTACTCAGAAGTTTTTCAAAGTAGATGAAGATCTTAATGCTAATGCCTATATCCAGATATTTTTAGATTTTCTGTAAAGAAAAGAAACAGATGTTATACAGACTAATAGGCTCTTAGTATATTAGTACATGGTGTTAAAAGTGAATTAGTTTGCCTTTATTGTGATTTTTTTCTCAAATTAGGAATACTTTTTTTCCCTCTCCATTAGTGAGGATGGTCAGTTGTCCAGATTTTTCAAGAATGATTTCAAAATAGTTGTGAGAGCACTTCAGTTAAAGAATTTTTGAATGTTTTAAGGTACTACACTTGGTAGAATTTTAAATACGTGAGCTTTGTTGTGCTTTTGGAGGTTTAAATGTTTGGGGTTTTGTTTCTTTTACAAGATGGAAATCTGTGCTATGAATACAGTACTAACACAGATTTTCCTTGAGTCCACGTTTTACTCGTTTTATATACTCTGTGTATGCTAGGCAGGCACACTTTTAAAATGTTAGGGTTTTTTTTAATGGCAAAAATAGCTTGCAGCTTGTTGAAAAACAAGGCAGACCTGTGCCTCAAAATCCAAATGAAACTGCTGCCTGGATGAGGCTCTAAAGAGGGCATTTATATGTTGTGGAATGAATGGCATGCCTGCGCTAACTCCCGCAGGCCGGATATTTCCAAGGTATCAGACAGAGCTGTATGTACTGCACTTTCCCCCTTTGGATCCAAAGGTTTCTCCCTTGGTGAGGTCTGAAGGACCCCTGGCCTTTGTGGGGAGGATGAGATGAGGAGTGGGGGCTGGCAGGGGAAAAGTAAAATGAGCAAGGTGACTGTATGTGTGTGATGCTTTTTTTTTTTTTTTTTTCCACCCAGGCTACCCTTCTTGTGCTTTGTGAGCTTGTGTTGTTTTTCTAATCATTGTTCTTTGAACAGTGTAGTTAGGAATTTCCTGTTCACGTTTTACTACAATGGTTTGTTTAAAATGATAGACCGCAGTCTTTCCTGACCTAAAACTAGATTAGCCTTGAATGTCGAAAAGAAGTCGGACAAATAAAGAGGATAGGCTGTATTTGCTTATGTCATGGAGAGAGGCCTTTTAACCATCGTCTCAGTTGTATCAAATACCACAAGTCATGTTTCTTAAATATTTATTAAGACAAATAAACATAGTTATTGTATGAACTGGCAGGTCTCCAAATTTCTGTCTCTTTGATTCTCATGGGTGGGTTGCATTTAATCAGGAGAAGTATATTTAGTCAAGACTCTGTTATCTACTGGATTACTGAATCCAACCATAGCTCAGTTCTCCCCTCTCCTTTGCTTTTTTACATTTTAAAAATGCAACAAAATAGGCCTTAGCAAAGTTGAAGTTTTAAAATACTAAGCAGCAAATTTTGGGAAATACATTGGGTGCTTGTGATAAGGAAAGTTTAGTATAGTCTTTGTATGTACTGCCACATGTTTGATTTCAGAATTTGGAGGAAAAAAGTCTCCCAAGCCCAAGTGTTAAATATACAATGTCTCCCAAGTGTTAAATATACAATGAATTGCAATATCCTTATTATACAATTTATGTTTATTTAGAGCGGGTTCCTTGTATAACACTGCTAATCTGTGTAAATAGTGCACACCTATAATGATGGAACAGTACAGGTAATACGGCTATTGATTTTTATCTGGAAAGAGGTAAAATTTCAGTGTTCAAAGCAATATATGACCTTGACTTCGGGCTTTTATTTTACAGAAAAGTACTGTATCATAAATGATATTATAGTGTGGCACAAAAATTTTATTCAGTTTTGTAGGAATGGCATATTGACCTGCCTGAGTTGGGTACTGAAGTCATCAGTGACAAGTGTCAAACTCATGAATATACACTTTACACATTGCTCTTGGGTATTTTTAATCCAAGATTGTCTGTGACCGTGTGCATATGAAATTCTGGTAAACCTGCTAAATCACTCTTTCAAGATGGGGGATGTCAGATTTGTAAGGTCGTGGAGTCTCTAGCTGATATGACACACAGGCATGTCATTACAAGGGTGTTGCCAGTTAAAATACTCAGCTGTTATGGTAATTCCAGCTTAGCATCTAACTTTGTTCCACCCAGCAAATAGTCACATAAATAGGGCTAGCTGTGGATTTTTAAAGGAAATATTTAATGTATTTTTAAAGAAAATAACATTTGGAAGGAAAAATATTTGGGTAGCTTGTCTAGTGTAGGGCAGGGAGATGCCTTGCAGGGTACAGGGTTCGATGTGCTGAAGAGGCTCTCAGTAGATGTTATGTGGAAAATGTTACCATTTACAGAAATCAGGTATTTCCGTGAGTACCAGAACTGGTGAAGCCTCCTTTCCTGTGCCTTTGAGTCTTAAAACTGATTGAGTTTGTAATCTGGGAAGGTGAAAGTTCTGTTGGATGCTTTTTGCCTTTCATTTTAGGCTATTTGCATTCATTTGCTCCTGAGCAGATTTTCTGATACCTGATTAGGTGTGAGCATGTGTTTCTCACTTCCTGTTAGGCCTCCTACTTTTCATAAACTTTCATAGTTATTTGAATTATGTGGGGGCTTTCCCTAAAATTTGAAAACTCATCAATAGAAAAAAAGACCATATAGACTTAGATCTGTTAATTGTGTTAATAATAAAAATCACATAACCATATTTTTATGGGAGATGGGACTATGAGCCCTTGATTTCTTTTTTTTTTTTTTTAATCACCCTGTTGTCAGCTAATTTCTAATAGCCAGTTTTGTTTGAAAAAGGAGCCAATTCCTAAAAACCATGTCATGCTTTTACATATTAAGTGGTAGAAATACATTTTGAGATCAATATGCAAGATTTTGTGGTACAGACTTGGACTTCAATCATTCTGCATGTGTGTGCAGTGGATGCACTGTTTATGGACAGATGAAACAAAGAATTAGATTTAAGTTTCCAGTGTAGCTGTGAGGCTGAGCTGTGTGTACTTTTAGGTTTGCCTTCATATATGCATGAATAAAAAGTGTAATCTTGAAGAGAGCCGGAGTCCTGCTGAAGGTTTATCGTTGAGGTTCCTGCTGTTAATGTACCTCTTGGAGCTGTTAGAAGTAATTTTTTTGTTCATAAGTATCAGAGATGTGTTGTGTGAAATACTGCTCAGGGCAGTGGGTGCCATTGGTTTCACTGTCAGCAAAAATTTTTTGCTTTAGTTTTGACCTTTACTAGGTTTTGCACAGGTTTTTCTACCTGGAAAAGCTCAGTAAGTTCAAGGCCTTCGATCTTCCGTATGAATGCTTTTTGTGTAGCAATACAGGTGAGTAGTTTATTCCACTAGATGAAGTAAGTGAGGTGAATAAGGTGAGTAAGCAATTTCGTTATGAGGTGCTGTCAGTTGTGTCTAAATGCTATGTTGCAAATTTGGCTCATGCTTTGAGCTGGTTGTGAGCCAGTGGCTGTGGTTAATTCATCACCAAACCTGAGCTAACAAGCCCTGTGTAGGCTAAGCTATATTAGATGGAGCTCTGTGCCACGCTGAAGTTGCTGGAAGCTGTACTCATGGGAGCCAGGGCAAAGTTGCTTTGAGTCTGCTGGAAACATCCTGTGTAGACAAATGTAGAAGTGTTTGTGTGGGGTCAGTAATTTATAATATGAATTTACAGTACCTTTACTGTAATGCTACTTCCTTTACAGAAATCAGTTAATGTTGTTTTGTGTAAGCTATAGGCCCTAGTTGTTTCTTCTAGGGTTTTATTTATAAATTATGCATAAAATCTGTATTATCACAGGCTGTATCACCAGTGTTAAATGGATTGATAATGTTCTTACCTCTTGATTTTCAGTAGTACAGCATCTTGTATATGATAAAGTTATCTGAAGCAAAGATCTTTGAAATAATGCCGTAACTTCAGGAGTATTTCTAATATGATCCAATCACTTGGAAGGCTAAGTTGAATATTCCCACTCCTGCTCACTGAAAGGAGCTGGATGAGCACGTGCCATGATGCAGCACAGTGACGGTGCTGTGCTCACAGAGATGCTGCTGGAGCTGGCCTTCCTTTTGTGGAACAGGCTGGATGAGGCTCTGGAGGGCATAGAATGCTCACAGTACTGTGAGAAGGCATTTATGTGCTTACAGGACAGAAAAATGCCAGAAAAGAAAGCAGAGACAGTACTAAGAAAGTGTTTTTGTCATTGTTTCGATAGCTGTATATGGTATACAGTCAAAATTTGCACTTACAAAAGCTTGCAGTTGGCAGCAATGTAAAGGGAGCAGTGCACTCTGTGCCATTAGTAATACATGTGTGCATGGCAGAACACATGTCTGATCTAAAAGGTGTGTTTGAGAATGCTTTTGTAGTTCTCTTGTTTTGGAAATTGAAGATCAAAGCAGTGTAGATTCAAAACAACAGAACAATGTGCTGGGCTTAATTGTACAAAATACATGAGGATGAACTGTTTCTGAGGGCAAGGCAAGTTCATTTTCATGGTTACTTTTGAGAGAAGGAAGAAATTAAATTAATTTTTATGATGGATCTCTGAAGACAATGATTTCTTATTTTTCTCCTCACCATTGAGGTTTGATGCTAAAAAATGCCAGAAGAACTTATCCATTTGTACAATATATGTAATACCTATTAAATTATACCATGTGTTAGAACAAGCTACTATTTAAAAATGGCATTTGTGTAGTTTTCCTTTTTAATACCAAGTACAGTCCATAAACTTTTTTTTTTTGTTTACTTTTATGCTGTTCTTGGATTGCATAAATTGTTGCATTATGAAATTGTTTTGGCTCACTTGTCAATAAATTGTGTGTTATCCTTGTAAGTATTCTGAATTTGTATTATGGCAACAGTAATGTCATCCTGTCCTCTGCTTCTGTCAGCACTCGTTTTCTACAAAGAGGAGAAGTGCCCCTTTGTCTGCTGGAGTTTTGAGAAGTGGAGATTATTCAATCAGTGGGAATGTGCATGTGTGCATGGGTGTCTGCCCTCAGCATCGCTTTAGTGCCACCTCTGAAAGCAGTGTGGTCCAGGGATGTCTTAGATAGTTGATACATTGCCTTGCATGGTGCTCTCTTTAGAGAGTTTGGGCTTTGGTTTTTGAGGAATGGGTGGGATTGATATTCTTCCCCAAATCAGCATTCCACTTGAGACTTGACTGGTGTCTTAAATTGGCGTATTTATTAATGCTTCTTTGTTGAGAGGAGTTAGGGAAAATTAATGGTCTCCATAAAACTAAGTTTTGCAGGAATTAGAAGCATTAAGTCATTGTGAGTAAGATGCATTGCTCAATATATGGCTAGAGGATAGGAGGGGGCCTAGACCAGTCATATCTGTAAAATTCAGGCTTTCACTAAAATGCAGCACAGCAACAGGGTTTAACTGGCTGTGCAGTGAGATTCCTTGCCTCACAAGCCTGTTGTGAAAAACAAATAAAGATAGGCCAAAAAGCCTTGCTAGAAACACCTTGTTAATTGCATGGAGGAGGAATAGATTTAATGCAGTATGATAATTTATTTAACTGGTGATGTTTTCATTTTATTCTAATTAGAAATCGAGGGCAAAATTGTCAGGGAAGTTAACTTGAGGACATATAAAATTTAGGGCTTTCAACTACGATGAGTAGGGAAGGGATGGATTTTCGCTCTTCTGCCAGCTTCTGTCTTAAGTAATTCTTCATTGTGCTGTGGCAGTATGAAATCAGAAAACTAAATCCTGTGAATAAGAATCCTGTGGATTTCATGCTGGGAAGAGCAGAGAGTGGCTATGTATCTGAGTTCACTTAAGCATCTGGGTTCACTTATGGGGAAGTAAGGCCTGCAGAAGGAAGCTAGATGAAGAGTGATGGCAGAAGAGAGGCTTTCCTGGCAGCAGCAGTCTAGGAAATGGTGAGAAAATCTCTTCAAATTATTTGTTCAGTTGTGGCATAAGTACAGGATGGGGAGGGAAGAAGGAGTGCTCCTGTTTCTTTTTCCACAGCTGTCTTGGAGAGACTTTCTTCTTGCTTAATAGATAATGGTGAAAAGTTTTTAGAAAATGACAGAACATGAAATTGTGTGGAGAAGGGAATGTAAGAGTCATTACCAGGTTTTTGTGGGATTTCCCTGTCAGGCTTGTACAGTTGCCTTCCCATGCACCATAGTTTCCCTTTCAGTTCACTCAGGTTTCCTAATAGCATTTGAGAAGCTGGTGGTAAGTTTGGAAGTCCTGCTCTGTTAAACACACTTGAGTCACAAATATTTCAGCACACATCTGGAATAGCAGTTGTGGTTCAGTTTGCTTCATGCTCTCCATTTACTGGATCTCCTGAAGCATTGCTCATCAGCCCAAGCAGGCTTACAACACTTCTGAAAACTGTGGACTTCTTTTTTTTCTCTTTCAGGCTAGTCAGAGATTGAGTCAGTAGATCTTTCAGTAACTGTAAATAGCTAGTATTGTTGGGAAAAGTTTGTTACCTATCTAAAATTTTGCTGATGAGCTCTTAAGTCTAGGAGATAGTCCTGCCTACCGTCCTCACTTCAGAGGCTCGGAGGGCCCCTTTGATCGTTAGTTCTTGCATAGAAATAGTTTTGAAGAAAATAAGTGCATTGGAGTTAAAGAAACTAAAACTTTTTATGCTTCCTCTGCTAGTAACACAAAAGGCTGTGAAATGCAGGGAACAGTTACTCTGACAAGATTTTGCATAATTTCTGTGAGCAGATAATTTTCTGTATTTTTAGTAAAGGAAACATATGTCCCTTCTGCTAGAACTTAGAATTCCAATACGTCAGACATAAGCCCCATTTCTCTTCTGAATGCATGTGTCCAAGTTGTTTGTCACTTTGTACGAGACAAACCTCATGGAAGTGCAGATGCTTTTTTTTTAATCTAATTCAGTTTTTCCTGCAGTTCATTTAATCTGCATTTCTCATGTCTTTGTGGCTTTTCTGTGGTTGCATGTAGGCAAGTGCTTTCTGTATTAAAGAAGAGAAGCTGGGAAGAGATTTTAATTGCAATTACTATGGAAAAATAGTTTTTAGTGAGTGTATAGTTGAGGATATGACTCAAAACACAGTAGCTTGTTTCCTGTGCACACTTTTTTTAATGATTGCTTGGTCAATCAATCATTTCATGTGTTCTAGTAGTTAATTTCCTTAATGGATACCTAGTTATTTCCTGTGCAGCTTTGATGTGTGTGTTTGTTTGGTATTTTTTTTAACAACATTAACAGATAAATGGATTAATTAGTTGATTCCCAAACATCTTATCTGTGTCAGTATTCCATGTTGTTAGGTCTTAACCTTTCATGAGCACTAGAGGAAATATTCATATTGGGGATTACTCTTCCAGGGGACTACAGTACCACTGTCCAGCAGTGGATATTCAGAGGTGCTTTTGAGGTTTTAGTTTTTCGTTTGCTGTATACTCAAGTTTCTCAGAAACTTTTAATTTTCTGAGAATTGCTACTTTCCCGTTTCTCCATTATGTGTTTTTGAAGTCCTGTTGAGTTGAAGCATACCTACTCTTAGTTTACTGTCTGGACAGAAGAGTGTTTAGAAGTAGCTGTGCTGTGGAGTGATGGGATTGCACAGGTTAGGGCAGCAGAGGGAAACACACTGGAGGGCAGCAGGGATCTCTCCAGTTTAGTGGTACCAGCTGTTAATTGAGCTTTCATACAAAACTGCAGGTGGAATTTATGTATGGTATAGTTGGAGTGGAGAGCACAGGAGGGAACAGAGCCCTGTGCAGGGTCTCAGAGCTGAGGGGTGTAGAGGCTGCTTTCTATCCCCATCCAGCCAGATACGCCGTGGTCTGTTCACACTGCTGCTGGCCGGTCCCTTCTGCTTTGAGCTCTGCTGTTGATCTTCCTCCTTGTGTTTCTCCTGGTTCTCTGTCTGTGCTTCCTTCAATCATTCATTGCTTTCTGATTACTGCTGGTTCTTCTTCCAGCGCCTGGTTCCTGTGTTCCTCATTCTTTTGTATTGTGGTGTGTCTGCCTCCTTTTCTCCTTCATGATTTCAGATGCTAACAGGGGTTGTGTTGAGACTGGAAGGAGAAACTAACTTCCTAGTCCCTTTCCCTGGAAGGAGCAGGGTTGTACTGGAATTGTTTTTCTGGAGCTGCTCCTTGCCAAAAATGAGGAGCAATCCTCTTGGATGTTCTGGAACACTGGAACTGAGGGGCTGTGTGGCCGAGAGAGACCCTGAGAAGCTGGCATGTGCTCAGTGGAGATTAAATCTGCAAAGACCCGAGCTTCCATACTTCACAAAGTTATGAGCATGTGCAACAATATTCCTCTCTTCAACTCCCATGTACCTTCACCAGATTTGAGTGTTTTTCCTTGGAATAGTAGGATACCTACAAAATTCAGGTCCCAGGGTTAGCAGTGTTGCGATTATCTAGGAGGCTGACGTAAGAGTTGAAGCAGGGGGTGGAGAGGGAGAGACCAGCATTTTTCCTGTGCTTCATTGTTTCAACTGGCAGAGCTGTTTTAATTGACCTTCTTACAAGAGATGAGAAGGAGGCACACCCTCAGGAGGGAGAACTTCAGCCAAGGCAACTCCACTCCAGCAGAATGAAAAGCAATAAAAAAATTGCCTAATGAGGGAATGCCTAACGAAGCATACCAGACTTCCTAATGAATGGGTGGCGCTGCATTATAGTAATGTGCAGCTGATACATCACATTGCAGCAGACTTTAGATACCTGCTGCTTTTTGGTTGTTGATACTCAGTGCTTCCGGATAAAGAATTCAGATGCTAATTCTGCAATGTGCATTTTTTTCAGTATTTGCTAACACTTCTCTTGTCGCTGTGAAGGTATGCTCTAGGTCACTCATGAGGCTGGGCTAGATGCAAGGACTACCAGCTAAAGTTTTGTGGCTTTGTAATGGTGACAGTGACTTAATGTGGACCTGGACAGCTGGAGCCACTCTGTGCTACCATGGTGGAAGTTAGGGGCTTCCTGTGGCTGAGTTCCTCAAAGGCTCAGAGCAGGGAGGGAGGGAGCTGAAGCTGTCTTTCAACTGCTTTTAAGCTTTCCTTCCTAGTAGTTGAGCTGCTTTTGGATATGGGGAGCTGTGCACTGAAAATATCTGCATTTACTAACTGCAGAGGAATGCATAAATATAGAAAAATATGCCAGTACAGCTTATTCCCAAAATATGTTACTATGTGGTGCAAGGGACCTTTGGGTGAGCAATATCCAAAAGGAGACTTCGGAAGAGATACCTCCCACTTTTTAGAGAGACTTGTCATTTACAAATGATAATAATAATGCAAACCACATAAGTCAGTTTCCTGAGTTGCTGTAAATGTGTGTTTTTAACACTCCTTTTCCAACACAAATGTAGGAAGCTGGCAAAGTAGCTATTTCAGTGCTCTAGAAAAGTTTAAAGTGAAATAATCTAAGGAAACGGAAGCCTCTATTTTTAACCTTCTCCGTCATGGGAGATGGGGCGGAAGAAGAGGAGGCTATCTACTGTTGAAGTCTCTTCAATATCCTACTATAAATTTAATCAGATTTCCACTGCTGTTTCAGTGAAGAGGTATTCACTGATGTTCAGTTATGTTCAAATTAAGATGGCATGGTCAGTCTTCTAGAGCTGTGTTTTTTCTCCTGTTGACTGTTTTTTACTTTCCTGTTTTCTGGTATATGTGAAATTTTATACTCTAAAACAACTTCCAACACTGCTTTTGCTGCTTTATAGTTTGATTGACTTTTGTATATCAAAAAAATTTTTTCTAAGTGTTTGAAGTGGTTTTTTACATTGAGTTTGAGCAGATTCTTTCAAGGTGGTTTTTTTTTTTTTTTGCACTGTATTATTGTAATTCATTAAAAGTACATTATTTCACTGGATTATTTCACAGAGTTTTTTATTCTGGTATATATGTAAAAGCATGATAGTGAAGTTATGCGTAATTCCTTGTATTACTTACTGGGAGCTACTTTATTAGTCTAACTGAAAGCTCAATAATAAGGCATTGTACAACTACTGGCAACCATAGAAGTAATAGCATTGAACTTTGTAAGTTCAACCTCTTAAAAATGTTCAGAACCTTATGTTCAGATGAACATTAATCTGTAAAACTGACTTTGGAAGATACTACTAAATTGCTAGTATTACTGCATAATTTGCAAGGTCAGCATTAAGGAAGACTATAGGAAGCAAGTATATTTTGGGAATGATAA
Organism: Sylvia atricapilla; assembly: GCF_009819655.1. Taxonomy (NCBI): domain Eukaryota; kingdom Metazoa; phylum Chordata; class Aves; order Passeriformes; family Sylviidae; genus Sylvia; species Sylvia atricapilla. Next base: position 95,609,856 of record NC_089141.1, read on the forward strand.
TAATAGTAGGATAATTGAGTATTGGGAGAACAGGGGCTGGGTTAAGTTTTTCTAAAAGCTTGAAAATTACTGTCTGACAAGGGTGCTAACCTGGAGTGTGGAAGCACTTTTAAGAGTTTAAGTGCATGTTTTAGAGAATCTTCTCCACAGCAACTATGTTGGCATTATATGTATGTAGATAACATGAATTTCTCTTTGTGACTGGTAGATTGAGACTGTTGAGAATCAAAAGTTTAGCAATTATATAAACTAACATGTCATAAAGTGTAAGTAACGTGACAGCTGTATATGTAATTTTAAAGGCAAAGAGTAAGCCGTGGAGAAGGAAATGTTGCAAGGCTGCAAATCACTGGAGAATCATTGCTTTTTACCTTAGGCAATTATTTGGCTAAAATAAATGATTTTTTTTTGCAGGGTGGCTCTTGTCCGCTGGTATAAAAGCAGCAAAGATTTTAGGGAGGTAAAATTTCTTCTGTTTGCTCTGTTTTGATTCTGTTTGGAAAATAAGACACATTTTAAGCACAGTTCTCTTTAATGGATTTATTTTTAGACCACTTTTAATATCTTGTAGATAATCAATAACTGTTTTTGTAATGCCGCTTAAAATATGGAGCTTTAAAATAAATGGGTGGATTGAGGATGCTAATGTATACTACTATATTAGTAGTATAGTAGCTATACATTAGTAGCTATATAATAGCTACTAATGACTTGTCCATCACCTGTTCAAGGCAGCTGAAACATGCGTCCATTTATGTTTGACTAAGGGTCTGTTACTCCTGGAAGAGTGGTAAAACTAAGGTTTAATGAGGTAGATCAGTGCTTGCAAGAAATGGACTCTGAAACCCAAAAACAACAAAGATCTTGTCAACATATTTCCACTTCAGTTGCTTAGTGCTAAGTCAAGCTTAGTAACTGTACGGGCAAGTGATTGAAACGGTGCCCTTGGATGCAGTGTCCGTGTCACGTTAGTTGCACTCCTTCACCCTTACATAAAGTATTGCTTTATTAGTGTGGTTCAGAAACTTAAGAAGAGGAGCAGTCTGGAAAGCCTTCCTTGCAGATCTGCAGTGTGCTTTGGCCAGGGGGCTGCTGCAGGTCAGTGCAGTGTCCTCTCTGGTTGCAGGTTTCCCATGGGCACCCACTCCACTGAGAGGGGCTTGGAGCCAGAGCTGTGGCCTTTTACAAGGCAAAATTTCTCTACTTTACAGGCGAAGTCAGTGCGTGACAGCTCAGTAGCATGTTTGAAGATGTAACATAGAAATGGTACAAAAGAGTCTATAAAACTTGCAGGAATGTGATAATTGAACATGTTTGAGAAATGCCATATGTGGTACTTTTAGGAAAAATACAGGATGAGTGTAACACATTTTCAAGTGTGTTGGAAGACAAGGAGAAAAAGCTGTTTTGAAAGATTAAATGAGAAACTCTTGTCTTGAACTTCTAATATTAGCTGACGTTGTAGACTTTTCTGGGTGCAAAGCCTTTGTTTACTGTTTTACCTCGCAGTTTGTTTTGAATAGGATGTATGTGAAGTCATGGTATGCATATTCTTTTGGCAGTTATCTACACATCACTTTGTCCCAAAACTTGAAAAGAATGGTCTCTTGAATATGTATTTTTCCAACCTTTTTTTTTCTATACTCAGGCCAGTTGCATTTACTTTTTCCTCCCATTGTTTGTCAGTTTCTGCTTAATTTCTCTAGAAACGGTTTCTGGTAACTTTTAACATATGTTTTCTTTTTTATTAATGTAATTGAATAATACTTGTTGGTGAAAATAGTTTCCTGAAAATAATTTCAGTAAAATTTAATTGAATATACTCCAAGTATAGTAAATTTTTTGAGGATTGGGGCTTAAAATAATTTAAGACATCAGATTAACTGAATTTTCACCTACAGTAGTGCTAGGCTTGTTTGTGCATATAGGCATGATGGATGTGTGTTTCTAGTGTCATTAAACTTCAATTTACACGTAGGGGAACATTACCTATAGCCTTTTCTAAAACGTTGGTTTTTTCTGAAATAAAAAATCCCTTTAGCTCTTGTTGTCATGTTTTCTAGAATGATGAGAAATCACTCTTAGCGTATGAGAGATTTTCACAAAATCGTGGAATATGCTGAGTTGGAAGGGACCCACAAGGATCATCAAAGTCCAGCTCTTGGTCTCACAGAGAACTATCTCCAAGAGTCATGTCCCCAAGGGTATTGTCCAAATGCTTCTTGAAATGTGTAAGGATTCATGCTGTAGCCCTGGGGAGCCTGTTCCAGTGCCCAACCAGCCTCTAAACCTCCCCTGACATAACTTCAAGCCATTCCTTTGCGTTCTGTCACCAGTTACCACAGGGGAGAGATCAGTGCCTGCCCATTCTCTTCCCCTCGTGATGAAGCTGTAACTGCAGTGAAGTCTCCCCTCAGTCTCCTCCAGGCTGAACAGACCAAGTAACCTCAGCTGCTTTTCGTATGGCTTCTCCTCAAGGTCCTTCACCATCTTTGTTACCCTCCTTTAGATGCTCGCTAATGTCTTTCTTAGATTGCAGCACCCAAACCTGCCCCCAGCACTGGAGGTGAGGTTGCCCCAGTGCAGAGCAGAGCAGGACAATCCTCTCCTTTGCCCTGCTGGCCATGCTGGGCCTGAGGGACCCTCAGGTCCTTCTCTGCAGCGCTGCCCTCCAGGCCTCTCTTTTCTCCAGCCTGTCCATACATCCAGAGTTGCCCCATCCCAGGTACAGAATCTGGCACTTTTCCCTTGTTCACCTTCATACAGTTGGTGATTGCCTATCTCTCACAATTTGTCAAGGTGTCTCTGCTTTTGAGGGCCTCCCTGTCTTTGAGAGGGTCAACAGCTCCTCTCAGTTTTGTGTTGTCGGCAAACTTGTTTGGTGTCCCTTCCAGTCCTGCATCTATTGCGATGTAATTGCATAAATACTTCAAGATTCTAATGTTAACCTGTGCATCTTCAACTGCTTGCTTTCAGCTCAAAGACTACCAGTTAATGTAAGATTTTCTGTTTTGCTGAGACTTGTCTGAAGTGGTTTAAAGTGTTCACAAAAATGTTTCACAAAAATGCTTTCTTTATTGAAGAATGTCTAAGTTAAACTTTAGTCATTTGAAACTTGAATGGTATTTAGACAAATCAGTATTGTGTGGACAAATCACTTGTGTGTGTGTATGTGTGTACATATATGTATACGCACACTCACATATATATTTAGTTAATTCCAATATTGATAATTGGTAAAGAAAAATTATAAATTTAAGGGAGGGGAACATCTTCAGTGGTGAAGAGATAACCATTATAAATGTACAGAAACTTGAATTACCATTAGCTGTTAGAAAGTTATAGAATAATCTCTGCTATAACGTTTGGAACAATCACAGACTTCAAAATTTTGAAGAAAAATTTAGTTTAGCAAGGTCAGATTAAAGGTAACAAGATAGTTAATGCTGATGTTATCTTTCTGGGTGTAGGACACCTGAGGTTAGCAAGAGAACGTAGTAAATGGGCAGACAGTTTTCAAGAACCTTACACTTTTCTACTGCAGTAGAACAGTGATAGCCAACACATTTAATAAACTGCTAGTGAAAGAGCCAGTGTAATAGTGAGGATGTTCTAATCTTTTTTGATATAGACTTCAAGTGATCATGCAAGAGTCCTCAGGAAGCATTCAACTGCATGATAGTGTCTTGCAGCATGTAAGACCATTTTACTTCTTACTGAGATGTAAAGTTTCTTTTGGTTTCTCCTTTTGTTCTAACATGTGGAGCTTCATCAACTTGAATTTGGAGTTTTATGTCCCATTTTTGTTGCTCCTTGTCTGCTGGGGACCCTTTTCCTGTCTGCTGTGTTTTCTTCCTGCTTTGAACTCCTCCCTTGATTTTTGTTCATGTGCAAAATACTTATTGCTAAGAACTTGCTGGTAAGATCTTGACAGATGCACTTTTTCATCCTTGCTCGGGTGACTTCCATTAGGAAAGTGCAGGTGTTTCCTCCTCATCTGATAGTTGCATACAGAAGTTGTGACCAGCAATCAGAAATGAATAATTTTCTGTGTAGGCATACACTTATACACAAGCACATATACACTCTGTGCAAGAGTGTGTACATACCCCATACACAAGGGAGGCACACACTTAGTGCCTCTCCCACTGACTCTTCTACAGTGGTTTAGTGAACTGATGGGCAGGATCATGGTCAAATAAGTTAGCTGGAAATTTATATTCTCAAACCAGAGGAATGTTTGCAAAACTAATGTTACAGCTGTCAAGCATTTTGTTAGGTAGAAGTGAACATATAAATGGGTTTTAGTATATTCTGAGGACGTAGGGATCTGATAGCTGGATGCCTTGCTTATCTCCAGCAGAAGGTTTGCAAAGTTGTGATTTGCAGGATGGAATAAATAAATGGATAACTACATGCCTGGCCTTTACTAACTGGGACCTTAATTATCAATCAGATATAGCTGAAAAATGCTGCTATGCCCAGATGTTGGATAAAAGTTAAAAATGTTGATTCAGAATCAGTGAAACTAGAGCACTGCATACTTGCTTCCGTTAAAGCTGTGCTGTGTCTGGACACATGTTTGGCTTCTTACACAAGAGGAAGAATTCAGCTTGCTTCTTGAATCTTGAAATTCTCTTGAATTCTCTCAAATCTTGAAATTGTTTAGTTAAGGGTTTTGATTCTTATTAATTTCGTTTTAGGGTTTTTTAATTTTTTTTTTTTAATCTTACACATTGCAGAAGTCCTCTAGTAGATCTTGTAAATATTTAGAGATTTTTGAGTAGCACTGGCAAAAGAAAAGTTGTAATACTTTGCATGTTACTCTTTCTAGCAGAGAGCGTATTCAGTATGAAGGTGCAATTTGAAATCAGTTTGAAGTTTCAATTTGAAATCAGAAACGGTAGTCTCCAAATTTCCCCTCCTTAGCTGTCTTACCTGCCACGCATCCCTGCTGTTTTCTCTTGCAGTTTATACCCAGCTGCCATATATAATTTTGTCTATTTTCTGCTCTAGCTGTCAAGTCATCTGCTGTCCTGTCTGCTTTTCTTCAGCCAGACCCTCCAGCAATTGTCTTTGTCCCACTGCTAATCTTAGGATTTGGCTAGTGACTTTGTACAGTTGCTGGTCACTTGGGGCTATCTAAGTGTACATAAACTAAATAAGTTTTAAATCATTCATGGATAGTCCTACTTAACCCTCTGCCCATTTTTTTTCCTGTTTATCCTCTGTAAAAAAACACAATAAATTGCAGACACAAAAATAGTTTCCTTAAAAGCACTGACTTTTAACCTGGCTATGATTTTTGAGAACAGCATTTTCCTCATGTACATGAAATATTTTCAGCAATAATTCCCCATAATATTTGTGTTCTGAATTTGGATATGGATCATAGCTGGTGTTAAGAAATGGATAGCTGCTGGAAGACTTGGCTGCTTGTGTGGAACTGTTTCAGCAGTTCCTGAGCAGCCAGACAAGTTATGCGAGAGCTGCAATTGGACATAGCATTTTATGTTTCAACATACTAAGCCAGTATTTTTCAGCTGTTTTGGGGATTATGAGAAAGGGTAAAAACAAAAATATGTTTGTTGCTTGCTAGCAAAAGTTTATTGTTCCTAGAGTAGTGAAAGGTAAGCGGATGTTCTTGGGTACATTTCTTAGAGGTTTTTATAGGCAATGTAGGCTGCTATTATTTTTGTAAGTCAAAAAATCATATAGGTTCTCTCTTAGCTGTGTAGCTTTACATATGTTTTGCATCACAAAATCTAATTGCTCAGAGTTTAAAAAATGGTCTAATAGTGATCACACATTTTTCTCACACTTCAAGATGTTGATTTATTACTGTACAAGTGGCTAGCTAGTGCCATCCTGTGCCTTGTGTTTTGCACATTGATTTAGGTATGTTGGCTTGTGTTACTGTAAATTGAAGCAAATACACTGATTGGAGAGTATTAGCATGCTGTGATCAGCTTATTTGTTGAGAAAAAAAAGAAAATAATGAAACATAATAATAGTAACAACATAAATAGATGCAAAATAAAGTGCAGTCTTAGAAAGACTGAATTTCAAGTGACCTTTAGAAGAGTTGGTACTGTTATTTCCTTGCTGGAGGGTACCATGTTTTTTTTCCAAGGGAAATGTATCCCAACAATGACTCTAAACACTTTACCTTCTTTAAATCTTTATCTTGAGCACAGAATTTCACTTATGTAAGTTTCAGTCTGGCTGTCTGTATTGTGCATTTATTTCAATGAGGAGTTGAATAGATACTCAGTGAATTATTTTATTCAGAGCCTGAGGTTAAATCACATAGTAAAATATGAAAAATATCACATAGTAAAATATTAAGCTATATAAATTGGATTAAGAAAAAGGTTAAAAGAAACTTGTATCTTGAAAAGATACATATAGTTTGGTGAACTTTGTTGTACCTTTGACTTAAGCAGTCAGTATGTAATTTGCCAAACTTTATTTCAAAATCCAGTTTTATGATTTGGCTGCTTGCAGAGAGCTGAGTGGAAGGAGGACAGATGAGGAGGAGAACCATGGGGTACTCCAGAGTGCTGTAGCAGTGGATCTGGAGCTCATGGTGGCATCTACTGCGAGCAGCCAGTGCCTGACTGGCGTGTGCTGCCCCAGGGTGAGGCTGTGTGGCTCTGACCAGTGCCTGGTCCTGCCCTGTGTTGGAGGCAGTGTGTGCCTGCCGTGTCCCTGCCCTGCTTGGGGACAGTGGCTCTAGGGGAGGGCAGCCTGCTCGGCGTAATGGCACAGCTGTGGCTGCAGGCCCTCTCTGTGTCTCACAGACATGGTCTTGCTGCCCACGCCAGACCTATGGTGGTGGAAGATATCGAAGAAGTGCCTCCAGGACTGCGGTGTGACTTTTAAAAACAATATAATAACAATCCTCCCATTCTCCCCCTCAGTGTAAGCAGCTCTTCTTACTAGTGTCTGTGAAACAACAACAACAAAATAATCTTCTTTTCCTTCTCAGTTTCTTGGTTTGGTTTGTTTGGGATTTTTTTGTTGGTTTGAGGTTTTTTTGTTTCTCTGTGCACTTGGAGGGAATAAGAGCCATGGTAAAAGAGGGTTAGTTGAACTTTATAACAATGTCTGTAACTTAAATTAATGTTCAAAAGGAGGTAAATAGAAAACATTGAAAGCTTTAAAGTGTGTGCATGATTTCTCATTTTGCCTTTTATCTTTCTTGCTTTGTGACACTTTAGTAATATACTCGATGTAATACTTTCCTTGGATAAACTATTGCTAGATTTATCAGATTGCTAATTCTTTTGTGGTTACTCTTACTCGTTTTTAAATTGCATGGTGTTCTTCAGATCTCTAATATGAATTAATGCAGTTTCCTAGGAAATTAGTAATACAGTTTCTGTATTTGCATTTGTCAGACAAACCCATCTGTCTCATAAGATGACAATTCAGACTGACATCAGGTTTAATGTAATTTTTCTCCTAGTTAGTCGTGGAGGTTTATCAAATTTTATTAGACATTTTTTGACGTGACCAAAGTCAGAAACAAAATTGACAGCACTGTTGACAGCTGCTGTTCTTGCATTCTTCTCTGTCTCCTACAGACAATGACTTTTGTTCAGAACTTGGTGGTTCTTTTTCATAATTAGCCCTCGTGATTAGTGCTTTCCTCTTAATCCAGACCCACTTTGAAAGGTGGGGTGACCCTGTTTGTAATTGAGGTGTCTAGGCATTGTTTAAAGGAGGGCGACTAGTTTAAAACAGTGTTTCTACTTTGGAACACCTTTTCGATTTCCTGTTCAAGATCTTGGAAAAACAGGCTCTGTTTGTCTTTATTTAGTTCCTCCCAGAGGAAGTTTTACTCAATTAGACCTAGGGATTTCAAGCAGCCAGGGCCCTCTAATGTGGCATCAGGGCCATGGGAAGACCGAGGATCTTATCTAATATTTTCCAAAGCCTTGAGTTTTAGTGATGTGGTTCTGGTTTTGAAGGTCTATGACAATGAAGTTGCCCTGCCCTATATGTGAAAGTGTGCTTTGGAGATGTGGAGTATGTCTTTGGAGCAAAAAGCTTTTCTTTATTATTTGAAGGTTGAGGTTTTCTGTGAGGGTTTTTGGAGGGAAAGAGGGGTTGAAATTAGATTCTGTTAACAATGTATCTGAACCTGAAAGCACTTTTGAAGTAAATTATCTAAAATGGTATTTAGTCATTATCTTTTAATGTCTTTTCTTCTACCCATCCAGTCCCTGCCATGAACTGACACATTCAAGAAATACTTGGTTTGCTGCTGCATATTCAGAAAGCTGTAATAATGTGTTCTGGAATCTTTATTTAGAGATTCCTAATGGGTAAAGATAAAAGATAAATATTCAAGGAGGAAAAAAACACTTCCTTTAGTCACTTTTTTAGTTTTATTTTACAGTTTAATATCTTTATTCTAACTGTTTAGCTTGGTAATTGATACAGACAAAATATGAATAAAGGTTGGGTTTTCAGATGTGTCTGTTGGATTGCGTGCAAATACCAGACTTATATTTTTTTAATGAAAACATATAATTTGGGCAGAGTTAGAAGTGACAGATCCAAGGTGCATGATATTGTTCAGAATTTTTTCTCTGGGTTTGATATGCTGGATTTGAATTATGGTAGCTTTCTTTATGTGATTGTGTATTTGCTTCTGAAGGGTTTCAGAGTCACAAAAGATTGATTACCTAAGGACTGATTGGGTGCCTTTATCCTTTTGGAAAGGATAAAGTCAGTTAATCTGATGTTAAGGTTGATTTTTTTGATGTATGCAGAATTGGCCCCCAAGGAGAACTGTTACTTGTACCTGGCCTGTAGGTCCAGTGGCTGCAAAGAGTTAATGCTGTAAACTGGTCCCAGAGGATTTTCATCTTCAGTTGAAAGTTCAGAACCTTCTTGTTAGTGTCTGCCAGTTGTTTTGAGGGAAACAGGAGATGATCATGAGTGAGTGTGTTAGTTATTGTTTACTACCAAGATCACAGATAAATGCCTTAGTTTTTCTTTACTGTGAATAGCACAGTTTGGGACAGCCCTATTTTTGTTTAATCAAAGATGGCAGCATTTTTGTTGTGTCTTTGTCTTTATGATGCTTTGCAAAGTTTTTTGTCTTTATTTCAATACTTTGAAATGTTTGAACAGAGGTATTTGTATCTGGTACAATTCTTTATAAAAAAGTAGAAAAGATCTCTTCTATTTTATAGAACTTAAGCTAATTAAGATCAAACCCAGAGGATAAAGGAGTATTTCCAGAAGATACTTAATTTCAGACCTTGACTGCTGTAATTTGTGGCTGACCTCCAATGTCGATATCTGCATCTGTTCCATTGTGTCTTTGTTACTCTGAAAAGCCCTCTTTCCTTAACTGGCCAGAAACTAATCTTGTCCTCAAGAGTCATGCTGGTTAAACCAGAAAGGTATTTTTTCAGTTCACTTAGTCAAAGCGGTGCAAAACACAGACAGAAACTTCTAACTCTTAGTTTCGTGTCTCTGGCTGAAGGTCCAACTGCATAGGTATAAATGTGACTGAATTGAGTCAATGTGACATTATGCATTGTCTGAAGGGAATCCAATTTGGAGCAACTTTGATTGTAGTTTAAAATGAGCACCAACTTAATAATGGTCTGAATATCTGGAAAACAGCTTTTTATGTATTGGGTTTTTTTTTCCTACAAGTTTTCCTTTAAAACCATTAATTAAACTGCTCACACACACATGCTTTTATAACACTGTAATGAAAACTGGTTAGACCAGATGCATTGGTTTTCTTCAGTCTCTCTTTTCCAAAAAGTGAACATTGTCCTTGTCCTGCAAGTCTGAGTCCTGACGGGATCACAGAGAGCATTGAATTAAAGATTTTGTAGTGTGAAAACTTCGAGTATCGTGTGCAGGTTTTATTTATGAATAAAGGGTGAGGGTGTGTTTGTGTAACAGGCAAGCAAGTCTCATAGCTCACTCCAAAGAAAATCTTGTCTATAGTGCGGTAATTTAGAAGCTGATGTCTAGACTACTTTGAGAAATTGTAAACATGATGTATTCAGAAAAAGACCATGGGAGTTTAAGAAAAAAATGGTGCACTTTGTAGTTTAATATTTGACTGAATTCCAGGGGGATCAAGTGTCTTTTGGCAGTATCTGGTCTGCCTGACTGCTGGATGAATTACTGAGAGTGCATGTCAGCTCCTTAAAACATTTTCTTTCTTGAATACAGCATCTTTGGATTTGCATGGTTACATGAAGTAAACTACATATTTGACAGTAATGGAAAATTTTTACTTTAAATAGCAGTGCACAAGCCTACGTATATTTTCTTGTTAAACTGTTTATAAGAGTTATCAACCAAATAGGATCAAGCTATTATTTGACCTGAATAGCTTTATCTTTCTACTTGATCTTTCTGTGCAGAGCTGTTGCAATGCAACATTGAAACTAGTAAGGATAATTTTTTTATTCTTCTGCAGGTAATTTTGAACACTGTAATCTCAATCACTTTGAAATAGTTTCAGGAGGCACGTAAATGCAGTTTTTCTGTTTGCTGTGTGCAAAGTTATGTATTCTTTGGTGGTAGTTGAATGGTGTGCTTACTGCGCCATTGGACTAGCTAAAACGTAGCTGCAGTAGTGTTTCCATCATTTGAAGTCTTTACCACAGGATTGTTCTGGTTGGTTTTATTTTGGGGTGGGAAACGACTTCCAAGTTCAAAGACAGACTTGGTTTAGTTCAGAAAAAGTTACTGTGTTATCAGGTGAAAGGCAATTATGATTCCTAATGGTCTCTCTATTCAGCAGTGTATTTGTAAGCGTAGTCCAAATCTGGTATCAGAAAACCTTAATTGGGTATTACAACATACAAATGGAATTACAACAAGCAGCATTATGCTATAGATTATGTTCAGCGTAAGTCAGTCTCTAAATTAATGCATGTATTTAATGTTTGCAAAGATGTCATCTTTCTACATATTAAAAATGCCTCAACAAGTATGTGAGGAAGGTGTTGTATCCCATGTGTAGCTGAAATTACTTTATTAGTAGCTTTTCAGTAAATTAATTTAGAGACAGCTTTTAGAGGAAAACCTTATCCTAGCAGTTAAGTAAAGATTAAAATGAATACTTGGGTAATCAACATGATTAGACTGAGCGTAAAGGCTTTAATATTTATATAATTTATTCTTCCTAATTCTTATATACCTTGCTGTTCTAGAGCAGTGTTGATTTAGAGTCTTTTTGTATAATATGGAATGCAGTACTTCCAGTATTCCTGTCAACACTGACATGGCTGTTTCAGTTTTTTGTTACCTACTGATATGTTAAGACTTTGTCTAACAAGGGCTGTGATATTTTAAGCTGCTAGATAGTAATGCTGTTACTTATTAATTACTATTTCTTCTCTAATTGCTTCAGAATTTTTCAGAGACATTTGTTTGTCTCTCTTCTTTTTGAGGGAGAGGAAGTAATTTGGACATGTCTGGACCAAGAGAATATAATTAATAGTTGGAAATGTATAATTGAAAAGGGAAAGTTTGTTATATAGTGCTGTGTTGAATTTTATGTTATTTTTTTAAAGATAAGCAGTTGTATTATCAGAAAGAAGTTGAAACCTATAAAGCTTCTAATAGTTTCAGCAGTGGTGAATTCCAGTTTCAAATTTGTGTTCTTTGCAGTATGGGAGAAGAACTGGCAGGACTGCATGCCATTATAATTAAATTGTTATACATAGAAACTAGAGGGGAGAAGCTTGTCTTACCTGTTTGGGGAGTATCTGTCAGCATATTTAAATGGAAATTTATTTTGAAACTGTATGTTTGTAATTATCAGCACATTCCTAAGTAGCATAACTAGTTTTTGATCAACTGGCAAAGGTATCTTCAAAACATGTAAAAACAGTCATTGCATTGTAAACTCTGTACGTTTTGTATTTATTTGTGCTATTTTTATTTTTACAGGATTACAAAGCCATTGACGTTTGCTGACTGTGTTGGTGATGAGCTTCCTTTAGGATGGGAAACTGTTTACGATCAACAGATTGGAGTTTATTACATGGACCACATAAATCGTGAGTAGATTTGTGATTGTTTGGAGGAATACTAGCAAGCTTGTGTTTACTCTTGCTACTAACTTTGCTTCCAAGACCATTTATATGCTTCGTGCTACAGTGAGAAAATGTATGCAAAATGTATGCAAGTAATTTCTTGCAGAATTTCATATGGGGACATAATTGTAAAGAATTCCATTTGTAAAGAATTTTGCAAACTATGAACTATACTGTATAAAAATATTTTGGTTTCCTTGGTCATACTGTGAAGTATTAGTAATTTTGTTGTTGCTTTTTGTCATATGTCAGAAAGATTTTTGTGTTATATTCTTATATTTCCTATTTTGCAATCATCCATAGTTCACTCTTCTAGATCGAAAACCAAAATACATTCTGAGAGAAGTGTGCTGACTTTTAATCAGAAGCACTGTGAAATACAGTAATCTCATCCTTGCTTGAGCAATCCATGTTTTATGTTTTAATACAGTACAAAATGCTGTCAAAAAGACAACAGATGTCCCTTTTGGAAACTAATTTCCAACACTTTCCCTTTTGGACTATTGCTGAGCTTTGTATCATCACTGTGACACATTTGGCCGTTCTACTTAAAAAGAAATGTCTTATCTTTATAGCTTTGTACTGCTGCTGCTGTTACTGTTGTGCTGTCATTAAACTTCTTACTGCCATTGAGTGCATGTTTTCAATATTGTGGGAATTGGCAGTTGGTGGGGACTAAGAAAAGAAGAAAGAAATTATATGGGCTATCACAGCAATGGTAAATAATATAATCTGAAAAACCAACCTCAATACTATCTACCTGAAATCTAGTCAATTAAAAAGTGAAAGTGTAGAAATAAGTTTGGGCTTCCAGCCATCATTGGAATTACTTGTGTATTGTGGTTTCACAATTACTTGATTTAAAAAACCCAAACTACAGAATAATAAATGTTCCCATGGTATTGTTTGACCTATGCAGGTACTTATTTGTTATGAAATTTAACAAAGGTCATTAACTAAATCATAAACTTTAAACAACTGTTAATACATTCATCACAAGGATAGATAGACAATTCAAAGGCAATAGATACAGACTGTTAGGTAATTGTTACAAAAGCTTTGAGTTTAAAACAAGTATTAGTTTAAGGATTGCTGTCATGGTAACTTTAGTAATGTTGAAATTTAATGAAAAGTGAGGATTACCTTGGAGTACAGTAGTGGAGTGCACTTGCACCAAAGTACGTGCATGAATGCATATACTAAGAAAAAAAAAGAAGGTATTGCCAACTCTTTTAATTTTTTTTTTTTTAATTTGCAGGTGGTTTTAAAGTCTGTACAGAAAATGAGGAGAACATGAACTCCTATTTTCAATGGTGTGCTTTAAAAAAGCTAGTTAGGCCTCTGCCATAGGAATAACAGTCACCATCACATGCAAAGAAAGGGCTTCCTTTTGCTTTTCAAATCTTGTTATTAGCAGTTTTACCACAGACTTCAATTTTGAATTTACAGAAGGGATATTTATCATTGTAGGCATGTCAGATCTGGCTTGCATTTTCTTTCTGTGCAGTTGAGAAAAAGAGCAATTGAGTTCCTAAATGATCAGTGGGTAGACAGAAAGAAAAGATGAATATTAATGGGTCTGGAAAAGTAACACTAATCATATTAGGTATGAAATAAAGCTAATGTATGAACAGAGGGATAGAAGCTTCATGGGGACTGTGCTGAACTGAGTAAAAGAAATCATTCAGCAATTAACAAGGTTGCAAAATTAGTCTCTTTCATGATAACTAATTATGTGCTGCCCACAGATATTATCCTAAATGGTAATTCAGCCATCACAGTAAAATGGGTTTGTCACCCTTAGGCTAATATGGTGCTTTCATATACCAGCAAGATTTATAAGAGGGAAGACAGAGTTGATATTATAGCTGGATAATTATTATTCAGATATTAGTAGGATACTTGATCCAATTTTCAAACCATGGACAACAAAGGTACCAATCAAGACTGCATTAACTTCCTTTGTAGAAGTGAGAACTAATGAGTAGACAATCATGTACATACTGAAGTGGTGTCAAACAAGTGGCAGAGATGGTGTAGAAGCTGAAGAAATGTTTTTCTGAAATGAGTATGTCTAAACCACTTGGAAATGCAGCTTTAGGAGAAAACATTTGGATTGCCTTTTGCAGCTGACTGGGTTAAATGCTTTATGCAGCACTGGACTTCTGTGTTAATTGACAAAACAGTTAGAAGTGCCTCAGTGTCAAGAAATACTGTGAGAAAATGCAAGGGATAACTCAAAAGGAGTCTTTCTACACTTACAGTTACCAGGAACCTCTCATGCTTTGTGCACACTCTCAAGCTTTTTGCCCTTGCACCTTTTAAAAGAAAGCAGCAATACATCTGATTTTTTTCTAAGTCTCTTGCTATGTTTGTTTACCCAGGAAGCAAGAAAAAGATTTCTAGGCAATAGTTTTCCGTTTAAACTGGAAAAAAAACAAGGAACAGAAGAATCATCTGTTAATCTCAATGGTGCTTCCAACCCTGATCTCCATCTTGTTCTGTAAATTCAGTACTTTGTTGACACCCTTACTAAGCTGCTCTTGGCTGTTATCCAACCATTGCTTAAAAACCTTGGCGGTTGCCAGCCACAGAATTCCTTTCCCTCCTCCTCAGAGTCTTGGGAGCCTTTGAAGTCTCCTCTAAGCAGTTGGGCATTCCCCAGTGAGGGAATAATATATTCTCTGCATTTGTCTGGGACTGTTCTTGAGTTACTATAGTGTTTTTTTTTAATTGATTGTAAAGAAATGAAGGAAGTTAATTTTATCATACAGTGTAGTTTTAGTCTTGTTGTGTGACAAACTTGTTTAGAAATCCAGGGCAAAGTTTAATAAACAAGAAAAAAAAAGAGAGCTTCCCATGCACTAAAGAAATTTTTCTACCTTAGATGTATGCTGCTAGCTTTTCAGAAGGCTTCTGAAATAATTCTGTGAGAGATGCAGTGCCCTGAAGTATAGAATCTCAGAAGCTTAATGTGTAATAGAATGTAACACCTTAACCTGTTTAGGTGTTAAACACCCTAGGGTTGTTTATTGAGGTTGGGACTAATAATTTACCATTCAAAGACAAAAACTGAATCCTAGTAAGCCTATCTGTTTTAAAAATATTTACTAATTTCTCATTGTTTCCATGGGGGTCTAGCAGTTTTAGGAATATTAAAATTTGTACACATATCAGAGGTACTTATGGACCGATGAGGTAGCAGTGGAAATTGAAATGCCCTTGGTGAAGGGTGGGCAGCAGTCAGAACTCTGTTTCTTCTGCTTGCCCTCCATGTGGAGAGGGATTTATGGCAACTCAACAAGCCAAAGCACATCTTGTCCTTAGCTGAGGAGATAGTTTTGGGACCCTGGAGCCAGAAAGGAATTGAAGGGTTGCCTGGCAAGTGGGGGAAAATTGCAGAACTGTAGGCACTATCTCTATGCTCTTTCAATGTGAGGAGAGAAAGGTACAGCTGTTAAGAGAGAAGGTTATTTGGGAACCTAATCTGCAAATCTGTTGGAAGCACTGCACTTTGAAGAGCTTTCTGTTTTTGTTCATATACTTTTCAGATGGCTCTCAAATGGTAGAGCTGCTAGCATGACCTTGACACCATTAGAGTTCTTAATCTGTTGGGCTTAATCTTCTACAATTTTGTATTTCATCATTGGCACCAATATACTGAATTATGTGCTCAGGATTAATGCAAAACATAACTGACTTTCATCTCTTGTAAGAAACCAAGTTTGAAAAAATTGCTAGGTGCTTGGCTTCTGACTGTGCTGCAGGTTTTGCCACTGCTTTGAACATTGACATGGTGTCTGCAGCAGCTTTGTACTGGTAGAGCTTCAATCACCAGAAATTAACATTGCTTTTAAAAACAAGACTTTACATTAACATCCTCCTGTAAAACATATTTGTTCACTCACAAAAATCCACAAAATTAACCAATAATTTTTTAGGATTTTAGTGTGTATCATCCTCAAATGCCTTTGCAACTGCAAAGAGATTGTTTCGCAGTAATAGCCTTGAAAATCAATGGATATGAGAGTTTTTTTTTTTTTTACTTGTATTTGGTTTGTGTTTAAATAAAAACTGTTCTAAAACCTAGCAGGGAAAATCATCAGACTGCTCTTTCTTAAGAGAAAAAAAAAAAAAAAAAAGAGAAGTGATTTAAAAGCTTTATGGATTCAATATTAAGATGCTGACTTCTCTGTTGAATTACTTTATTCTTCTTAATTATGCAGGGGTAACCTCTGTCCTTTTAAGATGTTATACTTGCAAAGTTGTATGCAGTATCATAAGATAGTTCCAGCTATTTATAGACTTACGGGTTAAGCATTGAGATACCTTTCACTTTTCATTGTGGTTCTGGGTTTTTAGGTAATTCTTGAATTTTCAAGTTGGCTATGAAGGAAGGTTAGAGCCAAATTACTGTTTTCTTTTGGTTTGCGCTGGTTTGTAAAGAAAAGAATAACATTTAAATGCCTTTTACATTTGAAAAGGCCTTTCCTGTTCTTTCATTCTGCATCTTTCCTTCTCATCCTGGCTGGAGTGATTTTGGGCACTGTGGTGTCAGGTGTGCTGGTTAAGAATGGCTGTTAACCAAAATAACTTGGACTTGGTAGCACAAAGTGTCATATGATTTTATTTTAATGCTTTTACTTTTTTCTCCTTAGAGCTCACACAAATTGAGGACCCAAGGGAACAATGGAGAAGGGAGCAAGAACGCATGCTAAAGGAATATTTAATAGTTGCCCAGGAGGCACTCAATGCCAAGAAGGAGATTTACCAAATAAAGCAGCAGCGTTTTGAACTAGCCCAAGAAGAATATCAACAGTTGCACAAAATGTGTGAGGATGACAGCCGTTCCTATGCCAGCTGTGAGTTTATCTTTCCTTGATTTTACCCACCTGCCCTCACAAGATGTGGTGTATGAAATAGTGTGAAGTATTTCCACCACCTGATTCTTCTCTGAGTGTAGGTGTTGATTACAGCAGTGAGGTGCTATCTTTTCACTCTGCGATTTGGTGTCTTCCAATTCCTGTTATGTTTAATTACAACAGAGATTTAACATTTAATAAGGATAAATGTTAAAATGAAAAATGGGATGTAACGTTAAGCAGGCATATATCCCAACTGGTGTTCTACCCATCTTGGAGCCAGCTGTCGTGATGCTTCCTGCAAGGCAACGAGGGCTGAATGTTGCTGGATCAGCTGCCTACCTGTGATCCTCAACTCAAAGATTCTTTTCCTCTTAACATGGCGGGGAGCCATCACCTTGGGGGAAACCTTCTGTGGATCCATAGTGTGTTTAGCAAATTTATGAAGAGTTAGGGACAAGCTATTGTGTTCAAGAGTACCTATGACCAAGAACTAGGAAACAGCATTTCATTAGTTCACCTCATTCTTGAGTGCCAGCCTGTGATACTGATGTTGGTGATATGCAGCTTTGATTTCCTGCCCTTTTTGTCCTTCAGATGTCTCTGGTAGCTTGAAGTAGATGATACACTTTTCCTGAATTCTGAAGATGTTGCACCACTGTCATGGCTGTTGGTTGGTGCAGTAAGAAAACATGTCTTTGTCAAAAAGTCAACTGGAGTAGTTCAAAGAAGTAGATCTACCCAACAGCCACGTGGAAATGTAGTGGAGTTTTACTGTTTTATTTATTGGCGTTTTTCAATGGCTGTACAGTCATTGTTTTAACTGCAGGTTTGCTGTTACATGCCAAGGATTTAATAAGAATGGGAAGCTCTACTTTAGCCTTTTCTGAAAATGTTCAAGAAATCTGACTGTGGAAGGGGGCTTACAGCAGGTGTCTGGATAGAAGTAGTATTCATTCAGTGGTTTTTATTAATCCAAGGTAATTCATACATGTGCCAAAATCCTGAATAAAATAGATTTTCTAAACCTGAGGTGTCCCGAATGGTTTGGGTCAAGTACTCTGTTACTGTTGAACTGGGATTCTCATCTTTTTGTTTAGTTTATATATATTTATTCTGTGATTCCGTTTGTCACATAAGTGAACAGTTGTGACTATAGTCTTATTTCCCCCTCTCATGTTCAAGTTTCTGAAGAAGTAGCAGGATACTTTCCTATTAAGAAAGAATTTTTAAAAAAGAAACTACTTTTTAAAGTGTGTTTAACAACTGTTTAAAGACCTGGAATAGAGTAAAAAGTAGTGTCATCAGTAATTTTTGAGATTATAAAATCTAAATTGACATTTATTACAAAACTTTTCTAGGACCTTGGACTTTTTGGTTTTTATAAATTTGCGATAGTTCTGTGGGATATTTTGTTGAATTACTTCAGGTGACTATACAGAAAGAAACTTGCTGAAGATGAAAATATACTAGAAAAATAAAACCTTTCTCATATTTTTGAAGCTCTTAGAAAAACAAGTTGTTTGAAACAGGAACGAAATATGACTGAAATTGACAAAATTGGGGGTTATCTGTAATGAAAGCAAATGCTTTGTCAATTTACTTATGTTTCTTAATCTTTTGATATTTTGAGGTTTTGTAGGTATATCTGGAGTTGATAATGAGAATCTGTAAGAGCAATTACTTAAAACCATTTGCGTCTTTTGAGGTGGAAAAATAGTTTAATTTTCTACAGATGTGTTAATATATTTTATATTGGTTTAAGGTCATATGCATCTGTTTTGAGCAAATGGGGTGGGCTGATTTCTCAGATGATTTTTTAGATTTTTTTTTTAAATATCCTTTTGAGGATTACTCATGCTATCAACTCAAGATACCCAAAAGCTTCTTCTCCACATATTTTTTTCAATTTGACTCCTCCACTCCACTGTGGGGTGCTTGTTTCTCCTTTTATTGTACAGAAATATTAGGCTTGTCATTCAAGTGCAATTGCATGACCAAAGTTGGATGCCTATGTAGGGAATATCTTTGCCTCCACCACCACTTGTTTGAAGCTGTTGCATTAAAAGAACTAAAACTTCACGAAGTGTTTTCTTCCACTCTGCTTATGGGTGCTGCCATTGACTCAGTGTTGTGTGCTTATGAGTAGGAGGTGGTGTGAGCTCAGCAGTTGTGGGTTGGCAGGGAGGTACCCATGCAGCAATTTTGTGACTCAGTTGTGATCAGCACTGTTTAAAAAAAAATCAAAAATCCATAGAAAATCCTAGATTTAGAGTATTAGTCCAGGCATGACTACTCATTTTGGCAGGTTCCTGCACACTTGACATGACCTTGGAATTGCAGTGCTCTTTCGAGAGTCGAAAAGCCCAGTGCAGCCCTGGACACAGATATGGTTTTCAGTGCAGCAGCCTTCAGCTCTGCAGAAGGATGGAAGGTCTGACAGCACCCCATCCGTTCACATACCAGGCATTTTTCAGTCAGTGCTGTCTTGAATGGCTCACTCCATAAATCATGGTTCCTCTTGCCCAGTCTGTCCTTTAGGACCTTTACTGTAGGCTTTAGCTTATAATCGTTGCCTGACTGTAGATACTCTGTGTTAAGAGCTAACTTGCCAGGGTTGATTTGTATTTCAGTTCCCTACACTGTTGCTTTAGAAGGCAACTTCTCTACCTAGCTGATATAATTTTGTTCTGACAATATTTTTTTTTAAATTTAGTCCCTACCATACTGTTAATTCAGTGTACCTAGGAAGTAAGTAGTAATTGTTAATATTGCACAAATTGCTTGCATCAGTAGATGCCATCATCCTATCATAGGAGCTAGTTGCTTTTAGGAAATATGTGGTGCTGCTATATGCAGTTTTTGGTGTTGGTCAGGATGAGAAAAAAAGTTTCAGGTGAGCCAAATGGAAATCTTCAGCACAGAGGATAATTTTAGAACCTAGTGACTTGTTAGAAAAAGAATTGATGCGATGGTTTATTAAATAGTGCTACATCTTGACAATTGTATTAAAGAAGTGGGAAAAAAAGTAAAATACTGTTTTCCATCTGTTTAGCATTCTCTGGATTTTCAGCTAATACCAAGTATGACCCGTATCAGATTAAAGCAGAAATAGCCAGCCGTCGTGACAGAGTGAGTAATCTTTTTTAATTTTGTAAAAATATGAATTAGGCAAAGGGAGGGAGGGTCTGTTTTTCTTATACTTTAGCATTTGGATGAACTGATGAACTGAACTTTGCATGCATTTATAGAAATACAGTATTGACAAGTGTTTTTTATTCTAACCTATTGCTCTATATTAACTGCATTTCGGTGACTTGAGAAGTAATGCTTTTTCTGTGTTACAAGTGCAGACATTTTTGTCACAGATGTCAGAGGCAAGCTCAGCCAGGCTTTCAGAAATTGCTTTCTGTCTATATACTCCCACAAGTAGTAAATGCTCTGCAGCCAGATTCTTTCAGTTCAAACCCACTGTCTTCATACCATTTACCCATTTTCAGAGAGGTCCCGCTGGACTGTAGGTGTAGCCACTTATTTGGAAATCTCTTCACAATTCAATAGACCTATTGGCCAAATAGAATTTTTCAGCTGATTGGTCAGAGCTTTTTTATGAGGAGAGGAAAGATCAAGTATTCTGACAATGACAAGCAGTTCTATAACAAAAATGTTCCTTATTTATACATTTTTTAAAAAACTAGAGTAATGGTTTTGATAAGTAAGTATTTTGAAAAATATTTATCCTTGCAGGATAGTGTTCCATTTTTGTTGTAGAGACCACTTTTCACATGAGTGCCTCTGAAAATAAATCCCGTTCACCACCCTTCAAAGGCATTTATTCTATCTGTGTATATTTATTACATGCTGACTAGTGTTTACTTGTTTTAGATACTCTAAATGTCAGCATATTCTAAACAAGAAAATAAGCCTTATTTAGGTAATATTTGAAGAAAATAAACAAGGTTTTCACTTATGACTATTTTCTTTTCTTCCTCCTTAAAACAGAATGACCTACAACATGCATAGGGTAGTATGTTCAAGTGACTGTGTGCATAGGCATTTAGTTGTTTCCGGAAATAGAATGAAATAGGCACTATAAAGTTTTTGTGTGCATCATATTAGTGATGCATTTTCTCATTTTACTTTTGATGAGTGTTAAAGGAGCTGGAGAGGGTATAGGAGTGTTTGGGTGCTGGTGCCATGACTTTCGACAGAAGGGAGAGATCTGTGCAGGATGATGGGACCCTGACAGTCCTGGTTTGCATCCTGGTATTGGTGCAAAGCCCCTTCCTCTTGGAATACAGCTGAAAAAAAATTATTTTTTACCCTCTTTTTAAAAAAAAATCTGTTTTGTACTGATCTTGTCATATATTGATGCACATGTGAAAATCAAGAGTGCTCTGGGTAAATTCTAGAAAATATACTGAGTTTGGTAGCTTAAGAAGAGAGAGCTTTTCCTTCCTTCCCTGCCCCTCTTTGGGCTTGCAGTTCAGGCTTAGCCTCACTACCACACACTAAAACACCCCTATTCCCCTCATTTGTATGCTGTCCATTGCATTCTCCTCCCCCTGTCACCTTTAGTTATCTGTCAGCTTTGGAGGGCAAGAAGCTCTTTTCTTTGCAGATCATTCTTGGCTCTTCCATGGTCTGCACAACCTACTCAGGTAACTGTTTCCATAAAACCACAAAAATAGGTTTTTGGAAACATATTTGCTGCGTCACTTTTGATTTATGCTCATTGGTTGGATCAAGGTAAGTGACAAGGGGGTTGAGAGGACAGGATAATATGAAAATAACTGTAGAAAGCCAGGCTGCCATTCCTGGGAGAGAGACCTGTTCTGCTGCTAATAATTTTGATTTCCTGAATTGAGAAATGAACAGCATTGAATGTTCCATCTTTTTTAAAGTTGACTAAAGAATTGAAGACAGTAGAGGGGTGTCTTTGCTACAAAGGGAGAAGAAAATTTATATGGATTGAAACATACTAGCTGTTAGCATAAGCTATTGGAGAAAGAAACCTGATAGAATAGCTGAGGAAATTGATACTTTGAAAGCTAAATGTTTTGACTGCTGTTTGATTGGGCCTTATGATATTTAAAAAAGTCTTCTGTTATTTTAATGCAAAATTTTAAAGGAAAAAAAGAGAACTCAAAAAAGAACTTCCAGTTCTTTAAAGTAGCTTAAGATTTTGTATTTAAAAACCAAATTTCTTTTTTTTTTTGTGGAAGTTACTGTTACTTATTTTTGCTTATAATTGTTTTGTATTATTCAGCTTTCCAGGCTGAAACGAGAATTGGCACAGATGAAACAGGAGTTGCAATATAAAGAAAAAGGAGTGGAAACTCTGCAAGAGTAAGTTAAGAGTTTGTGGATCTATGGTTGGGGTATGGATTTTTTCTTTTATTTGCCTTCGAATGAATTTCATAGAAAAGTGTGGTCAAAAATAAAATGTTAAATGCTTTGCTTCACACTTTCTGCTGTGATAGTGCTGCAGAGTGAGAACAATGTGAAAGGATGGAAGAGTTAGAATTGGTTGGAGTTGTGATTTTTTAAGTTCACATGCAAGAACAGCTTTATAGGCCATGTTCTTTAACTCTTCCTCAAGACATTGCTGAATGGGAATTAGATTTTTAAAAATATTTCCCAAATACTTTCTGGGAATACCTACTGCTTGGAGCACAGCCCAAAGCACCATGCTGTATTTCCTCTTGGCAGAACTAAGGCTTTGTGGCTGGGCACAGAACTTTTCTTAGGGGGAATTCTGTTCACCACAACACAGCTTCTCCCTGTTCGCTGTTGTTCAGGCCATCTTGTTCTGCACTGTATTTGTGCTTGTGCTGATCTGTGCTTATACTGTAAATCTAGTGGTCTGTGGGACCATGAATTGTGTGTGCAAAATGTCTGCATGTAAATGTGAGTCCTTGCCTCCTCCCAGTAAGGAAGGGAAGCTCAGGGAAGTTTGCCACTGCTCTCAGGGCTGTTAGGCAGCCCTGCTCTGTTTCCTGCATGCTCAGTGGTGTCAAAGGTTGTGAAATGTTGTGGTGACCCTCTCCCTGCCACTCTTCCTGCAGGCCATCTGATGGGAAGGGAACTGCCTGACTTCCATCTGTGTGTTGCTTAGTCACCTACACACATAGCTCTTACACAGGATGCCCAGTGGGATAGGGAGAGAGGTTGCCAGGCCATGAAAAAGATAGCAGGTAAATACAGGTTGCTGTGGTTTCCAGATTTCTTCAGCAAGGCCAGTGGCTAGACCAAGAGCTTGAACAGCACTTGGATCCACCTTGGGTATGTAGCTGTGTATTTAGAAACCTGGCCTTTTTTCCAGCATGCATGTGAACAAACTGCCTAATGCAGGAGCTTCCTGAAAATGTTGGAACTGTTGCATGTATAATGCATTTTGCAACTTAAGTGCAGCAGCTGCAGAAACATTTCAGAGCTTTGGATTTATTGCATTTGTGCTACAAAGCATGGGCTTTCACTTCAGAAATTCTGGTGAAATTCCCGGGATCCTGGAGCAATTAGGGTACTTATTTTCCACTTTTGATTGGTGCTACTATAAGAAAACAAATTAAAGGAAGATACTCAGATTTAACCTTTAAAAAAAGGAGTAACCGTGCACTTAATATTTTTGGTGTGTTTGGTTTTTTTAATAACAAAATTTTCTATTTTTTTAGACAAGGCTCTTTTGTTTTATAGTGCATTTAGAAAGTTTCATAGAAGAAAACTTGTTCCACCAAAATACCAAAATTCTTAATCGGTAGATACAATGTAATAATTTTCAGGCATAAATGTACTTTCCTTGAAGCATTTAGAGGTAGTTGGGGGAATTTGTAATGTATGATATTAACTGAAAATCAGTAAAATAAAGCACTCCCAAGTATTTGCAGTTTCAATGTGCTAAGTAATATTTTAAATATAGTCAACATCTTGGTATGCTGGCCTAGATATGTAAACAGTAATGGAACAAAAGCCATTTTGTCTTATGATTCTTAATCATATTTTGAGTAAGAATTTCTATGCCTTTTCTGCTTTTTAAACTCGTTTTCCTTCTCCTGGTTATTGGGTTATTTTAAGCGTTTGGTTCAATTATTTTATTAAAAGACTAACCACTTGACTAGGATAATGAAAGTTTTTGAAGGCCATTTGAAACTCAAGATTGTTTTAATTAGTATAATTCATTTAAGATAGTCCAGCAGAGTGGTGCAGCTTTTTGAAAAGTAAAGTCTGCAAATGATTAAGAATACAAATGTTAGTCTTGGATTATAGCCCAAGTCAAGCTGCCCATGCACCAGGATGGGGTTATAAGAGATACATTCAAGAGCGGAATTATTTTAAAGCATATCTGATCAGTCAGTGGTCTCTCCAGTCATGTAGTTTAAAAGTTCAGGCATGACAACTCAGTGCTTCAGTGCTGCTCATTGCTGCTGTTGCAGTCACCCTCTGTCCTCTTGGTGCACTGGGTGGCACTTGTTGCTTGCTGGGGAAAACCTTTTGCCTGTGTGTTACCTGGAGCTGAGCTCTGCTCTCTGCAGCTCTCTTCACTTTTGAAAGAGACTTGTGGTTTTGTTTTTGTTTTGTGCTTTTAAGTGGTTTTTTATTTGCCCTTCTGGTGAGATACATGCACTTTTTTTTGGAGTATTTTGCTTCTAGAAGGAAGTAAGCCAATTTGGAGAGTACTTAACACTAACAACTGAAGAGAGGAGCTTCTTTCGCCTCCTTGTGTAGTCAGTAGACAAATTAGCCTGAAAGTCTAACTGTGCTTCAGTCTAACTGTCCTGTGCAATCTCTCCCCTACCTTCTGAATTTATTGGGAGAGAAGGGTCATTCAAGTCAAGTACCAAGGCTGAAGTAGTTTAATTTCTCCATGTCCTTAAAGTAAGTATATTGTCGAAAAATAAATTAATTGCTCCTTATACAAAAATGGTGGGGTTTTTGCTCTGTTCCCCCCTACCCTGCTTCCCCTTCCCCTTTGAAGTTTATTACATTCCAGACATGTCCCACTTCTGTTACGTTTTCTAAATTTTTAGTTGGCGTCATTCTTCTTCCTTCTTGTGCTAAGTCAAATCTTCAAGTAACTGCCAAACTGCAAATGGCATGCATCCTGTCCAGGTTTTTTAAAAGCATGTGCATCACTTTATTTCAAGTGTAAGCCAAGAACAACATTAGGAGCTGTTAAACTTTGGGCTTTACATCTGGCTGAATGTTTGCTTTGAAAGTCTTACCAAAATGGCATCATGTGCAGATATTGGAACTTGCTGCCAGGTGACTCTCTCTGTGCAGCCTCTGCTTGGTTTAGTTCTCAGAGAAGAGACAGCTTTTTATGGAGAGGGCAATTGGGTTGCTCAGTATTTCCATCATTTTTTGTTGCTGTCTGATTCAAATGGCTTTGTTAAATGCAAATCTCTTACACTGACATTTTCCATGTACAGTGTCTGCCTTGGACTGTGTTTTGTTTTCTGTTCTTTATAATTTTAGTAAAATGGCTTAACCATCTTTGTGGAGAATGAAAAGAAAAAGCCACAAAATTACTTTAGAAAGTGGGGTTTTATGAGTGGAGACATGACTGAGGGGGATTTCAATACCTCTACAACTTCAGTACTGTCAGAATTCCAACATTCGTAGAGCTGCAGCTTTTTATCAGGTCTATACTTTCTACACTTCCATCTAAATTTGGCAGTGTTGTGTGTGATAAACCTTTGGACGTCGGTTTGTGTTTGCCCAGAGGAGACTTAGTAGAGCTCACAGTTCAAAGCCTGCACAGATCCCCACCCTGCAGGATGATGCACCTCGGCCTCCACCAGCGCCTTTGGCCCAAGGTGCATCTGATCCTGTCACAGTCCAGACATACAGGGTTAAAATATCAGCCTTTTCTGGAACAAATTCCTTCCTCTGGCCTGACAGCAGGGACTGAGAAGGAGGAGCAGTTCCTTCTCCCCTGTGTTTTCAGTGACCCTACTGCTCCCCGGCAGGAATTTTGGAGGAAGAAGGCGTTTAGCAACAAAGGAAATGAAAACTTGGCCAGTTGGCCAGGAGAGCAGAGTGAATGCTGTGAGAAGCTGGGAATGACAGGGAATCAGGGCTGGTTAAACAATTTGTAGCTACAGACTAATTTAGAGGTTAGGAGATCTAACAAAAACTTTAAATTAGGTTTTTGCTCAAGTACAGGCCTGTGCTTTGGTGGAGGAAAATGGGAAAACACGGAATCTGCCCTGTAGGACTGAAACAGTGACCAGCATATTAATAGTTCGTGTATCCTAGAAACATCTTTGTATCCTTACAGTCTTGCATATTAGTTGAATATTCTTGCTGTTAATACAAAGATCTGATCTATATTTGTATCATGCTATTTTCTGTTAATAAAATGGAGAACTCTGTTAACTCTATGGCTTTCAGAAATAGAGCTTTATCAAAAACAGGAAAAGAATTAAGAGACAATAAATAACAGGTAATTTTGTAGGCTACTTTAGTCAGTTTGGGTTGACAGCAATACTGATTTAAGCCTAAATATTTTTGGCAGTAGGAACTTTTCTGATTCTTTCCTTCAACAAATATCAATTCATAAGCTGGGCTCCAAAGTGGCGTCCAGGAACATGAATATGTGGATAACTGGACAGAAATCTGGTTGAAATTAAATAATTTCCTTTTCGTGAAATGCCACCTTAGTCCTGGCGAACAGTATAATGAGCAGTTGTGTAAGAAGGCATTTTCATGTCTAATATTTGAGAGCATAGTTCTTAACATTACAGTTACCTTCAGATAAAAATGTCTTACCTTTTTCATGTGACTTTTAGTGAATTGGATTAGTTGTTTTACCATGGTTTTATCTGCTTATGATTTTAACTAAAAATTAGTGAAGACTCAAGGAAACATTTGAAAACAAAAACAAACAAACCAACCCCGAACTTTAATACACCTGACATTTAAGTCCTTTCTAGTTCTTGAACCAGCATTCATAAAAGATTGTATGTTTTCTAATGTAACTTGGGGAAATTTGTGTTCAAAGAAAAATCTTGAGATTCAGACTTACTTTATGTTGTCTCCAAAAACAGTAACCGTCAGAAAACACCCAAACAAATTAAAACTGTAGAAATCAACCTGTTTTCCCCTAAATATTGTGAGTTATACAATAAAACCACAGGATTTTCATTTAGCCATTTTGATTTTTCATTTTAATGTTTTAATTTTAAAGCAAGCAATCAGATGTAAAAATTGCACTGCTTGTATTTTAGCTGGCAGAACATGCTGAGAGACTGTTCTTGACACTCTTAGTTTAATATAATATCTATCTTGAAACTTGTTAGTTAGTCTCAATATTTTAAATAGCTTGGGTATTCTTCTGCATGTATAGCATACCTTCTCCTACTGTATCTTTTTATAGATTGATGTCCTTTGTGATGAACAATGTGCGTTTTTATCTTTAATTCTGTTAACCTGACATAACCTTTTCCTGAAGCTATTTGTTCTTAGCATTGGCTTAATGACCTTAAACACTTACCACCTTTTCTCTATGTAATTTTTTTATGCTAAATTAACAGGAAAATTGAGTTTTCCAGATTTGAATGGGACCTTTATATCAATAATCGCTGTAAACAGCCTGTTAAAACTCCATAGCCATTTGTTGTCAATCCAAGACCAAATAGTTCTTCGAATAAGTTCGTTATAGTTTTTTGTCTTACTCTTTATCTATAAATCAAAGGAAATCATCAAGATGATATACTGGACTAGTCTTCTGCATCCTGATATGTTATCCTTTACTCTTGTGAAATATTGGAAAAAAGGTTGAAAACTCAGCCAGTGGATGTTCGACTTGAGGGATTTTAATGTGTTAAGATGAAAATGTTAGTATTATTTCAGTCTTAGGTCATGACTTGTGCTCTTGCTTCTTGCTTAAAGATTTAAAATCTGGGATGTTCCCATATCATATTTTTCACTGCAGAATGATAATGTCGTAACTTACGGAAAAGATATTCAAAGAGGCCTATAATGGCAGGAAAGCATTTGCAATAAAATTTCAGGCATTAGAAATTACTGCCGGAGAAAATGAAATGCTTTTGTTAGAAAGTTCTAAAGCAGGATCAAGTAGAAGCCCTGGAAGAGATACTGCAATGTGTGATGCTGCATGAAAAATATGACAGCTAGACCGCTTATCTTTACCTTTTGAGTTATAACCATCTAGTTTTAGGTTCCTTTTACTTACTCATAAGTAAACTCTGCATTAGGATATTAAGCCCAGGAAATTTGTTGGTTCTACAGAACCTGGGTAGATAAGTGCTTTGTTTTGTCTTTAGAGTGGATTTGGCATTGAGTGCTGTGTTAATTCCAAGTAGAGTATCATTTTATTCCTGGAAATGAAGTGGTACATGAATAAACAAGAGGTCTAAAAAAGTCTGTGTGCTTTGTAATGACATGAAAATTCCTGATTTTGTCTTAATATTTTCAACAGGATTGATCGTAAGATGTCAAATGCTCATACGAATTACAGACTGGATGAAGCACAAGCTATCATGAGTGAACTTCGAACCATAAAGAAAGCTATATGCACAGGTGAAAAAGAAAGGCAGGACCTTATGCAGGTAAAAAATGTGCTACTGAACTACTAAATAGTAGTAACCTACCTGTGTTTTCTTGCTTGGGATTGTGTTGGGTTTACCAAGTTTAAATAAGGAAATAGGATGGCCTAAACTGATTTTTCTGTTTCATAATTACCAATAACAAGCAGTTGAAAAAAGGTAAGTAATCATGGTCTATACTGCGAGCACAAGACTTCATATGTATTTCATGTTTTTGTCTTAAATAATGTAGTCAACTAAGTTTCATTTCGCTAAGTGTTTTAATTGAATATAGCTTTCTGCTGTTGCTATGTTGATGGCTTCTATATAGTAATGACTCTGTATTAAGAAAAAGCCCTTGTGATTTACAGTATTTGTTTATTATTTTGTTTTATGTCTCTTGGTATTACCTATAATGAAGTAGGATTGAGAGTTCATGTGCTAAAATGTTTATCCTTGTGTCAACTATTTTTTTCCCTTTATATGTATTTCACCAAACTGGATCTCTGTCACTGTCACGCTTTTTGTCCCAAACTCTCAAGTTTCAGAGTTAATCAAGGCTCATGTTAGTTTCAAAATGTTCTCACAAAGCCCTCAAAGAGTATGAACAAATACAATGTATACACAAGCTTGAAATTGATGAATTAGAGCATGAGGATTGAGGGGAGATACATACCTGGGTAGGGGTCTAACTTTTGAATGGATTCTGTGGCCTGTCTCAAGCTCTCAGTTGCGTGTCTGTGTTTTTAATGCGATAGGAGCTTGATGAAAAAACAATGAGCTTCTGCCACCACAGGCACTTCACTATAGAGTTGCTTAAATATGCTACATGTACAGAGAGGTGAAGGACAGTTCTCTTCACCCAATCTTCAAACATTTGTTTGGAAAAAGGCATCTTTGTTACCTAAAGTTGTGGGGCTATACTAAATTCACATTGCCATACAAACATTTTCTTTCAGTTTTCTCTGCAGTGGTGTTTTTCAGGGATTTTTCTTTTTTTTCTTTTTAGTTGTTAAATTATATGGGAAGCTTATAATCTACATATAATAAATTTCCATAGTTATGCAGTTATCGAGTCTCCGATGCATTACACAAAGATCATCTGATAGACCACAAATCCTTGTTCAAGTAGACAGAACACTGAAGTCACTGTGAAAAATTTCTGCCTTGGCAACTTCTAGCATATTTGTTATTTTGGCTGGCCAAGTTTTAAAGTGATTGTCAGTCTTCCACATGCCTGGCTAGCAAGAAGTGATTAGGAAGGCAGTTCTTCATGGATGCAATAATACATATTTTAGGAAACTAACTGGTAATACAAGAACTGATGTGTGAGATCTTGGAGCAGTTTAACTACTGGCCTTGTTCTTACTTCCCCAATGGATTTTTTTACCTCTTTTCCTTACATTTTCAGTCCTCAATGACGGTAAATCCAGCTGTAAACATTGAGATGCTTTGAAAATCGTATTTGGGCAACCAACTTGAAATGTGCTCACAGTTTCTTTTAGTGTTGTGGGAGTTAGAGCTCTAGGATCAAGGATTGGGCAGTGCTGGCAGGACCAGAATGTAGAAGTTGCACAAGACAGAAGCAAAAATGAAAAGGGTTTCATCCTCCTTCATGGCTCTTTTGTGATTTATAGGAAATTTGAATCTAGGAAGTATCTTTTTTTAATTACTGACAATCTTTTGTGATGGAATCCAATAATAGAACATTAGACTATGTGTAGTCCAGGAGAATGTAGAAAACAGTTGTTCCACACAAGTGTAGCATGCAGAACATTTCTTCATGTTTTGTTACAATGGCTGTACAGAATTAAACGCCATCATTTACAAGGTCTGCAGTTGTAAAAATGGTGTATTTTTGCCAGCTTACTGTGCTCGGCAAAAATATCCAGCTCTCTTTTTTCAATTTTGACCAAAACAAAAAATTACTTTTGGTGACAGCGAAGTGCTATGCCTTTTAATAGCTATTTGAAGATTATTGTCATGGATTTAGTTAGCTTTGTGAAATAAGTACAAATCTATTTTAAATATCTTCCTAATGAGTTCAGAATTCCATTTTTATTTTCCTATAATTATTGGAATTGCATTTTCTTTGAAAACACTACATTTTAAAACTATTGTTGTTCATACAAACTTTCTTAGGAAATCTTTTTAATTTTGAAATTTGTTGATAGAGGAGTTAGAAGTATAGTGTAAAAAATATGGGGTTTTATTTCAGAGAAAGGAAACAGACCATTTCTTACTACTTTTTAATTTAAATCTGGCCTGTGTAAGCAACAGAACTAAACATAGTAGAAATGACTCAGTCTTGTGTAGGTGCTTGGAAAATTGTAGCTGTTGTAGAAGTATGATAATTGGTTTAGTTGTGTGGGAGAGGGTGGTCAGATTTAAATTGCATGCTGTGATTACAAATAAAGCAAAATATGCTGTGCTACTGCTCAAAAAAGTGGACAGACTTATATAAAGTTGAATAATAAAGGTGTGTAGTTGGGTTCCTGAAGGCAGTGTGTTTATCTCTCCTCCCCCATCTCTGTCATAACTTTGTTTCTGTTCAGCATGCATATGCTTTTAAGATGTCGTCCTTTGGTTTTTGTGGGGTTTTTATTTCTTCTTTTTTCTTTCCTCTTTGTTATCAGTTAAATTGGCTAAATAGGTTAGATAGGAGGTGCACTGAAACTGTGCAGAGTGCTCACAAATCAGATGGCAACAGATAATGGTGAAATGACCATGCTCATTTCTGTCTTTCTGGGTAAGTCTGGGCTGGTGTGCCTAGAACTTCGCATTAACAGTAGGCATCTTTGGCAATTTCTGTGGGGTTGCCATAAAGAGTCTTTAAACTCAAGATCAAGGATAGATTCCTCCATGTAGCTGGGAAGGAAATTATTCCCTACTGCTCATAATGACAATTATAAATTGTTTCTATCTCAAAATGTGCTAACTCGGAACATAATTTTCCATGTTAGGGTTGCTGGTGCCTGTTTTCACTCAGCCAGCTAGAAGGACTTAATGCATTAATGCTTGCCCTAGGGCATAGTCATCTGTGCATATATGTAGATGTGTGTTAAGGTGGTGCTGCTTGGTGATTGCCACCTGTCAAATGCTTTCTCATTTTCAAATAGGGGCCAGGATTCGGCAACTGTGCCTGGATAGGAAGCCTTGCTGGCAGCCAAGTAGCCCTTCATTACCTGCCAGGGAGAATGCTAGAGGGCATCAGGAGCATACCAGGAATTAATAAAGCAGCTGAAATACAGGCAAAAATTCATATTTAACTTCTGGCATCAGAATCTGTGGTATTGCACATACTTGTAACATAATATGTGTTAGCCAAAGAAGGCAGATGGAACATAACTTATTAGGAGAAACCTCAGACTTTCTGAATCCTGAGTTTTTGTTGATGCAACTGGCTGTGCTTTACTGGGAAGAGGTCATGATCTGAAGTTATTATTTCCATGTTACAAACCCATTAGGGATCCCTCTTGATCCTCCATACAGCAGGAGTCTTGACAGGACTGGATGATTTCCAGTGAGTTTTGAAGAAAAGAGTTAGGAGTCTACAGTTTTCATAAAGTAAAAGTTGGGGGGTTTTTTTCCCATGTTGTGGAGTGGTTCCTTTAACAACAAGCCACAAGGATAAAGGGACACTAGCTAGGGATCTCGTGGCAATGTAACTTGGAATTGAATTTGGGTGTTTCAGGGCTGAGAAGAAAATACGTTGTTTGTCCTTCATACTAAAATGGCTCAGTTCAATTGGGAGATGGCAGAAGAATTGGCTTTTTTGGTGGACCCAAGACAAGTTAAGTTTCTGGAGGCAAGCAGTGGTAGCCTTGTCCCACTGCCAGCATGTCTGCACTGTCCTATCTCCTTGCCAATGCTGCCTGTGAAATCCCAGCCCCTCTCAGACCTGTAGAGAGCAGGCAGAGACTGAAGAGGGAGCAGCACCAGCTGTCTGATACCTGGCGTGTACCTGTGTCTCTCCTTGCATTCCCTAATCAGAAGGAAGTGTGATTTGAGGGGCTGTCAGGGAGGAACACAGGCCCCACATTTGTGGCTGGTGAGCCCACTTGTTCACTCATGCTGTACCAGGCTGGCTGTTCTCCCTCTTTTTCATCTGTAGTGGAGGCTGGCCTGAGGGAGGGGCTGGTATGTGGAGAGCAAAGGGATGGGCCATGTGTAATGAAAATGGTGGCCGTCAGAAAAAGCTGCTTTTTATGGCTTGTTTCACACCTGCTACAGTTCCATAATCCTGGATGTTTCCTGGGCTCTGAAATCAGATGGCTTCAGCGTGGTCTTGCACTTCCTGTCAGTAGTTAACAGTTGCTACTACACAGGTTCATTTCTGGACTCTACTAATTGAATTTGGTGTAAGAAAAAGTAGCATTGCTGTGTTATCCTTTTTTGAAGACTGAGAAATCTTCTGATAATTGGATATGGACAGTAACCTTGGCTTGTTGCAAATCATTTGTAGTCAGAGCTATTGAAATTCCTGAGGACCAGCCTTTTCCCAATCCAGTGCTTCAGGGTTGTCCCTGATTCTGTGCTTCAGACACTAGAGTAAACAGTTTTAGAAAGGTTTTTAATGTGTATTTTTAGAACCAATTTTTTTGATTATGTTATGATTTATAAATTACTACAGATCTTTAAATTTCTGATAATTTTTTTTCACCACGATTTAGATTGTCCTTTATCCCATGGAGAGAAGACAGAATGTTTTTAGTTTTTGTTCGATGTGTAATGCTTAGGATCTCTTTCATAAATGACAGCCAGCACACAGTGATTTTGTTACTAATACTACATTATCTGTAATTTTTGAACAAGAGAGAATGCGCAATAAGAAAATAAAAGCAATACTAACAATTTTGTTCTTTTAAAGGCTTTTTAAGAGCCTGTCAACCAAGCTTATATTGTCAAAAAGGTTATTGTTTTTTGTGTGATTCTGTCGTATTCCCCTTTCCCCTCAAAGACTGGTGTTTCTGCTTTACTCTTGACAGTTTGTGTCATTGTCTAGACATTTCAGTGATGTCTCTTGCTTAACCCAAAGCGTAAAATATCTCTTAACTATGTGAACCCTGGGTGAGAGAGCACAGGGATATCAGCTGTCATAAAAGTGCAATCAGTACAAGGTATTCATCAAGTTGGATAAGATAACAGTAGTGACTAAGGAATGTAACCTGTGCAGAAGATGGCAAAAGGGCAGGTGAATCACATTTGTCTTCTCTATCAGCTAATGTGAAGTTGACAGCTGCTAGATTTAAAGATCTGCAAGCCATACAGAAGATTAAAAAATGATAGCTCTGAAACAAATAATATAAAGTCTCTTTACTGTTATATGCATCTTTTAAAAGGAGAGGTTTATTCCAAAGCAGACCTTTTGCATGCTAGTAACACAACAATGCATTTTACTTTCTGTAAATAGCTCTGTATAGGCAAACTACTAGTCTTGTAAAGCAATTTTTAAATTGGTGTTCTGTTACTAAAAAATATTATGAAAACATTTTTTTCTAATTTTTTAAAATATGTCTTCTCCTTTAGAGCCTGGCCAAATTAACAGATGGATTCAGGAATAGCTGTTGTATTACAGATTCCCTGCAGGATCTTCAACACAATTCCAGTTCACTCAGTGACTCCTGTTTACCTCAACAACACTGTGATGCTTGTTCTCAGACTGACATCACTGGAGAGGTATGTGACTGTTCCTGTGTGAAACATTTGCTGTATAAAATTAGCTGCTTTTGAACTGTAGCGATACAGTTATTTGCTCTTTTAATTTGAGAAGTGTTGGCTGGAGCAGAAGCAATAAAAATCCAAAGCAATACTGGTGGTGAGGGAGTTGCATTTGCTTGTTGTTTCCACTGTGTGCAAGCTGTGGGCTTGGTGATTCTTCTCCTTGAGCGTGGCAGAGTGATGCAGGAGCATGCTCGCAGGCAGTGACAGATAAAATGAGCTCCTGGACTCAGCCAGCCCAGAGGAGCTCTTCTTGCATTACCAATTTGGTGACTGCAGGTGAATCTTGGAGTAACAGCTCTTGCTTAGGTGTCCGTGGACCTCTTCTCTTCATATTCCCAGCTCTGAATTGCTGATATTTCTAATGAGGCAGGAAGGAAGAAAATTCTTTAGCCAGCTGGAAGTTGCAGTAGAGACGGGATTTTGCATGAGATGTTAGCACTGTGGTAGTAGTGATAGCTGTGTAATTTTTTTAAATTTTATTTTTTTACATCTTGTTTTTATCATGCTTCTATTCATTGTTCATATACATTGAAGATGTGTAGTAGAGCTCTGCTTCTTTCCTCTGTCTAAGACAAGGAAAGTATTTGTTATTCTCAAAATGTTTTACTTTAATCAACAAAACTTCTGATGTATTCCATTATACCTTTGTGCTCAAATATGCCTTTAAATATGATATTTGAGAAGAACATACTGGCATTCCTTGGAAATGGTTCTATATGAATGAGATTGTGTACTCCAAATAATAGCAAGTACTTAAAAAAATTCCACTTGCACTAGTACTGTGGCAACCCAGTTGTTAATCAGTTATAAAACATGTGCCTCTGTGCACGACTGACACCAAAGCAGGAAGGCAACTTGTTAGTATGGCAGTTTAGGTGTTACTTTACATTTAGTAAGAAAATCATCACATTGTTGGTTTTATCATCCTGTTTCTCATCTATTATAATCTTCCTTTACTGCTGGCTAGTTGTCAGATTGGATATCTCCAGAGGGTCCTTACAGAACAGGAAATCTTGTTTTTGAGAAGATAGACTCTTCAAGAGAAAGCTGAGCTAATGCTAGGCTGTCTTTCAGGGTATTAGGCAGATGGTGCCCTTGGGGTGTCATTTTTCAGATGGGTGGTGGATGGGATTATTAAATTCTGAAACAAACTACTACAGGAAGACAGGAGCATTTTCCAATTCACAGTACACAATCCAAGACGAGTACACCATGGAAACTATGTTTATGAGGTATAGGCTTTTTTTGTAAGGGAAACAAAAATACATAATATTCTGAATCTTTTCACATTGTTAGTGCCATGTGGAGTTTTTCCCCATGGGATGAGGGAGGCAGAAAAAGCAGCAGCTAGAGGAGAACTCTGGAGGTGCAGCAATGCACTTGTATGGGAGCTTAGGTTTTAACTCTTGTGCCATACGCAATTGTCTGAGGATGGAGGTGCTAAATACCCTAAAAGAGAAATTACTGTAGAAACATTATGCAGTAGGAATTGCAACATAAATGCACATTCTACAACTGCTTCAAGGATCAGGTGGTTTTTTTTGTACTAATGTTTAAAATGTATTGATGTTTTAAGTGCTGGGTAACACATCTCGGTACAGGGAATGTAATCTGAATTGCTTCTAATAAAGGTATTCAAAAAATAGCTGTATCAAGTAGCAAAATATTTCAATTTAAACACTCTTTGTCTTTTAGACTTGGATAAAGTTGAAAAGCTTTGACCATTTATTAGTGATTCAATGTTCTTAACTCTTGATTTCCAGATTAATAGTTTATTGAAAGGGCTCATTTATCTTCTCTCCTTTTATCAGTAAATTAGTTTTGCATTTCTAAGACATAAAATTTATTTTTATTATGTTACTACTTAAAGCATAGAA
Source organism: Sylvia atricapilla (assembly GCF_009819655.1). NCBI lineage: Eukaryota > Metazoa > Chordata > Aves > Passeriformes > Sylviidae > Sylvia > Sylvia atricapilla. The sequence goes on from NC_089141.1 coordinate 95,645,960, forward strand.
GTTTCTTTAATGAGTCCAGTGAGGAAGACTAATTTATCCCTATTATGATGAGAGTGTTTTTTAACTTGTTTCTTCCTTGCTTTTTTTCTCCTCTCATTACTCTTCAACTCTGCAAGTTTGGGTTTGATGACAAAACAAGACTTGTAGACAAAGTAAGGCTGAACTGGCAATATGAAGAGGCCAAGAAAAGGTAATTAAAGTATTTACTTTTATGATTAGAGTTTTCAAAGTAGAACTGGAACCAGTCTCCTAGCTGAAATGCCTTTGGGAAGACATTTGCTCTCTATTAAGTAGTATACAGATAATGAAAGTTTAGGTAAATATAAGACTTTATCATAAGATTATTATATTTGTACGCGGAGATAAAGCTAAATGTCAGCCCTCTTCTATGCTTGTGTAAACACAAAATTATAGTAGTTCAATTAAAGTGTTTTACATTTTTTCACCCTTTTTCAAACCTAGATATAAACAATCTTTAAACTTACGTTTATCAGTCTGGTCTGTCAGGATACCCAAAGCTTTGCATACCTGTGTCTTAAGTTCAGTATACTGAAAACATAAAGAAGAAAGCATGCAGAACTTCATGTGAGATGAATGAAGATGTTCAGAGCTGAACAATAGGGTACATAAAAATAAATTCTGAAATTGGAAAAAAGTCTGATAAAAATAATAAAAAGTATTACTTGAAATAGATTGATTATTCCCTAAATTCTTCAGTCTAAATGCTTATTGTAAATATTTCTCTTGTGGAGGCCAGTTTTACAGTGTTTTTTCATGGGTCTATAGAAGTTTTAAAGTAATATCTACTTAACTATTTTCGCGGGTCCTCATTAAACCTCATGCTTTTCAAACTATTTGCATCATATTCAAGACAATAGTATGGGTACAGATGATTACTTGAACTCAGTAAACTAATGCCCTTACAATTATTTTGATTTGTGCTGGTAGAATATTCTGTTACTGAATTTGACTGACACTTAAAAGATTCAATATAGTAAACTTTAAAAAACATAGTTTTAAAATTCATATAAATAATTGGTTTCTTTTTCTTTTCAATGTCTTCTATTAAACCAGTTTTTTACATCCCTCAGAACAAGTGTTAAAAAAAGAAGTTCAATTCTTTTGCCTTTTGTTTTCATATCATGGTGACTTTTTCTTTGGGGCAATCTGTAATGCTGTCACATGTCTTGGCAGGAATTGAAGTTTATAGCCAGTACACCATTTTGTTGTTCTTGGAAAATTTACCCACATTTGGACACAATACAGGCTTCAAAAATGAAGTTAGTACAAGCAAGTTAGGTAAACATAGCTAAATCTTCAGGATTTGTAACTTGAATGGAAGTCTGCACTGTACATACTGCATGTAAATACCAGTGACTATTACCTAATAAAGGTTAAATAATTGGGGAAAGAAAGAACAAAACAAAAATGTGTCAGTGTCCTGTTTGCTTACAGGCTAACTTAGCACTTAATAGTCCAGTGATAATTTAGCAATTTACAGTTGCTGGAAGAAGAATGATAGAATTTAGTTTTATACTGTTCATTTTAACAGAGGCACTCATGCTGTGAAGATTTTATTAAACTGCTTTTAGTTCAGCTTTCTGAATAGCTTTTCTGTGTTTTCCAAAACAATTATCTTCTTGTTTGTTTATTACAGGGAAAAGATGGTGTTTTTTGGAGGGGGTGAAGAGGCGTTGAATTCTTAGGGGTTAATTTTTTTTTTAGTAGCAAAGCATTTCTCAGCTGGAAATGCTGAACATTTGTTTCTGCATGGAATGCAGTATTTCTGAACATCAGAAGTGAGCTGGTGTTTGATCTTAATTAAGTGTAGAAAATCTGGCTAACTAACCTTCCACTAGAGAACGGTGATTGCAGTAAGAGTAGTTTTGCTTTCCCAGGATAGCAGCTCTGACAATGGCCTGTTATTTAGCAAAAGCATGTTAGTTGCTTTAAAAGAGTAGCCTTATTCTGCCCAGTATGTTGTACGGAAGTAATCAGCTTTCAGCTTTTGAGTGGAACTGCACAAAGCTCATTGCCCCTACCAGTTATCTCTGTGGTTGCATTCTTCATTTATCATGCATTCCTTCCCCTTAGCTTGCTGGCATTTCTGTAGGGCTTTTGTCTCTACTAAATATCTTTGTGTTCGTTCTCCCTTGGCTGGTGAAATATCTACTGTTCCTGCACAGTGTGGGTGACGGAATGTGCTGCAATGGATTAAAATCTACAAAGTAGAAAATTAAAATGCTACAGTATGTCACAACTGTAAGGCAGTATATTGTGACTGCTTGCTTGTCAAGCGGGTGTGGAAACATACAGCAAATAAGTACAACAGGAAACTTTTAATGGGAAACTTAAAATGCACTGTAGAAGAAAAGTAGTTCTTTTCCCTGAAACGAAAGCAGGAAAAAAGTCCCACAAACTGAAGGACAGAGCATTGCATTTTAGTTGCTCTTGTGAATCTAGCCATATATAAGCAGAATGTTTGCCAGATGTTGTGAAAATTCTTTAAAAATTAAAATATGTTCTCTGTATATGGAGTCTAAGCAAGGAAACGCAGTGCTGGGATTTTTGAATGAACTATCTTGAGGAATTTGGGAGATGAAACCCAGTGGTTGCAGAAGAGTTGGCTTGCACTCCCAAAATATCCCTCCTCCCTTATAAAGGATAGCTTCATTTTAATTCCTCCTTCAGAAATCTCTCTGGCTGCTGAATGGTTTGGCCTTTGCATAAATTAAGACATTCACATAGCTTTTTTCCCCTCATCACTTTCCCACTGGAAGGAAGTTGGATGATTTGCAATTTAATTTTTCCCATGGGTATTTCTGATGCTGTGCGCTGTGGGTTCTGACATTTCCAGCACGCTGAGGAAGAGATCCTCTCCTGTGTTTCTAATCCAGGCTCTTGGAGGAGTTTTGTAAATTCTACTTTTTAACTCGCCAGTCATGCTGAAAGGAGGCTCAATCGCTTTTCTTCCGCTTTGCACTCTTCCCCCTCCCCCATTATTTCTAAATAAACTGTACCTTATTTCCATGAAATTTCTCCTCTCAGATCTGCCAGTGTGGCCCTCCAGAGAAGCAGGAGGGAGGGAGGGCGGTCTTTTTGAACAGAGAGCCCCAAGCTGCCTGGATAAATACTGTTTTTAGTTTCAGTTGCTATTTCAGTGAGACCACCTCTCATGAAAGCATTTGCACACTGGAAAGTGTACCCCTCAAGCACTTTACTGAATATACTGCTTTATAGCATGAGAAATCAAAAGCAAATTGTTTTTCTTTGATAACTCTTAAGTTGTGTAGTTCGATAGAATGACTACATGAAGTATATTAGCAAATGTTCATGAAATATCATTGCTGCAGTGCCTCATATCCCATTAATGAGTAGATGAAAAATAATCCCTGCAATAAGAAGCAAAAAAAAGTTTTAGCTGTGGGTTTTTTTGTTTTTAGTTTTTAATAGTGCAGTCTGATGGTAGTTAACTTTAATGAACTAATACATTCAAACATCTTCAACCAGTTTACCTAGTTTGGGAAGTATTTATTTGTATCTTCTGTAAATTTGAATTCAAAGATGCTATTTTTTCATTCATTTCGTAGAGGCATGCCATGGATGTCAAGACATGTATTTTAGCCTTGGAAAAACCTCTTTCTCAGTGATGCTTAATATTTCTGTATTTGTCTTTAAGGATGTTACTTCTTTCTGTTCAGTGTAGTTCGTTGCAAACTTGTCTCATTTTCAAAATTAAATTTCAGTTGGGCCTTTAAAATCACTAGCATAAGCAGAAGTGTGTCAGTGCAATTTGTGCTGATAGTGACAAAAGTACCTGTTGAATGGATGTTGATAACAACATTCCAGTACTAATGCAATAACATAGTCAAGTATTTTCCTTTTAAAACTTACCTTGTATAGGCCAGTTTCAAGGTTTAATTGCCTAATTAATCTCTAGTGAAATTCAGTGGCTTTGTATGCTTTATTTTCCTGAACTAAACTGAAAATCTGATTTAAGGATGAAGTAATTCGTTTGATATCACATAAATACCTGGCTTAGCCAAACCTAAATCTCCCAGTGTTGGTTTTTAAACATAAAACATTTTCTTTGGGTCATGAAGGGAGCTTAGATATAAATAAGCTTTTGAAATTTAAAGTTTCGTACCATTTCACCTGTGCATTTGGGAAAACTTGCTTTGAGCAGATTTTTGCAATTTTCCTAAAATCTGCAAAATGCCAGTGGACTCTAATGGTTTCATGAGTTTCTTAAGCTAGTTGAGACCTTGTTGCTATTGAATGAATCGGATTGTCAGGAAGGCTGGTTATTCTGAAGAGCATACTCGTGTTGTCTGCCAAAGCCACAGTGGCACATACTTGCAGGAACAGCCAAAATAGACACAGTGGAGAAATTTTGTGAGCATTTGGCTGAGTTCCCCAGCTTCTTGTTCTTTCCGTTTCTTTCTTCGTCTTTCTCTAGCGTTCCTCTCTTTGGATATAAATCCTAATCCACACTCAAGAGGGCCAGTAAATACCAGAAATTAATAAGTCCTTACAGTCTTCATTATGTGTCCTCAGTCCCATGGCCTCCTCCTTTGGGTATTGCATGTGGGTGATATTCCCTGTTACCTGAAGTGTCAGAGAACTGGGCACAATTATAAGCCTAGGGAAAAGAATAAGAAGGGCTGATTTACGTGATCTTAGCCACTGTTCTCTTTCAAACTGGAACTGGAATATTTTCTTTATTTTATCCTGTGGTCTTGACATACCACAGGTAACAAAGGCCTCTGTTCTAGGGTGGCATGATATGCCAACCAAAAGCCTAGGTATTTAAATGTAGAGAAGTATTGTTTGGTTTCCTTTTTTTCTCCTTGTAAAATTCAAACCATGTTAAGTTTGAAGAACAAGTGTCAGCTGTAGGACACCCGTAATTTGTCCATTTTAAGAGCATGAGTTAATACTTTTGAACTGGTTCAGAGTATTTCCCTCTCCAAGATGCCTGTCTTGTTCATAGTCTGAGTAAGAATCTAACATGAGGTAAATTGTAATTATAACTCGCTCATCTCACAATAAGTGATTTTTACTCACTTTTTATGCTCTAATAAATATCCTCTTGAGCTCAGCAATATAACATCATTAGTGCTGGGTTCAGATATCAACCTTGAAAATGATTTTCTGGCCATTAACCAAGTCTTTAAGGTTCCCCAGTTATTTTCATTGACAAAAGGATTGCCTTGTTTTGTCAGGGGGAGCAGTGTAGAGCTATAATGATTCAGACATGCCACTAAATTTAATTAAATTATGTCTAATTAAATTTTGGAAATACATGCCTTTTTTCCCCCCATGATGTAGTTTGTATAGTAAATTACTGACTCTGCTGATCTCTGTCCTCATGCTGTGTCTGCATTATCTTGAGTGAGACACCATTCTAGATACCTTTATATGGCCATTTCAGGGCAAGTGTGCCATTTCAAGTCAGTGTTTGCTCAAGATCATCATCATTAGGTTAAAGCTTTGTTATTCCATCTGTGCCTCTCTCTTAACAGGAACTGTTATGTTCATCTCCATTTGAAAATTTTAAATACTGGATTAAGCAGCAAGTTGGCCTGCCTACCTGGGGTCATTTGATACCACCTACTCCAGTGAGGAATGCAAGTTCCTCAGCACTTGTTATGCAAGGATGAGAATGGGCAAAATGCCTGGAATGTTGATGGCTCAAAATTAACAGTTTATTCCACAGGAATATGTTAAATTGCTGGATCAGTAGGGACCTCAGTATCTGGCAGTGACTTTTGCAGTGACTACAGTTAAAAAATAGTATCTTAACTATACTCATTAGGAAGGAAAAATGTGTTGGAAAAACAGATTTCATAAAGGAGCCTAAATATTTTTTTTTTCCATTTCAGATTGCTATCTCTGTCAATCTATTGTATCATTTTATCTAAGTGGATGTTTTATGGCAGGTTAATATATGCACTGATTTTGACAACAGCCATTTCCTTCCGACACAGCAACAGTGAGAATGGCTGGTGTATGGGCATGAAGTCTGGCATATAGGCAAGCATAGTGAAATGGCCTATTTATGTATTTATTGTGATTGGAAGAAAATGTTGTGTTTGAGGAGACAGATTGCAGTTACAGAACATACTTAAGTGGACTTTTTTTACTAACTTCTGGGCATAACTAAACATGACTACTCAGATCTTTTTCCTAATTTTGAGTGAATGATACCGTAAAAGCCTTCAGGGTGTCTTCTAGCCAAGGAGATAAATATTAAAAAGTTTGTCACTGGTAGCTTTTTGGAACAACTTACCATAGAGAGGGATTCCCCAATGGAAAGCAAGCAACAAAATTTCCCCAAAACTTCATGTGTTCATGTGCAGGAAATAGAAGTTGCAGAAAACGAGCTTATTGGTGCTTCAGCAGATTCCTGCATTATATACTATTTTGTACTTGCTTTGTCTTTGTGTAAAGGGAAAACTGTAGAGGCAAGAAGAGCTAACTAAGAGTGTCAAGGGAATCAAAGTAAATACCTAATCAGATTTTGGACATCTTCAGTGATACAAACCTTGTCCAGAGCAGAATTTTTTCCCCTTTAATAACAGTTTAATTAAGTTATTGTATGAGAACTTCCTACTTTCAAAGCATCACCATAACAGAAATTGAAAGGAAAAAACAAACTTTAAGCTGGACTGTCATACACAAAGGGAGTGACATGCTCTCAGCAAGCTCAAGAGTCTAAATTAAAACCTCTTGTATTTAGTGAAGGTGGTGTTTTACTCCACAGACAAGTGGAATCACTGATTTGCTAGCACTGAAAGAGGGAGATCTCTTTCCTGATTATACTTCTGTCTTCCTAGTTGCCCTCATTAGTGTTCATTTGCTCCTTTGGTCTGCTTCTTAACCAGCTTACCCTGCAATGTAAAATAACAAGCAAAACAATTGAGAGTGTTAAAATGAAGGAAAGGATCAGTCCTTCACATGTCTTACGAAGAAACACAGAGACTTCAGATGAATCTCAGATGAATTCTTTAGTCCACACCTGTGTAAAAGCTTATGAACACAATCAAATAGTCCAGGCTGATCTGAATAACGCTTGCTTGCCAAGCTGTGATAACTCAGTTGTACCGGAATTCTTTGATTCTGTTGAAAGGATCTTGAGTCCCTATTTGTTTCATTTGGCTCTGAACACCTGAAAATCAAGCTGTATGTGTTTCGGGAGTGTTTACTGAATCTTTAACAGCAGAGCAGTCTGGGTGGGGGAGAGAAGGGATCCTGACCCTGCTCGCTCTTCCTGGCCCTGACATTTGGCTGGTGGGGCGAGGTGTTCTTCAGGAAGCTGCATCTGGAATTCATGCACAATAGCTGAAGCGTGAAATATGTAGACTGTATGTATCAATTCACAGTGGTGCTTTCAGTAGCTATTGGCAGGAAGTTGGTTATTAATGCAAGGAGGAGGAAATTATATTGAAGGGCTTGGTAAAGTATTCCGCTATATACAAAAATGTGACATAATACCCAATTTCTTTACTTGCTGAAATGAAATCTAAGGTGTGTGAGGGGGAAATAACAGTCAAATTCTTATTCATATATGGATGTAGCCACTCCAAAATTACTTACATTGATACTTTATTCCCTTCCTCTGATAATAAGATGGCCAAATACTTCCCACATATCAGTAGGAGATAAACCTTATTGCATGTGGTTTTGTTTTCAGGTGGGGGAAATGTTGCCTTTGTCATGTCTATGCCTTTTCTTTTATTCGTAATCATATTATCAAACTGTGAATCTTCTATTTGTGTGTTTTGTGCCTTTGCCTTGCTTTTTTGTTACTAATTTTCTTTCTTACCTGATATTTTTGAAAAGGATTATTTTAATGAAAGCCAGTGAACTATATCCTAGTTTTATGGCCAGCTTGAAAGTGCCCTTATTTATTTATTTATTTGAAGGGTAGTAATATTTTAGAGGAACTGATCTTTGTTTGAATGCTACCATTTCAAAGTGAAGATGAAACTGAGGTGTAAGCTGCATAAATGTTGTACAGTTGAGTTTCAAATGTTCAAAAATCAAAAAGCTAGATTTTCTCTTACCTCTAATTTTAAGTGCTACATTCTAAAATGTCTAAATTGTCATTGCAATACAAACATAAATCCCTAGCAATAAGTGTTCTCCCCCTTATGCCTAAAGAAACATTTAGGAAATGTCTGGCTTTAGTGTTCTTGGTAATATTGATATGAGTTCAAAATCTGTTTTTAGAGGAACATTTTCTTAAAATGTCAGCTGTGGAATTATTATTCAAACTGTTGTTTCATGTAATGGTACAGCATATTGAGATACAAGAAACTACTTTTAGCTATAAAGCATACTACAGGAAAAAACCAAAACAAGTTACCTTATTTAATTGCATATTTTTATAATCGAGTCATCTAAAGCCAGTTGTATTTTGTAATGAGTAATCTTTTTTCCAGACTCATGTTTCTGTTTTAATGGCAGCTTTAAAATTTTGTTGTCGTTGAGGGTAGCCCAATATTTTTGGCCCCATGACCATTGCTCTACAAGGTGGGACATGATTGTATCGACCTGTTGTCACTAATTACATGTCTCACCTTCAGCTTCTTCAAATTCTTACTGCACTTTTGAAATCCCAATTTGAGATCTGATTGGAGAATTGGGAATGAAAATACATTCAGCTTCATCAGCTGTACAGGCAGTCAACTCAAGCTCTAAAATGTTAATTGATTTATTACAAAAAGCTTTACAGAAAGCTGTAAAGACAGGTATTGGCTATACAGTAGAAAAAAGCACTCGCACATCTACACATGTAGGAACACTTGCAGTTGTTTACTGTTTTAAAAATACACAAAACAGTTTAAAAAACCTCTAAAACCAATCAACCAAACAAAACCCTCCAAAAACAAGCCACCCAGAAACCCAGAAACAAATAATCCTTCCAAACCCCTCTAAATTTTCTTGGTTTGATACTTGGAAGAAAAAAGGCACAAACATCAACAGGCTTCATGTTTTGATATTTTTCCTCTTGCTTTCTCTTCTGCATTTTAAAATATATTTATCCCCTTTTAAAGAGTTTCAAATATACAACAGCAGCTGGCCTTGCTAGATAACGAATCCTGGCCAGGAATGGCTGAAGCGGACAGGGACCGTCTTCAGCTCATCAAAGAGAAGGAGGCTCTTCTTCAGGAGCTGCAGCTGATCAGTCAGCAGAGACGATCCCCAGAAGACATTGCACGTTTGGAGGAAGAAAAAAGACGCTTGGAGGATGAAATTCAGCGAGCTCGAGCAACATCTGCTCATGGGGCCACTGAAAGGTTTGGGAACTTGAATTGTTTTCTTCTCTGTTGTGAGATCTATATAGGTAGCTTCAAAAGGAAGAGTAGGGAATTCCATTGTGTTTAAGGAAAATAGGTTACTAGAGAAATTTAGTTTCAGAAAAGGAGAAGAGTGCTTCTGTCACTATTTAATTCTGCCTTGAATTTTTCTGAAGCAGAGTTGGCAGGGATATTGACTAGTTAGTTTTCCTTTGATTCATCTAAAAATTCTGAATAGGAAGAAGAAATCTAAATAGAATCTTGAAAGATGCTTGGAAACGGTCTGAGTGATACTGTGTGATAATAGAGACCTGGATAGTGAAAGATTTTTCTGTTCTTTGCAGCGGAGTAGCAGTCATCTCTAAAAGCATCAGAACAAATATCCTTTGCTATATTTAGTTTCTCCTTATAACAGGAAAGTTAAATGATTGTGTTTATGCTGCCTTTTATATACAGTATTTCCTTTCAATTCACAATCTCAGCAATGGGAATATATTCCCAATTCTGACATTCAGAGAACATAGTAAGCGAAGTCATTCTTGAAAACTTAAAAATCAAGTTATATGTAAAATAAAAACCCAAAAACATATTATTGGAAATACAAAGTTTATTTCAAAGTTGCCTACTTTTTCCTGTAGCCAGAGAAAAGGACAAAACCTCTTAATCTCTTTTTACCATAGACTGCTTCCAGTGAAAGCAAGAAACTACTTGTTCTTGCTTCTCATAAATAGTGGTAAAACCTCAGCTTTGACACTTCAGGAAAACCTGCAAGAACCAGCTTTAATGTGATCTGTGTAAAGGTTAATATTTACACAATTAAGACGCTTTAAAAATATTTGAAAGTGCTTTCCAGATACAGATTTTGACAGCTTCAGTTTCTTTGAAAATGCTTACTTCAGACAGTAAATTCAGACAATAAATAGAAAATTCACAGCCTACAGGTCAGTGTAATATATTTCGCAGTTTTTACCGTATCTTTACATTGGCTTTCCAGCTTAAACTGACAGAAAAGGGAGTTCACTTTACTCTGTCGTGTAGTAAGTTTTATTTGTTGTTTTTGGGCTCTCATGTTAGGTAGTGCATACTGTGTTGGCAAGAAGGCCAAGCTATTTTTCCATGGAGTTCATGCTGTGGAAACCAGCATTCCACTGTGGTACTTGATATTTCAAATGCTAGCAGAAAGTTGAGTATGAGTTAGAATAATATTGATGGGCACTCTATTTTTGTACAACAAATTGGAGGAAAGCTTAACCATTAGTAGCCCTGACTTTTTGTTTGTTTTAGACTCAAATAACCAAAAATACTGCTAATTCTGCTTTTTTATTTCCATTTTGTTCTAATTGTGAAATGAAAGGGATTTCTTTCTTAAGTAATTAACACTTCTTTTCTGTTACTGAGTTTTAAAGGCACTGAGTTATGTGCAGATCAAAATGAACTTAAAATCTGTGTGACAGAGGTGGGGATTTTGTTGGTTTTTGGGTTTTTTAGTAGTGTTTTTCTTGAGATTGGCCGACAGCTTTAGTTGGAGGCATTTCTTACCTTTTAGCACAGGTACCAACCCTGCAGCATTGATCACTGTGGATCTAGGTTCCTAAGTTTGTTTTTTACAGTAGATGATGTGCATATCTCTGCTTTCCCCTGCAAACTTTGAATCAGTTAAGTTTCTTATGTCCATTTGTCCTTTTGTCTTGGTTTCTGCATGCAGTGTAAGTTCTCAGCTGAGCTGCAGCCTTCCTTGTGCCACTACTTAACCTGGCCTGGGGTGCACAAAGGCAGGAAAAAAGCCTGGGAGCTGCTGTTTTATCCAAGAGAACTCCCTTTCTGTTGATTTTTAAATCCTGTTCATTAACATGTTGAATTGTAACAACTGTCTTTGCGGCTGAGGAGCGTCTGAGGCAGTCTGAAAACTTTGATCTGCTTTCTCCAAACTGTCTGTCAGAATCTCCATTTCCAGCCACCTTGTGATGTAGGGCTGGAGCTGTAACTTTCCTGTACATGCAAAATGAACAACACAAACCAGAACACTACCCTGATATTAGCTTAAAATTCAGTGGTTGGGCTTGGAAAAACAAAACATCAGGAATATAATTCTGGATCCAGAAAAAGAGTAGATACTAGATAAAATCTATTACTTGAAATTCTAATAATGTCAGAATACTGAATTTAAAATATCTATAGGTGTATGAGATTGATGGCAATAAAGTTACATTCCATTTGTGTTGTGGCAGCAGTGCTGAGTTTTTCAGCTGCTCATTATTAGAATGGGCAAAAAATAAATTGCAGCTTGAGATTTTTCTCATAACATAGTAGTCAAGATGCTGTATTGCCTGCTTAAGTATAGTGATAAATAAAGGCACCTAGAACACATAGAATAAAAGCTTAAATTTGATGTTGGTGGTTATGCTTAACAGAAGTCCTTCAAAAATTCTCTTTTTATCTTTGAAATTTTACACGAATTGTCTTGGATTTCTCTTTTTTGTGTGTGTGTCAAGGTGAAAGGGCATAGTATTTTAATAGCAGAATCAGGTTGATGCAAGAGGAAAAAAATAACCTTGTAGAGTCTGATATTTTTACCTAGGACTTTTTATGACTTTGTTAATTGTTGTAATGTATTTTCAGTATCATGACTCTTACATTGTACTTCAATTACTTTTTTTGTCTGGGAATTCTCTTGGAGTATTGCTTCTTATGTTCTGTTCTTGCTGGAACTACCATTGCTGCATGTGAGGAGCATAAATTAAAACTTTTCATTAAATAGTGCTACTTTTTTTAATATTCCAAACTTCAATGTGTTGATGTTTGTCCACATTTGGGAAGCTCCTAGCACTTTTTGAACACTACTGTGATGAAGAAAATAGTAATATGTATGTGTTTAATTATAGGATACTGTTACAGGAGAAGAGAAATTGTTTGCTTATGCAACTAGAAGAAGCTACGCGTTTAACCTCATATTTACACTCCCAGTTAAAAAGGTAAGTGATGTAAAACCAGCAGGTTTTGAACTAACTACAGCAAAGAATATTAATAATGGATGATGTTTATCTTTTTATACATCTTTGTACGTGTGCCATGTAAAATAATTTTTCACTACATTTATACACGTTGCTCTGTGGAATGTGATGATTTGGATGGAGTTTTATAAATAGTATTAGTGATGGCTATTTAGTGTATGTTACCTTAATTTCTGAAAAGGAGATAAATTCTTAAAATCTGTTATAATATTGTTACAGTTTCACTATGGGCAGATAGCATTCTTTTAAGCTCTGTGGATTCTTAATATTCTGATACCTTCAAAGGTAGGGGGTTTTGATCCCTGGTAAGATGATAAAATTTTGATATTTAAGTACAAGAATGAGTTAAGACTCACACCGAAGTCCAGAATGTTTTGCATATTCACACTCAGAGCCACCTTTTGAGATGCAGCTCTTGGGAATTCCTCAGTTTAACACCACAGCAGCATCAAAAGCTCAGTTCCTGCTGAGTTCCTGTCTCACTTCATCTCTCTCTGGCACTAATATTCTTCTCCCCCTTAACTGAGAATGGTAAGAGGAAGTGGAATAGGATTCATCCTGAAGTCTTTTTATTTTGCATTGGAAAAACGTGTGAGAGTGAGGCTTACACAGCAATTTGTTAGGACTTTGAAAATCCCTTTGCACTTCTTCTCCCTGGATTGTTTATAAACCAATCATTAATGTAAATTTGAGCTGGATCATGATAATCTGTCCTTCCTGGCTTTACATTGAGTTATGAGCTAGAGCCTGCTCTGGCCTCTTTCCTGCCAAATCACAGCTGTTTACATGTTGGAGGAAAGAGTAGTCTCATCCTGTTGGACTGCTGTCTTCAGGCACTTGATCCTGATCTGGCTGTCACATGCTCTGCTCCAGTCAGGGCTGTGCTTGAGACCAGGGCAAGAGACATGAGCTAGACTTTGAAATGCCAAATCATCTTTTCATGTCACCATACTGAATACATGTAAAATTGCTTGTGTAATCTGGATTAGTGTTTTAATGTCTGCGTTGGTGGTTCTGATTATATTTGAAAGGGTATCTTTGTGTTTTCTCTTTGTTTGCATGCCACAGTCTGTCAGCTAGCACCCTCACCATGTCCTCTGGCAGCAGCAGGGGGTCCCTGGCCTCCAGTCGAGGATCCTTGGCCTCCAGCAGAGGCTCCCTCAGCTCAGTCAGCTTCACAGACATCTATGGCCTTCCCCAGTACGACAAATCCGACAGCGTCACAGACTACGGGCAGCATTTGCGCTTTGACATCATTCCCTTCGAGTCTCTCACAAAGGACGTGCCCTACGCTGATCCCATTGGACACTCCAATTTCAATAAGCAGCGGAGATCTCTGGATACCCCGCAGTCCCTGGCATCGCTGTCATCACGGTCCTCCTTGTCATCGTTGTCCCCTCCAAGCTCACCTCTGGACACCCCGTTTCTCTCTGCATCACGAGATTCTCCCTTGGCTCAGATGTCAGAAGGTTTTGAGGAGATGGCAGGCATAGGAGCCCTGGAAATGCTCAGGGCTCAGACCACAGCATTGGGTGACGATGATGCACAAGGCACGAGCTCATCTCAGACGTCCACTTACCCTCTGGACAATGAAGGGCTGCGAGAAATGGGACAACACCTGACTGCTGTCCAAAGTGGTGGAGGTGAGTTTATGGATATTATTATTTTGTCACATTGTCTTAGAAAATGTCACACAGACCTAAACATGCCATCGTAGTAGAGATTGTTCCTGAGTTAGTCTTATTTTACTACTGTTAGGTAAAAATTGCATGGTGGGTGTTACCTGTTAAAAGCCTGACCAAAACACAGGAAAATCCCCCAAACTCTTGTTTGGGATAAAAAGAGGTGAAAGATTAGAGAAATCCTTGTGAATAGATCTTAAAACAGCGGTGAATTGACTGGAAGAAAGTGAATGGAATATAGACTTTCTTTGGAGCATAGCCTATCAAGGACTTAGCAAGAAAGATTAAAGTGTTACTAAGAAAAGGCATGGGTTAATTACTTCTGAGGCCCCCAGTTGGGCTGATGTTGCCTTTTTCTGATAAAGGAAAGCAACACAAACCCAGGAAAGAGGGGAAATAAGCAACAACTATCCCCTACAAAAAAACCCCAAACATAAAACATGAGGTGATGTTTCTGACAGTGCTTGAAGGCTGGCTTACTACATGCTGAGTTTGTACATACTCTAGGTTCCCTTGTCCAAGTTCTGTGGTGGAGCAGAAGCCACAGTGGCATGGCTGTCTTGAGTGCACAGTGCACACATGAGTGCTTCATCAGCAAAGGAGCATCTTTTGTAGGGGATGTGTGAGATGTTGTGCATTTGATTGGCTGGTTATTTCTGAGCTCCTGTTGTGTCCTCTGATCACAGAGGGGTGATGAGTACAGTCAGCACACCAAATGCACTGTTGAATTTTCCTTTCCCTCTGGACTGTCGAATTGATGGACTTGCTTTAGTTTGCCTTGGCAGAAGCTTGTGGAGCACTGCAGTTAGAAACATAAATTAGAGAAATCAAAAGAGGAAACAGAAAACTTTTGAAAAAAGAAACAAAATTAAAAGCCTGAGCATACAGGAACATGACAAATTTATTTTGACCAGCCAAATGAAGAACTGCTCTTAATATGAAAAAGATAGTCATGATAACATTTTTGTGTGTTGCCTTGCTTGGTTTTTTTTAATGAAACCATGCTAGTAGAGTTTAGTTTAATAATCAATTTTGTGAATTCCATCCCATTCCTATATCCAGTATTCTGGGTTGACATTGTGTAGAATGTTGCATTTGGGACTCATGACATCAGGAATAATAGGAACTACACAGAGAATGGATCATATTATCCTACCAAAATCTTATTTGTCAAGTGATAGTACAAAGGAACATTGATGGTATTTACAGGTTTTCATTTTAAAAAAGAAAACATTGCTACAGTGCTAAAAAGCTTGTATTGTTCAAAAGCATTTGAGTCTAGACTCACCTACTTTCCTTAATGCAGCTAGTACTGCCAGAAGATACTACAGCAGAATTTACTTTTACTAGCTGTAAACATTTCTAGTGACCATATTGTAGCTTTCAGACCAAAATAAACAGAATTCCAGAGACCAGCATGAAAACTGGTGCTTAAATTAGTGCTGTGAAGAGGCTTTCTTTAAACCTCAAATCAGACCACAGCATGTCTTCACCCATTGTGGTAAGTGAAAAATATCTAAGTAGTTCATTTATAGCTTGTATGTGTTTCCTAGAAGTGAAAGCCTAGTGTGAGGGCCTAGGCAGCAATACAGGATGAAGGGCAGCTTCCTGCTTTGATTTTCCTTTTGTCAGCTCTCTGCTGTGTTTCTACACATTTCACATTTGTCTGAAAACCTCTGTGCTTAACCTGCTGTCAATGCCGCATTATCCAGCTCCTAGTCAAGAGGTTACAGCTTTTCTCTACATACAACAGAGTATTTTGTGTTGCTTTCTGAGGAAGAATATATGGTTGAAAAGTAGCCAGGTTGCCTTTTTTTGAGATTTTTTTTTTTTTTAATATTTGCATTTGGAAACAATTACTTAAAAAAATTTAACCTTTCTGATTTTTGCCTACTTTGAGTTCCACACTCAGTAGCTGGTGGTTTGGAATTGAAATGCAGTTGTTTGCAAGTAGCAGTTGGAAGTTTTGAAAGTATTTGGTTTTGTACTCTTTTCCTGGAAGAGTTGGATGGAGCATCCAGCTTGTATGCCAGAGCTGGGAGCTCGCAGATGCTGGGGATTTTGGGTTTCCCCGAGGTACCAGGCAGTGTGCCCTGCTGCTGCCACCCGATGGCCTGGCAGCAGAATGCTATGCTGCAAAACCAGGAGGTCTTGGTTCTGGCAAACGTTTGTCTGGTCCCTCAC
Organism: Sylvia atricapilla; assembly: GCF_009819655.1. Taxonomy (NCBI): domain Eukaryota; kingdom Metazoa; phylum Chordata; class Aves; order Passeriformes; family Sylviidae; genus Sylvia; species Sylvia atricapilla. The sequence continues at coordinate 95,662,142 of NC_089141.1, forward strand.
TAGGCAAAGCATGGGGTAATCTTGGTAATTTGGAAATAATAGGGGCTAGGAGGGTTAAGACGTAATAAACTGCATGAACTTTGCACTGATGCAGCACTTGAGCAAGTTCAAGGGATTCTTCAGGAGCTGCAATTTTGATGTTCAGTTGCTGATCTGCTGTTTTATTGTTCTGCATCTGTCACAGGGTCACATTGTGAAATAAGTTTTCATGTGTGAATGGAAGGAATATGCTTGAAAAGTTAAATCCATCATGTTTTTAAAGATGGGAGTGGGAGGAAACCTGTTAATAAAATATTTGGCTTGAATATGTTCACTATCTATCCTATATACCAAATATTTCAAATGCTATATTTCTTTTAATGCCCAAATAATCTCTTATTTATAAAATATTGTCAGAGATCTAAAGGGTGATTTATCACTGTATGCTTTTTGTTTTGTCTCTCATGCGGCACAACAGAAAAATTCACTGTAAGTGAACCTGAAATTTCTTATTGTGTGTTTTTCTGTGTGATGTGTTGGTTGTTTTGTTTTGGGGTGGGTTGTTTTGTTTTGGGGTTTTTTTTGGAGTTGCATGAGAAGAAACAGGAGATTCTGCTGCATTTGATTTTGTTTGACATTTTGCTGTATCTGTTTAATCGTTACGGCATACTTAATTTTTTTGCTATGTCAACTAAACAACACGTTCACAGCTGTAGTTAAACTCCTGGGGAAAGCATTCTTTGACCTTCAGCTTTATTATATAATAGTAATGCCTGACAGTGTTATGGTAGGTAAAGTCTGGTTTTGTCTCTGATTAGTTTTTATGAGCGTGTTCTACTCTTTTATTAGTGCATTTTGAGCTGACGTGCAGTATTTGTAGTCACCTAAGCTTGTGAAACATGCTTTAGATTTATTTATGTGATTTTTTTTAAAAGAATGACAGTTTGGCCAGCAAAATTTCACTTTTTCAGCTAATGACAATGAAAATATTCTTTCATTCAGAGCTATCTTGTATTTACCAACCTTTGGCACCCACTAGTTCTGGAAAATCATATATATTATTTACTGATTTTGTTGTTTAAATAAGAAAGTGGAAGGTAATGGTCTGTCTTAGAAACCTAATTTTTAAACAATTCCTTAGCTTCCAGCATTGCAAAGTAACCAGTGCTAATCTTTTTTCTTATACCAAAATTTGGTGTATCTTTGATCTTGACCAACTTTTCCTGCTGATTTATCCACACCCCCTGCCCCCTCCACCCCAGTCAAAAGTATATTCTGGTGTTTGCATCTCTCCCAAATTTGCTGTGATTGTCTAGAGGTTATCAAATGATTCTGTAGCCTGCAGATAGTGAGAAAATAATTGTCAAGTTGCAACATTGCTGTAATGTGTCAGTTTTTAATTTTATTATATTTCTGGTTGAGAACAGCTTTTCCTTCCAACCAAACTGGGAATGTGAGTCTCCCAAGGACAGAGCCCAGAAGATCTTTTCTCTGCTACATTTATACATTGTTCACACAGGGGCTGAGCCAAGGGCTTATTTACAAAAAGAAATCATCCTAGTGTAACTTGTGAAATTAGTACAGAAATTATAGAAGCAATTTTTATAAAGATTATACACTTTCTTGAAGTTCAGCCTCTTTCCAGTGATGTAAAATTTTTTGAGAAATTTTAATATGTAGATATCTCTGCAGATTGCTAGTTTTGATTCTTCATAAATACCAGTGACAGAATATTCTCCATAAATACCAGATAGTGAGGCAGGCTTACCAAATCGAAACTCCTTTAGAAAAAAAAAAAAAAAAAGAAGAAGGAAAAAACCAAACCAACCAAGCAAACAAAAAACCCCAATCGAAGCAACCCACAAAACCACCACTTTTGTACAAGCGATACAGAGGAGAGTGTGGTTCAAATACAGTTTTTCGCTTTCTGTGTGCTCACTTGAACTTGGCTCTCATTGTGAGGATGTCGTGAGTAGCACTACACAATGTGTGATGTACAAGAAGGGTGAGATGCTGTAACTGGAGATGTGGAGGAATGGTGGTTCTTTCTCTGGGTGCAGAGACTAGTGCAGATTGGGCTGAACTAGCCAGCAAATAAATTTCCTGCATACCTAAACCTGACTAAATCCTTCACTGAATTTGGAGGAGAGGTCCATAGGGCTGCTTATGAATCCAAAGGACAGAGAACTTGCTCTGCTGATACATAGAAATTTTAGCTCCAAACAGCACTGGGTGGTTTTTGTCACATGTTTGGTAACTTGTTTGGTAACATTGTGCTGTTAATGGCCTGGTAACAGGAATGTGTCTTGGGCTGGCACAGAACGTGCTGGGCTTGGTGCACCTTCTCTGCCAGTTTCATAGTGGGTTAATACTGACCTTAGCCAGAGCCTTCTGTTGATAGCAGCAGTGTGTTTGTGTTGATCTGGAAGACTTTTATTAAGTTTTCCTGTCCTGATGTCCTGTCCTGGTGGTGCTTGGGTGGGATGTGAGGTGGATACTGTGCAGGGGGGTGGCTCACTGTACCTCAGCTGGGTTCTGCAGGCTGTGGCTGGCATTCTGCAGGAGGAAACTTACTGTGTGGGTGTCAGAAATAAATTTGGATGCCTTATGATAACATGTGCAACATGTTATGGTGCCTGTATGCAACAGAGGTACTTAACGAGTTGTTACTTTGAGTAAGACATGCTTCATCCCTAGTTGGGGCTGTAAGCTGTAAATGTCAGCTGGTGCTTGTCTCCTATGCATTGTGCTGCTGTCACTCTGCTGAAACTGTCAATACTTCCATGCTGTCTTAAGTTTGTAAGCATGAGCAGAAGCAAATAAAATGCTTTCCTTACTTCGGAAGTGCCATCTCTTTGCCATTGCTTTCCTGCTTTGAAACCTAAGCAAAAGAGGGTGAAAGTTCTTCCCTGCACAGTGAACAAACTGCCCTTCACAAGTTCTGTTTAGTGGTTTTCTCTAGGCCTCAAAGGAAAACAACCTCAAGTTGTTAAGAGCTATTGTTGAAGTGTTGAAGCTTTTCTTATGCAGTTCTTGAACTTTACTGCTTGTGCACGTTCTTTAAAGGATCCATAGCTGCTATACTTGCTTGTACAAAACCCAGTGTATAACAATTTTGTTGGTACATTTACAACATGAAAGTGATTGTTGAGTTGCTATTTATTCTGTGGCTGGTGATTCGGGGAAGTGTGGCAAAGGAGGTTGAATATTGCTTCCTCCTTCCCTCAGTCAGTTTTCAAAGTAATTCACCCAGAATTTGAAAAAAACTAGTGGTCTGAGTGAGCTGGAAAACACTGGTTCTTTTTGATAATGCCTCTCAGACTGTAAATAAAAGCTGCTATTATGTGATGGTATAAACAGTATGCTTTGAGACTTTGTATTAGGAAACAAATGAGAACAAAACCTCACATTGTGTTATCAGATAACTTAAAAAAAGAATTAGGCTCTGTGTTTGTATTCAACCTATTGTATATTCAGTAGGTAAATCTGAATTAGGATATCATGTGTACATACGTGAATTAATGTAAGTCTTCCTTTAGGAAGGAATTACTCTACCAGAAAAGCATTTAGTAACAATGCAATTGGTTTATACTTAGTCTTGTCACAGAGCAATTAGCTACAAATTTCCTTCCTTAATTCTCCCACAGAAAATCTCCTGTCAATCCTATTCTAGGCTTTTAACTTTTAAGTTAGAAGAAAAACCAGTGAACTGCATCTGTGCTGTTTTGCTGCTAGATTTGATACAATACACGTTTCTTGTTTAATTTTGAAGAAGTTGCCTTGAGCTGATGTTGTTCTCCCTTTTTTTTTTCTCCATGGCAGCTGTAACTCTGCGAGGAGACAGTGGTAGAAGATCGGAGAGGAGAGCCAGGCGAGTTTCAGCATGTCTCTCAGATCATTCACTGGCTAGTGACAGTGGCGTGTTTGAAGCTTTAAGCAAAAGGTCAGGTGTATAAATGCATAGTAAGCTGGAAATATTCCTGTTCTGCCACACGGCCCAAAAGAATTAGTTGTGAATTTATGTGTAAGCTTTCAAAATTGGCAGTTATTAGTAACATAAAACTACTAGATTGCATATTTTAAAGGAAGAAAGCTTTTAACATGCAGTCCACTGTCATCTTCAGGTGCCGAGTCCCTTTTGCTTTATTCTCTCTGACATTTTAGCTTTGTGTCTCCCTTGAAAGATAGGTTTCTCATCCTATTAGTCATAAGTCAGTAATTTTATTTCAACAATCTGTAACAAAATAAAATTACAGAGTGTGACTTACAGTTCTGAGTATTATGATAAAAGTATAACTGCAAGGAAGAAATGTACAAACTGCCAAAATTCTAAAAATATGTAGGTTCACCACGTGATTGAAGTGTGTAGGAAGACATGTTACTTAAAACAATTGTTTTAACACAGGAAGCAGTAACTGGGAAGAAGATAAGGTTTGGGAACGCTAAAGAGAAATTGAAGACAAAATAAATATTAACCTAAATATCTTGAAAGAGTAATTCTAAAATCTAAATTTTCAAAATTTTGAATTACTATTACTGTATGTTTTTATATGGATGTCTCAATTCCTTCTTCATTACCAGTCTCTTCTGTATTGCTAAATAATTTCTTATATCCACATATCACAGAATAAATGTTAGTTCATCATTTAGCAGCTTGGGTCACTATGTAGTTTACAGTACTTTCTGTTCCTGCAGGAATGAAGACCTGGAAGAACCTGTTTATGGTGATGCTGCCAGTAATGAAGAGCCACAAATACATGTTGGATTTCTGTGAGTAAATACTCCTCTTTCTCCCTATCAACTCTACAGGAATTGCTCAGTACTTTTCTTGCTTATGATTTTTAACTTTTTAATAAACTGAATCACAGTGGATATTTTTAAGAAGTTTCTGAACTGACAGCTGAAGTTCAGTGGATGTACACTGAATGATTAGTCAGTCACGTGCCACTTTGTGTTGGGAATATGCCTTAACCAATGTTCATTCAGCATCCTTTCAATGCTGACTGATAAAAGGGCCTTCGTTACTTCTTTCAGTAGCATTTATTTTCATTGTCTGGGCCATTAACGTGGGTATGGGTATAGGGATATGTCTCTGTAAGCGAGATCTTTTTATGCCAGATAAAGGAGGATTACCGTAGGAAAATCACAGGTGAAGAGACACAAATACAGTACAGTCCCAGATGTACAATACATCTTTGAAATCCTGTGCCTATGGCATGCTATTGTTGGTAGTGGGAGTAGCCTGGGGAAGGGCATATTATTGTCATGCAGGATGGGATATCATGTCTTCGCCCTCCAGAATCCTGTCTGCCCCTTGGAAACTAATTCCTAAGATTACAAGTTTTTAAAATCTCAGCCAGGTTTGTTAGTGGCATTCCATAATTCATGCTGATGTGAAAGAGTAGAATTTTTAAATTTGTTTTCAATAGCCCATGAAAATAATGCAGATGGATTTGTCTGATGTAACTGATACATTGTTACACATGCACACACACAAATGCGTATGGTGTAACTGTTTAAAACAAGGAATGTATATGATAAAACCTGTTTGCTTTCAAGAGGTGTAGGAAGGGCAGTTGTTATTTTCAAGCTAAATAATGTTTCATTCACTTAGTTCTATTAGCTTTCTTACTGTGGCTAATGCTTTTGATTGATTTGTTCAAGGAATTTGCTTAACAAAATGTGCTTTTACATTCTTTAAATCTGTTTAGTCTTCATCTTTATTTCTTAAGCAAAGTGTCAGTGATTGGTGACTAACACAGAAAATTTATTTTCCAGGCACGACAGTGGAAGCGAATGTCTGCTAGTCCATGTATTACAGCTGAAGAACTTTACTAGTCTGGTTGTTAAAGAAAACTCCAAAATGTAAGCTTAAATTTCACCCAGAGTCTGATCATTGCTTGTTCCATGCTGAACTTATAAATAGCATAGATTTATTTGGTTTCATTCAAAATTAAGCCATTTTTGGAGAAATTGGTATGTATTAATTTCCATGAGGAAAGCATTAATTTTATGGTCACAAAGTATTTCTTCTATAGAACTTATATCCCATTTTTCAGGTAACAAGTGTAGTCTCTGTGTTCTTTCATGTTTATTATGCAGAGGAAAGTTTGTTCAAAAATAACTGATATTCCACAGTAAACTTAGTGTATTTTTCTCAACATCTGTATTAATCAGTAAGAGATATACCTTGCCTTTTATCTTTAAGAAAAAAAACCACACCAGAGAACATGCAAACAACAACAATGGGTCTGCAGACTTTTGTGACCTGTACAGCTCTCCTTGAGTATCCATAAAAGAAGATAATATTAACACAAGTACTAGCTGAGAATCAGTACAAGACTGAATTTTTAAACCTCTGACAGCTTGTACTACTTTTTCAAATTTTGTGTCACATATAGAACATAGCTTAGTTTATTCTAATAAATGTTTCTTAAATAATCAGTGTTTTCATAAAACACTGTTTTATCTAGAGATGTGTACCTTAGCGTATTTTAAAGAAATTCAACCTGTAAAAATGGTTGATCTTTATCTCTGGGAGAGGTTGTTTGAAAACTGGAAAATGGAGGAATGGTAACATTATAACAGTAACATTGTGTAAAACATCATTGTTTTACATTAAATATTGTAAAACAAGTCATTTGGTCAGAAGTATTAAATTGAAATGCATCTCTCTGAATGAATTGTTCTTTGTTGAGAACTTCACCATGCTAACTCTGCAAAACTGCAGTGGGAATTCTTCATGTAGGCCAGTACATTAGTGTTGTTTTTTTTGTTCTGTTTCAATGTGAGTGTAAGGGCACATGATAGGGAAAAATGAGAGTATTGTGTATTACTCAGCCATGTTGCCTTGCCATCAGAAAAAGAAATAAGCATCATCTGAAGAAGGTAGTAAAATAGAGTCACCAAAGAAAAAGATTAATCCAGAGGGTTTGTTGGGTATTTGTCGTCAAGGCATCCAGGCATCTCAGTGACTCAAAATGCAGTTCTTTTCTTCATCTTTCTCAACCCTACCTTTGCTGGAATCAAGAAATTGCATTGCTGCAGGGTGAATTGATTAGTCAAAAAGTAAGTTTCTATTACCAGGAAGCAGAAGAAGCTTTTATCAAGTTTAGTAAACTCCTCTGTGCAACTGTACATGGATTGAATCAAGTGCTGCAGCAGCTGGGGGGAAGTTTAGCCTGCAGCAGCCAGTGAGCAGAGGAGCTGGATCTCTGCCTTTTTACAGCATGAGAATCTCTTCAACTGATGCTCCACAATCCAGTGTGCTGCAGTTCCACCATAAGGAGCTCTTCCAGTTGTTCTCTGACCGTTTATTTGTCTGCCAGTGTGAGCCTCTCTTTTGGTGGTGGCATAAGAGTTCCTGCAGCCATGTGTCAACTGGAGTAAACCCCTGAGCTGGAGCAGGTTTTTTTAATCCCGAAGCTTTTGTGGGTTTTTAGCTGGGTTATCTTTTTTAACCCAGATGAGTTTTCTAATCTGGGTCACAACACAGTTGCATGAAACTTTTTACTGACATGAGGAAAGGAATAGGATATTGCAGGGGCTTGGCAAGCAGTCAGGACAGGGAGAACATGGAAACAATTCTCTTACGTAGCTCTGCTGCTTATGCTGTCAGATGAAAATGGTTGTTGATTTTGGTTTTGGCTTTGAGACTGTAGATAGATGCAGTGACTGCAGATTTCTTTTGCCATCTTAATTTCTTAAGGAGGAAAAAAGGCTGCTTAGTGGGTGGAAGGAAGAAATGGATCGGTGATACTTACAAGACAATTCAATTGCCTAAACATAGGCATGTGTTTCCATTTGAAATAGCATAGCACAGCACCTGGCCTCCAGCTGCTGCTGCTCAGAGAGAGGCTCTCTGTAGCTCTACCATAGATTCTCTTGTAAGTGCTAGCTTGTTTTAGATGCCTTAGATATTTCAGGGCAGCTCAAGTGCCACTTGGTGCCTCTGCTTAAGCACCAAGTTAAAAAAAAAAGGTTTTAGTTGAAAAACTACAGCATTTTGAAATCAGCTTTGCAGATCTTCTGTGTTAGAATGCAGAGTAAATTCTGGTGATGAGGAGATCTCAAGACAAATTTTTACTGTAGACGTTACACTGATGCTTTTGCTTAGCTTGATTTTGAGAAATGCAAAATGGCTTTCTTTGTCTGAATTGTGCTATTTGTCTATTTTGCTGTTCCCAGTCATGTGAGAGTTTATTTGCCACCGCTTGAGTCAGGCACACCAACCACTTACTGCTCGAGAGCTTTGGAATTCCAAACTCCGTTAATATTTAATGAAGTGTTCCGAATCCCTGTGCACTCAAGTGTTTTGAAATTAAAATCACTGCAGCTGTATATCTGTTCAGTTGATCATCTGCAACAAGAAGAACTATTGGTAAGTGGTTGTTTCTTAAAAGCCATGTGATATGAGGAATTAAAGTTACCTGAGGAATTATTTTTTAAGATTAAAAAGAGAATGTGAAGACCTAATTTTTCCATAAGAACTTCTGATAGAGTTATATGTCAATGTGTCCATTTGCTCACATATATAAGAGTAGTTCTCTAAATAAAGAGGTGAGATTTTAAAAAAGACTTCATCTGGCAGCTTTGAGATTACAGTTTGCTAAAGACTTAGGTTTCTGCATGATACTATAATGCCTCTGTGAGGAATCTGTGTCATTCAAATAGATTCCTACTAAAAAAGTAACAACTACAGACCCCTTGGTACATATAACATTGGATGAAGAGGACTACTATTACATCAGTCTTAACTTTGTTGCAGGATAATAGTGGCCATGGAACAGTTCTGTTACCTCAGTGTTTTTCTTTAAACTGATTGACATACCAAGTGCTAACTACAGGTGTGTTAAATGTTAGCTTCATTTAGCTATTGTCAAATACAAATAAGCATAACTAAATCTGCCTTGAGGCTGATGTCCTGGCTATTTTGAAGTGAGTGGGCTGTCATTCCAGAGGGGGGTTGAATGGGTTAGTGAAAAAAAAATTTAAGCCTATCAAAGAAGTTAAGAGGTATAGGCATCTCACTGTTATGCTGGGCTGTGGATAAGAGGTGTTTATTTGAGCAGATCTGATCAAGAATGTGTGTTTGCTAATCCACCTTTAAAACTAAGTAGCATCTCCTATAAACAGGGGTCTTAATACTGATAGAAATGGATCTGAGGTCTTGTCTGCAGGAGGAAGTTTTGTCTACAATGTAATTAAAGAGAAAACATCTCAAGAACAGGCTGGATATATTGTGTATATATGGTGTAAAATGCTTTATACTGGTACATCCTGTTCCACTTCGAAGCTAAATAGTTATTTAAGTGTAAAGTATCTTTCTATTGAAACAAGTGCATCTAAGTTTAGGATGCTATTATTCTAACTGCTGTTATTGAGTTACAAAAAAAATAGATCTTCAGATTTTCTTGGTAGGGATGTTTTTTTCTCTTCCATGGTCTTAATATGGTTATGTCAGAAGTATCTTTGTCAATAGTAATTGGTAACATAGTTAAAGGTAGTTTTGCAGTACTACTCAAAAATAGAGAAACAATGTCAGTTTCTTAAGATAGGTGCATTGGAGTATTTAAACATTATGATCATTGTTTAGCTGTAATTTGAGAATGAGCATTTTCTCAAATTGAGAAATCATTTGCTACCTGCTATGTCGCTTTGGAACTGCTGTGATGGTGTCTGTCAACAAGGCCTCTGTCTTTCAAGATGTCTTCCACTGAGATTGCAGTTTTTCCTATCTATTTAATAATGCATATATTTCTCAAATTCTTGATGCTGCTTTCTTTTCAGTTAGGTTATGCCAGTGTAATATTTTCCTAAGCAAAAGGCAAACTGGAATTTATTCTAATTTATATAAATACTTGTACCTAACAGGGAATTTAAAAACAAAAAATCAGGGAAATCGTTCAGTTATAAAGAAATAAATATATTACACTTTTGGGGATATTCTTTCCATTTCATCAACCTTTTACTCTTATGCCTTGCATGGCTGAAAGATGTTTTTCTGTCTTCAGTTGGCTTATTTCTTCCCTAGTGGCCTTATCGATGTTGAGGTAGGGGAATTGTTATTTTCCATGATTAGCATATCTAGTTCATGTTAAAACATAAAAGAAGTATGAATGCCTTTCTTGCAATCACCTGGCATTGCTGCTTCACTCTCAGTTTCTCATCTTTTACAGCCCTGACCAATTATTCCCTGTGTCTTAAATTATTTGATTTCTTCTTGAGTGTTACTTCGGTTTTTTGCATTTTTTGTTTTACTTTCAGAACATTTGTCCTATATTTTTAGCATGATTTTTAAATCCTGTTTGTTTTCTCATAAAGAGACATCTGTCAGACATCACAGAGATATTCATAAATACCTTTACTGTTCTGCCATCCAAGTTGTTAACAAATTCATCAGAGCAAGCACGTTATGTACCTCGTGCAGACTCACCTTGGTTTCTTCATCTTGAGGTGGACATGAAATATTAATTAGTCCTTTCGGTACTGATAATTCTTGATTGAGTTTGATGGTGATTTTCTACTCATCAGCATTCAGTCACTCAGGAATTCCTGATTCCCTTTGTAGAGGCAGCTTCTTGGCAGACTTGCTTTGCTGCCTAATAAATGTAGTGTATAGGGCAGTGTCAAGTGTCTTAAGAGTTAGCCTATGCTTCTTCCAATACTGCTGGCAGGAAAAACAGTTTTACTTTCTACCTCCTAAACGAAACTCAGCGTGTCTTAAACATTTTCAAATTGTGATGCAAAAGTGTGATTACATGGTACACATTTATATCTTCCAGTGCATCAGAGCAAGTGGATAATTAGAAGATGTCTATGTTATACAGAAAAAAGCAAAGGCATCTCTGTAGCCTCTGATATACTGGCATGAAATAACTTTCTCAGTAACATGCTGTATCCCCATGTCACATTATTTTGTTAGTCTCAAAAACTTTTCTTCATTGTTCTCAATGCACCTGTTTAAACAGAGCTGCAGGGAACATTTGTCTTGGAAAAACAATGCAATGATTTTTTTTTATTATTATTGTTTTCTAATTAACTGTTTCTTTACCTGCTTAAAGTTGAATGCAGATTCCGTCTGTATTTCCTACTGCCTTTGTTGTTAGAATCATTGTATGCAGTTATTTCATTTGTGAGAGATAAAAGCCGTTTTTACAGGACTTTTCCAGTGATACAAAAGAAAATGTTCTTAACTTGTGGCTCATTAGCATGGACATAAACAGGTTGCAGAGATAGCCAGAGAAACAAAAAGCAGTACTTAAAGGCTGACTGTTATAAAACCATTGGTAGGTGCAGCTAGTGAACTGTTTAAAAAAAACCAAATAAATAAAATAGGCAGCATGGATTTGTTCACAGCTCTTATCATTTGGGTGAACACCACTGAGAAATTTCTTACATGAGCGCTCTTCAATGGAGTAGAACTACTTCAAAGTTTGAAATACTTTTAGTGGGAAGCTTCTATTACAACTATTTTTGCCTGAATCTTGGAGATGCAAGGATGGCCTGGAAAGTAGAAAAATGGCTTTATAGCCCTTTTGACTACGTTATGATATAAATAGACAGTAAAAAGAGTTGGTTTACACAACTTTTTTATTTCCATTTGAAACATGCTTCTGAGGACCAGAAAGTAGAAGGGTATCAGAATACAGTTATCTCAAAAGCCCTCCAATTAACATAATACTATTAAAGTGATATTAATTTAAGCAGATACAGAAATCAAGTAGTAGTTGGGAAGGTTTTAAAAATAAAATATTGATTGCTATCAGGTTTCAGTTATATCTACATCAGTCATACAAATTTTATTTTTCAACTTTCAAAAAAATAACTATCTACTCCAATTATTCCTGTCAGTAAAAAAAGGGGCAAGAAATTCAGAATCTTAGACATCTTAACACAACAGAACAAAACTGTCCCTTTATTTAAGAGACAGTAGTATTTGGTTATATGGGAGTTCTACTCTGTAAATAAAATACTCTTTAAATGAGACAGTGTCTATCCTGCAGAATATGTGTATCCTATTGTGGTCAATGCTTTTTGGTTTTTTACAGGGCATTGCTCAGATAAACCTGACAGATGCAGAGAGTTCTGGTGAGATGCAGCTTCACTGGTACCCTGTTCAGATCTTCACTGGTTCAGAGCCCCAGAGAGCAAAGACCAAAAGCCAGTGTGAAGACAGCATTCCTGAGTCTTCTGGAAATGTAACTACAGTTAAAACAGTATGGCTCTAAAAAAGTGATTTGTTTACTTTATTTGACTAGCAGGGTGATTGTGATCTTACCTTGGGTGGAGGTTTTTGAGTTATTACAGGAAGTGATAACTCTTGGGGCAAGAGCTAGATTTTAAAAGACTAATTGAAAAATAGATCATGTCCTATGGGGGACATGTGCTTGAAGTAGTACCCTGTATATGTTTGTATGCATATTTCTAGTCCAGCTAAAACACATTAAAAGGTTTCTGCTGCTGCACATGAAGAGGTTGTCAAAATAGGTTGTGCAATTTCCATCCTTGGTGATGTTTTCTGCCCTTGACTGGGCTCTGGACAGCCTGACTTGGCTATGATGCCTGGCTTGCTTTGGGCAGCACATCAGACTAGGTGACCTCCAGAGGTCTCTTTTGGCCTAACGTGCTGGATGATGCTCCACAGTCAAGTAAAGTCTGCCCAGTTTCTGTGACAAGTTGAACACCATATACTTCGGGTTGTTAAGATTGAAGATTCAGATTTTTTTGGTTACTGTTTCGTTTTTTGTTTTGTTTTTTAAGGAACATATGATGGCTTTGTTTTTATTTTTTCTCTGAATAATACACATTAAGTACATTGGTTTGTTCTAACAGTTTTAATTAATTTACCTTTCAGGATGCAGTGACAGCCCTGTTAGCTAGGACGACTGCCCAGCTGGAAGCAGTCGAGAGAGAGCTGGCAGAAGAGAGAGTGAAACTGGAGTACACAGAAGAGGAAATCTTGGAGATGGAAAGAAAGGAAGATCAGGCAGAAGCCGTATCAGAAAGGTGAAAATGGTTTAAATACCCCACCAAACAGATAATAACTGACTTCTGCAAAGATATTTACACTATGGGTATAGTCTGAAATAAAGCAAGAAAAACAGTCATTCTTTATTCTGAGATTTGCTCTCTGTTAGTGCTACATGTATAAAATTCTGTTATGTCATTATCTGCGAACAGGAGGAAACCTTATTTGAATAGCTGGTTGAATTTAGGGAATTTGGGGTGTGGGAAAGCATTATATCAGACAGAAACTTTGCTAGGGAGGCAACTGTAATTGGAGTTTGTGACAGCCTTGTATTAAGAAAAAGTAAATAAAATTTAATGGTGACAGGGGACATTAAGGTTAAGGTTGTGGTTTAATTGCTAATGATACTCCTGGTTTGTTACATGAGTTGCATAGTTCTTTTTGTTATTGCTTTCTTAGTATTGTTATAAAGACCAGAACACATGCTTTAAGAAAACTAGGGAAGGTGAATTTTTTTTCATTGAAATGTATTTGCTTATTTGCATTTGCAGAAATGCAAATGTGCTATGTTCTCCTGTTGAAAATACTGTATTTTTATTGGAGAAATGATACTCTAAAATTATAAACTGGCTTAGATAATGTAGTAAGCAAATGTAATGCATAATTGCATGGGGTTTTTTAACACCTGTGAAATTCCTGTGTTGTTCTGACTTTAGGAGTTGGCAAGCAGAATCTGTTGACAGTGGATGCAGTAATTGCACCCAGACTAGTCCTCCTTACCCAGAGCCGTTTTGCGGGGATCCATTAGCTGGACACATGTTTGCAACTCAAGCAGGCCAGTACAGTTCTGGGAAAATGCAGCCTCCACCACTAAAGGTAATGAGAGAAGACACTGCAGCACTACATCTGCCACCCTGCCTGGCACAATGAGCTACTGCTGTGCCTGGAGTTTGAGTCTGAATTGGCCGGGAGGGAAAAGAATCAGCAATGACACTGGCAGCCCTGTATGAGCACTGACTTCATGACAGCTGTATGGCTATTGAGTTGGTAGAATTTCACTCTTTAGGGCTGGGGTTTTTGGTTTTCTTACTACTTTCTTCTGAACAGTATTTGGTGCTTATATCAAAAAGCAAGCTATTTTTACTGTGGTCTTTATCTAATCTATAAATAGCCATTTGTATAAATTTCTGCATTTACCTGAAATTGTAACAGAAAAGATCATGATCAAATTCCAGTGCTCTTATTTCTGTAAGAATTTTGAAAGGAATTGTGAAGAAAGAAATTTTAGGACTTGCTGTTACTATTTCAGTGTTACAATAACATGGAATAATTGTGCTGAAACTGATGTATTTAAAATCTTTTGTAGTCAAGATATGAGACACTGAAAAGAATTCTTCACAAGCTGAAATCAACAGACTTCATTGAAGTAGAAGAATATAAACTGTTTATGTTGCCTTTAGGGAAGATCACACCTCTTTTTGAGGAGTGAGTTTTCTAAAAGTTCGGGAGCTTTGCTAGAGTAGCCTGTGTTTTCTGTCTTTTTGAATATTTTAGTGTTCTTGTATAATTGTTTGAACAGTCTTTCAGTTCCTTTTTCCTTCCTTGTCTCCCTTTAAGTTCCTCTTGTAACCACCTTAAGGTGGTTACTTGCTTCACTGTGCTTGTTGAAAGGTGACTCAGTTTTTTTCTGTTGAGGCTGGGGATCAGGTGGTAGTTTGGGTAATATCCAACTGCCAATCCTGAATGCAGTCCTTGTGCTCTGCAGCTGTGATACAACTGCATCTCATAATTGTTACTGCTCCAGCAAAGGCTTCTGAAAGGTTATCTCACAATTTTGAATGACCCAATTTTAAAATTTTTACAAAAGTTAAGTGATACATCCTCTCAGGGCTCATGAAAATTTGAATCTAGCTACCAGGGCAAGTTGTTTACTTTTGATATTGTTGAAATGTCTGATTGTCTTTGCTAGGAGAGAAGAAAATAAGGAAGAAATAAAAAAAAGTTCCTTTGTTGAAATTTTAGGTGGATAAGGAAACTAACACTGAGGATCTGTTTCCTGAAGAAGTTGCTATTCTTCCAAAAGAGAGAACCAGCCGCAGGCCACGGGGTTCTGCTTTTGTTCGCAGTAGCACAATTGTTCGTTCCCAGACCTTTTCGCCTGGAGCACGAAGTCAATATGTTTGCAGAGTGAGTAAAGGCTGAAGAGGAGGAGGGGGAAGGGGCCTCCACACACAAGGATATTATACATTTTTGATAATTTTATTTTAAGATTTCATTGAATTTATAAGAAACGTTTATTACTATTATATATATTACTAATGATTAATTGTTAATGGAACTTAAACAATGCAGTGGGGAAGGATTTCCCTGACTCTTTTTACGAGTTTTTCCCTGGATGGATTTCATTTGAAATTTAAGGATCTATGATAAATTAGATATTAAGCACTTATCCCTAGCAACCTTAGATGTTAGGTGAGGGTGGTTGATTTTCCAGTGCTATCTAATGAGGTGTATAAGCAGTAAGCTTAGAAGCCATGTTGAATTTTCACATACATCACAGTTTGAGAAAGGACACTTTTTCATGCTTAATCTTAGGGTTATTGCAGAAATATTCATACAACTGATTGCTGTCATGAATATCAGTCATAAGATGCAAGATGCCTGTTACTATGGGACATAGGATTCTTGGGTGCACTGGTGCAAGTAATTGAGGACCAGCACAGCAGTTTTCAAGGTCACATTTATTGTTTGCTGCATTCAGTGGCAGAAGATTTATCAGCAGTTGAGTTATGGTATTGCAGATCAATACATGGGTGTTGGTTTTGCAATATTGGTGAAATATTATCATAACTTCGATTGTACTTTTTCATAAGCTTCTGAGAGCTTGAGTTTGAAAATTCAGGAAATGATTTTTAGATTCTGTGCTTACTTAACCTGTACTTACTTAAAACACGTTACGGGGGAAAAGTAGGAGATTGTATTGTTTGTACCCATGACAGTAAATGTGTTAGGATTAACTGTAATTGCTTTTGAGTCCTCATTCCTTTTTTTTAGGTTAGATTGTTTTGGATACTTAGTAGAATGGTTGGTGAAACTTACTGTAAAACATTGATGGTTTGTAAGTTTTCTTGAATTATTGTAACTACCATATGAGCACTGTTATGTATAAATGTTTATAAATAACTGAAAAAAAAATAGGTTGCTTAAAACAAGATAGTTTCAGTGTATTTTTAAAAAAGAAATCTCAAAGGCAAAAAAACCCAACTCACATTTCTTAATGAAGATGATCTTGTAAGCAGTCTTTCTTTTTAATGTCTTTTCTAATCAGCTGTATCGCAGTGACAGTGACAGTTCAACCCTGCCAAGAAAGTCCCCTTTCATCCGGAACACCTTGGAGAGGCGCACTCTGCGGTATAAGCAGGTATGCCCAGGAGAATGGTCTTTAACTTCCATTAAGTGGCTAGGACATTGGTACTTTTATACTTCAGAGCTTTAGATGTCTACAGGCACATTCTGATCCTTTTAGGAAAAGTACAAAACTTCTGCAATGTAATTGGGGCAGGGTGCATGTTTTGGGTTTGTTTTGGACTTTCTAAGCTAAAAGGTAGACATAAGGAAGTTAAATAAAGTTGTGAACAATTTTAAAGGAGGGAAAAAAAGTGTGACAGATGAAAGTTAGTTTAATGGAGACTGAATTTATATTGATTTTGATGTAAAGTTTAATAAATCTTCCAAATCAAGTTTATGATGCAGGGTGCAGATTTAGAGACGTGTATGACTGTGACATCTCCCCTCCCATACAGCCTACAAATAATAGTATTTGAGACCCAAGTATTCAGGAATGAGAAGATTAAGCTCTCCTTTTGCTCCCATGCCACTTCTCATGTGTCAAACAAGTGGGCAGAGAAGGGCAGATGAGGCATTAATGTTGTGTATAGAAATGACATAAAATGTAGTCTGGTTAGCAGAAGGTAATGCCTTGCTGTTGTAGGCAGGTGGACAGCCATGCCTCCCATTTTTATTCAGAATGTATATAAAACACATTTAATGTATTTAAATTTATAATTAAAACCAATATTGCATGAAGCCCTTTAAGAGGGGTCTTGCTCAGTACAGTATTTTTCTGATGTCATAATGTCACTGCTTTTTTTCTTATTGCATCTCTTTTATTATCATCATAACATGAAATTTTAGTCCATAAACTTCATTAGGTAGATATTTGTAAGTTGAAAGGAAACTCTAAAAGGAAGGAGTAGAAAGTATTAATTGAAAAACTTGGCTAAGTAAAGGTTTTCTTGTACCATATGTGCATAATGTACCATACCATTATCTAGCCTTTTCTGGGGAATGTAAATAATCTCCAAACCTGCATGTGGAAAAGACTTTGTGTATGAAGTAACTACAGCAAACGTATGGTCTATAGAGCTAAAGACAGACCAGTAAACTATATTGAGAGTAATATATTGTGCATTTTATTTGAATCCTTGTAACTCAACAGTCCTGCAGATCGTCTTTGGCTGAACTTATGGCAAGGACATCCTTAGACCTGGAGCTGGATCTCCAGGCATCCAGAACTCGACAGAGACAGCTGAATGAGGAGATATGTGTTTTAAGAGAGTTGAGACAGCGTCTGGAAGATGCCCAGCTCAGAGGGCAGACAGATTTACCCCACTGGGTCGTTCGGGATGACAGATTCCGAAACCTGTTGAAGGAAGCGGAAAGGCAGGTATGGTCATATGACATAAGCACTCAGTTTGCTCAGAAACTTCTCATTTTAAAATGTCTTCATTTTGATGTCTAAAGAGCTGTTTGTACAGAATCTAAGCAGTGAATGTTTCTTTTATATTCTTGAAGTTAGCACAATAAAAATTATTACATTGATTATTACCGAACTGGGTATTAATTTGAGGACAATTTTTGGAGAATGGCACTGTTTGCCAGTGGCACTTTTTGTTTTGTTCTGGATTTTTGTTTATTTGTTGTTAAATTGTTTTTGTTTAGGTATTTATTGGAACTTTAGTAGTTTTCTTTCTTCTGGTATTTAAAAGAAATTTTGCTGATTTGACATTTATTCTTTTGCAAGTGTTTGGGATGTTCCTTAAGTATGTGATTTTTTTTTTTCCTGTTCTTGGAGAAAGAAGTTGTAGAAAAAGGTGGCAAAACTGGACAACAGACAAAATTGTCCTTGGATTATCAGAGACAAAAACTGAGCCTAAATTTATAGTAAGATCTGGTTTGACAGATCTATGTGCAGTAAATTCTGTTAATTTATGACATGTCTTTCTGAAGAGCATTAATAAATGAAACAACTCAGTCTTTTGCATTTATAGTTCCTAGATGATCAGCTCTTTCAGACAATGTATTAGTGTGGTTTCGCTGTGGTGAGGGGGAAAATATCCATTCTTTTACTGTGGATATTCTTCTGTTTTATTTATTCACCTGCCCATTTTAAGCATTACATTCTTATTTTCAGACCAGACAGACCAAATTTGAACATCACCAAGAGCAAGCAGCTGAAAAGATGCTAAAGAAAGCATCAAAAGAAATATACCAGTTGCGTGGGAAAAATCAGAAAGAACCTATTCAGGTGCAGACTTTTCGGTAAGTGGTAAGGTGTACTGAAACAGTATAGCAACAGTTCATTAGTCAGGTTAAAGCTTTCTGAAACATTTAGCTTAAATTTTATGTGTCTTTTGATTTTAATCAGGAGTAATTAACCAGTAACTTTAGGCTATATCTGGATTTGGACATGAGTTCTCTTTGAATGCTTTGTTCTGCAAAGAGCCAAAGGTAAGGTAAAATTGCAGTGTTACAATTCTAGTATACATGACCTAAAAAAAAAAAGCTTCAAATGCAAACATAGCTTAGATGATTCTTCCAACTTAGCCTAGTTGCTATGAAGTCCAAATGATGTGTCAGTTCTTCAGCCTGTGGGCTTAAATACTTGTTTTAGTGTAATACATATAAATTGCCAGTAACACACTCTCCCTAAAAATTACTCAGTAATGCTGGAATTTTCTTTCAAGAAGCCTTTTCTTTGGACTCTGTTTCCAGAGTTGCCATCTTTTATTCTCCTTCTTTTTTGTAAACATTATTTGCAAAACGTACAAGGGTGAACTTGGCATTGCAGAACTTGTTCTGTGAAGTCTTTTTACAATTAACTATGACTGAAGTTCAGCGAGTTGCATAAAGCTTCCACCTACGTTTTCAAAAATAGTAATTGTCTTCAATGGAATGTTGCCAGAGGTATATAGTGAGGTTTAGTAGTTTTTGGAAGTTTGTTGTACTCAAATACTGACCAGTTCAGTACAGAAATAACAAATTCTAACCATTAACCTGTGTAAGGAAACCATGTTCTTGTGGGGAGGAGGGGGAATGTAGGCATAATTTTATTTACTTCCTTTTTCTCTTGTTTTGGTCGCAGAGAGAAGATAGCTTTTTTTACAAGACCAAGGATTAACATACCTCCTCTGCCAGCTGATGATGTATGACATGTTGCATTGTAAACATGAAGTATTTATCGCTTTTATTTTAATGAAGTTCTTAGATTAGACAAGTTTCTTTAAAAAAAAAATGTGCAAAAGCTAATATACACGTTTTGTAAAAAATCAAAAAAAGTTAAAAAAGTAAACATAAACAAAAACATATATATAAATATATATACATATATATTTTATAATAGCGACTGCAACAAGGCTTGGTTTTTCCTTGTTGTGAAACTGACATCTCTGAAGACAACTTATTTTATAAAAGATCGACTATCCTGTTAAGAGCGTGTACAGTTTTTATGCTGTTTTATTTGACTTAAAAGGCTGGAAGACAGAAACAAAGTGAGTTCAGGCAAATTCACTGTAGTGTAATTTATTTATAGTGCCTTTTTTCCTTGAAGGAAAATACCTACTTTAAGATGTATTTTAAGACTGAAATTTTGTTCCTCAGTATTTGTCATACAGTAGAATGGAACCATTGAGCTGGTTTTGTTTCTGATACCTGAAATGAAAATACTATGTTCTAAAATTGTCACTTTTTTCAGCTTTATTATCTGTAGCTTATTATGTACATTGTAATCTTTAGCACTGTCTGTGTTATAGCAAAATATTATCACCTGCAATGTGTTTAACACTAATTAGAAGTGAGGTTAAGCATTGCAGAATTCATTTGCATGTTCTTACTGTGCACTAATAGATTGTTTTCATTTCTGTTGTGTCTAAAGTATCTTTATATTCTTAACTAGATCCTCAGTTTAAACGGGGGAAGGAAAAGGGTGACAGGTCTTTGTTTTGCTGTTTAATGAAAAGGGAATTAAAGGAGCAGTGTGAGTTAGCTGTGTGGAAAGCCTGCTAATGGACTGTTACAGTAATTTCTACAGTTCTACAGATTCTCATCTGCTTCAGGAAAGCACATGTGTTCTGATTTCAGAAAGCAGCTGCTTTAAGTAAGGGTGCTTAAACACATGTTCATCCTAAAGGATGTGTTTTGTAGTTACTGCAAGCAAGTTCTGTTAACAGTGACACTTTCCAGGAGGAAGGTGTATAATTCTGGAAGGTACAGCTCACTTGATTGCTAGTTGGACCAGCTAAAATCTGGTAAGAAATAATTTTATTTGTAACCATCCATTTTAATGAAAGACTGTCACCCTAAATTCCCGAGAATGCCAGTTTTGTGTCCTTGCGTCCTGCAAATATGTAAAAATACTTCCTTACTAAGCTATTATAATAGAGTTTCTCATATTTTTCTACTTATACATTACCTGCAAAGAGAGGTGCCCAACACAAGACTGACTTTGCAAATTACTGGAATATCCCCGAAGGAAGATCATGTTGTCTCTTAATTAAAGATCAGATTGGTTCCAGATTTTTCTATGTCAGGAAATCAAAACAAGGGCCAAAAACCAAACAGACGTATCACAATATTTTCAAATACTCTATAAGTGAGTTTTCTTTGGGATTTTCAAGAACTTGACTCTGTTACCATGTCAAAGGTCAGGAAAACCTGGAAGAGAAATTTAATTACTTTTTCTTATCCACACTGAGGCAAAAAAAACGGGGAAAAAAGATTGTAAGCATAAATGTTAATTAACACAGACATTTAAGGTAGTTTTTCCTGTGTCCTAATATGGCCTATAGTCATTACAGGCATCAAGTGTTGCAATCATATAGCAATATATATGAAATTGAAGTGTATTTAGCATTTTTTGTGCTATTCATCCTGAAGCCTGTTTTGCCGGGTGTATATTGGGTTCCTTGGGCACAACTAGACTTACTCAAAAATGATGCAGATAAAAACCAAACTGTGTGAGAAATTTGTAGTGTTTTGCTAAAAGTCTAGTGCCAGCAAGCTTTTCAGTGCTCATTACTTTAAAAGACCAGTTAGTCAGAATTTCCAGGGGAGGATGTCACACAGTAGAGTTTATCCAAAGTTACCATGCAGTGACACCATTTGCTGTGTATTAAGAACAGAAACACCATGTTCCTGTGAGGCTGGTCAGGTACTGGAAGGGGTTGCCCAGAGAGGTGGAGCACTCTGTCCATAATGTGGATGAGGACTTCACTGGATATAGCCCAGAGCATGCTGATCACATAAGGCTTGCTTTGAGTAGGGATTGGGGCAGGGACCTTTTTTCCACCCTAAATTGTTCTGTGACCAAGGAGCAATGTCCAGCGGTCTCTCTGTCAGAGGGTTTTTAAATTGTGACCGCTGTGAGATGTCGTTGATGTATCTTGTGGGTCTGTGATTCTGACTGCTATAATGAATTCTGTCTTGATGTGGTAATGAGTTATCATATTCAGTATTCATCTCTCTTGTTTTTGTCACAGTTCTGTATGATTGTGTCATTTTTGTATTATTTGAAAGTATTTCTTCTTTAAAATAAAATAATTTGCCATAAACAGAAAAAGAGTTTTCTCATATGTCAAAGATATTTCTTGAGTCTTTTATATTTGCCACATTACTGATGATTTAATAAAAAAATTCGTATTTTTGAATAACACTGTTATTTAGATTAATGTAATGAATTTTCAGATAAAGGTAGGAGAGAAAATCTGGGAAACTGAAGATCTAGAGAGGTTATACTCGAGTCCTGAAAGAGGTATAGAGTGTAAGGAATGGCAGATATGTTCTTCCAAGTGCTTATCACTCATGATAAGTTGACAGTGGTATCAGAAGGTCGTAGTTGAAAATTCCCGGCATTCTTGGGTAGCTCCAGTTAAAACATGTTGAACTGCCTTTTTCTCCTAACAAGCATTTGCACTGTCTAAATTAGTGTTGAAAGCAAGTTGACATTATTAGTTCTGTATTGTCCTACTTATGACTAATTCCAAGGTGGAAACCACTCAAAAGAACACTGGTTGACGTTTTTAGGCTGGCGTTTACTGCTGCTTTCACAAAGGAGACAAAATCTGCATAATTACAGAAGAGCCATTTCTCAGTTTCCCTCTGCAACCCTAAGCTGCAGGAGAGCAGGCAAAATCATAGCAAAGACATGTGACTCCTGTCTCTCCAGTATTTGCAAGGCATCAAGGGTATGACAGAGTTTAGGTTATTTTTAAACAGTCTGCTAGAAATAGGCATTTGGAACGGCAACCATCCCTGTCTTGCTGCCCTCAGGAGCAACAACAGAAGCTATAATGGGTATGTTGGGCTGGGTTTTCTCTTGTAAGACTGAAGTCTTATTTGTATTTCTTGCTGCAGTTCTTTTAAGCACTTTGCAGGACTTAAAGGTAAGTGCAGTATAAAAAGAATTTTGTTTTTAATGAGTTAGATAAACTATGTCTTTTGCTTTCAGTGGATGTTCAAACTGAAGTTTGAATTTTTAGGGAAGAGGGTCCATCACATCTTGTTTTGACCCCAACCACTGTTATGACTATAGTGTTGTAAGTCTTTGGAATAAAGAAGCATTTACAGAGACTTGAGAAACTGCAAGCTAACAAAAGGAAGAGCAGCTTTGTCCAAAACATCATGTGAAGAATATATTTTTTTCTCTGAGATCACTCAATTGACTGAGTAGCATTGGAAGAAAATACCAAGGAGTAAAGTTGATTTGGTTTTGGAATCTGTAAATGCCAGTTAAATCATTTGCTTGCACTTGGAAAATGTCCATATTCTTGGTTTTCAGGGCTTCTTAGGAGCTGGTTCTGGTTTCTTTAAATTTCTGAAAATCTCTTACGTTTGAGCATACATATCTGTTGTAATTTCAATAGAGAATCAAAAACAGAAACTAAGGTATTCTGTCCCTTTAGTTTGTCTACAGTTTGACCATCCAACTAAAAATGTACTTTTGGTAGGAGATTTAATGAGATCACATGGTAATGGACAAGATAAAATCAGGAAATTAATTTAGGAAAGTCTGTTGAGGAAAAAAATGTAGGATTGAGAAGCTAACACTCATTTGTTTAGTGCAGAAAATTACTATTCTGTGTCTAGGGTACAGTGTTTGTGTTCAAGAGTGTGTCTTTGGCATAGAAGTTCCCAGGTGTAGGTATTTCACCAAGTAAATGCTACTTCCTGTTTTCCATGTTTTCCTCTCATAAACTGATTGAAGGAAATTGCCGTTGTATTATCAAGAAAATAAATCAAGTGCTCAGTGTTTAGCTTCCTTCATGAATTCAATTGGCCTATTAATACTGATTTTAATGGGTACAAAGAATAGACACTGGCAGGAAACTGGCACTTGTGTCATTTTCCCACATTTCACTGACATGGTTGTGAAGGCCTGGAGCTGTTACTGATCTATGAGTGGTAGAGGATTATGATCTGCAGTGCTGTGTGTGAAGGCCATAATCAAACCTCTTCTGTAAAGGCGTGATTCTTGCTCCAGAAAGGTGTGGGAACATCAGGTGAAGCAAGCTAAATGTTCAAATTTCTCAATAAAATCCAGTGTGTGGCTTCTGCATGGAGAGTCCCTATCAGAAATACATGGCTCATCTGTAAATTACTGCTCAAGCACACTGGGACAAAAAGGTCTTCCAGAACTGAATTCCTTTGACTTTGAAGTGAGTGGAAGTCACTTCTATGCATTCAATCACCTGTGGGTATTTTCATGAGTGCTTGTGCAAGACCTCTCTCTACTCAGCTGGTGGATCTGCTTGGAAATACAATCCCCCTGCCTGGTTACCTATAGGGGTAAAACCAGTCTGCACAATATTCAAGTACAGAAAGGTGAGTGTCCTGAAATACAGCACACTGCATACATACTGACACGTGCAGGATCTTCAGAAAGAACAGTTACAACCTCTGCCTTGCAGAGTACAGCCCTAGTGGCTTGTTCAAAATCTGTGCAGTCAGAACTTCAGCAATTCTTACCTTCTTGTAGAAATGAAATACTTTTTGAGTAGGATAAAATTCTTAAACACTCCCCTTGCCCCTCAAAAAAAACCCAAACCAACAAAACCCCAAACCAACACCAAAACAAAACAACCCAACAAAACAAAGAATCCCAAACAAACAACCAACCCCCCCCAAGATCACAGTTGAGATGCTGTACACAGTTAACAAAAATGTAAAAGTCTGGCTAATTGCCTTTTTAAAAAAGTATTTTTGGGAGTTCTAGCTTTTCAGTATTTGGGAAAGCTTAAGCAGATGTTTTGGAAAAGTAGGCTGGCATATAGGAGAGGATCTTTCTAGCAGTGACAGTTGCATTGAAGAAAAGAAGTGGGGTGGATGGATAGATGGATGGCAGGATTAAGAAGTGAAGGTAACAAGGATGAAACCTTTGAGGGAGGCTTGCAGAGCATGAATATGACACAGAAGATGGGGGGAAGTCAATTTGGATAAGGTTGAAATGCAGTGCCAGAAAAGCGCAAGGGATGGTGAAATTGCAGTTTGTCTCATTTCCAAGCTGCTGTGATTACATATTTTACAGAGCAGCAGCCTGGTCTGCAGAGTCACCAGGAATACTTGCTGGCATGCTCCCAGCATACTTCCTATGCTTTTACCTCGTGAGAAATGTCAGTGTTGTTGCTGCTGCAAAAAGAATGCGCAGAACGATTGATTAGCTCAGGTTGGGGAGGGAAGAAAGCAGCGTGGGCTCCAGTGGTGACGGGACAGGCAGGGCAGGGTAAAGAGGCTTGGCGTTTAATCCCGCAGGATTGCAGCTGGTGCGTCTCCCCCGATCACATATCCTATAGACGGAGGATGCAGTCACATGATTGTTACTGCTTCCTCCCCATGACATCACTGCTGGTGCAGCCATACCACCCAAGGAAGGATGCTATTAAAATCATTGGGATTGGGCTAAATGATGTTGCATTGCAGGTAAGCAACATAATTCTTCGGAAAAAAAAAAAAATAAATCATTTGCCAGTTGTTCTTGCGCTGCAGTCGTGGAGCTGCAGCTCCGCCGGGCAGAGTTTCTGCTGGAAAATAAAGCGGCACATTTTCTCTGCTAGCAGAGGGTTTGCAGGTGCAGCGGCTGCCCGCTGGCTCTGCGCTCATCTCCCGGCTGACATCTCGGGTAGAAATGCTGCCAGATGGAGCTTTATAGCTAAAGAAGGCCCTTTGTTCCCTGTACTTTCCAATGGCTCCTTCGAGTGTCTGCGGAATTCTGTATTTATGTGAGCAGCCATCATCATTCAGTCGTACAAAGAGAGCAGCAATAGTGTTTTGCTTGCATCCCCTGCTTTTTTTCCCCCCCGGATGCTTAAAGGAAGTTGTTGTTGTGTCTAAGCTTATAAAGGAATGAGGATTAACTTGCTTGAGGGGTTAAGAGGTGTATTCGGGGAAAGAAGCTTTTCCTTTATTAATTTTTGCTCATGTGGTTTCAAATCACCTAGTCTGACAGGTTTCCTGCATAATTTGCTGTAGTAAAAGGTCGGTTTTTCCTTGTCCTGTATAAACATGGAAAATCCTTTTCCAAAAGAAACGTGGGAGATGACAAGTGGATTTTTGCTCCCTTGCAAAATGCTAATCACTAAAAGGCTGAAAAATCCATGGCAAACCGTGCTTTTGGACTTAATATTTGTGGAAGCAAAGTCCAGAGTCTGTTTTCCTGGTGTGGATGTTTAATTATGTGCTCTGTACAAATACATGCGTATGTATCTGCAAAGGAAAAAATGGTGACTTTCCTGTGGGGTTTTTTCTGTATAGCTTTTTAAATATATTTTAGGGTTTTAAAATTCTTAAATTTTTTAAAAACTTTATTCCAATGTAAATGTTACGGCATGAGAAGCTAAATTAATATTGAGCTTATACTTGTCAGAAAATAAAATTACATATTTTTTAACAATTGTGATAAATAATTCTGTGCCTTTGCCAGAGAACAGAGGATGACTCAGCTGCAGCTTCATCAGGCAGAGAGTCAGGTGATGTTTTACTCTTGGTGTACGGGAAGTTTTTTTTTTTTTTCTTTTTATTCCAAATCCTGTTCTTTGTTCAAATGATTTTTTCCCCCACTACTGGGAAAATGTGAAACTTTGGCACGCCTAGAATCTCTCTGTCCTCACCCATGCATTAAGGGGGGGGGATATTTTGGATCTCCTGTGCTGGAGCAGATTGTACATCCTAGTGAGGGGTGAATTCTGGTTTCCAATGATCAGGTATGCAAGTATGTCAGGATCAGAAAATAAGGTGTGTGTGTGGGGGGGGAAAGTAGATAATGAATTACTGAAGTACAAAAAGACAGTAATTGTTCCAAACTGAAAAGAAAAATAATTTTCAATTTTATTTTTCTCCAACAGAACCTCTCCTGTTTTTTCAAGACTGAGCCTCTAAAGTGATAGAAATACAAACCTGTTGCTGCATGAGGTCGTGGGCAGGGGGAGGAGATTGCATCCTGTTGGTGCCAATGCTGGGTTTCTTCTTGATTCCCTCTGGAGTCAGGGCTGGCTGAGCTCTCTCCAGCGCTGGCTGTGAGCCGAGCTGTGCTCTTGCCCACCACACTCACTGAGACTTGGCTCTTTGCCCATGCAAGGAGCAGGGCAGGGCTGCCACACTTGGGTTCTACAAGTGTGAGAGGTTCCCCCACTACTCTGGATCGTATGGAAGTGCCCTAGAGAAATATGTGCCGGGCAGGGGTCCTCCTGCTCTCTCAGTTTGAGTCAGACATCTTCTGTGCAAGAAGACAGGGCACCAGCCTTACCTGTATGCTGGGGGCCCTCGGAGATGGAGGAGTTAAGTGCCTGAAGAGTTATTTAGTATAAAAAGGGGACCCGGGGGCATCCCTGGCTGGAGGATGCTCTCCCTGGCAGCACTGGGATGCCCTGCCAGGGCTCCAGCACATGGCTGAGTGTGCTCAGCCCCTGTGCCCATGAGGGCCTCTCTAACAAAAGTTGTACCTTTTCGAAGGTACTGACTGGCAGCTTTTAAACAGGGACCATAGGAGAAGATGGAGAGTGTTGACCCTGGGTTAGAGAACTTCCTGAACCAAACAGGCTCCTGTGGAGCACTCCTGGGGCTGGGAACTGCTTCATCATGGAGTTGTTGTTTGCTGACCTGGAAGGCAAAGTGAGCAGAATTGTGACTGTAGCCAGGTGCAATAGCAGGGAAAAAGGGGTTGCTCCCAACCCCCAGTCCTCCACAGTTCAGAGCCATCTTGCTTGTGTTGGAGGTTGGTGGTGTGTTGTGTTCAGGCTTGAACAGCTCCTAGCTCAGCATGGTGCTCAACCCTCAAAAGTGGCATGGCACCCAGAGGTACCAGGCCTTTTCCTGGTTGCTTTTGCCATCATGCTTCAGCTTCCAGGGTACCCAAGGCGGAGCGGTGGTGTGTATGTGTGTGTGTGTGTGTGTTAATTTTTCCTCTTAGAGGTTGTAGATAAAGTGTATTAATCAATTTTTTGTGTGTGCATATGTACACACACACACCATGTGTCTGGTTTTTTTTCAGCTTTATTAATCTCTAGCCTGTCAGAACTAAAAATTTACACACAATTATTAATGTCAAAAAGAGATTCTGGCAGGGTTACACTAGGCTGCTCTTCTTACAGCGCTTTTAACATTTTGCTCTTAAGCATCACCCCAAGGAAAGGGTTTCCCCATCTTGCAGAAGCTTCATCTCAGAGGGATGAAATAATTTGTCTGTAGCTGTGCAGCCCATCAGCATCAAATGCAGCAGTGAAAGCCAGTGCCCTGTGAACAGGAAAACATTACCCTCCTGTTTGAAAAGGACTCAACCTTGGCTCAAATCACGAGAAGTGACATGGTAGAACAGGTGAATGGCTTTTCCAATGAGGGTTTATCAGCTTTATTTCAAGCTGAAGGCTTAAAAAGTTTCTCAGTGAGAGGTACATTGAATGCCACTGAACATCCCATTTCAGGAAAGAGCTGTTCAGGGGTAACTGTGTACCAGGGCACTTCCCTTCTGACAGTGCAACTCTGCTCTCTCTGAACACAGTCACTTTTTCTTTTTGCAATTCCAAACGTGGTTTTCCCCCTTAATCTTAAAATTTTCTGAATGAAGAGGCAAAGAGCAGCACTGGAACATGAAATCTGGTGCTGCAAAGCTCATCTATGTCTGGCATGAGAAGGAAAAGCCTGTAGCCCCCCTGACTGTTCAGATGTGGCTTAGAGCTCCATGGCAGTAAAAACCGTGGCTTCAGAAGGGAAAATCCCCCTCTGTTTTGGTGAAGAAAAGGACTTGAGGGAAACCAAGAATAGAAACTGTACGTTCTCCTACACCCTTAGGGCTGGTTTCCAGGGTGTCCTGTCTCCTGAAATGTAGTTTCTTACCCAGAAGTTGAAGGCATCCAGAGTTTAACCTAATTGAATCTTGTTTCTTTCAAGAAGTAAGGGAGTGTGGAGTTGATACAGTTCACGAGGCTCATCTGCCCAAACTTCTCTGCTGTTAGTAGAGGAGCATCTTTTAATAGAGATGTTTCAGCTCAGTTTCAAAACTGCAGATGAATGTTCCAGAGGCAGTGATGCTTCCCTCCTGCTTTTTCCACATCTTCAACATCTGTACTAACAAGTAAATTTATTGGAGGGACCTTTAAGACTCACTGGAAACAGAGATGTGGGTTTAATTTTTTTTTTTTTTTTTTTTTTTTTTTTTAATACAGAGCCATTTATGGCAAAAATTCAATTTGGAGCTTGCAGGGAAAGAGCTGAGATTTTTTTTTTTCCCCCTTGCCTTTCTGACATAACTGAGCAGCTGAACTAATTTTACTCAGACTTTACAAGAAAACTTGAAGAGGGAGTAGGCACATGATATTTCATACCAAAAGAAATTTTCTAAAGGAAGAGTCATCGTGGGAAGGAGCAGGGGGTGGGATGTTGGTGTGTGGCTTACCCTTCAGAGGAAGAGAATGCCTCTCATTCTCTGGCTGTGAGGGAAGGGTGGGAAGAAGCCCTGTTGGCTGGGTATCAGCTCCTGTCCATGTCTCCCCATGCCTCCCTCTGCCTGTGCTCCTGGGCAGCTCTGCTCTCTGTGCTCACCCCATGAGCATGTGTGGTGCCTGAGGAGGGGCAGCTGAAGGCTGTGGTTTGCTCAGAGGAGTGCCTCAGTTTTCTGCCATTTATCCTGAAATTTCCCTCCTGCTTTTCCCTTCTCTCCAAGGCTCTCTCCCCTGTGATCTGATGCCCTGTGTTTTTTGAGCTCTGCTGTGGCTTCATAATTTTTTCCATAGAGGTTATTCAGGGTAAAGCTGCACATGAAAGATGTGACTGTATTTAACTTGACCACACTATCATAGCTGGAAACTCTGTAGTATGTGGTGGTGGGGCCATACAATAAAATGCTGCAATATTTTACAGTACTGTTTCTGATACTGCAGCCTGCCTGTGCTAGTGTGGTGAGAGACTGAAGGTTTGCTGGGCTATTTACTTGTGTTTGGAGGCTCTGCAATTAGTCCTTGAATTGTAGGAAAGGCATTTGCCAATTTTGTCTTTCCTCTGTATTTTCTCAATTTATAGGGAAATATTTTTCCAATATTATGTCTTTTAAAAAGGGCTGTCAGTGGGTTCAGGATTTTCTGCTTTTTCCAGGAGTCTGAACTTGATTACTCTGATTACAAGCCATTTTAACACCTTTTTATAAACTTCATCACTAAGACAGAAGGTCAATAACTTGTTTGGCTCACTCAGCCTGAAGCTTCTAAATTGAATAATCTTAAATTGCCTGTAAATATTTTTTAACCTATGGAAAGTCACCCATTTAACTTGCTGGATATTCAGCCTGCTTGCTTTTGCTGAAGATTTCTTCCTTGTAAAATCACCACCCAACAGCATCTTACTTCTTGTTGAGACGAAGGTTTAGTAATTGTTTACCTGTCTTCTATGTCCCACAGTGCCATTTCTAAATCATCTTCTGCATGGCAGGTGGTGGAAGGGGAATTGCATCCACACCACCTTGGCCCTCCTTGGTCTCTTCTAAGCTAAGCAGACCTCAGTCTCCAACCCCTTCCCAAGAGACACATACCCCTAATCATCTCCCAGTACTTTTCATTTATGTCTTCCATGGTGACCCTGTTAATAATCTTGTTTGCTGCCTCCTTAGCTTGTCAGGGCCATTTTCTCTGGCCAGGTGATGCTCAAGACCTGTGGTGTAACCATGCTTGGCTCTAGGAACTTTCTCCCTCAGCCTTACCCTCTTGGGACTCTCTGAACACTGACCCTTCCAACCCGAACCATTCCATGATTCTGCCGTTCAGCTCACTCTGCTGGCAGCACTGGCGTGTTTGCCTGGATTCAGGCCCTGTGAGGAGAGTGCTCTGTGTCTATCTCTGTGACTGGGTCTAAATTCCTTGGGAATGGGGATGGATGGATGCTGGCAGAGCACACAGCTCTCAGGAGGAGATGCCTTTGCCTGACAGATTGCCTTGAGCAGACAAAGGCCGTGAGGCTGGGGCACCACGCTTGTCCTTGGACATCAGTACAAGTATTTGGGGGCACAGAGTGGCAAACCATCTGCCAGTGCAAAGGGGTCTTGTGAGGATTGCCAATAAAATTGCCTTGTTCATTACTGACTGCTACAGAAAATAAATCAGGGGATTTTCACAGCCCCCAAGCTCCTTCATTTTTGCAATAGCTGCTGTCATGTCATGCCACACAAGCACAGCTCATCTGACCAACAGTTCAGGTCAGTGGTGGGCTCAGCTCTGATGGAGTCATCATTCAAAAGCTTTGTGCCTGGAATAGGATCTCCTCTGTTTTATCAGTCAGTGTGTTGGTACTAGAGCACAGAAAAGCCCTAAGACACACTGTGTTCTTCTTTAGTGTGTTGGCTAATGCAAGACGTTTGTAAGAGATGGAGCAGGTGATGCTTTGGACACCTTGAAAAAGGCACTCCAAATGTGAGTTGAGAAACTTGCAACTGGCATCTTCTGCTTTCTTCTCCCAGCCTCTTGCCAGGTTCTCTTATTCCTTATGCCACAGCAGAAGAGAGGTATTCTTTGCTGCCTGCATCCTGTCATGTGTCACATAGCAACCCCCCACTTCAAGGAAAACAGCAAAGCATGTAGGTGAACGTTTGTCTGCTAGAAACATTTGAAGTGTTGAAGTAATTCAGTAACTGTGATCTGTTGAAAGTAACTTGAAACTTGTTGGAATTGCATTAAAAATCATACTGCCTGCCTCAGTGCAATGTATCCAATTAAAACAGAAAACAGGATGAGGAGAACATAGCATGGAACTAACATGTCTAGGAGCAACAGGCCAGGGCCAACACTTTTCCTTTGATGCTCGTTCAACTAGTTGTTTTCCATCAGTATACTTTTCAGCCTCTTTGAACCATGGGATGTTTTGGTCTGTGCTTGCCATGTCAAATACATTTCATCTCTGATCAGTCAGTCAGCATACTACCTAGAACGTCAGTTCACTGATAGAGCTCTTCTAGCTGTGACTTTACATGTGCTGTAACAGTGTTCTAAAGCTGAGTTTGTCAGCATTTTCACTTTAAATGTGATTTATTGCTCTTCCATAAAACTTAGCTCCCAGCTGATCAAAATTGTGATTAAACAAGAGTTTACTCATGGAGAGACCTGCAGAAAAAAATGTGACTCTAAATATGATAATACTACTACCTTTTGCTTCTTTAGAAAATAACAAAAAGTGAGTAAATGTGATGAGATCTTGTGTCTGTGTAGTACCAGCTGTGCATGTTGGTGTGTTCTGGTCCATCAGCTGCTCCCTGTGTTTACACTCTGGCTTCTCTAGTTTGTTTGCATGAACCTTTTCTTTGCTTTCCTTATGTGTTTAAAAATTGTCTGGTTTCCTGCAGTCATAAACCTTCACAGGCTGATATTTGGACCCTTACTTCCAGCTTGCTGTCATGCAGCTCCTCTGATATTTGTAGGGTAACTACCTCCAGAATACTGTGCACCAAACCTGGCTAGCTGGGAGATCAGGGACTGACCATCCAATTGATCTGGCCTCAGATTTCTGGAAAATGTCTAGGGTTATGTGGCAGCCAGGAGAGCCTCTATCAGGAGGCACAGTTGTCAGTCTAGCACTGTGGCCTCCCATCATTTGTGACTCAGTCCCTGCCAGGACTTTGCTACATCTACAGGATCACAGTAGTCTGGCATGGGTCTAAATCCAGGGAAGTCTGCTAACCAGAACCCTGTGAGTTTCATAGATATGCGGTTCAGTCAGGTTTGTTTGTTCTCTAGTTCATTTTCTAGAAAGAAGCTGTTCGCAATTACTAAAGCAGAATGTTGACAAACACATTCAGTTGTAGATACATTCAGCTAGTTGTAAAAATGAGTGTTCACTGTTAAGGCTCTCTACTGTACTGTAGGGAATAAAATGGCTGATGGAATTCAAAGTGAATAAAGGCAAAGCAAAGCAGAAAACATCCCTAAGAGATTACAGAATAGTGGGCTCCAAACTGGCCACTGTCTCTCCAGGAGTCACAGCAGGCTGTTTAGTGTTGGATGTCTGCCCTAGGAACAGCTGATGGAGTGCCAGAAATTATTAGGAAAAGAATACGGGGACTCAGCAGGAAACAGCCCTTGCACAAATTATGTTGCATCTGCATCTGCAAAAGTAGTGGAAAAGACAGCGAGGAAGTCTAAGACATGGAACAACAAATGGACAAAATACAAATGTTAGACAATTCCTCAGAAAGACTCAACACCTTTCAGTTTATGCAATAAGCTCTATCATAGCATCCAAATCTCTTGGACACTCAGGTCTGAGGAGCTGCATTTGTAACTAATTCTGCATGTCATGGTATTGCAATGTTTGCTTTTGAACTGGTAGTGTTGTACTCATTAGACAGATGGAGATGTCTATCTCTGACATCTCTTTGTGATCAATACAGAAATTATCACTTCTGTGAAGTAATCTTTCTCATTCTAATGTAAATAGTTCATTTCCTGTCATCAGCTGTGAAAAGTCTATGTTTTAGTGTCCTGAGTATAGTGCAGATTTCTCATGCTAGATGAGACAACCAGTAACATGGCTGCTCATGCTTTTGCCATCACTGGGGTATAATGCTGCAGTACACCTGGCTATAATTCATGCTTGGACGAGGTTAATTTGCCCTTAATTTATGTATTTTTAAGTATCTGTAACTGCCTGATTAGTGTAAGACTCCAGTTCTCCTGGCGGAATTGAAAGCACCTCTACAAGCTTCATTTGGAGGGCAAATTAGCTCGTCCTGAAATTAACCTTGTAGATTATTACAGATGCCAAAGTAAAGTGTGAGAAATAAATGCAAAATAAAGAGAAAAAAAAGGGATACTTATAGTGCTTGGTGATCGGATATAAGATGGGAACTCTGTAGTACTCAGTTCTAAAGTGCTGTAGCTAGGTTTTATTTACTAAAATTGTTTTTTGCATATTGCATAGTCTGATATCACATCTCTGCTTTCTAAAGTGTAGTACCTGGAGTGAACTTTAAGGCTGGCAATCATCCAGCTCACTGCAATTTCCAGGTACTGGAACACTACCTTGAGTTCAAAGTTTGTTTGTTTTCTTAATCTTCCATGGCCCTGTGGTCTCTAGCACATTTTTTCTCTCCTTGGACATGTTGTGTAGCACGTATTTTTGGGATAGATTCAGACTGAGATTGTAATTATCGTACATACTTGTGGTCTGGCCTGGTATTATCCATCACAATACTGTCATGTGCTGGGCATTGACAACATACTTAAAAAGCTATTTTTTACGTGATATAGCTAGTATGTTGGGTAATTTTCTTGTGGTATGAAGGAAAACTTGCCAATGCTTTCAGTTTCCAGAAGAGTTTCCAGAAGTTTTTTTTATTTAGCAGAGGGTGCTGCCTTGTGCAGGCAGACAGTCTGAGCTGCATGTTCTTTACAGGTCCTTCTTTGCTCTATGGGAAGAATAGGGTGAAGGAAATAATCTGCAACGTATCACAGTGTTAACAAAGTAATGGCATGGTCTAATCCTTTCACCTCATTCCAGCTTCCCTTTCCAGTCCTCTTAGGGACACTGAGCTCAGCGTCCCCTTGCAGCTTCAGCTCCTGTTGTCAGCCCCATCATCGCACCTTCAGCTTCTCATTTCACTCAGCAAACGAGAGGATCGCTGTTCTCAGCTGTCACTCTTCTAAACTTCTGCTTTTTAAATCACCCAGTGTTGTGGCAGCTTATTTGTGCTCTGCAGCGGCACAGGACACCTGCTCTGCATTGAGTTTCCTTCCCCAGGCTGGGATTCACTTGCACGATTCTCTTTCAGACAAACACACCATGGTGCTTGGAGATTACTTGATTTCCGCGTTTGAAAAGGGCTTCTCTTAATGGTATAATGGTGACCTGCTGGTCGCCTGTAAGATAATGCTTTTCTCAGCTGCTTGTGCTCAGCACATTGTCTGTGTCACCCAAAAACCCTGTGCAGTGGAGAGCAGAGACAGACAAAGCTGAGTATTCACACATTGCCAAAGTCACCACTGAGGCAAAAAATTAAATGGAGATGTTTCAAGTAAAACAGTTGAAAATGGGGAGAGGGGAAGAAAAAAGATGCTAAGTAAAGAGGGCTGAGCAGAGTATCAGGGTTTATGGACAGTCTACTGAAAGCTTATCTACTACATTTTTGCCTGTTTCAATTTCAGAGTTGGGAAATTTCCTCAGTTTCAAAGATCCAATTTTTTGGGAAATTCCTGTTTCTATACGTGGTGGAACAAAGTGGATGGTCATCATTGGTGCTGTGCTGGCCTCATCAGTGACCAGCAAAAGTTACCTTGTGTCAGTCAAGGAGCTACAGGCTCTGCAGGATGTGTTCTATACAGCCCCAGAAGTCTCTGTATGTCCCCATTCTTACATGTTTTCATGTTTTTCCCTTGTAACTCCATGATAACAGTTTTTTTTAGACATACTGTTTCAGATTACAAGCACTAGATATTCTCTGGAAAACCCCATTTCCCAGGCATCTCTTTTAAGATGGAAGGGATTAACCATCTTTAGAACAACTCTCTGATGTAGAAGTGATGTAGAAATGCACAGTTGTCTCCTGCAGTCCCAGCCCAGCTTTTGGAGCCCTCCTGGACCCGGCTGCCACTTTCTCATGTGCAGATTTAACCAGTAGCTGAGCCTGTATCCCAGAGGCACACACACAATAGCACTCCAATTACCATGAGTGGTGAGATTTGTTTCTGCTCATGTTATTCACGTTTGCTCTGTCAGGTTTCTGTCTCTTGTGTATTTTGATTCTGGTTTCTCCAGAAACCAGATATCTTGATATGTCCTCTGTTGCCCATCTTGACCTAAAGTCTCTGATCAGACCACCTCTCTGGAGTAGACATTCTCATACTCCTGCATGCCCTCATCCAAGTTCCCATCAAATGTCTCTGGTAACTGTTTGTTGTAGTTTGGGGACAGGTGTCTTTTATTTCCTCTTGTGCTTTAGTAGGATACATGGTGGATATTTCTCCCCCTGCTTTCCTAAAAGCAAGTGTGAAGAGTCTGTGTGTGCCCCCCAGGACTGCTGTTCATGCTGTCTTGACTTCTTGGCTCGTGGAGGTATTTCAGAAAACTTGGTTCTGAAATGCCTGACAAAGCTGCTTGAATTTATCGACGAACTTGCTTTTCCTCTCCATGCAGATCCTAATATGGTCAATGCAGGAGACATGAATGGTTCAGGCAACCTGATGGATTTTCTGGATGAGCCTTTTCCCGATGTTGGAACTTATGAAGATTTCCACACCATCGACTGGCTGCGGGAGAAATCGCGCGACACCGACCGCCATCGCAAGGTAACGTCAGCCTCTGGTGCATCACGGCCTGGGTCACAGCCATCCTGCTAGTGACAAAACCAAGCGGTTTTCCAACGTTACTGCTTCCTTCCTGTTGCATGACAACACCAGGAGAACTTCTAAACTTATAGATAAGGGATGACTTGAGGAGAACTTTTAAATACATGGACATGGGATGTCCTGAGTTTGTGAATATGAAAGGGCTGCTGCAATTTAATCAGCTGAGCATCTCTAAACAAATCATTAGGACTGAAGGAAGTAGAGAGTAGAGAAATTGTACCCACCATCTAGAAGTTTAATTATTTTAAACTTTGTACTCTAAAACTGTCAACCTCAATCAGCACCACATCTATGTGTGTGTTTAATTTCAGATTACAAGCAAAAGTAAGGAATCCATATGGGAGTTCATCAAGAGTTTGCTGGATGCCTGGTCAGGATGGGTTGTAATGCTTCTCATAGGACTACTGGCAGGTATGTGTGTGTTAGTGCTACAGCTATGCCTGAAGCATCTCACCCGAGCTGCTGCAGCACCATCTGCTTCTCTTTGCACTTCTTTGTCTTCCCATTGATGTTTTTGTTTTTAAGCTAAAAAGACAACTTCGCATTCATGCAGTTATGATTCTAAATAAAAATACCCACTTGCAAAATCTCCTTTTGAGTGCTGACCTAGAAAAAAATGTTTTCACCAGTAGAGGGATTTTTCTATTGCTTTGGGAAATCTGCATTTGAGTGCTTCATACTTGATGGGCTGGTTTGACTTTCTGAATCTTCGCTTTGCAGAAGTCAGTTTTATTTTGAGGATTTTTTCCCTTGTCATCGCTTTAATTCTACAAGTAAAAAATATGATGTGGGGAAAATATCGGTTGTGGACACTCAAAGGGGAGCTATTTCCACTGGGTTATCTTCTTTATGTATGCATGAAAGCAAAATACAGTTTCAGACTTGGTTTCAGATCTGCTTCCAGGCCAGACAGACATTACATATTTAACAGCCTGCTCAAACTCACATGGCAAATTCATTAATTTCCTCAATTTTCCTGTCTTCTCCTTAGTTTAGCACATCCTCCTGCTTGGAAAGCTGTATTTCTCTGACCCAGCCTAGACAGCTGCCATTTTTTATGCTTTTTCAGTGATGTCAGGGTGCTCCTATGTCATGCTGCTTGGTAAAAGCACCATGTGAAGTTTCCCAGCTTCCAAGGGGTGATGGGAATTTCCTGCTCAGCATCTGTCAAGTTAATATGTTTATTGCAGTTGTTAGGAGCCTCAGAAGTACTGGTAAAGTTCTTGAGAAAACATTTCTGAAGTGACGTGTTTGGCAAATTATGTAATTTCATAGACGTGTAATTGTTTCCACAAAAACTTTGTTGGGAGGGTGAGATGGGAAGAGAGTCTGATAGACTGTGTACTACCAGAGCTGCTGAGTCCTGCCCGAAGGCCAGGGTTGGTCTCATCTGGGATGAAGAATTCTCTCTGCAAATAAAGTTAGAGCAAGCCCTTGAGGGCTCCAGTGACCTCATTAATCCTCTGCTCATAAAAAAAATATGGTAAACATGCACACATTCCCATTTTAGTAAAAACATCCCTGAAGGTTTTATTCAGTTCTAGTTTGCAATGAAGCCCCTTGCTGAAATCCTCAAGGCTGCTAAAAGCCAGTGTCATTGTCCTCTGATAAGGCCTAACACTGATATGCCCAGCTTGGCTGTGGGAGTTGAGGGAAGCTACAGCTGAGATCTCGTAGCTTTTGCAACATTTTCAATGACAAGGGTGCAGAGCAACAGGTTTGACCTCAGAGAGTCAAACCAAATTAGTCAGGTATCTCAACCAGGTTTGGGGTTAAGAGAGGAGATGGTGATGCAATCAAGAGGCACTTCATGTTGTTTTCCTCTCTTCTTAAAATATTGCCTGCTCAGAGAAGAAAGTGTGCCACAAGGGCATCTGTATGATCAGATGGGCTTGCATGGACCAGCCTGGCCCCTCCATGGTCCCTCCTCTGCTGAAGAAGCAGAAGCTACTGCTGCTCCAAGGGGAGTGTCCTGGCTCAGTGGATGGACACTGGGTGGACCCTTGAGCAGCTGGGTCCAGGCATTACCAGAGGCAAGCAGAAAGTATGGCAAGGAGTGGGAGAGAAAGGGAGAAGAGGCAGCAGCAGTACTCAGGACATCCCATGGAATGTTCTGCTCCTGCTGTCCCTGTGCTGGGCATGGAGGTCAGCAAGACAGGACTCTTGGGAAGAGGCTGTCAGGGGCTTCCACAAGTTTTCAAAAGCACTTGGGTCATTTACCCAGGCGCAGGAATTTAAAAGGAACTTAACTGACATAGAAGCCTAAATCCCATTGGTTTGGTAAACTTTAGCTTTCACGTTTTGGAATATCTCAAAAGCTGCACCTCTATTGCAAGGAGCAATCCTTGTTCCCCAGTGCATCTGCCACTGGGCCCTGTTGCTCTGTGCTCGTGTAGCTGCACTGGGCAAATGAATATTGGTTCTGACCTGCTAGAAAAAATGGATTTTGGTCAAATCAGTTTTCAGTTGATTTGTGGGCTCAGCAGTATTGGTTGCCACAGAGCCACAAGCAAACAAAATAAAGCTGATGGAGGCAGGAAAGAGAGGACCATCCATTATCAGTACATGCATACATGATACATATATCGTGTCATACATATATATCTTGTTGTTTTTGGAGTGTCATCAAACCTGCATCCTTTGGTAGAACCAGAAAAGTGTAGGTGGGAAAGGGATGTCTGGAGGGGTTCTGCTCCAGCTTCCTGCTCACAGCAGGGCCAGCTTCAGGGTTACAGAGGTTACACCAGTGTATATTGAGAATGTAACAGAAGCCACTGGGATCACATCATAGCTTCTTGTGTGAGGGTGCACACACAGATTAGCCTGAGCAGAGCCCCTCACTGCCTCCAATCTGTGGCAAGCACCCACAGGACCTTGAACGTCAGGCTGGAGGGAGGTGATGGTGTAGGACACTCAAATGGTAGGAAGGGCACTGAGGAGCTCCTGGAAATGAGGCTTTGATAGCCAAGCCTGCTAACTGCAGAGAAAAGGGAAGGAACAGTAAAACCCACAAATGTTGTTTGGTGGGGAGATCAGATGAAGACTGTTCACACAACGATCTAGAAAAAGATACTGAACACTACCTGGGCCTGTCTGAGTTTCCATGCTTTCCTCGTATAAAGCAATGTATGAAGAATGAGCCTAAAAATTTACATATGCTTACGAAAATTTTAGGCATGTTTTTTTAAGGCAGTCTGAATTTTTGCTGGGCCCATCCTCCCTGCAGACCAGCAGATGTTCCTCAGCCTAACCATTGCTACTGGCCAACTGAATGCATATGCGCTTTATAGATCAGCAAGTGTCTGTTTTTCCTAAAGCTATGTGACAAGAAGTGCCAACATAGTAATGCTGAAATGCTCTGATGCTGAGGCTGGATGTGCAAGAATTCCCTTTGCAATTCTGGACTGCATCACTTGGGTGAGCCTGTTTTCTCACACAGGTGTATGGGGACTATCTTTTCAAAGCAAATTTTTAGCATTCTCATTAGGGCACTGTAAAGGAAAAAAATTGCCATCATCAACAAAAAGAAAAGGAGAGAGGTAAAAGGCTAATATCTAAAATGAAGTTCAGCATTGTCTGGCTTTGAACTACTTCATTATTTTTCCTTCCAGTCAGGAGGTTACATGGAAGGGGGAACAAACTCAGCTCCTTTGATGGGAGAAGCAGGGAGATAAATTTATGCTCTTTTACAGTCTTGGCAGCCAAAATATGCAAAAGAAATTAAAAGCTTGACCTTGAGATGCTGAACTGTGTAGCACTTTCATTAATTTCACCTAAAGTTGCAAAAATTCAGAACTTGAAAAACTTTTATCTCTGGTCACATAGGTGGTGAAGCGTTCGCAATTGCGTTATTATCCTGGGCCTCATTATTATTTTTTTTTCTCTGGAAGGCTGGTGTAGTAAATTGCATGTAGTAAAAAGCATTTTCCTCCTTATGTGGATCCCTAAGAATTTGGCATAAAGGATCAGATCAGCTGCATAATTTAAGCATATTTTCTTACCGGTGCTGAGGTGCTTGTCAGCTTATTATATTATAAAACCGAATGTTTCTTCTTCAGTATGGTTATTAACTTTACTGGGAAACACATTCAAAAGTCTGTCTTCCTTTGTGCCTTTTGCTAGGTAGCATTAATATGCAGCTGTCTGCTTAAGTGTGATGTAAACTTTGAAGGTTACAGAGAATGTTGAAGATACATCAAGAGGTGCAAGAGGAACAGCATTTGGTGGTCATGTCCAAGAGATGAAAATTTCCTGTTTCTGAAACTTTCATAAAATTGGAGGAGAATTTAGAGCTCACTGCAAAGCAGGAAGCTGTGCACGCCAATGTTGCCAGCAATGCAATGATTCCTTGTTTCCATAGAAACTTGGGAAAAATGGAAAAGAATAACCAAGATTAACGCAAGATCCTCATGAAAGAAAATAATTGTTAAAGACATCATCTCTGCCTTCTGCAGTTTTTTTTTTTTTTTTGTTTTGTTTTGGGTTGGGGTTTTTTGGGTGGTTTTCTTTTTTTTTTTTTTTTTGGTCATCCTGTCTGGTATGTCTGTATAGTTCTTCAGATTATTTTTATACAATAGAAATTCTTCACTGCTACCCTGAGCACCACTGCTTGTCAGTGTGGGGGCAAGTATTCTTCTTAAGGGTGGGAGAAGAACCTGTGGGTTTTTTCTAGTCTTTGGAGTAAAAAAAAAGTTCTTGAATTATTTGAAATGTGTTTTCCCCTCTGTCTCTTTTACAGAAATGAAAATCAGGAAACTTTAGTTCCCGATGAAATAAACCAGCTCTTGGACCCAGTTGTCTGCCCCAGCTGCTGGGGGAAAGGGGAGCAGCTCCTACCCCTACTTCACATCATTTAATATTTAGCAGGATCCACAAATCTATAGGTTTTGGAAACATAAAACTAAACCAGTTTGCATTTTACAAAGTATTTTTCCCCAGTACATTGATATGCATTGATAAATTCTGTTCAAATCAATTAGCAATCTCCTGAAATTTCATTAATCATTATTTGTAAAAGTAATGATGACTTCTGCTTTCCACTGTATATGAGAGGGATCTGGAAAATGCTAAATGACTCTTCTATCAGCTGGTGGTTTAATTATTTCCAGAAACTATGGGGATAGGGACAGAACATGGGTCTGCCTCTGTGTTCTCCTGCTCCCCATTCCTGCTGCTCTGGCATTCCTGGAGACGCCCCTGCTCTGAGAGCGCTGCTGGGACAGGTTCTTATTGCCGATGAGCAAATGACCTAGAGAGAAGCAGGAATTTTCTTTTTGTGTCTGGCCACAGCAAGTTTGTGTCTGTGTCTGGTGGCCACCGGGTGTCGCTGTAGCTCTGTGTGATTACTGTGGAGAAACTGAAAGGAGCCTTGTGCCAACAGGGAGGATTTGAAAATTTCATTCTGCATGTCCAGATTGCTAATCAATGTACACACATATCAAAAGCCCCATTCTGTTAAGTCCATAAGTCAGAATTTGGCATCCACGTTATGTCTGTAATGAAATCATCCTTCTAAAAGGTTGCTGTGTTAAAGCTGTACATAAACATACATATCCATCTTGTCCCTGAAATACAGAGAGGGGTTTGAGACCCATGGCTAAGTGTGTCTACGGAGACCCCTCCTGATGTCCTCCCCACCTCAGCCAGATGGGGACCCTGCCTGGGACAGGCTACAGGCCTGACATTGGTTAAATCTCCCCTATTTGGCCATCAGTCAGTGTGAAAATGATAATTAAAATAAAAGCTTACGAGAGTGTATTGAGGGTCAGAAAAACTTGTTATTGCCCCCAGTTCTTTAGTATATTTGTATTTATTGATGCAGAGAATAGTCTGGGTTGGAAGGGGCCTTTAAGGGCCATCTTGTCCAACACCTCTGCCATGAGCAGAGTCATCTTCAACTGGATCAGGCTGTTCCGAGCCCTGTCCAACCTGACCTTGAATGTTTCCAGGGATGGGGCATCCACCTCCCTGGGCAACCTGTTCCAGTGTTTCACCACCCTCATTGTAAAAATATTTTTCCTTATACTTAGTCTAAACCAACCTCTCCTAGTTTAAAATTGTTAGCCCTTGCCCTACTGCAACAGGCTCGGGTGAAAGTCTGTCCCCATCTTTCTTATAAGCCCCTTTAGGCACTGGGAGGCTGCTATAAGATCTCCTTGGAACCTTCTCCAGGCTGAGAACACAGCCTTACATTGTGCCTGCTTACCCAAATCACTGGTTTTATTCTGTTATTAAAATTAGACACATTATCCTTGCAACTTCATTTTTTTTTAATGCCAACATTTCTTTTTTCTGCGTTTCTTTTCCCAGGTACATTAGCTGGAGTGATAGACTTAGCTGTGGATTGGATGACAGACCTGAAAGAGGGTGTCTGCCTGTCTGCCTTCTGGTACAGCCACGAGCAGTGCTGCTGGACGTCTAATGAAACCACATTTGATGACAGGGACAAATGTCCCCAGTGGCAGAAATGGTCTGAGCTCCTTGTAGGCCAGTCTGAGGTATGGGAGGCCTGATTAGCTTGGGGTTGCAGCAGGGCAGGCAATGCCCTTTTTTCATACTTGCTGATGTTCCCTCCAGAGAGTTTCTCTGAAAGAGAAAGTAATGAACTGAGCACACTGCAAAAAAAGACATTTCCACAAGCAATAGCTGCTTAACTTGAGGGAGGTCCTGTGGTTTCAGTGCAATGGAAACTGGAAAGCTGTGAGATTGCACTCTCTTTTCTCTCTTTTTATCAGTATTAAACTAAAAGCATTTCATAACACACATAGCATAATCACCAGGGGACCTGAGCTGCATTTTCTTTTTTTCCTTTTAAACATAATTTTATGGGACCGAAAAAATAGATGAGCACTGACAAATGCATGCAGGGGGATTTTTTTGGGATTGCAGATGCAGATGGGGTTTTATGTATTCTGATAAAGGGAGCTGCATAAGAACTTCTTGTTTATCCCTTGCAATCATTTTGTTTATGACACATCAAGAGACCTAGCTAGCACCAAGAACTGGCTCTCTGGGGGTGGCCAGAGTGAAGGATTTGCTGGGGTGTTAGACAGGAAAGGAAAAAGCTGATCTGGACAGACATGAAACTTCTATTTTAAGATTTTTTCCCTTACACTTTTTTTTTTTTCATAATTGTAGTAATTTTAAATACAAAGAATGCTGTTTCAAAGCAAAGGAGCTGAAAGTTTCATTTTGAAAACAATAAAAATAAGCCTTTCTGTATATCATTTGGCAGATAATACTTGTAAAAAAATTACAGAAACCACATTTCATTTTCAACCTAAGTTATTTAATGTATTGAATAATATTGATCCCTTCATGACTCAAATCTTGGCAGAATTATTGTCTCAAGCCCCCCCTTCCTCCTTATTTCTGACTTGAATTTGACAGAAACTGAATATGATGTGTGAGTGGGTGATTTAGAGGGGTTGTCTCAGATCTTCCTCCAGTGTGGAGGTTGCCTGGTGCTGCAGACAGTGTTTGAGGACACCTTCATTGCCAGGCAAGTGTGTTATTCATGTTCCCTTCAGGGCTGCTTTAGGTTTACAGGACAAGCAGTACTAGGTGAGAGTGTCTGTGCATAGCTATAGCTCAATTTTCAGTGGTTCTAATGAACTGCAGTGGAAGAAGTGGGCTGCTCAGGCCCCTGAATATTCTCACCACATAAAATCTCTCAGCATGGTTGCCAGTCACAGTGCTGAGCTTCCCTTTGCCAGAGGTTTGCTAGGTTTGCCTGGTCTTCATCAACAGATGTTTTGGGTGGCTGTGTCTTTGTGACAGTGGATAAATATTACCCTGATATAAAGCTACAGGATGGGGCTGATGTTGTAATTCAAGAGGAAAAAACCAAACAACAACGACATAAAAACAAACAAAATAAAACCAAACCAAACCAAAACAAAACAAAAAAACCCCACCAAAACAAAACAACCAAAAAACTCCAACAAAAACGTGGGAAGGGAAAAAAGAGAAACTGTTAAAATTATTAGGGGATTTGGAAATCCTCTGTGTGTGTGTGTTTGACATGCTGTTATTTTGGCTGGAATACAGG
Source organism: Sylvia atricapilla (assembly GCF_009819655.1). NCBI lineage: Eukaryota > Metazoa > Chordata > Aves > Passeriformes > Sylviidae > Sylvia > Sylvia atricapilla. Next base: position 95,706,285 of record NC_089141.1, read on the forward strand.
AAAGATGCATATCCTTGAGAAAATTTATTGCTTTCTCCAGCTTCTTAAATCCAGCAGTCATGACTGTTGTGTGCTGTGGCCTTTAGAAAAGGTATCAGCCAGGTGAGCACTGTGAAACTTCGTTCACTTCGTGTTCAAACTGGGGCTTCTCACCCCCTGGTGTACTGTCACAGTAGGACAAAGAAGAAAACGTTCATATTGGCTTGGTTTTAGTTACTTTCCTAAAACAAATGGGCTTCTAAGATCTGTGGGTTCCTGAGGATCTGATGGAGGCTGTAAATATTATTTATATATCTGTCTCTTTGTGTTACACTGAAATCCCAGGGAAAGCCCAGTAAAAATGTGAATTTGGAAAGTAAAAATTCAGTTTTGTTTAAAAGGCTTCTGCTCGAAAGGCTTATGATATGGACAAGTTTTGTGCTGTATGGTTTCTATAGAGGTGGAGAATTTTAGTAGGTATCAAAATACACTGAACTTGACTGAGTTTGAGAATAATTTTGCTGGGTTTTTTTCTATGTTTCACTTTGTGCCTGACATTTACATAAGAGCCCTATAAAACAAAAGTGTGCATTGGAGCACAATTTAGGCAAAAAGTATTTGGAACAGTTTCCCTAAAGATACTCTGGTTAGACATGCCTTCCTTTTTTAATGTATGACTGTGATTCTTTCTCATCATAGCCAACTGAATTTGACATTTTGAGGACTGAGATTTAGATCAGTTCTTCCTTGTGGTTTTGCCAATTTATGGCTGTGATAAAACCTGTACATAGATTTTCACAGAGAATTGTGATGTTTCCTATGGCATCTCTTGAAAAATGTTTCCATTCTGGTGCTCCTATAAAATGAGCCCAAAGCAGAAGCTTGATATAAATTATTATGAAAACATAATGGCCCATTAGACACCTACCAAGCTATGTTTTCTTCCCTAATCACTGTTTTGTAGGCCAGTTATCCTTCACCCTTCTGGTCTTGAACTACTTCCAAAGAGGATGTGAAGAGGGTTTTTTATAGCGAAAAAGTTTCAAAACCTCAATTTCACTGGCAGATCAAAAGGTCATCAGGTGTCACTGGTGATCTGGACTTTCCCTGTTCTGCAGATTCAGTTTGGTCCCAACCCCAGAGCTGAGAACCCCATTTTTGATGGCTTACACATGTCCAGGGTAGAGGAAATGACCCCATGTCTTCCCTGGAGCATGACACTGGATCCAGCAATGGACTGAATTCCTATCCCAGGGCTTCTGGATCTCCTGTCGTGAAGCTGAGACCTGTAGGACAAGGAAGCCCCTCTAAACCTGGAACCCACTTCTCAGTTTTGCAGCCTTGAGCCTGTCAGTCTTGAGGACACACACTGCTGTAACATCCATAGGAGAGATTCTGCAAACTGTGAGATCCCTGTCGAGTCAGAGTTGAGCTCTGGGCCTCTGGAGTAACCACACACTGGAGGGCATCCTGAGGGTTTTGTTTTATTCCAGTGTTCTGAGTTTGTGAGGGTTTTCAACTGTGTTCCATTTGTATCTAAACTGGACTGACACCAGATCTGAAATATTGCTTGGCCTTGCAAACTAAAATACAAAATTTTGCTCAGTTTTCCTTCTTGCTTCATTACAATTGCTTCCAGGGTGAGTCTTTTGAGCTATCATGGGAAAGGTCATAGCGGGATCAGCTCTGCTGGTGATCTGCTTCAGTCTCTGACTCCAGCGTACATGCTCAAGACTTTCACTGATTCAGAGCCTCAGTAATGGCATGTAATGGATGAGAAATGAATCATTTGCCATACTGAGTTACTGCTGCTTCACTTCCCAAAGGTTTTCATATTATTAATCATTAGAAGCTGCTGCAGTTGAACCTGCAGAATGCCAGATATCTGGAAAATGTAACAGTGAAAGATGTCCCAAGGGATAAGATTGAACTGGCCATACGGACTCTTGTGAGGTCCTGCCACGGCACTGTAGGTGTGTGTGTGACTGCAGTAACGAGCTGACAGAGTTTTCTTATGACCTCTGAGATGCAAAAGAAGAAGTAAAAAGAAACAAAGTTAATTTTTCTCCAGTGAATTTAGAAGCAAAATTACAGCTTTTTCTCAACCTAGTAGGGCCAAATTTTTGTAATGGTGTTGGCCTTCTTTGGAGGTATTCCAGGTTCACACTGACAGGAGGATTTTGCCCTGAGGCAAGATATCCAGAGTTTTCTCTAGAGGAAGAGTAAATATTGTCATAGCTGTTAGTAATTGAAAGCACTAGGAGAAGACATTCATGAGACTGTCTTCAGCTGTAGCAACAAAGATCCTTGGTTACTACAGCCGGACGTCAATCACTGCAAATGTGGGATCCATGACTGCTTAGTCTCCGGGCATTGGGGGATAACATTGTACGGCTTCAGCATTCTGCTGCCATCAGCAAAGCCAGCTGCTAACTTCTGCAAGCACCAGCTTAACAAGCTGCCCTTTTTCCAGATGCATCCGTAAGGATAAGGGTTAGTGTGCTTACTGCATATTCCTTTGGACAGACCTGGAAAATGAAGGTAGCAAACATCCATGCTGTTTGCTACCTTGCAGATTTGAAAACAGGGAGACTTCTCATCCCTTAGTTTTTTATGACTGGTAACAAGGCTTGGCCAGCTCTGTTAACTGATACAATTGATTAATGCCTGTTTTCCTACTTGATTTATCATAATGTTGATATCCAGGCTGCTGTCCTGCAGAGCAGAGACAGGGGCCCTGATGTTCTTGAGCAGCTGGGAATGCATCCGGTAGGAAGAGTTCACTTAGAGGTGAAAGATTCATACCAATTCATCCACTGAGATTCATCTCAGTTTTTTATTCTGTAGTGTCATGTTGCTACAGGATATTGTTTGAAGGCTGAAGCTCCTTGTATTGATTTGATGCTGCTGAGTAGATTCTCTTTTGTCCATGTAGGTGGGCTTTTGAAATGAATCTAAAAGAAAAAATGCGTGTGAAGAGGCAGAGGTATTCCAAGACAGATTTTAACAAAAGTTTTGACTTGACCATTGGAAAAAGGTAGAAACTTAAAGGTCACTATTGACTAGGCTTTCACTATGGCACTGCACAGTCAACCATTGCTAATGATCATTAGCATTCCCTTTCTGCTAGAAAAGTAAAGTTACTCAGTTTGAAGATAGGCTTATTACTGACTGGAATGATTTTAAAATATTAGGGCAAAAATGACTGAGATGTGAGTGGGTTCTGCCAAGGTATGGTGTTTTCAAATTATTTTCAGCCCTATCGTGGACAGCACTATATAGAAAAAAAAAATATGGTTTTACCCTTCTTGTTAACTGAACTGGCTACTGATACACACAGGGATGTTTGAAAAAATCAGCATCTGTGTGGAGAGCTGACCTTTGAATACCAGTCCTCAGAAAAACAAGTATCAGGGTCTCACTCCTTGGCCCCCACCATGGGATGAACACAGCAGATTCCTTCATTAGGTGCCTTTTCATTACCTATTGCTTTTGCCCTTATGATGTATTTGTTTGATGTTTTGAAACTTTGTGTGGGTTTGTTAGATTTTTTAATAGTTGAAAGGTGCTCAGTGTAAGTTTGGGCCCCTTGCAAAGAGACTGTATGGGCTGGGTTAGGTATCTATTAGTATGCTGCTTCTTTCTATGAGTAATAAAATTGTTGGAGTATATAAAGTCGTTTGTCCTTCCTGAGAAAAAGCAACACTTGACATGCAAAAGAAAAATCAGGCTCCATGCCATCATGATCCCTAGTAAAAGTAAGAGATTTTCCAATCTGCATTTGTCTAACAATGTTTGTTACTGTTATTTTTCTAGGGTGCAAGTGCTTACATTCTAAACTATTTTCTGTACATTATGTGGGCTCTATGTTTTGCTTTCCTGGCAGTCTCCCTGGTCAGAGTGTTTGCTCCTTATGCCTGTGGCTCTGGAATTCCAGAGGTGAGTTTCTCTTTTTGCATGACTATCCAAAAACCCCCAAACAACAACAACAACAAAAAAAATACTGCATTTTCCCATTCCAGGGAAAACCATGTACTATGAGATAGCATAGCAACAAGGAAATTGTCTTTCCATCTCACTGCCTTCACTCCTTTTCAATGCTTTTATAGTGATCACCTAAGTTTTTCATAGTAAAAAGTGTTCATATGTCACTGTGACAGGTTAATGCACATACTTTTTCATTGCCAGAGTGTGAATTAAAAATGAACATCGCCAAGAGACACACTCACTAGAAGATTATAGAGATTTTCCTAGGATGAAATTACTTGGGCCAGTCACAAAACCAGTTATTTTCTGAGCTAGACTCTGAATAAAAGCAAAATAAAAAGAAGAGGGTGTGCTACAAAGCTAAGGTTTCTTAAACTGCTGAAGATGCCCATCATTTGGGATGTCTGAAAATTGTCTGGTGCATGTCTTTTGCAAATTGTGTTCCTGAAGACAGAGCAACGTACATTGTGCCAGCATGACAACATTAGAGTAGCCAAAATATCTGCTTGATTTTCAGTATTTTACGTATTGAGCCTCAGTCCATATTTAAACTGTTAAATGAAGAACCTTGTAATTGAACCAGCAGAATTGTTAAAAGTATTTGAAATCAAGGCAGTCTCTTGTTAAAAGTGCTATGGAACCACTGGAATTGTTATTTCGGAATCTGGCAGACAGAATCAACAGCCCAAAGCTCAGAAATCTTAGCATACTTTTGTTCTTGATCTCTAAGAGAAGCATCCAAATGTTTCAAAAAACTCACCATAAATAATTTAAAATATTTGAATAATTTCCACATTTCAAAGTAGTCGTGTGTGTCTTTGTTATGTGTTTGATATGTTTGTGGTTTTAAAAATTTTCATAGTTAACTATAAAGCCAGTTTCCAAGTGGTAAATCCCTTGTGTGAGGTGATGCTCAGCTCCAGCCCATTTCCAGGCCTGGAATCCAACCCCAAATCCCACCCTGCAGCCTTTGTGTCATGCACATGCATTGTGCTCTTTCTGAGCTACTCTCTAGCAAAATTAAGACAAAATGTGTAGAAATATGATCTTTTGGACTTTCTCATTTTATAATATGTGCATGCTTTTATGGCATAGTGATTCCAATATCTAGAACTTTTCTGGTGTGTTTTATCTGGAAAAAGTCTGTTGTTGTTTATTTGCTTTTTTTCTGCTTTGTTAAACTCAAATCCAGTCTAACTCTGATCTTGTAAGCCAAGGAGATATGTAAGAGTTTCATATTTCCATTGATCTCTGTGAGAGTCCTTAGTGCCTGTTATGGGGACCACCCGTAACAGCAGTAAAAGTGTGGTCTGCATAACTCCTGCTCAGATATTGCTGTGGGAAAGCTGCTCTACCTACAGTTTCTTTCTCTCCATCACTGTCTCTTTTCAAGCAGTCTGCAACTTTTTAAACTCTGCTGGAGTTTTAACTCCATTTGAAAAGTCAGAGTAGAGAAGGGTTCTTCATCTTTTCAACATGTTCTTCCTGCTTTCCAGATAAAAACCATCTTGAGTGGGTTCATTATTAGGGGCTACCTGGGAAAATGGACACTTTTAATCAAAACAGTCACCTTGGTTCTGGTGGTGTCTTCAGGCCTCAGCCTTGGGAAAGAGGGCCCATTAGTCCATGTGGCCTGTTGCTGCGGAAACTTCTTCAGCAGCCTTTTCTCTAAGTACAGCAAGAATGAAGGAAAGAGAAGAGAGGTGAGGTTTGCTCATAAATTTCCTATTTCCCTGTCTGGATACTTGGGGTTTCAAACAACTCATGCCTTGTATGTAAATATTTGCTTTGTAGGTACTCTCAGCTGCAGCCGCTGCAGGAGTTTCTGTTGCCTTTGGGGCTCCAATTGGAGGTGTGCTTTTTAGTCTGGAAGAGGTGAGACCTGGCAGTTCACTTGCTTCAATAAATATATTTTAATTTGATACCTTTCTCCAAGATTACTCATTATTTTTCAAATACTTATATGCTTATTTTTTCTTCTATAACAAAAATAATCTATTATTTCCAGTAATAAGAAATAACCAGATATTTTAGTATAATCTGAGTAGCAGAAGGGCACTGCCTTTCTGGAAACAAATCAGACGATTCAGTATGGAAATATATCCCCCTGCTGAGGTTTCTCCAGCCTTCAGCTTGCTGATGCATGGACCAATTTGTCAAGTATTTCTTATACTCTCTGGACAGCAACTCTGGATTTAAATGTATCTGTTTTAAACTAGTTGCTAGTCCTTTTCTGAAATCTGAAAATGTCTTTTCTGATACCTTTGTGAACATATTCTGCCTGTGGTAAGGTCTAGCGCTTGCAGTAAAGTCAAATGAAACAAATGGTAGTTAAAGGAAGCACCCTCTGTCACGCTCAGTGAAATGTTTATGGTTTTTGCTTGGTTTTAGGTCAGCTACTACTTTCCTCTGAAAACCCTCTGGAGGTCATTTTTTGCTGCCCTGGTGGCTGCCTTCACACTGAGGTCCATCAATCCTTTTGGAAACAGCCGACTGGTCCTGTTTTACGTGGAGTACCACACCCCCTGGTACATGGCCGAGCTCTTCCCCTTCATCCTGCTCGGTGTCTTTGGGGGCCTCTGGGGGACCCTCTTTATCCGATGCAACATCGCCTGGTGCAGGAGGCGGAAAACCACCAGGCTTGGGAAATACCCGGTGCTGGAGGTCATCATGATAACAGCCATCACTGCCATCATCGCCTACCCCAACCCCTACACCCGCAGGAGCACCAGCGAGCTCATCTCCGAGCTCTTCAATGACTGCGGTGCCCTGGAGTCCTCGCAGCTCTGCGACTACATCAATGACCCAAACATGACCCGCCCAGTGGATGACATTCCCGACAGGCCTGCTGGCCCCGGAGTCTACTCTGCCATGTGGCAGCTGGCCTTGGCTTTGGTGTTCAAAATTGTCATCACGATATTCACTTTTGGCATGAAGGTAAGTCGGGGACGGGCGCAGGAGCTCGCGTGAGCGCAGGGCGCAGGGGGGCAGCTGTGCTCTCTCTGGCTGTGACCTGGCCCAGCTGAGATGCTGCTGGCTCACCTGCCAGCACCTTGCCCTCTGGGCCTCTGTGGCAGCACAGGGATGAGCCCTGCTTTTCCGCCTTCTAGTCATCTGTGGTTTTGTTAAATGAAAAAGAAATCCGTATGGGAATTTAAACACGCTGTTACCAATAAGCAGTTACAAGATGATTCCCACTGCAGCTGTTTTTTAGCTCTCTCATGGATATGGGCTATTTACATTGTTGTTTGTCTTGTTGGATTAATGTCTTAATGTGCCTCAAGGTAGCTATGCTCAAGGAAGTAATAATTTTAAATTTACTATTTTACACATTTAGAACATCACAGAAATATAAAAGTGGATGAAAAGGTCTATTTTTGAATCTTTTAAAGCACCGTAGCTTGGACAAAAAAGGGGAATGAATGAGCATACTAACTGATGTGTCTTTTGAATATTCTGGATTTGCAGCTTTTTCCTTCAACAGCTCCTTCTCCCCATAAATGAGGGATGAAAGGTCGAAGAACAATTTATCCAAGCTTTCCATATATACCAAGTGGTCTGTGGTGAGCTCTATATATCTGATTAATAGAACACATAGAAAACAGGTTCTGTCTGCCTACAGCTCCCATTATCTGAGCATTTATTTCTGGATCTGATGGCTGCAGACAAGGAGAACTTTTTCTTAGCTATACACTATAGTTTATACCATGCTCAAAATTAAAGTATCTCATGTTTCTCTTAACCACTACACTTGAACTGATGATCTATTTTTGGCCTTTTACTCTGGAAACTGATTTATGGCTGACAGCTCATTGTTATGCCTATTCATTAAAAACTTTGGTTCTGTATTCGAAATGTGATTCTTTATTTATCCTATATATTTAAAATTTGTTAGAAGCAATTGACACTTTCAACCAGTCTGAAAAAGAACAGACCTACTAAATCTGGAAGACTCAATCCAACTTCATCAGCAAAGTTAACACAATATGATGGGGGCTGTAGCATCTGCTGTTACCAGCCCTAGATGCCTCTGGGCTGTGCTGATGAGGTGATTAGTTATAAGTGCTCTAGGAAGCTCAAGGTATATTTTCAGGCTTAAAAAGATACAATAGGTGTTCCTCTCTGAAAACAACAAAAGCCCCATGCAAGCCCTTGTCACAGATCTGAATTGTCTTCTTCAGCAGGAAATATATCTCCCACTTGCTGGTACACTTGACATCTAAGAGGAACACTACTTAGCCAAGGCAAAGTAAATTTTCATTCTCTTTTTTCTCTCTCTCTCCTCATTTAAATACTCTTTTTTAAAAATGATTTGTGACTTGTTTGTAGAGCAGACAACAAAGTAATGATTCACAGAGCTTCCTGGAAAATATATTGTAAACTGAGATGGAGAATTAGTTGCCTCTGAGCAGTCAGCCCCCTTTCTCTAAATTTTTATTCTTCATTTGACATTTAATTTAAAATCTGGTCTGATTTAGCCTGAAAAAGCGGTAATGAAACCATGAAGTGCTCCATCTGATAGAGGGTGAAATCAAGATGTTATTTTCAGTTAAGCTTATTCTCAAGGCTATGACAGAACCATCAGCAGCTCCTGACTTCCTGCTGAGAAAGTAATAAAGCAAATCCAGGAACATCATGACTTCAAAAGCAAACTGTTATTCAGAAACAGCATTTATCTTCCTAATTCAATGGGATGCAGCAGATAGGACTGAAAATTTCTTTTTAAAATGCACTAACATTTTATAAAGCTATTAATAGACGTGTAGCCACATAAACTCAGTCACTTCAGAAAACTGTGTCAGATCATGGGGATCAGCCCTGTAGGCTGCCATGAGGCTATGGAAACTTGGTTCTCTTACTGTTAATTAAAATAGTTTGATCCTGATAATTTTTGTCAAGGTGCTCATGTATCTATTTTTCATTCCAGATCCCTTCAGGCCTTTTTATTCCTAGCATGGCTGTTGGAGCCATGGCTGGCAGGATGGTTGGAATTGGAGTGGAGCAGCTGGCATATCACCATCACGACTGGATCATCTTCAGGAACTGGTGCAGGCCTGGGGCAGACTGTGTCACACCAGGGCTTTATGCTATGGTGGGAGCAGCAGCTTGCTTGGGTAAGATCTCTGCTGGTCATTGGTTTGTGTGTGACCAGCACTAATGTTTGGGAACATGCTCCAAAGGGCCTTGTGTTTGTGTTAGCTGCTGTGCTGGCGTTCCTGGGTGCAACAGGGGTTGAAATCAAGATGTGACAGGCTAAAGAATGGGCAGCTTCCTCTACTGGTTGTTCCAGTGATCTGCCAGATGGTCAGCACCAGAAAGGCTTGCAGTCATCGATGCCTACTCCTTGTAATCTGCAAAAAAGCAGAGAAAAGAAAAGAAAAAAGTGACCAAAAAAAAAACAAACAAAAAAAAAGGCTGCAGATTTCCAAGAAGGAGTATTCTTTCTTGCATGTTTTCCATTTGATGTAATGAAATTCACTGTAACTGTAAAACAACTTACTTGTTTAGATTGTGCTGTCTCTCAGTGCAGGAAGAAAACATTCCCAGTTTTTGCTAAATTTTAAGCTACACAGAGGCAAAAATTTTGGGTCTTATTTTGGCTGTGTGTCACACTATGGTCAACTGAGCTGTATTTTGGTTTTCTTTTTGATCATAGGCCAATATTGGATTACACTCAATCATTAGAATTTATTGGATAAAACAGCAATGATCTGTTAACTATTAAAGCAAGATCATTGAATAATATCTCCTGCATCAAATTTCTAGCCATAGATGCAAGAAGAATGTTACAAGCATACCATCTGTGTATCTTTTTACCTGATCATATCTTTCCCCTCATGTACTTGCATATTCTATCTCCTTTTGTTGCTATTATTGACATCAGCAGCAGCAGATGAAAAAATAGTGGAGAGGCATAGCACATGATTAATGGGTAGGTTTGAAGTGAAAGATGTACTCAAGGAAGAGCTGGAAAATTTCAGATTTGGATGCTCATATTGGAAAAGCAGGGTGATTTGTGCAATCAATATAGAGGAAGGAAGGGTGGGATTTGCTTGAAAATTTAATGTCTGTAATGTAGAGATCATCACCTGAGCTTAACTGTCTTGATACCCCTCACAGTCAAAACAGAAAAACGAGGTGTGGGAAAGATCACTCTTAACTGGCAATACACATCTAAAACCAGGCAAATGAACAGATGAATTTGGCCTCAAAAAGGCCTGTTCTTATCTAGAGAATATGAAGGCAATCTGGATCATCCCTTTGGATGTGAACACCCACAGCAGTGTAGACACATTAAAAAAAGCTGGGATGAATCTTACTATCCAAACAAGTGAAGAACTTCCTCTATACACTAAATTATCTTAATGTTCATTTAATGAATAACGCACAAAAATTTGGCTCTTATGTTACAGTTGATCTGCTAGCCAGTATAGAATTATAGAAGCATAGAATGTGCTGAGTTGGAAGGGACCAATCAGGATCATCAAATCCAAATCCTGCCCATGCACAGAACACTTGAAAAATCACACCATGGGCCCAAGAGAATGGTCCGAATACCTCTTGAACTCTCCCAGGCTTCCCTGGGATCAGCTTTGACCACTTCCCTGGGGAGCCTGTCCCGTGGCCCATTCACCCTCTGGGTGAAGAACCTTTTCCTGATATCCATCCTAAACGTCCCTGACTGAGCTTCATGCCATTTCCTCAGGTCCTGTCACTGGTTACCAGAGTGAAGAGATCAGTGTCTGCTTCTCTGCTTCCCCTTGTGAGAATGCTGTAGACCAGAATGAGGTCTCCCCTTAGTCCCCTCCTCTCCAGTCCCCTCTGAACAGACTAAGTGACCTCAGCCACTCATTACTTCATCATCCTCGTGGCCCTCCTTTGCATGGTTTCTAGCAGCTTAATGTCTTTTTTTATATTGTGGTGCCCAAAACTGCACACAGGACTCAAGTTGAGGCTGCAATTTCTTCTGCTTTTAAAGGGCCAAATTAAAGTGCAGCGGTTTTTAATACTATGGTGAGACATGTATTAATACTATGGTGAGAATGGTCACAGCTTGTACTTAAGCTGTTCTGTACCAAAACCTATCTTGCCTAAAGTAAGAGATATGGAGTAAGTATTAAATGATCCTTACTTTGGTATTCGCTCTCAGCTTTTCACAGTCAGAAGTTTAAGGCATTCCTCAGACAAAATTCATATCTGGATCATAGTGTTAAGTAATCAACAATCTAATATTTCTGTATGCTGCTAGATAAAAAGCATCTTTTAATGACCTGTTTCTGATATTTTTCATCTAAAATGGAGCTGTATTTTGAGACCTAAAAATAGCAGATTTATTACATATACCTTTTGAACAGAGGCAAAGAAATGTTACCTAATAATTCAGAGATACATATACAATTGTCCTCAGTTATGTGATTATTTTTATCCTTTAATGTAAACTGAAGGAGCAAGGAGCTTGATTATGAAATTAATATGGAAAGACTAGACTGAAAAATACAGCTACAACCCTGCCTATGGCTGTGTGCCTGGATGGCCTCAAACCAAGTTGTACTCAGTTCAAACTGTTTACTATAGTGATATCTGAAGCAAGAGTTTAAGCTACAACATAGCTCTTGCAGCAGCCCTAAGCTCTTCTAAGGTAGGATTTCATAACCGTGTTGTGCCCAAAGATAATTCTCAGCTTTCTCTTCAGTATGACTGCAGCTAGGCTGGGGTGAAGCCACCTCTCCATGTTCCTACCTGCCCCAGCCATGGCACTTAACTGCTCCTTGGAGTCATTTTAGAGGTCTAATGGCAGGGTTCAATTTTACTTTCTCAAGTATCCATTAAAGCTGATTTTTTGGCATCCTTTCTGCTTTTAAATCTCTGTCTTTTAGCATTCATTGTTTGCTTTTCAATGCTAGCAACTTTGGCATGAGCAAGTTCACTCAACCTTTTTGATGAAAATTGCAGTAGATGAAAAATACCATTCTTCAGAGAAACAAGGGCAAAGTACTCAGCATAAATAATTACATGCATTTTTGAGTGTAAGGCTCAAAAATATAAATGAGTTGCTTAGTGTGTGTACCAGCACTGAGAGAAACTTGAGTCTTTTCCTTTTTGGCAGGTGGTGTTACTCGAATGACGGTCTCTCTGGTGGTGATTATGTTTGAGCTAACTGGAGGCCTGGAGTACATTGTACCTCTTATGGCTGCAGCTGTCACAAGCAAGTGGGTGGCAGATGCCTTTGGAAAAGAAGGGATCTATGAAGCTCACATTCATCTGAATGGCTACCCCTTCCTGGATGTGAAGGATGAGTTTACCCACCGAACGCTGGCGACCGACGTGATGAGGCCAAGGCGCGGCGAAGCTCCTCTGTCTGTGCTGACTCAGGACAGCATGACGGTGGAGGATGTCGAGACTCTCATCAAAGAGACTGATTACAATGGCTTTCCAGTGGTGGTTTCAAAAGACTCCGAGAGACTTATCGGATTTGCACAGAGACGAGAGCTGATCCTTGCAATAAGTAAGTAGAGTATCAGTGTCCAAAAGTTTGATTTTGAAAGGAGTTTTTACAAGATAGGAGGTTAGCAGTGTTGTTCACCTTGAAGAATGTATAAGTAAGAACCAAGCCTAACTTTTTCTTCAAGTCTGACTTTTACTTGTTAGTAGGACCTGGAAGCTTTTCTATTGCATCATACCACCTGATAGAATTTTGTGGGCTTGACCCATGTGGGCTTAATTTTGCTGTCACTCAGAAGAGTAAAATATAACTGTTCTAGAGACAACAGAGGGAAACTCAACTTGTATGGCCAGAATTTTTGTCAGAACCATACCAAAAGCCAGTGCAGTGCTCAGTTTCTTTCCCTTTCCATGGGCTTCCAGAAGCGGCTGAGGCAGTCATGAACTTTGGTCATCCAGTGAGGAAATAGCCTGCACTCCTTTCTGTTGCCCTGTCTCAGTTTTTCTTCACATGCAAGCTTTTATTTTACAGGTGGAAAATTTTCAGTGCACAGTGTTTCTTGGTAAAGTCAGGTGAATTTTGTCTGGCATCCAGTGGATAGCTGGCTGGTTGCCTGAAAGTCCAAATCCAGGTCATTAAAGGATTTGACTGTCAAGTCCTTTCCTGGTTGACCTGATGACTAAGCGGGGATTGAAAAACAAGTATATTGGATGAAAGCAAGTCTTTCCATCTTTCTGGACCCAGGGTATCCAGAACTGCAGAGATCTGCAAGGCTGGCCCACGGTCTGCTTCCAGTTCTGGCAGTCCTGTGGTGTTGAGGGCCAGTTGGGCAGGCAGGCAAGATGCCATCTGGGCATGGTTGCCTTGTACTTTGCAGGGAAGTGGAATGTCTGATATATCCAAATCTCTTTGATTTGGAATTATTCTTCTCTGCATGGTCTTGTTTCATCCGTTTTTCAGGCACCTTTAAAAAGCTGTTGTTTCTGATGGAAATGCACATATTTTTCAGACAAGAAAATTAATAAATGGTAAATTTGGGTTATTTTTGTAGATTAATTTCCAGCTCACTTCCCACAAAGCTAAAACAAAAATTGAAATAACAGTGATCTTTAAAGCGCATGTTTTAGATGTGGGTCTGTCTTTTATACTGCCCATGCCATGTCATGGCTTTAACACTTGGTGCCTTCCTAAGTTAATAGTCTTTTGCACCTCCTTTTCAGGAAGGTATGTCAGTGGGAAAATTGCATGGATTGAAGATGCAGAGCCCTCACTTAAAAATCAAAAAGATCAGAGGCTGCTTGAAGTGAGTCAAAGAACTTTGAGGAACTGAGTGTTTTGATTCAGGTCATAAACAGCAGTGTGGCTGAATGGTCTTGCCAGAAGATGTGAGAAAATTTCCAGCCTATGAACTGACAGCAAAGAAATCAGTCAAAATTAAACTCAGTAAAAATTTAGATCAAAATGCTTTTCTGTTCAAAAATTGTTTGACATCTGCATTTTTCAGAGGAAAAGGTATTGTCTCTCCTGATCAGTTCTAATTAAGAGCATCTTTCATGGGAAATGAGACAGAACTTAGATTTAAAATCAAATTCTTATACGCATAGATAAGTTTTCCTAAAATCCTCAGCCACTAATGACCTTTGGTAACCCTTTTCCCATTGGGCTGAGTGTGAGTGCTGTCATTCTGTGCTGACACTATGATAAATGGTTAATCTTTCCAGTATGGTTTGTGTCCTTGTGACTTAAAACCTGGGTTTGGCTCCAAAAGACATAGAATATGGTTCCAGTACAGGGCAGGGCAAACCATGCCAGCAACCTTTGATTGCTAATCCTCTTTCTCTGAAGTTGCTGTGCCTGAATTTCAGAAGTTGTTATTGCTGATCCTTACCACAAGGGTGGCTAATGTGTTCTGAACCTCCACCTTAGCTTGCTGCATGGTTGTGATCATGGAGCTATACACCAATTCTCCTTAGGCCATAAAATTCCTTACCAAGAGAGAAATACCACACATGGTGAAGCATCTCTTATTCACCTGTTCAGGTTCACCTGCTCAGGCTGACAGAGATACTGGAGCTACATCTCAGAACAGCATAAGCCCCGCCCATGCAGCACTTCAGCCAGGGAATGAGGTCTTAAGAAAAACTGAATCAGGCCCACTCCAGTATCTCTTCTTTCACCAGTATTTTTTTTTCCTGACATTGTGCCCTGCAGAATGTCTCCTCAGCTTGAGCTAGCTTTGGTATCTCTGCATAAGAACACTTTGTGCTCCATGGAGACATGGTCTCAACCAAGAATTTCAGCTTCTTTCTCAGGCCCAGTGACTTGTGCATCAGTAGTATGGTGGTCCAGGGGAAGTATTCCAATTCCCTCACATATCTGCCTTCTTGGATGAAGGCAATAGCTGCTGAATCTTGCATCAAATACCCATTCCCACAAAGCTATCTGCCTCATGGTTTACCCCTATGTAATTTCTTTCTTACTGAGTGGAGCATGCTCTATAAATGCATCAAATACCTGTAAAGTGAATGGCAATGCCACTTCCAATTGCTCAGCAGCATCCTCAGGAGGACTGTGTCCTTCCATTGATCCTTGTTGAGTAGGTAGGCAGGTGAGGTGACAGTCACCCTCTGGGAAGAGGTTTTTAGATAACATTTTAGATAACACCTACTTTACAGTCTTACAGAGGGGAGTTTTTGACACTGTGAAGTTTTTCTTAAACTTGACCTGCTCCAGAGGCACCATGCAAAAGGCAAAGCCTTGGACAATAGCCAGGTGGCCTGTATAATATGCTTTTTCCAGCGTGGAGTTGAGAGATCAAGATAGTTGATATAGGCTGTGAAATGTGAACCCCTGAATATGAGAGGCTGTTTCACATTTGAGAGAATTAATTCACTCTCTAGCTATGACAAGAGCCTTCTGCATAGATTGCTCTGTAAAACCAGACATTGTCATCCATTTGCTTTGCTCTTTCTGTTAATCTGTATCTGTTTTTCTTACCCACTGACTTAAAAAATTATCTGCTCTTCTGTTTTACCTTTACTCCCACTCCCCCATGCAGTGAGATTGCGTACAAAATCCACCATTTTTTTGATGCCACTGAAATTACTCCATAGTACTACATCATTCAAATTTCTCTAGGGAGATGTTTGACATGGAAGAGTGAAATCATGGCTTTGGCTAATCACTGTTCAGGGTCATTGCTGCCTTGGGAGCAGCAGTGTGGTAACCAAAATGCTTGGCCCTGTTTCTTAGGGTGCAGCTTTGGGAAGGAAATACCTAGCTGTCAAAGGTTTTTATCAAAGGGTAGGAGTTACCTTCAGTTTGATTAATGTTACCTCCTAGCACAGATCATATATCAAAGAACTATGCAGGCATATTCACACTTGAAATTGGATGTATGAATTGAAACAAGCTGAGACAAAACTAACATCATTCCTGTAAATTGCAATAGGGCTTGTAATATGTGGGGTGAGAAGGTTGAGAATCATATACTGTACTGATACTAGGTTTGAGCCAGCACTGCTCCAGTTCCAGAAAGATTAGAAGACAATGATTGTTAAATGTAAAAAAAAATTGCAGCTGAAACGTGTTGGAAACCATCACTGTCTACACATTACAAGTCACAGGAGCAGGTTTCTCACTCTGATTGATGGCTGAGAGTTCCAAGAATATTTACATATGCTTGGAGTATGAGTTGCTATACCTTTCAAGAGTAGAAGCAACCTATGTCACTTGAAAGTAATAATTTAATTATTTCCAAGAATTTATTAAAAAAATATTTAAAACCTCAGAGCCAAATACATGATATGCTTATTCTGGGGAGACAAACACTGTCTGACATTTGGAAAAATGTCTCATATAATGTTTACACCCTGTAGTGTTGAGTAGAGATGAGGTAAACACTCCAAAGAAAATTAAATGCTCCAGTGGTAAGTCTTGGGGCATGATTTAAGTAAAAGGCTTATACTGATCCTGCAAACTCCAGATGTATTGTGATGTTCACTTTGTAGTTTGATCAAAGTATTAATGATAGCATTTGAACTTCTGAAAATGGTCACATATGTGCTGTTTATCCCTATATTTTTTCCTCCTTTTACTATTTTCCTGTAAGTAGGAGGCTGATTTATTTTTCCTTTTAAAAATCTGGATATGCAAAGTATTTAAGGCATGAAGTGTAAACCCACAAAATTTACCTTGCATGCCAGCGAGGTGTGCTGATCTAGTACAACACCCATGCCACCTCTGGATCCCTGGAATGTGAATTTGGCTTTCCCCAGCACTGTGTTCATAAATCCATTCACCATGTCCACATTTTCCCAACTCCACTGAAAAGTTTTGCTCCAAGCCAGCTGGGATCTTACACAGCTGTTGACTCCACTCCTTCAGGCATGTAATAAAGTTTCTGTTGTGATTCTCACAATGGAGGAAATTACATACAGTGGTTTGAATTTGACAGAAATTGGATTAGTGAAGTTTGTGAATGCAATAAGCTGCATATTTATTCAGAAAGGCATTATCCCAACTAAGGAAAAGTATGTGCCTGTAAAAATATCACCTTTGCTTTGAGGGACCAATGTCTCAAGGAAATTCAAGGTTACTCAGTAACCCAAATTTCTGGGGCTTCTGTGTGCTAAAGAGAAAATCAAACCTTGCTTTCCAAAGGGGAAATTATTTTTTATTATAAGCTCAATTCACTGTCTACGTCAATTTTTTGTGTTGTACAGAGAATGCAAGACAGCGTCAGGATGGGGTGGTGAGCAACTCCATTGTGTACTTCACCGAAGATCCCCCAGAACTGCCCCCCAACAGTCCCCATCCCCTGAAACTGCGGCGTATTCTCAACCTGAGCCCTTTCACTGTCACTGACCACACACCAATGGAAACTGTGGTAGATATTTTCCGAAAACTTGGGCTCCGGCAGTGTCTGGTGACTCGCAGCGGGTGAGTAGTTGACAGTCAAATGAGTATTTTAATTTTGTCTTATTTTGTGAAAGGATGAATAAGGGAATCTTGCCCATGTCTCTCCAGGGCAGCAAAAGAAGTCAGACTTGGAACCAAAATGGTGTCTGCAGGGTGTTGTATTTCATTCTGTTCTCCCAAATCCTTAGTGTATTCTCATTTAGATAAGGTAAAAATAAATACAAAATAAACTGTTCTGATTTCCACTATCTTTCAGTTTTCAGCACAGGCAGATACTGCAAGCAGTATTGTTTACAAATAATATGCCTGTTTTGAGACATCCAGATAGATATTTGTGAAAATTGTGATAAAGGTGTCACTGGAGGAAAATTAATCTTTTCAACTTTCTTTGTTGGATAATGGAAAGGTGTATAAACCAAAGGCTCTCAAATAACAGCAGAACGAGGTGAGCAAACATGAAACTAGGGGAAAAAAAAGCTGCACAATGTGGACTAGACATAACATCCCATAGTTTCAATGGAATTTGAGATCTTTGGGCATCATGGCTCATCCCAGAGTCTAGTGGCAGCAGGATAGCAAAACTGCAGCCATCACTTCCAAACGTGGAAGACTAAAATTTAGTCTTCTACTAAAAAGTTTTTTTGTTATTCAAAAATATTGCATATCAGTTGCTACTGTCAATGCAGTATCCCCAGCATTAAGAAAATAAGAACCACTATTTGGACACAGATAAAGGTTCTGATTTTAGGTACCTGGATTCAGAAATTTAGATCTAGAGTTTTAGAACTTACATGGAATGAAAGGTGAAAAAACTATTAACAGTGACATGGTGTCAATATTCAGTGCCTAATGGTCTTCAAGGACTGGAAGTAAAAGCCCTTGAATACTCAGGGTTATGAAATTTTTGACTCTTGGGGCCAGACATCCCATAGACCTCATCTTTCTTGACAGATATAATTCATTTAGGTTCACATAAATGAGAAATTATCATTTAAAGTTGAAGGAATTATGCTGTCAGGCAGTGAGAGTTTCAGAAACCCTGTGCTTTAGCTTACTTTGTGTATTACCAAGCACTGATACCTTGGGTTTGACTGCTGGTCTCCTCTGCAGCCTGAGCCTAAGGAAACTTATTATTTTGTTGCACAAAGTATTAGTTGTTGTAGCTCCTCACTCAGTCACGTTCCCAACAAAAAGAGGTAACAAGCCAAAGTATTGCACTTAATTATTGTGGCTGGGGTAGTAGAAATGCAGGAGGTGAAAATACTTTTATAAAAAGATAATAATTAGAGAATAGATGAGATGGACAGTACTGTATGGAAGCACTCACAAAGTGTCCCTGTAGCTGAACAGGGGAAAAACCTGGATGATATATGAGATGATTGTTGACCTTTCACTTCCTTTTCTCCTACAGGAGGCTGCTGGGTATCATAACTAAAAAGGATGTATTAAGACATATGGCTCAAATGGCAAACCAGGACCCTGAATCTATCATGTTTAACTAGACTGGTAAAGAAGAAGAAAGTAACCCCAAAGGAATCCCTTCTAGATTAACATGAAGGCTGTGTTTGGTGTTTCATCTTGCTTAAAGAGAAAAAGGTAATGTGTATGAAGAATGGCCTGATATGCCTCTGACAGAGGGAGTGGATGCAGGACAGCACTTATTTTAAGGAAGGCAGTTTAGAAGCTCTGAGCAGCTGCAGACATCAAGCTGTGTTTCCTTAATGAGATTCCCTACAGCTGAATTGGAGTGCTGGTGGGTGTAAGTGATGTGGTGCTTAGAGAAAGAGCCACGAGCACCAGTGGGAGGCATCAAGGTCACAGTAACTCATGAGGCAGGTGTGAAGAGTAGCAGACACTTTATGTACAAGCTGCTAAGAGACATAAAGGTTTGTGTTCCGAGCCAGAGAGTGTAGATGAGTAATGTCAGTTGTGTTTGTTATTGGAATCATGGCTGTTTGTTTGCTACTGAGTTATACCATTTTTATGATGGACAAAAATGGACATATTTTTAAATGAAAGATTTTTGTCATCTTCATTTTATTTTGTAAATCTTTAATGAATCAGGACTGGAGTTAAGTCTTTAGAAAAGAGTAAGATTATGCCTCAAATCACTTTAAAATGTGATGTCCCTTGCTCCCTGCTTTAGTCTTTTGAATTTTATACTGCTTAGCATCTCTGTCAACCAGCTTCTCCTTATTAATGTTGAAATGAGATTTATTTGTAAGAATTTATTATCTCTCTATGCAATTTTGCATACAAGTACTGTAAGATTTAGTATTTTGTGGTTTGCTGTGGTAACTGGAAAAAACATAGAAGCCCATAAAATAGTTTTCAAAAGCACTAAAAGGATAGTGCTATCCATCTCTCATCAGTGTTAGTGACAAGAGATTGAATCCCTCACCTGTCTTCCCTTGTGTACATCACAATTTTTCACAAATGAATGACATTCTGCATTGATTCTTGGTTCTCCACTTAGGTCCTTTTTGACATTGCTCTTTCTTGGCATTTTTATGCACTTGCCAAGAGATTGCTGAAATTAATTTAACAGTCATAGGCACTTATTCTGTAAGAGATCTACTTTTTATGCACTTGTCAGTCATAGGACTGTGGAATTCCTCTCCACAGCACTGCGGCTGGATAGGATCAGAGGGATTGAGAATGCAATTGATCATAGGAAAGCTTTAAGTATTTATCTGTTTGCACCAAGAACACAAGGTTTAACAGACCCTGGTAGAGACCTCTAAGTCACTCAGGTAAAAATGTGAAATTTTGCTAAACCCTTGTTCTGGTCCTATGTGGGATAAAGAGTGTCAACCCTTTAGTCAGTACTGCTATCAGTAACAGAATACCAAATTTTACTCTCTGTAACACATAATTCACACTGCCCAGTGCTTGCTTTATAGATGTAAACTTAAAGATTGCAGAAAGGTTTCACCCTGAATCTCCTTCTTTTGGGACCTCCTGGTCCCTTCATTTAGGCCTCTAAGACCTCTGGTATTTTTGCTCAAATTCACCCAGATGACTGGTGGTGTTCAAATGGTCCTCATGGATGGAGATGACCTCTCGTGCCAGAACAGCCTGTTGCTTACTCCAGCCCAAACCCAGACTGCTGATCTAACACATAGGCATTGTGCATGACTGTTGTGTTCCTGAGCTGAGACAGCTACTCAGGTGCAGCCTGAGTTAGATGATGAAGTTCTGTGTCACAAATTCCTCCTCTTATCTCCAGTCACCCTGCTTCCTTCTGGCATGTGTCCCACGGCATTCACACGGAGCACAGCCTGAATTGCTGAAGTAAAAGAAACGGAAGTAAAGGGATAATTTTAATTTGTTAAGTAGTCCACTTAACAATGGTGATTGCAACAGACTGACATAAATATATGTAGCTCTGGCCAAAGCCCATAAATATTTCAGTGTATACTTTTTGTTAACTGAACAGCTGCAATACAATGTATTATTAAAGAGATATTGTTAAAACTATGTAAATTATAGGACTGAGAAACCCCTTTCTTCTGAAAATAGGAAATTCAACATAACGTGGGTATTTCTTACGTTTTTCTGTGCAGCTGTCAGCAGCCAAACTCATAAAAAACCAACCAAGTCAACAATGCTCATAAACACTCGATTCCCTCATTTGAACAGAGATGCCATCATAAAATCAGTTCATTCCCACAGCTAAATCCAAGTGGGGCAATTGTCAATTTCTACCCATAACTTCTAGAATCTAAGGACTGTAGACTATGCTAAAAAGGCTGACTTTTGAGAGCAATCTCATTCTTGAATTAAAACTCTCTGACCATGTTCTACTTTCCATGTTTGCTAACAGGAACCAATATAGTGTATCAACATTGAAAAACATAATTTTCTGACAAAAAGGCATAGACTTTCCTAACTGAGGCTAATCTGGCTATGAGTACAAATTCACATATGTATTGACTTGGTTTATCTGGTTAAACTCAGTCTGTGGTTATGCGCAGGCATGGATTTGTGTGGTTAATTGACATTAATACCCAAAGGCCTGATTTGCTGACACCAATCACCCCTGTGATAGCTTGTTGCCTTGCCTTATTTGACTACTTGGGAGGACCAGTCCGGGCATAAAACCAAGATCCAAAAACCCATCGTGGTCGTTTGTTGCAAACACCAGCAGAAGGAATTGAGATCTGTGTAGTTACTGGGAATGCAGTTTGACCCTGGACTGTCACCCAAGTAAAAGGCAGGTAAATGGGTGTACAGCTCTCTTCTATCAAACACATTCCTTTCTAGATGGAAAGCTTTAAATACCTAAGGGGTCAAGGGAAAAACCTTTGGACTTGTAACCATGTAGTGCTGCTCCTTGTTCCAGTGTCTGTTCAAAAGCTGTTAAACCCTTCAGAGCAGCGGCTGCTATCTGCCTGTCCAGGAATGACACGCTCGTGGCTAACTTCAGCTGCTTGGTGTTATCATCAAGGCTAGAGGGTGACACTAGAATGACATAGAGGGCTTTGAAACAGGACAGACTTGGCTAATTAGAAAACTTCCTCCGTGCTACAGCCTTTATTGCTCTTCGCACTGGTGTATGAAAGGGAACACCCTTAATATAAATTAAGAACATGCTTATCTCCAAAAATGCAATTATGATGTAATGATTTATTTCCCCATAACAAGCCCATTATCAGACACTTTTTTCCATCTGTATTCTAAAATCTGTCTCAGAAGGTACTGAATAGACTCCAAGAGGCATAGATCTCAGCCCTATTTATTTGAATTTGTAGAGCTCAAGATAGTCACATACTGTTATCAATCTGAGTTACATGAGTATTTTAGTATATGCTGCTGACTTTATGCAACCTCAGTTCAGTCCTTCAAGCAGTTGGCCTTCAAAAACGCCCAACTAAACTAAACAGGGGAATAAAAATCTTTGAATGATGGAGGTTCAGTATGTACCTTTGTTTTGCATGAACTGTGTTAAGTTACATTCAGCTTCTGATGTGTACTTGAAGCAATCTGTACTGGAAAGTTTAATAATAAAGTACAGAAATGGATGACATTAGACAGACCCTTTGGCTGTCCCAGTGATACTAATTATTAATTCTTATGCTTTGAAGAAACAGAAAAAGAATGTTTAAGGATTACAGAAGACTCACTGATTCCGTGTTTGAATGACACTATATTTATGACTATAGTTTTGCTTTGGCTCTGTTTGCTGTTTTGTTTCTTTTTAATTGTAGAAAACAGTGTATATGTTGCACCTTATAAAAAACAATGTTTGGACTCTATTTTTTAAATAAAACTGACAGTACTGGAAATATTTCTTGGACATCTTATTAATTTGAAAAGTATTTCACTTAATGTCTCAATGATTTTTATGTTTCCTTTTCTCTTTTTTAGGGATAACTCAAGCCTGAATTCTAGAGATTTAGGATATCCAATTCAATTATAGGTTAGGTAATATTAAGTAGGGACTTAGTAAAGTTCACGCAGCATACTTCAGAAAACGAGCTTTGACAGGTGGCTATTTTATTCTCAGAGAAAAATGTTTTTTCTTTAGCATCAGAAATACCTTAGAAATCTAAAAAGAGAAGAAAAACCATTTATCTAACCAGGTTGTTCTACCTACAATGATCATGAAACTTTAAAACTAGATGTTGCAAAGCCCCTGTGATATATTTTTAGTACATATTTTTCAGTTGTACTTTATTTCAGGGCTAAGATCAAAGACTGAAAATGACAGGTTCAATCATCCCCATTTAATTGGATGAAAAGTTCCCTAAATCTCTGTCAGAGGATAAGTTCTAGGTATTAGCAAAGAATATGGGCTTGATCCTGATCAACATGCTAAGGTGAACATGCCAGCAATATCCTAGTTCAAATTAAATGACTCATTTCAGAAGCTGGTTTTGGGAGCCCCATGGCCTTCAACTAATTCCATGGACTGCTGTGTCCTTAACACAACCCAAATCACACACTAAAAACCCAGGAGTCATCAGGCATGCAGCACCTTTAATAAGTAGTAATAATTCCTGCAGTTTGTATTTGGTCGTGGGGTTCTGAACTTTAGACCTACCTGTCATCACTTGCAATGGCACAGCTGGGAAAGGGAATAGAAAATGTTCAGAGGTGTTCAGCACTGCCGTAGTGCTGCTGTGCTCCACCTATCCTGGCCCACCCTCCATTCATCCAAACCAAGAAGGCTGCTACCATCCATGTGCCTTGCTCCTTTCGAGGAGGCTCTTCCTCCACATCTATTTCCTACAAGCTGTGTTATTGCCTCGTGCTGTTCTGCTCCTCTGCTCCAAATGTGATCTTGCTTCTAGCTCCCCACTGCTGTGGTGGCCCAGTAAGCACAATCCCTCAGACAACGTATCCGAAATAAGCAAGGTGCGTCTCCGGTGGAAGGTCTCCACTTGTGGCAGATGGGATTTGCATTGCTCCTTCCTGGAGGACATGGCAAACACTGTTGCTGGAATGCTGCACAGAGTTTTTTTATTAGTTTTTGGCTTTTATCTTTTAGAATCTGGTTATTGTGTTGTCTCTGCCAGAATTAAGGTGCAAACAGTAAATGTCAAGTAGAGAGTGATGGAAGAGAAGGGGCAAAGAGAGAAAGAGTGTGGGAGAGAGACTCAGCAAAGATATCACCACCACGTGGAATCCTGCAGTGTCCTGCTGGACCTTCTTCGTCCTGGTCTGTCTGGTGGGGGTTTCTGTGTTCATGTGGAAGTACCACTTTTATACAGTCCAAGTATAATAGTATCCATAAGGCATGGGTGCTGTTCCTACCTGGCTTGGGATGGCATCTGTGTAAGATACTTCCTTTCTCACAGTTTGCCTTGGTGGGAGCTTTTGTCCAGGTAGACACTTTGATCTCTCTCACCAGTCCTGGCACATTCCTGTTGTTGCCGTCAGCACTTTTCCCACAGTTTGCACAGCAGAATTTTGTCCAGTGTGTTAATTCCAAACATTTACCTCTGGTTATGCCTGGTTTATTTCCCCATAACAAGCCACACCTTCCTTTTTGGCATCTGTGCTTATTCTAAGGTCCTGTTGTGGTGACTTCCCTTGTGGGAACTTCCTTGTTTGACAGTGTTTAAGACTTCATTGTGCTTCTCTAAGTCCTCACACTATCTTAATGCAATATCAAAAAGGTGAACTTCTGAGAAAAATAGCTGCTGCATTTCACAGATCAATCTAGTATGTTCACCATCTCAACCAGCAACTAGTGAGTTCCCAGTGAAGTCAATCTGGAGCTGGTATGTGACTGTGAGAGTTGTATCCTGAAACAGTTCTGGGCTCTTAGGCAAAATGAGACAGGAATTGCTGACCTGTAGCTGCAGCATTTGGTTAACTCTCTATCCCTCCTTTAACTTTACTGTATTCTGAGCATAATTAATATTCTTGGTTTGAGCACCTTATTAACTCTGTTTTAGCACAGTTAATTATTTCAACCCTTCTTCTCTTTCAGAACTATCTTGTATGGTCAGGATTAAAATAATCTGAGTGTTGCTACTGGCTTTCCCCAGCCACAGCAGCTAACTGGTTAGGAAGACATAACCATATGTAACAGCCAGCTTGAGGAGAGTCAGTATTTGGCACTTAAGATGTGTTCCATGTGAGAAATCATTGTGCAGCCTGAGCAATCAGTGCACAACTCTCTGTGGGGATTTGCAAAGCCTGATGATTTATTCCTGGCTTGAACAACATTTAGAGAAATGCTTGTGGCCAGCTGATGTTACATAACCATCTGATTAACCAGTCTTTCTTAATCCACAAAGATTCAGTAAAGGGCACTGAAAAAAATGTGCAGATTGCTTAGGAAACTAAACAATCAACTATATTAGCTAGGAAGAGCTGCTTTATTGTCTTAAAGTTATGTCCACAGAGGCATCCCACTTTCAGGAGAGCCATACCCTGTGAATGGTTCACTGGCTGGTCTCATTACTAGGAAGGACTGAGAATGTAAATAAAATATAAAATAATATCTGTTTGTATTGACTGCAATCAATGCTATTGTTTTTCTCTCCTAATGTATTCTAAAAGACAATTTTTTTCCCTGAAGTCAGCTCACTGTTTCTGCAGTTGCTAGTGAAAGCTGGACTGTGACCATGCACAATTTGATGTGGAGTGCTTCAGGACTAGGTCATTAAATGCTAGTTGAGTGTTTATACTTTAATAAATGCAGTAAAAAGGAATGGCTGCCATAAATGTGCCATGCAAAAGGACCATTCCAAATTATAAAAAAGTCAGGTGAACTATAGTTCTCTGCTTCTAAAGATTCCCAACAGGTAAGATTGAAAGGTCGTGAAGCCTTATGATTTATGAAATATATTTGTGTTTAGATAATTTCCAAAGCTGCAGTTTTTCTAAAGACAAATTTTACTTACCTAACTCTCAGAATATGTGGCCATTAGAATCCAGAATTTCTGAATGATGTACAGGAGGCAACCAAACCCTTGAAGTCCCCAGGCCTGGGAAGAGAGAGAGATGTCTAAGCTCTGCTATGGCTCACAGATGAGGGAGTGGACACAAACTCTACCAAAGGCTCCAAAATGACCCTGGTCAGCAGTAAGATTCAGGAAAAAGCACAGTATGTGCCATCACCAGCCCTTCCCCTTTTCACAGTAACCTCATGGTTAGAGACTCTTTGTTAGGTAAATGTCCATGCAATACAGGTCTTGTAGGTGATGATTTAAGTGCAGCTCACTGAGTAACAATAATGCAGCTCCTTCTTTGCTAACTGCTGCTCTGGTGGGCCTTCTGCCAAGCCAGAAGGAGCATTGTCATAAAAGGGACATTGGTAGAGTTCTACTTAAAGATAACTCAGCTAGCTATTCTGAATCACATTGAGATGCAGATTCTATATCTAAATTGTTATAGGAAATTTAGGCTTCTGCTTATACGCTCATATTTCAGGTATTGGAATGTTCATCACATTTTTAGGCCTTGCTGCAGCCTGAACACAGTATTTTGCTTCATGTAACTGAAATTAAAATCTAACAACCATTTGTCACTGACCAGAATATTTAACCATCTTCTATGTAGTCACAATTATCATTTAGATTATTGTACTAATTATTGATTTTTAATATCTGTTCAACATTTATCACCTGTTTAATAATATTTATTTATTTATTTATTTATCAAATTAATTTATTTGAATGGTACAATAATTAGAGGTACAACAAAGGTATAAATAGTCTCCCTAAGATTTTCCACATCAAAGATAATGAATATTGACTCTGAATTGTGTTTTAGCCCTGGCTCAACTTTTAAGGAACATTACTACAAAGCACTAGTCACAGGAACACAAGGAATAAATCATAAGTTCCTCTGCACCTCTTCTTCCTAAGCCTGTGGGAACATACATGAAACCATTCCTTTTCTCTCTGTCAGGCCAGGTTTAGGCAATAGAAATCCCTGCACGTTTGATGGCTGTAACAACTCCTGGTTAGTAAATCTCTCTGTGTCAGACTGCTTCCTTCCAGATAAACAGGCACTATTGTAAGAGTACTAGTTTTCCTTCTGTGTGAGGATAACCAGGTGGGGCAGGTAACACCTCCATCCCCTCCTCCTTTTCTCACTTCACTGTTTTTGTCCTCATTCAGTCCCAACCATCCAGTCCCAATCCATTCTGCCTCCTTGCTGCAGCTTTTCTGTAATAACCAAAGAACCCCTGAACAAATCAACACACCTGCTCTTTCTGTTCACTTGGGACTTCTGCACAGAATGCAAATTTGCCAGCAACAAAGTCAGTAGCTAAGCTACAGTCTAGCTACCAGCATCATTTCCAGCAAATAAATATTCAGTGCTCATGATTTGTAAACGACAAACCATTGAGGGACTGGAACCAGGGGACATCTTGATCATCAGATGGCCAGGTACATACAGACCACAGTAACATATACTGCCTTATTTGCTCTTTTTCTGCCTCCATATCAGAATTCTGCCTTCTTGCTGTTCAAGATTCAACAACATAGAGGACAGAAGGGGTTCTCTTTGCCGAGATCTCTTTTTTTCTCAGAATAATGCCTCATTTATGAGACTATGAAGGTTTTGCCCCTCTTACTGAAGCTTTTTCATTCTTCACGAATGTATACATTAGTCCAGGGAGGAAAGCAGCCTTCTTAGCAGGGGTTACATTTGCTCACACATAGAAACAGCAAGTGCTCCTCTCTACCTAGTCACACTCAAAAAGAGTTGGAGCAGCAGCATGGACACCTCCTCCTCAGCGGAGCTGGAGGCCACTGCCACCACCACCTCCTCCCATCTTCTCTTGGGCTATGGGAACAGGAATGCACAGAGGAAGAAGGTGGAGAGCTGTGATACTTGGCTGATGATACACCCTGTTGGGACTGACTTTTAAGCTGCTCCTCAGAAGTTCTGGCTGGCCTCTTCCTTCCCACTGCTCCCTCCTGCTAAGCTCCCGGTTAGTCAGGGGAAGAGTATTCAGTGAGTGACTGCATCACACCACACACCCACATCAGGAATTGTATTTAGCTTTTCTGCAGCTGCCCAAAGTCTGTCTTTCTCAGATCAATGGAAAACCAAATCTGTGGCTGTGCCTACCACAACTCCATGTGCACTGAGCATGAGAGGCTGGCAGTTTATCACAGCTGACAGCCACGGTCTATCCTCAGATCTTTCCTGCACTGACAAGAAGGCCCCATGGTTTTCCTTACATTTAGATTTTGTGTGAGCTTCAAAGAGAAGATATTATCAGCTATAACAGTGTTCAAGTACGGAAGGACACTTGAGAGAGGCCAGCACCATCATGTGATAAGGAGAGCTAGCAGTGCCACACTCGGTGCTGCCTCTGAACAAGCAGATGATATTTTGGGTACATCTGCAACACGTTGGGGCAAACACTTCCCAAGGGGTAATGGCTTTAGTCTGAAAGACAGCAGATTTAGACTAGATATTAGGCAGAAATTCTTTACTGTGAGGGTAGCGAGGCACTGGAACAGGTTTCCCAGGGAAGGTATGGATGCCTCATCACTGGAAGTGTTCAAGATCTGATTGAAGGGGACTTTGGGTAATCTGGTCCAGTGGAAGGTGTCCCTGCCCATGTCAGACGGGGTGGAACTGGAGGATCTTTAAGATCCCTTCCCATCCAAACCATTCTGTGATTCCATGATTCCATTCTGTGCTGCAATGAATGCTCGCGGTGTTTATTGACCCACTGCTCCAGGCTCTAAATTTAGCTGCAGTTTTTACTCATCAGCGTCAGGACGGTGAGCAGGGATTTAGCGGCTCCAGTGGATTGGAGCAGCGGGGTCCCACTAGGTGGCAATCCAGCCCTCGGCGTGGCTGCGGCGGCGGCGCCAGTGCCACCAGCGCTCAGGTGACAGGGGCCACCGCGGGGTCCTTGCGGGGCGCTCCCTTCCGATTCTTGCGGGACTCAAAGCTGTTAATTGTTTGATCTAAATGTATAATTTGCCTCATGAATTTGCGTGGATATGACAATTAAAAGCTATTTTTTTTTAAAAAATTATATTTATTTATGTATTTGTTTATTTTAGGTATGTATATTCTGTCGGGAAAGGGAGAGGAAAGAAAGAAACCTTTTTCTTTGTTTCGAGTATTTGGCAGGGCTAAAGCACAACTGTCTGCTTTGGCTCCTTGGACCACAGATCACATCTGTAAAAACACAGTGGCAAAAGGAGGAAAAAATAATCTGCAGTGCTTTCCTGGTGGTTTCTATGAGGCTTTCATGTAAACAATACATTTTCATCAATTATGCATTTAGGTCACAGGAAGAGTTGGTTGAAGGAATTCTTCTGCCATTTCAAAGTTGCTGTCAGGAAGAAAATATAGCCAAGCTGATGGAGCTGGAAGAAATACAGTTTTGTTTTTTTGACCTGATATTTTTCTTCTTCACTTTCTTCACCATCATTCCTATTTGTATAAGTATGTACTTCAGCATAGCAGTATCTGTGTAGGGAATGCACAGATAAGGCCCTTTGAGCCTAGAAATGTCTTATTTTGCAATGGCAATTCTAAAACATGATGTTGTTTATGTTGTTTACATAAAACAACATTTGAGAATTGAGTAAAATGCCTTCCCTGTGAAACATTTGGTCAGATCTGGAAAACAGCACACACTCCATGGTAGCATTACCATATGTAACCTTTAGGCTTCTGTGCAATTTAAAACTCCATGTTACATGCTTAAATATCCTTTTAAAACAATAATGAGAATTAAGAACTGAGGAACAGGTTTCACAGGAGACACCAGACAGAACAGGCAACAGCTGATATTAACTACCAAAAAATGCCAGAGAAGACCTTAAGATCTTACCATTTCCCTCTATTGGTAATCACAGAAATCTCAGAGCCCTTACTTTCTTTTTTTCTTGTGAAAAATGTCTGAGAACTTGTGGAAATGCTTCTGGCTCTGTGGTGCATCTTACATGTGCTGAGAAAGTTGAACAGGAAACAAAAAATCAAGGGTCAGGGCTTTTCACTCCTACATCTATGGAGGCTGGCCCCATCCTGCCAACACTGGTAAAATTAATGCTGGTAAAATTAACATGTAAAGGCAGAAGGGAGAAGAGAGATTGCTGCAGTTAATAGGTGAAGAAAGCTCTGCATTCACACTCCTTCTCCCAGCTCTGCTTAAGTATTTTATTTACTTTTCTCAAAAGTACAACAAAATACCAGCCTTGGGAACAGGGACAAAATTGAAATCTCCCACTTCGGAAGGAAATGCCACAGCAGTTAGGCTAGAGATTCTCCCTGTGCATAGTGTGGCCAGCACCATGCATTCCTGTGGCCCAACTTCAGCAGGTAAAGACTGCTTTTCTCTCCATCCTTTCCTAACCTGAAGGTCAGGACTCCAGACTGAGGAGGATCATAGAGCCCGGTGATGCTTTTCCAGTGCATCACTTCTTCCTTGGGACATGTACCTGCAAGTAAGTAGGTTTGACATTCAGCAATGCCAGAGCACCAGCTCATGTGGGGTGACAGAAGGCTGGCTTGGCTAAGACAGCCCAAGTTGTCCCACGTGCTGGAGGCTGTGTCCATGAGCTTAGGGTCTCATGGCAAAGCACAGCTTGTTTAGAGATCTACAGCTGGCTCTGAAACATACGGCTTCTTAACAGGAGTCAGCTTGGGCTGGTCAGCTCCCTCCCAGGAAGTGTAGGGAAAAGATTAGCAGAGAATAAGTGTTGTGCCCACAGAGCTAGAATACCCTGGACCAGGCTTGGTCTCTTGACATGGCACATATTGCCCTGTACCTTCTTGTTGGGATCAGTATATTTGACAATGAGGAAATTGCTTCCCCCTGACCCTTAGGGATCCATCAGAGGTGATGGAGGATTTGTGAAACATCATTTGAAGTTGTTAGGGGCCAAAACTCATTTTTACAGAACAGGTCTTTGTACATTACCTTTACCACCCTGGTCTGAGACGTCTCTCTGCTGAGAGCAAAATACTGAGTATGCCTCTTTAATCCAGAGCAATTTTTATTAATTTGTTTCTGTTTTGGAAGTGAAGAGCTAAGCAATACTTCAAAGGTTAAATTTAGCATATTTGATATATGCATAATCATTTCAGATATTTAAATTGATTCTCAAAATAGTCTCATCACTAAGAAGAAAACCTCCTAACTGCCTTAAAAGAAAAAAAATAAAATTCTGCTTTAATTAAGGTCACACATGCAAAAGTTAGCAGTTTTCCTATGTTTATGAAATAAATCTGTCCTATGAGACAGGGAATTTGGAGGCAGGGCTCTTTCATGCCTTCCTCTTGGAGGTGTCCTATTTTCTACAAACACTTAAGTATGCATTTCACAGTATGAGTGAATGCCCTTAGCACTGCACAGGGCTGCCAAGGAAAGTGGTGCATGGACCACCCCTGGAAGTGTTTAAGAAATGACTGGATTTGGCAGTTGGTTCTATGGTTTAGTTGACATGGTGCTGGTGTTCAGTCAAACGTACTCCATGGTCTTGGAGGTCTTTTCCAATCTCAATTATTCTGTGATTCTGGAGAAACCTCTGGGACTTTTATCTAAAGCCTCTGGTTCTCCTGCTTCCTGGATTTCTTTAGTAAGTTGCTAGTCAACACTGACCAGTAAGAATAAAAAAAAACCCAAACCAAATCTGATACAGTCTGCTAATCCTGGTATTCTCCTGAGAATGACCCCTAAATCACTGGACTGCTGACTAGCATTAGAAAGAAAAGCTGGCATTTCCGAGAGTAAAAGTCTTAATTTCCTTTACTTTTCTTGCAAATATAATAAAGTGGATCATACTGAAGGAAAGAAAATCTTTTTGTGACATTTTTGTGAGGAAAAAGCACTCCAAAATGTTGCAGTCTCCCCCCAATCATGAATGTAGTTTTATTGCTTAGTCAAAAGCATAAGTCATTTCTACGGCCCCTCTTAACCCCTTGCAGGCACTTAGACTCAGATCTTACCATTTCTTCCAAGGCTATATGTTACTAAATTGTGGGAATGAAGTCTTGTCCTTTGTTAGAGTAAATACTAAGCCATCCATTTACTTTGTGGGGCCTCAGATTTACAGCCTGTTTATGAAAGATAAGAAAAATCAGTCTTTGAAATTCCCACTGACAAATTTTGCAGCAGTGGAAATATTTGCTTTTCTCTTCTACTTATTCCTACTAGGAATTAATTCTGGTTTACCTTGCTCTAAATCCTGTTTACTTTCTGTTTTCCAGCATTGCTATCAGACAGAAATTACCTTTCACCCTGGAACTGTATTTTTTCTATTTCTGTGCAATAGTATATATTAAAGTATGTTAAGTGCTTTTAAGCCATAGACTGGCAGGTGCTATATAAATATTTATCTTTGTTATGATTGCTTAAAGCAGAAGACTCAGAGGTATATAAAAGAAAAAAAATAAAATAGCCCCACGTTTTGTCCTTAGTTTTCACATCTATTCCATAATCAGTTGAGAAAAAAAAAAAAAAAGAAAAATCCCTCACAGAAAGAGAATATTCAAACTGCCTTGCAACAGTTTGACAAACAAGGATAATTTCACTTCATGTTAAATTCCCCCATTTGCACTCACAGCTGATTTAATTTTGAAATGGCCTTTGAAACAGTTTATCCACAAAAAATTTAACTGAAGGGATTCATAAGAAAATATCCTTTCAAAATTCTTTTCTTTGCAATCAATCCATATTCTTTCTTGCTTTTGTTGAAGTGGTGTTTATTCAGACTATTTGAGCTGGTGGGATGGTGGAAATGGGAAGGATGTCTGTCTTTGGGGAAAAAAAAAAAAAAATCTATGTGACACTCAGCAGAATATGTGTTTGCTGGACTGTTCTTTTACTATTGTTCCAGGACCACTAAGGTTTACTTTAAAAACCAAGCGTTTCAGAGAGGCCAGGTGCCTTATATTACTTGCTTGAGTGTTCCTTCCTGACTGAGTTGCTTTTCCCATTAGAGGTTTTTGTCCCATTCCCATTTGAGGTTTGTTTCCTGTTCCTTTTCATTTCACCTTAGCTTTTCATGCAATGACATCCAAATAGAAAGAGACAGTCATTGCCATGGTTTTCACTCTAAAACTGAACTTCCTGGCTTTTATGGCTCATAATCAATCCCATAATGTCCTGTGATTTCTATGTATGAGTGGCAAGAAGTAAAAGGGAGTTTATTTTGCCTGTATGCAGACAGGCCAAATTTCACACATTAGGAGCAGCAACTAATCACCCACAACATTTCCTAAAGTTTATGGTGCTGGCAGACAGCTGTTTTTGTTCCAATCTGACGGTTTCTTTGCAGACTTCTGCTGCCAGCAGAGTCTCAACCACTTTACTAGTGCTCCATGCACAGCACATCCTGGAATACTGCCTTTAAGGCTCCTTTCTACTTTATACAAACAAAAGCAAACTAGTCTGCCAACAAATACTAAGGAGACAGACACATTGTTACTGTAGCCATATGCTCTGTGAAAGGGAAGTTTCAGTTACTGTCACCTAGAACTGAAAGAACAAAATGATAGTACATAGGGATGCACCCCAGATCCTTCAGTAAGGATTTTAGCCATATATTTTGTTTTGATTTCCCACCTCCTTTTAAATATTGGCCCTTGGAAGGATGAAAATTCACTAAATCTACTACTCATGATATGGGAATTAAAAAAAAAATTACCTATATTCACTGAAAGTTAACCAATGTTACTGTAAATGCATTTGTTCCACATATGTTATAAATGTATAGGAGTGGCCTAAGCAATTGTCGATAAAAATATTTAACACCTCTTTAGTATTTGACTTAACATGTAGTTTGAGACTGAGGAAAGCATTCATTTCATGTCTGCAATGCTTTGTCTATAATCTCCTATCTCCAAATGTGTTCTGTTGCTCCTTGTCTTCAAAGACTTCAAAAGTGTGTCCTTGAAGCAGAGAATACACCCCACTGCTGACAGCCCAAGTGTCTGTCTTTGAACAGAACTGGTGTTGGAAGATTGGCGTCTTATGCTATGGACAGTGTGAGGTTGAGCCCACAAACACCAGTCAGTCTGAAGATAAAACTTCCTAGAACAGAAATATGTGAAAACCTTAACAAATTCAGCAGAACTCTGAACTGCAGTCAATTGCTAAATACAGGAGAAGAAACAAGTGGATTGAGGAAGGAAAAAAATTCCCTTTAATCAAACCATTAAACAATCATCTCTGACTAATGAGGTGTAAAACTCTGAACATTTCAAGTGGATTCACTTTCCTTCTCTCCCACTGATACAGACACATTTGCAATCATGTATATTTGTTCAGTACAGTCATGCTGGTTTTAACTTCTATCTAATTATTATTTATATGATAATAGTTTCTAGGAGCCCAGTCACAGACCAGAAGGCTGCTGTGCTAAATGTAGAACACTTGCAAAAAAAATTCATTGAACCACAAAGATGATAGGAAATCCACCCAATAAATTCAGTGTTGATTTTGCAGTTGTGTCTAATTGATCTCCTACCAAGAAAAAAGATAGTAGCAAATATAATTGACTAAAAATCAACCCCCCCTTAGTCTTAAATGTTGCATGATTTGCGGGAGAATCTAAATGCATGTTACATTTTAAAATTCAATGAAAATCTTTGAGTATTTTTTAGAAACCTTACAACTGTAGGTTTAATAAATAATGGGTGAAGGCATTACTTTATTTGTCTTTTATGTGAGCAATTTTGACTGCATGAAAAAAACGAACAAGTCTCTAATGCAGGAATTTGAGTGAAATTTTGTGGGTCTTCCATTATACAAGAGCTCCAACTTGTCAGTTATAATGGCCTTGTGTTCCTTCTAAGGGACAAGAATTTAAAGAAACTGAAACAAATGAATAAAAAATGCTTCTTTTGGAAAGTACCTAATGCACAAAAGAAAACATTGTCCCAAAAGACACCAAAAAGCACTTTTCTTAAGCAGGAAAGAGCTGCTTGGCTCTTGCAGAACTGCTGGAAAGGATTATCAGAAACTACTTAACTAGATATCAAGGGATGTCCTTCCTCCAGAGGAGTTTAGATTGGATATTAGGAAAAAAATTCTTCACAGAGAAGGTAACCACACATTGGAACTGGCTGCCTAGGGAAATGGTGGAATCACCATCCCTGGAAGTGTTCAAAAGGCGTGTGGATGTGGCACCTGGGGGCACGGTTTAGTGGTGAACTTGGCAGTGCTGGATTAACGGTGGGACTCGATGATCTTAGAGGTGGTGTTCAACAGAAATGATTCTGTGACTCTTCAGGTCGTGTCTCCAGTGACCCAAAGGCATGGGCATAGCTCCTTTCCATGACAACATTGGAGTTACTGCGATCAGACAATACCCCCTGCCTCAGCAGGAGAACAGCCTTTGGTGCCAGCAACACCTATCACAGTGTAATGTCATGGTGAGGGTGGGTTTGATAATCAGGTAGGGAGGAAGAGAGAAGAGATATCTTAGGCACATTTTAACTGCTAGTCACAGGGCACAGTATCACCAAACTTGTAGGTGCATGGCTGGCTAAATGCAGCAGGCACTGGGAATCACTTTGACATCAGCTAGGTTCCTGTTAGTTAAATGCTTTAGGTGTATTCCTATTGGGAATGGTGCCTGGTGGCTTGTTTTAGGACTCAGGCCACATTAAGCAGAGCATCACTGTAGACCCTGGAGAGAAGAATCCCCTCCAACAAGCCCAGCAAGTGCAGCCTCAGCAGAACTCTACTCAGTGTGATCTGTCTCTGCTTGCCTCCTGGGCTTTGTTTTCAGCTAGTGGACAGATTCCCCCCTGCCCAGAAGAAGACAAACATCTCTAGTGATGCTACTTTTGAAATCTCAGGGGTCCCTGCTGTTAGCTGTCTGCCTGAGGAAGGTCACTGTGCCTCAGTAGTGGAAACACGGGCTCAGAATTAAAGGCAAGAGTAAAGCTGAGGTCCCCCTAAGGGGGACACATCACAACATCCATCCCGTGGATTGGCACAAAGCAGGACAGGTAACCCTTGAGAGGCCCTTCATGTCAGGCCCCTGACCTGGGCGTGCCTCTGCTCCTGGGAACCCCTTGCATTTAAAGAGGCAGCAAGCCTCTCCTCTGAGCTATCTGCTGGATGCTGTGCTGTTTCTGCACTGGCTGCCTAGGGAACCAGCATCCCGTCTGGAAACATAAAGGTCTTAAATGTCTTAAGTAGATTGTGTGAGAGACTCCCTCCTCTGCTCCACCTCATCAGAGGGTTGGCAATTGGTGGTAACACACACAGGTGAGAGAGGAACAAAGGAAATCTCCTTTATTTCTGGAAGAAGAAAAAGAATGTTCTATTTTTCTTTTAAAGTACGCAGGATTACAGATTCATTTATTCACAGTACTTGGGTTTTAATCTGTCAGGGAATAATGACCCATTATTTTATACTTATGGGAAATGACACTTTCTAGTACCTGGTATTTGCAGCTGTCAAATTATATATGTCAGCATCTGTCACTCTCCAGCGTTACTTAACGAATGAGTTTTGCATATCCCAATGAGCTTCTACTAGAATGGAGAAAAATATTAACACCTCTTCTGGCAACTGTACAGACTGACTGCTTTTTTGGCATATTCACTTCTGCTCTGTATAGTCTTACCATATACAGCCTAGGCTGCATTGTTGTGAAGGTTGTAACAAGCCTATCAAATACACTAACTTACATATTTCTGCTTCAATGGACTATTTTCCATTCCTAATCCAATTGACTTAACGAAAAGTGAAAATGACAGTGTTAAATAACAGAGAATCACAGAGAATGACAGACTTGTTGAGGTTGGAAGGGAACTCTGGAGATAATCTAGCCCAACCATCCCCAAGGCAGGGTCACCTAACACAGGTGACACAGGAACCTGTCCAGGTGGGTTTTAAATGTCTCCAAAGAGAGATATTCCATGACCTCCCTGGGAAGCCTGTTCTAGTGATTGGTCACCTGAAACGAAAAGACGTTCTTCCTCATGTTGAGGTGAAATGTCTTGTATTTTATGGCCATTTCTCCCTGTCCTGTCACTGAGAAGAGTCTGGCACCATCCTCTTGGCACCCACCTTTGAGATATTTATATTTATATTTTTTATATGAGCTCTCCTCTCAGTCTTCTCCAGACTAAATAGGCCCAGGTCGCTTAGTCTCCTCAAAAGACATGTTCTAGACCTCGGATTACCTTTGTGTCCTTCTGCTGGACCCTCTCCTGTAGCTCCTGGACCTTACTTGGAGTATCCAGTTTATAGCTGATCCATATACAGAGGCAAGACCCTTCCTTTGTAGATATTCTTTACACAAGCTCACAGAAAAAAACCCTTTTCTTTCATTCTTTCTCTCTCAAAAATTCTTCATATCTTTCTACATTGCAAACTGATTCAAACTTTAAAAAGCAGCTTATCTTCTGCCACATAGAACAGTTTACCTGGTCACTATTTACCAACACCAAGTGACCAAGCATGCCATTAACACAACAGAACAAGCTTGCCTTTAAGGCTCATTGATTGCATCTCTGTGATTCAAATAAAGCAGAAAAGGACAGAAGCCATACAAGTCAAAGAGCAAGGAACAGGTGATGCTGCTCCAGGGAGGAAATATATTTTTACTATACTAAAAGACATATTAGTATTTTTTGATTTCTTTATTTTATATATAAGAGAGACTCCAAAGGCAGCTCATATTCATCACTAATGAGCTTTCCAGGACTACTGGTGCTTTTGGGCTTTTCATGCAATCCATTGTCAGGACCCTGGACCTTTCTTTGAGATGTGAATCTACCCTCAGGCTAGAAACTTTGAAAGGGGCGACATATGGGGCTTTGGTCTAGACCCTTTGCTACAGTGCCAATAACCTGTCCCCTTGATTTTAGGGAAGATAACTATGGCATATTGAAGCAACCATATTTTTTAGTATTGAGTTCTGTGCATTTTAACATGGTGTGTTAATTTTTCTCACTGGAATTTCTGTGAGGGAGAAGTGATTTCCTCAAGTGAGTCATGCAGAGGAATTCTTCTTGAACTAATGTCCAGACACAGCTGCTCCTTGTATCAGATACAAAACCTAGATGCTTCAGAATCAGTCTCTGTATTTTAAAGAGGATCCTGGATTCCCTAGTCTGATACATGGCAGTTGCCAAATCTCAGTACACTATTGGCACTTAAGTCAGTGAGGCTATGTGTTTTCCATGGTTAAACATGCAGAAGTGTTCAAGGCCAGGCTGGAAGGAACTCTGAGCAACCTGGTCTAGTGAAAGCTGTCCCTGCCCATTCCAGAGCCACTGGAACTGATCTTTAAGGTCCTTCCAATCCAAACCATTCTATGATTCTATGATTGAAACCCTGAGTTAGCAACAAGTAGGCTTGATTTGCCAGAAGCCTATTCTCACCTTGCTTTCTTCATAGACCTGCTTTTCTACAGTTCAAATAGATGAAAATCGGTGCACCAAAAAGGGATGAAAGTTACTGAATCTTTCCTTACACCAAATTGAACTTCATATTGGCACAGTTGAGTCTCGAAGATTTCATGAAGATTTCTGCTGATGAAACTGGTGGATGTCACCCACAGGCAAGAGAAACCCCCACAGGCAGCCGAGAACTGAGGGAAGAGGTAGTGAAACTCATCATCCTGCAGAAAGTCCTAGAAATCAAAGCTGGCTCCTAGTTCCAGTTTACTCATACCCACAAACATCTGTGTCATTAAACCATACATTTAATCACGGAAATAATTTAAGCTGTTCCCTTGGTCATACTATTTTAATAATTGAGCAGAAAATCTACTCTGATATGTTTCTTTCCCCATAGTATTACATATGAAACAGCATATGTCTGTGAGCTAATAGCCAAAATGGAAAGCCAAGATGAAGATAGAGCAACATTACAAAGGAAAATAAATCATTGATATCATGAGTTCACCAAGTACTGCTATTAAAAAAGAAAATGATTTCCTGAAATTTTTCTTCTGTTGTTTCCCTGGCCAAAGTTGGTTATCAGATTCAAACTGGATACATAAGATTTCTTTATATCCTGAAAGTAAAATTTTCAGCAAAATTGCTATTCTTAAATAGCACTTCTTGGACTACTTAAGGACTCACAGAATTGTCTGATATCACCCTAATAAAAGTGATTTCAGTTATTTGTTTTGGAGGTTGATTTACAAAAACTTTTTCCCTTGCCCTTCATTTATGCTTGTATTGACAAAAGAAAAAATAAATAAAGAAAGAAAGTACCAGTATTCATAGTGTCTGGAACATATTTAAGCAACATTTCAGATATTAGTCATGGGATTAGTCTGACTAAACAGATATCTGCACTGTAGATATCTTCCATCCCTCAACTAATCAGCCTTGGCTTCCTCAGTGTGGAAAGGAATAGAAGTATTATAGCACAACATGAAAAGAAGCATCTAAAATACAAATCCAGTGAATCTCGCCGGACATCCAATTCTCTCTGTTAGCAAAGGAAAAAATGTGGTGTAATGAGATGAGCTGTAAGCATCTATGGGACAGAAATCTAAAGTAAACTCAGAGGAAATCTAAGGTCCGAAAACATAAAGATTAATGTGCACCAGGTTACTCTGAGGTTTATCGGTGGTCAGCTCTGTACTTATAGGGAAACCTGAGTACTGAGTGTTCCTTTTTATAGAATACTGTATGCAGTAGGGGTTGTGTGTGAGCAGCATGTTTAATGGGGGATAACAATGTTTGCTAGGTCATAAGTAACAAGAAATCTGAACAACAAAGATGAGCATAGTGGATAGTTGATCTCAATTGGCAAAGGCTCAAACTAAAGCACTTCAGTGAAATCACTGATAGTAAACCAGGAAATCAGAGCCACTGACCTGAAGCACAGGCTCGACCTAGCTTCACAATATTTTTACTCTTCTAAAATGCTTAAAGACAGTATTTCCTGTTTTAGCCATTTGGACATTATTTCACCACGTTTTAGTATGCCTACAAAACCTTTTTCAATTGGGCAAATGACCAAAGTAAAATATAAACCAGCAGCGAACTAATGTAGTTTGTGTGGCATTAAAGAACATGCATGATAAATTTTGTATTTTAAATACAATAAATCAGTCATTTAAATTTAATAAAAGACGCATAATTTAATTCTGCTTCATTAGCCTATATAAACACAATAAAATCTGTCAAATGCAAACAAAGGGCCTCCTAGAGGTGATATTTTAATTGTAATAAAACTGTCATCTAGATTAATAGGCCAGCCGAACAATTAATTTCTTCATAGAAGTTAACACTGTTCTAGAAAATGAGCTTTAGCTTTAATTTCTCCTGATGCCTTTGTGCTTAGGAAACAAGAACTTTGCTTTCAGTAGAAAGCAGAAACAATCTGCTCCATAGCCTATCAGAAGAAAAAGGGGAGGCGGGGGAAGGTCTGGGTTACAGCATGAAGCTCTGCTTCTACTGCTTCCTTTAGACTATTACATTCAACATAAATGGGCCTTTAGCTTGGAGATGGGATTTAGGGAAAGACCTTTTAATCTAGTCAGACATCAACCAATATACTTTAGCCAGGTAGGAAGAGGGGGTTTTCCCAGATGCCCCTGCATGGACCAGGGCACCACAAATGCACACCCAGAGTCCCCTGGAATATTGCCTCTCACAGAAGTCCCTGTTCCCTCATGTGGGGGTAGAGTTACCACTCAGCAACACACACTCACTAACAAAATTGTGCCTGAATTTCCTTCTGTTTGCCAGTGGGAAAAATATATTGGTTTTTGGAATTTTTTTCCTCCTTAAAACCTTAATACAGCTCGTGGCTTATTTTAATTGGCTGAGAAACAACATTTAGCTCTTCCACTGATTGGCTTTAATTGCTTCACTAGATGTCTTTCAGCTGGTGACTGTGAAATATTCACAAGTGATAGAATCTAATTCCAGCTGGGACAGTTGACTATCAGAGTCTAATTTTGTTGGATTTACCTCTCCTTCCCCTCTCTCACCCATATACATTGGTGCTGCTTTTCCGCGTTTTATTGCTTTGTCTGAGATCCTTTGTAGCCTACACAGGAAAAAAAGCAGTGAGGGCCTCTTTCATCTGTCTGTTGTGAAAGCACTAACCTGCACTGAAGGGACAAATCATCTTTTGCTTTAAAGAGTTATGTGAAATTGTTTACCTTATCCTTTGAATTTTAATTCCTAAAAGCACTTCTTTTCTAAAAATAGAGCCGCATACTTTCTAAGCCATTTAGCAGCCAGACAGAAAAACCATCGATGTGCCTTTGACTCTGTTTTATTAATATCACACTTAAAAAAGAAATATCTCTGTGCTCTTCTGAGTGACAGAAGCAATATAAAGATTTAAAAGGGAACAAGAATCATTGTAATTTCTTTACCAAAGAAAATAATCTGCCACAGATTTTATGGATGTATTTACAGTTCTTCAAAGCTACTTTTTAAACTGTGTCAGTCCCTTGGATTTCTTCCTCCTGGGCTGGGTATCTCTGCTGTATGCGGCAGCCAGCAGCTGCTCTTTTATTTGAGATATTGGGCACCTGCTCCTGCCAAAGCCATTGGCCAAAAACATTCATGGCTGAGAAGGAACAGTGAGAACTTGAATTTCCAAAGTTGTGATTTCTAGCACTAAAACAGCCTCGACATTTCTGACAAGGCCCTCCTGCATATATCCCAAAGCCTGCACTCTTGTCCCCCAACTGCAGGGAGGCTTGGGTCCTGGAGCCAGTGCTACTCCCTGCACCTGGGGAACCCAGAGGGGTGTTTGCAAAGTTGCCCATGGAACAGGTTAGACACATCCTGATGATTGGTACAGCCCCCTTGTGTTTTCTTTCCCTTCCTCAGTGCATAGCCCTCCCTGCCAGGTACTGGATCTTGGAGCAGAGAGAACATCCATCTTCCAATGACCCAGACATGTTTTCAACAGAAGAAATGTTCTGGAGTATAAAGTGCTGCATCGGCTTTTCTAGAAAAACCAGTAAAAAAGTCTTTCATATGTGTTAGACGCTTAATGAATCAGAGAATGGTTTGGGTTGGAAGGGGCCTTAAAGATTATCTCTGCCATGGGCAGGGACATCTTTCATCAGACCAAGTTGATCAAAGCCCTGCCCAATCTGGCTTTGAACACTTTCATGGATGGAACATCCACAACTTCTCTGGTCAATCTGTTCCAGTGCCTCTCGACCTGCACTGTAAAGGATTTCTTCTTATTGTCTAACCTTAAACCTATCCTCTTTCAGTTTGAAGTCATTTACCCTTGTTCTGTCACTACATGCCCTTGTAAAAAGTCCTTCTACAGCTTTCTTGCAGGCGCCCTTCAGGTACTGAAGGTACTACTGTAAGGTTTCCCTGAAGCCTTCTTTTCTCCATGGTGAACAACTCCAAATCTCTCAACCCATCTTCATGAGAGAGGTGCTCCATCACTGATCACCTTTATGACCTTCCTCTGGACCCATGCCAGCAGGTCCAACTGAACCAAAACATTTCCATGTCCTTTTGATGTTCATTGTTGTGGTTTTCTTGGCCCCCAGAAGACTCTCGAGGATTCAGAGTTAAAAGGTCAGTGTATTAAAATAAATATCTTACAGGGTTACCAGATCTCTAGATATCACCCTTATTTTGTAGATGAAGGTAAACACAGTTTGTGCAAATTATAAACCCATAAGAGACAAAAGCAGTTTTAACAAGTTCTGGATGATGGGTTTCTGTCCTTGAGAAGCACAACCAGCCAGCTGGTGGGCGCAGTGGGAGTGGGAAGGACAGCTCCCCACCACAGCCAGCCATCATGCTGCCACAAAACACCTCTCCGGGCTCACCTCCTGGGGTGTTGTCTGTGCTCATTTCTTCACTCAGCACTCACTGCGCTGAGGGGATGGAACAGGGGCTCAGGTGTGCAGGGCCTCCTGCTGCACGGCCCTGCACACCCAGCAGGCACCAGAGCTTCTCCAGCATCACCCCTGCCATGGCCTCAACCATTCCCAAATGTTTCTGTGTTCACAGAATCCAGACTAAAGCTGTAAGGCATTACAGATAATTTCAGCCTCCAGGGAAAATGTAAAGGTTCTGTGTAAATCGCTCACATCCCAGGTTGAGCTGGGAGTGCAGGAGTACACACCGGCCCATACCTCTTCCTCTGAGGTGCCTCCAGACATCTCTTCCTGGAGCCCTGGGGCCTGTCTGCACAGAGAAGTGCAGCCAAGGTCAAGATACCCTTTTTTTGAGGCAGCTGAGTCCCTGAAACAGGTTGGGATCCCCAAAGCCTATGAAGTACTTTGACAAAGTCCACCTGACGTCTTTTCACAT
This sequence comes from Sylvia atricapilla, assembly GCF_009819655.1. NCBI lineage: Eukaryota > Metazoa > Chordata > Aves > Passeriformes > Sylviidae > Sylvia > Sylvia atricapilla. The sequence goes on from NC_089141.1 coordinate 95,749,292, forward strand.
TGACATAATTGTATAGCTTTAGGAAGGGAGTTTGTTTTCAGCTGGCCACTTCAGACAGGAACCTGTATAAACACCATTGTGAGCAAATATATATATATAGCCTGTGCAAATATTAGGATACTATGCATGCAAACAACCATATCATTCACTTCTCAAAGTCAAAGGTCCCTGGAGCAAACATCGATAATTGCCTTTGTGAGAGTACGATGTCATTTTTTCAGTTGAATTTAAAGGCAATAATGAGCTGCAGTAAAACCTACCTTCCAAAGGTTTGGTTTCAAAATATATCATCACAGAGACTGTCAGACTGTGGTCAGTTTATATAGAACTGTAGATTTTTTTAATACAATAGAATACAGAACAACACAATCTTTAGACTCTATGAGGATACTATCAGCTGAAATTAGATGGTTTAAGTAATTAATATAAAACTATGATTGGAAAACATTTTCCCCTTTCTTTGTCCTCCCTTTTGTTTTCCTGGAGTTTAAAACTACCCTGTTTGTATGAGCCTTTCATTTAGCAAGAGAGTGATGGAATAATTCCTGCCTCTTTTTACAGCAGGAGGTAGTACTGTAAATAAAAGCAGATATAAATTCATCAAAAGGGGTTTAAATTTGTTGCATCAAGCACTTCCTAAAATAGCTGTGATTCATTCATACTCCTGTTGGCATATTACAGTTTTTGCCCATTGGGGATCTTTAAACTCTCTCTCACATACTTTTTGATTTAATGCTAGAATGAAACCAAGCAGTAGGGCAGCAACCAGCCATTTCCAATTGGTTGAAATTCAACAAGTTTTTATTCTGATCACTTAACATAACTGCAAGTCACTTGAGGCACCTGTATAATTAATAGTATGCTTGGCACTGTTAGGTGAAGTACCACAAATGATGCCTTTAACACTGACATAGGTATTTATATCTTTTTTGGCTTTAGAGATGTATCAGAGTCTGCTAAATGTATAATGAAATTCATTCGGCTACATGCAAGCATATATAGTTCTGCTCTTTAGCAGAACCAAGCACATGGGGTTTGTTCTGCAGTTCAGGAGAAATGTCCCTGGCTGAGCACACTGACTATTACATATCTAACAAAGAAGAGATTTTTCCTGTTGTAGGATCTCTAGATTGAAGTTAAAAGAGTGACATCTAGATCAATATTAATGAGTAGTTTGATCTCTTGGCAGTAGAGAATCACATTTTTGGATCCTCAATGAAAGTGAGATACGATGTAAGAGTAGCTCCCACAAAAATAAATAGAATTTTTTTCTACAGATATCATTGGATCAAGATTTCATCAATATATCAAATATAACTGCTAGCAACAGAATCGAGAAGGAAAGTGTTTCCCTCTTTGATCATTTATGAGGTTATGGTTTATTTCCATCAAAAAATGAATTGGAGAATCACTAAAATTTACTAAAATTTCCATTGTCTAGTAGTCTGAAGTATTTTTCTTCATCAGGGAGGGAGGAAAGGGAGGAAATAAGAAAAAAGGGAAAAAGGAAGAATAATAAAATGGAAATAGCAGATTTGGTTCTGTCTACAGATGCTTAAAAGACAAATTTTAACTTTGCACATGTTCATAAAGATATTTCAGTTTCAGCTGACTTCTTTATTGTTCATGGTCTGCATGCAAAAACAAATTTAATGGTAAAACTTTTGTTTATACAATGGAAGTACAAGAAGGAAATGTAGGTCAAAACCAACAAAACCTAGCTGATATTTCTCCTGTTTTGTTTCACCCCCACCTTTTCATGGCATAGAGCACAGGAAAACTCCTGGACTCAAACCAATCCTCATCCATCATTTAGGAATTGCAGAAGCAGAAGTGCTGTGGGAAAATGCAAAGGTCTCTTTTTTTACTTTTATTTGGATTTAACAGCTGGGATTTTCCTACCAGATAAGCCAGTGTAAAAAAAAAAAAAAAATAGCATACAGGGGAAATTTCGGACAAAGTCATTGGAAAAAATAATTAAAGATCACAGATCTATCAAATATTGGGTATTCTGATATTAAAGGGCAATGAGGTTTTACAGCTGGGGATTTCATTATTTCCTTAGAAGCTAATTATACCAATGTAAATGACATTTTAATTCATCAATGTCTTTTTCCATAGAAGGGCTAGAAAATTCTAAAAAAAGTTAAAGGATATATTTAGGGATTTTCAGTTTTTCCAAAATTTCCTTCTTAATCCAGAAGGACACCATTTACTTTATGAAATAAATGAAAAGAAGGCAGCTTGTGTGTGTTATGTGCTCTGCAGTAGTCAAATGACTGTCAAAAGAGAAAATAATATACTTGAAGAGAAATACCTTTCTACTAAAGAGAATTAAAGTTCATATGTCATTGAAGTTTATTAAAGCTGGGCTCAATGCCATGTTTTGCCTTGATCCTTCAGATTCCAGTAAAAGATTGATTTTTCCCCCCAACAATTAAACTCCCCTGCTTTTCTTACAATCACGCAGAATGATACCAGTTAGATTAGTAATAAATTGCTTACATTTTTTCTGAGCATGAGGTCTGTTGCTTTTGTAACACTAAGCATTTTCTTTGTTTTCTCTGCCATGGATTTTTGGCTGTTTAAGCCATACAGTGGCATGTCATGTAGTTGTTATATGACAAATTTGCTATTCTTAAGGAAAACCACACTGGCTGTGTTGGAAGTAGAATGTGTGGACAGGGGCCACTATTCTGTGGCTTTAGCTTCAACTTTTTCTGGTCATTGCATTCAAAGACAAAAAAAAAAAAAAAAAAAAAAAAAAAAGCAGACAAAGCTATTTCTGTGAAAAACTGAGATATTTCTCTTTGAGTGGAGAGCAGAACAAAGCCTCCAGCAGAAAACTCAGCAGTGCTGTGTAGGAAGAAGTTGTATGTGATTAAATGAATGAATGCACAGTTTATTTTTTCCCCTTGTGAAGAACTACCTGCCATAACCCTTTTTTCCTTTAGCTTTATACCCACTGTTCTTGTCTTCCATACTTTTATTTTAGCATTTTCTCTGAGTGTTTCATTGGAGTCCTTGGAGGAGATAATTCTTGTCTGGTTCCTTGGGAGTTGCCTGTGGTCAATGCAGGAGGCACAGATGTCAAGAGGGCAGATCCAGCAGCTCCTAAAGCAAGTGTCCAAGAGAGGTGGCTGACTTCTCCTCTAAAGGTTTCTGGCATTATTTTAATCAGAGAATCAAAGTTAAAGCCACCCCATTTTTAGGCATATGAAGATGGTTCCCACTTGGGCTGAGCAGTATGGGCATAAATATCCTGTCCCAAACTGGTGAAGTATTTCATCTGGGCTTTATCCAGTCTCAGATACAGAGATCTGGTTGTTACAGCAGTTGAGAAGAGCTTCAAAGCAGTTATTTCCCAGTTAAATTTTTCAGTAGAATTATGAAGGCTTACAAATTAATAACTCCCAGATGGCATGAGAGGAATTGCTAATAAAATTCTTCGTTTCTTCTTCCTTCACCTCTGTAGATTTATGTAAAACACGGTGTTATTTAGGGATGGTGATTCCACCACCTCCTTGGTAGCCTGTTCCAATGCCTGATCTTTCACCGAAGAAATTTTTCCCAATATCTAATCTAAACTGTTTAGTTTTGACTTGTCACTTGTCACTTGAGATAAGAAACCAATCCCCACAATCTCCTTTCAGGAGCTGTGGAGAGATAGAACATCCCACTGAACCTCCTCTTCCCCAGGCCAAACAACCACAGCTCCCACAGCCACTCCTCGTAAACCTCACTCCTCTCTAGACCCTTCATTATCTCTGTTGCCCTTCTCTGGACTCCCTCCTGCACGTCAGTGTCCTTCCTGAACTGAGGGACCCAGAACTGGACATAGGATTTAAGGTGTTGCCTCTCCAGTGCTGACTACAGGGGACAATCACTGGCCAGGTCCTGCTGTTTCTGGTACAGAACATGGGTATTTTTGGCTACCTGGGCATACCTGGCTCATGCACAGCAGCTGTTGATCAGCATCCCCAGGTTATTTTCTGCTGGGCCGTTTTCCAGCCACTCTTCCCCCAGTCTGTGGTGCTGCATGGGGTTGCTGTAACCCAAGTGCAGGACCTGGCACTTCACCTTATTAAGACTCATACAATTGGCCTCAGCCCACTGATCCGGCCTGTCCAGACCCTTCTGCAGATCCTTCCTACTCTCCAGCAGATTGACACTTCCTCCCAACCTGGTGTTGTCTGGAAACTGACTGTCCTCAATACCCTCATCCAATTCATTGATAAAGATATTAAACAGGACTCTTCCCAAAACTGAGCCCTGAGGAGCACTGATTGGTCTGTGGTGGGAGTCAAAGACTAACTGTGGAGAATTCAATGTTTTCTCAATATGTGCTGTCAAGACTTAATGCAGTCTGACATTTTTGGCCTCTGTCTTACTGATGGGCAAGTAAGAAATCTCATGCCTTCCTGACATCAATAGCTGCTGAAGTGGCTGCCACCCTCTCCTGCTCTCTCTGTGGCACCTTACATGTGTTAAGGATTGTGGCTGTAGACAGGGTAGACATTGCTGTTTGCACACCTTGGATCTCTGGCTGCTTTCTTCCAGTTAGTGTAGTTGGAAGTGTCTTCATTATCTATATACACATATGGAAATAGCAGTAAAGAAATTCCTTCACAGACCAAGTACCATGAGACCAGAGGCAAAGGAGTGAGCTGCTTTGTCTCATGTTTCTTCAGACCTGGGGGTACTTGAGCTATGAGAGCCTGAGCTGGAGAAAGCTTCCTGGAGATAAACTTCTGATCTTGCAATCTTAGGATTGCTGGCTAAGAGACAGCAGATGTCTCTGGCTGGAAAGTGCTCTCCTAAAGACTATGTCAGAATCTTGGTTGTTGCAAACCTTCCATTTACATTCCTTGGCTACAAAGTCTCCCGTACAAAACACCTAAGCCTTGTGTGAGTAAAGCAGACCTGTGTATAGACTGGGTACTGAAATTTTCATCCAGAATCTGCTTTGTCTTGTCTATTTTTAATAGCTCACTTACAAAATAAAAGTAGGGATATCAGCTGAATTTCTTGTTTTTTTTTTTTTAATTTTTTTATTATACAGTTCAGATGGCTCCAAGAAAATTAAAATAAGATAGACAGAAAACTCAAAAAAACAACACTGCTGCAAATGCCAATACAGTCTTCAATGAGTTACCCCATGAAGCTCTTCTTCTAGGCTCATGCATATTCTCTTCTAAAATGTATATGTGAAAATGTGTGTGTAGTTCTTCCCTGCTTACCCACGATATTCACAGCATTGTTTCTTGCATTAAAAATTGTCTTCCTCTTCCCTTGACCATTTTTTTACATATTCCCTTGAAATAAAGAAGTCAGGAAAAAAAAAATAGGGGAAGAATACTGGTGAAGGCTCCTGTTCTGTCATCTGGGGATTATTAGTTTACAAACCCTCAACCTTTGACCTGGCATTTTTGCTGAAGTCTGAGTGAAGAACAAGCTGCCTTTGAAGCTCTCCACATCAAGTCCCGAGGAATGCAGAATCACCAGCGCTCTGACTGTTGGAAGCCTGGATGAGTTATTGTAGCAGGTTTCACTGGCTCAGGGTGGGGGCAGGGCTCCTTCCCCCTAAGAACAATTAAGAGGAATCCATCTCATCCATTTTTTTTTCCTTTGTAAAAGCTGCCTATCTATTCTCAGTATTCATCAAGGAAACCTCCATGGGGACATGCAGGCTCCCAGAGAGAACATTTCAGCTGACACAATAGGATGTGCCTGGAGGTGATTATTTCTCTCCGCTGAATGTGGAGGGAGACCTTACAGATGATGTCTGATCAGACAAAATCAGCCAAGAAAAGATTCCAGTTTATAGACACATTTTGAAAGAAGGCCAAACCCTTATTTCTTCAGCATTTGGGATGCCTCTCTGTTACCCAGCACTGTCACACTCAGCAGTCCAGACAAAGGACTTGGGATTACTTCTCCAAAAGAAATATGCTAATCTATGTATTTTTAGCCAAGCTTGGTATAAAACATTAAAATACAATCTTCTGTTTTTTCCTTCTTTTTCCAAATAAACAAAGAAGGTTGAGGGAGTCTCATTTCTTATCCTTCGCCAAAAAAAATGGTGAAATCTTGGTACTCTAAACAGCATTGCCAAGGTTAACAATTTCTGACACATTTCATAAGAATTCACACTACTTACAATTTTCTTGAAATCATCCAATATTCAAGACTTTTCTTTTTTAAGAAGAGAAAATAGTGTCTTAGCCATTATGATTACAGAGAAAAGGTAAAAAATGCATATGACTGAAGTACACTTTAAAATGTAATAAATGTTAGAATAACCTATATTAATTACATTAATGTGTTCAGTCTGTTCCATTCCATTTTATTCTCTTTAGCTTTACTCTATTCTACATATTTAAATTAAGACTCAGCCAGGAGGTAATGTGTACATTTTTTCAGAGCAAAGAATAAATAAAATAAGATCAAGATAACAAGCAGGGCATAGAAAAACAATCATGCATGAAGAAATGAATTTATTTTACAGGAGATACGCAAAAGAAACAGCATTGCCCTGTTGCTCAGTGTGTATCCTATATGCTACTTCAAGGACCTAAATTTTCCTAAATACATATGTCAACAAGCACACTTTTCAGATATATGAGCTTCAGTCCTATGAGCTATTGCAGAGGGAAAGAAGGTATTGGGCAAAACCAATGAGACCTATTGTTTGGAATTGCATTATCTTTTATAGTCACTTCATTACTGGAAAACTAAAAATTTATATTTTTTTATTCTTTCATTGTTTGAAAAAAGGATTAAATAGTTACCCTCTAACAGGGGCCTAGCAAGTGTATCATACCCTCAAAAATCTAGAATTTACTGAGTGTGAAAGGAGAGCCCCTTTTTGGAAAGAAAACAGAGTACTTTGGAAAGACAAAGAGTACTTCCCATTTGTCCCTGCTTTATTCTAAAGGGAATCCTATTTTAAGGATTCCCTTTAGAATAAAGGGAATATAACAATATACGAAGTTAAAAGACACCGGGGCAGTGGGCACAAGGGCCATGTGTGGTGGGACCAGCACAGCCCTGGGTGAGGCTGGAGTGGGGCATGGCTGCATGTGCACAGACAGCTCCACTCGCTCCCTGGAGCCTGGGACACCACACAGCCCTTCCCTCCCCACAGCTGTCCTCCTAACAGCTGTCAGGTGTAATAAGGCTCCCAATTTGTAGCACACTCTGAATGGCAAATCATCGTATGTTTTACCCAGGAGACATCCCCAAACCAGACAGAAATTCCCTGTGTTGCACACGACAACTTCACTAATGCACTGAGGCTGAAATGGAGACTGCAGCCAAATGTGGTAAGAGGGAAAAAGCTTAAAAGGCAGTACATTTGGGAGTACTAACAAATGATGCAAACATGACAATGAGTGCAGCTGAACACTCTTTAACCAAGGGGAAACTGGGAATAGTAGCAATATCCCAGAAGGCAAAAAAACTCCTTATCTACTAGGATTATTTGGTATTAATATAACACTAATATAAAATCCAAATGAAAACTGAACAAAATGATCACCTGTTATATTTGTGCTTTCTGAGCACATGTGCAGTTCTTGTCAGAAAGGGGAAAAACAAAGGCAATAGCTTCAAAGACAGAGGGTTTCATGGTAGGTAACTATAATGTATTGATTTTTTTTTTCTTATCCTTGGCCCTGTGACACAGTAGGTAGGAAGATGCATGAGAGAGTGAAATTTGTTGGCTGGGTTATGCTCTCTGCCATTACCACCATTGCTTTAAAAAGATAAAAGATATGAAAGTCTTTGTTTTACCATCAAATGAACACTGATGATCGCTCTAAGGTATGATATGGGATATGTTGTCTGGAAGTGATTCTGGAATTGGAATCCATCCTACCTGACTTGAAATGTCTGCTGTAAGAACACTGGCAGTAGCTGTCTTGATCACATATTCCTCTTTTCACAGTCAGAGAGAAGAACAAGGCACTCATGGCATTTGGCTCTCGTAGCATGTATAGAAATGTACCTTTTGAAAGGAATTGCCTCTTTCCAGATGCATTTCACCTGTTAAGTCCTTCCTAGGTAAGAAGACAGCAAGATGACCAACTCAGATGCAAACATCTGCATCCAGTCAGATAAATCTGAGCATCCTATTGAATGAATTTCTAGTCTTCTGTGGGAAAAAATGCACTGATGTCTGAAAAAAGATGAAAGGGTTTAGAAGGTAGCTGGAGTTTTCAAATATGCCTACCTCATTTAAGAGCACACAAACCAATTTACTGGAAAAAATATTCCTTCCTGGTATAAGGTACTTCAATTTTTTCTCAAATGTCTTATTTTATCATGAATATAGATCATGTAAAGAAGAAATAAGTCAGTGGTTGTTGTACTCCTGAATAGTTTATACAATTTTTCTTTTCAAGAGTCTACCTATTCTTCTACAGTTTTTTGTTGTTGTTGGGGTTTTTTTGGTTTTTGTTTGTTTTGGTTTGGTTTGTTTTTTTTTGTTCCTGACATGCTTCTTGACAACCTTAATTTGCGATTGCTATCTCATTTTAAAATCTAGAATCCCAATGGAGCAGAGAAACTTATAGGTCAGTGTTGCATACATTGGATATGGGCTCTGAGTGTGGAATATTTATTCTGCATTCCTATGAAGAATAAATATTGCATTATTATACATTCATAGAGAATGCAGTTCTGCTGCTGTGCCTGCTCTGAACTACTCAATGCAGATCCTTATTTGTATTATCACACTTGTTACTGAACCATTCCTGTCCTACCCTGAGACTTTTTGCAAGACCAATGCACTTTAAAATGTAACATTCATCATCAAAAGATATATGTACTTTATACAGTTCTAAAGCAAGTCCCAAGATATTCAGGCTACTTTTTCTTCTCATCTCAAAGCAGTTTTGTTCATATCTTCCCGATAAACTTTTTTTCTATTATTCTTTGCTTGATATGACTGTACTGAGAAAAAGAAAAAAATCAATATGGACTGGTTACAGTGTAACACTTAATAATATTAAAGAGTTTAAAACAATGTAAGAAAGAATTTAAATGGAAGAGGCCAGGTGAAAAAGAAATACAGTGCATCATGCACAGAGAATGTGTTTATTGGAGTAGTCCCAGGACCAGATCAAAGATATGGCAATAGTGCTGGAAACTGTAAAGGGTTTTCAGTGCTGTAAAAGCTTTGCAAATCCATGCAGCGACATTTAGGATGTTCTTTTTCAGTATCATATTAAATTAGGAAAGAAAAAAACCAAACCAAAAAAATCCTAACACAGACTAGAAACTGTTAAAACTCCGATGAAGATTTCCTATGTCCTATAAAGTACTGGAAGACAGTTGTATCAAGTACAAATTCTGATGTGAAGGAAAAAAAAAAGAAAAGGAAAAACTTGCAATAAATGCTGTATGCTGAACAGCAGCCAAAAACCGCAGCAGGAGACTGACTCAGTATCAGAACCATGAGCAATCTCAGATGGGTGCAGAGCAGATCAAGGGAACAACTTTGAAGCAAGACCTTATGTCTGCTCACTGTGCCCTGGAGTTGCCTTTTGCAGAGCAGGGAAAGAAGTCTAAAACAAGAACCTGGGCATGCTGAAAAGATTTCTAGAGTAGGGCATGGATAAGACTTTACCAGCTGTGTTGACTTTGGCTGTGGGTTTTTATGATAACTAGAAATTAATAAACCTGTCTAAAGAAAGGATGTAGAAGACAAACAGAAAAAGTCTGGTGTTGAGGTTTATACTAAGCTGCCAATGTCACTTTGGCTACTGGAATCAAATGTTAGGAAAAGAGGACTTATTTCTGAAATATTTCTGCTCTAGCAATGAGCAAAAATATGGATGAACAACCCAGATGAAGGAAAATTATCTGCTCTACCAAAGCATGAGAACCTTCACACATAGGAGATCGTCTCCATTCAGGTATACCCCATCCTGCACCTTGGTACTCACAGCATGGCCACAGCTTGGGCCAGGGCTGTAGGAACTCATTTATGCAGCTGTCTGGTAAATCATTGTGTTAAATAACACTATCATCAGATGAATTGACACTAACTAAAGGAACCTAAGCCTAGCTACAATTTTTTTACTATATTTTTTGCAAGGTAGCATTCCCATTTTCCATCCTCTTCTGTCTTTGATCACTTGCTCTTCTTCTTGATATCAAAATAAAATATTTTTGCTTGGGAATTTTATCAGTTTGTGTACCAAAATTTCTTCTAGGCCAAAACATCTCTTTTGCACTTGGTATCTACTGAAAGACAGAGACTATTGTGACTGAAACAAGGAGAGTTAAGTCAAGGCTGGATAAATTATTGCTAAACTTAAACAGACTAAAGGTACTATTCTGAGTTTGAAAACTATTACTTCATGGTATTTCAGATTTTAGGTCTTCTCACCTAACTTGAGGGGATGAGTTGTCACCAGGGGCAGTTTGTGACTTCAAAAAATAAGAATTTAGTACAGGTAGAGCAGCTGTGGGACAAGGAGACAGACTGGGATAGCGCATCAATGGAATATAGATTAAACATAATTAACAAGGTCAGACACTGAATTTTTTATTCAATTGAAGTAGAGTGAAATGTATTACCCTTAAGAGACCAGCTACACCCCTTGAAGAAATTTTTCAACAGTTTCTTTCAGGTGCTATCTGAAGCTGAGAAAAAAATCTGTTTGCTGAACTATTCGGAAACATTCCCTTGAAAAATCCCAACAAACATTTGAAAATCCAATAAATTAAAGTCAGCATCTTCTACCTGAAAGTCTTCATATCTGATGAGTATTTGAAAACTAATGCAAGGTTTCTCAGTAGTTCAGAGTAGAGTTCTATCTCATTTGCAATCAAAAGTTGCATTGTTCACACCAGGCACCCTTTTTGCACATTTGGTATTGCTATGACTGAATACGCTGGGATTATTTATTTTGCAGGAAGTTTAGAAAAAACCAAAAAATTTCCATGAAAGCACTCTTCAGTTTCTAGCCAGCACTAACAGTATGAGCTCTATCACCAGCTATCACAAAGGTTCTCTGCCCAGTTTTCTCCTGGCTCATTTTGAGATTTGATCTCATCTCCATTTTCAGCAAACACAGGCCAGCAGTCAGTTGCCTGATACTGCTCTGGTCTTGTATCTCTTTGCTTACAGCTTTACTCCAGTTGTAAGGAGCATGTCCACATCTAAAGGGTTTTGAGCTGCCAACAGTCACATTTGAATTTGTCTTCACAACTCTGTGGAGATGAATACACACACACAAAACACTACCTGCACCAGCCTGAGCAAGTGGGGGCTGAGCACAGTCACTATGCAAATATCTCAGTAGAGACCATAGAGGTTTGGCAACCTATTCAGCCACCAGAAGAGGCCAAGCCCCTGTTTGAGGAATGAAATCCTCACATTCAGTAAGAAGCCTTAAAACGTAATTTTTTAAACCCCCAAATTATACTGCTCAGCTCTGTTAATTTCAGCAGTTAGGGGTGGAGTGAGCTCAGAGGTAGCTATACCAAAACTCTGCAAGAAAGAAAACACTCACACGAAATTCAGAGACAACTGATGTCAGGAAATCTTACAGTAATATTTGTCCCATGAAGATATATAACAAGACTCTCCAAAGAAGACAAAATTTGTGGAATGAAAACCATTCAAGAAATACTGTATTTGTGCCCTTTTGAAAAGGGCATCGCCTCTACATCTCCTAACCTTTAAAATTTTAAAGGAAGTTATACATAGTTTGCTTTTATACTGGTTCTGTGATTCTGCTAGTAATTAACAATATCTCTTTCAGAGAAAACATTATTTAGATTTTGATATATTAATTACCGTGTAGAGCAACTTGCTAAGATTCAGTCTGATGAATCTTAGCAACTTCTCAGCACTCTGAAAAAGAGCTGTTTGGAGAGTAATGTCTATGAAAGGTATTTTTACCCTCTATTTTTCATATGCCTTCTTTACTTTCTGACAGGCAAACACGTTGGCCAAAACAAATCTTGTAGGCTTGTCAATGAAAGTCTCTCCAGATTCAACCGTCTCTTTTTAATGGAGCTTGTGCAAAAATTTGGTGTTCAAAAGTACAGTTTTTTTCTCCAACTGCTTGGTCTATTTCCAAGAGGCCTATGGCAGGGGAACAACATTAGGACCTGCAACTACATATTCCTTCATGCAGGGTTTATACAGACCATCAGTCTTGGCTAGAAATTAATGTCTTTAGTATAAGAACACATCCCTTGAGTCTGTGCCTTTCCATTAATAAAACCAGAGCATCTTCACAAGTACTGTACCTTTGAGTGAGATTCCTCTCTCCTGACCCTGAATAGTGACTTCAGATATTTGCACCTGAGAATACTGAATTTTCTTAAGCTTCATTTACAGTCAACAGAGAAATCATGTAGAGTGTGATTCATCTGGCTTATTTGAGATTTCACAAAATGATGAATTGCACTTAGATGAACATCCTTCTTTCTATTGACTGCCAAGTGAGCCTGGAATGTTTACCTGAGGAGCTATTACCTAGTGCTAGGCTTGTATCATAAAAAGAGGGAAAAGCGAAGTCTTGTTGGAATAATGCCTCGTAATATAGAGATAGGTACTGGTACTTCAGGCTTCATAACTAATATTTCTGACTGTGATCTTTACATATAGGGTTTGGTATTTCTGCAGCTTCCTTTTAACTTGTTTATTGGGTCACTTGCAAGAGCTTATCAATTGCAGTCTCTCTTTTTCTGACAACTGTTGGCCCAATTGTCCAAAATTGTACGACCTGATTCACGACCTTTCTTGACCTCTCATTAGGATTAGAGCTGGGCTCCAGTTTATCAGCAACAGCCTGAAACAATTTTAATCAGTGTTGACCCCCCAGCCAAGCAAGCAACCCTATTAAAATTAATGAGATGGCAATCCTGTGAGAAGAGGTAAAACTGACTGATGGAGAAGCTACCTGATGGCAGCAGAGTCTCTTGGCAAATCACACACACTCAGGTGTCTTGTCAACTTTGCACTCATTTTATTTTCCCACATGAGCCACCAGAAATAGACACTTGTGCTTCATTCCACCTAGCACTCACTTCCTCAGGGTGAACAACTGCCCAGAGCAATCCAGTCCTATTATTCTCAAAGGACCATACAGGAATTATGCAGCTCTGCCACAGCCGTGTAATTCTGACAATCTGAAAGAACAATTTGTAGCACAGTGAGACACGGAGAAAATGCTACAATAGGAGTTGGAATTCCCCTTATTCAACAAGGAAAAAAGTCAACAACATCTTTAAGCTGTGTATTTTTAAAAGCCGGATGTCGATTGTTTGTGTCTGTTGAAAGTCCATATTAAAAGTGGTGTATCTGGTATTGAAAATTGTAAAAATCCTGAGATAACAATGGTGTCTCTGGAGAACTGCTTTTGAACACTATATGTCCTTCTACTTCTTATTTGGTCAAGGTTGTTTTTCTTCAAAGCACTTAACAGTGAGGGATTTATTTTCTCTTGAGAAGTAAGAAAATGAAAGCTCATGGAAATTAAATTTGATATAAAAGAAGAAATACAGTAAAAATTGTTCCGATTCTCATCTCATAGATACTACTCTGAAAGTTTCTTTAAAAAATAATTTGGAAGGATTTATTTTTGCAAGACAAGGGAGGCTCTGTCAACACATAGCTGTGTTTTGCAACCATTTGGAAATGTTAGGGAATAGCCTACAGACCATTCACATGAGACCATTCACCTACAGACCCCATGCACACACAGCCCAGATTTACTTTCTCTGTCATGTCTTCAATGGCTCAGGATTCTATCCCATGGGGCATCCCACCAGACAAAAGAGGCAATTTTAAAAGAAGTATCTGAAAGATTCTAGTTCGTTAACTGTTGGAGTGAGATAGGTTAATTCCACTGAAACTAGTAGAAAATGCCTCACATGTTACTCCCGTCTAATTCTGAGCCTTTATTATCTAAAACCCCAGGATATACTGGATGTTGGAAGTCCATGTTTCTTGGCTGATGATAAGTGCCAGTGACTGGAGAATTCCTCTGGTTAGCATCAGGGACAGAGCTGGTGATCTCTGGTTTTCTTCAGCTCTAATCCTTTAGTTGGTCAGGAAAGCTGTTTCAGAGAGCATTAGGGAAGAAGAATACATGGAAAGGGAATAGAGGTCTCTGTGCTATGCAGCTTTTGCAGTCAGGTAGGCTGTAGGGGACCTTTGAAAGGATAACATTCATAGCATAATTTTCAGAGCTTTCATGCAGGGGACTGACTCCATGGCAAACTAGTGGAGAGCTGGAGAAGTAGCTCACAACAAAAGCATTTTATGTTTCTTATCAAACACTTCAAGGTTATCAGAAAGAGTCTCACACATTTATGCTGTGGGGCTCCATTCATTAAGTGAGATTCCTTCTCCAACAACCCATTACATTCTGGGTAATTCCACAAGACCTGTAACTGGAGAGGTTTTGGTTTTTTGTTGTTTGTTGTTTTTTTTTTTTTTTTTTTTTTTTTTGATTGGTTGGTTGTTTTGTGTGTGCATAGCATTGGTTTTTTAAAAAATTTTGATTCAGTGAACAAAAGGGGTTACCTTAAGTTTTTGAAATACAGCATCTTACCTGCAGGGGCTGACATTAATATTTAAATACTTATAAAGGTTTTGGTTACCTTTATATTTTGTGCATAAGCAGACTAAAATGTGTGAGGGAGGAGGCAAAAAATGCAGCTATGGGTTTGTTTTCAACTTTTAAATAAGCTGGAGCATATTTGCAGTACTTTCTCCAATTTACTTAAAAAAACATTTTAAAAAATATTGTATCAGGTTTTATATTATTTCTGCAAACTATAAAGAAAAATACCCAAGAACTCTGATAGATGCCATGACCCTGCAAACTCCCTTACAAACATTACACAGGCAGTTCCACCATCAGAGAAAAAGTTTTCTTCAGTATTCCAGACTGAATACTTAGGAGGGTTCCATAGAGTGTCACATTAAAAATACTGCAGCTCCATTTGTTGATGGTCCATGGAGTGAGCTGGAGAAACCAAACTCAACCTTGATTAAAGAAAGAACAGGATGGCTGAAGTCACTCCTGAACATAACAGCCTGGGAAATTCTTTAGCAGCAGGCAGTAAACAAGCAGAGCCGTGTTTCTGCAGTCAGGAAAGATAACAGGGCAGCTATAGATAAACATGAAGGACCCAGGCAATACTGTACAGCATCTAATAATAGTTTGTTTCCTGTACATGGAGACAAGAGAACAGTGCTCTGGAGGGATAAAGCATGGAAGGAATGGTAGGCAAAGGGTCACTGAAGGCAGTTTGTTCTATGTTTTATAGAATCTTCTTCTTCCTTGTTTCTTTTAAATCTGGGGTATTGAATTGGCTTCTTTCTGACAATGTGATGTAATTTCCCTATCACCTATATACTCTCCCTTTCAGAATTAAGAAACTAAAAGAAAGGAACTAATATTCATGAAGATGGGAAAGAGGAGGCCTCTGCTCTTTAATTGATCTTGGCTTTGTATCAGATCTTTTTCCAGCCATCGCAAGACTGAGGTATTGACATGGCCTAGAAGCATAAATTCTCTGCTATTGCAGACTGAGCAAAGTTGTTTTGTGAAGGAAAGTCTGCAAACAGCACTGGAGACTGCTGTCATTAAGCTGAGCATGGATGTGGAGACCTTCTTGCACTGTGACTGGGACAAGGGACTGTGAGCGGCAGCCATGTCACATGGTAGCCGAAGATTCCTCCTATGTCCCTTTTTTACCATTCAGTAAAGCCGTCATTCAGATGTAAATAAGAAACACTGCTGTGAAGAGGCAAAAGAGAAAGCAGGATGCTAAGAGCAGCGAGCATACCAAATGTACCTGTCTCTTTAAAGCTAGACTTGAGCTAGAAAAGTCAGTGAGACATTTCATGCCTAGTTATACTTCAGAAAAAACCCTGCAACATGTCTTTTAGCCTACAGGACTCATGGCACAGCTGACATTGGGAAAAGATGTATGTATTTTTGACAAGGCATGCTCAAAGAGCCGGGAAAGCTGTGGGGTGCTTGTGACAAGCTCTTCCCTCACAGTACCAGAAATTCTAGTGCTGCAGCTCCTAGATACTTGCTTTGACAGAGAGAAGCAGAGTCCCATGGTCACCCCGTTAGTGCCATCAGAGCCAGGGCAGGACATCTGAGATTCTGTCAGCATCTGTTGCGCTGCCTCTACAGGAGATTGCTGTGGTAATAGGAATGAAAGCTGGACACCTTAGAATACAGGAAGAGGAAACACAGAATGGTTTGAAATCTGAACATCAATTTGGCTGCTTGGTTTTGGACCCGTATGTGGGTGGATGCAGTCATGAGGGAAGGAGAGCGTGCTAATCAACACTCTGCTGCTAGTAACTGTTAATGAAGGAAAACCAGAACACTGGTGTTGATTTTTGTGATTAACTCTTACTCTCTTCTTGAAATCACCAATGTCCTGAAGATTTGATGTTCCTGAAACCTGGGATAATTCTGATCTTTTAGACTAACATTAGGAGTGGAGAGAATGCATAAAAATAGTCTGTGTTGATCTGTAATGTCACATAGTCTTACTGCCTTAGTAATAGCCACAGTGTCTTAGGAAAAAATCACTGCAAAATATTAAAAGTAGATTGCTTGGGTTTTTTGTTTTGTTTTGTTTGTATTTTTTTTTTTTTTTTTTTTTTTTTTTTTTTTTTTTTTTTTTTTTTTTTTTAAAATCTTTTAAGTGCACCAAGTTGAATCACAGTGTATTGGTTTGGCATGGCTTGGCTTTTGGTAGCAGGGGCCACAAACATGGTTCTTGTGAGAAGTTGCTGGAAGCTTCCACCATGTCCAGCAGTGCCAATCCCTGATGGCTCTGAAGATGGTCATGCTGCTGGCCAAAACTGGGCCATTGGGAGAGGCTGGTAACCACTCTGTGATGACTTATTTAAGAAGAAAATCAAAACAGAGTCAAAAGGTTCTGGCTTCTAGCCAGAGAAGAGGAGGAGATGAGAACATGTGAGGGAAACAACCTGGCAAAACCAAGGTCAGTGGAGAGGGAGGGGGAAGAGATGCTCCAGGTGCTGGAGCCAAGATTCCTCTGCAGGCCGTGGTGAGACCGTGGTGAGGCAGCTGAGCCCCTGCAGGCCCTGGGGATCCACGGGGGATGCAGAGATCAACCCACAGCCCGTGGGAATCCATGGGGAATGCAGAGATCCACTGACAGCCTATGGGGATCCACAGGGAATGCAGAGATCCACCCACAGCCCGTGAGGAGGTGCCATGCCAGAGCAGGTGGATGCCAGAGGAGGCTGTGATCCTGTGAGAGACCCGGGAGAGAGGGCCCTTGCTTCCAGGCTGGAGCAGCCTGTCCTTGCAGGGCTGCACCCCGTGGGAAGAGCGCCATGGCACTGCAGTTTCGGGAGGGCTGTGTGCCCCTGGGGACAGCTGTGGTATGGGGACAGCTGTGTGCCCCTGGGGACAGCTGTGTGCCCCTGGGGACAGCTGTGTGCCCCTGGGGACAGCTGTGTGCCTCTGGGGACAGCTGTGGTATGGGAGCTGCTCGTCAGAGTGGACCCGTGCTGGGGCAGTTTACGGAGAAGTGTCTCCCATGGGAGGGACCCCACGGCCTCACAGGGGAGGGACTCCTTTCCTAGAGCAGCAGAAAAAACTTTTGGTGATGAACTGACCAAAATCCCCACGCCTTGTCTCCCTGCACTGTTGGTGGAAAGGAGGGAGGGGCTGGGGGAAAAAAGGTGCTTTAAGGCATTATTTTACTTCTCATTATCCTGCTCTGATTCTGTTAGTAATAAACTCACTTTGCAACTAAAGTTGAGCTTGTTTTGCCCTTGAAATATTTCTCCCGGTCCTTATCTCACTCATTAAGCCTTTGTTAATTTGTTTTTTATGTCCCTCTTCGCTGCCCAGCTGTGGCGGGGTGGGGATGAGCCAGGGACTCTCGTAGGCCTGGCCTTGGTCCAGTGTCAAGCCACTACACATAGCACATATCCCACTGCATTCTACTTCTGCCATATGGTGCTCATGATTTTGGTGGCAATGCAGATACTTGTATCTCAGTCTCAGCCCCAAAGAGATTTTAAAGTTTTAGCTCAAAAGTCAAACTAGACATTTAACATTAGTTATCTGTACAGATGTCTTCAGCTGAGAAGAGAAACACACCCAGTAGTACCATTTCTCTGTCCTCTAAATAGTGACCTAATTGTAAAAGGATAACCAGATGCCCTCTGTGAGCTGAGACCTTATGGTACCTCTTCCCTTGAGTTTGGCATTTATTCCCTTGGCCCAAGATATTGTTTTTTATGGAAGCCCTAATGCAAAATCAGGCTCCAAAAGCTTCTTTTTTACATTATTGAACCCTTCCTTTCTTTTTGTTTCTTTAGAATTTAGCTTCTTTAAGGTATTTATTATTTTTCTGATTTTGTCACCTACTATCATTCAACAGGGAAAACATTTTCTCCATGAAACAGTAAGAAGAGGTATTTTGTCTTCCTCCTTTCCCAAGATACCCTAAAATCTGCCATAAGTTCTGGCCTCTTGCCTCTTGTATAGGACTTAAGACTGACATATCCCACAACCTGGAAAGTCCCAAAGCTGTAAAGCTTTGAGAAGTCAGTGATCCTGAAGATCGCTTTTTACTGTAACAGATAGTTGCATTAGAAAAGAAAACAGTGCTTGTAAATATTCTGAGATTATCTGGGTAGAGCTTTGTGGAAGGAATTTATTTATTTATTTATTTATTTTAAGCAGCACATTCAAATGTTTGGTTTTATTTGTTTCTTTGGATGGAGGGAGATGCAGAGAGATTTCAGATTTCTGCCCAGCAGGTCCTTTCCTGTGATAGCCAATTTCATGTGATTGCTGTATGTGATCATGACAAAGACACCTTCAGCCAGCCAACATGGTGGGACAGCTTCCCAAGGAGCTGTGGGAGTGCTTCGTGCCTAAGCTCACATTGTATTCAAAACTCTTAATCAAAGAAGAATTTATCTTGATTAAAAACAAGTTTTATGGAATCATAGGCAGTTACAAACAATTTAAACTCTTGTTTGAAGCCCAGAGCTAGAACAAAGAAAGAAAATACAGTGAAAGAAAGTTTATGTAGTCTTGTATTCTTTCTTTCATTATTCAGCTTTTTGATTTTAAAAAAGACATTGCTTTCTTAAAGAAAAAGGATTTTAGTAGATGATGACAGGATTTATTCTGAGTGTACAGAAACTTTTATGAAAGATTTAGGTGTATGTTGCTGAAGGCTGAAGAAAACATGAGGTTTAAAAGCAAGTTGAACCGGAGGAATGCATCAAAGATTTTTGCAGTCTCCTTTAGTTTTCCATGTCAAGTCACTAGTTAAATTCACTTTTTTACTTTTGAAACTTCCCTATAGTTTAAGACAATTTAACTCTCTCCAAGAAAAATTCAGTGCCAATGCAGCACAATTCAGAGACAGAGAAATAGATTTATGACGTCAATGAACTCTTATTTTGAAAAGATATGATCCTCAAAGTGATCTGCTTTGAAAAAATGGGTCCTTGTTAATAATGACTGTTGATCACACAATATATTTTATATATTTATAGAGCTGTATGGCATGTTGTATAAGTGACCATATCTCTGGGATTGGTAGGGATTGTAGTCCCTAGTTTGTTAGGTGAGGCAACTAAATCCTAGAGATGGTGACTCACTCTATATGACATGCTACACAAAAATCAAGTTTGCCAAAAGATTTTATAATGCTCTAAATGTGAAGGATCAGTTATTTGAAGGTAACTAACATTTTAGTTCTCCTAAGAAAGAGTTAAGAAACTGCTCCCACTAACCATTAAAAAATTATACAGTGTACATAAATTATTAAATCAACATGTAAACACCTGAAAACCAATGGTGTGTACAACAGAACAGTAAGAATGAAAGGAGGAATGATTTATGTGGCATAAAATACTTGGTGACGTAAAATCCCACCTAGGATTTCTCTAAAAAAAGGTCATGAGATCCGCCAGAGACATTCAATTCATGGAACACCCTCTGTCAAATAGGCGTCTTTGGTCTGAATATGTTTTTTCAGTGAAGTACTGCAAACTTCCTGATTCTTGTAGTCAGCCACAAAAAACTTCCTGTGCCCACAATGTTTATAACTATCTATTTTGAGAACAGTTTCATCGCCATAATTGAAACAGTAGGTGCAATAAATTCTAGGAAAGCATGTTCTTTGAAATAACATTGTACATATGAATATCTAAAATGACGAAATAGAAAAATTATCAAACTATCAGTACATTCAATAAAGTGATGTTAAAAGTGTAACAAAGATAGTTGACATTAAGGAATATATAGGCAATGTTATAAGCACAAGGAAAAGTACAAACTCAATGTCCCCATGTATTAATGTTTTCCAGATGTTGACGCTGTGTCTTCGATGACTAGACAAATGCTAATTCCAACGCAAGTGGCCAACCAATGAAAGAATACAGAAGCCATCCTATTAAACCCAGCCAAACCATAGATGCAGTACTGACAGGAACATATTTGCTCAGGGAGAATAAAAAAGCCTCAGAGGAAGAGGCAGGAGTTATGTCTCCCTTGTGGTAGGCGCTGTATACCCTTGTAATAAAGAAGACTGTCTGCAACTCAGCAGTCTTGTGTTTCATGCAGCTTGGCTGTACATAGTGAAAAATAGGTTACTTCAGCCTTGTGACATTCCAATTTTGTCCAGTTCTTGGAGATTTTGGAAAAAAAATCACTGTCCATTTATTTGCTCATGTTAAGAGTTCTGAAGAAACAAAAGAAAAATTATGTAATTTAGTTTTTAAAATTTGAAGGCTTTAAGTTCATATGCATACCTTCTCAAACAGAATATTTACCTGTAAGGGTATGAAAAGAACTGAAATGCACAGAGTTAACATTATGTGAGGAGGTCTGTAGTCTAGTTTTATCATACCTACATTTGCCAAGATCAAAAATCTTAAGGAAGAACCAGTTATTTACTTCACATAGTACCTAATAAGATATGTGAAACTTCTTGCTACAGGATGTAGAAACTGAAGTCAAATATGGCCAGAAAGACACTGAATAAATCAATAAAGGAAAAGATAATTTGTAATTGTGAACCCAGGGTAGGTCAAGACAGAAAGAAGCTGTATAATGGCTCAGGCCACTAGTGAGAAGATGGTTTTAGATGTCTACCTTATGCATGGCTCAGAGTATGCTGAAGTATGCGTTCCTGTTTAATCACTGGAGAGTCTTAAGTGACTTCTGAAGATTGTTCAAGTGCCTGAAGGTAAACTGTGCAAAGCCTCTGGGACAGATTTCATTACCACAGAAGATCAATGTTTTTAATGTTCTATGCCCATGTGGCCAAAAGGAGAAGCAACAATTGAAAGGTCTTGATAAGAAAAATCCTTTAAATTCTTTTTCACCTTCCATGTACCTCACTCTCTAATGAGAAAGAGATATGAAAGCAGCCTTGGCCCTTTATCACAAAGTGCATGTGCTAGTATTTTATTATACAGCCGTGAAATAGCCTCCCTCCTCCTGTAAAAATCAAACTCTTTAAAAATCATATTCATGATATACAAATGTACATGCAGTCTGACTTTTTTTGCATACAAAGACAATTTCAAATTTAGCTGCATTGCACCCCTTTGTTAAGACATGAGCCTTCATATCCATTGTAGAAAAATGCATTTGTAACAATTTGCTTTTTATGATAATTATTGATTTAGGTAAAGCCTAATATTGCCAATGTGTTTCAGTTTAAAATATTCTTGCTTTCCTTTTTTGTTTTTGTAAAATATTAAGTATCTTTTATTCTTTCTGTGAGTGGTCAGAATTTACAACTAGGTTTAAAGAACATTCCCACTTTTTTTGAGAAACACCTGCTTTTTCATTTAAAGAGCTCAAACTGTGGTCCAAGTTAATCAGCATATAGATTTGGACATCTAGATGTATGACATGTTAAATCACTGTGGTTTTTAAGTATACAGGAAATCCTTTTGCAGATGTTTAGTGCATATGGTACTTTTGAAGTTCTATTTAGTTTTCTTTCTTCTCTTTCTCTATCCCCCAAACTTCCTCCCATGCTTTTTGTTTTTACTATTATATTCCACTTGGATGGCAATGCCAGGGACTTTCGAAGGCCATTTTGATGCATAGGTGCAGAGTTCTGCATCAGATGACATAGTTTATCCAAGATACATGCACAGAAGCAGTAGACAGGACACAGGCCAGCTTCTTTCTTCTTTTCAGCTTGCGTGTAGAGTAGTAGGAGCCAACAGCACCTGAAATGATTGCATGCCTACGTTCAGCAGCTCAGTCCTGCTGTAAGTGCTGGTAACATAGTGCAGTGTACATGTACCTCTGAGCTGGGTATCTAACCTCATGTTGTGGTCCATGGTCAGGACTAGGCAGGACTCTCTCCACTCTAAAGCTAGCATCTAAAATGCTGAAAGTCATACCCACAAGATCTGTTTCTCTCCCTTCACTACGAAAGGTGTAAACTCCAAAAGCTAGATAACACGATTTATGCCTCAATGTCCATATAAACTGGTATATTCTATGAAACCACTGGCTAAGTCAATTTTCACTTGGTATGAACACATTAAAAATGGTCCTGCATTAACTTATTTTTATTTAAAATTTTATATGGATAATTTGGTAATTCAATTCCTTTACTTGCCCTTATTAAAGGAAGGAAATTAAAGGTTTTCTCCTTTTCCATTTACCTTTTCATGTGGTAAATGCATTTTTCAGGAGTAAGGAAGTAACCAATTCTAATTATGAATTATATAAATATTCACAGTTATTTAACTACTCCGACTTTCACAATCAGTATTAAATTAATGGTAGTTTCTCACTATAGAAATTTTCTGTATGTTAATATGTTTATATGAGATGATGCAAATAGGATGCTACATGGTCTTTACTGGGGAATATTTATTGCAGCTCCTAGGGTACAAGTACTTTTGCGATCACTATAGTCTGCAAATGTTTCACAGACTGAAAATTTGTGAGATCATAGAGTAACTGATTATATAAAAGAATCTCTAATGTACTGCAGCCTTCAGTGCTGCCATATGAAATATGACACATACTTCATGTGCTGCATATGGAACATATGCCTCTTCCACCTTAGATTTCAGAGCACGATGCTTTCATGGTAAACACCCATTGCTAGTCTATTTGAAGTATTACTATTGGTATCACAGGACCTGAATCTGTTTACCCTCAGGTGAGACTGTGACATGCTTCTATCGCCATTTTAGGGAACAATCAGAGAGGACAGCACAGGCTGGCAAAGTGAAATCCCAAGGCCAGAGGTGAAAATGAAGCTAATATGGGCACTGGACAATTTACAGACTATCCAAACTTGCATCTTACATAATCTTAAATTTACTTAATTTTTATATTCTTCTAAATCTCATTATAACATTGCAATAATCTCAATATTTGGTACAGGTATTACATGCAAGGTAAGGCTTGCTACCTAAATTTAATGGTAATCACAATGTATTCATAAGGGAGAAATTTAGAACTACTAGTTTTTAAAGAAAAATTCCTTTGTATTATGAGGTTAATATAAGGGGATATTGAAGTCTATTAATAATGCTGTAAAAAGAATTAATTGGCTTTTATTAATCTGGACAAATTTGGTCAGGAAATCAGCAATATTACAGTGGCTTCCTTTAGGAGTGAAAGGACAAAAAGCTCAGCTGGTTTGAGGGTGGTTGCTCAGTTTGCCAGAAAAACTGGCTGAAATAGAAGAGGATCAGACTCAGTGACACAGGAAGCCTTTACTCCTGTGAGAGACTGAAATGTTAATGGCTAATGGCTCAAATGATTAGCCATTTGCAAAAGCAGCAGCATGCTTTTTTTGTGATGTTCAGGGTAAGAGCCCAGGCAGAGGACAGTGAGAACCAGAGGATACAAATGAACCTTTAGCTACGAGTTGGGTTTGAAGCCAAATAAAGGAAGAGGCTGACAAGAAGCAGAAGTGAGATGTGGTAGTACTTTTTATCGTGGCAATGTCTCCTTTACACAAGAGACTTGGGTGTAGAACTGCCCCTTTCCCCAAGAGATATATTAGGACATTTGCACAGGGCTGGAGGTGTTCATCACTTCTCATGGGCATAACTTGCTCAGCTACTTGGGTGTGAGAGGCAGCTGTCGTGTCTTAGAAGGTCTCATAAACCATCAAAGACTCCCAAAGAGCCCTCAGACTCATTTCTGGAGCCTTCCACCAGAAGACTGAGTATGATCCACACACAGTGTTGTATTTCCCAGGGAAAGTACTTGGGTGTTCCCACATAAACCTGGTGTTTTTTGGGTGTCCCCCACCCGCCATGGATCAAGAGAGCAAACAACACTTTGACCAACAGATGCCTAAATTGCAACAATCAAGTCTTGTTGCTGGATCCATATGTTTGTACTCTTATCCTCTTTTTCCTTCTTTTTCTCTTTCTTCTCCTATGGTCTCAAAATATATTGTAAGGCAAACTAAAAAACTCCAGTTAATGCCTTAGTAAGTACATTGCTGTGTGTGGATAAGTTAGAGTTGGCTAAGTTTAAGTTTGCTGTGTTAAATTTAGTGCCTTACTTTGTCTAGATACTGTTTTAAAATTTGCTAAGTATCTTGTTCTACCTTAATGTTCTTAAGTTTGTAGACACATGTTTATCATTGAACCTCCTGAAAATTTTTTTTGTCCCATGCATCACCCAGAGTGAATCAAACAACCTTCCTCTAAATCTGCAGAGCAGACAGGGCCATAGCAACTCATTTGAACCTCCACATTTCCTGCCATTTGATGACTTTCCTTTTTAAACCCCTTAGGTAGGCCTCTTGAATTTTCCTTTCTAGCTTTTTATTTTTGTTTAAAAAGAGAAAATATTAAAGATTGAAGGTGGGCTTCTCTAGACCATCTTTTCTTGTTACCTTGCCTTACTCTCTTTGGCATCCCTTTCTTTAAGCCAGTATTGGTCTATTTCTCATTAACACTCTCAGTTTCATTAAATAGTTTCTCCTTTTAATTCTCTGCATTTCTCCTTGTTTTCAAAGCATTATATATCTGGAGGAGATGAAATGTAATGCAGCTTCAGTGAACCACTGCAGATTTGAGGAGAAGTTTGTAAAATTAGGAGAGTCACATTCATAAACAAAATCCAAGACAAGACATTTTTGTTAAAAAAAAGCCTCTGAGATTTTTTTTTCTTTAATCCAGGAGAGAGAAGGATTTCAGGTAAAAATCAGAAGTCAAAGACCATGACTATTTAATTTTTGTAAGGTCAAAAATAAACAAAAGTATCCCAGAGACAAACTCAAACTCAAATTTGTACCTTATCCATTAGTATATCTTCTCAGCCTCATGTGTTATGAAGTGATGCAGAGACTCCAGAGCAGGAGCTCCTGTAACAATCAGTGAAGTCCTGTTCTTGCTGAGTGGGTAGAAATAGAGGATAGGGGACCTGAAGAGTTTGAATGAGTCTGTTTCAGATTCTGTTTCTCGTTTACTATTATTCACTATTGAAGTGGTGCAAACTGGGAGAAAGTTTCTTAATGCACTGTGATAGACACCACTTTGGAGGACTCTTTTTAGATCTTTCTCCACAATCAAGGAAACGGCAGAACCTTATCTAATGTAAGCTAAAGGCAAGAGGCCAGCTGCTATAAAAGCAGGGTCCAAGCCAGGTCTGAAAAGAATTAGTGGAATCATTGTTCACCACTCAATTCTTGGATACTGCCCTTCTTACACATGTGAATTGTGCTGATTCTCTGATCATAGCAGAGATCTGACCTATAATGATGCAGAATTTCCACACAAAATGTGTGATTATAAGACCTAATGGAACAAACTGCTGAGCAAAATCTGTTGCTCATGACACATATTCAAGAAAAGTGAAAATAGGGGCCTTTATATATCTGGGAGCAATTCAAAGGAAAATAATAAGAAACCTATGTGCTAGACTTAGGATACAAAATTTGAAAGTTACTGAAAAGAATGGAAACAAAAACTGTAAAATCTGGCAGATTTCACTTATTGTGTTCACTTGTTATTGTTTTTTGTTTGATTTGTTAGCAGGGGTTTGTTATTTTTTTTTTAAGTGACTAAGTTTTTTTTAAAAGAGGACATTCTAAACAATATTTAAAGTGTGTCATACATAAAAAAATAATTGCACACATGTTTAGAAATCCAACCCAATGGGCCCTGTTCAGGCAAAAGCCCATCCACCAGTAGAGTAGTTCTTGCCTGAATAAAGCATGTTGAACTGGCCTCTCCTGACTGACATATGCAGGATGCATATCAGATTAGGACATCAATAAAGAAATAGTATTGGCATTCATGCCTGTGGGCAAATGTTTAAACATTATTTTAGATGTTGTAGGGCCTTCTGCTTTAGCCTGCTTCTCCACAAGTTTTCCAAGCCTCCTGTGTCATGCCTGCTGATCCTTTATGGCAATGATGCATGCCCTGGTGTGTCTCAATTAACATGAGGCACCTATCTTTGGGCTGAGGTTACCAACTGATTTTTCTTCTATGGCTCAGACATAATCACCTCAATCCACAGACCTTAATCCCAGGTTGAATTCATCCTTCACACTGTCCAGTACATTACTGGAAAAGAGTCATGGTGACATCACCTGTGTAGTTCTTACAAAAGCAAAAGAGCAGAAATATGACTTAGCAGTAAAGAAAGGTAAGAAGTCATCTGACCAAATTGCACTAACCTGCAAGAAAAAGAGGTGATGAGAGGACAGTAAGAGAGAAGCATGAAGCAGAAAGAGCATTTTATTGACATTTTTTCCTAAACCACATATGGGAGAACAATAGACTGGTGGAGTCACACTCTTCTGCTCTTGAAGGAAATGCAGTGGATGGAGGCTCAGCAAGAGTCAGAGAAAACTTGACCCTCTTGCCATCAGGCAGGAGGAGGGGAGTGAAAAATGCACTGGGGAGGAAGGGGAGTGGAAATAGGGGTTGTTGCTTGGGGTGGCAGGAGAATTTCTTCCCAACCTCTCTCTCCTTCCCAGGTACTTTTATGGAGTCTCTATGAGGCTCTAGAACTCGAGGGTCAGGAAGGTCTACCTGAGGGTTTTGCCCAGAGCAAGTCAGTCAAACACAGGCATTACAGCAATCTCTGTAAATAAAGAAGGGTAGTTGTAGGTGAATCCTTTCTGAGGGAAACTGGGAGTTGCCTATGACAACCAGACCCATTGCACAGGGAAGTCTGCTGCCTCCCTGGAGCTCAGGTGAGAGATACTTTTAGGAAACTCTCTGGACTGATTTGCTCCTCTGATTGTTACCCACTTCTAGTTGTCCAAGTCAAGAGTGATGAGGCTGATGAGAGAAGTCCTGGGTCAAATGGAAAGGACACCATGGCACTGAGATGACTGGTTGAAGGGACAGAAGCACAGGTAATGTTTTTCTTCAAACCCTACAGTAGCAGAGAAGAATGCTGAAATGAACAGGAGAACTCACCTGATCAACAGGTGGCTTAAGGGCTGGTGTCATGGGTGGAATTGTGGCTTTTTCAGTCAAGGGCTGGTTTACATGTCACCAGGCATTCTGGAGGCAGAGAATAGGTGTGTAATAGGTGAAAAAGCAATCTAACCCATGAGTTGTCAGGAGTTGTTTGAGAGGGCTTTAAACTAGGTTTGAAAGAGAAAGGGAGTAAGACCAGGAGATGAGCCTAGAGGTGGCATGCCAGTGTTGAGGGTGAAACTGATAGCCCAGCTGAAGTGCATCCACACCAATGCACACAGTATGGGGAACAAACAGGAGGAGCTGGAGACTGCTGTGCAGCGGGAAAGGTAGGAAGTAGTCAGCATCATGGAAATGTGTGGGATGGCTTGCTTGCCTGCAGTGCTGCAGTGGATGGTTGTAAGCTTTGCAGAAGGGACAGGCAAGAAAAGAGAGGCAATGGGTAGGCTCTAGACACTAGGGAGGGTTTGGACTGTATGGAACTCCAGGGTGGTGGTGACAAGGTTGAGTGCTTATGGGTAAAGATCAGGGGAAAGGAAAACATTCTGGTAGGAGCATGTTAGAAAGTCCCAATTAGGATGAGGAGGCAGATGAATATTTTATAAGTATGCCATTTCAAGGTTGCTAGCCACTGTTGTGGAAGACTTGAACTTGCTGGATGTCTAGTAGTAACTCAGCTCAGCAGGAAGGAGGAAGCCTAGGAGATTTCTGGGGTGTGTAGAAAAAGATAACTTCCTTACTCAGCAAGTCTACCAGGACTGGTATCCTGTTAGACCTGCTGTTTACAAACAGAGAAGCTCTGATAGGAGACTGGAGACTGGTGTCAGAGGCCATCTTGGCCATAGGGACCATAAGATCATTGAATTTTCAATTCTTGGTGAAGTAAGGAAAAGTCTTGGACTTTCGGAGGGTGGACTGTGACCTACTTGGAACACTGGTTCAGGTTCCCTTGGGAAACAGATGTTGAAAACAAAGGGGTCCAGAAGGCTGGACATAATTTAAGATGGAAATCTTACAGATGCAGGACCAGGTCATCCCTATCTGCTGGAAGGTGAACTCGCAGGGAAGGACTGGCCTGGATGAAGAAGGACCTTTCATTGGAACTCAGGAGCAAAAAGGAGAGTTTATGACATTTGGATGACAGGGCACAGGACTGAGGAAGAATACAAGGATGTTGTTAAGTTATGTAGAAACAAAATTAGAAAGGTGAAAGCTCAGCTAGAACTCAGTATGACCACTACTGTGAAAGATAATAAAGAGAGTTTTTATAAATACATCAACAACAAAAAGAGGGTGAAGGAAAACCTCCTTCCTTTATTGGATACACAGAGAAATGTTGTAATGCAGGATGAGGAGAAGACTGAGGTACTTCCTGCCTTCTTCATCTCAGTCTTTAACAGGAAGACATGTTATCCTTAGGGCAGGTAGACAGGGATGGGGAGCAGAGTAGACCCTCTGTAATCCTGAAGGATATGTTTAGTGACCCACTGAGCCACTTAAACACTCAGTAATCTATGGGATCAGATGGGATACACCTGAGGGTACTGAGGGGGCTGGTGAAACAACTTGCCAAGTCACTCTCCTTCATTTATTGTCAGTCCTGGCTCACTTGGGAAGTCCCAGATGCCTGGAGGTTGGCCAATGTCACAACCATCCACAAGAAGAGTCAGAAGGAGGATCTGGGTAATTGGGGGCCTGCCAGTCTGATCTCAGAGTGGGGAAGGTTATGGAGCAGCTCCTCCTGAGTGCTATCACATGGGACATATGGGACAACCAGGGGATCAAGCCCAGCCAGCAAAGGTTTAGGAAAGGCAGGTCCTTTAGGAAAGGCTTGACCAACCTAATCTCCTTTTATGACAATCTACCTAGTGGATGAATTAAGGCTGTGGCTGTTTACCTGGACTTCAATAAAACCTTCAATACTATCTCTCAGGGCATTCTCCTTGAGAAACCTGGAGCCCATGGGCAGGTGCATTCTTTACTGGGTTAAAAACCAGGCCAAGAACAATTGCATAAGGCAAAGTGACAGGTCCTAGACTTTGGTCACAATAACTCCCTGTATAGCTACAGGCTTGGAGAAGACTGGCTGGAAAGCTGCCCAGCAGAAAGGACCTGGGAGTGCTGGTGGACAGGCAGCTGAACAAGAGCCAGAAGTGTGGTCAAGAAGGCCAATGGCATCCTGGCCAGTACCAAAACCACTTACCAGGGCCAGTGCCTGTATTCAGAACTGGCAAGCTGTACTTTGAGTCCTGTGTCCATTTCTGGGCCCCTCAGGACAAGAAAGACAATGAGGTGCTGGAGAATGTCCAGACAAGGACAATGGAGCTGGTGAAGAGTCTGAAACACAAGTCCTGTGAGGAGCAGCTGAGGGAGCTGGGGTTGTTCAGAAGAGGAGTCTCAAGGGTGACCTTATCACTCTACAACCACCAGAAAGGAGGTTAGAGCAAGATAGGGGTTGGCCTCTTCTCCCAGGCAACTAGAGACAGAACAAGAAGAAACAGCTGAAGCTGTGCCAGAGGAGGTTTAGATTAGATATTAGGAAAATGTTCTTCACTGGAGCTGTGGTTAATCATTGGAATTGCCCAGACATGTGGTGGAGTCAGCATCCCTAGAAGTGTTCAGGAAATAATTGGATGTGGCACTTAGGGCTACGATTTAGTTCACACTAATGCTTGGTCAGAGGTTGGGCTTGATAATCTTAGAGGCCTTTTCCAACCCCATCGATTCTATTCTATGATTCTATAATTTTACAAGAAAAACCTTCTTTGAAAGAATAAAATAGATGAACTGAAGACCAGGCGACTTTGTCTCTCATATTTTCAATGTTTGGTATATCATATCTGCTATTTGGTTGTGTGTAGACAAGTCTGAAGACCAGGTGGCACTCATGATAAAATTTCACATAGGACTAAGTCCCTAGTTATTCATAAAAGGTCACAGAAACAAAGGTAGGAAAGTAACAGAGATATTCACGTAAGGAAGTGTGCAGGACAGATGCATGAATATTATTAGAAAAATTCATGATCTGTCCCCATGGTGAAATGAGCAGCAGGTGCAGGGTTGCTGCAAGGGAAATTAAACAGGCAGTTTGAAAGGGCAGATAGATAGCATAGCCCTGGGACACATTCATTATAGCAGAGGAGATGTGAATGTTCCCTTACCACATGCAATTACACTCTGCTGATTTGAAAACAACTGATTTTATTGTGAAAAATAAAGTCATAAGTGGCCAGAGAGCCAAAAGAGCTCTCTTGAAAATTTCTGAGTACCACTTTTTTATTATTAAATGGGAGTGCCAGACAAGTTTGGAGCTAGTAAACCAGGGCTTCAGGAAAAGAATTATTCTCATCTTGTGGGACAGCAGCAGTGGAGAGGTCTGGTTCAACAAAACTCCCAAAAGCCAGAGGATTGTTTTTTCTTCATAGAAGGCAGTCACTGGAAAGGAATAAGAAGATGTAACACTGGCACCTCTTCAGAATGCGTACTTCAGTATAGGTGTTTCTTAAATGTTTCCAACACATTAATCTTATAAGGTGGCAAATGAAATCCTATTCTGAGAAGGCCAAATACTGCTGGCCAAGAGATAAACTGAGAATAAATTCACTGATCTCAGTGAAGCTAGTGTGGATTATAGAATCGTGTTATGAAATGAAAGTACGGTTTGGCTCTTTCTTAGCTAAGCAAGGGAAATGTCAGCTTTATAAATGAAACCAGCCACATAGCAACAGCCTGGTTTCCCTTACCCAGCACAGACTCTGCTTTTAATTTCCATTTGTATTACGGAAGTTTTATTTGTGTCATTAGGTATTTTTGTACCAGCACATCTGCCTTTGACTATAGAAACCAGTGATACAGCTTCCAAAACTAGCAACGAAGGAAGAAAAAGGAAGGTAGAGGAGAACATCTTAAAACATTGTAAAATGTGTTAGTTATAACTAATTATTTTAATCCTTATATTAACTGTCTGAAAATACCAGATGAGTTGCAAGATTTTATAAATACATCAAAGACTTCTGGTTACATCAAAAGGCATTCACATTCTTTATCTATTATGCTTATGGCTTAAGGTTTCCTGTTCAAACCAGTTGTCATTTTTTCCTTTGAAGAGCAGATGCTCTAAAAGAGCATTGATACTTCAAAAGAATGCACCTTGTACATCAAGTAACACTTAGTAAAAAATTTGTCTTATGTTCCTCTCTCTGTATCTTGCAGAAGAGAAACATGGAACTTGCTAATTCTATTTGTCAAAAAGTCCATCATCATTATGCTAAAAAGAAAATGTCTCATATCTTGCTCCCCTTCAGTCCATCCTACACTTGTTTGAGAAAATGGAAAGGTCTGTATTCACATTAAACTGGGCAAATGAACAAGACTTCATTATCCTTACTCTAGTCTGTGCTGCTAAACCTCACACTATAGGTGTGGGAAACTTTGCTGGTGTGACGTCACTTTTAGTTCTGGAGTGATTGGTACATTGGAGAAGGTCTGAATCACCTGAATCTGAAATCAAGCTAGTGTTTTTAAGAAATTTCCCACAAGATTCAGTGAACTTTGAATCATTCCCTCAAATGCTTCATAAGTCAAATGAAACAGAGAATTACATTTTAGAAATGTTACAAGATGTGTAAATGTGATGCTTTTACATGTCTTGTAAATGTGATGCTTTTCTTCATCAGAGAATACTAAAATTGCCATGGATTTTGGAATGTAGAATTGCTGAGGAACATAACTAATGAGTGGGAGATTATAAACAGGTAAAGAAAGTTATATGATTGTAAGTACAGAGCAAACCAAACCTTACCAAAAGGGCAATCCTTCTGAAGAAAGATAGCTACAAAGATGATTGACCTAAATCCTATTAATTTAAGTTGAAGCAGAGTGCAACACCCACAGAATGGGAGTTTAGTTTGGATGTTAGAAAACTCTGGCAGACAGAACGTATTAAAAATGTAGGAGGGAAGTACAGTGCTGGAACAGGTGCATAGAGACATTGTGGTAAATCCCTCTCCAGAGGGATGTGACAATGCCAGCTCTAATTACTGACAGTGGCCCAGCTATTTGAGGTAAGTAGCTCCAGAGGCATCCTCCAAATTGTTTCTACAATTACTTTGGTGACTGAAGGGCAGCATCTGCTTAGAATTACCATGTGTTTTCTTAGAATGAATCTTGCTTAAAATACGGCAATACTTTGTTCACATTGAACGTGCAAGGGCAGGTTGGGTGTACTGGGGTGTGTTTGTAATCAATATAAACCTGCCACTTTATTGGCATTTTGGTCTAAATCTGTGCTATGGAAAGCTTCAAGTCAGCATCTCCCAGCATCCTTGACACATACGGAGAGGTTTCAAAAGGATTTTCAGTTCCAGGAATTGCTTCTTTAAGCACAGACGGGATCTGGGAGCTGGTCGTCGAAGTGTTAGCAGTTCCCCATGATACCCATAATTGTGAATTCCTTACCTACTGTACTGATTATTCCAGAGAAATTGCTAAATTAAGAAGGAAATGGTCATTATAAGGAAACATAGCTATTTCATATTTGTTATCAGCTTTTATTTATGCCATTCCAACTTATTAGAGTTGGAACCTCAACTTCAACCCTCTGCAAAAGAGTTATCTTATTTTTTGCAGCTCTAACCCAGAGCAGTCTGAATGATATATATGATATATAACCTATATAACCTACAACATATCCAGTAATTAAAAAAAAAAATTATGGACAGGATTACTGTGAACACCTAGTGCAACCTAAATACTTCACTGAGTTAATTTCTTCTCTAAGTTGATGCACACATTTCAGAAGAGCATGCAGCCTTGATTTTAAAATTGCTGCTGCTCTAGCAACTCACATTATTCTAAATAACTGTCCCAGAATTCACCTATTCTGGTGAACTCACCTCTATTTTGTATTGTACTTATAATTTGCTTTTATTTCCTTTCATCTTACTTTCAGTGTATTTTGTTCTATCAAAGGTTGTCTCTATATAACTAATGTCTAAACATTGCCACTTAGATTGGTTTTCAAAGAATTTGTAAGAGCACATATTAACAATATGATATTGTGTCTTATGTGCTTGAAATTATACAAATGCTTTAAACACTGAATAGGAAAAACAGTTCAGGTTTCTCTTCCCATTATTATTGCAATTAAATGAAGATCAAACAAACTCAACTGAGAAATGAAATCCATGACAAAAAGTACAGTACATGTATAAAACCTCATTCCCATGAGTTTAAAATGACACTGGCTGGCTCATTGTTAATTTGTATCAAAGCCAATACATATATCAAAGGCATCTAGTGCAATTCAGTCAATCTTAGATCAGAGTTTTGTCTGAACTATTTAACTCTACAACTTTAGAAAGGGAGGATCCCAGAGGTACTTCTCATCTGAGTGATGAGCAGAGGTTTAACCTTGTGACTCATATCGAGTTTAAAGCAGACTGTGTCCCCAGATCCCCACCTCTCACATTCCCACTACCACTCGTTAAGAATAGCATGTGTAAATAGTAAGAAAACAAATGAGCAAATGACTTGGTTTGTTTATGGTTCCATTAGTGTGTAAAAAGAGCTATGGTTTGTCTTTATAAATGTATTAACCAAGGAAATCCCATGGTGGAGAGGAGTGTTATTTGGGTTAAAGAACTTAGATAACCTAGCTGTAAAGAAGCTTATAGTGATAATTATAAGATTTCTAGACATTATTACAGTGAAGATTCATAATAACTTTCTACTTGGAGGCATTAAGGCAAAAAAAAATCTAATTAGCTGAAAAATAGAGCTTGCTCTATTATAAACCTATGGGGTTACATGATGTGACTGCCAGCAATGACAGGGGACTGAACTCATTAAGGTCTCTCTGCTGCTTTGGTTCTTGCTGGAATATCTCAACTCTTCTCAGTTGTTCTCCTGCCTGTGTGAGAGAAGACATCTCGTGTATTCATGGTATTGGAAGAAAACAGGATCGACGATTTCACAAGACATTTCAGTTCGTTCAGTTCACTAGACAGTTCAGTTCAGTTCTGCTCTGATTCAAGTCCTCTAAAACAGTTACTCTATAATTCTCTTTAACAGCACAGTGTGCATTTCTCCAGCACTGGTGTGAGTGTCTATAATTGTGTTCAATATGTTAAGGTAAATCTGTAGGAACATTTCTACTCCGCTTCTCCTGCTGTCACAATCATCCTCTTGGGTCCCTTCCAACTCAAAATAGTCTGTGATTCTGTGATTCTGAAATAATGACATTCTGAAGACTTGCATAGATTTCTTTCAGTGACAATTTTCCTGAATTTTCCTGAGCAAAAGAGAAGATCCCTTTCCTTTTTTCCACTGTCATGGGTACACAATCCATTTTGGCATGTTCAGAGTATGACATCTCATCACCTGCACCTCTTACCTTAGACAATCAGGCCTATCTGCACCTTTACTGGCTCAGGTGTCCTCCTGCAACAGAGCTCCTCTGAATCTCAAGGATCCCAGGCAAACCTGTGACCATGTGTCTTCATTACCTTGTCCTCCACAGGGCTTATAAAACCTTTTAAAGGTGACACCAAAGACACATCTCCAGCTGGGCTTCCAGAGGCAGACACAGCATGGACAGCATTGACATTTTGTAAGTATTTTGGAACACCTCAGAGAAGATAAGGCTTTCCAGCCCGACAAAACTTTTGGCAAAGGATACAGACACAAAATATCCTGTGCCTCTTTTAAGTTCACACATCTGAAAATGATAACCTGTGAAATATTTAGTAGTTTATATTTACTCTATTCTAGCTGATTATATGGAGTCACACTCATTAATCTTCATGAAAATAAGCCCATTCATGCTATAAAATAAAAGAGTGGCTGAAAAAAGCTTTATCTCTCATACTTTCCTTAATTTGAGGACACTGCAACTAAGAAATTTTGAAATAGGACAGAATAGGAATTTTGTCTTATTATATTTTAGATTGGGATGGATACAATTACCCTGGAAAACATTTTGGGCATGGAATCATTCAAATCTGCTTTAAACAGGATCAGATAACTAGGTAGGAAAAAATACCTGCATTCTGTAAAGCCTTGTCTGTAATCACTTATCATATTTTACCCAGTGAAATAATGAGGTAGATCACCAAAACAGTAGACCAGATGCATAAAATAAAGCAACAATTTCTCTTTAAATGCTTATGCTTTATTTTACTGTAAACTGCTGGGGCTTTTTTGTTAGCCAACTCTAATTTCCTTCTCCAAGGTTGTAGAATCCATTAATTTTAAGGGGACATAAGCCACCCTAGAGTCATGAAGTTGAAGAGGCTACAGAATTTAATCAGCTTGTTTACATTATTAATCTTTTTAATTTTTAACAGCCTACATTTTCTCTGTCATTCTCCCAGGGCATTATGGCAGCAGTAAAGCTTTTCCAGATGAAGTTGCCAAGCCTGAGTTTTCAAAAGTTCTCCCTTCACAGCTCAGTTCTTCCACTGCGTTCTTACTGAGGAGAGTCCAGATAAAAGAGGAACCATTTCAACCTGTAAAATCTGTAATGGAAAAAGGTCTGAACTTGCTGTAGAATTAGGATATGTCCTTGGTTTTTTGGTTGGTCTGCATGATATATATCCCAGGCACTATACTCCTGGTGCTTTTCCACTGGTGCTAATCCACTTTTATGGGTGCTCCTGCCTCCCAAGGAGGCTCTTCACAGGGGCAACATGCCTTTATCTCTTCTGCTGCAGCTCCCCTGGACAAGCAGGGGCTGGGGCTGCCATGCAAGATTTGCCCTGGAGTCAAGGGGCCCAGGAGATACTGTTACTCTTTTTCCTCCCTACCTAACATAACCAACTGCCAGGGCAGAGAAGTTTTTGGGAGGAAGGCAAGGAGAGAACACACTCACAAGTGTGACATGTAGGGAGCTCATGGAAAAGAATAAAGAACCCTTTTTTGGCTACACCCTAAAAGTATAACAAGAAACTAAG
This sequence comes from Sylvia atricapilla, assembly GCF_009819655.1. Classification (NCBI taxonomy): domain Eukaryota; kingdom Metazoa; phylum Chordata; class Aves; order Passeriformes; family Sylviidae; genus Sylvia; species Sylvia atricapilla. Next base: position 95,785,694 of record NC_089141.1, read on the forward strand.
CAAAATAAAGCAAGGAAGTGTTAGAGAAAGTCAGAAGAATTATACTCCAAAAGTAGAATTCCAGTGTCTGATGCAGAGATTTGGGACTTTGCAGTGTGTAGCCCATGACTGAGCTAACGTCAAAGCCACGGCTGTTTGTGGAGTAATGACCATCTGAGGAGCAGCCTTGTAGTGCTTCAAGCTATAAAAGCTGCAGATGTCAGGAGTATCTTAAAGGGAAATAGCCTTAAGAATGAAGTGTTTGGAGAAATCTTGTTGAGACATACCACGCTGAAGATAAATCAATGCAATCATTCCTGGAAAGCCTGGCTGACAAATTTCCCAGTCGCATAGTTTGTGGGGATAGCATAAAATGTTTCCTGCCTTACTGATGCAAACATTCCGGGTAATTTCAGTAAAACCCAGATTAAATCTTGGAATGAAGAAAATAGGATTGAGCCAGCAGTTTCCTGGTGCTGATGAAAATTCCCTAGGAGTCAGAAGGAAAATTATAGCTGTATTAAGGTAGCCTAGAATGTGAGAGATAATGCTTGAAATCGACTTTTCAGGGCAATTTCAAAATTGATAGAAGATGTTTCTGATTAGATTCCCTTGCTGGAAGGGGAGATTGCCACAATACTGTAATTTTGGTTGGATAGGTTTTCTTCCATGTTATGAAAACAACTTTCTAGAAGACAAAAATGACACATAAATGAATATGGCATACAGTAATTGAAAAATTATCTGTCTCAGTCTCCCATACATGAGGCTGATATGGCTAGACTTATTTACAAACTGTTTTAAGTCTTCAGCAGAGGTTATACAGTTGCTTTTCACAGACAATAAATACATATACTGAGAAAGAGTTTAGGTTCAGCTGCAAAACTACTGAACTTCTCATGACAACATGGTTCTTCTGGAAAGTTTCTTAATCTTCCAACCAGTTTTGAGGCAAAACAATGCTTAAAGCAAAGGGGCCAGCTGCCATTTATCCCATTTAGGGAATGTGACTATCCATACATATTGGAAGTATGTTTTTCATGCTTACAGTATAATTCTTTCAGGACAAAACCACTGCCCACAAAAAGTTACCCGTTTTGTAGCAACCTGGTGCCTCTAAAATGCAAGTTGCTAGCAGCTGCTAGTGAGCTGGATGTGGATGAGTGTTGGGGGGAATTCCAGGAGAAGCTGGGCTCTGAAGAGGCAGCATGAAAGAGAGCATCTGGAGGTGGGGAACCATGACCCCAGTCACTGTGAGCCACACAGAAGGACACACTCCCCAGCACTTGCAGTCACATCCTTGGAAAGGAGATCAGCAGTTCCTGTTATGAACTTCCTTTAGGGCTTCAGTAAAGGCTGAGACTTTTCTTCTCATTCTGTTGAATAAACTGTAGAAACTATCTCAGGACCCTTTGGGAATGCTTGTTGGCTATCTAAGCACAGACACAGGATTATATAGCTGTCGGTATGGAGTCCTTGCTTGGATCAGTTTATTTTTTGGTTACACGTAAAGTTGTGTCCTGCTAGTTACTCACCTGAAGGCACACAGTAAGAATTAAAATAGAAAAGATGCAGCACTTAGGACACAATTTCCAGAGGTAATTATTTTTGTCCAGTCAAAACATTTGTATTTTTTCGTAAGAAATGAGGAGGAAAAAAGACAACACTTTTCCCCATGGTATCTTTCTGTGCTTCTGCTGCAACAATTAAGTTAATATATCTCATCTGCTGTAGATCCTAACAAGGGCTTCTTATCCAACTCATCCAATAGTAAGAGGCCTGAATTGTTTCCTTCTATAACTCTGCAAGCAAAGTCTCTGTTATGGCTGAGGAATGTGACTGGTACTTAAATCCTAGACGTTTTCTTTATATCTACAAGCAGTTAATATAGATTAATTTTCTAGTTTTCCTATTCCAACAGCTATAATAGTTTGTTTGTTTTTTTGTTTTTTTTTTTTTTTTTTTCATAGAATTCCTAAACTGGACACCAGTGATTACTGAATACCTCACTGGTATTTGTCTACACATCTGAGGCATCATCAGGCAAGGAGATAAGAGCGTAAAACAAAAATAATCAATAAAATGCAAAAGGGTCTGAAATAACCATCATTTTCTTTTAGTAAGTGATGAGAGTCTTTTTTAGACTTTAAAGTTGACTTTTGAAAAAAACTTTGACTTTTGGAAAAAAAAAAAAAAAGAAGAAGAAGAATCTAACCCTCCAAATAGTTTCAACCGAAGTGGTAAAAGAAATTTTTGGCTCGCAGCTTCTAAAAGGAAAATTCAGCTTAATCCAGTCTTTGGGAGTAACTAAAATTGTGATGCCAAATTTCTGTTTCTAGCTCAAATTGTTTTTGTTAGGCCAAAAATGTGTCTTGAAGAATTAAACTGCCTGAGGTTAAATTTTTTTCCCTGATTTACAATGTTTGGTTGAAAATGTATTTAGGCAAATGACAAGCAAAGCAAGGTGTAATTTAACTTGAAAAGAATTTACAATAATGCTGAAAACCTCACTGAGAAATTTTGGATTTATAAAAGATAAAGGGAAATGCTGACAAACCAGAACTATCACAATGCCAGAGAGTAAAATGGTCTTAAATAATCTGCATATTTTGTGAGGTATTATTTTTATAATTGACAGTGGAAATGTGTATACTTTGCAAATTCTAATCATAGCAAGTGTTGCAAGATCAGCAAAGGTGTATATATAACTTCATCTGCATAAAGCAAGTGCAGTGAGCTACATCCCATCTAAAATTAATGAATTTACAGATCAAGCCCAGTATTCAAACACCTGTATTTAAGTGTCTGCCCTACTGTCTGTATCGAAGTGTTACAGTGTGTTAAACCCAGTATCTAAAATTGCTTTTCATCAGCTGAATAACTCTTGAGATCCAGGGAAGGGGAAAGTTCAGCTGCCTGAACAGACCTTTTGAAATGGTAAATATTACCTCTACTTGGACATTTTCAATTATTCTACACAGCTTCAGCTGCTGCTGCTGAAAATCATGGGCTCAATCTGCCAGTCTCCAATGGTGACAGCCTTGGGTGCCATGGGCCGTCTCGTTTGGCACTGAGAGCCTGAGTCTGGGTAACTGAGTCTCATCTTTTATTTACTGTGGTTAGTAGAGGCTCCATTCAGTTGTATGAACAAAGGTGGGCTCAAAATAGGCTAGTTCAGAAAACTCAGGTTGTCAGGAGAATCTACTCAGGTACCACAGATATGGGTCAGGCCTTAGGGGATGGCCACACTGTGCTGGGCAGACAGCCAGCAGAAAGGCAAAATGTCTTACCCAGGTCATTTTAAAAGGCACTGGGTGCTAAGCTGGGGCAACTGAATTGAGCTGTCAATTTTCATTAATTCTAACAAGAATACAAGAATCTGGAACTGAATTTCTGTCTGTGTCTTGTGTTTAAGCTGATTATCTAAACTCCCTCCCTGATCAGCAAAGAGAGATGTTTCTAGGGTCACTTGCCTTCGTTGTTTATTTCAATATGGAACAAATCTTTCTGCAGAAAATCCTCACCCACTCTGTGTTGATAAAAGGGGGAACCTATATGAAAGGCTGCAGGAAAACAACAAAGAGGAGATGAGAAAAATGCCAACTACATTGTGTATTATTTTTTCAGAATGTGTTTTTATTAGTTCAGATAAGGTCTGTTGAGTTCACTGGAAAATCTTTAAGTTTAATGAGAAAAATAGTAGATCCAAAGATACTTCAAAGTCTGTTCTGCTTTTATATCCCACCTGTTTTAAGTGAAATAACTTGGTGAGCTTGTATTTGCAATACAGTGAATTTCTGGCAATTGCTACAGGACCATATTTCAGTACCTGAATAATTTTTCTTTTATGTTCCTATAGGGCTACCTACATGTTGAATTGGCCAGTTCTTTTCCTCTAAGTCATTCACTGTCATTTTCAGAGAATGCAGGGACATGTAAACTCTCCTGCATGAGCAGGTCAGTTCAAAATTAAACCTCTAGTTATTGATGCTGCCAAGCTATAGAAACCTTCTTAAAGTAATACTAGTTCTTCCCTTAAAAGAATTTTCAGGACAGAATCTATGTTTTCCCCTTCACAAAACTGGAGATTGATGTGGGGGTGGTGTTGCCATTTGATTTTTGGCATTTTTAGACTGAGAAACCCAGACAATTCTGTGACTGATTCTGGACCGCACTCTGATTACAAGTCTTTGTAAGAGGTAAGAACCATAGCAGAAAACCAAAGGGTTTGTCTTTATTTAATGTATTTTTTTTTCACAGAAAAAAAAAAAAAGCCAAAAAAAAAAAAAGCTGCTTGCTGTGGAAAATACCATCTTTGCCTCTCTCTAAGACAGAGATCTAAAATAAATGTTATTCCAGGTCTCTGGTATTTCAGTAGGCTGAATATTGTTTTCTAGCGAAAACTTACAATTTCTAGTGGTCAGACATCTAATAAAAAAAAATCAACTCATACTGTTCATTATATTACATGAACTTATCATTCATTTAATTAATGAAATGAAATTGCTGTGTTAACTAATTTTCCTCTGTACTTCAGATTACATTGCTATGGATTTTCCCACAAAAATACTGAATGTCACCTATATTTTAGTACTAGTTCAGACCCATCCTGACTTAGCTTAGAAGAATTTTGCTGTCAGGAAGACCTCACGTTATTTGATGAAATGTGTTCACAAAACACAATACTTCAAGTGATTTCTAAGCATGCTACGGTCACTGTAGGTAAGAAGCACACATGGTTTAGGATTACATACATTTTTAATGCTGTTTATCAGAAAGGGGTATGATATTATTTCACAGGGTAAGGGCTTTCGGTGGGTTTTAATAAGTTCAGTGCTACAATTTACTGTGAAATGGAAACAGTTTCATGCCAAGGGCATAATCACTGAGAATAAGATTGTGATTTGATAAAATATAAACTTGAGGGAATAAATTGTACAGGGAATTAGCAGTAGGGTCTGGCTAAAAATGAACATCCTAGCTTTTTCTTAATTTTGATTCAGAGCAGATTCATGTTTCAGCTAAAACTTCAGGCCTCCTTTTGATCCATTTGAATATGAGAAAGGACTTCACTGGGTAAGACAGCAGCTGAAAACGAAACCTTCACTATTATTTACTTTCCCACAGTGATCACCCAGTAACCAGAGCAAGTCCTTTGCAGGCTGTACCAGGTGTCAGGAGGACAGGGCAAGCCCATGACCATCCTCACAGGAGGATTCACGTCAGCAGGACATGGTGCCATGGGGAGAAGGTGCCCGGGTGCCTTTCAGTACTCTTTGAACTTTTCTTGGCAGTGCATTCCACAGGTGCGCAGGGACCCCACAACATTTAAGGGGTATCTAAAGCTCAGTGTGGACAAAACCAGCAGCTGTGCAGCTGTGCTCGGTTATATCCCCTCCCCTCTATGAGTTGTGCCTGTATTGGCTCAGTTCTGAAATCTCGGTTTGATGTTCTGATGTGAAAGCAGAGGCTGAACTCAATTGTGCAATGCAAACAGTCACAATGAGCCTGTTTGCCACACTGCTGTGTCCTACCTCAGCTTTCCCCGCCACAGGGTCATTGCATTCCGCTCATACAAATAGCCCCTACATTTGTTTTAAACTCATACTTTTGAAAACATTGCCCTTATGTAAATCTTTACATTTTGCGAAACACGTGTAACTCTGTTAGAGCCCCAAGAACTATATTTCTGCCCCTGAAGGCTGGATTTCCAGTACTTGGAGAGTAAAGCCCCAGCTCTGTACCTGATACGTCTCAGTCTAACACCGTTTTTCCCTTGCCAATGCACACAAACGAAGACCTAGGGAAGCCTTTTCAGGATGCTAATGGGGAACTCCCCGGTCTGACAGTGTTAGCAGGGTGCAAGGCTAGACAGAAAAGGAGGAAATTAGTCTTTCACCCTGGGAAAGCGTTGCCTACTGATATAAGGAGCCATCTAATCTGAGCAGCCTTTTAAAACAGTTTACATGAGAAGAAAAAAAACCCCAAAACCCAACAAACAGAGGGAAAAAAGGAAGAAAGAGATTTCTGTTGCAAATTGACAGGAATGGTTGTATTGAGTTTCTGCTGATAAAATCTCTCCACACCAAAGAGTTACACGGAACAAAAGAGGCTTTATGACTTTTTAGAGGGAGGGAAATGAGGACATAATGATGAGGCTGAATATGCAAGAAAACTTCTCCAAACTTAACGGAGTATTTGGGGAGTTATAATTTATGTTTCTGCATAAACAACACATCTACCTGGGGTTGTTTCCCAGTTGTTTTGGTGAGATTTTTCTCTGTACATGATTCAGACATTTATGAGTGTCCAAAAGAGAAAACATACTCTACAGTCAGAGATGACAGCAACTCACTAGGCTGTTTTAAATGTGTATTAAAAAATCTGAGTTACTGTACCAGCAATATGTTAGGAAGTGCAAGTTAATTAAAGATAGGCCATAAAAATAACATTTATATATAATAATACAAATGTTTGTCTTTCCTGCAATAACAATATGCAAAATAGAAAGCATGTGAGAAATTCCTGAAATAAAGAATATTTACTACCAATTTACTACCAAGTATTTATTACCAATATTCTGCAGAGAAGAGAGAGACACTTCTAGAAGATCTTTTGGACATGAAATTAATATTCAGTGGGAGATGGTAAAACCCCCAAATTTAAAAAAATACAAATCTAAAATTTCTTCCATCATTCTGGAACTATTCAGGTTGGAGTTATCTTAAAATTATTAATACTGGTCCACTGACACTTACTAGGTCAGTAAAGCAGTGAATATCGTTTGATAAACTGCATAAAAAGATAACCCACAAAATCTGAGAACTTAATTCTTGACTATTATTTTCTAAAGCAGTGGGAATGCCAAAGAAATATGAGAAGACTTAAAGCATTCCAAAAGGGACATAATGACCAGGGATATGTAAATCAGATGTTCTGCCCTCAGGAGCATACAGGACCCATCATTCCACAATATGAAGTCTCTGGCAGCAATACTGGCTGTGGATATTCTCATTACTATCTTTTCCTGATTTCACCTGCACAGTCTCTTGGATGGATAAATTAAAATCCACTGGGGAGCCAATCATTTCAATACAGATAATGAAAAGTTTTTAAGTTTTGGTTGTTTTTTATGGGGTTTGTTTTGTTTGTTTGTATTTTTTAAGTTCTGAAGAACTGCACAAAGACTGAAGCTTGAGCTGCTGCTACCAATTCACACTTTGTATTATGGAAATTATTAGCTTGTATCTGAAAGCTTGATATAGCAAAGTTGGTGTCTTGTTAATGAGAGCAAAGACATTGAATGAAATAAATGCATTAAAACTGGTAAAACTGGTAAATCATAACTATGCAGAATCATTCTAAACGTCTGAATGCCATCTTGGTCTCTTACCTTAGGTCAACATTATGTCCTTAAATATGCAATTCTAGTGAGTGCTTCTTCATCCTTCACTCATAAGAGTTCTGAGTTCAACCAGCCAAATTACTTTTAGAAGGGAAGTTTTACATTCTTTATTGGTCCAAGGATTTGGTGTGAGAACTTCAAAAGCTAATTTTATGCTTTCAAGAAAATTCCTAGCATATAAGAATCTTCCTTGCCTACCAGATGCTTTTCACTCGTCAGAAATGTTCCTCTAGGTTCTACCCTGCAAAACCAAACTGACCCATTGCATCTCTAGAGCTTGTTGTCCGATTGTTTTTGGGGTTCTGGACATGAAAAAACCTGTTTAGAAATGTTCCTTTGGAAAACAAATTTTGTCAGGTGCAGCCAGCCATCTTAAAGCCTCATCTAACATGAAAAAATTGCAACATAAATAATTTTCATAATAATTGCAGGGATTAGAAGGTAATTATTATGTTTAAAGAGAAGTGCCTGGAGATAGATAAAACCCGCGCCTATTGACTCTGGATTTGGCTAAGTTTTGTAAGGGTTTCCCACTGCTATTTCAGCTAAAAAGCTCTTGGCTGTCAATGGGGATGCTTTTCTCCTAAACAGGATAATGCACAGATACAAATTCATTTTCGTGTATTTTATTCCAAACTGAATGATCCATTGCTAAGGAGCTCTTCCCAGCTAGTGCTTAAAATTAACAAACTTTATCCAGGTGTCAGTTTTTACCGCATCTCGCAACTGCTGACTGCCCATCAAAGTCTAATTCTCCTCTGTATGGAGACAATTTTAACTATTTCGGAGTCAAGGTCAAGCAGAAGTCACGCCTGTAAACATACCTATTTCCTGAAGATAAATAAAATATTCTACTAATGATACAGTACCTCTGAGTGCTACTCAAGATTTTCAGAGAACTACTGGCTTTCTAGGCATAAATTCAGTAACAACTTGTCTGTATTATTTTTCAATAAATAAAGGTGAGTTTATATTCTTTCCAGGGCTCTGTATTTTTATCATATCTATGTATTAATGTTACCCTCAGTGCCTTTATTAATTGTCATCTTTCCGATGGCTGTTAATTCTCTATGTCACAAATATCTTGTTGCAAGGAGTTTCAAATATAGTTTAGAGGCACACTGCAATGTCTAGCAAAGTGCCTAATTTTGATGAATTAATCATTATTTATTTCAATGATTAACTCAGACAAGTGGAAGAGAGAAGATGCAAATGCAGAAATCATGATAAATAGGTGGTATACCATACAAGAGGTACTAATTAAACTCTCTGAAATAATGTGATTTAGATGTGAAATGAGGCAGAGCCAATGTATAGTAAGGAACAGATGGAATTGATGTATCTCAGAACAAATCATCATAGGAAACATTTGGAAATTATCAGGAAAAACAAACAAACAAAGAGGTTGCCTTAAACCCTAGAGCTTGCTAATCATAAGCTATTGCTTAAAAGAAGCTGGAAAACAGAACTATTGTGTACAAAAAATGATAGTCTCAGTTCAGATAATCAATAAAAATAATAAACAGAAAAAAGCTGTACTACCTCTACACTCTGAAAATGAAAATGGGTTTCTCTTAACAGCTCCTCTGGAGTATCTTGTTTGATCCATTCACTGAGAAGATACCCCAGGTCTTCACTCTATATTTCAGATTATGCTCTGAAAGCCAAACATCTCAAGTATGTGTAACACCTTACATAACTTCCTGCTTTAGGTCTTCACTGATACTGGTCCTACCTCCTCTGTGGTTCTCACACAAGGATTTTCTGAATGATCCTGGAATGTACACAAAACTTGCATTTTATTCATTTATATATTTTCTCTAGTTGTATGTCATGTTATTTTGAAATTCTATATGATTTTAGGATGCCTAGATGAAAGAAACTAAAGGAATATATCCAATAGAAGACATTTTAAATGAGCAAAGAAAGCTAGCTTTGAGCAACAACTATTTTAAGATTTATATATCATTTATACAGTCAAGTCAAATGAAACAAATTAGGTTCCAGTTATTCCTTAATTTCTTTACCAAATTTATAGTTCCCACGTGTGACATTTGTCACCCTTATGAGAATAGCCAAAATAGCCCAAATTCCCTCGGGTTTAACTTGAATTTAAATGCCTATTTTTAGAGAAATAAAATCTTTTCAGGGTTAGCTTACTATTTTTCTAATTTGACCTTTATTTATGCGTAACATTTTAATCCATAGATTTCAGATTTCTTTTTCTAATTTAGCTTTAGTAAAATGGCATTATTAGTCTATAAAGCCTTACTGGAGGGAAAAAACAAAGTCTAAGGAAAATATTTTCAGAAGCAAAGAACTATGAAAAGTTTGGGATAGGTATCACAGTCTGGACCAGACATTGTCTTTATCACAAAATTTTTGTAATGGGAATGGAGACAGTGACATTTTAGATCACATCAATATTCACATAACCAGAATGCATTTCAGTTTGCTTTCTAAGTTTACTATGATGCTCAAGGTTACAATCTGCTGGTGATGTATTGCCATTTAATGGAGGTAGTGAAGACAGCTATGCTGTTTGTAACCAGGGTCCTGCACCGGAGTAGCCTTTATAACCCTTTAAGAGCCATGTTGATTAACACTGGGCATTGAGACACACAGTTTACCAATGGCAAAAGAAACGAGTGGTTTTATTTGCTCTATCAATCAGATTGTTGTCAAATCCACCACCTGTCTAGAGCAGATAGGGTAGCTGTAGGTAATCATGTGGAAAGTCAAGGGTGTCTGACAAACATAGCTCTTTCACAGAAGAATGGAATAGTGTACTTGGGTCTTTTTTGTTTTGTTTATCTTTGTGGGTTTTGTTTTATTTATCTTTGTTTTTGTGTTTTGCCTATCTTCCTAAAATCTTTATTGGTCATAACAAGGAAGGGGACTGGGATTAGGAAGTTTTACAGCTGCATTCTAAGACATCTTCAAAAAACTGTTCCAGGGGGACTTTGCAGATACATTTATTTCCTCATCCTGTTTACACCTACTCCTATATGGTATTCCCAACAAGGAATGAGCTTAGAAAAAAAGATATACAAAAATCTCAGTGAAAGAGACTTGGATGTTCTGACAAAGGAAACTGTTCTAAATATTATTTGTAAGCATAGTCTAAGCAGGGAAATCCTCCTAGCATCCACTGTAATGGTTGTGTCAAGTACTGAGATGCTAGTTATACCTCCATCAATGAGCTGCACAGAAGATAAGGAAACAAGTGGAAAAAATTTTTGCACTTCTTTGCTTCAAAATCTGTATTTATAGATTTATTCACTGTAACTCTTTCTAGTCTGTCTTGATATGACATACACTAATAATATATATTATTTCTTTTCAGATTTCTGGGAGGGAAATGTTGTCCAAAATACAGGGAAGAAAATGCAATGCTACTGCCCATACTGGTCTGCAAATTATTTAACTACTTGTGGTACAGGCATTTAAATTCAGAGAAACTTTTTCTGTGGTTACTGCATTCACAGCCTGTTGGAAGTTTTTCTCGGTTCTTTTATTTTTCTCCAGATTCCATCTAGTGATGCTTTTAGAAATGCTAGCAAATTAGAGAATAAACCCATCATCATTCCTTCTACTTTCAGCTAACTGTCAATCAAACTTCCCACACAATTCTCCTTCATCTTCCTCCTGCTCCCATAGAAAGTATTCGGCTTGTTAAAATTTATTTTTTCCCTGCAACATTGTTAAAACATGTCTGATTCCATCCCTTCAGCTTGTAATGACCACAATTCCAGTTGCAGGTCATGTTGAAGCATTTTTTTCTGAATGAAGATTCAAGGCACTTTTTCCCAGCTTTGCATTGGAAAAAACAAGCTTATTCCAAACTAAATAAGACCATACTACAATAGAATGCTTTTTCCACCAGATTTTCTCTTCCATCTTTTTCCATAAAGATTTTTTTTTTCAGATATGGAATCCTATCTCTGCTTCTTTGATTCACAGTTCTAAAAGTATAAATATATAAACCCAACACATTTCTTAATGCAGTAAAGCAGAATACTTATTTTTTTAATGCTTTTTTCCTTGATTCTAAATTTTCCTTGATTCTAAATTTTTCAAGAATTATTGCTTGTTCATTAAGCAGTGAAGTGCATAAAAATTAAGGCTTATCATTGCTTGGTAGCAAGATACTTTTATCCTGCTGCTTCATGAGATAATGATTGCTTATTAAAAATGTCTATAATGGGAGGTGTCTGTCTCTGAGGAGAAAGGGAGCTGGTACACTCCGGTAGCTCACCAAGCTTCAAATCAAGCAGACCCTTTGTTCCCAGATTGTTAGAAAAGTAGATGTATGTGAAGAGGAAAATCCTCAGCTCTGCGATTACCCCTGAGTTTATCCGAGAAGGCAAAGGCCTGCCTCAGGCTTCAGTGAGGATGTGTAGCAGCAACCCCGAGCACTGTCAGCAGGGAGGAGCTGATTTGCACAACCAAAGCTTCCCGGGGCTGTTTCTCACTAACAGCCCTCCTTCTGCAGGGTAGCGCTGCTGGGCATCACCCTCTGTCCACGGACTCAAGAGGCAGAGGGTCACTTCTACTGATGCTAAGGGACAGCAGGGAGCCCAGCAGTTCAGTGTGGCAGCCCTGAGGCACTCAGAGCCTTTTGAGGCACTAAACCTTTGGAAAATAGATCAAGTGCTGATTTTTTGTCATGAATTTCTGACATATTTCCTCAGATACTACCTTGCAGCTTGCATCCGTTCGGGTTAGGATCTATGTCTGTTTCAGAATGATGCTCTTAGAACATCTCCAGACTTTATGTTTTCCCTTATTCTTTGTTGGGAAGCTCCTTGGAGGGGAACAACACTGGGCTGAAAGCTGAGCTCTCAGAGAGCTGAGCATGTGCAGACAACCACAATATTGACTGTAAAGAACTCACTATGTCCATTACCATGAGAAAAATCTCCTTCCCATGTCTCTTTCAGGTCTCAGCATTTCAAAGGAAACCCAAGCCATGCAATACTAAAAAACTAACATATTATTTACCCGGTATTTACCATTATGTGTCACTAAATACAGCATTACACTTTATCTCCAGACCTTAAAATCTTCAACGATTTTGCAGTTTCTTGATTTTTTTCTCATTACAGACAGAAGTTTATATTTCTGTTACTCTTTGGTTTAAAATGAAAAAGGCACAAGCTTGTCTTTGCCCAGATTAGGACCACATTTTAACTCTGGCAGACCAAGAGGTACCTAACTAAAAGTTAGCGCAAGCAGAAAATGAAACATCTCTGTCACTTTTCAATAGCCACCAAATAAAAGCCTTTATATTTTTTTTCTTAAGCTTTAATACAGCTTGATATGTGCTGATACTATCTCCTAATCTAAAGAGAAACTTCTTTACTTGCCCTATTGCTGTCACTCAGGAGGGGAGCTGCCACTAGGACACAACATTCTCTTCAAGGAGAGATGAGTTCATTGGAGAATGACTTATTTAATAGCCTTCCTGAGAGCAAAAGCCCATACTGAGAAGGAGGGAGCAGACCATAAGCTATTTTTTCCTGCCCACAGAAACAATTTAGTTAATTATAAAAATGTTTGTCTCTGGCTCTCTCTTTCCTCACACTCCAAGCTGGCGTAAGATTCTCCAGGCTAGAAGAAAAGTGTCCTGTGCACTAGGGGACCACTGTGCCCAGGCTCTTACACATTGCCACTGAGGACATGCTGGTCTTGGCAGATTCTGCATAAGGAAACATGCCACCAGTGTAAGGAGAGATGCTACAAGCAGAAGAGCACTCATATGTTGATACTACAAATTTGATTTTGAATAAAGGCAGACTCTAAACACAAAACCACAAGCACACAGATGGATGGTTTTATTGATGCAATGATTAAGTACAAGCAAATTTATGAGATGCTATGACACGGTTTTTTGTTGAAGTAAAAGATATGAGAGGTAAATAAGAAATTATTATCAGGAATAAAACCCAAGTTCCCAGCTAAAGATACTGGAAACCTTTACCATGAAACCAAAAGAAAGATAGAAACTGTCATATCCAATTAAAAGAACCTCCTACTGCTTGTGTTTAATGTTAAAAAATCATGATACATCCACAGGGAGACAGCTGTTAGATGCTCAGAGATACTGTTACTGACCTCAGTAGGAAAGGTTGACATGTACTATGAACCTAAATATCATCAGTGTGCTTGTGATAATGAAAGCCATATGGCACAATCAATGCTTCAAGGAGGTTTAATTTTGATGAAAGATCTGAAAGGCCCAGGACAGAGCCCTGAGGCTCACTGACACTTGGAGAACTTACAACTGAATAAAGCTTGATCAGCACATGGAACTGAAAGGGTGGTTATAGAGTAACCAAATCTCATTCCAGCCCATGGAGCTTCTCAGACAACAACTGCTGAAGTGGTGCCAAAGGCAGCTGCTCAACTGAACAAACCTGAAGAAAATCTGAGGAATGTCACTCAAGATCCTTTTTCCTTGCAACAACTGTCCGAAAAATACAACTGCACCTTGTTATACGCTAAACAAATGGTCGGTTTGAGACAGCACGTGCTAAAGGATGTGTGGAAGAAAGGATCATAAAAATAAGTGTAAATTTTAATGAACTATTGGAGATGCTAAAAGCTTGGTTCTTGGAATTCTGGTGTCAATCCAGAATGACTCACTGAACTAATAAAACTGAGAGTTTTCAACATGGTTTCCTTCTCTAACAGTTGAAACTCTTCAATTAGGCCCATCGAGCATGAATAAACAATCTTTTCCCACCCTAACAATTAATTCCCTAGCCATTGGTCCCTTACCTAACCAAAGCACACATTACATTGTGTTACTGACAGACAATAAATGTATGGATATAGCAGTTCTGGTTTGAACCCTGATGCAGACTCCCAATAGGGACACTTTGGGTGTGTTAAGTTCTATGTAAAGAGTCATATAATTTAAGTCATGCATGTTGTATTGCATTCCTGAATATTCAAAAGGTCAATAAACTTTTTCTTCTGCTGAGTCCCATTTCTACAACTATGTTGTTCAACTCTGTCACTAAGATTTTTAGAGGCTCTGAGGTCAATAGAAAGCACACAATTTAAAAAGTGGTGTGTAGGATACAGTCATTTACAGAGAAGGAAATGACTAGTTGGACTGGACTTTAATTTCAGTTCAGTGGAATCTCTCAGATATAATATTTTCTGTCAATGACTTAAAGATCATGACACACTGTAAGAATTTTGCTTCAGAAACACAATTTCAGTATTTCTGATAAGATACAAGAATCTCTGTAAAACTCAGAGTCCCAAAGTAGAAAAATAAAGTTAGCACAATGAGTCCTTAGATACATTGTTCACGAATTAACAACCATCCTGTTTTGGAGAAAATAATGGACAATGACAAATCCTGTGTTAGACTTGCCATATATATTTTCCATGGATAAATTTCATAGGTAAGATTTTTGTAAATTATTGGTACTTTGCATCTGTTGTCTTTTTTCTCTTGCAAATTAATGTTTTGAGGCATTTTCCTCAAACAACTCAGAAAACACAGATAAGATTTTTTTTCTTATATTTTTAAATCAGTAAGGAGTCTTTCAGAATAAAAGTCTTAGATAATAGGAAAGTTCATAGCATTTTAATGTAACCTAACTTTTCTAGAATGTCCTCAGGAATATTCCAGTGGTGACTGGATTGTTAACAGCTACTGTCTCATCATTACACCATATTTGTATGCCATTATAGTACAGAAAAAGAAACAAGCTACAAACAAATCCCACAGTTTGGCTGTCCTGACTGCATGCCAGCCCAGTTTCTACAGAAAAGTTGATGAGAGATTTCCTTCTCTCCAGGATCTGGTGGATAGAGTGCTCTCATTTGATGTGCCAAGCTGGTCTGCTGCTCAAACAGGCAACACCTGTAATTTACTCAGAGCCTTCAGTTTGCTGTAGAAGTCACAGCAAATGTCTACTACTCTTGTTGTTCAAAGGAAGGAAATTATTTCAGGCAATAAATGCCATTTTCCCAGGACACCTATGACAGAAATAGCTCCTTAGGCAAATACAGACACTGATGCTCTGCCAGACAGGTCTGTCTTTGATAACAAAGTGCTGGCAGCGCCAAAACCCTCTCTGAATGCCTGAAGTGTCCCCATACAGGGTCTAGGTCCCTTCAGGCCTCTAATTGAGCACTGTAAATTTGTCTCTGGGCTTTTGGGCACTGTGGTAACACCTGCCACATCACCGTGGGTCCCAAGCTGAATGCCTCATCATATGTTTCCTCAGGTGCATGACACGTGTGCATGTGCATGCATGCGTTATCATTTATTTGATCACTTATCTAAATGCAAAAGTATCTTCAATATAGCTACATTATTAACCTGTTCTTCATGCATTTTGTATAGACAAAAGAGCAAGGACAAGAATTTGAGCAGTGTTTCAAACAGGTTAGCTTGAGTCCATTTCTCTGTGAGCATACATAAAACATGTGATGGCATGACATAAAAATGTCAACATTTTTAAAGAGAGTGGTTTGTCAGATGACCAGAATGGAGACTGGACGAGCTATGGAGAACATGTTCAGCTAGCAAAGGCAGCCAAAAGACACAGCACTTGGTGCAGCATATGGTGCAGAAAAATGCAAGAGAGGAAGACAGAAGCCTGGTACACGTGCTTGGCAGTGGTGGTGACATGGCACAAAGCACGGTGCCAGCACACATGGGATCACCTCCCTGGCACAGCAGAGACCTTTGCCCAGAGCAAGCTTCTCCAGGAGGATGGAGGTCCAGAGCACTAAATGGTGCCCTGTGTCTCCCTCTGGAGCCAAGGCAGAAGAGGTTCTTACATGCAGCT
This sequence comes from Sylvia atricapilla, assembly GCF_009819655.1. Classification (NCBI taxonomy): domain Eukaryota; kingdom Metazoa; phylum Chordata; class Aves; order Passeriformes; family Sylviidae; genus Sylvia; species Sylvia atricapilla. Next base: position 95,801,897 of record NC_089141.1, read on the forward strand.
ATTGTGCATGAGTGAAGGGTCTAAGTCATAAGGGAAAGGAGATGGGAGAAGATGTCAGCAGGCTGTATGGCCTCAGAGGTGATGAAAAAGAGGGGAAGTGGTAAGACCAGGTTTTCTAAGCAAAATATACGGGGTGATGTGCTTAAGATAAACTTGGTAATCAACAAATTGTGGGTCTGGAGTTCCAGCTCAAACATATGCATGTAGGAAAAGACATGCCAAGAGGACAAGAAAACTATATGAACTATATAAATGAATAGAGAAATGGATGAAAAAGTGGATGAATTGTCAGACTCAGATGGTTGTGACCAGCAGCACAAATTCCAGCTGAAGGCTAGTCACAGGATCTTGTGTGTCACAGGATCAGCCACACAGTGCAAGTGCGTGTTTAGTACCCTCAGGAGTGGCCTGGATGTCGGGAGGGAGTGCACTCAAAGCAAGTTTGAAGGTGCATGCACAATACTGGGACAAGTGACTAAGATCCTAGATTTGTGTGCTGCCATCCAGGCATCCTTTGCAGGCTGGTTAAATGGGAAAGTAGTCACCAAAAAGACCAGTGTGAAATCCTGGGGAATACCCTCAGGCACTTGGGAAGCAGCTTGGAAGAAGAGGACCTGGGTGATCTGATGAACATCAAGCTGATCACAGTCAGTGTGGCAGTGTTTTCTTGTTCAGTGAGAGGTTCCAGTCAATGCCCTGTACAGAGGTTAGGGGGGAAAAAAAAAAATCTCATGCAATTTTTAAATGATACCAAGCAATCCAATCTCACTAGAAAGGTATTTCTCCACCAGCTAAGAAAGTATTCATTTTTGGGTGAGCTTGTCTGCAGCTGAGGGCTTTTAATATTTCAGCTGACTTCACCAGGCAATGTGTTACTACAGTCTTTAAGAATTACCAGAGGGAATGCACTAACAGTCAAAGCATCTGTTTCCCAGCACTTGCATGCATTAGGGCTTTCTGAAAAACAGCGGTATCTGCAGCCCTGAACTCTTACTGCAGTCCCCAGGATAGAGTAGCAGAGACCATGGCTTTCTGTCCTCTCTGTATCCCATTTGCTATTTATTTATGATTTCACCTCCTATATAGTGTTTTTGGTTATAACCTGTGCTCAGCTCATTTTATTTGCTTCTTCTGTATTGCTAATACTTTTTTATTTCTTTCTTCTCTTCTTCCCAGTGTCTCAACCTGCTTTAAAGTTTGGAACTAGCTAAACTTCTGATTTTTATGATTTTTATCTGGTTCTGATGAAATACCTATAGATTTTTGACCATGATTTTGAAACCTTGCTGTGACCCTTCTCTTCCTGAGGTGGAAGGAATGATTCAGAAACAGATTAAAAGCTGCTGTCTGCCCAGGTATGTGTCCACAGTCTCTGTATGATGTTGAGACAGCCACTGTAATTGGGGAGCTCCAGCATAAGGAGCACCACAGTAGAACATGTACTATAAAAGTATTTGGGGGAAAAAATTGAATACTTAAAACTTCCTTGAAAAGGGAGTTCTGTAGGATTACACAACAAAGAGACAGAAGAAGGATGAAAAAACATGTCTGTGGAGAATAGAAGTGCCTACAGGGACGTGTTTTAAGGAGGAAGATATGTGAGTGGAGTAGAAACTAACAAAAAGAATTTTTCCCATCTGCCTTTCATCTGCTGGTGAAAAAAGGTCGAAGATATATTCTTAGGCACATTGTTAGACAAAAAGGAACTCAAAATTAGAGATGAAAATTATGGCAGATTTACAGCATAGTTATTAGAAAACTCAATCAAAGCTATGAAGAGCCACAGGGTAACAAAGAAGGGCAGCCATTGCTGACAGCAGCTGGATTTACTTTTGATATGCTGTAGAGAGAAATGCCTCTTGGTCTTGAGCACAAGGCAGATTTTTTACTTCCTTGTGCCCTGTGGCTTATCTCAGTGGAAGAATTCAGGATTGTTTTACAATAATTTCAATGAAGATCTCAAACTTGCTGAAAATATCCTTTCAAAATAACAAAAATGTATAAAAGGTCAAGGAAACCTTAACAAAGCTTTGGAGTTAAAAGTGCAGTTTTCATTCCTTATAATGTCAATAATTTCTTCTCTAATTACAGGTGACAGAAGAGTAAAGATAAATGACTATCAGCTAAAGTTATCTAGAAGGCTAATTGTCTCCTGAAATCACACAAAGAAGACCATTTTGCATATGGCAAAATCCTGGCATGTTCTTTAGCCATCCTGTCATTTTTTCTGATATCTTGACAATGTACCAACCTAATTTGGTTTTGGCACGTTTTTAGATGCAAATACAAAACCAGTGGATCCAGACTCTGGTCTTTCATGCTGAGACTGGATTTATTGTTTGTTTTATGCCAATGTCTGCAGGATGTTTGAGGAAGCTGGGTGGAGAACAGCCTGTCCCAGGGTTAATACTCCTGATCCAAGCTGCCCACATGAACAGGCCCAGCTGCACTGCCAAAAAGACTTTCCTCTTCCAGCAGTGCCTGGCCCCAGTAGCGTTCTCTGTGTGGTCCCAGGAAACACTGTTTCCCAACCCAGTTCTTCAGTCCTTCTGCAGATCTTTAACCTCCAACACTCATTGCATGACCCCAAGCAGGGACTCAGAAGTCTTGCCAATCTTGGTATTGCCTTGCTACATAACCCACCACAAAACGGGGAGATCTCAGTTCATTGGGATCTCTTCCCTGAAGATGAACACATCTTTGGCTGGGAACACCAGTGGCTTTCTGTGCACATTCCATGGCTGGCTGTTAGGACAATAGCTAAACACTTTTTGCCTTTGTGATTTTTGGCAATGTGATGACTAGGGATACACCACATAGAATTGAGGAACTGTGGACTTTAGGGAGCTCTGTGCATGACACATCTGTGTAAAAACTGTCTTTGTCCCTGAGATTCTGTCTGTCTATCTGTTTATCATGTCTGCCTTTATCTGACTGTATCTATGATCTGTATTTTCATTTCTCCTTAAGTGTAGCATGACCAACAACCAGTAAAGGCTGGTTACAGGAGACAATCAAAGACTGAGTGTCCTTGAGTTAAGCTTAAGACCAACCTGCAAAGAGCTCTCAACTTGTTTTGCAGAAGAAGTAAACTGAATGTGACAGGAACTCACAGGGGTAGAAAACTTTCAGTTGGTCTGGTAGGTATTAACTACCTCACTACCCCAGCATAATGAAACTCCATTAAACAAAATGAAACTCTAGAAGCTCCCAGGACTATGTGAGCTGCCTTCTACAAAGCAGATTTGTATTCTCCCTGACTGGTGAAAGCCAGTGGAAAAACTGTCTGCTGCTAATGGAAATTATCAACATCTCCTTCAAAGAAGCTTGTTTGTCAGGCTCCCTAAAAACAGGCCTCATTTCTAAAAGAATAAGGAGGTTAGAAAAGCCACATCTCCCATTTCCCTGTCTTCAGTCTGGAAAAATTGATGAGAGGCAAGGAATGCAAAGCAAATGACATCTGCCATCATACTTTGTAACTGGGATGAATTGGTCCTCAAGGAACTATGATATTATTGAGGACCATGACATCCTAAAGTTCCTTTCGTTTGGCTTTCTGCAACTCCAGAACAGCAGAGCATGAGTTACAGGGTCACCATGCCTGGAGTAATTCGTATTAATGTGGTTTCAATTTGAGTTCCTTAACAAAAGCCATTGATTCATGATAGACAATAGTATTTCTAGCCTAAATGCTCTTTTTTTTACATCTTTTCAAAATATAAAGATATAATTTGGGATTGCAAGGGGGTGTTAAATGATGTCAGGCCCACAGAAGGGTGATGATTATTTGGCATAGCCAGCACAATCCTAAGATTGCTTTTCTTTGAGAGAAATTTAGAGATTTAGAAAAATCTAGAGATTTAAATCCAGAGATTTAGGAAAAGTCACTGAATCAGATAATTCATGCCAGACTTCAACAATATTATCTGGAAAAAACCCAGCAATTAGCTAAATACCAGACACTTCTATTTATGAGGTTGGATAGAAGCAGATGCATTTGACATTTGTCTGGACGATTGATGTCAGCATTCAAAATGTTTTATTTTAATCACCAGGAATGAAATTAATTTAATCTAGTTTAAGATGATTCAAAATAAAGTTGTGAGTTTAGCTAATCATACAGACTCCTGTATTCTGTGGAGATTTATAGACATTTATGAAAGGTGGTTCATTCCACCCTGGATATTTAGTAGCAGTTGTAATAATCACTCTTTAGGGGTGTCTGTCCTTTTCCCTTGGCTATAGCAGGAAGCTAAGTGCCAGCTTAGGCTAAATGATTAGCATTTAACTGGAAGGCAAGATTAATCCCAGTTCATTTTCAAAATTCGCTGGCTACAACAGAGAATCCTGTCCCATGAATTCTGTAACATTCTTTACTATTGCCCAGAGGTGGAAATGAAGTGTGTTTCAAGCTATGGAGACAGATTTCTGCCTAGTGCTAAGTTACTGGAACCACATTAACCCTTTATCCAAACTTCCTCCTGGGTTCCAGTTTGCAGATATGATTGGTTTGAAACCTGGATTTTACTTTTCAGTGGTGACAATTAGCTGGGTCTTACAGAAATGCAAAGATAGCCAAAGCAAAGACCCTAAGGGACATGAGCCTTTTTTCTCTTGCATTCCCTTACTCAGGGGATCCATGTGGAGAAGGATGATGATTTTCCTGCTTTTTTCAGAGCATAAGACTGAACCACAGGCATGTAAGGCCAGGACCCATCTGGCAGGATTAGGATTAAAAATTACTCTAAATCAAGACAGGACTGATAAAATTATGAACCAGTTGGATACCTGATCAAGAATATAATATGAAAATGGATGCATATCACTTCACCTGCTGCTTCTAGCCTTTTCTTCCTTCCACTCTTCCCTTTCATTATTAGCTCATGCACAATTCTGAGAGTATTTTTACAATTCCAAATTCCCTCTGAAATTCTTCTTCCAGTGAGAGTCCACTTTGATCACAATAATAAAATTCATTTCTCAGTAGTAATACATTAAATTATAATTGTGTAGTACTGAGTTTGGATCACAATCCTTCCTAATTTTCTTCTGCAAATCTGGTGCTTCCTACCATCATTGTGCAGCAGTGAAAGAGGTGAATCACTGACCCTTCCTAGGGGAGAGTCACATAACACAGCTTCAGATTTCTATTACTGAATTTTATAACAGTAACAAGGTAAGAATTTACTGCTGATCTGATATGCAGGAACAAAATCTTGCCACTTAACAAAGCTATCAAACATTCTGGATTTTTCCCATGTAAGACATCAAAATTACAATACCCACATTTCCCTGGCACTACAAAGTAGCATTTAATGGCATTATACAAAATCATATGGTTTGTCCATAGATTTTATCATATGGTTTGTCCATAGATTTTATAATCCTGGAAGATACTGTGTCTGGAAGGTGGTTTTATTGCAATTGAATACATCCTAGATATTGCCGTCAAAGATTAAACATCACTCTATCAACAGTGCTTGTTAGGGAAAAACACCTGGTGTCTGTGCAGCAAAGGTTATTATATTTCTCTTTCACAGCAGAGGTTTTCAGTCTTAACAATGGACTAGCTTTTTATAGCTGAGATTAAACCTGAGAATATGACAAGCAGAGCAAGGTGCTCCTCTGTTTATTGAATTATCTGGTGATTTAAACAGGAAGAGAAAAAGATAATTCTCCCCCCAAAGTTTCTTTTATTTTCCCAAGAAGTCGTATGTATAATGCCAAGTTCTAGAAACATTATTCTTCTAAAGATTTTTCCACTTCCATTTTTTCAGGTACACCTGTCTCTCACAAATAAGCAATTTTAAATTTGTTTAAATCTTGATTTTCGTGTTTTCACATGCAGCTGACACTAGATTAATTAAAAGTGGAATTAAGGTAAGATTTATTTTCCAAACCCATTATTCTGTTACATTAATCACTGGAACAATTTCAATATAAAGACTGTCCTACTAAAACCTTTAAAAGTGACTCAAACTGGCCTGGATACACTGAAAAAGAAAAAGAAAGATGACCTTTCTGCAAGTTAAACAGCTTTACAATGAAAATTGTGAGATTCATAATAAGTAGGACACATTTAAGAATGGTTATAATGTTCTAGCTGTTTCTTGATCAGGAATCATGGCAATCACATGCCTTTCTAGTTTTTAGCATTAAGTTATCCTCAAACAAACTTTGAAGGGTGTGTGAATATTTTTAAGGCATTTTTCTTTAGCATTTTCCATTTTTTTCCAGCACAAAAAAAAAAAAAAAAAAAAAAAAAAAAAAGTCATCTCCAAAACAGACGGTAAACTTTTATTGCCAGGACACTAAAAATAATGTGGGCTATTTCAAACCCGTTTTATGAAGACTTAGGTTGTGTTTTACTTGCATTGGTGGATGAGATGTTAATTGGTTGAAGTATGGATGAACATATGGCTAGAGAAGACCCACACTTTGGGAATGTCTTCTGTAAGCCTGCCTCTGCTGGAAAGTGTATGGCTCTGCCAGCATGGGAGTTACATTGCAAAAAGGCAAATGCAATTCACTGCTTCCCCTTTGCCTCCTAACCTTGTACATTGACTTGGGGAAGTCTGATGTTAACACAGCTCTACAGATTACAGAGCACAACTGGCTTGGATATGGCCAGCCTAAAACTGGGGCTCTTGCCAAAGTGGACACAGCTAAAAGAGAACATAATGGTGTGAGTCCTTGCCACACAGATGCTCCCTACCCCTGCTGAGGGGAACATGCTGGTGTCACTCGTGTTTGTCCCACATGTGTCTGGCATGTGGGAGACAAGCCCCAAACTGTGGGAGCTGCCAGGGCAGGAGCATGGGGGCTGCTGCTGCAGAGACAAGGTGCTGCTGAGGAAGAGTTCTCTCAGGGCTCTCCAGGCTGTGAGCAAATGGGACAGCCAGGGCTCTGGCTGCATCCTGAGCACACATGTGGGGTGCAGAAAGGATGTTTTGCATTTCACAGGCAGAGAGCCTGGGCCCCCAGTGAATGCAAATCCATCGACCCCCACATCACATGTGTACAGCAGAGCAGCACCAGCGCTCTGTGCACCTCCAGCCACTGCAGTAAGAGAAAGCTGGACTTAAATTAATAAATCACATTACAGAGATGGAGGAATCTGTGCCTTCTGCTTTATACTTCCCCATGTCTGGTGAAGTATCCCCTATCAGCTTCTTCTATGTAAGTAAAAAAAGTCAGCTTTTTCTTTCTTTCTCCTTATGCATATTCTTTTCTGATTCTAAGATTCCCCATTTGCATCACAGTGCGATCCTGATTCCCAATGGTACGAGATTATTTTCACATGTTCTTTTTCTTCCTAGATTAGGCTAGTGATTTATTGTATCCACTAAAGGCCTTTTCTTAACTCAGACCAGTATGAGAATCCCTTTTCTTTGCTCCCTGACTTTTAAAAGCTTGGGAGAGAACCAGTAATTCAAATGTAAGTGGCAGTGCTGGGAATGGTTTCTCACTCACTGTAATTACCGGAGCAAAGACAGTTAAATAGAGATACTGATAAGGCTGCTCCAAGGAGTACATAGCAAAGGGAAAACAGTTCCCTCCTCCCTCCTCCTATGTGTAAAAATTATTGTATTCTAAAGGGCAGGCAAACACAAAAGACAAAAAAAAAAGCCTTTTTTTTTTCTTTTAGCCTGAGCTTCAAGATGATATGCCCAAGTGGGCCTACCGAAAACAGGGGACCAAAGTTCAGCTGTAGCATAAAACTGAATGAACAGGGATTCCATTAGAGATTAAAATGACAAAATTAAGGTCAATTAATTTAGGTCAACCAAGGAATGACCCAGTTGTTAACTATGGGCTGTTTTCCATGTCTAGAGTATCTTGCCTGCTGCTTTGGAAAAGCCATGTCTCCTGGAGATTCCATGGCCCATCTGCCAGTCCCTGTAGCTATCTCCTAAGCTCTGGGGTTTCCCAAATGCCAGTAGATGCCAATGCTTAGGCACCTGTCACTTTCATGTGGGCATTTAGATATCTTAGTTTTGAACTGAACATCTCATAGAATATCTGTTTCCTCTTTCACCTCTCTGAAATTATGGGGGTGATTTTTTGTGGTTTATACTGCCTATAAAGCTGAACAAAGCATTTAGCAGTTCTTGGAAAATGAATCACATGATTTTTTTTAGAATAATAGTCATCATTGTCAACCCTTTGTGTTCCTTTTCATATAAAATAAATTGGCAAGCACCTAGAAAATAGCTTCAAAATGAGTATAAGTTCATATGCATTTGTCAAGAACAAATATACCTGACAAATTGTATTTCCTTCTACAGCACGGTAACCAGAACCAGGAAGAGACAAAATGCTGTACTTGTCACATAGTTAGTTCTCGTTGAAGCTTCTGGCACTGTGACCTGTGGCAATCTTACAGACAAACAAGGGAAATGTTACCAGACTGAAACTACCACAAGCAGATACAGGAGCTGCTTGGAAAACTGGAAAACTCTGCTCAGAGAGTAGCTGTCATTGAGTACTTTGTCACAGAAGTGACACTGATGGGTATTTGTCAGAGGAGGAGAAGGTCTGTCTCAGGTTTAACATTTTGCCATTAGCTCCCAGACACTCCAAAATGTGGAGCAGAGGATATGTTTATTATATTTCCAACTGATACAGAACTAGACTGTAAATTCCCTGTAGCACAGGACTGAAAACAAACACGATCTTGATGAGGTGGAATTAAATCCACACATGTTCCTGACAAGGTGAAGACAGAGTGGAGGACTCAACTCCTGAGTCCACAGGGCTTGCAGTGGCTGTGAGGGGTATGTTATTCAACTTTGATGTGGTGTCATGAGAAAGGCAAGCACTTGGGTTTGAAGACTTGATTTGGGTTTGAAGATTTGAATAATGGTTTTTATGCTTTTCCTCCAAACAGCTGATAAAGTCTTGAACTGAATTTTGTATTCAGTTTTGGACACTGCCCTTGTAGGAAAAGCAATGTAGGATGAATTGAAAAGGGAAGCAATACAAATGAGGAGAAATCTCAAAAAGAGTGATTTATAGGAAAAGACTGAAAAAAAGACTAGAGACTTGAAACCTGCAACAGAGAAAAAAAATTGGGGGGTGGTATGGGCCTTTGAGCACAACAAGGAAGACATTGCCAGACTGCCATATTTGGGTGCTGGAGGTTCAACACCTGCCCTGACCAGAGCAAGGCTATTCAGCATTCTGCAATATTCAGGATTCCCAGCACTCTAGGCCTGGCCTGGCCCCCTTGGGAAAACTGATGGGACATCAGAACAGGACTGCAACAATTGTAGACTGAGAGTTTGCCTTGACCAAAATGATCATAAGGCATGCTAATTCAAGTAACAATTAACATGTATATTGTCATGCCTCTGCCAGGAGAGAAGTGTACAGTTTATAAATCACTGTTGCCTCTTGCTCCTTATCTTTTTTTTCTTTTTTCAGTAGTAAAAAGTGAATAAATAGGTGTGGTTCTTCTAGAGTGAACCTGATGAGTAGTTCTGAGCAAGTTTAGATGGGTATCTCTGAGGCAAGGCTTTAGGAATGTGATGGAAAGCTGTCTTTCAGTTAAAAGGTTTTTTTTTAATACTCCTAATTGGAATTTATGACTCAGAGATAATCCCCAAACTATGTTGATTCAATAAGAGAGAAACAAATCCTCTGAACTTCATTTCACTCATCTTCCCCACAGCACATTAATCCCAGTAAAATCCCTCTTTGTTCTCTCCTTACCTGTGCACATTTCCAAATTTAGCTTTGCTGTTATTATCCCTGAGTTCAATAGCTCTACACCACAAAATCATTTTGCTTCAGAATTGTTTCAGTTCCACTGAAATTACATGGAGGAGAAAGCTTATTTGAGAGTGGGTGAGTGGCTTTGTTTCAGGGAGTCACCTTGAGCTAATGTGAGGGTATGAGGCTGGTAGCCCTTCCCTTCCCTTTGCCAGGAAGGCTGTTGTCCTTGATTATAAAAACTCAGGGGAATCCACCCATTGGTAGTCTGTTGTTTTTCCTCACTATAGCCTTCACTGTTTTCCTCAAGGCTACCTTTGGGATAAATTTCTGGAAACCTGCCTCCAGCTGGATATGCCCTGTGATCTCCCTTCAGTGGGAATTCCTTCACAAGACTATGATTCAGTTATTTGTCTGTAGACCTTTATCTTAAACTGAAATTAGATAAAATTTAATTACCACTCCTGGTTTTGTTAAGGTTATTCTGCCCATAATATAATTGATACTGAAATTCACAGGTTTACTCTAACAGATATTAAGAGGTAGAGTTAACATTTTTTATTACAAAAATCAAGACACATTCATACAATCCAAAACTTACTAATAAATTGTTATTTCTTTTCATATCCACGATTTCCTTAGCCTAATAAAAGCAAATCACCCATAGATGATCAAAGCACCATCTTTTATAACCCAAATAATCTAGATTATACATTCATTTATATATATCCCACAATACATCTCCAGTATCTTATTCCAACAACTAAACATCAGTTAATTTACATTTACATAAATTCCATATTTTAACATCATTCAGAGCACAATAACTTTGCAAAGCTTTTGTCGAATTCCTTTTGAATTACAGTGACTGTGGTTACATTTCACTAACTTCCTTGACAGTGACACCTCACCAATGCCTTGGCAAAACTTCCTTGTCCTCCAGCATCAAACATCTTCACCACCCTTCAGACACATTCCATTCCAGCAATTCAGCACAAAACCATCTGCCATAAATTTTAATCACTTAATCAGTGCCTGCCTCCATGTAAAACACAAATCATCCCTGCTTCTGCCACATCAACCCACCAAGCTCCCAAACCAAGAAGCCTCAGTACCTATGGAATGACATCATTTACCAAAAAAACCTTGGCAGTTTCAACTAGAGACAGAAAAAAGTGTCTCCACATTCTTTACTGTGCTGTTGGAAGAGCCCAGATTTTATGAGGAGATAAGATTAATTCCATGCTTCTCTGGTTGGGAAATACCTATGGATGTAAGGCCTTGCTTGCATATAAATCAAGATTGTAGGCAGGTAGAGATTTAGGCACCAGAAATGTAGGAACATTTTTGTTCAAATATTAAAAATTAACAAAATCAATGAATCATGTTGCCACAACCTGTGAAAATAAGTTACAGTTTAAAAGCTGTCTCCATTTCAATACTTATCAGTGTTACAAATCCAATGGTAAGAAGACTCATTTTACAGAAGTTTTCCATGTTGTGCTATTTTCTGTTCCCAGTTCCTTCTTTCTTGACTTGCATTTCTGTTCCATTATTTTCTGATGCTGCTTCCAACTCCAAGACCCCTAAGCAGGATGGGTCAGTGCTGTTTCACAAGGTATTCATTCCCATATTCTCTGTAAACAGAAATCCTCACACTGGTCCCTCCAAAGCACACCCGGCTCTCTCAGTCACCTTCCAACCCCACTAACTCCTTCTGTGTCATGCCTTTTACAAAATATTTCCCGAGTTTGAGTGATTTTTTGACAGTTTTCATTATTTGACCTTCCTGGATTGTTAATCCTTTCCCCAACAGAAAGTGCTTCCTGCAGAAACTCTCACCTTTTGTTTGAGAATTCTTTTTCTATCAGACTGAAGAGCATCAACAATCTTAACTTCAAAATTTCTTCAGCCTGAGTCATTTCCTTCCCTTTTATGAACAAGCAGTTAACAATGCTTTGCATGTGAAGTACTTTCAACTGTGCACTCTATTAACCTGAAGAATGAAGCATACCTCACCACAGCCAAATAGTCATGCTGTTTAGAAAGAGATAAAATTAAACCTGTGAAAGTGAACTATAGAATACGGAGAGGCAAGTCTAAGTTAAAACCCTGGAAAAAGGGATATTTGCATCCATCTAGAGAATATTTTTCTTATCTTATTTTCTGGAAGGCAACCTTTCAAAACAATCTACCATGAATATCAAAAAGATTTCCAGTTATCCTTCAGAGGATAACCAGCCTTATTTCTTTTTCAGAAGATATAAACAAGTGACATAGAAAACCATGTACTTTGGACCTCAGCATCCAACTTATATGTTAATGAGCCAGCACTTCTCAGCTATCTCTTATGCAATTTTTAAACTTGTAACTGTTGGTTACTTCTCTGTTAGAAGACAGTTTTGCTGAGGAGCTCTGGATTCCTTAACACAACCAAATTATTTGTCCCAGGAAATGCTATTAACGTGTAGCATTTTGCAGGAAATAAATTTAGAATATAAAATGCTTGTGCACAGGATCAGTGCAATAGAATGCATATGAGCACACATAATCTCAAGCCAGTTTGTTTTGTTGTCAAATAAATGTGTTTTTATTCATTGCTGCTGGCTGAATGGGCATTTTACTGAAGCATTATTATAAATTACTTCTTCTGAGAAAGCAAGGGCTCAGTGGCGAGAACACTCCTTGTCAGACATGTCTACATTTAATATGATTTTGACCTACAATATTTCACCTTACTCATATTTAAGAGGCAATATCTAGGATTCACTGAGGCCAGTGAAAAATTGCCTTCCTACTTCAGCATAATAGGAATTTTAAGACAGCAGCTGTTTATAGATTTCTGTATTATACCCAAAGAAATGGATTTACTCTTTAATCACCACTATAAAAATGTCAATATACCATTTGCTAAATATATAGAGTGGTAGTCACTTGATCTGACTTTAGCTATCTAAAAGACAGATATACCAAATGCACTCTAGCTGTCTGTGACCCCTTATATAACCAATAGTGAAAGTTCAGGCATGGAGTGAGATTCTCCCTGTTGTGAGTTAGGTGGTGGCTAGAATATCTGGAATGAACATTTGCATGTGCTATTTGTTTCCCATTCCTTATGGAAGATGCCTAGAAAATATGCTTATGGCTAGTTGACTAATATTTGCTCATTTAGACTGAAGTGTGAATAATTTCACACACATAACTTCATCTTGAAGCAGCAAGGTTTCTTTATTCTTCTTACATCCCACAAAGTAACCTTCTTGATTTCTATACACCTAACGGCTCATAAAAGAGCTCCAGAATTTATTCTTGTACTAATTTTGACTTCTATTTGGAACTGTTACTCCTTTCCTGGGGCTATCCCTAATCGTGTATCTAAAAGCACAACCACTTTGTTATCTCTGTTCAGACAATGATGGCTACACTGCCACATTTACATCTCCTCTTATTACTCGTGCTCTTCCTTGCCTTTCCCTTAGGATGAGCCTTTATCTGATCCTGTGTTACTGAATATCATCTTTCTTTTAGACCAGAATTTGCACTCTTCCAGATGAGCTTCCACCAGACTCACTGCACTGTGGTAGCAATGGCTTTTACCTTCCTAGGTGTATTTCTCAGGGGGTGTTCCTTCTGCCTTCAACTTCTATTTCTCTCTTTCATGATCAGAGTTCCAGTCATGATAAATACTTCACTTTGTTTCTTCCACTATCATAACAGTACTATTGATGTGCTAGTTTTAATAGTACCACACTAAAAATGTCAGATATGTCAGTTGTAACAACTAAAAGTTTTGCACATGGAAGTTTAATTGCATTTTCTTTTGTTTTGTTTTTGTTTTGTTTTCTTTGTTAGTTTTGCATTTTCTTCACTTGACAATGTAGATCAGTAGTATGAGCCTTCATGCAATGGAATTTGACAGTTTTTTTTTCCCATTTGTCAAACTTTTAGGAGGATGGGAAGAAAAATTGTGGGAAAATGAATTTTCACTTTTCAAATGAAATGAGGGGCTGCCTGCCCACAAGCACTGCCAAACCTGACACATAAGGAGGCAGCTTTCCGTGCTTTCATGGAAACATGGAAAAATGTATCCATCTTCCTCATGCAGACCTTCCTGTGAGCATGAATGACAGGTAAAATTTTCTATTTGATCCTTTTGGACATGCCTTTGGAAAATGTGCCATGCTCACTGCCTGTCCTGCAGCAGATTTCCCTTTCCTTTCCTGACTATGGCAGAAGCTGGAGAAGCTACTTGAGAAATGTCTGGATCGTGTCTGGACCCAGTTCAGCCTCTCATCCTGTGGGGTCAGGTTCTATCCCAGAGAAGCCTGCTTAAAACTTCATAGCATGATTCTGTTGCCACACAAGATGTGGCCATCCTGTGCCTTTAATTGTTCCTGCCATGAGAAATGCCAGGGAATAATTAGAGAGGAAAACCTTTGGGAGCTGGCTTGCTTCTCCTTCTACTTGTGGGAAAGCCAGAATAACTGGGACAATGGGGACATTGGGGTGAGTTGTACTCACATAGATCAACCAGACCCTCAGCATGATTTGCAGAGATTTTGAATTCCAAAAATAGATAAAAGATTTTTAGGACTTAGGGTTTTCTCTGTGCATGAGAACCAGCACAAATACAGGTCCATAAAAATATTTTCCTTTCCCTATACCAAGTAACAGCTTTGTAGTTGATTGATCACCTCTTTTTTTTTTTTTATGCTATGTGTTTCTATTGGCACAGTTAAATACACATGAAAGCATGCATAATCTGATGGTGGTTCAGCTGTGAAACTGGCTAATGGCTTATGCAGACTTCAAGATTATTGAGACTACTGCACTTGCTCCTATGAAATTTCTTCATCCTGAGAAATTTCCAAGTAACAGTGCAGCAGTGACTTAATAAAAATAGAAAGACAAACCATTCCTGTTTCATCTCTCCCATGGAGGGAAGCAGGAAAATATGAATTACTGATAATGAATAAATAACTTTTTTCTTCTCTTTTTGTATATATAATTAAAAGGTTTATCCTACTTTCCTCAACTTTTTGCCACTTTTAGAATTTACAGCATAACTTAGGGCACTTTCCTGATAATAAACTCCATTTGTCTAAATAAATGCAATGTAGTAATTCTATGACTACACTGTTAGAAGAGAAACAGTATTTTTCCGTTCTGAACTCAATTTGCACCTATTCTGGATCTATATTGTTCTTTATCTCCACTCTCTGCCACAACCTGCTGACATTATATCAGCAATGTTTGTTTAAAAAAAATAGTTTGACTAAAATCCAGTATGGAAAAAAGCCCCAACATCTTCAACTCCAACTTTAACAAATATTCAAGGAGCATGTGGATGTAAAGTGATGGACCAATTGAGACAGAGGCCACAGCCACCTGACAAAATTAAAAGGATATGTCACCGATTGTATAAAGGAACAAATCTCCATTTGTTAATTTCTAATTCTGGGCTGTGTGTGCCACTGGTTGTAACTACTAATGCAAAAAGGTGCTTTCCACATCTTTCTATACCCACAAATCTGGATTAATCTATTTCATCCTCTGGCCATCACTACTATGTGCATAAACAAGATGACAGAAATATAGATCCAATTATCCTCTGCTGGTGGGAGAAGTTGTCAGTATGTTGGCACCACCTTCACACCTGCCACAGGGGTGGAGGACTTTTTGCCGTTCCATAAGGGATTAGAATCTATGCTTCCCAAAGAGGCACTTACTTCTAGGCTATGAACTACTGTTAGTGAGGACACATAATATTAATAATAATAAAAAAAGAACCCCCAAACCCCCAAGCTGGCATTAATGAGGTTGAATATATACATTACTGCTATTAAAGGGAGCTGGTTCCAGGGTTATCCTAAAATAATCTACTATCTCTCTGCTTGTGCTCCTTAATCAGGTCTCCTAGTGCTGTTTTAATTAGAGAGCAGTGCTATTAAGCCCAGAATAATGAAACCAAATAATTCAGTAATTGTAGAAGAGTGACAGGTTTATCTGCATTCCTTCTTTAAATTATACTTCAAAAATATTCTCAGCATTCAAACTGCCATATGGCAATAGTATTTTGACTTCTTATTTAATTTCTTGTGCACACCCTGAAAATGGTAATTTTTAAGAAAATAAAAAAAACAAAGCCAACTTTTTAAAACACACACTGCTTGCAACTCTAATATTTAAAAACTAAAACAGACAGAGAGTTGGAGGAATAGAAGAATAAAAGAGAAACATTTTCAAGTGGAATTGCCTGTTTTCCAAGTAAAATAAAAATGAGGGTGAAGTAAAAAATAGCTAACGAAAACTTTTCCCATACTGACATGTAGCAGTTAGCTGTCATTTGTTATGTTTCAGTGACCTAAACAGCTTTTTTCCTGTTCAATGACTATACAAAACACAAAGCCTCCATTTGCTGTCTTTTAAATGCTTGATTGTAAACTACTGTTTTCAGGAATTTTCAGGAATACTCCTAATTACACTCTGTCCATGTGTATTAAGAATGAAAAGAAATGAGGTGTTATTCCTTAAGAGGAAACATCTCCATGAATTCAAATAACTATATAATCTAGGACAGTTAAAGGAAGCAAACTTCTAAACTTTTTAGCTATTATCCATTTTCAAATGGAAGTCCAAGAACAATAGTCTTATGCTAGAGCATTATATCATAACTTGTGTATCTGCCACTCAAGATTTTTATAAAAGTAACAGCACCTGCTAAGAGTGTTTTTCCCACACTTGGAGGAAACAGCAAAGCATTGCCTGAACAATTCACCCAAGAAGAATGTTATTGAGCCATACATTTTAAAAGAACCAGACATTTTAAAACACACCTGTGTTGGCTTTGGGAAACAGCTCATGAGAAACTGCAGTTTTGCTAGCAGCTAAAGTGCTTTCTCCAAAGACATGATTTAATGGGAAGTCTGAGCTGTTCTCACAGGGACTCCTGCTTCACTTGGGTTCGACTCTTTGGAAAGTGAAGATTCATGGGCTTTACCTACCTCTGTGTAAATCAGGACTATCTCCTTTGAAGTCAGCAGATGTAAAAATCTGGGTGAATAAAGGAAGATCAAGGCCTGGGGCTGTCATCCCATCCCTGCTGCTTTTATTCAGGTTAGGATTTCAAATATGTAATTGCAATATTATTTTTCCTGTCATTTGGGAATGTGGGTTGAGTCTGAGCTGGAATGAAACGATGAATAGGTACAGGCTTGCTTTGCAGAGCTGCAGCATGGTGCCAAGGCAGGTAGTGGTGGCAGGTTTTCAGCTGCCCTGTCACTCTGAATGATCTCTCTCAGCACAGCTCCAGAACTCCCTCTTTTGCTACTCTATGACTCTCAGGCAGCAGTAATAATGCCACTGTCGATCACACTGTAGTAGAAGAATGGATGATATATATATTCCTAATATATTGCTGCACTTCTAAACCAGAACTGCCACAGCAGTGATGGTTTTCCAGCCCATATCTTTCCTGTGTCACTCTTGTGCAGTATATGTGTCCCTCACATTTAACTGGTATGATTTGTGCAGGAGTTCCTTACCCAAAGCAGGATGAATCCCACCTGGGAAAGTTACACACTCGGTCAATGTCTTAAGCATCAGTCCTGATGTTGGGGGTGAGGTTGTAAAGGTTATGATTACAGCTGAGGTGTTCAGCAACCTGCCAGAGGCACATGATATGGCAGGCCTTGCTAAAATTAGTAACATGATGAATGATTGTATTATTTACAGTCTCATTAACTGGGTCTGCGCTTGAATCAGAAAGCCAATTAAAAAAAATGAAAGAAACAGAATATTCCACTCAAAGAGTGGAGTTAATACAAAAGCCTACCCCAGAAGAAAACACTTGCACCTGCACTGTTTAACTCCCACATGAATGATGAATTAGTCTGTTCTGGCACAGAGATTTGATTTATGTACACAGATGCCCTAAACATCACAGTCCAAACTGAGTCTAGCCCACACTGAAAGCATTGTTAGCATCATTGCTCTTTAGTCTCTTAATTTTTATATGAAAATCGAGTATTAAATCAAAAGTTCAAATGTCAAGAGGGTTTCTTTCATTTCAGAAAGCACATTAAATACAAATAGCTCAACATCAGCACTTGGAAGTGAGCAGGACTTTCCTCAGTGTGGAGAAGACAAAAAAATTGTGCTCATGGGCTACCAACTCAGTAAGACAACTCAGTAATACTGCATTTTACATCCCTCTGTCTCAAGACACACGTCCACTATTACAAAGACCAGTATGTGAAAATGCATCAGAAATGGTGTAACAATTAAACTCCCAGCACATCACTCCCTGAGCAACTTGTGCATGTTTTTGGTTATCAGCAGTTCCCAAAGCTGCCCAGCTGAAG
Source organism: Sylvia atricapilla (assembly GCF_009819655.1). Lineage (NCBI taxonomy): Eukaryota > Metazoa > Chordata > Aves > Passeriformes > Sylviidae > Sylvia > Sylvia atricapilla. Next base: position 95,819,974 of record NC_089141.1, read on the forward strand.
GCCTTCAGGTACTGCTGTACTGGTGTACTTACTGAGGTACTGGTGGGTAATTCCCACCTGTGTGGGTCCAGCATCTCCTCACTCCTAAACCAGAAACTAAACCAGCATTTCCAACTAAAATGAATACCCTCAGTTTTGGTGACACAGATGACAGCAATCCTCACTTTGTTTTGGTGCGTGGGCTTATCTGAAAATTGTGCTGTTGCAAATAAAAGCAGAGTCTCCTAACTACTAGACATCTGCTTTATGATTATAATTAAAAAGAAAGATTTACTGTGGTATTAAATAATATTTTAATGGAATCTTCCACAGTCCTTCATGGTGCTATAAATGCTGGCCATCTCAAAATGAACTGGTTAATGAGCTGACAATTTAATTTGTGCTCTCAGTAGTGTCCTGCTGCGTTTTCTAATATGTATTAGAAATATATACTATATTTCTAAAGAATATAGTGTTTGCAGTTAAGACACAGGACTAAAACAGATAATGCACGCTGCTGTTTAGTGACCTACTATAGGTTAAATAATAAAGAATGTGTTTTCACCTGTACTTGCAGATTTCCTGCCTTTCACAGTGTACCCAGACCTGAGAGATTTTTATGCTTCCTACCTTTGGGACTCTCTGCTCACTGAGAGTCTTTGTGGAGCAATTGAAAAATGGGATGCCCAAAACCAATAAAAATAAACTAATGGCAAAAAAAGCAGCAACTTTATTGCTCTCTGAAAGCCAGCAATGAGAAAATAGAGTGGACTGCAGACAGTCTACTAAATAATTTATGACATGTAGCCCATTTCAGATTTTTTTTTTCTCTATTAGGTGTGCATTAACACATAAAAGTCAAACACATGGAAAATCTTACCTGGTGTCAGAGAAAAATAGTCCCCACCCTTCCATTTTCTCAAGCTCAACACTACTCTGAGCTGGTACTATCTTCTAAAGAGATTGTGTTATTGTTTGCTCTAATTCTGCTGAACCCCAAATTGGGTTTTAAGTACACTTTTGAAACAATCATTACACCAACACAGGCTTTATCTACCATTTTCATTATTTGCATCTCAGCAGATAATTCATCAAAAATCTGCATTTGTTAAACAGAGCATTACACAGTGTCACCTCATTCCTTGTCACAAAACTTAAAAAAAAAAAGGGAAAAGCCATTATCTAAGGCTGCATGCTATATTAAAGTACCATGTTTTATTTTTATACAAGGATTCCTTTTCCCCCAGATTTCAATTCATTACTATGGACCATGCAAAATGCCACAGACCACAGAAGCTACATTTTCAAATGGAAGTTTTTATTGATTAATCAGGCATTGAATCAAGTATTGTAAAATAAACAGATTTTGTTTGTTAAAAAATATCCAGAAGAATACTGTTCGTAGCAAACTTGCTTCCTCATTGTCATACAGAATATGCAACTGTCCAAGAAACGAGCAAAAAAGGAACACCTGACTAATTGCTGCCACTTGGTATGTGTATATACATACGTGTGTGTATACACAAATTACACACTGTATTTGTGCATATGCTGGTGTGTGTATACCCATACATGTGTGTACCTATATACACAAACATTTATGCACAAAGAGTACTGACTGAGTTAATATGACATTGGAGAAATGTGGCTTAGCTCCAAATGAAGTATTCTGTGTTAAAATAAAGATGATTCAGCAAGGTCTGTAGATAACAGACCATCCTTTTTCCATTGGCCAAAACCACAATCTTTCTTCAGACTCATGCTCTGTCTTTACAATGAAAATACGTGAAATCATTTGGGACCTCTCCAAATTCATGGTATTATTTCCATCCAGCTCAATCTCTGCCAGCATTGTATAACCAAACACTGAGCAGTGCTTTCAGTTTATCCACTAATGAAATCAGCTTCTAGATCTAATATTTCTTGCAAAAGAGAAGATACACAACCTCGCTACATGTACTTTGGTAATTCACTCTTTCATTTTAGGCAGAAACTTGGCAATAACCCTAGAATAAAAGTTCTTTCTTTATGCATCCTGTTATCATTGCTTTGCATCAGATATCTTCCGTCAACTGATTTTTAAAATTTTCATACCATATCAGCTAGCTCCCAAACATCCCAGACCAGATCATCTGAGCATTGTATATCAGCTTGTACCAGTGATATTTTACTCAATTTTAAAATGTAATTCTTGGGGACTGATTTACATTTTCATTTCTGAGGGTATACATGTCTTGATTATTAATGACGCTAAGATAAACACTGAGGTTTGCTATATGCACACACTTTGCCTGTTTATGTCTACTCAGGAAAGTTCAGTGGCTCCTAACTGTGAACTATGAGATGTTGCCCAGCTGAAAATCATTCTGTCAGCAATGTACAGCTAGATTTTTTTCAATTTAATTCAGCAGTTAGCAGGGCATGCAAAGGGAAATCAAAGAAACATGGAATGGCATTTATTTTCTATTAAAAAAAACCCCAAAAACAAATGGGCATGTACATATTCTCCTTATCTTGTTCAAAAATTTTTGATATAATCATAGGGCAAACTGTAGTAGAGCTTTGTACCTGGAGAATCAATATTTAAAAAATCTGAAGCTGAGCTTGGGGCCATTTTAGTTTGGACCCATTACTGAACAAAGTGCATTAAGGCATCTTTTTCAAAAGACACCTAAAGCATGGTTTTAAATTACTGAGCAAATCTTTAAAGCTGATATTCAATTTATCTTTTCTCTACACAGGCAGATTTTCACCACTTGCATAGTAACAACAAAACACTGTAAGAAAACCATTCTTCAAAGTTGTCATATGCCTCAAGCATCTCCCAAAATGATCATTTATACATATGTATTGCAATAATTACAAAAAGCGTCTATCTGTAAAGAGAAAGAAAAAAAATGCACCTGATTCAGCTCTGAGATAAAGTACATACAACCTCTACTGCCTTCAATGAAGCTTTTTTACCAACACCAAAATGAACATAGGGTCTCCCTATGCAGATTTCTACTGCTGCTGAGAGCTTACTCTTTACTTTTCATTCACAAAGTGAACTGTGCTTTCCCATACAGCCTAGGACAATGATAACTATGAGCAAACTCCAGCTGCAGTGTTTCTCCATACAGCACATGTAAAACAGATTTCCTTGCTTTGTTATAGACACTACACAGTGTATGACAATGAAACATTTGTATTTAATTTAAAACCAACGGTAAAGTGGCGCATGTCTCACTTCCGAGTTGCTGGCTGGGCTTGCTATGCTGAACCTTGTAAAATCAGCAATAAGCATTCACATGTCTACCATCAGAACTGCGACATCTTCTATTACAATCAATCCTTAAATGATGCCGTGCTCTATCAAATTAGTCTACAATCAGACCTTGGATTGGCTGTTCTCCTCCAGTGTTGCTGATTCTCAGAGATGGTATCGGTCTTCCACATCCTCAGTGATCCTATAATGTTTCCCAAAGACGAAAGCGAAGCAGTGGTAGATGGGAATATTGCCATCAATAAAATAAATCACCAGATGATTTATCCACTCACATTTCTAGGAGATATTCCACATGTTTTTTATGAACTGAGAGAGCACTGCCCTGTGAACAGAAGTAAATTAAACTTTATTCTTTTGCTGTGTTGGCAAGCTTCACTTCCTCACTTGCTTATTTTTGTTCTTTTGGTCTGCACGTCCCCTGTGCAAAGTAGAAATTGGGAGATCTTGCACTCAACAAGGCTGGTAATGAGACCACTCGTCCAATTTACTGCTCGTACAAGTAAATCCGGCAGTATACTGACTTGTCCACTATGCAGTTTTCATCTTTCCAATTTGCTGCTATTGTCCACTGTAAAATAAAATTATTCAAAAGGCTGATGAAACTTTAATTAACAGGACCACCAATGTGCAAAAAAAATTCCCCCCAAACAACAAGAAGTCATTTCCCAGGTGTCCATACTAGGCTTTTACTTTTCTCTCTTTTTTTTTCTATTTTTATAAATAATTTATAAATCTTCCTGTAAGAGATGAAATACAAAACCAACCAAAGAAAAACAACTAAAAAAAAAAGAAGTTCTAAGATATTATTAAAGCCACTTCTTGTCCTTCAGTACAAAATGCACAGGAAGGGATTTTCTCTCCTTATCAGTTTTGCCCAAATTCGGCAGCATTGTCTGGGATGCCACATGGATCTGCCAGCTCCGGGTAAGCTCCTGGTGGCATGGCCTGGCCACCCTGGGAAGAGATGTCATCCTACCTTTTGGCTTCTAGCAGTCACGCGAGCTGCTCGGAGGAGTCTAGGTGGTCAGGGATAGGCAAACCAGTTATAATGGTCAAACATTTATTCCACACCGTGAACGTGGGGCACACTGGCTGGCCGAATGTAATGTCAAAAGTGTAAAGGTGTAGGGAGTTCAAAGCATCATAAAAGGCAAGGGAACCGTTGTCATAGTCCAGCAAAATCCCGACCCGCCGGAGGTGAGGCGCGGGCTCGATGGGGATTTCTTTGCTGTTGTGCCTCACCACCCACGTGTTATTGCAGCGGCAAAGCACCCAGGAGGCAGAGTTCTTCCCAATCCACTCATGCTTTGGGGCTGACTTGTAGGAAATACCAATAGCATACCTGCAAAACAAAGGAACATCTCAAGGAAACAAAGGCTTCCTGCCATTTTGTCTCTCATGAAGTCACGTGTTAGCCCAGAGGATTAGCTGCAATGCGCACGCCTCTTGCTGATCTGAGTTAAGCTCTAATTGAATGATGTTTCACCACAACATCTGCACAGGCTTAATTAATGGTTTTCCCTGCCTCTCTTTTGGTTCTGAGGTCAGGAAAACTCATAGTATTTTTTCTAGTTTGGTGGCCATGGCAATTTTTTTGAGGGCTTGCCTCTGGTACTGAAAAGGAAGATTGTTGCATACTCAGCAACATAAAGTTTAAATCACTGGACCTCAAATTTCAATTTCCAACAGATGAATACAGAGGAATTAATTGATTTTAAAATACAGTGCTATCTGTCAGCTAATCTGATCTCTCCTTGCTCCTTTAATACATGGCCCTGAAGAAGGAATGCAAGATTAAAAATCAAAGAACACATTAAACATCCTCCCTCCTGCCCACGCTCCCCCCCCCCCCTCCCCCCCCAGCATTTTGCTATTTTCAAACATATTTTGGCAGATGTTAGTGTGGTTTTCAGATTCAAATGAACATTTTTGAGACTGGGTTTCAGGCCAAGTTAAGCAACTGTAGGTGAAGACATTTGCTCTGCAAACCATAATTTATGGCAAGATGTGCAGGGCAAAAGGATTGTGAAAATGTTCTCATTAATGGATACTGAGGAAAAATACCTGATTTGTCATCTATAACAGAATTTTAAAAGTTCCTCACGTTCTTGAGACACTGCAGCATTTGTCGGACTTTCAACCAACAGAGATTAATGTGCCAGAAGATTTTTCTTTCCCATTCCTTAGCACTGCCACAGACAAGCAGCATTTTACTTCTTTGAGACAGTGGGAAATACCTGAAGACCCTACTGATTTTTCCACTCCATTAACTTTCATCATGATGTCTTTGGATACCAAAGGATAACATCTCTTCCATTGACTAAAGGCCCCCTGAAATACAGCCCTGTATGACACAGAGGATCATTCAGAAGTGAAGGAAAACAGTCTTCTGTTTCCTGCCCCTTGCTTCATTCCCTGGGGCACAGACCTACAGCGCTGCTGCTTCATGTCCCCTTCACAAAAGCAAATCTGACCTCTGCCCCTGTTAAACTGGATCATCAAGTTGTCCTCAGTTTTATTTATTTTTTTCATAGTGAATGACAGAAAACCTTTTACATTTAGTAGAGAAGTGATCATATTTATAAAGTTATCTCTGTGTAAACAAGATGAAACTTTTTGATCCTTCCAATTAAAAAAGAAAATCTTGAAATACACTGTATGTGGGTTCAAAAAAACAACCAACCCCAGCTGTGGAGTAGAAGTCCTGTGAAGGCTGCTAAATACAGAGATCCATAATCTGACAGATTTATTTCTGGAGTCTAAAGGTGCTGGAGATTGGGAAACTCATCTGACAAACTATTTGAAAATACATTCTTGGCCTGCTCATACTGTTCCTGATATCTCTGCTACTGGTCTCTTATCAGAGAAACTGTGCCAGTACCTGTGTGGTGGGAACCAGTGATTCCTTTCATATACACTTTTAGATACATACCATGTACTCCCACTTATAACCACTTCCCAGTAATGCCGCCCGCTGTCGATGAACACGTTGCCAGCTACCCCATAGCTCCCTTGGCTGGTGAATCTCTCTGGTGTGTGACTCTTTTTGGATGATGTTTCATCCCGTTCCACTGTCAAGTTATCGTGAGACACTTTCAATTTTCTATGAGCAGATTTGGGGTCCAGTTTAAATGGCTGACCTGGAGATGCAGAGACAAAGATGACAGAAGAATAGTTTGGCTTTGATTTTTAAAAGAAGAGCGGATTAGCAAATGTCTAAGCCCACAAGATGACATAACCATATTAATTTCCTCCTCTCAAGCATTCTTGAGACAGACTAACCTTTCCTGCTCCCTGCAAGCTAGTTTCCATTGCATTGTCAGTTTACTGTCAACTTCATTGTGCACTGACTTCCCCGTGTCGATAATCCCTGAAAAGAGCCCTGCATAATCATCACGTCCATTATCTCTGACCTAGAGGTAACCAGAATACTCTAATTCTTGCATGTAATTGAAACCAATATACATGCTAATAAAGGTCTGAGGGTTGCTTTTTTCACAGCGTATTAGATTTAGAATAACTTGTGTCCTATTAATTCTCTAGGGATAAAGCTCCGTAATAACATCATCATTCCTACAAAAACTATGATTTCAAATCCCACAAAATGAGTTTGAAAATAGGAAGCACTAGACTTTTCTCTTTTTTCACTGACAGCTTTATTTGTAAGAAGCACAGTCAACAATTCAGGATTGCTTTGGAAGGATGCCCATGTGGTGCTGGATACTGTGCATTAAAAGGAAGGAAGTGAACTGTAACTTAGTCCAAATAATATGGTGCAATAACATTACTCAGGCTGTTGCTCTTGGCAAATATATTCGGCTGTAGCATAAGGTTTGTAGACAATAACAGGAAGCTTTTTGGTAAACCAAACCTTGTAGATATATAAAGTCCACCACAGTTCTGACAGGCTTGCTCATTGTGTCAGAAAGCAGAACGATCATTTACCTCCAACAAGAGACAACTAGAAAAGTACAACTTCACAAGTGGTCCAGAAAAGCACTTTTCTCTTCTTACTGTCTCTCATATCAAGGATAAAAAACATGCAATCAGAAAATTTGATGGCATGCACAGAAAATTTAAATTAGATCTCTCATGAAGCCTGTGTGAGGCACCAGCACAAGTACTTAAAAATAAGATGTAGACTGTTCAGGGATATCTACTTTTTCAATGTGCATTTAGCTACTTATTATGACCAAATATAGAATTAACCCATTGGAAAGTATTTGGGTACTATTTCTTACTGCCTGACAGCAGTAACATAACCTCCTGCCTGCCTTTCTAACTGCTTAGTAGCCTTTGTGTGCTGGAACAGTATCTGAAGGATGTCTCTCTGTATAAAATTGTGTCTGGTTAATAGCAAACAGGAGGAAACCAGGAAGGTGTACATGCTATTCTATTCAGACTCCTTCTTGCACTACTCAGTATCACCCCTCTTCAAGCACCCTCCCCTACAATAAGCAGGTTTCAGAAGATCCACAAATCCCAGTGTTTCCTTTCCAGCCCTCAGAGCTGCCCATGATGACTACATGACTGAGGGATTAGCTGGGGCAAGAGGAAAAAAACAGCTGAAAACTAGTCCTAAAATTGCTATTCTACATCTGCTAATAATTTGAGTAACCATTGTTTTTTTTGAAGTGGGATCTCTGACTAGTCTACCACCTTGCTGAACTCCATAAAAAATGAGGGCGTTGAAGGTAAGAAGTTTTCCAATGTCCTAAAAAAGACATAATTTTGGGGGATAAAATTAGACTAGCAATTATCTGATGAACACTACACAAAAATAAATGTTTTACTGCAAACATAAGAAAAGTTTTTGCTTTGTAAAGAAAAAAAATAGAGAGGATATTAAAACAAAACTACAAAAGAGTATTTTCAACCATTTCACATATGATGGCTTCATTCCTATGTGATATTCCCAGTGACCAAACTACAGATATATCTCTCAAATAAAACCCAACATATTTTCTGCACTACAGAAGACTCATGCAATCTTGAATTATGTTAAAGAGTTGAACTTCTCCATTCTCTTGTATCTTCCAAAGGTCAGACCTAAAAAGGAAGGCCAGAAAGGAGAAGGCCTTGTGCATCCTGATCTCTGTTACTCACTGTTTGTCTTGAGCTTGCCAGGCTCGCTGCTCCGGCTGCCAGCCTGATTGATGGCCTTGACAATGAAGATGTACTTCGTGCCACTCTGTAGCCCGTGCACTGTGTAGTGGTTTTGTTTGATATTAGGAACAATCATCCAGCTGTCGGCTGAGTTGCATAAACCTGCAATTTTGAACAGAGATCATCAGTCATAACACACAAAACACCTTGTAACAGAGGGACATTCAGAGTATTCCCAGGCACCCAAAGACCAATATAAACTTTGCTTCTGTACCTTTTAAAGTGTTGTTACATTTACTGAGCCACTACTTAAAGGCGCTAATTCATTTTATCAACCCACAGCCAAGGCACCTTTTAAATTCTTGCTATGTGAAGTGAACCATAAAAAGTGGGCATTTAAGAAATGGCTCAGTGGAGACACTAGCAGTCTGAGATTTTTCATATCCCAGCACAAGGCATTCTTTATTGCTTAAGAACTGGAGGATTATGGAGATCCCATCAATCTACTGTTTGGATTAATGAACTCAGTTTAAACCTCAGAAAATGAACATACGCGGTAATGCCAGAAGGGCTGGGGAGGCACCTTTGCTGACAGTCCCCAGGTATGCATTCTTCAGAACATGAAGCAAATCATGAGAGGCCAAGCAGGGTAGAGCATGGGCTTCAGGGAAACCTTTGGCTCTTGCACTTCAGACTTTGCCAGAAAGTAATCTAAGCCAGTAAATTTAATGGATGCAACTTTTTGATTTATGTCCTCATGCTGAGATGCCAGCTGGGAAAGACCTGGAAAATTTTCCATTTATGAACCTTTTTTGGTTTATATTTGATTTACATTTGATGCCTACCACAGAGGTATAAGACACAGCGAGTAGGTAAAATAAGGGAGTACCAATATCATAAATGAAACAGGAAAATACCCTATTAAAATGAACTTTTAAATCTACATAAGTTTTTCCTACTGTGATATAAATGCAATGGCAGTCAATCACCTATACATACAGCTCCATCACTGTATATTTGGGAGACCTCCTGGTCTAATGGATTCTGCAGCCTCTTATTGTAGATGTTTACATAAAGAAAGTTTTAACATTTATGAAGAGTATATTTATTCACAACATTTTATATGGTTATACAGCCAAAAATAGATAGATACAAGTGGAAGTGTATGCATGTGTGCACATGCGTAAGGCTGGAAAACTTAACAGAGGAAGGCTTGACTGGATTAGGAACCTGACAGACTTCTTGGCTTCTGTCTTCACTGGGCATTGAGCACATTATGGAAGCTGTTATTATTTACAGACAGCTTTCAGCTTTTAACTAATGTTCTACCTGCAAACCACTCATGAAGACAATCTTTTAGAACTCAGTAGTAACTCGACTCTGCATATCAGACAATATGAAAACTTTATGCAACATAAAATTTAAAGGTTACTGGTTACAAAAGTTGGATCTGTGACACAGGTATGCAGAATTCGTGGCCAAACTGTGAGATTCCTTCCCAATGTGATATGTGCTTTTCATAATAAAAGATCATTAGAAACAGAATTTAAATTCTAAATTTCAGTCTAAGTATTATGAAGTTTGGGTCTCAAAATTCTCTTGCGTTACAAAGCATTTTTGAGAGGCAGGCAGAGCAAAGATTCATCCTGCTGTGCAAATGGGTAACTGTGGCACAGTTTCAGGTTGGATTCATACTATCTTGACACCTAATGGATTAGCATTAGCATTAGGCATGAGCTAGAATGCCTAACCTATTTTTCTGGATTCTGAGGAAAGGCAGGAATCAGTAAGTAGTTTATTTCACATCCGCAGCTGTGAATACCCAACACCCTACCAACCATAAATGCCTCTCTCTTCTTGTCCACAGAGGAAGCCTAGGTGACCAGCATAGGTGAGATCTCTAATTTCAGGTATCTAAGATGCATTGAGATGAGTCATCCATCTGTAGATTATATATATATTTATATACACACATGATTGTATAGAACAATTATCTGCCTTTCTTATGAAGAAAAACAACCCCCCTTTATACCCCATGGTAACCCAAACTGGGCCCAGCACTTCTGGTGAACTGCTTAAAGCAACATCCGTCCGTGTCTTCTCTCACTGAGCCATACACACCAAATTGTATTTATTTTTTTGGCCATGTGTGAATGGGTTTCCTATGAGGAAGAAAAAGAAAATAAGGAAGCAGCTTCCTGACATAAAATATTTCACTGACTACTCAGAGGAAATCTCATCTTTTCCCAGTTTGCCACAGATATTAAACACATACTTTTGTACCTGAACTGCCACACTGATTTTGCATTGAGACCATCCCTTACTGAACTCATAGAGGCTATTGCAAAATAAATTGAAGTACATTAAAATAAAACAAAATTAAGCACTGTATTTAAAAGGAATTCAGTATGATCAAGGAATCTTTAACTAAGATGCGTCTGATGGGATGCCAACATATGACAATAAGCGGGATGGATACAGACAGGGTCCTAGAAGTGCCTTCTCTGACCACAACCACACTTTAAAAGCAAAGTTCTGTGGTATGTATAAGCCATATATAAAATGACCATTATGCAGACACAGAAATGCCCAGAGTTTTGCTAACTCATCTTGAAACTAGTTTTGCATTATTCACTACAGCTCTCTAATGGGCACATTTATAAGACTTGCATTACACTTTCTATGATACCCTCCAGTACTGTTGCATTGCTATGGGTGTCCTCTAGAGTTCATCCCCTCCTCCTGGGTATGTGGATTATTATAAACACCCAATAATCACTAAAAACCTTACCTACCCTAAACTCTCTGCACAGCCAATACAGAGAGTCAGAAAACTACTGTTTGACCTGACTCATGTTCTAGAAGAAAGCTCTATCCTCCTTGATGACAGAATACATCTTAGGTTTCTTTTTTTGTCCTTCCACACTTAAGCATCTCAGACTACTGATGTGCAGTAAATGTCGGTTACTTTGCTTGACAAACCTTGTTGTCTCAGCAAGCTCAGCTCCTGCCTGTGCACCAAGGGGCTCAGTGATATGTTCTTGTGCTTTCTGACTGTAAGCTCTTGAATAACAGGCTTTAAATTGTACTTTGATTCAAGAATCCTGGTAATGAAGTATTGATGATGCCAAACTACAAGCCCAAACTCCTTCAAAAGGGAGAATAGTTATTAGTGGAGCCAAGTTAAGCTTTTACGTATGAAAGAATAATTTGTCACTGCATCAAAGGAATTTTAACTCCAGTTATGCCCTGTCAGGACAGTCTTTCTTCTCTGAATACAAAAGAATATGATTAAGGAAGTTCAGGGAAATGAACAAGCAGCCTGATCACACAGGCATCCAGGGGAAGTGTTTGCCCTCTCAGTTCCCTGCCGGTGGCAGCAGGTGAAGTGGAAAAGTACACATCTCCTCACTGGCGCAACAGCAGGAGCCAAGGTCTCCTATTGTACCCGCTCCTAATCCAGGCTACATTCAGGTTTCTTGTTTCAAAAACCCAGGGCTTTTACAGGGTTATGCAGATGGTAAAACAATGTATTTTAAAACTGTAGCCTACAAAAATGAAGAGAATTTAAATTACATCCTGGAATGGTGCAGTGAGCACAGTGATGTCCATACAGGATGTTTTCAAAACAAGTTTCTCAGAGTCTGGAGGTCATAATTTGGAAAGCTATTTCCCTGGTGTTGGCTGTTGATGCACTTTAAAAAACAGATGGGAAAAATCCCAACGTGTAAATACTCCTAAAATTTACACTGATAGATTTTAATAAAATATGTTTTCTTGAAAACTGGAAAAGGAGCACAAAAGTAATGGGAAGGTTATTTAATATCTTGAGTATTTTAATTATTGTAAAATATTTTATTTAAATAAATTATTACCAATTCAAATTGGCTGAGCAAATAAGGTAGGTGAAAGTAACAGATAGTTCTCCACCTCCACTCTTCACTCCCATCTGAAAAAAATATATATATATATGCTGGATTTCTGCAAAACATTGCTTTTTTAATACATTCTTTTTATACTTTTAAAGATGCAGAAGTTTTCCTGGCTTTATCCCAGATTTGTTTTGTGCCATTGAAGATTGTCACTAAAATCTCTAGTAGAAATCTGTAGACAGCAAGGAATCTGTTTTTATTAAAATAAAACTTCCAGAAAGAGGCAAAGTCTAGAATATTAAAAAATAATTGGTGAATCATAAATTCTTTGTTTTTTGTGGAAGCTTGGGCTCCTAATTCTTAGGTTCTTCCAAAAGCTTCTATCCTCTCTCAAAGGGAGAGAAGTCCCATAACAGTGAAAAGGTTCTGACAGTCCTACACTGCATCCTTGACAGTGTGATATTATAGAAATTAGACTATATAACAAATTTACGCTGATTTCTTTTCCAGGTAAGAGAGAATGATTTACTTCTTTTTGTCAAGAAGGGAGAAGTGTATTTTTCCTGAAGAATCTTGTATCAGAGCTACAGAAAATTTTGAACCATCCTGAAACACACTATAACAAATCCATGATGTTAAAAAAGGGCATACTCAATGAATACTTGGAAATCTATTGAAATGGGATAATGAAATTATAATGCATGTTAGTTAGCTAGTGACAAAGTAATTTTAAAAGCTTTTACCATATTCAGATTGCAGGTGATTAGCTGCCTCTCAGAAATGCAAATGTACAAATGGTATAACTCTGAGAACTACTGCTTCAGTAAAAGCCTACTTAATCTAAAGTTCCCTATTGCTCTTATGCACAGAGCAGGTCTGCCAAGCATTCAATAGCCAAGAAGTTTGGCCACATTTGGAAATAATCTTTCCTGTATGAAATAGGATTCAAATGAAATACTCTATCTGGACCTCGGCCATCAAATGTTAACTTTCCAATTTTTCAGTTAATAAAAAAGAATATAGTTGATTATGTTGGATAGAAAATATACTAAAAAAACATAGTATTGCTTGTTTTTGTTACTGAATTCTTAGCAATCTCTGGATGATATATGCCTCTGGTGGGGGAAATGTTCTGTGAGTGGAAAGTGCAGTCAGGCTGGCTATGTGGTTTAAGAAACAGATTCCAAAATAGCAGCCTCCATTAGCACGGTAGGTGGGTATGTATGCAAAGTGATTCCTATTGTCTCAAGGGAAAAAGCTTGTTGGTTTAATGCAGTACTCAAGTTACTCCCTGGTGACTAATTCATAGCTAAAAAAACACAGAACTGAAGTCAATCTATGACCCTGTTTACATTATCTGCTACATGCAACACACAATACCAATGAAAATTTTTGGGAAGTGACAGAGAAATAAAAATGCAGTTATGTGCAACAGCATGCGTATGCCATAAATATGAAAAATTTTTTGCTAAACCAAAGTCTGAAACAGGATTTAAAAAAAACCAGAACACAAGCCTATCTTCATTTCATTAAAACCTGAAGGCTGCAGTGCAGCACCTGCTAATGCCACTTACAGCATTAACAGCATAGCTCTCGGTGTTCAACAACACTACCAAGGTACGCTGTGATATTCTAAGAACAGCCTAGGAGAGCCATTTGTTACAAGTGTGATGTTAAATCCTTCTGCAGGATCAATAATATAATGAAACAGAGTGAATAAACATCCAAGCAGTGTTCTGAGTAAAATCAGGATGGGATTGACAGGGCAAGAAGAAAAGGTCTCAAGTTGTACCAGGGGAGGTTTAGATTGAATATTAGGAAAAATTTCTTCATGGAAAGGCTGGTCAAGCATTGGAACAGACTCTCCAGGAAAGTGGTGGCGTCACTTTGAATACATTCCTGAATGTATTCAAAAGTCATGTGGATGTGACATTCAGGACCATGTTTTAGTGGTGGACTTGGCAGTGTTAAGTCAATGGACAGACTCAGTGATCTTAGAGGTCTTTTCCAACCTAAGTGACCCTACGATTCTATGATGTTAGTGGGCAAATCTCCAGTACCAGTATAATTTGGAATGACATGGGAGAGTCTTACATTTAAGAAATCTAGGCAGATTTGTAGCATTTTGGCAGGAAGATCACCACTGGAGGTGTTCAAGCTCATATGAAATAATGAGATTTTGAAAAAAGCTTTACAACATTTAGAAAGACCTTTTACATTTACTTACACATGTATTTATTTAACTTGAGTTAACATTATAGCGTTCAAATAAAACAGGATATTTGCATAAGAACTAGCTCTATTAAAAAAACCCCAAAACCAAAAACCCAAACAAAACAAAATAAAACCCAAAAAAATAAAAAAGGGCACCATTCTTTAATTTCTTTCTACTTTCATTTAAGATTTTCAGAGCATTTTCTAAACAAAGTTTCTTACAGTTTCTTCTTTGTTTTCTCTTCAAAGTTTTAATTCCCTATTGTTGCAAAGTGATAATATGAAAGTTCAGACTGCATACTGAGCACTTCATGCAATGCTTGAAAATTATATTGCATCCCTGAAAGCAGACTTATTGATACATGTTTTGCAGATCAAAGCTTTCACCTCCACATGGGAAACCTACAGTACAGCCTAAAATAGAAATACCTTGTTATTTATTCATTAGTAAGCAAGGAGTAAAATCCCACATCCCAAGGCTGTGGAAATGGGACACCATTTGCTGCTGCCGTGTTCATACATAATGCCAATAATTGACTTGCACAGCATAATGCCACAGATAAAAATGGACTAGAAAAGAAGCAACACACTAGTTTATCATTAAGTCCTCTCTGCTTGGTAGTGATTCATCAGGGAAGGTTCTCCTTCCTTATCTACCTTGCTTCAATTTTGGCAAAATTACTATTAGACTTTTTTATTATCCAGATTGCTCAGATGTAGAAGCATGTGTTGAAATTTATTTGGTCTTTCCAATAACCTTAAATTTTGCAGTGTGTTCTTCAAAAATCAGACTCCTAAGGGAAATACTAAATGTAGGTTTTGACAAAACAATCAAACTTTCAATAATCTGTTTTCTTTTTTCAGTCAGTCCTAAATACTGTAATATGTTCATAGTATGCTACTTTAAAAAGGTATTAAGCTGCCAGCACATGAATCCTCAGATGTCCTTTCAGATGGTTTGGAAAATAAACTCCTGCTCAGTGAATAAGAAGATGAGGTGCACACAGTAACAGAGGAGTCAGGGGGGGAATTTGGCTCAGTACTCAAAGGTGGCATAGACTGTACCATTATTCCGCTGGCATAAAACATGTAAACATGCCCACAGCACTGATTTTCACCAAAGTATCTCAACAAATTTTCTTCTTAAATAAAAAAAAAATTTGCAAGACAAAAAGCATTTCTGCACTGTTGCATAACTAAGCCATTCTATCTCAGTGTGTGGCCAGGGTATTTGATGGTGGGGAAAGATGAGGGCGTAGAAAGGTTTCAAGGAACAGGGAAAGTACACACCGATCATTTCTCACCTTGCTCTCCCAGGCATCAGCAACTTACAGCTCTGGGACTTCCATTGCACTTCATTGCACTCTCTGTGTATTTTTCTTGAACTCAAAATCACCCTAACCCTCTGTGGCCATGAGTTCCCTATCTAAATATGTGTTGACTTGGACAAACTCCACATTTTGATTGATTTGGCTCATCTCAGAATCCTTTTTAAATAAAATAATTATGTGTCAGTTAGCTGTATTTCCATTAAATATGCAGGGACCAGGAAAAAGTTGAATGACTTCTCCAAATTCATAATCAATTACCCCAATAACTGAAGAACACTGAATCCAGAAACGTTGACTTCCCAACCAAAGATCAGATAATATATATTCTTTTTTTCTGTGAGGAGTAGTTACTTAACAATAAAGTAATCCAAAATCTAATAAGTAAATTCGGTCATTAAAGAAAGTCACAGATTCAAAACATATAGTGTACTCATAAAAAATGTGCTATAACAGAAAATATACTTTATTTGCTAATCTCATTTTAAGTAAAGCCAAGTTACCGTACCAATTGTTGTTCTACTGATGTTTTCTGACTTAATCTGTAGTTCACTGAGACCTATGCTTTGTAGCCTTGAAGACAATAAAAATCAGAGGGAAGGACTTGATCTGTATTCCAGACAAAGGTCCAGATGTCAAGTTTATGTAAATGACAATGCGGCTGCAGTTCTAACTAATGACCAGTTCAACACAGGCTCCCATGTGCACACTGTCTGAGTGAAGACTTTGAACTTGCTACACCTGCAAAAAGGGACTTGGGACACAAGAGACAAGCCTTGTTAATATAGACAATACTTGTAATGGGTTTACTCTTCGAAAGTTCCCAATACATGGCACTGCCAGAAAAGGCACAAGAAATTCTACTGGAAGTAATTATGAATTTCAAACCCTTTAAAAATCACTACTGGATTGAAAATTTTGGCTTTAAACATTTCTAAAAAATATTTTTTCCTTTTTTTTTTTTTTTTTTTTTCTTGACATACGAGTATATTTATTTTTAAAGACACTCACTTTACATAGAAACCACAAGGGAACAACAAGACAAGGGAAGTTTTATACTCACTAACAACGTTGGCTTGTCCAGTGAAGATGGTGTACTGCAGCTCGTACGAGACCACACTGAACTCGTCATCTGAGGTCCAGTGCACAGTAATGGTATCATAAGAGGCTGTACAGAGCTCTTCTCGAATGGTGGGTGGGTTGGGAGCTGTGACATGCAACACAGGAGGCAAAATCAGTGAAGTATTCCCCTTCTCCCCTGAAATTAGGGGATGTAGTTGATGTAGCAGATTGTAGAGACATCATCCAACAGACTTTTCAACAACTCTTCACTAATTCCAGTACTAACTTTGACTGTTAATTAACTATTACGAAGGAATTCTTAACAAAAATAAAACCACCTAGGAACTCCATATTTTGAAAATCTTTTGTATTAAAGTAGCTTTTTTTTCAGATGCCATAGAACAAGTGATGTATCAGTGGTGGCATTAGATGGATGCAATGACAAGCTACTTTTTCTAAGATTGTTCTGATCATTTCACCAAACTTATCAAAATTTCTCATTTTGCATGTCAAGAGGGAGAGTCAACACATTTCACTGTTGACTTGAAAGCAGTGTTTGCTCAGCCTATCTTACCAGAGATTGCCATAAGTAGTGGTGTGCTGGTGCGTCCTTCCTGGCGCCGCTCTAGGCTGCACTATGATCTGTCATTTATTAGCAACACAGTTTTAAAAAATGTAATTTTGGGGAAGCTCCTGGCACCTATACTTTCATGCTTAATTTTCTCTTCTCTCCATTTTTATTGATCTCCTAGCTATCCTTTCTAATATAGATACATATATACATATACAGATATATAGACACAATTCCTGTTGGTTATAAAATTCACATTTTTCAGCATTAAAACAGAGTTGTTATCATATCATACATAATGACTGTATGAATATTACAAGAAAACAGTCACCTAGGAGCCCTCTGTCTCTCTTTTCTTTTCTGATCAACAGGCAAGATCTTTGTGGAGCAAGATATACAATCTTTTCCCATACTAATACATGAGCTTTGTTTTAAAAACCTACTGAAAGAAATGAAACTTGAAGCAAATTATTGGTGTCTAAATTTTCTTGTTTGCAATCTTTAAAAAGCCAAACACCTAAACGACAAAGAAATAAATCTCTCTTTGAAAGACTGAGGGATCTTCCTGCATGCTTGTCTCAGTGGGAGCTTCATTCCAAATCATCTTCCCTACAAGCCACATCATGAAAAGAAAAATCTCAAATCCTTGTGCTTTAATAGTGTTGCTCCCAGCTGTCACAGAGCGAAGGAGGGCACTCAAGCTGAAACAAGCAAACTGTATCTGTATTAAAGGAAATGTTTGTGTGGTTTTTTTTTTTTTTCTGTCAGCTCTTTAACCTCTGATAGCCACAAATAACAGCCTCAAAATATCCCTTTGAAGGAATTCCACCTTTACTTTTGCAAGATCTTATTTTTATGAAGCATCTATTTTTTTTTTCCATCAAGAATTCTTATAGATCATATCTCTGGCTTACTGGTGTATGTTACCAAGGATTAAAGTGCAGACAGGTTCTCAAGCAGCCTCTTTCAACCAAGGGGCATAAGGAAAAGTTCAAATGTGTTTCATGATACGACCATGTGCTTTTTTTTTTGCCTTTTTTTTTTTTTTTTTGCCTTTTTTTAACTTGTCAGAGAAACCCTTGGGACAGAAGGGTATTAATGAAAAGAAATAAAAAAGAACTCAAATAAGAACAGCAATCTGTGAGAAGAATATAATCAAAATGTGAGGAAAAAAATGGTCCACAGTTTTCTAAAAAG
Source organism: Sylvia atricapilla (assembly GCF_009819655.1). Classification (NCBI taxonomy): domain Eukaryota; kingdom Metazoa; phylum Chordata; class Aves; order Passeriformes; family Sylviidae; genus Sylvia; species Sylvia atricapilla. The sequence continues at coordinate 95,838,571 of NC_089141.1, forward strand.
ATGAATGGAAATATCAGCTATGTTTCAAAAATGCATCTTGTAGAACAATCACTGGAGGTTTTAAATTTTTTTTTCATTCCTAGCTGGGGCCTCATTTCAATATTTTGCCTGTCCTTCAAAGGCCAAACAAAAAATGGAACAAGTGTTATTAACAAATATACAAGTAGATCCATTTCTATTTGTCTGATGGTGTTCAACTAAAGTTTTCTTCTGTCATCTCCTGCACCTAACAGCAAAATATTTTACTTGGGAAATGTACTTGCTATTCTTTCAACACAGAAAATTAATTTATGGAAAGCAAAAATTACTGAAGGTTTAATTAACTGTAAACTGCATTTCAATAACACCTGAGCATCTTCAACTCCTTTGAAAACTGCATCCTATGTTTGCTCTTTGTATGCACACCTGGCATTATAGTTGGAAATCTACAGGTCTTCATGTAATTAAAATGTCTGAAAGAAATTTGGCCTAAGAAAGACATATTTTCCCTGGCTCTTGTGATTAACTCACACTCACCTGAGACTATACTGCATGAATTCAGCTCTTTGTCAACATTCATTTCATAAACCACTCAGAATAAAACAAATACACCTGCTTCTCCTACAGAAAGGCAAACAACTCTACATTCAGATGCTTTGTTATGACAAAATAGCAAGCAGTCTGACTGCCAAATTCATCATTGCACAGTACATGCTACTTTAGAGAGTGTAAATTTGCAATGCAGCTAAAGAGCTTGACCTCAACCAGTTAGCCTCTGTATTGCATTTGGTAGTGTGTGATTTGGTTATTGAATTCACCAGAGCTTGGTGCCACAGGGAAACCTCCTCAAAGACTCCAGTGGTCTGAAGGCTGCACCACCAACTCACCTTCCTGACTCTGGTGTTCTTCACCACCACTGCTCCGGAGGGGAAGCCCAGCATGCTTCCAGCACAGCAGTGAAGACATAATGCACCTCCCCATAGAGGATCAGAGCAAATATCTGGGGCTGGTAACTGCTTCAGACACTCAGACTTTCATTCATCAGTGTTTGTGAATCAACATGCTCTCACAAGACAGAAAAATCATTGCTGAAGGCTGTTATACTTAATTTTGATTTAAAACTGAGTAAACACACTTAAATAAAAGTCAGTAACCACACCTAAAATGTCTGAAAGGCACTAATATTAAAAATGAATTTTCTTAAATTTGCTCTCAGGAGTAACTAACCTCACAAACATAACTACTCCCTTTCAACCCATTTAGGTTAACACACTTTCCTTTCTGTGTCATCTGCATGGCTTTTACTCTGAAGCAGAATGAATGGCTCACAAGGTCTACACACCTGAAGGACAGTTTACGGATGCTGCCACCTGTCCCTGGTGAATTCCAGCATTAATACAGTGCCTCCTGGGTGCCCATTGAGATTCTATCTAAATCCTCTCAGCACAGGGTCACAGAGATTGAATAAAACCACCTCAAAATCATTTTGTTTGCTCAGTTTCTCTCTCCCTGCTGTCATGAAGTGATTGACTTTGTAAACATATGGATTTTGATATTGAATATCAAGACCTAATAGAAGACCAAAGCAATCTGCTTGAATTAATGGTGCTAGAAATATCTATATTGCTGGTTTAACTGAGAGGGAGTTGCTGAAGCTGCTCTGAACCTCTCTTTTAGATATTCAGTACTGATTGCACCTTGTATCATGACAATCAGCATGGAGGAATAGGAAAGGCACAATTACACCAGATGTAGATACGAATTTTGTGTACTATTAACTTGTCATGTGTGAGTTAGTACCAAGGACTTGGACATACATACAAACCATCTCGACGTAGTCCTTGGGAAGACCAGGACCACTCAAAACCAACAGAATGAGAAGAGATTGCACCCAAACCATGACACTGAGCATTGTCTGGAATTGGTCTTTGATCTTTCAGTGTTGAAAGAGTTAAACAGTAAGACAGGTTGTGAAGAGTTTCCAGAGTGTAGTTGTTTCTGTGTGAAAAAATTGCTGGCATATGCTAGGCAATACATATTTCTTTGTGCAGTCATAGGTGAAGTGATGGATGAAGAAAACTTATCATTGTTTCAGATGGGATTTCTGAAGTAGGGCAAACTGCAAGGCCAAAGAATGGATGTTCCTGCAATTGATTTCAAAGTATTGAGACACAAACCAAGCATTTTTGATTCACAACGAACAAAACCAGTCCTTATGACAGTAATACTGTGCAGAGAGTTTGCAAGTCATATGTATTGCCTGGATCTAGCTAGATAAATGTTCAGAAAAAGATGTTTTCCAGATGAAGACCTTGAGCAACTGTTAAGATAAGAATGCTTTCAAAAGACATCAAGGCTATATATACAGAGAATAGAATAGTGAGATGAAGATTAAAAGTATTGTTTTAATATACTGAGCTTGATATCTCAATGTCTGGCTGGCAACTTTCAGAAAGATATCAGAGATTTTATTTGGATAGCAGAAGCTTTGGACAGACATCTACATAAATGATAAGCACAAAGTAGTTAAATTTATTTCTTCTATAAAAAATAGCCTAGGAAAAAAGAAAGATGGGGTTGGGGAGATGAAGGATGAAGAAGATCTGACAAATATATTGGGAAGAATCAAAGGAGAAAAAAATCTCCAGGAGACAGTCAATTGTTTCAAAGGCAGCTGAAAGCAGAGATAATGAAGCTGGAATTTAGGCTTTGACATTTTGTTCAGATGCCGTGCAGATGATAGTCATAAGGTAGGCTTCTTCCCTTAATTCCCAGCATAGATCTATGACTAAGATGTACAAATGGTCTTTGTTTTACTTAACAGTGAAACGTGATAAAAGTAAAGCCTAATTCACTTTGTCACAAAGTGTTCAGTTTATGATCTATGAAAATTCCATACAGCAGTCTGAAAGGAGTAATAGAAATATTTCTGTGGAGTTTCCAGACAACAGTAGAGAATAATCAAATGCATTTTACTCTTGGGATTTTATATTTATGTATATATATATATATATATCTCCCATATAAACCTATATACATATATTTACATAAATGTATTTTAACTATCTGCATTTGTAGCATTTTATGCTCAGAAAATTTGGACATGAACTTTGCATTTTGCCACTGCAGCCACATGCTATTTATTAATGTGAAGAAAGGCCACTTAGAAATGTTTTTCATTGGGCATCAAGGGCAAGGATAAAAAAGATTTGTTAGGAAAAATCCAGCTAAAATGCTTGATATATATGCAAGTTTCCTTAGGCTGCATTGTGAGCAATTTTTTTAAGACTGTGGGAGAGTTAGGAAAAAGGCAGAGAAGGAGCTAAGTAAATGACACAGTCATCATGATGGATTGTAGAAAATATCTTTGTAGCAAGACAACCCTTCATTTTGGTACAGATATAACCTTTGTTTCCTGCCGTGTACAGCAATTAGGTTGATAATTCTGACATATGATGTACAAAAGAGAGAAGACATGAAGGATGCAGGAACAGACTGCTAGACAGAATTCACCTCATTTAACTCTACAGATCTAAACCACAGCTATCTGCCTTTGAATAAGTATATCTATCCTCTGTTTGGAGACAATTGGGAGAAAGAGGCAACTCCAGAATGGAGTCAACTGCCTTGATATATGTGCCTCAAAATCACACACACACATACACACAATCACTGGGTTGGACGTGACCTCCTCCATCATTGAGTTCAACCCAGCCCTAACACCTCAACTGAACCATGGCACCGAGTGCCACATCCAGTCTTTCTTTAAACACATCCAGGGATGGTGACTCCACCACCTCCCAGGCAGACGATTCCAGTACTTTATCACCCTTTCTGTAAAAACTTTTTCCTACTATCCAACCTATATTCCCCTTGGCGCAGCTTAGGACTGAGTTGGTTATTTCTCTTCTTCAACCATAAAGGAAGATGAGACTAATTATCTTAGAGGTAGATTGCTAGATTAGGGCAAATTAATCTGGTTTTGTTTTAATACTTCCTTTCATTTCCTTGGATTTTTTATAAATTTGGGGTGAAGGCTCAACATGATGGCAAAATTCCTGCAGGTTTGGAGGGGCAGACACCCTAATATTTCACTGGCACTGTATAAGAAGCTGAAGTTGCTCTTATCACATTATTGTTGTGTTTCATTTACTTGAATATGTGTTAGACACTGATTGTATTCATCTGTCACAGAGTGATAAATTCCTTGCAGATACAATTTCTCTTTTAAATATGGCAAGAACCCCGCAGCTCCATCAGGCAAGACTGCTGCTGCCCTCTGCATGCACCCAGTCTTGTGCTTTTCAGTATTAATCTATTCACTATTCATAGAATCACAGAATCAGAGAATACTTTGGATTGGGAGGAACCATTAAAGGTCATTATGGCCCAATCTCCAGACAGAGAACAGGGATAGATTTGGAGTTCTGTCCAAGTCAACCTTGAATGTTTCCAGGGATGGGAGCCTCTCTGGCAACCTGTTCCAATGTCTCACCACCTTCATTTTAAAGATTTTTTTCCTTATATGTAGTCTGAACTTACCCTCCTTTCATTTAAATTCATTACCCCTTGTCCTTTCTCAATAGACACTACTAAAATGTTTCAAGTGTTGAAAGACCAAAATGATGTCTTCTTGGAGCCCTCTCTTCTGCAGGCTGAACAACCCTAACTTTCTCAGCCTTTCCTCTGAAGAAAAGCCAGAAGCCAGTCCTCTGGTTGGAAAAGATAATGGTTGGCAATGAGGAGACTGCACCCTCTCATTCTCCTGAACTAACAAGTATATCCTTTGAAAACTGGGACAAGTGAATGGACCCGGGAAGCGTTTTTCAATGCTTTTTTAACAGTGCTTTGTGCCTTTCATTGCAAATTCTTGCTGCTAACAGCAGATGCTTAAAGACCCTGCAAAATAAAAACCTACCACATCTCTTCTGTTTTCAATTGAGCTGGAATGAATTGTTCTAATTCTGGCATTGAAATCAAAACACCCTAAATTACAGTAATTTGTTTCTCTTTGTTAGTCATTGTACACTCAGAGACTGCACATTACTCAGGCTTTCAGTAAGGGTCTAATCCTGTGGGCTTCCTCAGGCCAAAGATCTCAGTGGGGCGAGGTGGGGCTCTGCTGTGTGGAGAATCCACCCCACAGCCTGGCTCAGAGCACACTGCATGTTCTCCAGTTCCAGACACTGCCAGATCCTCCAGTTCTGTGATGGAGGAAATACACAGTGTCACCCACATGAGAAAACATCTTTCACTGCTGAGCCTGTGATGCTGATTGCTTGAAGAGCTTCTTGTTGCTCATGAGAACTCTGCCAGGCAGCAATCTGCTGCAGCAAGGAGGCAGCCCCAAGAGAGAGAGAGTAACACCTGGAGCATCCATCTCCTGGGAAATAGAGTTTGGTCCCTGCTTTCCCTCCTCTGGCTGCTCCAGGCTGAGTTCCAGCTGTTCTTTCATTTCATTCTGCTGCAGTGGCTTTTAACCATTTCTCAATCCTACTTCCTCACACTCTGGTGTTGAAGTATGCAAGGACAGGAGGTAGGAAATGAATCCCAGTTGTTTAAAGCACGCTTCCTGGAGCATTCTGGGGCTCCTGGAGGCAATATATTCAAGATTAAGAGGGAGAGTGTATTTGGTTTATGTAACAAGGTTTTGGAAGTGGCTGGGCTGCAAGGGTTATCTGTGTCAGAAAGGATCAGGAGCCAAATCAGGATCAGATACACACAGTTCTAAGATACACCCTGCCACTGTCCAAAGCTGAGCCCATCACAGGTGCTTATAGTGCCTCTGTGATAGCATTTTTAAGAAAGGGTAAGGAAGGCTGTGCAGCAGTGGGGGCAGACAGGAGTGAGAAAATGTGATAGGAACAGCCCTGCAGGCGCCAAGACTGGTGAAGAAGGACGGGGAAGAGATGTCCCAGGTGCTGGAGCAGAAATTCCCCTGCAGCCTGTGATGAAGACTATGGTGATGCAGGCTGTTTCCCTGTAGCCTACAGAAGACAACAATGAAGCAGATATCCATCTGCAGCCATGGAGGACCCACACTGGAGCAGGCTGGAGGAAGCTGCAGCTTGCAGCCGCACAGGAGAACACAGGAGAAAGGTTTCTCACAGGAATTGTGTCCCATGGGGGACTCACACTGGAGCAGCCCACTCCTGAAGGACTCCTCTGCCAGAAAGGACCCACTCTGGAGCAGTTGTTGGAGAACAGCACCCTGCTGGAAGGGCCCATGTTGGAGAAGTTTGTTAAGAGCTCCATTCCATGGGAGAAAGCCTGTGCCAGAGTAGGGGAAGGGCACCAGGAAGGAGTGGCAGAGATGATGTGTGATGAACTGACCACAACCTCCATTCCTCATCCCCATGCACTTGGTGGGGAGCAGGTAGAAGAGCTGGGAGTGAAGTTGACCCCAAGAAGGATGGAGTGGGAGAAAGGCTTTTTTAGATTTATTTTTATTTCTTAGTGTCCTACTTTTATAATTAATTTGCAATAAATTACATTAATCTGGCCCAAGTTGACTCTGTTTTGCCTGTAGCAGTGATCTCCTTGTCCTTATCTCAACCCAAGACCTTTTTATCTTATTTTCTCCCCTTACAAGAGATGGAATGAGAGTAGCTTGGTGAGCATCTGACAATCAGACTAAGTTACAACCACAGGGAGAACTGAAGAAAAACTTATCACTACTATTTTATGAGGAATATAAAATAGTAGCACATCAAGGAAAACAACAACAACAAAAATGTACCTGTAAGGTAATCAAGGCATTCCAATAATTTCTTCTCCCTGGTAAAATCAAGTGCGAAAGTATCAAAAGTATCGTTGAGATTAATTTCAGGAATTAGAACCTGGGAGGATGCAGTTGCCATAGAAACCCTGTAATGAAAAGAAAAATGTCGTTCAGCACTCAAGACACAATGACTTTCATATCAAGGTGGGCCTGATCAATATGACTGTTATAGCTTCTCAAAAAGCCTGATAAAAGCTTATATACATATTTTATTTATACAGTTTAAGTTAGGAACTTCTCCTGCCACTTTTATTTTTGACAGCAAGATCTCCAATAAATTTTCTTTTTTTGCTGATCATAGGCCTATTGTGCAGCTTCAGACAAGACTTTAACAAAAATATTGGCCAAGCAACAATATCCCTTGAATTCTTCTTTTTAATCACTCATTGAACCAAAGAAGAAACAGCACTATAATTAGCTGAGTTTTAAGCAATCCTGACAGATGCTGCACCTCTCCAACCCTTGTTTTCCCAGGCAGTTTCTTGCTCCAGGCATGCCTTGGCACTGCTGTCCCAAGGGCTTGGTGCAGTCCCCACACCTCCTCAGCTGTTCACCACAGCACGCTGCTGTTAACTTCAAAAGGCACAGGAGGGAGATAAAACAAATAGATGTCAGCATGGTTTATTTTAAAAGGCTTTTCCTTGCAAAGCATGTGTGCATACTTATATTTCCTCCAAAACTGTAAAGTTTCCTCATCTACCTCATTTCAGGAGCTACATTTATGTTTTCTCTGTCCAGATGTACTAATATAAAGAGATGAACTTTCACAAGAGAAATGCCATCAGGAACCATTTTTCACACCCTTCAGCTTCGTTTCTCAAAATGCATATTTCTGGGGAGCTGGATACTGGATGTGTTTATAGAAAATTTGACTTGTTTAAGGAGAGAGATCACTAAACCTTATGCTATACAGCAGAAACAGGGCAAATGTTTCAGTTTGGAGGTAAACAAGTGTTCATATGTTCATGACATATCTGATCAAAATATTTGACTGCATCAACTTAAAATTTTCCCAAATTATTTTTTTTTCTCTAGACAGGACTGAAATGACTCTGGGACAGATGTTTACTAAGGACTATTTTTTAATATATTTTTTGTGTAGTATTTTTGGAAAATACAATAAAGAAAGTCAAAACCAGAGCTATACATCTCATTGTCTTCAGCATAGTTTTCAAAACTGAGCTGAGGAGGCTTCCTGGTCAAAATTCTTGTTGTGCACTTTCCGGCACTGTTTCTCTTGCAGCTGTGGATGTAGAACTTAGTTTAAAGTAGATCCTAGGACAGATATATAGATATATCTATATAGATATATAGATATAGATATAGATATATAGATATATAGATATATGTAATCACTAGGCCTTTTTGGACTGTTTTTGGGGATATGCAAAAGGTGCCTGTATTTACATGTGTTACAGACAGTTTTTGGTGAGATCAACAATTCAAAATTTCAGACACAATGTCACCATAGTAGGTTCAGAGGATTGAATTTTGTCCTGTAATTTTGCCTACTGTTGACACATTGTAAACACTGACACTGGACTTGATGGGAAAGGGTTTTTTTAGGATAAATCCTTTTCACCCACTGTAAATAATGCACAACTTATTCATCAGAGTGCATGTAATGAGTTTGCTTGTGCAGTTACCTGTGCTTATAACAGAAAATATTTTACTGCAATTGCTTTGAAATGTGTTGAGGAAGAAATGCAATGAGCATGATTTCAGGAGATTGCTTTAGCTGTTGGAGTTCAGAGCCCTGGTGAGACTGTTACATGAGCAGTCTAAAAGCAAACAAAATGTTGCTCACCACATGAGACCTAAGAGAGTAACTTGTGAGGAATAATTTATTAATTCTATTTATCCTCTTTTTCCATTTGCAATTTGTCTGCAAGCACTTGGTGTTGTTTTTACCCTCAGTTTTATCCACTGCTTGGAATGATTCTCTGATTCTCAAAGTGTTCACAGCCATCCCATTACAGACAGCAATCTGTGACAGACAAGAATTAAGTGTGGTTGGGCTTGTCAGCTTGCAAAATAGAACTTCTCTGAATATTCTGTGGTAGTCATTTAGAAAGCCCTGTGTCTCCACAAGATTCTGCCCTACTGCTGGTTCTGCTGAATACTGAAAAAAAGGGCACAACCCCACATTCAGCTTTTGATACTGGTTGTAGCTTTTCTACTGGCTTCAACTGAGATGCCTTAATGTTGCTTGGTGACAGAATATAAACCATGGTCTGAGAGACAGCATATAACCCACAGCCATGCCTGGCTTTGCCTTTTTCAATTGATTTTCAATTCTCTGAATCTGTAATGGGCAACCCAGTGTATTAAATTGATAATTAGATTTGGTGAAGAGTGATGCAGCACACCAGAGTAAGTGAAAGACTTAAAAAAATATGTAATTGGAGCAGGGAATTTAATGTTTTGGATTTGGGGGAAATTGGCTGGAAAATGTGAACCCAGAAATAAGAAAACAACTATTTAAAGAAATAGCTATTTGAAAAAAAAATCAAAAGAGCATACTTTTGATATCTTTCTTTGTTGTCTGTATTCTCCTTTCTTCAAACTTGATAAATTTTTTAAAAAAAATTTCTGATTGCTAAACAGCTGATATTCCAGCAGAATATTTTTTCATCAGAAAATCCTGCTAAACTCTATAGGTATGGTTCAGCATGCACAGCACTGCACTGAAAACTAGACCAAATTTTCTGATAGCATGATCCTTGTCTTTGGGATCCTTGATATATCTGGAATGTTGAAGAAGAGCCAGGATCCAGAAGGGAGTAGAAATTTCCTGCACCCAGGGACCCAACACAACAATTGCTGTAAGTTCCAAACCTCCTGGACTGTTGAATCTCCATCGCCTCAAGATGCTTGGTGCAGGTTCACAAAGTTACACATTTCATTATATTGTAGCTTGTTATTTTGTGAGGACAGTGAATCCATTATGATCATTCTTAGTTTGTTCTAAGGAATGTACTTACTGCCTGATTTCTTTCTCAATCTCGGAATTTTTCATGAAGTAGGAATTTCAGCCATAAACCCATAATTTAAAGTGTGTTTAACATCAGACATCTGCTTGGCAACCATTCTACCTCTTTTGCTTGTGCATACTGTTATTGTTGCAGTTCTTAATTTGCACCCTTTTTTGACTGCTCCTCTTCTCAAAGGGATGTTTTGATTTGAAGAACAGTAAGGTTCTTCCCACTCCGGTGTAGCACAAAGTAGCATTTTGGGGGAATATGTCAACTACCCCCTGCCTCTGACCACATCTCTGATGTGACAAGACAATACAGCAACTATGACAACCCAACTACCTTAAAGTGAGGTGTTTCTTTTTATGGAGAGGAACGTCTCCTTTACCTTTCAGTGATATTTTTGGCTGTTTGCAGGAAGCGAGCGTGGTCGTTCTCCTTCAGAGACTGCTCAGCCTGGGAGATGAGGGACGTCGAGCGCTCAATGCACTGCTTGCAGTTCGCAATCTGCTGTGCCAGTTTCCTCAACCTCACCACCTTGAGTGGAAACAGGAAAGCAGTCATGTCTCTAAGGTCACAAATCATGACTGGGTTTGCAATTCAGAGGCAAAGCTGGGCAAAGGAGGAGTTAAGGTGACTGGCTTTGGTGACAAGCTTTGTGGTAAACTCCATCTAGCCATGTAATATTTTTAATAAGGGACAGGCACAGCCTTTCTGCCTGAATATTTTCCACATGGAAAACAACAGGGGAGAGCCAAAACAAGCACAGCTGGCCTATTTTCCAGCAGAAGGAATGTCATTTCCTGGTAATTTCTGCTTACATGATAACTAAGGTCTATTTAGATAACCATTTCGCTGAAATTATGAGATCTGTGTTAAAAGCTACTTATAGATTAACTGCATTTTCCCTATTACTTAGGTGAGTTTCATAAAAAGAAAAAAAAAAAAAAAACTGAAAATAAAAGTTAACAGAAAAGGATGGCTCAATTCTTTTAACAATACATGCCTGACCTCATTATGTTCTTTAAGTAAAACAGGGTGTTTTCTTTTTGGATATTTTTAACTGGACAAAAACACAGTAGTGCCGGAGAGCTGATTATTATTACTGCAAACATATGTGCTGGAGATAAACACAGTAGATGTGACTGTAATCATTAGCTGAAAGGTTAGGGAAGGGCACAGTCCTCCATTTAAAGACAATGTTGGCTAACAAAACTTTCAGGAACTACAATAGTCATTTAAAGACAATGTTGGCTAACAAAACTTTCAGGAACTACAATAGTTCCTGAAAGGTCTGGGAGTCCTTCCCTTTGTTATCACATCAGGATCATAGTTTGAACAGGAGTAAGAAATAGGAAGGAAATTAAATAATTCTGGAGTTTAGAAAGGCACATTAAGACCCAGTTACACACAAAATGAGGAAACTAACAACCAAGAGGGTTGGCAGAAATGTTCAAATTTATAATCAAGATAACATTCCCAATCTCAGGAATTAGGGCACAAACTATGAAGTTGCTGATTTGACTTTCAAATATATACCTAACCAGTGATGAGGGTATCTTACTGCAGATATCTGGCAACAGGAACAAGTAGGAAAATAAACAATTTTGAAAAAATTTCCAAAAAAAGATATTGGCCAAATTATTTGTGTCACGTAATATTTGTATCTCTTTAAATATAGAAACAGCAAAGAGAGGAAAATGCTAGGAATGCACAGATTTTGGTAATGCTAATGATTCGATCAGCTTCTAGGATGAACTTATACCACAGTGTTTACTGTAACATTTTCTCTGTGCATTTGCAGAGATTACAATTCAGTCTACACCAGCCCAGCATGGGAAATGTTCACTGCAGTGTTAAGAAGTTTATCTCTTTATTTACTAATTAATTAACAACCAAACAGTGAACTGAAATAAATGTTAACTTGTGAGTTTTTTGGAGTAGAAGGCATGCCATGATTTGTGATGCCTATATATGAACTATATTTTTCACTTGATTGATTCCTTCTTATATCTTCAAGAAGACAAAGGTGATAAATTGAAAAAGAAAGAGTCTCATCTCACTCAGCCCCCACCCACTTCTGCAAAGGTAGGAATGACATCTACCCTAAGATTTTTCTTACCTAGTTGATATTTGCATCTTTCCTGTTACATGTTCTGTGGGATTTTGTAGGGTTTGGGTGAAAGGTGAGATTAAGTATGGAGCTGCATAGGGTGTTCAGACTTGTGTAACTGAACCTGCAGCTGCGCAGGCACAGCTGGAACTTAGCATGTGTTTCCAGCTCTGTAGCCACACCTACAGTCCTACAGAGAAATTTGTCATGCTCTACTTTCCAGAAAGGTTCTTAGCCATAGGCCCTCTTAAAGGAAGGCACATAGGGCAGAACCTCCTGTGATTTTTCAGATGGGTCTCTTGAGACCTTGAAATCTTTGACATATACCACATTGGAGTCAAAGCATTCCAGACCTTGACTGCACCTCCACTGATATAACTTTCAGCTCAAAAAAATAGCAAAAAAGAATGGGGACAGATTCTTATAACAGCTCTAGTCAAATAAATATGGAGTCAATTGTATTATAAATCTTCCATGGTAATGGAAATTAGAAAACATTTTTTACAAGCAACAGAGTTTTTAAAAGCAATGTGCATATTTAAAAAATCCAAATGAATGGTAAGTTTTCTACTTCATTGGTAGAACACCTGGTCTCTCTTCAAAGAGAAAAAAAAAACTTGAAACAAAAATTAAGGTCATCTATTTCATTTGAGGGGAATTGTATTTTATTAACAGCATGAGGAAATTCAGGTTTTTTCACAGTGTACAGGACATGTGGTTTCAAACGTGTTTAAGTTAGCCCTTGCCTACAGGCTTTTCATTTCAAGTTAATTGGAATATCTTGACAGCCACATGAACCATTTAACCTGCTTTTGACTTCATTCCTTTCCTGAGCTTTTCCCACACAAGAAGAATGAATATCTGACTTAGTTAGTTTAGGAGTTAAACAGTAAACACCTTGTACCTAGAAAATAAAAACATTAATTTAACTCTAATGCATTTCTGAGTTAACAGTTAGCTAGCAAAATACTTTGAAACTTGAGTATCAGAGATTTTCCCTGCTCAATGTGTTCTAATTTAATTTCTTAAATACTCTTGAATATGCTTCTTTGTAAATAATAAGGCTTCATATTCTCATGAATGACAATGACCGGAGCAAAATTTTTATGTGATAGTATTTGAATAAAAAGTTAAAGTACCTAGGGAAAAAAAAAAGAAGATAATTGCGAGACATGATTGTACATGCTGTGACATTTTGTGAAAGTTAACACTTGGAGGGAAACGCTGTCAGGTACATAACAGTGCGAAGAAAACATCAAGAGGACATAATTTGTCATTTACTGATCATGACAACGTTTCTCGTTTTATCCTTAAAATCCATAATCACTTGTAGTAAGAGAAATACCAAATAAGCAGTTGAGGTCTAGCATACGAATCTTCAAGGTTTTCATTCTTCTTTACATGAAAGTTTCAGTCAGTAGTGAAGGACTACAGGAAGACTTCTACAAATTTCTACCAATAATATCTGCAGTCAAAAAAGCTGCAGTCAAAAAGAAACAGTGTTGACCGACTTGTGATCTAAAGAAGAAAAGCTTTTACCTTTCCTTCTTTGATTTTGGTTCCAATTATTTGACGTCTTTGTTGGATTATTTCAATGAGTTGGTCGCATTCTTCCATCAGCTTGGTTTCTTGGCGGGATGCATTTACCTGCAAAGCAAGACTTTCTGATTAGCCAAACCTTTTTTTGACATTTTCCTTTTCTGTCTTCTAACTTAAAAATTTCAACTTCTAAAATATTTGGTTTAGCATTTTTTTTCCTTTCTGTGTATAATGTAATATTTTCAGTCCCCTCTTCTGGATTTTGTGAAGTACTGAATTGAGTCTCAATGTCTTGTTTGCAGGAGGCAGGACTTGCAAATACATAAACAGGTATTTCTAACTCAAGTGAGAAAAATCTGGTTTGGTGAGTACTGAGTGGTGTCAGCTCTAACACACACCAGGGAGAAGCAAGGGCACTTCAGGAGGTGCTTCACACATCAGGGTTTGCAGCCATCTAAAGCACTGCCATGAACACCAGTGTGCTTAAGGGCACAGGTACTGGATCAGAGAGTCCATGTGGTGCAGTATTCCCTCTCACTGCTCCTAGTGCCATTAGCATCTGATAGTAAAGAATGCCAGGAGAAGTCCCAGCATGTATGATGACTCCCATGAATGCTTTCTCATCCTCCAACCATTTGTAGCTCAGTCTTCTTGAACCAGACACAATTTATATATCATTACTGATGTTCAGGAGAATTAAATCACATGGATTTATTTAGTTTCTCCTTCGAATCCCAGAAACCTTAGGAATTAATGCATCATTCTACAGAAAGGAGCAGCACAGCCCCACAGTGAACAACTGCCTCCTTTTAGAGAGATTTGAAGCTATGTCCTTTCAGCTGCATTTAATGATCCCAAGTCCTTTTACTGGCAAGGACAGTGAACTACTGCTATATATACCATATATATCCACATATTCGTTCTTGAAAGATTCATGTTATCAAAGATCCAAGTGACAAGACATGTGTGGACTGTCTTAATTATTACTTCTCTTCCTCAGTAATAAATTGGATAGAAAATAGAGTGGTTATGTAGTTTTCTAGAGTATAAATAGATCAGGAAATGAATTTTTTTAGTGCAAAACCCCTCACAAATATTGGCTTTCTGTACAAAATGTTGAGTTTTGTTAAAAAAAAAAAAAAAAAAAAAAAAAAAAAAAAGACGAAATCTTATAATAAGAAAAGTTTGGGTTCTCAGATAAATGTATTCTGTTTCTGATGGAGACTGAGTTTTTCAGTGCAAAATCAATATTCTCTACAACTAGAAAAAGTGATTCCCCTCCAACAGTTGCATGTTTAGCTTACGCATATGTGTAGAGTCAGAAAAAAAGGTAAAAAGTTCTAATCATGTCTAGAATAAAAAAAAAAAAACAAACCAAGAAATCACTTATTTCAGAACTATGTTTCCACCTGCACTTTGCTAAAAAAAAGTAAGAAGGTAAAACAGCTTTCAGCCCTAATTAGCCCCTGCCCCACAGCCATGTCACCTTTTCCACAAGGCTAGTAAGAGTCAGTGGAGAACAACCACAGGGAAGACTTTCAGGTAACAAGTAACTATATTGCACCCCTTGGTTGCTTTTTCAGTCTGATGAGCCCCATGATTCTGCATCAATATTCTTTCCTTCCAACAATGTGTTTAAACATGCATTTATCTGTAAGCACATTATAGAGCTCATTAAGCTTAAGAAAATGCTTATGTATCTAAATTTGGTCCAGAACCATTTTACAAATAACCTTCTTATATGAAATGCACTGTATCCTCCAGGCAGAGAGTGGACTTGTTTATAAAAACCTGCTTTCATCAAGGTTTTGGATTATCTTTCTCAAACCTTCATAAAATAAGAGTTTGTTTGCGCATTTTAGAGTCTTAATTATTAATTAAGATTATAAAGAGAGAATACATTTGTTTCTGGAAGGGGTCAGTCGTCACTGCAAATGCTGGTGAAGATGCAGAAGGTATTGCTATGATTCTTTTTTAGATGCCCATGGCTCTCCTTACATTTGTTGTTTGCTCCGCCTGGCTTTTCACCATGGTCCATGAGGAGACACAGCACGAAACAGCCCACCCAAAGCCTCCAGCAGTGCCACTGTCTCTGCACTGATAGCTCAGGTAACCCAGAAAAGTTGGTCAATCCGCACTGCCCCTCCTATTCCCTCTGTTCCTGTCGTCCCACCACCTCAGCTGCATCATGGTCTTGCTTTGGCATGAAACTCTGCAGAGCTGCTTTCGACAAGCTGTACCCTGCACCAGTTTCCTGGCCCTGATTTCAGCTTCACTACTGGATTGAAATTCCATGGAGAAGCAGGGAATCCTGGGCAGGCTCAGCCCAAGGCAGCCCTCAATCCCCCGCATGTGGGCACAGCTCCTGTGTCAACAACAAGGTCGGCTCAGCCAACTTCAGCACTTAATTACAGTAACACTTCTGGCTCTTAATTATGGTAACACTTCACCGGATTTTTGAGTAGCTTCCACTCAAAGTGTTACTTCTAGCACCACTTACATCACCAATTTGCTTTGTAAAGAAGACCTAATTAATATTTAGGATAACTGTCATGAAACATAAAGTTACAGGAAGGTTAAGTCAACATTGTTTCATTTAATACTCTGGTTGATTTGAATCATGTATTAATTGGATCTTAACCTAAAAAGCTCTGGACTAAGAAAAACAAAATGCTTGGAAAAAAACTCTGTATTTTTCTTAATGCATTGACTGCAGACTTCTCTTTTTTTCAAAATCTGAAAAGTATACTCTTTTATAAACGCCATTTGAAGACATTCCCAACTTTATAGCTTGGACAAGCTTATTAAAAATGAAAATAATATTCTAAAGTTATATTATACATCTGAGCTTTGTATGAAAAAAAACCCTCTCAACATTTAATCTGGGGGCTTTTCTCAAGTTGAAATACTCATTAATCATATTTTCAGCCCCTAAAGCCTCTGATTCAACAATAACTTTATAATTGAGCACATGCCTAATTTTAAGTGCACTACATTAGCTGTAGCCCTAAAGGGAGTATTTGTGAGATTACCATTAAATATTATTTACTTGTATGTTCTCAAGGAGTCATACATCAGACCAAAGAGCCACAGGCATGGATCAGGGCTCCACTGTACAGGTGCTACAAAAATACCAGAATCAGGCTTTTCCTTCTGCTTGAGTCCTTTGACAAACAGCAACCTTGACAATAACTTCCAGCTGGGCTATCCAAGGAATGTGAGTTCTGTCTGGTGAAAATATTTGAGGTTTTACATTCTACATTTTTTCCACATTAAAAAACAAGTCATCTTTCCAAAGAGTTTGTTAAAAGGGACAGAGCTGCCTTATAAAGTCTGGTGACTGTGTCACAAACATTATGAAAGTCTCCAAATCAGAGAGAGCTGACTTCAGTCTGGGCTTCCTCCACCTAAAATGAAGTTTGATTCCTTAATCTGAGGAATCTATTGTCTGAGGGTTTATGCTTGACTTGGGGACATTTTTCTATGAAAAATTTCACTGGCAATAATACATTTAGTTTTGGCATCAACTACTTCCTTAAACATCCATGTCGAGAAATACTCTGAACCTAAAGTTTTCTGTTTATCGGTATAATTTTTATAAATTCTTTTCCATGCTAGTTTTAAAACTGACTAGGAGGCCTTATGAATTAGAAAGAACTATGGCATCTACAAAGAAGAACAATAGATTCTAGTTCTCCTGTTTCATTGAATTTATTCTGTAACAAACACAGACCTCAAATAGTTTACTGGAAAAACCCCAACAACCTTACAAATTCGAGGCTTCTTTCTAGGTTTTCCAGACATACGGATAGGGACGGTTGCCCTTTGCCTCAGGAGGTAGATATAGTGAAAAAAAAAAGAAAAATGGAGGTTCCTCAGATGTCTGTCAGGGAGCTGGAAACAAGAAGCCCTCCCAACCCTAAGGGGAGAGCAGGCCAGCTGTTCCCAGCTCCACAAGCTGAGAACAGATTTGGAAAGTGTTCTGCTCTCTGTAGAGGCTTCCTAGGCTTTCATCTTCAGAGACCTGAGTCAAATTGCAGCTTAGCTCATAAGAAAATGAATATGGTGGTTTCAAAGTCCCCAGCAGATGTTTGGGAAATCACAAAGCTGCAGAATGGCTAGACATTTGAGGTTACAGTGGAGCTTGTATGGTTAATTCAAAGGCAAACAGAATCAGAAGGCTGGATTCATACCCACGAAAACTTCCTCAACTAATATACTGAAGGAAAGGATTTTTTTAGTGTCTCAGAAGAATTTTCCTTGCAATAGCAAAACTCTTCCTCTGAGGTTCCTTATAGATGAGTCAATTCTCTCCACAAGTGGAAATCTTCGTGTGTCTTTTTGGCAAACAATCTCTAAATGACAAGCAAAATAAGACAAATTGAAAGGGGTCTGCTTTTTTAAGGCTTTCTTTTTTTATGCTCTCTGTGGTAAATTCATCAAAAGCAAAGCAGTTTTTATTTATTAGTCATCTGTTGATTACGCAAAATGGAAGAAAGTAGGTTGTAGAAAGAGTCTGAAAATTGAGAAATTGAGAAAAATTGAGAAATTGGAAATTGAGGTAGGATTTTGAATTTTATCTTCATGATTTAAAAGGTTTCAATTACTTAGAAAAAAATTCTTTGCAGCTGTGGCTGTACATGTAAAGAAGAGGCATGAAATTTTTTTTATGTGTTAAAGTTGATAGTTCTAGAATGGCTATATACTGTGGCTATAGAATGACTATATACTCAAAACAATTACTGTATATTCAAAAGAAGACATAAAATATCAGCAAAGTAAATTGAATTATTCTTCTCAAAACCTGTTACATCATTGCCTCATACTTCATTTTAGATTTGAGCCTGAATTTCTTCTTACACCAAACCCAGAAACCGATATTAAAAAACTCTAATATTTTAACATACAAAGGCCAATAGCTATTTGCTCTAGGAAAATTCCCATCATTGTCATGTAGATGTGGAACACATTCTCTTGGATTAGTGTCCCCAGATGAATTAGAGGATTATACTCTTGTAAAGAGAGAGGCTTGCTTATTTTACTCCATGTTGTAAAGTGAGTAACTCTTCTTCATAGAGCCATAGGACACTGAAGTATTATTTTAATATCATCCATATGTAATTTATTTATTTAATGAAAATACAAAGGATAATAATTAATGCACATTCATGAAAAAGAAATTTCCCTTTGTTTTTATGAGTTGTGGATTCAAACTTCCTTTGTTTCATATCCCTGTTTGATATTTGTTGTTCAATATAGTCTTCTACAGAGCAAAAGCAGAACTCTTGGAAAACAACTTTTTCAGGTTTTCCCTAGTCTAAGCATAAGTCTGATTTTATCTGTGATGACAAAACTTGCCTTTGGAAATATCTGATATTAATCAGCTTGCCATCTGAATGGATCTTTTACAAATTTTTTACTTTGAAATGGTGAAAAAAAAAAAAAAAAGAAATGGTCATCTTCCATTTCAAGCGTGCCAGAGGCTTTGTTTTTGTTTGCATTCCACATCTATCTCTAACCAGCAGACCTGTGTTTAGAGGCAGTCTCAGAGCAGGTTAAACAAAGGTCAGTGCAAAAATAATGCCATCTAACTCTGGCTACGTAGGAATTTTTTGAATGAAGGATAGATTAGGCTGGGATAGCTAAACCACTTTGGGTCTGGCAGATAAGACTATCTGCTCCAATCTTGACTAAAAGTAAACCCTTCTTAGAAGACTGAAGTACTCATTTTACTTACTAAAATATTGTTTCAAAGTTTTTTGTCCCACTGTGCTTTGAAGCACATTGTTGAGAAGCTAATCAGCAAGACACCTAGAAGTCCTTGAGTGACATTTACAATCTCATTCTAAAACAAAAAACAATTTCACGGGGGAAAGAAAAAAAATTATAGGAATCTCATTATTTTCACTCTATTTTTACACTTTATGTTAGACCTTTCTTTAAACCTAAATAATGAAAATACTTTTAAATTGAACAATATTTAATTATTTATTGTTTTTACTTTGTTTTTCCTGCTGACATTAAGCCTTTGTTCCATATTGAGCAAAATATTCCACTTCATATGTTTCACTTGGGGTAGAAAAACAAAAACTATCAAATAATCACTAAAGTTCAAAGGACTGCCCATCCTTTCATGATGTTGAAACTAGTGCACTTGTAAACAATAGTTCAATACTTAACTGTCATCCAGGATCTGGGGTCTTTAGCTTAGTGTTTAACATGCTCACAAGAGGACCTCCCTGCTGCTCTAGTTGCTCTTTAGCTGCTTATGTTAGGCAGAAAAAGGAGGAATTTGAGAGTGTTTTGTTCCCATAATGATAAATGACTCAGAAAGTTCCAAAAACTGACAACATTTTGACTGACAAAATACAATCTCTGATAGCAAGCACAAAATATTACCTGCTGCCTTAATTAACCAGTGGTAAATAGTGGAGTAAGCTCCATTTACTAGTGTAAGGACAAAGTCTTGCAAGAATATCAGTCTATCAAAAATCTGAACATCTGGATATGAGAGAAAGGGAGAGGTGGAGCAAATCAGACCTGGTCACCTCAGCAGGCAGTGGCAAGCTCTCCTCTTGGTTTATATATAGTCTGTATGACCTCTTACCATAACTACAACTCCAATTTACAGAAGGTACAGAACAGTTGTAGGTGCAATAACATATTCCAGCACGTGCTTAATGTATACATAAAATATATGCATAAATGCAGGAGTTCCATATTTGTATAGGACCAATTATACATTTAATTAGTAATTTTTGAAATAATTTTAATAATTCCTTAGGGTAATAGTATTTGACCTCTAGGCTACAGCTTACTAGGCATGCAACTTAGGACATCCTTGAATGAATATTCTCTATCACCATATGCCATGCAGCATGTTTGGTCAGTTTTTATTCCTGAAATTTCTCTTTTCAGATGCCACATAAATTTAAGATTCTGACTAAAGCTTACCTGAGATTTCTATTGAATGAAATCAACTTTTATGAGAGTGGAATTAAAAGCAGAATGAATGTAAATAGAAATCAAAATAGATCATGCCACATATTTAATAAAAAATAATGTTAATAGAGAAAGAGTCTCTTTTACCTTCTCTCATTATAAACTGTCTTAGAAAAAACAAACTCCATCTCAAGGTTTTATGCATGTCATTGGGTTTGTTATTAGTATCTTACTGAGAGTGAGGACTCCTACTTTCCTTCAACTCATATTTTTCTGTCTATTTCAGATACAAAAAAATACCATTTACTTTTAGCACTTAAATATAGCAAATAAATGTAACTGCTGAACAAGCATCTTCACAAAAATGGAAGACAGTGGGGCAGAGGAAAAAGCAAATTTCTGTGGAGTTCCTTTTCAAGTTATCTGCCAAGTTATCACACATACTCCACAGTGATGGTAAACACTTATCTAACCCATTGCCTCTTTTCCTAGAAGAAAAAAATCCCCAGTGAAGTAGATTCCTTATTCCAAAGACTTTGTATGACTGAAGGTCATTTGCTGCAGTTCAGACAGCAGGATTTACATACAGGTTTTCCATCTAAATTTTCCTGTTGAGAACTTCTCAGTTTACTTGAGTTTTGACAAAAATGATTCCAAATCTCAAGGAGCGAGTACCGTGAAATTTTGTGAAATCAGAGTACTCACTGTCTTTTATTGTGACAGACAAAGCATCTTTATTTTTCAAGTGTCCTTTGGGAATTGTATTGGCAGCTGAGTTTTGATTTTGCTGTCTCTCAAGTAACAGAAATGCCATACAAAAATTGATGGAGACATTTTGTTGCAAAATTTGATGGAGCTATCTTGTTTCTGAAGTCTTACTAGAAACTCAAAATTCCGTTATTATAAAATTGTCCAGTTTGGCTCATTTCTTTTCTATCAGCCTTAAATATAAATAGTAACAGCAGGATTTTTTTAGGTGCTGCCATTTTCTCCTCATTTGTTTTGCACTACTTCTTTACACTGACTTAAAATGTATCTGATAAGTGTGAGTGTTGAGTATCTGTGCCAGTGAAATAAAGGTTCTTTCAATATACTACTTTTTATTCAGGTGATTATATAACATGACTATAAAAAAACACCATTTGTTGCACACAAACCCTATTTTTGACTGGGAACTTTACACTGATATTTTGCCTGCAGCAGATCTTTAGAATTGAACTAGAAACTGAGCATTTCTTTTAAATACAGAGAGCAAAGGATCCAGCAGTTTGAGGGTTACACAAGTAGAGAAAAACGCCTCCTCTTTATGCAACTAAAAATTATTTGACAGTGTTGTCCAGAATCTGCTTCCTATGACGTTTGGTGAATTCAAAACAAAACAAACAGAAAGACTAGATACAGATGCTGTAAAGCTGTCTGCAAGCAAAACCTATTTCCCTTCTCCTCCCCTCTAGATAATTGCTCCAATTTCTCATACCAGCTGAGTTCAGATTATGTTTCTGTCTAGCAGATGAGAAACTTCATGGTATTGACTATATAACAGACATTTAATCATGCATTTCTTAGAAGAGATGAGAAAAAAAAATCAAAAACAAAACTCAAATTGCTTACAAAGGAAGTAACTGGCATAAGAGGCTCATGCTCAAATTTGTGCCTCATGTCAATGAATGCCATGGTCTAAAAGATTTCTACAGAAAACTCACACAGTGGTAGAGTGGAAATTATGACAAAGAATCAAATTTTCTGTGACACAGCACTTTGTAACATTAAATCCAAGGGGAGAACCTAAACATTGACAGCATTATATCCTCCCCTGATTCAAGCGAGAAGTGGCTACATCCTGAGCTGCATACAGGAGAGGCAGCAGAGCGGGACGCAGCCCCCATCACCTTGTGGCAGGTGTGCAGGGAAGGGTGGCAATGCTGCAGTGCTCACAGGCAGAGCAGCTGTGCTCAAGGCCACACTGGGGCCCCTCCAGCACACACACAGCAGGATGGAGGGAAACCTGCAGGGGTGTTGCTGTGGCCACAGGAGTGCTGTCACCCAGGGATTCACCTATAGTGCTGCATCCTGGGTCAGGCTATCCCAATTTGACAATACTGTGTTTGGAAGACTTGTACAAGGCCCCTGCAGAAAATTCAAAGATAAAAAGATAAAATTATCCAACAGAGTTTTTAATGCTCTTAAAAGGGTTTTCTACAGATACTATCAGAAGTGTAAGTGCTGTGAACTAGGACTACAAACAAATACCTATCCAAGTAGTAGCTGTTTCTATTCCATTCTCTCAGTTTATAGAGAATGCTCTATTTTATCCTATGAATCAGTTTAACATTTTATGCAGCCAAACCTGCTGTCCTACAGCTGCCTTCCCTGCACAGAGTGAGGAGCAGAGCTGCCTCACCAGGGAGCCCAGTGAGCTGCCCTGGCTGAGGGGGTGCTCTGCAGAAAGCGGCCAGGCCAAAAGTATGAGGTTGTAGACTTGCCACGGTCTCTAAAGATGCTTTCCTGATTAACAGCCTTTGGGGTTTCTGCAAAACCAAGTAATGACAGACAGGATTACTGAGGAAGGGAGAGTGGAAAGACAGAAAAATCAGTGTAAAATGAAAAACATGTTAGAGATGTATCTGAAAGATGAGTTGAACAAGTGTTTCAGCGTGCTCTTAAAGAAATAGAAAGATTCTGGACAGAGAAGAGTGTTATAGTCTCAAGCAATCACATTTCAGGATGTGTCCCCTTTGAGAAAATGGAATTTTAAAAATTGTTGCCATAAGTTAATAAGCTAACCCATGTCAGGAATAAAAACAGACATTCAGATACTAAAATTATTATTATTATTATTATTAAATACTTAATATTATATTCTACTTAAAGCAGTAAAGAATACAGGTATGGCTTAATTTATTCACAAAGATTTTCTTGCTTTTATGACCAGAACCACCCATAGGAATGCAAGACTTCTTGAGTCTTCTTGAAGCAAACTTGAGTCTTCCAAGATCAAGTACTCCATCAGGATAAATCCGGTCATAAATTGATAAACTCCATCTAAAAATAGGCAAGATTTGTGTCTCCATTCCTGTGATGAGAGACCAAACAAGATAATCTCTCCCCAGTGTCTGTAAGGCCTCCGTTTTATAGATTATCAACATTACTGATTGGTCCTTGTGTGCTTGTGGGAGAAAAAAAGGGAAAAGAACAGTTTCAGAAAGGATTTAGCATTAGTTTTAAAACACAGAGAGACTGGGATTTGGCCTTTGCTATGGCTGATAGTACAGTTGGGAAGGATGCATGGGTGGATCACTAATCTGCCATAAACTGGTTCCTGGGAAGCCATTGGCAGCTCAGTTGGTTGGTGAGAAACAGTGGCTTTGTGACAACATTTGGTTTGGCTGGCAAGGATTCATTTATTCAAAACATACGGAGCCTGTTTGTTGTTCATTTTTTGAAAAGTCAGCTTCTGCTCCATATCATACCAAAAAAGATATTCCTTTTTCATTTTTCATGTAACACTGAATTTTTTGGCTTATGACATGATAAAGGCTTAAAAAAATATTACTGTGTGTAGCTACAAATAAATGTTAGTCAGCATGACTTTAGAAGTTTATATATCTCAGAGCAAAGTCTTGGTAACTTTGAAAAACAAAGAAGGAAAAGAAATTATTATTATTACTTGAATTGAAGTCAAAACTATGTGTGAAACTGAAAGCTTATTTCCTTTTTTTAAAAAACTGGTTTTAAAGTCCCCAAAATCTAAATCAAAATTATTTCAAATTAGGTAAGGAAAATCAAAGCAGGTAAAAGAAATCTTTAAATTTACTACCTATGTTTTAATATCTTTACAAAATATGTACAATGTATTTTACATTAATATCTGTAATATAATATATCAAAAAATGAAAAAGAAAGCATTTGCTGTAAAACTAACTTCCTGTTCAGTTTCAACATTTCAGTGAGTTCCTAAAAACCAACACAGTCATTGGAAACTTTTCGTAATATTTTGTAAGGTTAAATTTGCATTGTTAATGTTTTTAGCTAATATATTGTTTAACTCAATTTTTAATTTGGGTTCCTGGCTTGGGTTGAATTTCTCTCCTGAACACGCAAGAAGAAAAAGAGTGTACTGACTTTTCAAAAATCTATCTAAGCCACAGTTTCTCTAGTGCTGGAGATATGCACATTATATCTGAAGTTTTCACAGGGCTCTGAGAAACAGAGATAACTTTAAAGTTTACTTCCCCATCCCCACGCGCCCAATTTCCAGTGCAGCCGAGGTCCAAGGTTTTGACTGAAGCTCATTTCTTAATATTTTGCTAATTTAAATGCTAATTAGACTAATTTGATGAATAAAACATGGTAGGAATTCATTAACAACGATGTTGCAATTGCTTTATGTCTACAGAGAGGTATTCTAAAACAGGACTCCAGGGACAGTAGCGCATCTGTTACCAGTTGAACAAGTTGGATTCTTTGTAATACTAGACTTCGAGCTGGTAATATATTGCAGAACTGCAGAGAAGACAGAGCAGCAATTTTATTTTTTTCAGATCTAACACATCTTGGACATAGGCCACCAATGAAGAAGAGGCCTTATGCTGTCCTGAGCCCATCTGCTTTGTGGGGTTTGCAGAGCAAGAAATTGTGCCTTATCTCTGTCTCAGTACCTACTAATGTCATCCCAGCTGTTCTGCCTGGTGTTATTGGTGCCTATATAAAGAAATTAAACCATTCACCTAATGTCTCATACTGTGGGTAGACTTTTATGGTTTTATTGGGCTCTGTGAAGCTGGTGAGGCTCTAGAGAAGTGGAGCAGATCGAAACACAGATAGTGATCTATTTGGAAGAGTGGGGAGTTGTTTGGCTTTGGTTGGTTGGTTTGGGTTTGGTTTTTTTGTTATTGTTGTTGGTTTGGTTTGTTTGCTTTGCCTTTTTTGGGTGAATTTTTTTCACCTTTTCTGAGGGGGCAAATTATAGGTTCAGATCCCACTGTGCTAAAGACTTTTTTGATGCTCAGAGTGGAATATGTAAGGGAAGCAACTGAAAGGCCGGTAAGAACTTGTCTTCTTTGGAAGATAAATATATTTGGTGTGTGACATTTGTCTACAGATATGTATTTAGATAGTTAATTCTGATTAAAATAAAAGAAAGCTTACACAAAACCAGTGGTCAACAGAAACCTAAATGAGGCTGGGAATCTGGGTGTTTCTATTTTTTTGCCTTTATTTTCCACCTGTAAATATTTCTCTGGCTCACAAAGGACCTGGAAAGACAAATGTTATAGGTAGTAAGTGATGTGTTCAAATATAGTAGCAGTGGAGGCCATACCAAAACACCATAATTAAAACAGAACAGAAAGCAATGTAAAGAAGTGATCTGTATTGAGAATATCCCTTATCATTGAAAAAGCTTTAAGTCAGTTTACTATTACTTAAATTATTTTTTTCGCTTGTTTGTTTTATTTGTTTTGTTGGGGATTTGTTTGTTTAAATGTTTGCTCCTGGATGCTAGAAATGAATGTAATTAAGTTTATAAGCATTTCTAATGGAGGTCAGTACTCACTTCTACATGTTGACAGGTCTGAATGAGTTTTGCCAGAAGAGTTTCCAGTTCGGTGTTCCTCTTAATAAGGTTGGTGAGGTTACTCTCCAAATTTTGCTGTTAAAATAAAAGAAAAAAATTCAAATAATTTAATACTTAGGTGAATATTTGAATAATCTAATTACTCAGGTATGAACATGAGACTTTCATATTGATAAGTTCCATTACAGGTATGATTGGTTTAGATGTTTTGTCTATGCAACACAAGACAGCAAAAAACTCAAGGTAAGAGTGAATTCTGGAAAATAGGTTTTCTAATGACCTAATAATAAATAGATTAAGCAATTAGTTTTATTCAGGAGGAAAAAAATATTAAAGAGAAGAGCAGAAAATGCAAGAACATTTTCCCCAAAGAAATATTTATTATAATTGAGAACATTTTTGAATCCTTATTTCCTGCTTACAGTTATATCTCAATATATCTCAATTTAAAAGCTTGCTGCTAACTGAGGTCTCAGAACTGGTCAGCACTTTCTTCTTAGGATTTGAAGTACTGGGAGGGGGTTTGATCTATTTGATTTCATTCCCTAGTCTGGCTGAGTTACATCTTTTAATACATAATTCTAAAGAAAAACATCCTTTCTATGGGTAAGAATGAAATGCCTACTCAAAAACTCTGCCCTCACTGACTGTTCTTAAGAGAGAACTTGTGGCATGTTTCTGCGTTTATCAACTCATTATGGCTGCCATAAATATCTGCAACTGTGGTAGAGCAAAGTCCTCTCCAGATCACAAATATGAGGCTGCATCCTGGCTCCCTGCAGTTGCACGGGAGATTGAGATCTAGCAACAAATGGTTAAACCTCCCTTCTCCTCCCTGTATCCACAGGAGGGAAGTTCAAGCACATGAGGAGCAGATCTGTGATAGCTCTGACCTACTCCCTGGAGTTACAGAACAAGAATACCAGACGTGAGTCCTGTGCTTTTCTCCTGACAAGGGCTGCGAGTGTCTCTGCACAACTTTTACTAATTTCAACCCTCCTCATGTTTTATTAATGATCTTCTCTTCACACTGCTACTTTCCCTATGGTATGTCTTTTCTATCACTTCAGTCCCTACAGCTACCATTAATTTACCAGAGTTGTATAATCCTCCACCAACTCCCAGCTCCATGCATGCATTCAGATTGTGTGTGTATTTTCTGGTGTTGTTATTCCCTGCCTATTTCATGCCGTTTATAACACCTTACTCTTTGCCCTCCCTTTCTGAGCCATGCAGTTCTCTTCCCATTTTTGCATGTGGCTACAAACAACTGAAGACTTTAAAGAAGTATTTAATTAAGCTGAATGATACACACTTTGGCAGGGTTGATGCTGTAAGTACTGGAGAGGCAATCATTTCTGTTCCACTAAGGAAAGCAGAACATTTTTATGGCTTTGTATATATGACCCTTCCAAGAAGGGTGATGGGTGCTTGAAGTACATAATTTTGGCATTTTCTTCCCAGCAGAGGCATGAATATTGTGTATGACAAGCTCTGGCTGCAAAAATACCTTCTACACTACATTTATTTTATATCCCATTAAAACAAAGAGTAACAAGAACGGGCATTTTACTGAACTGTTTGTGCTGGATCCTACATTTCCATAAGCCATACTGTGAATGATCTTAATTGCAAAGGCATGTTGGCTGTGCTGTCAGATATTCCTTTGTAGGGCTGAGACTCACATGAGAACTGTCACATATAGTTACAATATCAGGTAACTTTTGCCTTCAATAAACAATTCCTTAATATTATTTAAATGTGTGAATACTCATGAAATTTTATTTATAAAATAAATAAATCTTCTAATCTTATATATTAATTTTGACATATTTTATTATTTTACGCTAAAATGTTTCAATGAAAATAGTGTATTCTTGATTGAGGTCACCTAATTTATAATGTATTATTGAACATAAAAAATACTAGCAGTTGGTACCTATGCATACTATGTAGAAAAAAATGTATTCAAAATGGTTGTGGAACACTGTAATGATTTTAAATATCTGAAAGTTATTTCTCTGCAACTAAGGCCATCAATACATGAAGAGTAAGCATTTTTCTTTGAAACAGAAATGTATTGACCTATAGATTATATTTAGATTATTATACTAAAGATATTTCCAAAATCTGGATATAATAATCTATATTCCTGTGAAAATATAGAAATATATATATATGTATGTATATATATGTGTGTGCATGTGTATATATGAAAATATATATATATATATCTGTATTGGATGAAGAACAAAATCTTATTATAAAGTTTCCTATCCGGTGACCATAAATATAAATTATTACAGCCATATATATATTATTATGGCTTCACACAGGTCTTGTCTGCACTTCCTGACTAGGAAAATGGAAGAAATCTATGAAACAAGTGAGTTGCCTTAGAAAAACTGGAGCTAATCTATTCCCATGCTCTATCTCCTTGAATTGCGTAATTTTCAATATGGGAAGCTTAGAATTTTTTTTACATACAGTTTGGTACACAAGAGATTGGGGTTCTTTTAAGTCAAGAATAATCAGAATTTTGTTAATTTTTTGTTGAAGAACATCAGTTTCCATTAATGCTTTACCAGACAGCAAAAACATGGTGGCTGCTGTCTGAAATTAATGTCAATCTTTCCAGTTTCACTAGGGCAGTACTGAATGGCAGCTCTTAAAAGTGGCCTGATTTGAAAGTTTTAAAGCTTATAAAACTTGATCAATTCCTGCAGTATGTTCACCCAGATTTTCTCTTGGCAGTATCTTCCTCTAGTACTTTCTCCTATTACTTTCTCAGACAGACCATGCAGCCCCTTTAGCTACCATGTGATAGTAAAGTTGCAGTGTTTGAGCTCTGCCCTCTTTCTTTACTCTATATAGGGTGACACAGAAAAGGCCTGAACATTCAAATTTCAGAAACAGATGTTTGCTCAGAGACTTTGCAAAGTGTTGCAGCCTCATTTTTCATCCACACCAGGAACTTCCCCAGTTGTGTAAGAGAACAGTGCCAGATTTGGAGGTCCGGCAACTTGGAAAATTAATCTAGTTGTAGACCAGAGTTCCTGGGAGAGTGAATTTTAGCCAAGTTTGAAGCCTGAGGAAAGTGTGCTCTCACTTTATGATGAGTTCATGTGAAAATGAGTAGCACAGTAACGTGATTGCAAGTATCTTCCTCCTTCCCACCTGCTGCTGTTCTGTTGGGGAAATCAAATGACAATTGTATTTTTGGTAACGTTCTAAGTAAATCATAACTTCTGAAACATTTGCAGTTTAGCTTTTTTCACCCTTTTTTGTCAGTTGCTAATTTTCATTGTTATCTGTCTGATAAAAACTGATCTTTGAAACTCTGGTGTTGTTTTTTTTTTAAAGAAGCACAATAGTTGCTCTACATTTGCTCTGTGGACAGGCTTCATGTATGTTAATTCAGTAGATGCAAACTGCTCTCAAAAAGCAAAAGCAAGGCTGAATGCTTTCTGACTTATCAGTGTTGAACCAGCCCAAGATCTTGACATTCCATGCATGCTTTGAAACTGCTTTTACCACATCCAGTACAAAGTGAAAAGAATGCTTACTGTCCATTTAGCATGGTCTGACAATTATACAACATAAATATTCCTATAATCTTGGGATAAATCCAAGTAGATGAAACCACAGACATGTAATTGAAAAGGACAGTTAAGGATGATGTTTCATTTTGACTCTGCATGCCTATAAAATGATATGATCCAGGGACAGGAGTCTAAGTTGGAAAAAATTAATGCTAAAAAACAGGGGAAGGCAACTCAGTATTGATCATGTTTTTTAAGCTGCTGTCTAGCTCATGATCATGTTGCTGCTGAAGTCATGATCATGTTGCAGCAATGACTGCATGAGGCTTTTGCCCTGATTGAAGTGGGAGGTCAGACTAGATGATCATAATGGTCTCTTCCAGCCTTTAAATCTATCAGTCTATGAAAACCAAATGTGAACTCTTGCCCTTTGCCAAATTAACAGTCTCATGCAAAGCATTGCTTGCCTAAAATAAGAAGGTAGCACAAACAGATAATCCTAAACTACTATATGGGTTGGAAATGCTGTCAAAAGAAATTAATGTAAGCTTCTAAAGAAGAGAAATACTGAGTTGTGTGCTCCTGCCTTATGTCACAGCAGACAAAAATAAGCATCCCCGAGATCATCTTCTCAGAGACACTGTCCATAAAAAATATCTATTTAAAAAGCCAAAGAATAAAACAGATATCTATCAGGTACAATGAGATTTTCAATTCCTTTTGAAGTAAAGCAACTGTATTTTTTTTATTAAAAATATTATTTTTTCTCTCACTGGTAAATATAAGCAGTTCTTTGAATTTTCCACTCACTGCTTACTGGAAAGCTTTGAGAACTGGTCCACTGAAACTGCTGCACGTGCTAAAACAGACACTATGAGACAGTATACGTAACAATAGTCCTGATAATTTTTATCAAATCCACCATGACCAAAGCCTTTCAGCTGCAAGCATTGACTGCAGTTCCCTTGATCCTGGTGTAGAACAGACCAGAGGAAAGCATATTTTGAGGCTATCTCCTGTTTAAAGAAAACAACTTTGCATAGTCAAAATTAAGTTTAGTAATCACATATGTTTCTTGAGAACTACTGCCCCTCTCTTATCACCTCTTTACAAACAGTCAAAATGAAACAGTTCATACATTTCTAGTCTGGGTAAGTTAAAGTGTGTAACTTAAAGCCACACAGTTACCCTGCTGTGGGTGAGGAATAAAATACCACAAAGCAGAAGTGTGATCACATTCTAGCTTACTCAAAGAAGCCAGCAGGGAAACCAGAGTGGTGTTGACATGGCAGATCAATCTTTAGTACTTGCAGGCTGGTTAGAGATCATAAATATACTTCCTGTCACTCACACAGTCCATGCAAACACATCTTCACTTGTTTGGAAATGTTTTCCTCCTAATTCAAAGGCATTATGCTGCATGTGCTCCAGTTATATTTTCACCTCGACACAGTGACATACCCCATGAAATAGTCCTGCTGCCTCCAGGACTTGTGTCTGACCTATGAAAAAAGTTGCCAATCAAATCCAGAACAAGTGCCAGAATATCAAGTGTGGTTTTGCGACAGGGTTGGGGTATATGTGAGCTTCATGCTTCCTTTGGTGTTCTTTATTTAAATGGCCATGCCAGGTGCACATGGAAAAACTTTAATTTTTATTCTATATACTTGTCCTGAAACAGATGATTACTCTTCTGCAGTATTCATGTGATCAACTCTGTATTTTTCCAGTCACGAATGGTAACATTTTAATAGGGATGATTGACCTCAAGTCTCAAATACTCAGAGCCTGACAACTGCACTACACATTCCTGTGTGTAAAGAAATAACAGCTATGGTGTTGATAGACTCCTGGGGACTAGGATTTTTACCTCAAGTGATTATAGTATATCACAAGGAAAGACCCATGAGGTACTGCACTATTAATTAATTGTTCAGGACTATTTTTATTAAAAGTGCAATGAAAATATCTGCATGGGAAGCCATTATGACTCAAATGATGCTAACTAAGTAGAGTATTAAATATTTCCATATTTCATAGAAATGTCACAATTCTATATTAATCTCTATTTAACATGGGACATCGTGGAACCTAAAGGAAATCCAAGCACTTCAAATTCCTGACCATATAAAATCTTTATTACCTGATAAAACAGTATTCTAGGGAGAACCTCCAGTTATGCTCTTGCGTCTCTGCAAAGCCATGCCCTCAAATATACCAGGGGTTCTTGCCATTTGTAAGTGCAGTTCTGCCCTTTTATTTAACTAAACTCATCTCTCTTGTGAGTTGCTCTTCAATCTTTCTTCACTGCTTCTTCTCTTTTGGAGAAAGAGAAATTTCATACCTGGGGCCTCTCAGGGAAAAGAGAGCTATATATATAGCACCCTGTAGCAAAAATTTTCATAGATGTGTACTATAAGTTTGGAAAAGAAACATTATATGTACTTAAAAACTGTTTTGCCATAGCAGGGATCATGTTTACTGAGAACACAGGTCAATTAAACTTTCACTGCATACTTATTTTCATCGTTATTTTGTTTTGTAATGGAAGGACATACAAAAATGAAGTCAAAATAGCGTTTTCTCTTAACAGAGGCATTCAGATTTATTAAAAGAATGTTGGATTCAGATTTATTAAAAGAATGAAAAAGAAGGTTTAGACAGTGACAGCACTGACTATATAGGACAAG
Source organism: Sylvia atricapilla (assembly GCF_009819655.1). Lineage (NCBI taxonomy): Eukaryota > Metazoa > Chordata > Aves > Passeriformes > Sylviidae > Sylvia > Sylvia atricapilla. The sequence continues at coordinate 95,870,707 of NC_089141.1, forward strand.
TTGTGGTTTGGTTTTTTTTTTTTCAATTAAGCTATTAGAAGATATCCAAATGTTTACTTGGTTGGGATTTGGGGAGTTGTTTCAGTTCTATTTTTAATGAATCATTAATCAAAGAAGGACCAGAATAATAATCAGGAATCAAGGATCAAGAAGCAATAGATTTAGCATCTGAACACATTAAAAACAGAAAAGACAGCTTGGACTGATATGTGAGTTAATAAAGGTTTGCAAAAGTGTAAGGTTATGTTTGAGGCCACAATATATTTGACCTTTTTTTCCTGCCTCAACGGAGGAGTCAAACTGGAAGCTGAAGTGTTAAAAGAGCACAACAAACACCAGACACCCTGAATTTAATGCATGTTATTAAAGACTTATTGTAGCAAGCTAGAGGGCTTATAAACTCATTCTTTTCCCCATGGGCTAATCCAGTGCAATGAAGGGGGTTAAGGACAACATGAACTATTGCACAGTTGTCCTGCAGCACCCTAGCTTAATGCACTTCCTGTCTCCCAGGACATGGACTGTATTTAAAACCAGGAGTTTAACATGAGCTCCTGCCCATGAGATGCATAATGTAATCCTGCTCAAGCAAGATCTGGGAAATATTCATTCCAAAACCTGAAATTTTAAGTTTTCCACATAACTAATGACAGACATTTATACGAGAACAAAACAAAAATACTATCTAAAGAACCAAAATTTATGCAGTGTTATTCAAGACTTAGTTTCTACAGATGTCTGCCTAAACACTTCTGAAAGTTGTATTTATTTAAGAGGTTTTATTGAGCGAAAAAATCTGGGTTTAATCAGTCAATACATATTACTGCATTTTGCATCTGAAAATTTCCATCTTATCTAAGTGGGTATGTGTAAAAACAATTCAGTATTATGCAAAGCTGGCAGGTTAGAAAGGGCAGCTAGATAGGTAAGAAATGGAGTAGGTCAATGTGGTAATTTGGTCTACATTAGGTAACTGTGGTGGAACTGTCAAAGGCCTCATTCAGCTCTTTCTGCTGGCCTGCAATAAAGCTGACACTTGAAGCAGCTTCTCCCTTCTGCATTTGTTTTTCAGTATAACAAACAACACATTGAAGGGTATTTACTGATTGGCCTCCTGAGGATATTAATCATTCATCCAGTGAATGAAGCTGTGAGTCCATCTCCTGGCATGGCTAGAAGGTCTGGCACACTCAGGACTCACAACTGGCTTTGTGCAGCGTGTAGCAGCTGGGCTAACACAGCACCAGCAGCTCCTATTCAAGAAATGGGAAGGACTGTCTGAGCAGTCCCACTCTAGGGAGGACACAGGTGCATTTGTGAACACTCCCAGCTGTTGCCCTATCGTAAACCCAAGGGAAGCCAGAGAATTGCACCTCTTTCAGAAAATGCTCATCCCACTGTCCAGTGTCATGGTGCATGAGGCAAGTACCACCAAACAAGCTAAGCAGAAACCCTAATTCTGACCTAGGGTGAATTATACTAATCAAAGCACCAATTACAATTGTGTTTCATGGGGGTTTATTTTTTGTGTTTATGAACTTTCTGAAATTTTGCCAAGTACACCGTGAGCTAATTATGACACTCTGGAGCACTCTGCTGTTTCCTCACTTAAATCATTGATGGCTCCACCTTTTCCTTGCAGTGAATATCTCATACCTTGCAGAATACATACCATAAAAAAGTTGGCATTTGCCCAGTTTGGTGCTCATTTTGTCCACATGCCCACTGCCTTGCTGCCCTTGCTGCTCTAACATGGTTAGAGCTTGCTCTAGACAGAAGTGTAAATCTCTCAGTTTTCTTCTCCTCATTTGCTCTATTTCCTACTCAGCAAATTAAAACCATTTACTAGATTGAGTAAACGCCATGAAGGAAGTTTGGTGTGGGGAACTTGAGTTTCCCACAGTATTCAAGTTTAGATACAAGTTTAACTTTTTTGAATAGAAGGCTTAAATATTAATTTAAAATACTTGTCAACCTGACCTGATAATATAGTTCATCAGTATTTTTCTACACAAAGCTTTTAACCAAGCACCACATCTCACATTTAGGAGTTACTAAATTAATTATCTTGATGCCTTTGACTGGCTACCTAGAAAGCAGTCTAAAATACCTACTTTATTTTCTGACTAGACAGAGTTAGAAAATAAAGTAGGTATTTATTAAAGGCCTTCAATAAATACACCTTGGGCAGTGCAAAAGCCTTGCAAAGAGGCTACACCCAAGACGGAAAATAATCACGAGATTTTAAGGTTTTTCCTTTGCCATTTTTTTCTTTAACAGAAGCTTTGCTGTAGCTTTGTAAAGAGATACAAAAGATTAAGAGTAAAAAGGATCTAACAATATATTAAATTATATTTTTTAGTATTTAAATAATGGGAAAAAATCTAGAAAGAATAAAAGCAACGAGATCAGATTCCTTGATACCACCTGTTTATATTATTCATGCACCTGGAGCATTTATTATGTGTAAAACATTCATTTAACAATAAGTATTGTAAAACTGCTTCCTTTACTATTATTTTAAATGTAAGGAATATGATGTGCATTGGTTATTTGCAGTACATGCACATTTAGAAAAAAATACACTGTCTAAAATGGAAATGCCACATTTACAAGGGACAATATTGTTTGTTCAGAATTTGCCATCACTTTATTCTCTAACTCCATCCAGCCTCTAGGTAGCCAGTCCAAGGTATCAATCTCTGGCTCAGATTTCAGGGGTTATTATATTTAAATCTTTGACTTAATAATTTCTTATGGATAAAACCAGATAGCAACATTAAATAATCCTAATGGATTTATTGAAAGAATGTGATGCTGGTGAGCTGGGCTTTAACTAAGTAGGGAGTATAAATTGCAAGGTACAGACTTGGAAGCAGACTTTGTTTCATATTTTTGTCATAGTCAGGTGAAGTTTCTGTTCTGACCTGCCTAGTCTTTATTGCCAAAACTTCCTCAGAGATCAGCTCAAGATTTCAAATTAACTAACCACCACCACTAGCAGCAAAAAAACCAACCCACCTCAAACCTAAAGAATACAAAACCCAAACCAAAACAGCAACAAACTCTCCATGAGTTTTAGCTAGAAACCAAAATTTCTGAGTATATTTTAAATACAGAAGGGCTAGAAAAACAACCATGTCAAATCCAGCACTTAATTTTTCATTTGCATTTTGCAACTGATAAATGAAAAAAAAGCATACCGAGAAGATCCTTAGCAGGCAGAAGTATCATCCTCTCTCATTTAATGTGCAATACTAAAGGGTTTTCCTTCCCTTACCTCACCAGTGCATCCAACTCCATTTCCAGGCATCCTGATCTCCCTCACTACTCCTGCTTCCAAAACATGCTGGTATTTATGCTCCATTTTTTCTAGTCATGCTGTGACCTGTCCAGCTGCTGCTACAACATACCCATCACCTCCTGATAGACTTTATGAACCTGAGTTGAACTCAGTTTCTGGCTCTTGCTTTGCTGGAAGTGTATGGTGCCAAGAGTTTCTGGGAGAAAGGTCTGAAAGTTATGTGGACGTTCAAGAAAAACACTGAGGGGGTGAGGGATGCATGCTACAGACAGCAAAATAGCCAAAGAAATAACTCCTTCCTCTACTAACATACTATTTTTCACTCCCTAATGGAGTGCACTTCCACAAAGAAATGAAATAATCAATTCAGTGCTATCCAACTATCATTTGAGAAGCCAATAATGAAGGGACACATTATTTTTCAACAGTCCTCATTAATGTATATGCAATGTTAAAAAATCAAACCAGCCAGAAGCGAACATTTTTTGTGTAAGCCACAGCAGACTTGCATGTTCACTTATCTCAGCTTTGCAGATGATCACAGATGTGTTTCACTTTACTAATGTAAATTAAACAATTTTTATCAATTAATGAGTTGTTCATGCCAGTATGGACAACTGCATGAGGAAACTTCCAAGTAGCAAGTTTTAGCTCAAGAAGGTATGTTTGCAAGTACTCTTGTAGTTTGTTTTTACTGTGCTCTTATAATCACTTGCAGCATGCCTGACCATAAAACATAAGCCAGTTCTACTTCATCAAAAATTGAACTCCCATGACTATATACCAAACATTATTTTCTACTTTTTGTTTCTGATTACGCACAGCTTGAAAGGTAAAACTGGAATAAAACTTTTGTGAGTTAAGGATTAGTGGATTGTGTCAGAATGTTTGTGATATCACCACAGAACTCTGGTCCCACAAGACATTTAAAAATACATTAAAAAAAATCTGGTGCAGTTTACAAGCTGATAGATCATATTATATGAAATCAAAGGATGTTTTTAGGGAAAGAAAGTGCAAAGAGAAGCCCATATATGTGCACCTGTAAGATTTCAAACTCACAAACACAGGCCTGTTTCAATTTCTAAAACATTATTTTGTACTCTTCTGAGATAGAACTTTGCTTTCTTGACAGTTCAGATTTTCACCTGCAAGGCAAAATACAAAGGAAAGGCCTGTGTGTATTTCTCAAAGAAAACTGGATCAATAACAGCTCTGCATCTTCTAGCAGGAAAAGACTTGGAACATTTTATGAATGAAATAAGGATGAGATTCTTTGTTTATGGCCTTAACATTAAGCATACAAATTTGCACTAGTAAATTTAGTAAATCTGTCATTAGAAAACAGAGTATTTAATCCTCAGAAAACAAAAGCAATTTATAAGTGCATATATACACTAGATTTCAATAAATCCTCAATTAAGAACAAAATACTTATGAATAATAGAGAATAAAACACCTGAACCCACAGTCCCTTTTCTATAAGAACAGCAAGCGGCAAGTATAGCCCAACCTTCCTTTAACATATTAAAAAATTCAGATAAATCACCAAAATTTTAAAGGGCCATTTTCCTGGTATCTCTTCTTCCTCCAAAATGCCAAATGCAAAAATGATGGTCCTCTAGAGGTGTGAGTAATGAAGCAAATTCCAGAATCTGCACCTAGGACAAAGCAACCCAGGCTGTGTGTGTGGACTGGGGAACGAGAAGCTGGAGAGCAGAGCCATGAAAAGGAACCCGAGGGTCCTGGTTGATGGCAAGTTGAACATGAGACAGCAGTGCCCTGGAAGCCAGGAGAGCCAACCCTGTCCTGGGGACATCAGGGACAGCATGGCCAGCAGGGCAAGGGAGGGGATTGTCCTGCTCTGAGCTGGGACAGCCTCACCTCCAGTGCTGGGGGCAGGTTTGGGTGCCACAGTATCAAAAAGACATCAAGATATTGGAGGCTGTCCAAAGGAGGATCATGAGGATGGTGAAGAGCCTCTCAAGGAGGAAGCCACATGAGGAGCAGCTGATGTCACTTGATCTGTTCAGCCTGGAGAAGAGAAGGCTGAGGGGAGGCCTCAGTGTGGCTATCAACATCCTCATGAGGGGAAGCAGAGGAGAAGGTACCCATCTCTTCACTCTCATGATCAGTGATAGCACTCAAGGAAGCAGCATGACTCTGGGTCAGCAGAGCTTTGGTTTGGATATCAGTAAAAGGTTTTTCACCCAGAGGGTGGTTGGGCCATAGAAGAGGCTCCCCAGGGAAGTGGTCACAGCATCAAATTTGACAGAGATCAACAACCATTTGAACAATGCTCTCAGGCACGTACATGGTGGGATTGTTGGGGTGTCCTGTGCAGGGCCAAAGTAAGACTCAATGATCATCTTGGGTCCCTTCCAACTCAGCATATTCTATAATTTTATGACCTTTGAACAATTTATGAAGAATCTTAGAATGTTTCCTCTTATCCATTCCAGCATACCTAAAATAAGGATGCAAAACTGAGCTAGTCTTACACGGCCTGCTGATCATCTTTACATCAGGTGGGATAACAGTAGTAAAATGTAGAAACAGCTTGCCTGAACGCTCCCATATAGCTTTGCTTATCTTTCTGTAAACATTGTAACCCTAATATGACAGGAATTCAGGTAATGAAAAATAAATTACTTTACATTTTGTTGAAAAGACTAGCAATTTAGAGAGAAGTGCAAATCCAATTATTCCTAGAGAAAGAGAGGGAGATCTTAACATTTCATTTGACACATTTACATAATGTGACCATTTTACACAGACTTCCTCCAGACAAATCATTAATTTGATTTTTGACAGCCTTTGAAGTTTTGCCTGCTATCAAGGCTACCAAACTCTTTCTGCTGAAAAAATGAGTCAATGCTGATTATGTAAGTATGCTTTACATGGCACTTTGGGAAGATATAAAAAATGTAAAGCACAGGAAAATCTCAACTTGAGGCCTTCAATTAATTCAGTTTAATTTTGATCTCAGACAAAGTTTTTCTTTGGAGAAAAGAGATGAACTTGATTTACCCAGTGTGTTATTTCATGTCTGTATTTTCCACACCCATTGTTTTTGAGAGATGAGCCTATAGACTTCATGAAAAATACCTTCTCTTAAGCCAAACAAAACATACAGAAAAAAGCATGCATCTATACAGGTGCTTATGCATGCTCTGTAAAGCAAAAAGAATGAATAATGCAATGTGCAAGAAGTGTAAGACAGAACAGAGCATTCTCTGGTGTTTCTGCACATGGTCATCAATAGCATTTTGACATTTTGTGATAGCAACAATCACAAAATACTGGTTGAGTGCTGAGCCTGATTTCCTGCACAACAACTTTTTAATTTCCTTCTTTTTCAATTGACTGAAATAAGATCTCTTCTCCCTGGATAAGTGAAGGCCCAAGGAGCCTCATAAGAATGTCCCTATACTTAAATAGAGTGGCCAGGAGAACCATGCCCTACATCTCCTGCGTAATGATGTCAAGAGAGGTTCTACTCTCTAAGTTGCTGTTACACTCTGATAAGAAAAACAAGTTGGTTTTGTTAAGTCTTTCACTTTGTTGTGACTGTTTATGGAGGAGATGGGACCTAAATTTTAGGAATTACATATTCTAGATAATATCACTGAACGTTGACATGACAGTTCCATTAACTTTTTTTTTATTATTTGTTTCAGCCAAAGTGGTTCCTATTGAATATATAAAACCATCTTTTACCAATGATTTTGTAACTAGTAAGGAACTTCTTTTACTTTATAATTCAAAGTTTTCTTTGCTTTCATAATAGTGTATTTGCTCCTCAAGTTAACAGTGATGCAAATCTTCCAATGTTTTTGTTTCCATAGTAACCACCTTACTTCAACAGAAAGAACCAAATCACATGCCAAATACACGAGGCCTGAAAATGCTTTAAATTACTCATATAACTAATTAAAAGAAACTTGATAAAACAAAATTTCTTAATAGAGATAGAAGAGTAATAATGCCTACTTTGCTCTTTCCCTATATGAATTTCAATTACTTTTACAAGAGAAAAAATATCCTGATCCTTATTTTATAGATTATTCAATTTCCCTAAGATCAAATACATTTAATCAAATATGCACTAAAGGCTATGCTAGTTTTCCTGCTGAGTCAATGGGCTTTGAATGAGAGTCTTCAGAAGACAGTAAAGTTAAGAAGGCCACCCCCATTACAGTTACTAAATGATAGTAAAATTTTTCCTCAGACAAGTAATCTGGGTGCTCAAGATAATGATTACTACTTGTTTGTTAGAGTGGTATCAGCTATTTCTCAAATGATCTATACATGGTAACTGAGGACAGCAAAAGCAAATATTCCTAGGTTTGACATAACAGAGGCCTGTTGCCCTTGCCACATTCCACTGACATATGATCAAAATAAAAAATTACTGGATGAATATTCTCAATTCAGACTTCTAAAGCTTAGCCCCTTAGAAACATGATACAAAAAGACCAACCAACCAACCCGTCAAACAAACAACCCCCTCAAACCCAAAACAAACAAAAACAGCCCCCCAAACAAAACAACCAAAAAACCCCAACCCCAAAATCAACCAACAACCCACCCCCCCAAAAAAAACCCCAAACAAATAAACAAAAAAAAAAAGAAATGCTCCAATCCCCCAAAACCCTGCCTTGCTGCTGAATATAATTTTGAAACTGCATGTCTGAAAAAAAAAAGATTTCAACAGTTCTTGATGGGTTTGTCCAGACCTTTAAAGTTGTCCATTCTCATTATTCAATATGCGCTGCGGTATGCCTCCACTGTATGACACTAGCTGCTGGGTGCTTTTCAAAGTAAATAGAAGTCTGCTTTGTTTCATCTTGCAGAGTTCCCTAAAGGTAACCTCAGAAATGTCTTAGGTACAAATGAAATTTGTATATCAAAAATGTTTTTGAGACTCAGGGTCAAACAACTGACACAAAAATCAAATGTGAATTAAATAAAGAAAAGGGAAATGAAAAAAAAGGGAATCACAGTAAAAGCAGTGGATTTCACATCTTGGTGATTTTTTTTTAAGCAAACTGTATTATGGAAAAGCACCTGTTAACCCTGACAACTGCAGAAAAGGCCCCACAGATCCTATGGACAAGGAGTTGACCATGTTTTGCTCTCACAGCAAAGGCGGATGTTGTTGCCTTGAAGGTGTTTAAATGATGAAGAGGTTGCAGAAAGGGGCTGTGAGGTTCTATCCTTGAAGACAGTAAAAATAGTCACCAGGCAACCTGCCTCCATTGTGAAAAGCAGCTGCTGACTAAATAACTTCTAGAGGTCTCTTTCAAACTAAATTATTCTCTAATTCTGTAATTAAGACACTTATTTTTATAAATCATAAATATTACTGAAATTCTGAAAACTTATTTATTTGAACCATAAATAATTTTTATATAAAGAACTTACTGAAATATATATTTTAGAAGCTAAGTTCATCAATATGACTTATAGTACAAGTGACAATGTTTTGTACATTTGACTACACTGTTCAAAGTATGTTGTAAACCATGAGTGAATAATATGGGCATATAGCTTTTTCTATTACCTTCATTTAATCTGTTCTTTGAGTTTTTATCTTCTGCTTGATATCAAGCTCCAGTGAAAAAATTATTTTTGGGTAGTGTACAGTTACAGAAACATCACACTTTTTCTGCTTCAGCTGGAATCTTTGACAAAGAAGATCGTAATTTATTAAGGGGTGTTTTCAGTTTTCAGAGCACTTGTGAGAGATAAAAAAACCAACCAAACAAAAAAACAACAAAACACCAGAACAGGAATTTCAAGGCATCTTCAGCCTTACCTATTCATGTACTCTACTAAATAGAGAAATCTGATTTATTTTACTTAATTCAGCATTGATTGAGGAGTCTAACCAGGACTGGAGGAACTGCCACTCTTTTTTCAGGACAGTCTGCCACCACTTGGCATCAGACAGTTGTGGTTCAGTGCTTCTGGGCTGAGGATGAAAGTTTCAAAGAGCTTTAAATTAAAGACCCATTAATGGAGAGGACAGAGCCAGAGTTGCTTTTAAGTGCTTTTAAGATTTACTTGCTTGATATGAAAGCTGTAGGGCATAAGGAAGATAAAACCTTAAAATGTATGTGGATTGCTTTACACTGAAGTACTAAGAAATTAACACAATTTAGTCCTATACAGTGTTAGAAAACTGTAAAGAAAGAAAACCACCTACATGAATTACAATGCTTATATAAAACTTATGCCTACTTCTCAGTTTTCCTTGAGTAGGCTAGCTGCCCTGCTTTTCTCTCCCCCATTAAATTGTGCTGCTTTCTTTTTTTTTTTTTTTTTTTTTTTTTCCCACAGTCAAAAATGGTACTTAGCTGGAGTGAAATCCTTAAATCTTTTGAGGATATACAGTATGGATCTCCTAATTAGGACATCCTGTAGAAACACAATTTTAAAAAAGACTGGAGAAAGGGGAAAGAAATACTACATCCTATTTGTACTGAAATAATGCCCCAATTAAATAAAAATACAAGCTAAAAATTGCATGCTCTTCATTTTTCCCTGGAGGTCTTGCAGAAGGCTAAATGCATTTTCAGTTCAGTTCCCCAGATTTAAAAAAAAATGGTGTGCTATTCTGCATCAGAGCTGTAATTAGTCATTTTGATAATAACAATGGCGTTTATAATTTCACACCAGGCTGATCATCACTTGAAACCATTTATTTCAGCTCAGTACATCCCCTGTTAATTGGAATGTTTTGCTAGTGGTGTGTTCTCATTAAGATACAGTCTTGTCATTACGGCCATTAGGTTTGACCTCTTCTCTTGAGTCCAACCCAGGAAACAGCCCTCAGGAATCCACGCATATGGATAGCTGGACTCAGATACACTAACAGCTATGGTCTTGCTCCTCTGTGAGTTACAGGTGAAATTAAAGAATTAGTATGCAAAATGTTGCAGTCTTTCTAGCATGAGGTCAGATTCTGCAATTACTGTGGTCATACCTGGCCTTAGAAAGCAGAGAATTTATATTGTCTGCCTGCAGCAAGTTTTTAAAAGTAGTTTTGCTATACGCAAAAGGCTAAATCCAGCCATTAGGTGAATGTTAAGAATCACATAATTTCAAGAGATGTAGCTCAGTTCATAACTTATCCTCAACTATTTAGAACATATTTCAGACTTTTTAAAGCTGTTACTCATATCAGCAGGGATTGTAGTTTCATCTATGATTATGTGTATTTGACGTTTCCCATTATTAGATCCTTATTTCACATACTGCAATGCCAAACTTCAGTTATTTCAGATTATATTTTCCAGTTGCAGTATTTCCTTGGCCTGATTTTATTTAATTTTCATTTTTATAGAAATGTCAGATAAAACCACCAGCTAATTTCACAAAACAAGTTACAGAAAATATGCTGCCATCAATGATAAAAGTTGTGCTTTGCTGCTTCAGTGCTTTGAAATCTGGACTTAAATTTGGCAGATGTTTTTGTGCCAGGTGTATGCCTTTTTGCTTTTAGCTGCCGGTCCTTCCAAATTCAAACAAGATCTGAAAAAAACTGTACATCACAGTTTAGCAACTAAGAATTCTGAAGACTGACAGCACTAGCTTATCTCCAGACTCCCAGCTGATCAGATGGGACGTGTACCATCATGGTAGAGGTCAGAGCTACACAAACCTGCCTACAATATCCTTGTAATGACTTCTCCCACCTGATGACCTAAGGCAGGGTCATATTCCAGATCTAAAAGCAGAGTTTGTCTCTCCTGTGCCCCCAGCTCCCCTCCCTTAAGAACACACTTGTTAAGGCAGAGAAGTTAAACTGAAAATTGAAATGAAACAAGCACTGTAACCTAGAAACAGAGAAAAGAGTATGACAAATACATGGGATTAGGTAGACAGCAATAGATAAAAGATGCTCCTGGTGGAGCCAGATTGGAAGGAGGCACGGGGAAGGAATGGGGATGGGTAACTGGAAAAGCAGAGCGAGCAAAGAGTCACTATGAATAAAGGTGCTGAGACTGGGAGATGGATGAGCTGGAACCTCTCCGAAAGTACAGCTGGATGAGAGCCTCAAATGAGAGAGTGAAACAACAACGTAGATACTGGAAATGATAACTCCAGGAATGAAAAAGGGGTGGAGATGGTAGAAAGATAAGGTGATGGGAAGAAGAAACAGCAGAAGAAGGACCAAGGAAAATTCAGCACAATGAGATGAGAAAATACAAATGAGAATTACTGTGTTGGGTAAACAGTTGGGAAAATGAAGCCTTGCAGGGTAGAACCACTAGGGCAAGAAACCAGAGAGGGCAGAGTCCTGAGCAGAACAGTGGTCTGTGGGATGGCAGGGGCTTACCGAATGTAGTTGAGCATCCATGGAGGTCCGAGCAGTCTGGGAACCAAAGGAAAAGTTCAGAATAAATACAGATGTGAAGCAGGAAAATACTAATCTTGGAACATGGATGCTGAGCATGTACAGCTGGAAAAGGATCTGAGCAGGCAAGGAGACGGAGACTGGGTGTCAGGAAAGAGGAAGACCAAGTCAAAGGAAGGAAGATGGGAGCTAGAAATTAGACTGTCAGAGAAAAAGGCCTCTAGGTGAATAATTTAGCAGGACTTGTGTGGGTTTATTTTACAGGGAAAAAAGTCTGCACCAGATAACTTTCTAATAAATCTCAAATGATCCCTATGATATCAGCTATATTTTCCCATTTAGTAAAACATTTCCATCTGCCAGCAGATGTGTAATCATATATTACAACAGAGTCACATAAATGAGACCAACAGAGACAACTGGTCTCTCACCAGAGAGTCTGGTTTTATTGTTTCTCACAAACCTTTTTTTGCAACCTTGGGAATACTTCTTACATGTAAAATGTGAGAAGTAAAATTCAGAAATGGCCCAATGGTTGTCTTTGGAAATACTGCTCTTTTGTAGGCACTTAAAAAGGCTAACATCAAAGGATCCTTTACTCTTCTAAATTATCAACTTGTGATTTCTATGAGTTTTGCCATTGATTTGATTTAGGTAGGGTTTCACCCCTTCATTGTTTGGAAAGGAAACTGAAATAGAGCACTTGTTCTCCCAATCCAGCTTTTAATTAACAAAAGATTGCAATGTTAATGTGATTATTTTGGTTTTCCTTTGCTAAGGATATCTCGGTGTAAGGATCAAGACTTTGATCTCTTTTGTAGGTTTTTTTTCTTTTCTGACATTAGCAATCAAATAAGTTAAAGTGGTTTCATTTCTCATAATACCATCATTTAAAAAAATGTGTTTTCTCTCGTTTATGGTTTAACCCCAGCTGTCTTCTAAGTACCATCAGCCAGGTAGGGCAGGAGTTCAAGGATCATGTGTTCCAATCTTTCCTGGCAAAAGCACAGTCTAGACAAGATGGTCCAGCACCCTGACCTGCAGAATCTTAAAACTGTCCAACACTTTAAGCATGCACAAGAGTCCAACACCACTTCCCTGAGGAGATTATCCCAATCACTGATCGTGAAAACTTTTCCTTTCATGTCTAATCAGGATCTCCCTAGCAGTAACTCGTACCCATTCCCCCTCGTTTTTTCCATTAGACTCCTTGTAAAAATAAGCCTTTATCCTCTTTGTAGTCACTTTTAAAATACTGAAACATGATGATAAGGTCTGCCATAAGCCTTCTTTTCACAAAGTTAAACAAACTCACTTAGCTGGAGTGAAATCCTTAATTCTTTTGAGGGTATAGAGTATGGGTCTCTTAATTAGTACTTCTGACAGAAACTCAATTTTAAAAAGACTGGAGAAAGTGTAAAGAAAGTCCTTGTTTTAGACTAAGCACTACTTATCAACAACAAGTCATCAGGGTGTTATCAACATTATTAAATCCAAAATTTAGCACTGTACCAGCATGACTCTGCCAGCTGGCTTTAGAGATATCTTAGTATTTAACACTTGTCATATGTAAAAGGTGAAATGTTCTCCTCCAAAATGTTTATTTACTGCTAGTCATTTCTCTCACCCTGCTAGATACTGCTGCTTGTTCAAGGAATAAGTCATTGCCTGGAAGAAAAATTGGTTTTGGAAACGAAATTCATATGCCTGACTTAAACCACACAGAGAAATCCCAGCAAATCCCAATTTTCTTGTGATAAAAATACTTAGGCATAACAAGATTTACCACTTCCCTAAAATATTCTGAAAATGGCATAGCGCACATGGCATAGTGAGCATGCTTTTTAAAAGCAACAGGTTTACTGTGTTAGTTTCTTACTATTCTTAAGGAATATATATTTCTGATGGTAACATCCAGAAAAGAAATAATGAAGAAATAATATGAGAGCTGCATTATTTTGTGCACAGACTGGTAGGAAAAATCCCCTACAGAGCAAGTTATTTCATGTAAGTTATTTCTTGACTTTTATGTCCAGGAGCGATGTTTATTCTGTGGTCTTTGCCACTTCACATCACTGAGTATTTCAGGTTTTCATCTATAAAAGACAAAGAAAATAAATATTGGCTTAACTCTCTTTCATGAGACAATAGAAAACTGGTCCCAAGGCAGTACCCAGAAGCCTTCCACAGCCACCCTTTGTGTACTGGGACTTGCTGGTTTTCATAGGGTGGGGACAAGCACTACAAATGTTCTGGCAGCCTTCACATGTTAATTCTCCCCATTGAATGGGACTGGTTATATACAAGTAATACAAACAACACTGAATATGAGGAGTCCTGTAGTCTCTAATACATTACTGTCACTTTCTGGCTGCCATGACAAGGCCAGTTTAAGAAATATGGGTTTGCCCTCACCACTACTCTAATCTGCTGGCACTGCTCTGTGCAGCTACACTGTAAGCCAGGTGTGGGTGAAACCTCTGGAACAAACTAGGGGATAAGAATTATCCTTTAAGCATGTACAAGAGATCTAGTTTGCAATATCTCTAAGACATTTGTAGCAGAAGAACTGAGGAGTTGAGCTGAGACAGAGCAGGAACAGAGAGGTGCTGAAGGATCAGAAATGGCCAGGCAATGTTCATGCCAAGAGCAACATCCTGTGGATTCACTACAAGGTAATCCTGACTCACTAAGTCAAGAGACTTAGCACTTTAAAATGCACTTATATAGATTACTATTTTCACTGATGTTGTGATATTAAAAGGAGATAAATTTACTAGCAAAAAATGAAAAGTCAGCCCCTGATACTGCATCTGATGATAAAAATAAAAAAGGAGGGAACAGAAGAACTGTACAACTGTTGCCAGTCTTCAGGAAATCTCATGCCAAGAGATACGTCATCATATCTTTTTGGTCAAACACAATTCAATTTGCAAAACAGCTAGTCAACTCCAGATGTAAATTAATGTTACTTACTCATTAATTCTGATAATTTAATGACATTTTGTTTACTTACTTTGAACTGTTATGACAATTTCTGCTATGAATGTCTTTCTTCCCTTCTATATTAAAGTTATGTATGTGGCCAAAAGGTTTCCTCGACTTCAAATTACAAAACAAATGCTCTCATTTACTGACACCACTTATTTCACATGACTGGGAATGCATTCATCATGGGATGAGTACATATTTGTGCTCAGGAAACTGAATTATGAATGCAGGTTTCCTTACCTGGCCTGCCATGGCACTACAGAATGATACTGCCACAGCTCCTGAATTCTCAGCAAGGTCTGGACTCCAGGGTGGGCTTAGTTCCTTGGTGAGAAAGAAATGAATTGATACAGATAGAGTTTATGGCATCCTCGCCTCTTTTATTTACAGTAGATGCAATTTTAAAGAGAGGAATTAGATGGTAAAGTCAGTGTGTGGTATGTGATTGAGTGACTGGTTCTGAAATTCAAGAAAAGACTCCCTCAATATAAAAACCCACACTGGTTTTCAGAGTAGAGGAAGGACTCTCTTTTAGCTCATTTCTCCAAACAGAGAAAAACTCTTAGCTTTATCTACCTAACTGTTTTTTCCTTTCTTTTTGGCAGGTAGTGACTTAAATTCAAAAGTTATTAAAATAACTTCAGAAAATGCTGTTGTTAAAAGGGTCATTCTTGCTCTCACCCTTTCATCAGCACTACAGCATGTGGGGGCTTATGGCCAAGTACATCGAAATATTAATCTTACTGAAAGCAAATCCTTTTCCAAGGTGTGTGATTGTAACAGCCAGCGCCAGTGAGGAGGTGGATAACAAGCTATCATGAAGCAAGTAGTGAAACAGAACCATATTTCCCATTAATGAGGTCTCAAATTGCCTGAAATTACTCAGAAAACTTCTCTAAATGACAAGTTCCTCAGAAGTTTCTAGAGCTACATCATATTCTTTAGGCTTATGACTGTTGAAAGTCTTGCAGCCTTCTCTGAAAACTAAGCAACTTTTACTTAGAAATGTTAATATTTAGTTTTTCCAGATGCCTTGGATTTGAAGGACACATTTCCAAGGCATGGAATAAACAACCAAAAAATCAAAACAATAACTAAAACTAAAAGCTGATTGGAAAAAGTAAAGGGTAAATTACATTTCAGGTACTCAAAAGTATTTTATTTGCATGGTATTATAATTCATTTATTTTTCTGGATAAGAAAACTACAGCTGCAGAATGGTGGGTATCCTCAGAACACCTGTCTCTTGAAGTACCGGGTCATTCAGAAAAATTCAGAAACTACAGAAATATTTTAAACAGCTGCTCCCTGGGGAAAAAAATGGTTCCAACTAACTTTGTAGAGTTGTGCTGGTCAAAGGGGAGAGGAGGTAGTGAAAAAGTTGGGGTTTTTTGCATTCTAGAGGGAGTTAATATACTGTGGATAGTGGAAAAAAACCCCCATTGGTTCCAACAGGGTTTCATTTAAATTCAACCTTCTCTCTAACTTTGACCTGACTACCTATAATACCTCCATGCAGCTATCTTCCACATCTACAATAGCTGCAAACTGAAGGTCTAACTTTAAAGATACAGAGACAGAAGTCTTAGATTTGCTGAAGTCCTACAAATTCCATAAAAAATTCTTGCTGAAAGGGGGAGTGAGAGCTCTGTAACTGGTCCTATTGAGGAGGAAAACCATGGTGTGACTTGGGCTGACTCAGGGCCTGCTGAAGCATCCATGTACCCTGGACACATCCCCTGTGGTGCCCAGCTGCTTGCCCAGCTGGTAGCCTATGCAAAGGAAGAGGAATTGAGGACATCCACAGGTTTTCAAGAAAGCATAGCAAGGAGGGAAAAGTGAACCCGTGGAGCATGAGAAGAAACTGGATTTATTCAGAGTGGTAATGGAGGAAAAAGCTGCTCTGTTAGTAGCATTTTTGGCCCTGCTGCCCACACAGCTTACTTTGTAATGCACTTGCCACTTTTCCAGAGACTCCAGCCTGGACTGGGGCTGGGTTATGAACATCAGGAATAGAGATAACCTCTGGCCACAGAATAGTAAAAGCAAAGAATAAATTCTTGTCTAAATTCCTGAACATCAACTGCTCTCAAGGCAGAAAGTGTGGCATTGAGCCCAGCTGGAAAGTGCTACAGTAAATACTGGTTATATCCCAAAAATACTGCAGGGTGCCACTATAAATAATTGCATAGTACACCAAAATAGATATCATACTGTATGCTATGTATTATTACAAGGCATACTACATTGAAATATTGCAATATGCTACTGCAGCATCACTAGCTGCAACAGGATAAGTAAAAGCACAGTTTATGACCTGGAAAGGATTACAGACAAGTATTACAGTGAATGCAGCTTTACATTTTTAGCACATTTTTGTATTAGCAATTTCACACTCATATTTGCAATATTTGAGTGCTTTCAAATTTGGGAAATGAGTCTAAATTAAAAAAAAAAAAAAAAAAAAAAAAGATTAAATTATCAAAACAACTACTTTAGATCTATGGACTGGTGCATTTCCTTTAAGAACTTTAGAAGGTTCACAAGAACTGTTCTATCCTAGAGAGCTGTTATTTAGCTAATTCCTTTCAAAGTGTAATGCCAAGCACTCAGCCAATTCATCAAATCTTGGTAGGGAGACTTTGCCATTTGTGATGATAGTGCCTCATTTTCACAATTCAGGTGGGAAAAATCCTTTTTGTTGCCTCATGGGATGGTTCAAGGGACTTAGGCTGGAATTCCTCAAGCTGGATAAGCATTTGCTCACTCTTAAATTCCTTCATAATTATAAGGACTGTTACTCAGCACCAGGAATCCATCTGAACTACACCACTCTACAACATGCTAAATCCAAAGAATAAGCTTAGAAAGTAAATAAATACACAGGTAATCAATTAATATGCTAATTATCAACACATAAGAAAGGACCCAACACTAAATTTTGAGCCTGCTAATGCCTCTTTCCCTCCTCAGTGTATGAGACATTTATCTGTAAATAAAATATCACTAGTGAATAACTGTAAAATTAAAATAAATTTGTTGTAATTAAATGCAGAGCTGAGCACTGAAATATTCCCTCTGGGGACACTTATTCAAATGCTGCTTTTTTTAGAGAATGTTAGAGAATTTAGGCTAAAAACATAAATAGTGATAATTTTCCATACCTCACAGATGACTAATTGATTATTGATGAATGATAGTTAGTTAAAATTAAACTAATTTATCAACTTTATATATAAATATTATAGAGCATGCTTTTAAAACCATAATTCATTGTTAGAGAACTGTCCCAAATGTTTATAAGCCAAAAAAATCAAGAAACTAACATTTGGAATTTTTCCCTAAAACTTTTAATACTTACTATATTATTGTATGGTGGACCCAAAGTTGAAATTAGTCATTAGTTTTGAAATACCTGTTCTAAAGCAGCCAATTTGTAAGAAAATAAAGTGACAAACTGCTTTCTTTCTTCTGTCTCCTGCTACAGAGTGGTGTCTCATATCAGAAGTCTGCTCTGCTAGACATTGTATGAATGCAAGATAAAGATGTCGTCTCACCGCTAAAGTAGCTAAACATTTCAAGCAAAGAGCCTAGCATTAAAAGATCAAAAACCGATGCCATCTTTTATTAATGTTATTTTTAAATTCCTTGACATATGACATTCTGAAAAGACAGAAATTCAGACTTCCCTGATTTGGAAGTGATGTCTTTGAGCCTGAAGTGACCTTGCCTTGAAACATTAAGCACTGTTTTAGGTAAGAGGAATAAATATGAAAAATGAATGTTTATTTGGAAAATGGCAGCACTGGGACAATGACAAGATCAAGGGAGAAACAGCAGCAAAGTATAACCATATAGGCTGTTCAAAGGAATCCTGGGAAGCTGAAACTCAGGTAACATCAAAACAGAAAGATACTAAAGTGATGGCAAAGTAACATGGCTAAATCAATACCTGGGACACACAGTTTTGACAGTGGTACCTTGGACAATAGGGAACAAAATGAGCCAAAATTCAAATTCATGAGGAGGCAAGAGTGGATCCTATATAGGGAATGATCAGTGTATTAGACAAGCAAGAACTTGAGCATGTGAGCACCTGTATGAGACAATGAAAGGCTAAAGATACGAGAAACATCAGCCTCTCTGAAAAGATTGTTTTAGGTAAACATACACATATTCATACACAAATATATATGCACATGTCTGTATATCTATATCGATATCAATATCGATATAGATATCTAAATATATATATATATATATATATATATATATATATATTTAAAAAATCTACCTGACACTTGTCAGTGTCAGGTCAAAAATATCTTGACAGAATGAAAACATTTCTGTGCATGTCCCATTCTATGCATGCCTCATCCTTGCAAGTGTTCAAGGCCAGGTTGGACAGCATCCTGAGCAACCTGATCTATCTGGGAGGCATCCCTGCCCATGGTGGGGTCAGATGGATAGGGCCTTTCAAACTCAAGCCCTATCCTCTTGTAATTCCATGAATGCAGAATGTTCAACCCATGTGACTGCCTGTTCTTCTGCAGATTGCAGTAATTTTTATTTCTGTTTCAAGCTGTGTTTGTTTCTCCCCAGGTCTTTTCAGACTTTGCTCCTGACTGATCTCAGCTGCAATAAGCTAAAGTTAAGCATGCTGATAAGAAGTACAGCCTGAGTGTACAGGATGCTGAGATATGACTCTCAGAGAGGAATGTCAAGCCTCTCAAATGTCATTAAAGGTCATAGTGCCAAAAATTTAAAAAATTAGTTTCTTAGATGCACATTCTCTGAGGGGAAGTCTTAAAGAGTAGTAGAGATGGGGACAAGGAAACAGTTGTCATTGTTGAGGAAGGAAGCCCATATGGTTTAGAGAACAAAAGAAAGTGTGGAACCACAGGGAGGCAAATGGGTATGAGAGAAACCACAACTGGCTGCATGCTATTATAGCAAAAAATGAATGAAGATTGTAGAGCTTTAGAAGAATGATTGTAGAAAGGTAACTGAATTAACTGAATACACTGGTCAGAAATTTCATGAGAGAAGCAAAATGTAGGCTTTAGCTTTTACATTTTCTATTGGCCCCAAGGTGACTCTTTTAACATAGCTACTCATACAAGGAACTCTGCTTTCTTTCCTGAATTGCAGAGAAATTTTTTTATCATGTATGAATTAATGTGAACTATTAATGTTAAAGATCCATGTTCCACCTGTGATTTCAATATTATTAAATAGTTATAGATTGAGCACATAGTGTACAGAACATATACTTGAATTTTTACATCCTATATTACTGATTTGAATAAGTTTTCTTCAATGTCAATTAACAGTCCACCTGTAAAAGGAGCATGAAGTTCCAGTCACAGTCTTTCACAAAATCCATCCTTTATATATATGTTCACTCACAGAAACAGTTGTAAACTTCCAACACAAGAGTTCTCCCTAAGCATTACTGAAGAATACAAAGGTTAATCTGGTTCCTCTTTTCTCTTTCTCTCCAGAAATTTCTGGATTTCTGCAGAAATTTTATTAAAAATGGACCATACCTGGAGGAAAAAAAAACCTACCAGCATACAAAAAAACCCCATGCAATAGAAAGTTCATGTTCAAATTTCTAATTCCAAACTGCTTCCAGTCCCAAACAGGGTCCTATCGCCTTGATATCTACAGATGTCTGAAATAACAGTTTTGTAAAGATAGGTAAGGTTCACTTTTGGACCCTTTTCTTTGCAGCACAGATTGGAACGCATTAATTAAGAAAAAAGAAATCAACTAAAAAACTCACAAGTTGTCTCTATTTGAAAGTTTACACTGGAATTGGAATTGAACCTTTGTGACCTAATACAGTGTTCAAGTGAAAGGAGATTCAGTTACTGGGTCTGAAATGATAAAAAAATTGTTGGAATTGCAGCATTAAAAGTGGATGCGTGCCCAGGCATTAGAGTACAGTTAATTTAAAGGTTTTGGGCAGTTTTTTGGGGTTTGAGGTTTTTTTGCCCTTTTTTTTTTTCCAGGCTGAAGAACGGAATTATAGAAGATAATTAATTGAATATTAAGAGTAAGAAGGGCAGAACAGTACCCAATTTTATTTCACTCAGTCTTAGCTTTGTTTTAAATAAAGTAATTTAATAATGAATTCCTCATATAATATAAATAATAACTGTTTCCAATGCTTATCTCATGTTCTCTATGAAAATAAAAGAATACAAAATTACTATCATTATCTCCTGATGTTTTGGCTCTTGATCAAAGATAAACCAAATCTGATCTTCCCGTGCCTTATACTCAAATTTTCTGCTGGGAGTTACACTGCAGCATTCATAATTTGTAAAGTTTCAGGTTGCTCTTTTTGTTCTAGTAAAGCATAATGCTTTGTCAAACTTCTAAGATATTTCTGTCTAACATAATTAGAAATAAAACATTTGTTCAGCTTCTCTGTTTGATATAAACACTGAACACTGAACAGAATAAAATAGGTGATGAAAATCTGAAAAATCTGAAACCTAGACAGGAATTCAGAAATTTTTTTCCTTTACTTGAGGCAGCATTGTTTACTAGATAGAATATGAACACAATACTTGTACTTGACAGAAGGAAAAACCCCTGGGTTCCATCTCAAGATTTGGCAACGACTGTGGATGAGACAAACACAATGCTTTCTGTTCCTACTTTAAACTAAGGGTACAGTCACAGAAAACTGTGGGAGTAGATATGCTTTTGAAGTGTTTCAAGGAGGAAGCACAATAGAAGTAATGAAAGAACATTTGTGGTGGTTCTGCAGTGTCACGTTGCTTTCCCTTCACACTGTGGTTTTCTTTCAAGTTCCAACAAAGCTTTTCCCTCACACTGCCTAAGTTTTGCTAGCACCTTAATTCAAAAGTTTAGATAGAGAATCTAGCTTTAAAAGATTAGAAAAAAAGTCAAGAAATCACGGCTGTAGCTTGTCATAATGTTCAAAGTAATTTTCACTCTCCAAAATTCTCCAAGAGTAATGCTAGCCCAGGGAGTGAAAGAGTTGATTTTCTGGTACAATCTATGAAGCAGTACCAAACCTGTATCTCTGTGATCTCTGCTGCAAGTTTTGATGGTGTCTTACAGGAATAAATAGTTACAGCCAGAAGTAACAGGCTGCATCTCTGGTTTTCAGGTTGTTTATAAATTTGAGACATGCTACACTCCTACTTTGCAAGGATGACTTACAAGACATGAAAGTGCTACCTGTAATACCACAAAGGGATCCTGGTCCAGACAATTATTAAGACTCAATAGGGTTTTTTTTTATTTAAACTAAGGATACCAAGAAATTTGAACAATTAAAAAATAGACTCTTCTTTTTTTCATTTTTCACGTGAATCTGTCCTCCTTAATGCATCCCTCTACTTAAAAGAGGATGTCCTTTTCTTCCTAACATATATAAGTAGGTTTGTCATACAGAGGAAAATATACCAAAGAGAAAGGCATGATTTCAGTTTGTTGTTTCTTGTCCTGTGGTAAAAAGTGCTGGTTGGGGACATTCTTGGAAAGCATTCTTGTTTAACAATTCTGTTTAGTGATTTGAAATGGCAGCCCTGGACTTTATCCCATAAATCCTTACATGAGTGATCCTTACTCCTGCAAGTAGTATAGCTGGACAGAGAAACAGATCACTATTTATCATATATTTCCATTACATGAGGATGATAAACAATATTGTTTTAAACTATGCATGCCTCTTCCTTCTTAAGAGCTTTGACATAACATGTTTAGTCTTTAAAAGTTCCCTTCTAAATTGTACCACAAAATGCAGGATAACTTTCATTTGCAAGCAACATGCATTGAACAGCAGTGATCTCTTCCAGATAGGGGTCCCATCGCAGTTATCCCACCTTCTGGAACCTAAACATCCTGAAGGGTCAGGTTATCCATAAGTGCTGAAATAACAGCCTCTCATTATCCCTTAGCCTAAGGCAACAAACAGATAAATATCACATATTATCCAATGCATGTATGAAAGTTTATTTTTTGAACATGCAACCTTGTTTTTCATGACATCTTGAATTAACTTTAATCCTGATAGTTTGCACGCAGTACAAGTTCAGTATAAAATTATACGTGAATTAATATTGAACTTATCAAATAAATACTGCAACTAAACATCCATATTTAAGAGTCTCAAAGTAGAGATCCTCTACATTGCAGAATGATATTCAAAGAATCACAGACTGGTTAGAAGGGACCTTGTTCCAGCCTCTCTGCCATGGGCGGGACATCTTCCACTAGACCATGCTACTCAAAGCCCTGTCCAACCTGGCTTTGAGCACTTCCAGCAATGCAGCAGTTCTGATTCCCTAAACATAATCCACAGTATTTACTGTGAGATTTAATTTGGTGATTATGGATAAATTTTTTTAGGTTAGTAAAAGTAATTTGAAAGTTTCTCATTAAATGTCATGTCTATATTCCCTAAGTTCTTCAGTGGATTTCAGAGATGTAAACACACTTTACACCTAGAGATACCTCACAGACTGAAATGTGTACTGAGTTTGGCTAGATGTCTCCTGCTGTACTCCTAGGCCCAAAACAGCACAGAAAGTGTTGCAGTGTCAGTGAATTAACTTTAGATTTGACCTACTGAGGCAGGTTTCTACGGCGTAATGTTAAGCAATTAACTATAGGCTCATTGAATCCTGAGGCCTCCTGCAAACAAAGCTATCAAATGGCAAAGGTGCTTTGTGAAATCACCTATTGTACATCAGGCACTGAACTGAGACTCCAGTGTTCATCCTCTGTCAAGTTCTCCAACGTGAACAGCTCGTGTTTAACTTCACTAAAGACCCTTTTTTTGACAGCAGAATGAGAGCTGCAACAGACTGCAGATTGTCACTGAAAGTAAAAGGTTTACAAAACTTCTATTAGACATTAATGCTAGCCTGGAGGTCTTTTCCTCTTGAATGACATGAAAAGAATATGGTGAATACACAAAACCATTTTACATAATCACAGTCCCATGTCTTGTAAACGAAAGGGCATTCTGCTACAGGGCAAGTTCCTGCTCCCATTTAAGTGAACAACACAATTTCCATGAACAAGGCTGGGGCCCTTACACTGCTTTTATTTATCTCTTCTTTTTGTACATATTTTCTAGTCTTATTTTCATTCTTTCCTCTCTTTCTCTCGTTTATATTTTTTTACAAATTAACCGAGCAAAATATAAGTTCTTAAATACTTTTAAATTACAGGAAAACAAGACATTTTGCTGATTAATTTATATATCAGAAAAATAAACAGCCCTTCAGATAAATAGCAAGTTATACTGCTCAGAGAGATCAACAGCAGGACCATGAAACCTGATGTTCTCCAGATAAAAGGTCAATAAATAACTAATAGGCCCACCTAATACTTGCCTCAGAAGCATCTTATTGTTATAACTTATTATATCTTACTATTAAGTATCTCAGAACTAGTAATTTCTGAAACATAGCACAAAACCTCTGTCTTTTCACATGAAATTTGAAAGGAAAAGATGTATTAAGGATGCTCAAAATAAGTGACATTATTTACTGTAAAACTTAAAGTAGTTGAGTTATGTAACTCAGGAGTAAAGTATATCTTAACTTAGAAGGAAAAAAAAATGTTTTAAAGAGACATTGATCCTTGTTCTCAAAAGTAGACACTAACTATATTGTGTCCATTATAACTCAGTGACCAGATATAATAAGTCATTCCAGAAACTCAAATTCCTACTGAAATAGTGTTGCATGAATTGGAAACATTAGCAGGAAGACAGGATATATTTTCCGACTATTTTCACCATAGCTTGGTAGGCTACCAGTTTATGAATGAAATAAAAAGAATGAAACGGAGAAATAAAGAATGAAATAAAAAGGTCGAATGCACAATATCCTAGTGACAGAATTCCTTGTACCACACACTGATATGTTTGCAGGGCATTTATATAAGCTTTAAATACTCACTAGAATTATTTCCTCAACAGGGCCAGTTTTTCTAGTGAAGCAACAACCCAGTGTTAAGTCAGTCAGCAAAAGTAAAACGAACCACTTTTACTATACAAAAACCTCATTGCAGTTACAAAGTTGGTGGTGGTTTTGTTTCCACCTATGTCGACTGTAATATGGACAATCCAAGGGAGCTTGGGTTATGTAGAAAAATTGTTGCAAGGCAAAATTTCCTGAAGTAAAAGCTCTGAACACTGGCTGTTTATTCAGTAAATCTGAAATATTAAAGGTATATAGATTTTTTGGGGGATGCAAAGGCCATGTGGGCACTGTGTGACTCTTGCCAGCGACCGTCTGAAGGCTTAGTACACAGTCGAAACTGAATATATAATATAACTCATTTTCAGGAAGACTGGGATGTCCTGACAACATCAGAATTCCCGTGCACAGGTAAAGAGCAACATGCACATGCCTGGGTAGTGATTGTTGGAAATCCCAAGGATGTTTAGGCTCCCAGATGAAAAGCAGCCAAATTCATGCAACACACATATTCTGCAATTCATGCAACACTATTTCAGTAGGAATTTGAATTTCTGGAATGACTTATTATATCGGGTTACTGAATTATAAGAGACACAATATAGTTAGTATCTACATTAAAGCATGTGAGCCATTAGAGTTGCCATCTGGAAATTTTGACCTTAAAGATGTGCACAGTCCAGGAGAGGACTCACCTCAGAAAATCTGAGAGCTTTTCATTATATGAAAAATATAATATAATATAAATAAATATAAATAATAATATAAAGAAATATGGGAGCTTTTAATGACAAATTTTCAGGGCTTAGAATGTGAAAAAGACACCATAATCATGAATACTGATGAACTTCAGTTAGCCAGAATCAGGGAACCACAGTAGGTTCCTTAAGCCCTTCTCACCTGTGAGATTCACTTGAACAGAATAGAAGGCTAATAGAAAATATTCTTATGATCTGATGCAGAGTTGACCCAGAAAAAGTGTATTATTAGCATACAAGCTAAATTCAGATGAAAAACAGAGTAAAAACTAGTACTGTAGCTTGCTCACCAGTTAGAAATTCCACTTACACTAGTAAGGAATTGTTTTGCAGAAATGGATAAATGCTATCCACTGTCTACTAGAGTATCAGTATCTCATGAAAAAGGTTAACTTGCAAGAGAAGATCCCTCACTGGGAATGAACCCCTGGCTCACACATAATAACTACTGAATAGAAATTTTTAAATTGTCCATTCTAACTTTATTCTGTGATCGAAATTTTGCCACTGTAAATTTCTACTTAAATAAGAAAAAACCAGAAAATAACATTTTAGACAGGAGTCCTCGTAGGAATTAAATTCCATTGCTTCTCAGAAAGAGAGGTTTATTATGACAGCAGTTAGTTTAAATGGAGATAAATCAACCAAAAATTTGAACTAATCAGAAACACAAATTCTTTCATATTGCTTATTATTTGAATAGTTTTAATTCCCAGGACTTTACCCTATGGTCTGCATTCAGACCTCTAGGCTTCTTAATTTTAGCTACAATGAATGTGAAAACACAAAGGAGAGAAGCACTCTTTTGGCATTTGGCATGTTCTAAAGCTATCAAAAATCAGTGGCTGGGAATCACAGTGCCCCTTTCCTGGGGCATCACAGTACTTACTGCCACTTCTTGATTTTTCTGAAAACCTTAGAATCCAAAAATATCCCTCTTCTCTACCATGTTGAGGGGCCTGGTGTTGCTATCCACAGGACTTGGCAGCATCTCTCCTGGCCCCTTCTGCTGTTTAAGTGCACGGTGCCCTGTGGTGGCCCAGACAGACACACATCAGGCTGCGTGGCACACTTCCAGTGGAGAAGCCTTTGAGCAATTCAGGTCTTCTTTACTGTGTGGTTCACAAACCACAGAAGCCCTTCAGAGCTCTGAGGCTGAAATAATTCTCTCAGGGATGAGTTGCTAATAGAGTTTTCTAATGCCTGTAGTACAAACGAGGCAAAAAAGCCATGTGCTTCTGTAAAAAAAACCTGCCTTACATTAACTTATTTAACATTGCTGTGTTGCTGGTGGTGTGCGAAAAACAAAACAATGAAATATTTCTTTCTTCTTTCTCCAGTTACTATTAATTTGTAGTGCCAAAATGTAGAATCAGAGTGATAACTCAAGCAAACACTAAAAAAGCTGATAGAACAGCACAAAGTTATTTTCTGCAAACTGTGGGAAGCTTCTAAACCTGAGATTAACCTTAGGTTTTGCAAAATTACAGAAAAATTATTTAAATAACCCTGTTTAAGGAAGTTGGCTCACTAGCGTTGGAACTAAATTACAGTTGGTCAGTTGATTAAAGACAGAGTTATCCAGGAATGACTGGATTTGAAGACCACAAAAATCCAGCCCCAGCAGCTGGGCTGGAATAGGCCAAACTTTGACCATTGCTCTTTAGCAATAAGTGTCCTGGTTAATGATCTTTGAATGTCAACAGCTGGGATCAGATGGAACACAAGCAAAAGCAAGCTCTGGATATGAGGAAACAAAGATGGAATGTTGCAAAGATATTACAGTGATCAAAACTGGACTGACCACAAATCCCAAGCCAGGCTGCAAGAACAAAAGAGCATTTTAACGGGTGGAAATTATTTGTAATATATTATTCTCCTCACATAATAAAGAGGAAATCTCTTTTTTCCCTTTTACTGTTGTCTTATATATTGGATTGAAACACTTCCTTCTGGTCCTCTCTGCCAAATCTCAGTATCAGAGGAAATATCAGCTCACTATTGTTACTATATAAATTAGTTGAACTTCATTTAGGACCAGTCTGTAGAACTACTGTGCCAAAAAGGAAAAAAAAAATTGGTATCCTCTTAACTCACTAAATCTCTGTTTTAAATAAACTTGCACAGAGGACTGGATTCATTTGGAGAATGTAAAGGACTATAAAGAGCTAAACAAGGCAGTACAGAGAAAGCAACCTCTGCAGGTGTCTAAGCTCCACATGGGCCGGTCATACTCATTGTCATACTGAATATTAACTGGTTCTGCACTACGTAAGGCTGTGACTGTAATTGATTTTCTGGGTCAGCAGCCAAACTGAAATACTGGAAACAAAATGTGGCTGTTTCTTTGGTCCCTGCTCTTGGCTGGGAAAAGAACAAACTTAACGTGGGGTTGCCATTTCTCTAGGAGAGAATGAACCTCCAGGCTCTATGGACAGCCAAGACAGGAGGGCAAAGATGGACAGTGGTGCCTGTCCTGTCAAAGCTGTGCTGGCAGCAGTGTGAGTGCCAAGGCTGTGTGCTGCTGGGCACTTTGTGGACCACTGAGAACCCCAGAACCCATCACCTCTGGCTGGCTGGGCCCAAGAGATAGGGCCAGAAAAAAAAAGAGCTCGCTCCTAATTTTCTCCAACTTTCTCCTCAGACACATTGCCATTTTTTAGAGGGAGGTATTGTTTCCAAGGCCCTCATGATGAGATTAAAACCCAAATTCCATAATCCCTGAGTTAGTGGGTAAAAGAGTTTATCTGCAGGCTACTTTTGCCTTACCTCAAACGAATTCTGCCATTCTACTAAAAAGTGAAAACAGCTTTAGGATCAAAACTCCATTTGTGGTGAATTTGCAGTCACTAAAAATGTTACCCAGCTCTATTGACTAAATGGCAGGATAAGGCCAGTCTGATCCTTCCATTCAGTTCAAGATTATGCCAGCATTTTCTCAGTGACTTTACAGCAGCCAAATAATCTGACCAAAGAGGCCAAAGCCAAAGTCATCAAGTAATGTGGAAAAAGTCTCAGTGAAGTTGTTAAGCAACCACTACAACATTTGGGGGGGTATGGCACAAGATAGAGACACTTAATTGTCTCCAGCATTGATGAAGGTATTGCATATGAAATCTAGGATAACTGTAAAGGTTATTGTGAGCTGAAACGACTTGGCAACAAATTATTTCAGCATCTCACTAAGATTGCCAGCACTCTGTCCTTTGACAAACCTCTAAGAAGACGTGAATATTTGTTTCTCTAGATCTTAAACAGCTTTGGGTTTGCAAAGCTGCATAATTAAATGAAACTCATGAAATCCATGATGAATCTACAAACATCACCCTGCCTATTTCTCTTCAACTTCCCTTTCCCTGCCCTTGTGCCAGTTCAAATTCAGGAGACATCAGTCTGTTGCTAGTGTAGATTTATGTTTCTGGGACACTCACCTGAGGTCAAATGTTAGTTCTAATAACTATTTTCTGTTTCCATACAAGAGGATGTTTATTGGTCAATACTGAGCAACAGAAGGATATAGCAGGCTCATTTCTTCTTGAAGTGTCAAAATACAGTTTTTCTCCAAATATATACATATAATAAGAATTCCCATCTAACTTTGAACTCTTTCCTCTTAGTATTTTTAGTGTTGTTTCTATATCAAAGTTGTTTAGCTGTTCTGGGAACTTTACTATTGAACCCATTGCTCTTTAATCTCAACATTTTCTTTCTATCTTTAGCAAATTGTTTATTTTGGTTTTCATCAAAACTCTGAAATTTCCATTTGTCCCTTTCCCCAAACCCATTTTTCAGTTACTTCTGCTGGCAGCTGTTGCTTCTGCAAATTTGCCAGTAACTGCTATGTACTAAGGAATAAAAGAACAAAACAAAACAAAAAAAAAACCCCAAAAAGAAATTATTTTGAAGGACTCTGTTGGCTTTGTCTGATCAGACATCCCTGAGATGAAGAGTTAGGTAACTCCTTTAGGGACATGTAATGTTAAATATTGATGGATAGATATTCAATTATGAAGCCACAATAGTCATATACTCATATTGTCATATATATTGTCAATAGTCATAATACTCATATCGGAAACACCACCCCAGAAGATTTGCTTAGCACACAAAAGAACACAAACGTTGTTAAACTAAAGTATATGCTCTAAGCTGCAATATTTTATGTAAGCTGAAGTAGAATGGGCATATGAACATAAACTTTTAAAGGCTCACATTTGCCAAAATGCAAATTTCTCTCCTGAAATTAGAATTTAATTTACATTCACTTTTAAGACAAATTAGAAACACAATTTGCTTTCTCATGAGACTGGGTGACCCTGGTCTTAGTTATGTAATCACAAAAATGATTGTAGTAGTCACTTCATCACAACTCAGCACTTTAATGGCAGTTTGTTTGATCTTGAACAGCCTTAGCAAAGACAATGTTGTGTTCATCACAGAAGTTTTTACAGTCATTTGAGCTGTATGTTGAATCTCCTTGTGCCAGCTCGGGCCCTGACACCTCTGGGGAATTCACCATGCAAGAGGCCAACATTGCTGCCTTTCCCCAGATGGAGGAGGTGGCTGCAGGTCCAGTCAAGCATCCACACATGCCCTGACAGAAGAGTGGGGCAATGTTTCAATGTTTTTGTAAGGGAGCAGGCAGGGAGGACGAGACAGCTCTGGGCAGGAGGTCACAGAGCTACTCTTGCCTGATCAGGGGTTGTGACTCTTCCGACCCTGATGGTGGCAAAGCTGTGGTTCCTGCAGGCTCCCTGTGGTGGGCCCTCTTTCCTTGCTGACCTTGTCACTGCAGAGAGTGGTGGGTAATTTTTCTGATGTAATATATTGAAGTTTTCTCATCCTGTCCTCCCCTTGCCATCCCAACAGGCTTTCCGGCATGGCTTGGATTAGCCCTAAGTCCTTGTGGTTTCTTGTTTCACATTTTGGTCTGGCCATTTGTCATCCTGGTTCTGTTTCTCCTCTCTCTGCTCTTAGAATGACAGAACACAGGATCACCTCTTTGGATAAGATTATAAATGCTTTGCTGTCGAATTGCCAGTAACGAGTCTCTGCCAAATTTATACTCTAAAATTCCCCAAGCAGCAATTTAATTACATTATTTTGGATACAGCACCATAGCAGCTGCATTCATTTGATGAGGATTCATTATGGTTTATGGTGAAAACAATGGCAAATTAGCTCTGGTGTGTTTTGGAATTTGCTCTTTATTTAGTTTAGAATAGCCCTGTTTTACTGAGCCTGACTCCTAAGCCCATTTGATTCTGCAGTCTGTGAGAAAGTGGGTAAGCTCTGACAAAAGTTTTTAAAAATCAAATATATCTACACCTGTTGCAGCTCAGCTGTTGAATTCCTGCTGGTTTGTGGTTAAAAGGGAATGATCAGACAGATCTATTCTACTACATTTCAAGAAATATTGCAGGACTATTTCTACTCATGTGCATAAATCAAAATAAATACATAAATAAAAATCCTCAGTCTTGCCCATATTTTTCATTGATGAATCTTTTCTGCAGAAAAGTATTATATCCCTACAAGAAATCTAGTATGGGTTCTCAAGGAAATTGAAACCAAATGACTTCTATGACTACTTCCAAGCTCAATCTCAAGCCAGCTTTGTGAAATATTTGTTTAATATTTTTTTAACTATCTGGAGGATTTATAGTAAGTTAGAGGGTGACATGAAGCCTAACCATAGGGCAAAATACACAGTTAGGGTGTAAAAACCTCCTAAGATCAAGGTTTTTTTCCTACTGATATTCTAAATAAGAGCCTCAGTGTCACACTAGAAGCTTTTGCCAGAATGCCAACATCTTGTGAGGAGCTTAACTTCTGCAGGGAATTTTTGTACTGAAAGAAGCCTCTCTATAGATATAGTACCACTGTTGTATCTCTAGTTTATTTTGATTTGTTCATCAATACTGGTAATTTTAATGGTAAAAATAATTTTTGTCCACTTAAAAAAACAAGGAAAAAGAAATCTTCTGTTTTCATTTTTTTAAAAATTCTGTCACATTTGTACATCTTAAGCAACCCATGCTGACAAAGGGAAAAACCCTTAACAGAGCTGGACATAGAGAAGTTGCTGTACCCTCTTTTGTTAAACTCTGCTAAGGGCTGTAGGTGGAATTGCGTCTCCTTCCTCAGGATAATATTTAAAGTTCATTCAATCACTTTCCTTCCTTGTCCTAATCTGTCAGTTCCTTGTCTTTACTTTGTGCCAGAACCAGACTAAATCTGACCCATCATTGCATCATTTCAACTTGCTAGATATCCAGGAAATTATTGCCTTATGCAGAGTTGTTTGGGGGTTTTTTTATTGCTCTTGAGAGTTGGCATAGCTAGGGTGGGATTGAGCAAGAGGAGGTGAGGGACTGGTACAGGAAGGGGAAAATGGTGGATGCATGGCAAACAGCCATTAAATTGTTATAGCTGCTGGGAAATTGCATTTAAGGCACCTAATTTGTGCATCTACTGTCAGCATCTGAGGCAGCAGCCTTCCTGGAGTAGACCTGTGCATTCCATGGAGACTGCTGGGTGCCTGAAGAGGGGAAAAATGGAGTAGACTCAGTGCTCCCACCTCAGGTGTGCCTGCTCCACTGCACTGTTGGGGCTGCTCATGGCCAGCAGAAAATGCAGGGAATCAGTTCACCAAAAGGTTCTACAACTACTGAAGCTGCTCCAGTGGGATAATAGCAGCATGCAGAAAAGACAGGGAGAGCAACATAATCAGAAAGAACAATTTTTGGTGGCAGCAGGCTTGCTAAATTAGTTGCTACCTCATAATATCCATTCAGTGCTAAGAGTACAAGTAATAAAGAACCCAAAATTGTCAATGATAAGCAATAAATCAAAAATAAACGAACAACCAAAACCCCAATAAACAATAGTTAAAAAATCCAATAAAATTTGTTGAAGCAATGTGGGATTTTGGTGGTCCCCCTGAGGCCAGAATTCGACATACATTATAAACATAATATAAACCAAAAATAGTAATAGATCAAATTTTTAAAGACTGAACAGTACACCTTTTACTCCCACTACCAAAGTGATACTGCTTCACAGCACTAGAAAAGAATTACATGAATTCTGAATCTTAAATAAGAGTACTGAAATTATGTATGTAATGTAATAGAAAACAAAACACTAAAGCTTCAAAACACTTCCCTTGTACCTGGCACACCTGGTTTAAAACAGCTTTCCATTATGGAAGAACTCAGCTTCTCTGGGGTTTGTGACAGACTTTCCCTAGAAATTCTTCTGTGAAAATAAGATGTCAGAGAGAGCAGCCTTGAGACATGCAGTTTCCAAGATGGGATATTTATTTGCCTGACCTTGCAGACCCTCTTGGGAAGGAAAGGAGTTCCTCCAAGGAAAACACGTGACAGCAGATTCAGTCTGTTCTGCAAGCAGGAGTCATTTAATGAGGGACTCCAGTCTCAAACCTCAGGATGAACCAGGGTTCCTATTGTGCTTATAATTTGTGAGGAAAAAAACCCAAACCAAACTACATGAGCAAGCATCCCCCTCCTTACCTTCTGTTGTTTTCTTCCTTGGTTTCATTGCAAACTATAATCAGAGCCATTACAAAATAAGCTCTTCCACATTTGAATTTGTAACTTGTGACAATCATTTACCTATAACACAACAATTTACTTGTACGCCTATACTGCAAACACTCAACTTTGCAGACAATTGATACAAAAACTAGAACAAAATAACTTCCTAATTTATTCAAAATCAAAATTTGCACATTAAAATCTGAAGCCTTCACTGTTGAAATAAAGTATTATGATGTTTAATAGTAGAACTCCAAATTGGTTTTATTGGCTGGGTTTTTTTAAATTTTTCCTAAAGTGTAGTAGTGACTTATTTGATAGAAAAATTACATTGCTTTCAAGTGAGAGTATGCTAAATGATTTAGGCAGAACAAGTACTCATTTAAAACTACTCAAAATTCAGACTTCCTTTAAATGTTTTTCAATTTTTCAGAAAAATGTTTTAGTAGCTTATTATTCTCTTACCCAACCTCTTCTAACAAAAGACATTACCAGAAAATTGTTAACTTACAGAGGTAATTTTACTCAGAGTAATTCACTGCATGTTCAGACAAAGATTTTCAACTAGTATAAATATGAACAAAGCTGGAAGTAATTAAGTAAATTAATGAGGTAAAAAAGGTTCCTCTGATAATATTCTTACAGCAAAATAACTGCAGTAATTAATTGCATCCTGCCTAAGAATTTCAGTACATTATAATTTCAGAAGCATGTGTCTACCAAGTCTGAAAAGAAAGCTAATTCAGCAAAGGCAAAAAAAGCACAAAAACCACAAAAAGGCTTCATGGTGCTGCTCCATTTGGTGGATTTGACTGGAAAGGTCAGTTTTTCCTCAAGAGTGATCATAACAAATGCTCAAAAGAGGGTGAAAACATTTCTGTATGGCTAATATAATGCCCTTTCCCCCCACAAGCTTCAGTATTTTTGAAGTTGAAGGTTGTAATCAAAAACAAGGAAAAGAATAATGTTTGCTCATACTTAAGGAGCATAGGCAAGAAAAGACTGAACCATAAAAATTCACCCAAATTTTGCATGTCGTTAGCAGGTATCTCATGGGTAATTTTGGCAAGAAGGCACCTTATTGACCCTTGGGCTGAAGAAGGGCCTCAGTGGAGGAGCTCTCTCATGTGACAGATTTTTCAATGTAGTCAAGTTTTATTTTACAATGAAATCTGTTGTAGCCCCCAGTGCCAGCCTTCCAACAGCAAACACTCATAAAGCAAATGCAGCTGCACCCTGCCAAGCTCCTTGTGCAGCGGGAGAGCCCCAGCACTGGCAGGGCCACCCTGGAGTGACCCAGCAGCTCTCTACACAAGGGGAGCAGGAGTGACCATACTGCCACAAGGAGATCCATGACTACTGGAGAGACACAGGAGCTTTCACTACCAAGCATTCAATTCTATCCACCCCTTACTTATCTGTACATATATTTTTCCCCCTTTTATAGTTTACAGAATATAGTCCAGTTTGTTATATTGGGAAAGGCATTGAAAACTTCTATTTTTGGATTGAGAATTTTAAAGGTGTGTTTTTTTTTTTTTTTTTTTTTTTTTTTTTTGTTTGTTTGTTTGGTTTTTTTTTTTAAATTTTTTTTTAACTACGTTCAGATATTATTTGCAGTGTTTTAATAGTTACTTGAAGGGATTTCTTGCATGTACGTGTTCCAAGTCTTTGGACAAGAAATAAAATATTTTAAATACCTATTCAGATGAACCTTCATTCATACACTGATCAGAATTTTCTCTTCTATTTAGTAACTTATTATTAGGATAGATATCTTTCAAATTCAGTTCGAATGAGTTATAATCTCCATATGCTGCTGGCTTAATTTGAAAATAAATTTTGCACACGCTGTCATTAGCTATGGCTAAATGAGCCTGCTTAATGCTTCTACCTCAAGACACACATGTTGTGAACAGTTGCTCATCTTTAATCTCTTTCAAAGTTTGACAGTATCATAACAAATAACAAAACATGGGTTTATAGTCTCACATTTCAGAATAGTCAGGACATCTCCAGAAACACAGAGATGAGTTTCAAGGGGCTACTGAAGTGCGGGAACCTATGGAAGTTCCAGCTGGTTTAGAGCAAAGCACTGGGTGCTTACCAAGGGAATATTAACCTGTATAAGCAACACAGCAACATAGCTGCTTCTCTTTTCCTTCCTCAATGGATGTTTTTATTTCGCTAGTAGTTAATAAAAGATAATGTGTTTTCTAGTCTACTTTTTCTTATTTTAACCAGCAACCAGATCTACATGCAGAAAATTTCTCTGACATTCAAACACATTACTGGCTTGAATGGACATTATTATTCATAGACAGCATGACATCTCAATCACCATGACCTGCATGGGGTAAACAGGAGAGTTTGACAAGTCTTATGTTTTGTCATATATATGTGGATAGTTCAAAATAGAACAGAAAAGCTGGATTTTTTTTGACTGGGGAAGCACTTCTCTTTTCATCTGCTTCAAATTAGCCATTGCCTTGCCCAACCCATACTCTGAGTATGTTGAGAAGTCTTTCAGTACTATCTGCCATCAGAGATGTTCCAGCTAATTTATAGTCAAACAGGTTAATATTCATCTTCTGAGGCAGAAATACAAGTTTAATAACTATAAAGTAAGCACTTCAAAATTAATTAGTGGTAGAATTACAGTAAACAATATTAACAGAAAAAAAAATCTGTAGTGCTTAGAGTTTTAGGCACACCCCTGAACAAGAGGTATGTTAACAATCTCATCCTGAAATAAGTCATGAGATGCAAGATTTCTACCCCCCAGCCCCTCACTCCCATCCCTTCACTCAGCCTCAAAGCAGATTGATGCTCTCATCTTCATCTGTCCTGGTATTAGCAATGGTTTATTACCCACAACTGGTGAGCCTATAGTGAACAACGGTGAAAGAAATGATTAATGCAGTATGGGACTAGGAAGTAATTGCATCAGAAAGGTTATATATTTGCTATTTCTTGTAATGAGCTGATGTATACTTTACATTAAACGTCTCTTCTCATTGTACAATGGTTTCATTTTCCTTTTATTTGGAATAAACCTTCAAAAAAGAATTTTATATCAAAGCCATAATTTCATTAAGAAATTAAAGCTGAAATACTTATAGGATAAAAGAGAATCTTTATTTCATAGGATATAAGAGACTGTCTCATATTTTGGAATATTTCCCTTTTTTTTTTTTTTTTTCCCTCCAAATTTAGGATGTGTAGATTTCAGTCAATAGAGAGAGAATACTGTTATAGCAGTAATTAACATCAGTTTCAACATCAGAATTATTTTTTTAGACTAGCATATAGTGCAGGACACACAAAGCCAGAAACTGCAGTGGCACCTATTCTCTTAGATGAAGACAAGAATCCAGGCTTTTCAACATAAGGATAAGGGGAGGTGGGGTTATTGTATTTCAAATCAAAATAATTATATGAAATCAAATAGTA
This sequence comes from Sylvia atricapilla, assembly GCF_009819655.1. Classification (NCBI taxonomy): domain Eukaryota; kingdom Metazoa; phylum Chordata; class Aves; order Passeriformes; family Sylviidae; genus Sylvia; species Sylvia atricapilla. Next base: position 95,907,114 of record NC_089141.1, read on the forward strand.
AATCACTGACTTTGGGGATTATCATAGTTAAAATAAGCAAATTAATTTCTATACTTGACAGGTGTAATTAGCACAGATGATAGTAGAGGGAAACTGTCTAGAAGTCACAAATATCCACCGAGATTTTCTATTTATTTTTTCTTTAAAAATCCCTCAACTTTCATGTAAATCTGAAACTTTATATAGTATGTTATTCCATCATATCATCCTTGATTTTCAAATTTTCAGCATTTGATTTCTGCACCCACTCTTCTCTGGACCACTAAAAGGATTTGGACAAGGGGTCTGGGTAGTTCAGAAGACCATTCTGAATATCACAACTAATTGAACAGATAAATAGCAAAGGAAAAAGCTAACCATATGCACTCTAGCTACTTTTCTCATCTTTGCTGAATTTGATTTCTGTCATGATGTAAAATATAATTATAGATCATACAGCTACTTTAATTTAATATGGCCAACATACTGTAGGAAAGCTAAAATTGCAAAGTTTCAAAAAATAGGACTGAGACTACATTTAGACAGGAAATTTTCAATTCTCAAGAAATGCAAAATCTGGGAGCATGGAAAAAAACCCAAACCACTACATCCTCTTGGTTTCAGCTGAACTGACAGAACTTCGTTCATGCAATAAATATAAAAATACAAATAGCCAAAAATTCTGGAAGTGTGATAGTCATAATTGAGATGAACAGGGGAAAACATTTCTGCATAACCATGTGTCTGTCTATAGGCTCATTGCTTTTGTCTTTTCCTAATCCTCTCCAATTTTCAGCGGTCAGAATCTCAGGGAGCTCTTATGGGGAAGTCACAGTGCATGTGCAAACACAGGTGCCAGTAGGGAGCACAGAATTTTCTAAATTTTGAAGTGCTACTACAAAGCTACCAGCTGCTACAAAGAATCACATCTTGGCAACAGGGAACAGGTGAAAAATGAATTAGTCATCTTTAATGGAGGGGATCTGTAAGCTACAAAAGCAACCCAAAGGCCCAGTCTTTCAAGCACATTTGTCTGAGGCACTGAAATAACCTTGTAGATGAGCCCCTTCTACCCTTGTAAACTGAGATATTGCACAGGACCTACATGCCACACAAAGGAGAAATATGTCAAAAAGTAATACTTCTATTCCAGCCTGTAGAAATTAAAGAAGAAAAGGCTATCATAAAAGTCATTTCTGCTGGCACAATCAAGGCCCATCATCAAGAAAGTCAGTCATATATTACATGTTTATTAGCTAACCGAGATATTCTAAGCATTCTACTGGTGAAAGCAATGTACTTTCAACTAAACATTTGATCTGTAAGAGAGTAAGGTTTACTTAAATATATGTTTTCAGAAGGTGGAAGAATAACTCTGTATAGTCATACTATGATAAAATTAACCTTTTCTTTGTTCCTGCTTCAATTTTCACTGACTTGAGACAACTGGAAAATAGATTTGTGAGAGCAGCATTATAAATGAAATGTGAAAGCTGTGAAGGGCAGGAATCTCCTTGCCTCAAGTTCTTCATGTGGGTGTTTGCTCTCAAGGGCAAAAATGCCCTCCCAGAAAGAGAAAACACTTCTTGCTTGGATAGTGAAGGGACACCCACAGAGACAGGGGTCTGGACAGCTGGTTTTTGGGGACAGGTAAATACAGATGGGAGAGAAAGGGAACACACAATCTTATCACCCATATCAGGCTTTGAGTCCTAAGTGTGCTTTATCAACCCAACATGTCTTTCAGTCCATGACCTTCTGCAGGAGTTTCACTTGCCATGGACTATTCAGGCTTTCCAAACCAGGCACCATTCTGTTTGTTATAAACCCTATGTAAGGATCCCAGTGCTAAAGACACATACAAGTATTGTTGTTTTGATAGAAACTGTGTATTTTACTAAAGAAAGAAGGTCAAAGTAAAACATAACAGAGGTACAGTTGTAAAGCTGGAAGGAGTATACTGGGATCATTGCTAAATATGTGTGTGCTTTAAGATCAGAATAAAAGTAAAAATAAAAGGAGTTGTGAAAATTATTCAACATAAGATGGAGAATTAAAATATTTAGTTCTCCATCTCATCTCATCCTCCTACAATTGTGTGTCATTACTAGTCAGAGTTAAAATAATTTGGGTTTCTCTTCATGGAGCAATTTAATGTAATAAATTAATCTTGAAAAAATCTGAATAATGAACGTTCTGCGGTGCTTCTTTTGGAGACATTTATATCTAGATTTTGGGGTGGGGGGTTTTCCCATTTGAAATCTATTATTAACAACTTCCATATTTGTCTGAAAATGTATTTGCTGCCATAAAAAAATATTTTCATTCAAATGAGGTTATGCTTGAAAATAAATTCAGAACTTAGGTATAGACATACACTTTTTTACTGTTCACACATTTCCCAATGCCACTGAAGACTGTGCTTTAGCCTACTGTTCATGTTAAGTGATTTTAACCTTATACTCCCAACTATCTTTATACTTTTTACCATTTCCTGGTAAAGCACTAAAACAATTTACTGACTCATTCTAAATATCAGTTATAACAAAGTCCACTGTTATGCTAAAACCCATAAATATCTTCTTCTTCTGAAGACTGTTTGCTACTTTCCTTGTTGCCAACACCACCTTTCTTACTCTGCTAGGCAGATGACATTTCCTAAACCTGTGCCCCATGCTCTAAAACACTTTGTTGGTTCGTATTTTTACTCATGTACTTGTTCAACATCTACATTTATCACTGAATTATTTGGTGTTTCTACACAAATCCTCATTCCAAGGAAGTCTCTGCTGTGGATTATATTCCACCAACAACATTCTAGCATTCTACTATCTAAAAACACATAAGCAATGAAGGGTCAGGTAAGAGGTCAGTACAAAATACCAGTATAGAGCTTAAGCATGAATTTGAAGTCTGTTTTCTGAACAGTTTTAGACCAGAACCATGAAAAACTATAACAGTATATTTTACTTAACTTCTAGTCTGACTTCCCTGGAAACCAGGGTCATGAGAAAAAAGATAATAATGCCGTACTATTCACAATTTTGTTTAATTCTTTTGTTCTTCCTGAATAGATTAGACCTTCAACACCATCATTTCCACTAAGGTTGAAGGAAATTATTAGTATGCAAAAGACTTGCCAACTATTACATTTGTGAAATTAAGTTTTAAAAACCTATGGCTTATATTATTTAAGGGAACTTGGGCGGATAAACCCCCCTAATCTCATAGTACTGTGTACATAGTACTATTGTAAAATCATAGTTCATTACCCACAGTCATACACATGAAGAACTTCAAAATGTGTCTAAAATAAACACATACATGCACTCTCTCCCCATGAAAGACTGATTTTGGTATTCTGTATTAATACTGTCTGTTATGCTTCTGAACTCTGAAAAGAAATACCAAATGGAGGAAACAGAAGATGCAGATAACACTGAACTAAAGAGAATTCTCTGAAGTCTCTCTTAATAATTTTATTTCAATGTAATAAAATAAGTGTACATGGAAAACCATTTGAGTAAAAGAGCTTGTTCCTACATCAATCTTCTTCCATGCAACAACTTTGTATTTTTGGATCTTCGCAAATACTGAAGCATAGAAAGTTAGGTTTTTTTTGCCTCTATTTCTGCATTAAATAATTAAGTAATATCGAATAATATTCCATAATAATCACTGTGACTATTCATCATTTTAATTTCATAAAAAATTAGGCACTGAAGTCAATCTATCAAGCAATATCTAATCTAATAATATGATGATGATAATATCAAGCTGCATCTGATCTAATAATAATAATGAAAGTCCATGAGCTCTACACTTTGCTAGGTTGGATATTACATTCTAACTATAGGTTAAACTTGGAAAACTGGCACTACTCTCAATCTATTAAGAACAATGTAAAGAAAGGTGCCACTTATCTAAATCTTTAATAACACATATCTCTATTACACTGACATACTGTGCCTTTATATATTGATGCTGAATTGATTTCTGCCTTTTTGCTTTTATATATTCTCTATATCCTTTACATATATTTTTGGAGCTCCATGGCCAATTGTTGTATTTATATCCAGCACTTTATCTACTCTATTAGACAGAAAGACAAAATAAATTCCCCAATGGCTCCAAGCCCTGGGGGTCCAAGTTTAGATTCTCTGGGAAGCCAAGTTCGAAACCAACTCTCGGAGAAACATTCTCAAAAACAAAGTTTAGTTCGTATCTAATGTGGGGGAGAATTCAGAAAACGGCAGAACCAGGGAAGAATTACCTTATCTCTAATGTGTCTAACTGGGGATTCTTGTCAGTTATTGTAATTTGTTAAACACATAAAAATTGTATGTGCTCTATGTGCATCTTCAGCGCTTTCCATCTAGCGAGTTGTGCACCTAAGGATCTACAGATCCTTAAAAAGGTAACTCTAACCCCATTTTATCTCCTAACAGTGTCTGGCTTGTGATTTTAGGACAAGCAAAAAGGCATCGATATCAGTTGAATTTTATTAAAATAGCTTGGATTAAATAGAAAGTAAAGGATATGCAGAGAAACTATAAATTTAGATATGAAAATATTCAGCTACTCAAAAGATTATATGCATAGAATTGTAAAAATAGGTAACAAGTAAATCTATTTTATATACATATATGTTTAAGCTTTTGAGTATGATTATACTTTTACAGACCTACACATATATATGAAACTGTACATTTTTACTCAAAACACAGGCATGTGTGTTTTTTCAAATTCAAGGTTTTAGATAAGTTAGACATTACTGAAAATTACCTATATTTCTATGCTAGACAACTCTATATAGACATAAATACCAACTTATTGTATTATGCAGTTTTAGTACTGGTTTTATAGATGGACAAAAGCACTGTAAATACAGGCATAGGTTGTATATAGACATATATTTACATATACATGCATAATATATTTATATGAAAGTCCAGACAACAATGTTCATGGATTGTCAAGCCCCCTGCTTGTAGGAATACGTATTTTTAAATTCTGGTTTCTTATAATATCACAATTTATCAATTAATTGTATTTTAAAATTCTGGATTCTTATTGTATCACAATATATCAATTAATTATCAAGCTGACATTACAAAATAACGCCATATAAAAATAGTTGGAAAGGTTCTACACATATTTTGCCAGAATCTCTGCAAAGCTAGTAAATATGAAAAGTTTTTTAATCTATAGTGTGTACATATCAGGAAAGCAGACATATTTTTGGATCCTATTTGTAGTAGTTGTGGACATGACAAATTCAAAGGTTTAGAAAAGATGAATTCATTCCTCCCTATGTGGAAACAGTACCTATTCTTTAAATAATCGTGAGTAGCTGAATTGACACAGATAATAGAAAAAGTATTCCTTGTATCCTGCATCAACAGAGTAGGAAAAACAGATGTGTATGGATTCTACTGCTAAAACTAGTTGGAGACCAGACAAACAAGAAGCTCTTTTTGTTTCTGGAATTGCTGAGTGCTATTCAGAGAGCTGCCCTGCTTCATAAACATGCCTAAAACAACTCAGCCTTAATAAATTTCAAACAAAAATATGGTGAACCAAAGGTAAGCTACAACAGCTTGATTCAGCAAAAGATCTTTCTTGACCGAGAATTAGAAAGATTGTGCCAAAACTATCTTTTGGCAAGAAGATAAACATTAGAGGCTAAATTCTGAGTAAATATGAAGACAAGTAAAGAAATTAGTTTCAATGGTGTTATGGTGGCTTTGCACAGTTTCAAAATACGTTTTACCGTCTATCTTTCTCTTTTGTTATACCACTTTGTGGCTCTTTGCTAATATTAAATGAGTGATATATTTTCATCCACACCTTATAAGTTTGTTTCTCCTCAAATTCAAAATAAGTCTTATCTTACTGGGTTTTCCTTCATGTTCATGAGTTTAAATATAGCTGTCAAACAATGGTAATTTTTTTTCGGGGAAAAAAAAAAGTATGTTTAAGTTGTCATTTTCTTGTTATTGCAACAAGACAAAAAATGAAGAATCAATATCAAAAGTAATTAGCCATAAATCTTTTCTTTGAGGCAATGTGGTGTGGTAAGCACAGGCCCTTATTCATTCTATATTTAAAATTTTGATTGGTTTTGCTGCTAAAATTATTTTATCACAATTTTGATCGCCACACCATAAATCTAGTGTACTACCAGTATATTTCCTGTTCTCTGTTTTGGTCATGGTTTATTGCTTTTTCCATTACTATTATTCATCTGTCTATGATCAACTTCAAGAAGAAAAACAAAAACCAAAGCGCATCTATGAACGCTAAACCAACAGTGAGCATGAAGGTAGTGTCGTGGTTGTGCAGCTAAGCAGGAAAGAACAGCTTCTGAAGGAATGCAACTGCCCTAAATCCTCTCTGCCCCAGTGCAAGTGGAGAAATAGAAGCATCTCTCAGTAATGGAGATATAGTTGCTAAAGGAAAACACTTCCCTATTTTGAGATGTCCACAATTGTTACACTCACTGTTAAACACACTTCAGTGTAGAAGCCTCTGCTAGACAAGTGTACAGAGCTCCTAATTAAGGAGTTTCATTTTTGCCACAAAAGGGGCTAGATTGTAATGGCATCTTTTGTTCTATGCTTGATGAGGGGTGAGATATTGTTTAAACTACTACTAACACTACTTCAAGAAAATGTAAGTAATTAGCATAGCTTAACACCCAGAACAGCACCAGTTCCTGTTGTTAGCGTAAATAGCATGTTGATTTAAAAAGAAATTCAAAAGAGTCACCTTAAGTGGTTTAGCTTTTCTTTTTGAAAGATAACACCAACCACACAATTTTTAAGTGATCCACTATACTACTGGCTATCTCATTCTTTCAGAATTTTTTTTAAAGACTGGGGTAGCTTGTATATCAAACCTCATTATACTAAAAAGCCACAGCAGCAATATAGAAAGCAAGAACTCATTTTCTCATGTGGGAGTTTTCTAATCCATTTCAGTATTTAATTTGCCAGTGGTGTGTGCACATTACCTATAAGTTAATAAAGACCATCAACAATTTCATGCCTAATATTATGTTACCGAAAGACCAGTGATTCATGAGATCATATCACCCTTAAGGAGAAGCAAGAGGCCTGAATGTGAAAATGGACTTGAAATTTTTGACCATCAGCTACAAAATGCTGGTGGAACTGGTATCGTTCCTTTACTCCTGAGGCATTTATACTCCTTATAAATGCCAATCTACAGAAATGAAAATCTCATTTTCTAAGATTGAGTTGTAAACCAGAACTAATTGCTGTGATGAGAGAGGTAATGAGGAAAGGGAAGACATTACTTTCAGATTACCTTCTTGTGAACAGAAAAGGGATGCTGGATCTGCATGAAAACCACTTGGGCTAATGTTCCTGGACCAGAGCATAAATATGTTGCATATGGGGCATAATTGTCATGACTGATGTCATCACTGGCATTAGCAACATGAAATTGGCTGCTTCATGATGAAGATGATAGAAACAGCATTTCACATAGACACTAATTGTGTGTGTAAAGCTCTTTTATAGAGTTTGGGTATAAAGCAATTCTGCATCTCAAAAAAATCATACAAATAATATAAATCATGGTAGGAGTTCTCATACTGAGACGTGAGTTATTTGGCTCAAGTCTATTAAATCAGTATTTTAATTAGTCTTCAAGGCAGCTGGTTCAAAGAACTTTAGCAGGTTTAGAACTTTCGTTTCCTTACTTTTAGGTTAACTAAACTGGGTGACATCCAATGTAAATGTTATTCACCTTTTTGAGATATACCTTCAGAGCTTGCTTAGTCATCTTTGCACAGAAAAGACACAGATCATGCAGAAAATACACTCATTTTCTTCCTATAGATAGTATTGGGTCAAATATCATGAGGGAGAGAAGACAGGCCTTTTCAAGTCTTCAAGGCTTGCATTGTCTATGTACATCAACACCAAAAAGTGTTTAGTACTTTTTTTAAAATCATCAAAAATATGCTTATCCAGTATTTAATGTTGAAGGTCTTTCATGTTAAGTAGTATATTCCTACTGGTGTAAAGTTGGTAATCAATACATTGTTATGTCACTACATAGTAGCACCTGTTAAGGATGTAAACCCACTGGACTAATAAAAAGTACAGTAAATCCTGGCAGACATCCACCTTTACGACCCATGCTAATGTTCTCAACAACAAAACTATTAAAAAAACCAAATTAGTTCAGAAAAAAAGAAAACAAAAATAACAACTCTCTGGTAAACAAAAAAGTCTTTAAGAGATAAAAAGAAAGTTATCAGGTCCGGGTAAAGAAGTGTATTTCATTATGCTAATATAATCATAGAATATGATGGCCATGTTTGCATAGCATAGAGGCACAAAACCTGCACAGAATGTGTCCGCAGATTTCACCAGCGAGCACCTGAAGTTATCTTAGGCATGATACAGCCACACTCTTTAATCTGAAAGTATTTAAGTTAGTTAAACCTATAATTCAGTTTGTTTTCCACGTTCAAAATTCTATGTGGGAAGGCTGGCAGATAGTCCTTGCTCTCCATGCTTGTGATTTCTGGATTGCAGTCCATGTTTAAAAACTGCCTCCACAGCTGCACACAGGCACATGCAAACCGTGTGGAGGGAGTGGGTGGAGGGAAGTGCAGGATGCCTAATTCCTGCCTTGGCTCTGCAGCAGCTCAGGAATCAGCATGAAAGAAATGTACACCCAGGTGGGTGTGAGGTCACCTGCCTTGGCCTCAATGTTCAGCAGGAGCTCTGCCTCTCCTGGCATCCTGGAGAGCCTCCAAAGCACCCTGAGACCCGGCTGCCCACTGCCCCCTCACCCAGGGTGTCCTGCACAGGGCCAGGCTGTGGAAGCCTCCAAGCTACCTGGTAGGAAATGTGCCAGAAGCTTGCTGAACCGTGGGAATGCTGCAAGAAACAATTTTGGCTTTGTTTCTAGGATTGCACTGCCTGTGAGCCTGGTAGGAGGCAGTACGGGAAGAGCAAAGCCGGCGTTCAGCTTCCCTGGCTGGATGGGCAGCTGGCATCCCTGAAGCCGGCACAAATAAATGCATCTCCCGTTAGTGGTGATGTGAAGGGCTTTTCACAATGAAAGCAACCTAATGAAAAATAATCAACACCAAATGTATGCAAAGAATACATGACATTTCAATCAGCGTCTGTGTATGTGCAGTCAGCGCTAAAGATTGCCAGCTGCAGGTAGATAAGAAAATTCACCTAAACAGGACTTCACGCTGCATATTCGTTATGATAGCTTTAGAGAAACCCAAACACAAACGAGGAATTTTTTCTTAAGTGAAATCTGGCACCTTTTACATGGCGATCACACAGATCCACACACAGATCCATGTATCTCATATGATTAGAGATCACACGTCTGCCTTTCCCAACCACTGCCAGAATGAGGAGTTTAGTGTGCAACCAAAGCGTATTTTCCTTCCCAACCACCCACTGCTTGGCTAAAAAAGCTGATAGGTAACACTGACCTTTAGCTTGTCATAGCGGTCACTTAGAGCTGCCACCTGATGGTCACGGTGTCGCCCGACCAGTTTACACAAGGCACAAATTAACTGGTCATCAGTCACACAGTACATGTTAACTTTCTCATCCTCATGCTCCAAGCACATTAATCCCCTGATGTGAGAGTCCGGGATAGGCTCGATGAGCCGGTGGCCGGTGAATGGCTTCTTATTGGGGTGAGTGGCTTTCAGGCACTCCTCGCAGTAGGACACCTCGCAGGTAACGCAGGTTTTCACCGCCTCCTGGGCAGGGTCCTGGTCGCAGAACTGGCAGAGCACCTTCTCGCAGGACGACATGCTGTTGTTATCGAACGCCCGCTCCCGGCGGGTCTCGCTGGGGGAGTTGGGCCCACTGACGGAGGCTTTCTGGAACCTGTCGATGATGTTCTGCAGGGTGACGTTGCGCTTGAGCCCGTCTAGACCGCGCTGGCTGAGGGTGATGACATAGCGGCAGGTCGGGCACTGGAAGGCGGTGATAGACTCCACGGGCTCGTTGGTGGCGCAGTGGGAGACCAGGATGCGGTGCGCGCAGTTGAAGCAGAGGCTGTGAGCGCAAGGCAGCAGCAGCGGGTCTTCAAACAGCTCCAGACAGATAGGGCAGGTCAGTTCTGACTCCAGTGTTTCCATCTTCAGGCAAAGCTTTCCTGTGGCGTCAGCGAAATCCAGGGAAGCTGATCAGCTATCTGGAAACACATGTAAAATTCGATTAGGCAAGAGAAAACATGAGGGGTCAGCCATGGGGGGTTGTCAACTTTCGCCACTGCTCCCTGGTCCATCAACCCTCCATGCCGGGCGGGAGAGCAATCAAAAGTTTTGAACTGCACATACACACATCAAGGTATTTAAACGGTTTTATTTCTCCCCTCTCTGTTCACTTAAGAATGAAAAAACCCAAATGTTCTTCATTTTTTTCTCTTTTCCTTTCTCTTTCATGTGATCAAGGAAAACAGCAGATGTTTCTGTGCATTATTAAAACCCAAAATGATGAATTTCAAACAGCCTATTACAGCAAAATTAGCTTTCTTTTGCAGATGCTGCTTTTGGCTTCACTCATCTATCAGTAAAACTTTATAAAAAAATCCTTCAACTTTGTATGGCATTGTGGAAGGATTAGTCCAGAGTATTATAACTGATAAATTTAAAATCTCTATTAGCATTAAAAGAGTTATTTTATCAGACTGAAATTTTCACTTGCTACTATATTATTAGCACAGCATTTAGAGTGCATGTCTGTGGTTTATGCAAATATATATATGGATATAAACATAAGGACTAATGTTTCTAGCATATGATATCCTACATATATGTATATTTATCATATACTGATATACTCTTACATATTTCAAGAACACATGCAGCTGTATTTATGTGCACCTATATTTTTGTGTATATATAACTGTATACATATACCAAAAAGCATATCACATACATGTTTATAGAAAGATTATTATAGCCACGGCAGCACACAATGTTGTAACTGAAATGCCTAAAAGATGAATTAGGTAGATGCCAAACAGTAGTTTAGCACAAATTAGTGATGATCCCGACCTCTATTACAAGACAAGCCTCTAGACAGTAAGATAGTGAAATCTGTGATTTGCCTAGGAGTTTGTGTAAGTATCCACTTTTGTATGAGCACTCTCCACTGCTAAAACATACAAACTATGGCTTGCTTTAATGACCTTATTAAACCCCTGAAGCGGATTTGGCCTAGAATCAACGATTTTTGAATGGAGGGCATGGGATTTTTCTGGAGAAGGCAGCAGTACACCCCCATCAGAGATCAACTGAACTTCATTTTACTTCTTCTCCTGCACTCAGTGTTACAGAGAATGGTTTTGAAAGAGTCGCCCTACGCGACTCTCCCTGCCTAAGCTCCCGTCAAGGGCCCGTCACTGCCGCAAGCAGACAGGTCAGTGAAGCAGAAGCAAAAGCTATGCTTCACACTCACAGAGCTGTACCTCTTCACAGTACAATCTATTTAAGCTTTGTTGGTTATAACTGAGGATGGCTTCAGATGGCACAGCTGCATCGTCTTTACACTGTAAAGTCATTGTTCAGTTGTGTGAACTCTTGACTCCTCCCCTGGACAGAGAAAACGACAGAAGGACAAGAATCCCCCACAAACAAACCTTGATTCATTAAGGGTGAGAAAAACTCAGGGCTCATTAGCAGCCTTGGGAACCAAGCATGCTTGAATCTTCTGTGCTTCATGACAATTAGTGTGGGGAGCGTGGTGGCAGTGACAGGAATGCTACCTATAACCCCAACACGAACCAAAGCAGAAAGGAAAGTTCAACAGAGACAAGGTTCAGACTTCACCATTGGTATTTAGTCCTCCTTGCTGTGTGGGAAGAGCACAAGGCGTCTGTTGCAGATGTATGGCTAGAAATGAGGATTCTTTTCCTCTTTCCACTAATGTGTCCTTTTATTCTGCCAAGAAATCTGAGCATTTAAAAATGCACTGACCCCGTCACAAAATTTGCTTTCCCGTATCTTCCGTGATGCTGATCTTTTTTGAAATAAAGTTCAATTTGCCAAAAACTAATTCATTTATAGCTATCCATCAGCTGCCATAATTGCACGGTGCATCTGGTCAAAATTAAATGTCTGGAAATTTAATATGAGCAGGAAGACAACTACTCTCTCAGCCATAGCCATACAGCACAGAAGAGATTAAAGCCTTTTCTGCAAATGAAGACCAGTTTGTCTTTCCTCCTCTTCACTCTCTGTCTCACAGAAGTCCCAAAAGATCAAAATCTCATTCACATTGTTTGAATCCCTTCCACACCACAACTGTCTAGCTCATCATCCCCTTATCCTGCAGGCTGAATGCTGTACTAGAATAGGGAGAAGGGGATTCGGGTTTGGCAGCAGACAATGTTTGAAAAGACAAACTAATCATTGCTCATCTACTGGCAGCCCTGTGAAAACCTGCCAGCCTTTAAGGTTTATTTCTTAGGACCATGTTTAGAATACAGGGCTTTCTTCTATGCTAATCTTTCTGTACAAAATTCCTTCTGCTCCTCCATGTGCCAAACTGTCTTATTCATTCTGTTTCCCTCTTAAAGCACTTTTTTTAGGCAAAGGCTTTTTTATGGTTCTCATATAAAAGAGGGGTAGAGATAAATAGCCAGAAGCAGCAGAAAAACATTTGCACCATTGCCTCATAGAAACATGTTTGAATCACCATCGGGGCTCTACACAAATACCAGCACCTCAATCGATGACTAACTCTAATCTATCTGACCTGAATGAGCAGCAGCTGAGCCTTAACTAATGCTATTCAGTATGAGCAAGGGTGCCAAAATCTGATCTCAGACTGTAATCGTCTTGGAATAAGAACCTATCTTCCAAGGTAAACAAAGCTGAGAACCTTGATAGAAACCAAAAAAAATTACATTTCCCTGTTTTCTTTCGCATTGCAAATAAGTCAAAACACGCCCCATCTAGGACTGAATAATGAATCCTTTGAGAGCCCCTCACCAAAGATGGGCTGCCTTTTCTGGACAATAAGATGATTACTCTAATCCACTGCAATTCTGCTTTCATATTTAAGTAGGTGCCTAAAATACAGATCAGTGTGCTGATGATCCAGCTATAAGATCTTTCAAACTCACTGGCCCTTGCCTTAAGGTCTCATGTTGGGTTTGGGTTTTTCTTTTTTCCTTGAGAATGGTACAGAATCCACAGCTACAGAAAACTGGAAGATTAGGCAGAAACACAATATGCATGGTTTATATACACACAGAGTTCCTTGTATTCCATATTCAACCTAGCTCATAAATTCAAAGGCACATAGCCTCCAGACACAGAAAGGAGTGAAGGAATATCAAGTACAGAATTTCCTATTTGCAAAAATATGGAATTACTGGCAGAAAATTACATTATTACCAAAATGTCATTGAAATGACAAGTATTATCTTTCTACCCACAGGAGGTACTTTTAAGAGCAGATATCAAAATAGAAGCGATTGTCAAAACAAATGGTATTTAAACAACAAAAATATATTTAAGTAACTTTGAATTTGTGACATCTCCCTAGGCACATAGTGTTCAGTTATGCAGTATGTTGTAAACATGCACTAAATTAAATCCCAACATCAATCTAGTTCATTGCAAGACTTCTATTAACATTAGTGGAATTAGCATCTCTGTACTTCTCTTACAAAGATAACATATTTTGTAGGTGGCATTAACACCTTCATTTGCCAAGACATAGCCCAGCAGCAACAGTGGGATAACTTCTGAGATAACAGACTTAGGAAAGGAAAAAAATTACTGCAGAGAAGCAATTGCAGCCAGAAAAGAAGGGAGTGACAGTATGTGAGAAAAACAGCTCTGCAGACAACAAGGACAGTGAATAATGAGAGAGAGGAGGTGCTCCAGGTGCAGATTTCCCTGCAACCTGAAAGGAATAAGACAAATGTGTCTTTACAAACAGATGGTGTGAATCTGCTTGCAGATAGGGCCCAGGGACTTGTAGGTATGCTGGTAACAGGAGAAACCATGAGTTTCAGAAAATGTTACTAAATGACATGGACTGCTGCTCAGCCAAGGTCGTGCTAAATTTCTGGACTCTGAGAAGAACAAAGAGTTAATAGAGCTATGTTATTCAAAGGGCGTCTGTGTGTTTGTGCATGTGTGCTAAAGGGGACATATAATAGGTGAATTGGGATGTCTGTACCTTCCAAGTGCCTTAGCCAATGGGGAAAGGGAGAGGGTAGTGTGGCGAGGAAATTGGGATGAAAAATTGGGCTGCATCCTCCAACAATCTGAGATACCCCATGGAGAAACCCCCTATGGCCTCTCCCTTTGTTCATAAATAAAGTCACAGAGCTCTTCTGTCTCCTTTCTGGATATAAAACTCTGGCAAAGTGAATTTTTCCACACAAATCCATGGTGAGGACCATGGTCAGGCAGACTGTGCCCCCCTTCAGCCTGCAGAGGTTAAGGGTGGAGCAGAGATCCACCTGCAAGACTGCACACCGCAGCAGGTGAATGCCAAAAGCAATCTGTGACCCTGTGGGAAGCCCATGCTGGAGCAGATTCCTGGCAGGACTCGTGACTGACCTGGGTTGGAACAGCCTTTTCCTGAAGGACTGCACCATGTAGAAGGGACCCACACTGCAGAGTTTGTGAAGAACTGTGGGAAGGATCCATGCAAAAGTTTTTGTAGGAATTATCGTCTTTTATGGGATGGACCCCACACCAGAGCAGGGGAAGTGTGAGGAGTCCTCCATCTGAGGAGGAAGGAGAAGCAGAAACAATGTGTGATGTATTGACTGCAACCCCCATTCCCCATCTCCCACTGCAGCTAGGGAGAACAAGGCAGAAAAATCAGAAGTGAAATTAAGCCTGGGAAGAAGGGATGGAGGAGAAGATATTTTATTTCTCGTTACCTGATTCTGATTTGATTGGTAAAAGTTAAATTAATTTTCCCAGGTCAAGTAAGTTTTGCCTATGACAGCAACTGGTGAGTGATCTCTTCATGCCCTTACCTTGACCCATCAGCCTTTCATTATATTTATTCTCCCTTGCTCAGCTGAGAAGGGGAGAAACAGAGCAGCTTTGGTCAACACTTGGCACCCAGCCACGGTCAACTCACCACTAGTATAAAGCTGCATTTATAAATGAATATATCAAAAATTCTAGTGTATTGAGATCACTTTTGGTCCATAAAACACTGTAGAATTCTCCCCACACTGAATATCCTATATAATATGAAATCCCTAGCTATTACAATAAAGTTAGCAGGCAATGTTTTAGCATGCCACACAGTGTCTCCTGCTCTTCTGATATTCCAGCTGGTCCTACAACCATCAGGACAAGTGAGAACAGCATCTACCATGAGTGGAAAAGCAGTGGAAAATAATGTTCTAGAAAACATCATTTTCCACTCTTGTAAAGGTGGAGCTCATGGCATGATTAAAGCCGTTTCATTTCAATTGTAGTGAACTCAGATCCATGGTAGGAGGAAGAAGGCCATTCTAGAAATTTTAAGCATCTTACTAACAAATTGCACCAGGGAAAAGAATTGGACTTGTGACGTGTTCCAGAATTCCTTGAAAATCCTCTCTGGTGAAATCAGTTTGCAGTGGTTTGGTGAATTATAGCCAAAATATGCCTAAGCAGGCTTGAATAGCCTTTTTCCTAGTTATGTTTTCTAACAATTTACTGTGTTAAGACTACTATGGAAAGACTGCTACAGTATGGCCATTTCAATCCTGGTCCTTCAAACTCATGTACAGAATGGACATAAGACCACTGGCTAATTTAAAGATTGAGCACCTGAAGATTAAGTTTTTTGTTGAAAACATTTGGCAACCTTTTCAGGTAGAAAATGAAATGTATGAAACTGCCATTATATGAATATGAAAAGAAATGGAATACAAAATATAAGTACATAAGTGTGAAATGCAATAAAATGAGTTGTGTATGCATAGGTGTGTCTATATATGTATGTATCCTAGGTTTATAATACAAGGGGAATTGTGGTCAGCACCCACACTATTCCTGAGTAATCTATGGAATGCTTAAGCAGGTTACTACCACAATACAGAGCTGTAGTTTTCAAAGCCACAACGTTTTCCTGTTAAGTGCACAGTAAATGTCACGTTTTTAATTTTTGTTCTTGTGACAAACCTGCTACAGGCTATAAAAAAACTGAAGAAATTGAAAGCTGAAGGTTAACAGTGAAGAAAATAAAAGGAAATCATATTATTTTTGCCATTTTCTATAATTTTCTACTATATACACAAGTTGTGTGGGAAACAACTTTTCTTTCCAACAAATGAATGTGATTGTTCCACAGCCCATGCAATCAACATTTCAAATGTGATCAAACCAATGAACTCCTGCATGGCCCAGTCTATTACAGATTTTACCTTCTGCAGCACAGATACTGAAGCTTGTGAGTACTCATGATGTTACCAATTTCCAGCAGCACAGCTAGTAAGATATTAAAGTAAATAATGTTGGTTGTGTAAGTAGTGCAAAAAGAACTAATAATCCAACATCAAAAAATTTTTAGAAATGTTTAATGGAAACTTCTATAACAGTAAAGAGAACAAGCTGCACACACCCTGAAGCAAGCAAATACTTGTTTTCCCACTGGCTTTTATCAAAGCAGTGAGAATTAATAAATATTCAAAAGACAGTGTCTGTTGATCAGTTCCTGATATGCAAAAACAAATGATCAGCATGAAAGAAAAGTACTAGTTCATCCTATTCGTACATTTTCATTGACAGAATGATCATCTGCCTTGTCTAGAAGTTACATGCAGTCTTTCCATAATGCTGAGATAGTTGTTTGCAACACTTAAATGATATCAATACAGCAAAAGTATGCCTGCTATGCTGTTTGCAGTGTTATAAAGCCTTGACAACATCCCTTTCTGATCGGAACATATGCCAGTAGGAGAATGCATTTTCAAAAAGATGAATCCCATTAGGTTATTCAGTGAGACAAGAGCATCTCACTGAATCAAGGGGTTTGGCACAACACCACATATTCCTTCTCAAAACTAACAGACTAGAAAAAAAAATCTTGCCCTGTAAATCCCAAAGAAATCAATAAATCAATGATTTAATAATATATATAGTAATATATTAGGTAAAATATTACACATGCACATAAACCTATACTACTGTACACTGGGAATGCTTTTTGGTCTTTATTCTTTATATTTCTGCAACTCCTGTAGCTTTACATTCTTTAGATACAAGATTTAATATTTCCTCAAAATTCTTTAGGGGAAGGAAAGCAATGAATTGTTTAATCTTTAGCACATGTGACCTCCAATTAAATTTATGGTTGAAGGTCTGTTCCAAAAACCTCCTCAACTAAATCTGCACTCTTCATTTGAGAAAGTGGCATTTATTCTGGGGTATATCATAGCTATATAGGAACAAACATCAATTTCACATCTTGGTATGATACTGACAGAATGGAAAACAACAGCTGGAGCAACTCAAAAACTTACCAAAGGGGACAAATTGCTATGCACCACACTATTCTTTTTTCCTCACTCATTTCAAGCTAAGAGTTTCCTCGATATAGATGCCACTCCACAACAAAAGAAAGGTAAAAAAAAAAAATACAAATAAGGCTTTGGTTGCAGGACAGAGCTGGAAATCTCCCACATTTTTCCAGCTTATGTAATGCCTTAGATGACACAGTACACCCTGATTTTTAACATAGATAATACAGCAACAGAAATACTCAGAAATCAGGTGTTCCAACACATTCCTTCTAGTCACAAGGGGTCACACACAGACACTTTAGTGCAGCTTGGAAATTCTGGAGCTGTAAGCTACTGTGAGTTTTCAGAGGAGGTTTTAGGGTGGCAGAAAGAAATGATTGCATTCTCTTCCCACCAAGTTGTTCTATGAAGTCTTTCCCCACAACTAAGTAAAGGGAATCATGAGAATTAAAGTTCACAATCATTGTCTTCACCTAAATAATGATATTTTAATTTCTCACGGAAGAATAGCAGGGTCTACCTTCTTATCAGAGAGAACATTTAAAATATCAGCAATAAATGTCCCAGGAACTGGTACAACCCACCACATAGAGCTCTGAACTTAAACTACCTGCAACTTAAACTTAAAAGTGCTCTGGACTTAAAATACCTATCAGGTATTTCTGGTGAACTAAAGCTCCTTATAAATATAATCACATTCCAAAAGACACAGTGTTAACCTCTCACAGTCCTGTTCCCTGGTCCTTATATGTGATCCCTAAAAAAGCCTATAAAACTTTTTTTAAAGGAATTTTTAAAGACATTTTCTCAGAGTTCTACTCTGCCCGTTTACAAAGAATATAAAGAGATTCTGGTTATTGCAAGAAGAAAAAACCCCTACTACCTAACACTGAAGAACTCCTAGTACTCTTGTATGCCTGCTGTACCCTCAGTACACTGAACTCCCAAAGATCAATGATGTATTTAAAAATCAAGATTTTAATCAGGTCCTTAGAAGAGGAAATTAGCTGCGAACCATGGGAAGGTGGATGATAAGAACAAATTATATCTATGCTCTGAAGGTTATCTGCTTTAGACCCCTAACAGAAACATGTCACCAGTGGAGGAAACACCCCACTCAGGCTTCCTGGGCTTGAGAATAATAAAACAGGAACCACCAGAACTAGTGCATTAGGAAAGAGAATCTTCACACAGGCCCTTGCCAGACCCTGAGTCCTGCTCTGAGAGAAGTGGGGACATTTTCTGTCTTACTAGTGTCACTGGGGCCACCATGGGCATGTTTCTGCCACCGCTGCTTGGGACACCAGGGTGCTGTTCAGCGTTAGCAAAATAATTTTTATGAACATTCTTCATCTCTGCAGACGAGAACAGAAATCTGCAAGTACCTGGTAGCAAATCACAAAGTGAAAAAATAAAAGAATGCTGTCCTTCTGTCTTGGAGCATAGTGGCTCCTAATGCAAGTGGTGGCTTTCATCTGAATAGGTGTCTGTAGGGTCCTGTGGAAATCAATGGGAAGAAATGGCCATCTCTAAAGCCATTTGTTTTTAAACTATTTGAGATTATCTTCAGTATTAAGTGGTCTGTGCTTACTAGATACATTTGTTTTATTCCAGATATGAAAGAAACTTAAAAATCTAAGAAATTAAGACTGGTAACAATTAACTCTTACCAGTGTTCTTGAGCTGTAAAAAGAAAAAATAGAGAATCTAACATCTATTCCTTTTTACATTTATGCTCTCAACATCACTTGTTTAGCCAAATTTGCTTCCAATAAATATCTTCAAATATGCTTAATTCCAATCATTCTCTAGTTAAAAATCCAAGAGGAGACACTGAAAACTGAGTTGAGTTGCAGGAGAAAAATCCCAGAGCATCCTCTTTTCAGCTGACACCACTAAGCAGGGATTTTTCTGGTTTTGGATAGTTCTGCTTCTGACTTACTGTATCAACATCACCAATAGACCTCTCAAATAACAGGTTCTCAATATCACTCACAAAATAGCTTAGTAGCTTTTAAGAGATAATCAAAAGAGAAAACAATAGCCTAATAATATCCCTTTAGATGTTCTTCATCATTTACATAAAAAAGTCTCCCAGTTTATCTCAAAAAAATAGAACAAAATTGTACATTTCCTGTTAGCTGGCAAGCAGGTCAGTGTTACTGTAATAACTAAGGTGGCACTTGAGAAAGAGTTACTGGTATGCATCTGCACAGCTTCCAGCTTTTTCTTCCAGCAGCTTCATAAATACCTACTTTGACACATCGCTGAGTGTCACCTTACCCTGAGACAACTGTTGGTCTTGAAATATTTTACTGGGAAAACCACATGATGATTCTGTATCTATGAGCGCTACATGCTGGTGACTCTCCTAAATGTATGCTACATTTTGTGGGCTTCTATGGCTATAGAATATGCATAAAAAGTAACTGTAGTGACCAGACCATCAGTCTGAGCATACTGGTGCCAAACGCACATCCTTTGAAAAAACATCACCTTTCAGCTGTCATACTTGAAGCATGTCGCTGCTTTAGGTTATGTACCTTCATCATTTACAAATAAATAAATGGAATTTGAAAGACTTTGCACAAGGACTGAAGCAGGCTTCAGGGAAATGAATTTTTAAAAATTTTCTGATGTAAACATGTATCTTAGCTTTCATCTGTTATTTTAAAAACAGAATTATAACGTTCCAGATGTTGTTAACACTATGCAGATGCTAATGCTCCTTTATCTCTCTAACTGGTTTTATGACAACTAACAAGTCAATAAGTTCTTGTTTGAAAACACAAGATGAAAAATGTTCCCTTTTTTCCAGACTTTCTAGTACCAAAAAGATAATTCATCACAGCAACGGAGCAAACCTCAACTCCTCCCTCCGGCTGCTAAACACGTTATAAAACACTTCCGAAATTACTTGCAATGGCAAGCATACACAGAGGCATCTGCTCCTCTCCCACCGAGCCACCCAGCCGCATACCCACCGCTGGATCCCGCCCTACATCTTCCGTGGGGAGCATGGCTGCGGAGACAGGGGCCCTCAGCGACACCCGGCAGCCCGAGGGGGACAGGCAGGAGCCCCCACCACCGCCCCAGCAACGCTGTGGCGGCACCGACTGCGCCTGCAACTGCGAGACACTTGTGGCCGAAAACACAACAGGAAAATCGCCCCTACAATGGCAGGAAAACCCGCTCCACCTAAACCGCCTCCGCCAGGATCCGTGCTCCCGAAGCCAGCCCTCATCTGCGCCCGCAGCGAAACGCCTCCTCGCTCCGAGGGCCAGCCCCGCCGGGGTGAAGGCAGAGAGCATCCCAACAAGCCCAGGGCTGTGGTGGGACAGCGCTGTCCCATGGTGCGGGAGAGCCCGGCGCTGGGGAACTCAGCGGCCGGCAGCGCCCAGCCCGGCGAGGGGAGGCCGGCCCGACTGCCCAAACCCGCCGCCCGCAAAAGGAACATTCCCACCTCTGCCGCTCTCCAGAAGGGCAGGGCTCTGCGCGACAGACTTGCGGCAAATAATAACTTCCTTTTCACTGTTTTCTCCAAATGTTATTCAAAAATGTGACAGTGCAAAGTCCAGCAGGAATTTGCCAAAAGTGGGGACAATTTGAGAGAGTACAGCACCTGTGTGAAAGATTTCTCTTCCTCCGAACACCACAGAGACCCTACTCCCTGAGATTCACCAGGTGAAACACAAGATGATAGCAGTTGCTGAATATTTATTTTTATTTTAATTTTACTTTATCTTGTATGTAAGCAGCAAACTGCAACAGGAAACTGCAACTGCTTTACCAAAGTGCCCGGGAGGAATCCTGACTGAGTCACACCAGACATTTGGTCTCCAACAAAGGTGTTAAAAAAATCACACAAAGTGGAAACAGCAGGAAAGAATTGCTTCCTTGTGTTCTCCGTTTTTCATGTTGCAATGCCCTCTTTCATACAATGGTAACACAACAAAGTGAAACAAAACATACCTCAGACGTCTGAGCATAAGATTGCAAACCCACACTTGTCTTATGTTTTTCTTCCATGGAAGAGCCTGGACTTTGTTCTTTTGAAGCAACAAACAACTGTTTTGATTATTTAATTTCCTATTAATTTCATTTCCTTGAAACAATAGACCAGAGACCTCATACAAATGCACGTTCTTCATAAGGTTTTTAAAGCTTTTTGCTGGCAATGTCTGTTCACTTGTGTGTAGAATAGCAGCTTCTAACAGGCAAACTGAGCATGCAGAAAGCAAGACAGATGTGCAGAGAAATTATGATTATTAGAATGTAATAAAACAATATTCCACAATCTTTTCCATGATATTAAATGTCCATGGATAACCTACAGTCAAGTCAAGTTATAAGCAGCTCAGTAGGAGCCACAGCACAAGTCCTAGACAGAAGAATTTTAGATTCCTCAACACATATTCTGTCCTTGATCTTTCATTAAACAGTATCATGTAGTTTCTTTGGACTGTCTGTCCAGCTATGATGGCATATAGTCATCCAGACGGATTTGTGATCAACCAGCCCAAATGATTCCTCATTCTGTGATCAGATGCTGTCCTGCTGCTCTCTTTGTCCACACTACAGTTAGTCAGCCTTTTCATGCCCTTTGCTTGCAGACAACAGCCACAGTCTAAAGCAGTTTCAATGAATGAACATTTTTTTTTCTATTTGCATCTTCATATTAAAATCAATCATAAAAATTATACAAATTCCAATAATCTTAATTTTGCTGATACATATGCCTTAATTCCTGCATGGGTTTTACTTCAGTTTGAGGGTAACACACTGCATGTGTTACAATAGACAGCACTGAGGGAGATTTCATAATTAGAGCTGAGTATTTCTATGTGATGGTTTGTCAGCAAAGGCTTCAGAATACTTTTCACTGCTTATGCACATATACATGTATGGAAGTGAATAATTATGAGTTCAAACCCATGGCCTCATAAAGCTGTATTTGTGTTACTCATGATGCCAGCTTGTTCATCATTCAAGAACCTTACCTTAAGATAATGAAGTCATCTAACAAATATACTCTAACTAATCCCTCTTCTTCCACTTTTGAACTCAAGTGTGAACAATAAAATAGATGTCTTCTAGCCTTCCTCCTCTTCAATACATATTGAAATTCATGAAAACCTCAACAGAAGTGTCTTTAGACATGAGGAAGGACCGAGATACATGACTGAATATAATCAAATTACCACAGTTTAATGAGATATCATCACTAGTGGTCAGAGCTAACACAGCTGTGCATTTGCATTCTTATAATGTCCACCAAGAGCTTTGGTGAATTTTACAAAGGTAACAAAAGATATTTCAGCCACCAATAGCTTCTTTCTGCTGAAACTTACCACCTTCACCACAGAATCAGTAGATTAAATGCTGAATCACAGCTCATGTGTTTCTTTGCATGGTACAAACTACAAAAAATGAGTGCTTAAGGTGTGTATAGTTGCAATGAGTTACAGCAGAGAAAAGAAGTGGTTAGTTTGTTACAGTAATTTCTTAAACTATGTCAAAAGATTCCCTAGATATCAACTGGCAATGTCCCTAGCTCAAAGAGGATGTGAAGAAATTCAGTCTAAGACTCTGAGCTAATATATTACTAGAGAGCTAAGTTACTGTATATGCATTTAATATAGCTTCAAGCTATAATGAAAATCCATCTATTGACCCTCTGTAAAATTATTCTTTCATCTTGTGTGGATTTTAAAGTTATGTATTTCTGATGCCAGAGTCTCCAAACTGTGTCTGTTTGCTGTGCAGCCACTGTTTCTGCCAAATTCACAGTCAGCTCTTCACGGTGGAAGTTTGATCAGGGCAGTCCTGTTGTTTTGGGGAGCATCGAGTATCATACTCCACCTTCTGCATGCCTCACAGCTGTGCTTTACAGTTACTGTGTTACTCTGCTTACAATGCTCCTGGCAGTCAAGAAACAGAGCACAATAGGAGCTGAAGAAGATCAACAATAGAAGAGAAACAAGCAAGTGCCCAGTTAGATTACAAGAAATCCTGTTTCCAGAAAATATTCAACGTGCTAGAAAAAGACAAAACCAGGACTGACTGGGAGAAGCAACTTAGATGTGGCACAAAATCATAATCCAATGTTAATCCTGGAACAAGCACTGACCCACAAGCATCCAGCACAGCTTTTTGCTGGGTTCCATTATGCAGCTTGTGAGTCAGGCATAGATATCTTCGTTAAAGCAGTTGGACTTGAAAATTGGTCCAAGGGATTTTTAAGAAATCTAGGAAGTAAGATTTTTTTCCTTGCTAATTTTAAAGTACTAATATGCAGTTTCCAAATCTCATTTTTACTGCCTTGCCTTCTGCCCTCAAAAGGAAATTCCCTCTGCCACTCCTTCAGTGTGCAGAAGGGAAATAGGATCTTTCTTTTATAGTTCATTATCTGTGCAATTTTATCTTATTTTGATGGACAGGGAATATTCATTTTTAGACTGATAGGTGCTGCTTCTGGGCACTTATTCCAAACAATCAGTCCACTGTCTTCAGAAAGCAGATGCCACAGCATAGTATAATGGGTCATATTGAAACTCTAATATTAACAAATGGAACAAATATGCTAATGTCTGCAGTTTGTAACTTTTCCACAGGCAAGCACAATCACATAAATTACTTGTTCTAAACAGCTAATCATAGAATTCTGTGATGAAGAAAAGCAACAACAGTGGCTTGGTTAAAAATAGTATCTCCCCAGTCTTTCTTCTCTTGCCATATGGTCAGTCAGCACAGAGGGGCTGATCCAAATGACATTGGCAACTCACATTTTTCTGAACAGGGCCAGAGTAAGAGCAGCTTCATTGCTGTTCTTAACAGCATGTCTGAGACATAGGGTTTTCCTGCTCCAGGCAAATATCTTCAGTACATTTCTGACTAGCCACAGCCTCTGCTCATCCCAGGTGAAGGAAGTGCAGAAAATACATATGTTCCTCCTTTAAGTCAGCATCTGCACTTTGCAATTCTCTTTGAAAATTAAGGACATAAAAGGAAAAAAAAGGCAGTCTGACTTTTTGGAAAAATTAAGAAGTATCATGTCACCAAGAGTGATTAATGTGATACAAATTGAGCAATTTCTTAGTATGAAATTGTTTCATATGAATGCTAAGTGATAATTCTTTCTCAAATAGTTGTATGATAATTAATTGCTTTTTGAGCCACAAACCACTTCTGGCCTCACTGATGGAACTCTTAAGACATTGAAGGGTCACTGTATGCAGGTATGCCATTTCCCCCGTAGTGCTTCATTTGTATTTAAATATAATTTGACCCAATAAGTCATACTATAAATTACCAACCATTAAGGCTCTTTGGAGAAAGGCAAAACTATAGTTTCAACAGCGGCATGTGATTCTAAAATACTTTATGCCTTTCTGAAGGAGAAATGTGTAGTACTTGATTCATATTTGAATAGATTACAAATTGCTCTATCAAATATCATATTTCCCCAATTTAAACAAAAGCCTGCCTTTCTAAACTTCAAAGTAAGCCACAAACAAAAAATCCCCTTGCTTAGAATATATAGCAGATGCTTGTAAATTTGGAGGTAGGTGAGGCAGAGAAAGGGAAAGAAAAGCTACTTCACTGCTACACAGAACATGCTTTTAACAATTCCTTGTGATCAATGAAGCTTTTTGCTCAGTGCTGCATTTTGGCTTTTGGACAGAGAAAGATTAATTGCTCTGTTTTAAATTGTTGGATTAACAACATAGCACTGAATTCTAATCTGACCCCCTGAAGGACATTGAGGGAGTGATCAGAGTAGGAGTATGAAAATATCAGTTTAACCTGACTATCAAAATAAGGTTTGAAGAATATCATTGTGCAAGAAACATTTAAAAATGAGGGAGGGAAAATAAAACTAACCCAGTCAAAAGCACAGGAACTTGATCCTTTTAATGTTTTCTCCTGCAGCATATGCAGAAGGATTGTTTACTCTTTCAGTCTCATCACATGGAAAAAGTTTTGCATTGAAAAGATAAGAAAATTGTTTTCTTTTACTTTGCTGCTAACTGCTTTTTAGCAGTATGATGCCAAAACAAACTTGAGCTGACACTTACTAAATGTAAAGCCTAAAGTTTTTAAACACATCTTCTGAAGTCTATGTCTCTTCTACAGTGTTTGAAAAGGCAGTTAATCCTAAATTGTTGAGAGGATATTGGGATGTAAAATCTAGATGGCCTTAAAACTTTGGAAGGTTTAGAGAACAGTCTTAATTTTGATGCTCTTGGCTACGTCTAAATCCTCTACTGTTTTATATTTAAAAAATCATGGGTTTTTTTAGCATAACAGGTAGATTAGTGCCTTTGCTGGAGATGCTGTACAAAGGGGATGTCTGATTATGATTTACCTCTATGTGATCCAATTCTGAAAACTGGGATAAAGATTTTGCTTTAATGAATTGGACAAAGACTGCCTGAATCTGTTCATGTTTTTACACCATGGTCACAAGGACTCATATTAGAGAAGAAATTTAAATTTATTTTCTTAAGCATTGAAATATAGCCCTTAGTATTATGGGAAGATTATGTGGTATTCATGAGTAGTAGTATGAATATACAGTTTCAGTAATTACGAGGGTATTTTAGCCTTACACTCAGCTCCCATTTTGCTGAAACTTCAGTTCTGTTTCCAGCTAAAGCCATAGATCAACATTTTCTTTGAAGGGAGCATCTCCTTACTGAAAACAGTAGTGGCAGTTGCTCCACAGACACTGAGAGGTAGCACCAGATACAAGAATTTCTAGGAAATGCTAAATAAAGTTAAGTAGACAAATAGACAAATACTTATGGAATTAGAACCAAACAAATTTATGCTAATGAAATAATCTTTGGTCCTGAGGGTATTGTCTATTGTCTTCCAGCAATATTCCTATATTAACAGTACCGGTATATTTTAAAAGAAATTTTGATCATTAGCAAATTAAAATGAATGGCCTTGAAAACTATTAGTAAAAGAAAGCTGTGTCTTTAATAAAGAACACTAACTTATGAAAAAAACAAAGCATCAGGGAACTCAAATCCTTACTTACCAGCACAGGGCCTGTTAAGTGAATTAACTGCCTTTTAGATTTCCAAAACTTCAGGACAGAGACTGTCCTTGTGCAGAGATTTATATACATCCTTTTGTTATTTTTCTAATAGTTTGTCAAGTGAAGAGATATAACTGTTTATAAATGCAAATGTGTAAAAGAAAAATAGTCTGGATATTCAGTGTTCTCAATGGAAAACAAACTACTTAAAACAAAGATTATATACTTAGTCTAGAGTTAGTTCAAAGACTAATTCTAGTAATGTCACATAAGATAAATTTAAACACAGACCTCCAGTGACATCTAAAGAAAACATCTCCACAAAGGCAAGCCTTGCCAATTATGCTTGATTTATGGGTTGATTCAGGTTTTTTGATTCTCTAATGAAATGTAGATCACTGTAACCCATTACATATTATTTTTGTTGCATTACTTGTTCATTTGATTTCTACTCCATTCAAAACCAAAATGGTTTGAATTCATTAACCAATATGGATTGCAAAGAGCATTCTTACAAAGTTCAAGTTTTAACTAATGAGCCACAAGAACCAGGAACACTTGTTAAACATGTATCTCTAATTAATCCCATCAATCACTCTCCCTCTAAGTACTCATGATCTGCAAAAAATTAAATAAGCACCAAGTCCTGGACAACACAGCAATCTTTTTTTTCCTATTTATTATTAAATCTCTAATTATCTGGCGACTTTCCTCTTTTGTCATATTCTACTCCTTATTTTCTTGTCAGTGTCTTCTTCAGGATGGTGCACCTGCATCTACACAAAAACAAACACAACTCTATGTCAAATTTTTCAGGACTTGTGCAAGTATTCTCTCTCATCACCCTGAAAGAAGAGTCTGTCACGCAAGTTGCAGGCTCTCCAGAGCTCCTGCAGTTCTCAGTACCACTATCACTATAGTCCATGTCAGAGTTTTCCCCAAAAGTAATGCTGACCAATAGACAAAGAAAGGAAACTCTATTGCTTTTCTTTGTGATCTTCAAAAGAATCTCCTGCTACTCTAACCTATCATAAAATACAATGCAAATTACAACTAAAAGCCTGATAAGAAACAGTGCTTTTGTACTGAAGCAAGAGGAAACAAAAAAGTTTAATTAAAAACGAAGTCTAGCAGGTAAACCAAAGAACAAAGGCCCCCATAGTGGCGCAAGAAATAAACCCAAACCACATGGCTATTAAGCAGTAGTAATATCTTTAGGGAGGAATTTTTATGAAATTTCCAGGCCTTGAGCATGAAATTTTTCAGCCTAAAAGGATTGACGAAGTCCTCTATCTGGTAGGGCTGCTATACTTCAAGTTTCTGTTAATGAACAAGTCATCACACAGACAATATGTTTCTAAAGCTTAGGTTCATACAGGACTGGTATTAACATATCATAGAATACCAGTTGAGAGTAATCCATACTGCAGCCATTAACTTTAATCTCCTTGAATCTGAGATTTTTCATACAGATATATAATTTCATAGAGAGCATACACACTAGATTAACAAAATGCTCTCATCACAGTTGCCATGGAAAGGCTATGTCCTCTAGAAGATGGGTGAGGTAAAAGGAAACTGAGGAACAAACCTATTATTGACTGAACCTCTCCCAGGAATGTGCAGAGTCCTCTCCCACTCTGATGCAGTGGAACAGCCATCCATGTGCCTGTCTTCCATTAGTTACTCCTTTGAAAGCCTTTTTATACTTTAGCCCTTTGTAACATGCCACTGCAGTGAGATCCACGTCCATTTTAAGTTTTGGACTTGCCGAGCAATAATTTCACAAGCCCCCAAACAAAAAACACCAAAAAAACCTTCCCCCACAAAAATACCCCAATGCTATTAATGCTTTACATAGTGAAGATTCAAAGAGTTTGGATCTTGAGTCTGTGCTTTTCATATTAAATGGATTTTCAATTTTCGATTCCAGGTTACATTTATTTGTTACAGCTATCATCAATTTATCCTACCTAGCTCTCTTTAGAGCAAATAGACACAGCACAAGTCACTTGAAAACAAAGTTACTGGTCTGTTCTCAGTTGCCAGTAGAGACAGCCACTATGCTCTGCAATTTTCCTCTCCAATTGTCAGTCCTGTATATATTACCAGCTCAGGAATGCAATAACTTCTTTTCTTCTCTTTTCCTTTCCTACTTTCTTCATATAATTAATGCCAACCAGAATAAATGTGTCTTTGTGAACTAGTCAGAGGTAGTGGCTGCTCTGGGTAGCAGCTCCAGGTGGCAGTTTGTGCCCCTCCAGAATTCACAAAGCAATCAAACAGGTTCAGCAACACCTGACATCTGAGCTTGACTTGGGAGGGAAAAAAGACAGACAAGACAGACAAAACAAGCCACCTTTGGATTACTTTGCACTAATGTCTATGAATCTGTTATAAATTCAAGAACATGATGATGTTTAACAAAGAGAATAATTAATTTTTTTCTATAAGCAAAAGGAATCTGCTCAAAAGCTTGAATAATGGACACAATGCATTTATTAAACAGCAGCCAGCCTACAGAGACTTCTTTTCTGGGAAACAAATCTGGCTGGCAGCTAACTCTCCCTGACAAGAGACTTACTGTACTAGTTTTAAAACCACATACTCTTATAGGTAGGTGTAAGGACATAAATGTCACATTTTCTAACTACCTTTGTTTCCTGCTCAATCAACCTAATAGTATCTTCTGCCTACATTTGCCATAGATGAAAAAATTCCCCTAGCAGAACATGAACACTCATCACCACCCTTCCAGCAACAAGAAATGATGAAAAGGTATTGTAATACTTCAGATGGTGGAGAAAAGAAGTAGCTACAATATGCCAGAAAGAAGTTTGCTGCCACTGGAAGTCAGAGCAGATTAATTATATCTCATGAGATTGATGTATTTAGGGCTCTTCTCCTGCACTGAGTTTTGCAGTTGTTTTTTACTCCTTTCAAGTTCTTCATCAGCACAGACATCCATACTCAAAATGGTGTCAGAATCAACATCTGCCATGGAGTCACACCTCCAACAAAAATCCATTATTTGATCCATTCAGTTCATGATTTGATTTCTTGCAGCTTCTTTTTCCACGTTCAGTTAGGAAAAGACAACTTCAGCCACTTCTAATTCCACAGACAGGACGAGCCAGATGACTATGGGATGTCAGGTGGGATGACTATGTTGTCAAGAAACCAGTCTGAGAAAGGGCAAATGGTAGAAGGGTCTGGCCAAATGGGGCAGGCAGGTGGCCTGTGCCAAAGAACAGATAGCTAAGTTCCTCTAGACATGACAGAAAAAAACCTTAATTTTTGCCATTAAAAAGCTAGACAAAATTTTAGGCACCTGTTTAAGGTTCTGTCTAGAACACTGAGTGAAACAGGTACAGCAGACTGGGATGGGACAAATTTTCCTTGGGGGATAGGTCTCCAAAATAGGCAGCATGAATGTCTCTTTGTTGGTAACCATCTCTTCCACTAATAACTCAGAGAAAAACAGTCCAACCAGTTCTGGGTTCCTGACCATCAGACAGCTCAATCAGACCCCTCTGGAAGATATGGGAGTGTGCAATGGTGGCGAATATACAGTTTATAGCCAGTTTACATCATTTCCTTCAAACTGTGCTTGGGGTTCCTGAATTACCATCAGGAAAGGATGATCCAGCATTTCTTTAAGACTTTCACAAAGGCCAGACCTACTGAAGCCAAGTAGAAATGCACAAATTTGTTTCACCATACATTTCCGCTTTCTGCTAATCTTGCAAAGTGCACTTGGAAGACTTCCAGTGCAGTGGTCATGCGAAATTCCATCTTAATGACATAAAAATACCCCCACAAGCCAGGGCAAGAAATAAAGTCTGTTTCACTATCTTTCTTAATCCAGTTTTAAACAGCATATAAAAATACCAGTCAAAGCTGCTCTCATTTCCAGCTTGTAAGAACCAAGCCTTAAAAAACCCTCATAGAAACCACTATTTTTTTTTTTTTGTGCTTGTTTTTCAACTCAGATCAGCAACATTGCATATGTAAAACGGTAACATATGTACACCTTATTTACAGTATTTTCTGGAGTGCTTTCCTTTCCTAAACTATGTACACCTCTAGAAAATAAAGATGAGTATAAATCTCTGACAAGAAGAGTGGCAGAGCTCCTGTACAAAACACATAAACAAGACATGGAAAATGAGATGGTAGCCACAGAGCTTGTCAATCTTCCAACTCATATTGGGGTGTCTATACTTCAATGAAACAACATGATTCCTAAAGCAGGGGGAAGGCCAGATTCAGAAGCATTATTCGGAGAAAGACTCTGGGTAAAAAGTAACTTTTGCAGTGCTAGATGCATAGGATACAGAATCACAGATTCAGCTAGGTTGGAAAAGACCTCTGAGATCATCGAGTCCAAACTGTGACCTGACACCGTCTTGTCCACTAGACCCTGGACACTGTGTCTTTCCTTAAACACCTCCAGCGAGGGTGACTGCACCCCTCCCTGGGCAGCCTAATTCCAAAGCCCAATTACCCTTTCTGTGAAAACTTATTTTCCTAATGTCCACCCTAAACCTCCCCTAGCATGGCTAAAAACTGTTGTGACTAAAATGCAGGACTCAGCACTTCATCTTGCTGACCATCATACCTTTGGCCTCAGCCTACCAATCCAACCTGTCCAGATCTCTGTGTAGAGCTTTCAATCCTCCAGCAGATCACACCTCTGCAAACTGACTGAAGGTGGCCTTGATCCCCTCATCCAGGTCATTGAAACATATATCAAAACTGTCCCACATACTGAGCCCTAGGAAATGTCACTGGTAGATTGTCCCCCAGCTGGATGAGCTCCATTCACCACCACTCTCTGAGATGGTCATCCAGACATTTCTTTTTCTCCTTTTAGAGGACAGTGCACCTGTCCATGCCATGGGCATGGGTTCTCAGGAAGATACTTTGGGAAACCGTGTCAAAGCTTTACTGAAGTCCAGGTAAAAAATATCCACAGCCTTTCCCTCCTCCTCAAGGCAGTCATCTTGTCATAGAAGGAGATCAGGTTGGTCAAGCAGGACCTATCTTTCCTAAACCCACTCTGGCTGGTCCAGATCCCACAGTTGTCCTGTACATGCCACATGATGACACTCATGATGATCTGCTCCACTTGGTGCTTCACTGGCACCAAGGTTACACTGGCATTACCCTCTGAAATTTGCTCAGGGAGCTGAGAGTACTAGGCATTAAACAAGATACTCTCTGTAAAAGATGAGAAACCAAAACATTTTCCTCACATTAGCATGGATGAGATGTGTAAGAAACCCTGAGAGATGAAATATTTTAGTAGCTGTGCATGGATTCCAAAGGCAGTAGCACAGCCATCAGTTACTTAAATATTTAATGTTGAAAGAAGATTTAATGTTATCATCAGTGACTTTTTTTGGGTAACAAGAGAACAAGTTGGGGTTTTTTCCATACAGATTTTTAAAAGAAATTTAGGTGCAATTGTATACAAACAAATCTACACAATAAACAAGGAAATAATATAGCAATATATGTCAGAAATCCCAAAACATAGCAATATATATCAGAATTACCAGCAGGGAAGATGGGGAAAAGCACTTTTTTTCTTCATAGTCACATTCAAGAATATGTTATTCTGTCACCAGTGCTAATCTCCTTTGACATAAAGAACCTGCTTTAAACACAACACTCAGCATCTAAGGAGACAGATTAAAAAGTCCACCAAGTGGTTCACCAGGAGCCCTGCTATCACTGCCAAGGTTATTATTTCAGGATAAATCCTGTCTCATTTACCAGTTTCCTTCCCCTTTTCCTCCCCCGCCTTCCCCAGAGCTGACTTTTGATTTCACAATCTTGTTTTCTCTTTAAAGTAGTGATAGGGGGGAGTTCTCTTGTGAGGAACTCAAAAATTACGATTGTAAGACTGGCTGAGTTTACTGAAGGAAGCTTTGTTCTTGCTTTTTCCTCCCTCCTGGGGCAAGCTGAGTTTTTCCCTCTTTTCCCCTCCTTTTTGAAATTCATCTTGTCAAACATCAGCCATACATTCACAAACCCTTCTCTTCTCCACCCCTTTAACTCCACGCCCACGACCTGGCACATCAATACCCAGAGGCAATTGCCTGGATGGGTGATTTTTAATCACTATCTTGACTGGCAGCACAGGGATTAAACTATGGTCATTTGAGTAGTAGCTTTAAAACAAATTAGCCCTCCTGAAGTGCTAGACTCTATAAACCTTTTCCTTGTGCTATGTCTAGCCTGTATCTTGCAAAACCCAATACTGATGGGTGCAATGTATAGCTCGTGATGCACAGATCATTATAGAAATTGAATTAACCGGCGTGCCATTTTTAAAAACTACAACTGAGCCTTCTGTTCAGAATGCAATAATGCAGAATGAGAAACTTCCTTTCAATAAAAGCTTTTGCTGTTGCCTTTATTACTTAAAGCAATGTTTTTGCTTATTCCTAGATCAACTGATAGTAATCATTTATTTTATTGTTGCAGATCTTTATACTACCCTATCATCTCCATTGCAACTTTGGAAGGGATCAGATGTAAACAGATGACTGAAGATGTTGATCAAAGCATCTTCCTAATTTCATAGTTTCTGACTCGATGGCCACACCTAAAAATATACCATCTGGCCAGATTCTGCTACACTGTTATCTTTAATAATTCAGTGAAAATCACTGTTACCATAATGCAGTTCCTCTTACTAAGGATTTTTTTTTTCAAGCAGCATCAATATCTTTCCCATTTTTAATGCAGAATAGCAAATCATCTACAAGAATAAAGGTATCCCATGCCTTAGGTAGGGTTTGTTTTTGCAAAATTTCCACTAATGTTTGTGCTTTTTGAAAGGGATGAATTTGCTGGATTTCAGTTTTTTAAAGCCAAGCTTATAGTCCATGCCTCTTTTACTCCAGTAGTGCCAGTATGCCACAAAATGAGTCTTATTCCCAAGATCAGCACTGTGTTTAGTGTCTGAGGGTGATTTAATAAAAAAGGAACTTAACAGAGACCGCTGAGCTCTTTCAATTGTCATCTAAATCAGATTGTAAGCTAGGCTTTTCAAAGGTGAATAGAACACTGTAGACTAAATATCCAGCATCACTTACATTAAATCCCACAGGAGCAGAACATTTTGAACTCCTTAGGAAGCAAAGAAAGCTAATACTTCATTTTTTGGTGCATTTATGCTGTAATTTTATCACATACCCAGAGCACAGAATATCTTTAGCAAAGAAATTATATTCCTTTCAACACTTATATTCTTGTATATTATTTACAAATATTGAAGGGCTAATACTCAAAAAAACCCACGTATTTTTCAGATCTATAGCTTTGTATTATATTTGTACTTGAGTGATGAAGTAAGTAAGAATTAGCATTTCCTGGAAATGAAAGCACAAAAACTGTCAATCTGGTGTCTGAAAAACACAGTCCTTGTCTTCCTGAGTGCTTTATTATTAAGTCAAACTGGGCTTTGCAACAATCTCTCGGTAGATGGCCTGGACCAGTTGTACATAATCAAAATGTGATCAAAGTGGTTTATAATTACAAACAACATAAATAACTATATGGTATTATCAGCTTATCTTTAGATGTTATCTCTTTCACTTGTGTGAAAAATTCATATTCTGTGCATACAAGGAAAAAGTAACAAAACCCCCGAACACTTGCTGTGTGAGAGAGCCTTGAAATGATAAAGAACTACATAAAAAAATTTCAAAATAAGTGACTGATCACAACACCCAGAATGACTTTCACTTACCGAAGTCAATAAAGCAAATTATATTATTCAGGTCTTATACACAAGTAGCAGGGAGAAGTGTCTGACAGTATTATGATCAGAAAAATTCATGTCTATGCCACCACTAATGGTCTGAGCCACAGACCAAACCATAGACTGAACCAAGCAGACATATGAAACCTGAGTCCTCAGTCAGTGAGTGATGTAAATTTTTCAGCTACATTTGTGTAGCACTCTTCCCCTAAGAAGTTGGACAAGAAAAACTCCATGTCACATATGTCCATGTTGCATCAGGAACATGAATATCCTATTTCAGATGCCAAGCAAAACAAAGTTTAAAATAATGTAAAGGAAAGAGAGGAGAATATAAATAATTCAAAGCATAATACTTCATCATCCACTTGAGATCATCTGATGAATATCGTTCTTTACTTTCAGTCAGACCTGTACACAAGGGCTTAAAAAGATTTCTTCTGTCTAGTTTGAAGATAAATATCACTCTATTGTAGCAGATGAAGTTAATTCTCAGGATCAGTTTATTGTCTGGTACAGATCCCCAGTAGATTGAATGGTGCTTGTTCTTAGGACAAAACGTTTTGAACGCACAGTATTTTAAAGCATTCTCTCATATATGTGTATATATATATATATATATAAAATTCCACTACTTCATATATTAAAGAATGATAGTGTGCTTTCAACTTAAATATATCAGAAGCAAGTATTTGTTTATATCAGAAAAATGACGCTGTAAAATTATGTATTTAAGATACAGGGGGAAAGGGTGTCTTTTTATGGTCAGTGTTGTCAAACCTCCCTTTCCGACTCTCTCAGATGCTTGGGGAGAGGAAAGGAGTTCTCAGATGGTTCAGCATTTGGAACAGACCAACTTTTCCAGGGCAACTGGTTACTGAATAGGTTAGCAGAATTCTGTTAGGGAGAATCGCACCAATAATCACCAAAATCACACTTCTGTCAATCTGGTGTCTGACAACACTGTTCTCTCACCACCCTTTTTGAAGATATTTCTGTATCTGTCAAGCTGGACACACCACTACAGACAGAAATCTGGAAATAAGGCTTATTGGTGGGTTTTACCCAGTGTATTTTAAGTTAGGACCATGCCTGACAAACTAATGATAAGACTGGATTTCCAAGGAGATGGATAAATTTTCTAATACAAGTCACAGTTTTCCTTAGAGAACAAAATGTAGATGCAGAGACCTATCTGAGCTCTTAAAATGGGATCTTTAGGGTTTTTTCTGACTCAGTAAACAGAATCTATCTTGGAATGGTTTTGGTTATGATATTGGCTTATAATATGGATGAGAAAATTGATGGCAAATTAATTTTTCCCCTTCTTACTGTTACAACTTCTATTTTCAAGAAAAGTCTATGACAATATTTTTTTTATATATAACCAGTTTGTGTCCAATTTTTTGAGAAGTTCTCAGTAGTCTTTAAAAAAGAGATCCATTTA
Source organism: Sylvia atricapilla (assembly GCF_009819655.1). Lineage (NCBI taxonomy): Eukaryota > Metazoa > Chordata > Aves > Passeriformes > Sylviidae > Sylvia > Sylvia atricapilla. Next base: position 95,942,883 of record NC_089141.1, read on the forward strand.
ATACATTTCTAGCAACCTTGAAAATATAGGCCGTTCTTTCTCCCCATCATCTTGAGTAAGCAAATATGAAGCTAGTCACATCACCAAAACCTGTAATTTGCAAATGCCCATGCTTACCATCACATTTCCAGTGCTCAGGATGCCATCTCCTTCCAAAAATCAAATATCTCTCCCCTTCATCTCTAAGATACTCAGTTAAAAATCAGAATTGGATGGATGCAGTTCTTCTAAATGATAGCCCAGTTCTTCAAAGTTTGATTTTCTTCCTTACTAGAGTCGTACAACAGGCTTCAGATTTTCCTGCAGCATAAATTTGTATAAATTCCAAAATAACAAGGCCTTAATGGAATGTAAAATTATTACATTGCTGTAGGTAGCTCTTTGCTACTGGCCATTCCTTAGAATCTTTGCCATGTATGGCTCATTACACAGGAAACAGTTCCAGTTTTCTTGAGCCTTACCCCTAGTTTGTATGTACTATTCCTTCACGGACCATAACATCTGCCTTTTTATTCCTGGATTTTAAAACATCAAACTGCTAAACACATTTTAGTATTTCTAGGAATTATGGGCATTTAATCACTACATTCAAGCAGCCAAACAGATCAGATGATATATGATGTCTGGCTGAACAGGGAACACTTGTTCATCTTTTTCTCAGTGCTATGAATGCAGGAAAAGCATAAGGTGTCATTTTGGAGGCTATAAAGAAAGCAGCATTCAAGCATAACTTCAAAAAGAGTTTTAGCCATTGAAACCCAGCAGCTGAGGGCAACAAAAATTTCCCATGGATTTAAAATTCATAGAACTGGCAAATCTTTTGTAGAGACAAGGGGTAAAGTTCATGCGTTTCATAGCTTCACTAACTCCAAGAAACAACAGTGCCTTTATGCACTCCTGAGCTTTTCTATAGAAGAGATCTTTCCATGGTTAGCTGAGATAAGAAATAATGCAATGCAGATCAATAGTCTCGTACTTCTGAGCAACATAACATCCTAAACACATTCATATGCTTGGTCAGCAGATATTCTGCAACTTTGGTTCAGTTACAACGTTTCAACAGTAAAAACCTGTTTCCCACCTTGAAGAAACACTAGCTGCCTTTTGCATTTCAGCTCCCTGTTAAGGATGAAAAGAGATGGCTCTGCCCAGAACGGGTGCCTGGGAAGGCAGAGCAAAGTCTGAATAATCAGGCTCCAATAGGGGTCTGACAACAAAGCCCAGAGAGGAAGTTAAAAGGATTAGCACTATAACACTGTTCACATTAGTACTCGTCTCTCTCCCAGTCTGACCCAAACCCATCTTCCTCCTACTAAGCCTGTCCTCCATCATTTTTACGGTGCTCAGAATACCCAAGTTCACTCGTGTATAACTTAACCTCCTCACTCGAGGCACAGCCACAGCATTGTGCCCCATGAGCCCTGAGCGTGGCTTGCTCATTAGCTGTGTCTGCATTGTTAGCACCACCACTCAGGATGAGCCCGCCTCGGAAAGCTGCATTAGGGAAATGAGCAGTACAAATGCTAATTCAAGGATATCTGTGCCCTTGCAAAGCAGAAGCTGTGCTTGCTCTATATCTCCCCGGCAGTGTTTTAGTTCAGGTCATGGGAACATTTTTTAAGCAATCTTCCAATCCTCTCCATTAATCAGGCTTGGAGTCACATCTCTGACTAATGCTGGAGTGCATGAAGTCTTATCCTTTCAGACATAATAGCAGAGATAATGAACTCTAGATGAGCACTTAATGATGACCTTCTGCTGCTAAGGAAGTCTTAGGGCCCTAACTATAAGGAGTACAGTATGGGTAAAAACTGTATGATCTGGGTATTGGGTTCCCTACATCAATCATTCCACTCTCCTGATCTGCTGTTAACTGGTCCAACATGACTTGTTACTGTGGTTACAGGCACCAAATATGCCAAAAGCTTCTCACCTTCAGGAAAATGTGACCAAAAATTTAAATGTGGCTGAGATTGGAAAGTGGGAAATGTGGAGTTTCAGACATAGAATATACAGGAAAACATGAAATAATGGGAATGAGCGGGAAAAGACAGGAGATATTAATGACTGTTATCCTGGTTTATGAAGATAAAAAAGTGTGGTATGAAGTAGGCAATATTTCCTTCCACAGATAAGGTTCCCATTAGGATTCTTCCAGGGTGTAATACATGTCTCAACTACAATTACATTCTGGATGGAGGAAATGATTCTGAAGTCAACATTTTTGAAATTAAATTGTCAGTTGGTGCCCTCACTCAGTTCACCATGACTAAATACCATTGAGCACTTCAAATAAGCTCTAGTGTGAATTCTAGTGAAGAAATGATCCCTGGCTGCCAGGAGACTGCCAGTACCACTCTGCTAATCTTAGCTGGTCATACTCTCTATAAAAGCTGAAATTCATCTCACCTGGCTTTACACCAGAAAAACAACATAAAACAAGATTTTGCTGCACGTCTTATACAACCATCTTTGAATGGGCTATAACAGATGTCAGGGAAAACAAAGTCTCCTCTAAATAATATTTTATTTCCATTCATCTGATGAAGCAGAGGTGTCCAAAAATATAGAAGCCTACATATGACAAGATCTTTGTAATACTGGGATCCTTTCCTACTGAACAGGCATTTCAAGGAATTACTTTATCTTACAGTTTTGTATTGTCTTAGTGCAAATAAAAATCTTATTCCTGAAGTACCTATATCCATGTACAAAAGAAGCTAGTAGCAAGTGTGCTAGACATAGATAAACCCACTGTCAATGACTATATAGTCAGAAGACTCCCATCACAAAAGTACAGTATATCCAGAGAATTTCCAGTTAAATCAGTACACTTCCTGGAAGGCACTCATGCATGGTTTAATCAAGTTTAGAATATCTTATTAAAAGAGTAAATCTCATAATATTGCTTAAAACATGACTTAAATATACAACAACAACAACAAAAAAAAATCATAGAATCATAGAATAAAAGTTTTTTTCAACCCAACCCAAAGATCATATACTCCAACACACCTGCTTGGGCACCAACATCAATAGATCTCATTGCTCAAAGCCCCCTCCAGCCTGACACTGAGTGTTTCTAATGATGGAACATCCAAAACTTCTCTGGACATCTCTGCTTGAGTATTTCAACACCCCTGTCATAAAAAATTTCTTCCTTACAGCCAATCTAAATGCACCCTCTTAAAATTTAAAACTGTTACCCTTTTTACTATCACCACACACTCTTCAGCTGTCTTGTAGGCCCCCTTTAACTATTGAAAGGCCACAATAATATCTTCTCTGAGCCTTCTTTTTTCCAGGCCAAACACCCTTAATTCTCTGTCTGTCCTCAGAGCAGAGGTGCTCCACTCCTGTGATAATAATTGTGACCCTCCTCCAGACCTGCTTCAACAGGTGAATGTTTTCCTTGTCTTGAGAACTCCAGAGCTGGATGAGATGCTCCAGGTGGGGTTTCACCAGAGCAGAGCAGAGCAGAGGGGCAAAATCACTTCCATCAACCTGCTTTTGATGCAGCCCAGGAGGCATCAGTTGGCCTATTGGGCTGCAAGGACATATTGTCAGTTCATGTCCAGCTTCTCGTCCACCAGCATCCCAAAGTACTTCTCCTTTAGCCTTGCTCTCAATCCCTTCATCCCTCAGTTTGTATTGATACTGGGCATTGCCCTGACTTGATTGAGTTCACATTGGTCTACCCCTCAAACCTGTCAAGCTCCCTCTGGATGGTATCCCTTTCCTCATGTATATTAAATGGATCACTGAATTTCCTGCAGATGTTTAATTATATGCAAATGCCTATGAGCAGCTTCTTTTAAATCTATGGAATATCACATTTGGATTTTCTGTTGAAGTTGGTTTTAAAAGGTATGTCTTTTATAGGCAGCAGTCTTTTGCTGTCTCATTTTGTAAATACTATTCCTGTCTTAAAAACCCAAACACTTCCAGTTTAATCTTTTTAAATAAGGGTGAGAGGAGAGCACAGCAAACTAAGCGTACAATTGGATTTAAAGCTAGCATGAAGTTTTCTTACTTTCTTTAAAATGCCTACTGAAGATGCCTTTTCTTGATACCCTGTTTCTTCATCTGTATTGACCTTGCTGAAACACTAACACAGTAACCCCTTCACTTACTCTGACTTCCCAGAGAACAGGAAATGGTCAATATTATTTTCATTATTCTGTATTGTTCTGCATAGATCAAACCTATATTAAAAATATATTTTACCACAATCTATTTAAAGCCTTCCCACCACTTTTCTGCTTTAGTTAAGTGAATATCCAACACAGCACCAGGAGGCTTCAGCTCTAAAAGAATCCATCCATCATTTGGAGAGAAATTAGATAGATAAAGATTAGTTATGCAAGGTATTGAAAAATATGATTCTACAGGTCCATTCTTATATATCGCCTCTCTTTTTGATGAAAGTAATAAGCCATAGGCTTAGACCCAGACATCTAAAATCAGTTCAGTAAAGTAGATAAACTCATTTTCAGCTGATGTTTTTTCATTGTTTTTTCACATCAGTTTTCAGACTGAAGTTCCTGTGTTTGTTCCTAAGTTTTGTTGGGGGTATTGCTGTGCTTTCTGTATCTGAGCTGTTCTCTGATGCTTTCCACTTAACTGCAGGAAATCTTTGCTGAACTTCTGGAGGGAAGTATAAACAAGTATTAGAAAACTAGCAGCATAAATTGATTTAGACTGTGTCCTCCCCCTGAGGTGAATAAAGGACATATAGTGGCTGACATGAAAGTAGAACTTCCTCTGTTGTTAGATTGGGAGGACTGGAGGTCACCACCCAAACAAGCTGAATAATAAACTAACTCCTCAGTTGGAGTGGGGACATATGGAAATGTAACAGACCACAGACTGATCCAAATCCGTGATTCCCCAGCACATTTGCATTTAAAAGATAAAGACAAATCTGCAAAATATTAAAAACACAACCTTGTACCAAACCTTTGAAATGATGCTTTAAACCATAGCCAAGTTTTGGCATGGTAAAACATCTGTGAATTATTTCATCCACTGAAATAAAATGTTCTGAATCTTTGGAAAACATGGTCAATGCATTTTGCATGCTCAGAGTTAAACTGATAATAAATTTGGAGTTGGAACAGAAACTTCCCAGGTCAGATTTGGGGACTTAGATTGCTTTATGGAGCAGCCATTCTTAGTATGAGCATTGTCCACTTCTTATCATTTGCAATTCCCCCCAGATAATTTTCTGCCAGTCCAAGAACACTAGCAATTTATCTCCCTCATTCTGAGGGCTCTCCCTATTCTGGAGGCTTTTATGTCTTTTGATCTTTCATACCATCTCCCTTGAATATTTTCTGAGACACTAGGACTCATTTCATTACTTGTATAATTAAGATTTAAAGAGTGGATGTTCCTTGCACCCTTCTGTGTTGCTGGAATTTGTTTTTCCCATTCTCCTTACCACTTTCAAATTTCTTCTGCCCACATAACACAGTAGTGTGGCATGATGTCTCTTAATTCATACAAACAGACTCATATCAAGAACCTTCCTGTATTTCCTTTTTTAAAAAACTGGAGTCTTTCAACAACAATAAAGTAGAAACAAAATCCCCAAATACTATAGTTTACCTATGTGCCAATTTGCATCCTGTTTCTGAAACAAGAGTTGACAAGTCCAACATGTGTGAGCAATAACTGCTATTCAAAGTTAAGCCCTGGAAATGGTGACTGACATGGAGCTGGGCATTCCTTTAGCCAAGGGAATTATCAACTATAGACCAGCCAAAATAAACTCAGAAATTTCCTCTGGGTGTTAATCACTCTGAGTATCGTTCTTTCCCACACACTGGGCAAAGATTCTTGACCTTCTGATTTGGAGCAAAATCACCCCTATTAATTAAATAATTTTATCCATTATCACCTGAAGACCTATGTAACCTTTTCACCCTACACAAGAAAGAACACACTAAGTAAATAAATGTCTATTGTAAATATGAGCAAATCCCCAAGCTTGTTTCATTTCCTGTAGTGCACATGCCATCCCAATAATGCTTGGTATAGATCTGCACAGCATAGCACATTAACACATCTATTCAATCTCCTATGAATTATTCGCCCAGAACTTTCAAATGAAGTAGTCCAAAGCTAGGAAAATTAATTATAATTGACCTTTCAGCTATAATGGCTGGACTTATGTCTGGCCTGAAATACAGCATTGTACTTTTGTCCATATCATGACACCACTTAGGTTATATATCCTTCATAGTACCTTCTACTGAGAGGACAATATCAAATGTCTTTATCACAAAAAATAGTGTTTCCCATGGAACTGCAATCATTAAATTGTGAGGGAAAAGTTTTGGTATTGTCACTTCTGCATGGTGCATCTTTCTTCATGCAGTGGAAGATCTCCGAGCTCATCAGGAGTAATGTTCTTAAAATTGGAATGAAGCCCCTTTTTTAACTGCATCGTATTGTAAAAAATTATTCTCATAATTTTTACATTGATGCTGCCCCAGAAGTCTAGCTAGCAAATTTCAGAAATGAAGACACCTAAAATTACTGTTATATTTGATTTTTTAAAGGAATATATATACCTCTAGCTCTTGTGGGTGAGGTTTCAACACCTAGTAAAGACCATTTATTTGCATCCTATACTATATATATGTACATATATACATATATATATAGTATATACTATACCCCAACACTATATAATGACCTCAAGACTGAAAAAGTCGGAAGCCTTTCAGTTTAATCAGAAAACTAAGTCTTATATTTTAGCTGCTGTTTACAGACGTTAAAATACCCAACACCCCAGAATACTCTAACAAATTTTAAAAAAAACAGTGCAAAGAAAAGCTTGCTAGGAAAATAGTTTTCCAGAGGATTTATGAAACAAAACTCCATTATTCATCCCATTACACCTTAACATTGTGATGCAAATGTGAACAACAAGTAGCACTGGGACTGGTTCTTTCAAAAAGAGAAAGGCCAGACCGTTTCAATGGCGGCTGTGTTTAACCCCCGCTGAAAGCCTTCAGAGAGCTCTTCTTTTCCATCTTTATCTTTCTGTCTTCTACCTTCTTCTTCTTTGTCTCCAAGTTCTTGAAGTTTCAGTTCTATTCCTCTCTCTTTCATTTGTGCTTACCAAGGCAAGTTCTGACTCTGTACCACTGAAAAATCCTATTTTTATCCTCTAGACTTTCAAACAAGGTTCATTCTCAATTTCTGCATAAAGACTGCTTCCTCTGCTTTCCTAATGCATTTTGAAGAGGAGAGATGGTCAATCTTTTCCTTTTCTGGAGAGTTCCTCCTGGTCTCCCCTCCCACTGTCTCCCTCTCTCTCTGTCCCTTTCTTACTTACTTTGTTTTCTAAGTAACCTAGTCTAGTCTCATGAATGCGTCCTAATATTTTAAAATGTATTGCTCTCAAAAAAAGTAAAGCTGCTTCCCCTGCTATTATGTAGGAATAACACAAACAGCCAGACCTTCGCCTTTTTTTTCTTTCTTTCTCTTACCCTTTCTTTATCCCAAGTACCTCAAAAAAGCAAACACACTCAGACACTCCTTGGCATAGCACCAACCAATGGCACAAACATCTGCCAAAAGATGTTCAGAAAGGCTAAAGCAGATTTCATATCTTAACATTTTTCAAGAAAAATTTGCAAATCCAGTTCAGTGTTAGAAGGACAGGAGGAGAGGGGAAAATCAGTTTTCTTCTTCTTTGTCATGATCGAATTTCCAGCTTCACACCAATAGGGCCAGGAGTTATATCTCCCTGATGAGGTTAAATGCACATTTGTAAAAAGGGAGGGATTGAGAAAACATTTCTCCTCTCTTTCCCCTGAATCTACCTTAGAGTTCTGAGAGGTTTGGTGTTGTTCAGATATCTGGAGAAGAAGCAGGAGGCAAAAAAACTGGGGACAGAATTGAGGAGGCAGGAACAGAAAACCTAGAGCAGTGTCAGGAAGGGGGCAGCAAGGCTCGATACAGACAGCTAAAAAAAAAGTGAAAAAAAAATCACTGGACTAAGAAAGTGCACTGGAATTAGTCTGAAAACTCAAGGGAACATTAGGCAAAAACATCAGCACCATTGATTATTAGTCTTTTTTGGTGCATACCTACATTATCAGCTCAAGACAAATGGGGGAATAAGAGAATGCATTTCTCCATAAACCTGTTTTCTCCAGTAACAGTTTCCAGATTTTCAAGACCAAAATGATGCAATCCGTCTTCCTAAAGCTAACTCTTCTACAGTATTTAGAGGTATACATTAATAGAAACACACAATAGAAAACATCATGGAAATAGACAAATTAGACAAAATCCATGACCTAATACCCCAGGATTTCTGGTCCAGAAAGACAGATGATGCTTGTGAAATAACTAAAGCCGTCTGTGAGCAATCACACAAAAATATGAACTTAAACAGGGAAAATTTGGTGGCTTGTTTTTTGTTTTTTTTTTATGTTGGCCAGGAAGTCCCTCCTGGAGGCTGTAAATAACTTTATCAACTAAGCCATAATGTAAGCTTAAACAAAGATAAATGTAATGTTCTGTACTTGGAAGGAAGTAATCCCAAGCAGCAGCACAAGCTGGGGACTGATGGGCTGGAGCAGCAGCTCTGCTAAAAGGGACCTGTGGGCAGTGGCAGGCAGTGAGCTGCCTGGGACCTAGCAGTGTGTCCCAACAGGAAAGGTGGCCAGCAGCCTCCTGGGCTGTACCAGTTAAGAGAGCAGTCAATAACCCAGGAAATATAGCTATTTCACTCTACTCTATACAAGGCCACACCTGAATAATGTGACCACTTGTGGTCCCTTGACTGGAGAATTTGAGCAGGGTCCAGCAGAGGCCACTGGGATTATCAGGGTGTTGTAGCACTTGACACATGGAGAAAGACTGAAGGAAACAGGCTTACTCTGACTGGAAAATAGAAGGTTCAAAGAAGACCTAATCACACTCCTTGAATATCTACAAAGTTAGTAACAGAGGAAATGCAGCTACTCTCTAGACAAGGATGCCTACTGACAGAACAAGAGGCAATAGACATGAAGTGCTGCAAGAGAAATTCTGTCTGGATTGAGGGGGAAAAATAAAAGAAGATTGGAAGAGGCTGCCTAGGAATGCAGTGGACTCTCATGTGCTGGAAATCCTCAATATTGTTTGAGAAAATTGCTGTAGCAACCTGTGTTGAAGAGAGGGTTGGGCCAGATAATCTCCAGAGCACAGTGAGAACGTTTCATGAATCCCTGCGGTATTTCTAGCTATGTGAATCATCTTGTAAACCCACAATCATCATCTTCCTCATGCATGAGGCTTTCACTACTCTGGGGATATGTGATATTTATTTCCAGTCATTGCTAATCCTTCATAAGCAGTTTACACTTTAGTTCTGTTTAAAATGAGGAGGCACATGGGAGGCAATAGCAGACTTCTCCCCTGACAGTTTCTTTTGCAGTCAGGACATTCAAGGAGACCTAAATTGTGGGAGGATTTTTTTTTAACCTTCAGTAACAAGGCTTAATTAGGGATCGAGAGCAAATGTTATAGCAAAGAAGAGGCACCTCTGAACACACATTCATATTGGCCTTTTGTTCCAATTGAGCTGGTTAACAAGGGATGTAAGAGCATTTGCATCTGAAGTATGCTCAAAGAATTCAGATAGCCATTATAATTTTTAACTTTACTTGAGCTGAAGATACTCAGTAAGCAGGACGTTTTGAAGATTAGATGTATTTGTGCAGAAATGGTGAAGAATTTAGCTCATTAAAATATTTTGACACCACAAGGAACAAGCTCATGATGAAACTCAAGAATAAATTTCTTATTACTCAAGAAAATAGGAATTAAAATAAAAATTGTAAAAAAAGTATCAGGAAAGAGAGCCTGATTTTGCTTTCACACTACCACTTGATCTGTTCAACATTTCTCTCAAAAGATGTATTTGAATAACTATAATAAAAGACTATTTTGAACAGGGGATCCACCTGACCTCTCCAATAACATGGACTTCAGCAGAAGCAAAAATCAGGCTTCAGAGCTGCCCATTTTGGACCAAGAAATGTTACGAAGCAAAAGGTGCAACCTTCCTTTGCTAAGCACAGTAAGAGGCATAGCTGTAAGAAGATACGTAAAGCTAAGGAAGAGATGGAGCTTTCCTTTGCTAAAATTTACCAAAATACTGTAACAGCAAAATTTTTCCATTAGAGCAAAGAACAGTAACATCTAATCCCCTGGTTGTTCCCTGACATACCACAACTTGAGCCCTGACAGATGCCTTACACGTCCATATGTGAGCAGAGGATAAGCAAACATAAATATGAAGGAAAAGGCTTGTGATTTTGATGAAGACTAAAAGAAAACACCTCATCTTTCCCTGAGAGAAGTATTGATGACTTTGTATGATACCTTGCCTTTCAGGGAAGTATACGGTGTGGTTCCTTTAAGCCACTCTATTTTACATAAGCATCTAGGTAAAGTTAAAAATGCTGTGTTTTAGCAACTAAAAACCTCTATGGAAAAGGTGTACATAGCTATATGAGTTAGCATAGTCATAGAACTTTATTGAGTCAAATACAAAAGGGACAAGATATTTTTTAGAATTTGCAACTATATTTTTTGCTGTAACTAAATTTACTCCTTTTTGTTGCACAGAGAACATATATGCAAGAGAATCTGGTTTCAGGTTTTTGTTTTGTATCAGTTTTTCCCAGATCTCTAGAATTAGCCTGAAGGATCCTTTTAGAGAGCAAGTAAATATATAAAATATTAGGACAACACTGCAATGCAAAAAGGATGTTAAATTGCTCATCCAAGGAGATGACATAACAAATACTGACATAATTTCCAAGCAGCAAAGCAAAACTAGGTCAAATCACATTGACCTATCTAACATAATAAGCCTTTTTTTTTCGGATTTTTACAATGTAGACTGTGTCTCCAGGCATTAATGTCCCCTGTTATCAATGTATAGTGTTGTCACTCTGCTTTAATGTCTTATCACCATGTTGTGTTAATTAGACCAAAACAATACACTGCACTTTTGAACTGCTTAAATCCCAGTTTGAAACCTCTGTCTAAACTATAATTCTGAGGTTTTCCAGTTAGAAATTAAATCATTAACCATTTACCTGTTTGAGTAGGTGCTGGTGGGATAGGGCAAATTTTGACCCATACAGTCAGAACTTAGGCTTCCTAAGTTGTTCAAAACAAGGTCCATAGAGCTGACAGTTCTCAGGGAGGAAATGCATGGATGTATCAATGGCGTTTGATACAAGGCATAACCAAAGAACACACAGTCTCTCGAGTATCACATGGACAAACCTGGTCTGTGCTTCACAGAGTGTCCCTGCCCAAGAGCTTTATCCACATTCACTGTCCTGAAAGGAACAGTCCTTTTCCTTGCTCAGGGCAAACTTCCCTTCTCCTGTTCTTGTTCCTCTGCACATCAGATTTGCAACACGTGTATTTTTTCAGTGAGATCATTTACAGAGTTGCTTAGGCTTCTGCCTACAGTCTCTTGTGTGTCCAACAAGAACAGAAACACAAGAAGTAAGAGAGATCTGTCTGTATCCCTGCAGCCAGAGCTGAGGTGGAACCAGAGACTGGGCTGATGGCCTCAGATCTCAGTGCCCAGGGAGCTGGAGCTGGTTACAAACAGGGAAAAGGGGGTGGCAGGAGACAGAGGCAGACCTTGGTGGTCCACAAAGAAGTTGCCAATAGAACATACATCTTCCATGTAAAATACATACAGATTTTGCAATAAGGTCACAATATTAGGGAGGGAAAACCGGAACAATCCAATGATAAAACCAAAGCCCTCTCCAAAACTTTTGAAGCTTGCTTAGTGATGAAGAGTTCCTTGAAACTGGGATGCTGGCTGTTTTTATGATGGAGTGGTTAGATTTGGCAACTCCCATTCTAAATATAAATATATCAAAATGTGTAGTGTTTATTTTTTCCTTTTGTTTTCTTCTTTTTTTCCCTTTCATGTCTCCATTTACCTCTCAGGAAGAAAAATCTCCAAACTAATACACAAAACATGTCAAATTAAAATGAAAAAGAAGAAAAAAACCCCAACAAAAACCAAACAACAAAACAAAACAACAAAAAAATCCCACCCTAAACAGAAACCCAAAACCCCAAACCAAAACAAAGTAAAAGCCAAAAGGGATCGTGTTTCCATATGGAATAACTACTGAAAAAAAAGAATAGAATTTTTTTGAGAACAGCTTTGCCATAAAATACTGATTTCTCAGTAGTTTTGAAAGAAAACATCAGTCTCAACTAGTGCCTCAATTAAAGGTTAAAAAAAAAAAAAAAAAAAAAAAAAGGAGATCCCAGAAATGGGGGAGGGAGGGTCTCATCTAAATAAGCTCTCACTTCACCTGAGTCTACAAAGTGCATCAGCTTGTCAGAACCACAAATGAGTCTGCCCTACCACTCTAGCAGTGTGAGGAGAGAGTCTGTGTGTGTGTGGGGAGAGAGTTTTTCTAAGCTTCTGCTGCAGTTGTTCAGTAATTAGATACCTGCAGACCCAGAGAGATGAGTCAATGCTGTTAGTCCTGGGCACCTGCTCTGACACTGGAGCCCCACAGTACAAGGCAGCCTGGGTGAAGAGTGATGAGAAGATGTTGCCACCAAAGGCATGAGAAATATGTTGGCCTTTTTGCCCCAAAATGTGGAGTGACTGTCATAGTGTGTCACCAGCTTCTTTCTGGGACAATAAACTGTTCCTCCATAAATACTTTCCTTAAAGTCTATCACACTACATTAAAAAAATCCTATCAACCCCATTGGTCTCCTCATTTACTCTCTTTTTACTCCTTTTACAGGAATAAAAGCCTGGCCTTTCTTTTACTTGTTTTACTATCCTAAAATTGTTCTTGCACCCAGTTATCTCAACACTTATTCAACCATAAAACTTTTTGGGCCAAACAAACATTGCCTCTTTGCCAGCTTTCTTCTCCTCCCACAGCCCCTGGGAAGATATAAATACCAATGATAAAAAACCATGACATGACAGCAAATGGGAAAGAATTTTAAAGAATTAAGAACTTTTTTTACTGTTTATAAAAGAGATCAAAATCAGCTTCCTACCCTTTAGCGCTTTTCCCAGCTTTCAGACGGGCTGGATTCTGCACTGCAAGCCAGGGATCTGAGGGATATACAGTAATTCCTTACAGCTTGCTAAAGCATTACAAGCTCTAAGCTGCACGACTGTAATAAAGACTTTGAACCAAAAACAGGCTAAAAAATGAAATACCCTGCAAAGTCTGAAATTCAGTTCAAACAAACTCCAGTGCACATCCAAAAGGCAATTAATACGGCTGCATGTGAATACTGGTCTGCTCCTTTCTCTCAGCTCAGTCTTCACCCACAGACAAATCAAACTGTTTCTAAAAATGCTGAAGCATTTGCTGAGCTTCAGCAGATTCCCTGCGAGCATTTACCACTGTGAACTCCTTGTTCCCAGCATTTCATTTTCCTTAACCCCAGGATCCAGCAGACCCCTTACCTCTCGTGCTACTCTGTGGAGGGACTCTGAGGTCTGACAACTTTTTGCAGTGCTCAGAAGCTGTGGAAACCCTCTGTTGCACTGCCTGCTTGCCTGTCCCTTGGCAGTGGGGAAGCCCTGAGACCAGGCAGCAGTGGGAAGCCAGCACAGCAGAGGGCTGGGCAGGCTGGAGGGAGGGAGCTGGAGACAGACCTCATCAAAGGTAGGAGGCCTAGTGGGGATCATGGAGACAGAGATACACATCTAAATAATTCAGGCTCTTATAAAAGCTTTAGGCTGAGTTCTGTTCAAGAAGCGAAATGGAGCTGAATTTTGATGTATTTCAGGCTTCCATCAATGCAGAACGTGGTGTTACCTAATAACCTGACACTGAAAAAACAACATTATTTAAAAAGTATTCCACATCAAGTTAATGAGGAAAGTGGTTATGGATATGTATATTTATAGCTTTAGGTTGAAATTCTATCACGGGAAGATTTTGAGAGCTTCAAGTCTGACCTCTACAGGTAGGTCGCTGAAATAGGAACAGGAACTTGGGATCACAAATCGTACACAGAACTTTCATAAATCAGGGAAAGGTAATGGATCAGATGCACTACTTAACACCACATTATCATCCGTGCCTCCTGAAGTCATATTTTAAAAACACAACTATTTGTATCAATATCTGTGGGAATTTGGCTCCTGCAAATGCTTCTTTTGCAAACTGCACAGACAGCACAGCACCACGAGAAAAAGCACATCTAGCATGAATATTTTTACCTTCAAAAGTGTAAATGGGTTATGCTCTGCTTTTTATTATCCCTCCCCCTTCCTCACCAATCTTCCACATGATCTACTCTTGCAGAGCTACAGAAACAAGCACTTTGAAACTGATAACATTCATTTGAGTTTTGCTAAAGTGATGTTTTTAAATGCCCTGATTGGTGCCACCTTTTTCTAATCAGAACCAACCACTCTAACAAAATACCCTTTGTCAGGGGATCCCATCCCCTCTGTTCCCACCAACCTACAGCACATGTTGCTATAGCTACCCTGCATGTCTATTTACCACACAAGTGATCAAAGGGAGCAGACAGCACACATACACACATGCACAAAAATCCTCCCCAGGCTTCCTACCGAGCAATGTCCAGCCACTAATTAACTGATACACTCCCAGCCTGCGGACTCTGTACACTTGTTTTCTTTATTCTGCATGGTACACACACAAAAAAAGGCAGCATTCTTCAAGATGCTCTTTCTTCCCTTACAGGCCAAAAAAACAACAAAACATCCCAGGATGAACTCTATAAGATAATATCCTAGTGCCAGGCAAAGGATTACAGAACTACAGCACAAGAATACTGCTTTTCTGCAGAGGGACACATTAAGAATTTTAAAAAGGTATGCAAAAGAAAATAGGAAATAAGAAACACATGCTAAGAACCTAAACAGCTGAAAGGAAGGGGGGTGGTTGTGAATTTTGCATATGTTTTGCACTGAAATTGTATACAGCCTTTATTCACTTGGTGATTATATGCACACTTAAAGCCATATGACTGAAGACATGATAAGTAATTATAATGGCTTTATGCACCTTAGAAACACAGTTTTTCATTTTGAGGTGGCCTGCCAGTTAACAGTTCTTTAGTTGAACCTCTTTATATAACAAAGGGCTCAGGACTCAAGACTGCCTCGATCAAAGTCAATGGTACTTCAATAGGAAGAGGCCAAAATAAGGAGATGCATTTTTTGTCAATGACACTCCTGCAAGCTGCACTTCAGGGATACGTTGTGGTTGAAAGGGAATGAAAATGAAGTATTAAAATTCATCAGACATTTGATTTTCTGTGAAGTAGGCTTAGGAAACAAAACAGAGCCCACAGTGCCCTCTCCAGTTCTGCAGCAAACTCAAGGAATCCAGCCACATAACTGTGTCCAGCCACACAAAAACTCCACCTTCATAAAGGCTGAGCACCCCTTCTGGAGTTTCCATCACTTGCAAATTTCCTTACTGTATAAATAATGAACTGAACTCAGTACTCTGCAAAGCAAAAAAAAAAAAAAAATTCTTGTCTCTTAGCTCTTTTTTAATGTTTTGTGACTACGTAAGATACCTTGAAAAATTGCACTTCTGCTTCCTGACACTAGTTTTACAGCACACACCAATGGGTATATTTCCTGTGGATGCTTAAACATTTACTGGTACATTGTGATCAGCATATTTTCTCAGATAGGATAGAAGTGTTCCTATTTTGGTTGTTGGACCTTATATTTGTGAGGTTATTCTACAAGACAGCAAAAAGACACCTCGTGCTGAGGTTTTCAATGATCAGCTAAAAATGACTGCTTCTTTATACTGTCTCGTTTATAAATCTCAACTCAGTATTTGCACCAACCCCTGCGACCAGCTGGAGACCATTGGACTGGCACAGCAGTAAATTAGGTTGAATCTTATCAACAGGCTGCATATTACATTTCTACAGTAATTCCTCCCTTCAGTTGGGGAAATTAGTGAGTTTGTCTTTCTGTGTGCTATTGTTCAGTAGCTGTGGGTTGCCCTTGGGTGGGATCAGTCATCAGCATAGTACATGGTTTCATTCCAGCACCTGCAGTACATTGCCATATGCCTGTGTACTTGAAGGTTCACTCTGCAACACCAAATTGAGCTGTAGGTCCTACCAAGAGCCTCTCAAAGTGGGAGCACTCACTCCCAAGGCCTGTGAAGAGGAAGGAGTTAACCCACTCCCTCCCAGCCGGTGTAAGGATGAGGAAAGGAGCACCAAAAGAAGGGCAGAGAAAGCAGCAGGACAGGTAGGGAGAGATGATTATAAGGTAGAAGGTAAAAAAGAGCCCTCTATTGCTCTGAATAGGAGGGCCATGGAAAGGTCACTCTGTATGTAACTCTTTCCCTTAACAATTTCCAACTAGGAGCAAGAATGAGGGCTCCAGCTGTACATGACTTGCTTCCTTCTAAGTGTCTGCTGTAATGGATTTCCTAAACGCTTTATACAGTTATTTCATAGCCCATCACAACCCTCATTTCCCACTAAAACAGGAATTCTGCTGACAGGGCTGATGCACACAGTAGCTGTGCACCACCTTGACGTCCAGCTCCCTGGATTTTGTCCCCCGGGCCCTAGCAGTGCCCACACTTTCCCTGCCAAACCGAAAACATTTGTGCACGGCAAACCAACCGAACCCAGAGAAATACTCCCAAACTATTCCCTTGGCACGGGAGAGGGGAACCGCGCTCCGAGGCAGGTGTTCAAACAAACGCTGGCCGCGGTTCGCTGCGGGCCCGGCAAGAACCAGCCCGCCTGTGCCTGCACCTCTCTTCAGGATGGAATGTCTCCCCCATCCCTCCTCCTCTTCTGGAGGGTACGTGTGTGCCTTAGCATTCCCCCTCCGCCCCCGTTCTCTAGTAGTCTCATTTGCCTTGTTCTTTTAACCCACCACTTACGAATCTTCATTGTCCCTGAAGCTTATTCTTTAGGTGGAAATATTCCAGAAGAGTGAAGTGCACGTTTCACAGAACATTTTCCACTTTGTTATTACCGTCCTGTAACATTTCTGCTTCTTTCGCACTCCTTGTTGGTATCCCTCTGTGCCAAAGTACCCTCTTGTGGTGATAATGATTTCTGATGACTACATGCATCCAGGTGATCAACTTGAGTATCTAAAATGCCCTTCATTGTGCTTTGCAAGGACAAGAATTTCCCTCTCTCTAAAGAGTTATAAAATGTGGTGATTTTGCTAGTGGGAGCAAGAAATACTTTTCCTTGTCCTGTCACCTATGTTTTCTCTTTCTCCACCCTTCCTCACCTCCTGTAACTTAGAGAAAACTGGCAAAGAAGCTGGGATTTCCCACCACGGTTTCAGAAAGCGAGCGTAAAACAAATGTTCCATTTGCGCTACAGGTGCAAAATCCTCACACATGCATTTCCTGGACGTGTTCTATAATAGTCCCCCTGAGAACTGAATGAATGACACCCACACAAAAAAACCTAGAAAACTTCTCATTTCCACATATTTACTCATTGTCTACCCTGAAAATAACATATTATGAGCAAGTTTAGGAAGTGGACTGGCTTTTTAAGCTGGGACAGATTTTTGGTTCAGTCTTAAGATACAGCCAGTTGTTCTTCCTCCCACGAGGCTCTTCTAAGTGTACATTGTTGCTGAAAACTATGAAAAACAAGAATCAAAAACATTTTGTCACTGTGCCCCTTAACTATGAGAATGAAAATAAAAGCTCCTTTTGTCTCCTCAGGTGAATAGAAGTCTTTAGAAAAAAAAAAAAAAACTCATTTGAATAATCTTAGGAAAAAAAAATCCCTAGAAAACCCATCTTAAAGTACTTTTGTGAAGCTGCAAGACAGCTTGAAACTACTACGTTTTAAAACAATCAGAAGATTAAAGCCCTGGCAGGCAAGGAACTCATGCAGAGCTGTTTAATAAATTATCCTTGGGCTGAATTATTGGCATATTTAGGCTTATAACACAGCAAGTTCTTTCCCCTCTCATGTCACAAACAGGGCTGCGAGACAGCCTGCACAATGCGCTTAAACCATGGCAAACTGGAATTGATTTACATAGTTCGCAAACCGCTTCCATGCTCCCTGTGAATCCAAAACGTACCATGACTTGCATGGCATCCCTGCCTACCGGGAGAATCAGAGGGGAAAAGAATTTAGTTGTTTTTTGGTTGTTTTCTTTCCCCCTCCCGCCCAGAAACTTACAAGAAGAAAATAAAGAGGAGGGGGGAGGAAAAATGCAGCGGAGATGGGGAGGGTTTGGGAGCTGTAGAAGCCGGAGCAGTGGCTCCTTACCTGCCTCATGGTGAGATTCCCATCATCCATCCAGCCGGCCAGGGGCTGCTCACTCCGCGCTGCTGTCGGCAGGGCAGAAATCCATCAACTTTCCCACCGTAAGCAAGTTTCCCTTCCTTCCTCTTCCCTGCCTGTTATCTCCCCCACCTCCCTTTTTATTCTTTGCTGGGGGGAGCGCGGAGACAATGTCAAGTTGTCCCGGCTTGTGCGGCGGGCTGTGGGGCGCGGGCGGCCGCGCTGCGCGGCTCCGGTTTCAAAGCGCGGGGAGCCGGCGGAGCCGAGCCGCGCCAATCAGCAGCCAGGGGAGGGCGGCGGGGCGCAGAAAGGCCGCGCCTGCACCGGGATTAGGGAAGCTTTCAAGGATTTGAAAGACTGAAAGCAGCTGGAAACAGTGTCTAGGGCTACAAAGAGGGAAGTCAATTTGCGGTGTAAGAGATTATTCCCGTTCTCATGTAGCTGCTCTGGGTCTGCTCGAAGCTCGACAGACTCCCAGGACTTCAGCGAGGATATGTAAATGCCCGGTTGAAACTAACGCAACATCAGTGATGCAGGAACGCTCGACAGCCGCCCGCTAAAGTGGCAATATCCCGTCTCCAGAAGCACCGATTTCCTCACGTCAGATTAAAAGGAAAAATTACATAATGACATAAGCAGGAAGTAAAATACCGTTTACAATTTACATTAAGGGCAAGTGCCTGTCTGTTGGAAGGAACGAAGATACATGTGTGGATCCGTAGGCTATGGAAATGTTTTGTTGCGAAGTTGTATTTGTTTCAGTGGCAAACGTTTAATCATCCCTAGCCTCAGTTCATTGTCTGCTTTCCCTTCTTTAAGGAGGGTAGTTTTCTCATTCCTGAAGCTGAATTTTTTCATGCAAAATAACACTGCACTCGAAATGCAACTTCAAAGGGGAAAAAAAGTGTTTTGTTTTGTTGTCTTGCTTTGTTTTAGAGAAATCAGCTGCTATCTGCTGCCCCTCGGTGGCTTTCATTAAAATCAACAAAGAAAAGG
Source organism: Sylvia atricapilla (assembly GCF_009819655.1). NCBI lineage: Eukaryota > Metazoa > Chordata > Aves > Passeriformes > Sylviidae > Sylvia > Sylvia atricapilla. The sequence goes on from NC_089141.1 coordinate 95,962,209, forward strand.
CAAAATCAAAAATCTCAAATCTGAAGTGCCATTGCTGTTTGAGTTACACTTTTCGTAGAATTATAGAATTGTTAAGATTGGAAGGCAGCTTGAAGAAAATCTAGTTCCAAATATCCTGAGGGGAAAGAAAAAAAAAAAAAAAAAGAAAGAAAAAAAGAAAGGCAGATAAGTGCAAGCCTGCAGATTGATACCAGCAAATCTTCTCCAAAGTGGAGAAGGCTTCTAACTTAATATCAGTTCAGAAGCCTGTAAGTCATTCTGTTCCGCTCTAAATGGAAATCTGTCTTTTGATCTTGGGGAGCAATCAGGCAAATCTGATGCCTGAAGTAAAGCCCCAATATCATGAATATACTTCTGCAATGGCTTTATCTACCAGTGAAAAAATTAGGCTCTATCCATAAAACCCCTAAGCAATACAAGTAATCTTATTGAATAGAGTTACAGGGGGAAAGTTACAATGATATGTTTCCAGATTTTAATTAAAAGCTTCCAAAAATATATTTCCTTTTAAATTATTATAAGCTTCAGCAGTGGGTATGGCACAGGGAAAGAAAGAAAAGATCTGAAATATGTATTTATTTGTTTTCACATTTAAAGACAATAATAATTTTTCTCACAGCTGCAACAAAGAAAGGAGTTTGCATAATATTGGCACTGTAGATCAGAAGAATGGCATGGATGGAGGAAAAACTTGATTGGAGCCACTACTGCACTTTATCCATGTCCAACTTTACTCTTGCCTGGTCTGTATCCTCAGAAGGAAGGATCCAATTATATGCTTTAATGTACAACGTGAACCATCTCCAGGGATCAATATAACATGCTGCATAAGGGCAAGCCCAACCATCCTCTCTAGCCAATGTGGAGACAAGTGAGTGATGCCCCGTGATGGTCCAATACTGCCCACTTGCACAACAGCTTGAGGCAGCTGCAATGCAGAGAGTTAGGTGCATTAAGAACACATAACAGGAATGCTTGTCCTCCAAGCACAGTTGGGGACACAGAGGTGTCCCCTAGGTGTCACTTGAAATGAGTATGTGGTATGTGAAGACAATTTACTGCTTTAAATCTGGGAGAATCCTCTCCAGGATGCATTCAAAGGAAACATAAATGTACTTTTCCAAAGTAATTAGAACATTAGGGGTAAACTACCCTGGTGAAGAGGATGTAGTAAAAAGCTCAAAACTTACAAAATCAGTAAGGATTACAAAGGATTTACACAAACCCCCTATATTTGATTTCAGGGCTTTAAGAAGGGGATTCGTAGTACAGCTTCAGAGTTTCACATGGGAACAAAGCAAAAGTTTCTGTAAGAACTCTAACATTATAAAGATAGAACAATTGCATAACTTTTCTGGAAATTTAGACATTTTTTCACATACAACACACAAAACTTACAGAATTGGATAGGCATGGCATTTTACTGAAAACCCAGCAGAATGTGGCATCAAAAATGAGTTGATTATATATGGTGGAAACTGATTTCTAGTATTAGCAAAAAACTGAAACCATTAAAATCGACGGCCTATGTTCAGGGTGGGGTGTGGACTACATTTTTGTTTAAACTCAGTGTCACAGAAAGCCCCTATTCTATTTGCCACTCACTTTCCATCTTTGAGGAATATGCTTTGTGATCAACTCCCACTCAGTTGCTGGAGTTTTTTGGTGTAATACAGGTTTTTGTAGTCCAGACCAAGGCAGGTTCTGCATCAGCTGCAGGGGGTGCAGTGGTATCATCACAGCAGTGGATTCAGAAAACTGAGTCCTGCACTTCACTTTCCAGAGCATTCTGAATGGCACAAGAGGAAAAGAGAGGCTCTATAATTGGTTTTGAGGGTAGTCAGCATCCAAAGACACAGATGAACAGCTAGATGTGAGGAAGAGGAATTGCTGTCTGGGGTACAAGAAGACAGGTGCTGTTTTTTACACTTTTCTCTGAAAATCAGGTTTTCTATCTATAACCCAAGTGTATGTGTGTGCATGAGAAAGTTGTATGGTGCCTGGGGAAGTGAAAGGAGATTCTACCCTTGATGGAGGAAACTTTTACCGTCTGTTCAGTGGAACTAGTGGAGGTAAGAGCAGCCAGAGGAGCTGGTGACAGGTGAAAGTTCAGACTGGGAGCAAAGACCTGTATAAGCCAGACCAAAGTCATGGTAGGCACCACACTAGTTTTAATGGATTCTTATTGAATTAATCCAAGTTAAAGGTGAAATGGCTACAAGCCCACATAAGCACTGGCAGTTTTATGTTATGTGAACAGTGGTTATCAGCAGTAATGGTCACATATTCCTCTTATCAAACCCCTTGGAGTTATGAGTGACACCAGCATACACAGAAATACTGAAGTTGCTCTAACCTTGCTGCTCACTGTGGATGCCTGTCACAGTCCTTATCACACACCAAGCACCTCCCAGACACAAAGGGGATACACAAGCCCTCCATCTAGCCTTGTCTCAAGCATTATGTTGCCCCCTTCACTAAAGCAAAATCAAGGCAGGATAACTTTAGCTGGGCTTCCATTACTGCCAGCATTGATCAAGAAGATCTTCAGTGTCGTTTCTGCTCTTTTGCTCCTGATTTGGCAAAAATAGTCAGTAGGCATTTGTAAGAACTCAGGGTGTTGGGCTATAGGGCTATAACTAAAAATCCTGCCTCTTATTGCTACTTCAGAAAAAGACGATTATAATGTGTTGTGAGCCAGTTTATGTAGCCAAAAAGCTTTGAGAGTTCCTATAAATGTACAGAAAACTGTACTACTGCTGTGTAATACCAGTTACAAATTGTACATTATGTAAAAATATCACATATTTTTTACATAGACATAGTAAATTAGGTGTTGAGTGCTCTTTGTCAGCACATCAACTATTTCTTAAAATGTTCATCTATATTTAGTTGGGATGAGGCTTAGTTCAGTGCTCATCAATGCAGTGTGCAGTTTTGAAAGTTTTAAGTCGTGACAAGGCAAAGACAAAAGTCTTGATACCAAAAATTTAGCACTGTTTCAGAATCTGAAATTTGTGTCACTGATTTTTAAACTAAACCTTCCTTATCTACTTTTATTGTTTCTAATAAATTACCAAACACAGGAATTATTTTGAACTGGGATCAAATGCAAAACAGCCTTATGTGGGATCACTAGTTGCTGGAGGTTTTTTGGTGTAATACAGTTTACGTAGTCCAGACCAAGATAAGTCTGCATCAGCTGCAGGGGGAGCACAGAACAGGAAGTGGCAAAAAGGTCTTTCTCTCATTAGCTGAATTCCAGCTGCCATGGAAATCCTCCTGGGCCCAGAGAATTTAATATAGGCTAAAGACAGAGAACCACTCTATTTTTTTACTGAGCTGTGCCAAACAAAGGCAGAGCAGACCAGATCTGATTATATGGTAGGAGTGAAAGAGCTGCAGCAGAGAAAAATATGACCCTGCATATAGGTTAGAAAGAAACAACCCTAGTTTGAAAATGAGCATCTTCAGGTATGAAGTCAATCGCAAATATATTTGCTTTAATTTCAATATAGACAAATAATAAAGACACGTTTTTCAAAATAAGACAAGTAGCTAGACTGCTGCACTTTGAGAGAAAAATGTAATATTCACACCCAAACTATTGGTATTGGAATTCATTTCTAATCATTTTCATACTCCCTCCCTTGGCAGTTTTAAATTGGCACCTGCAGGACAAGCAGGACATCCAGAATACAAAATACTTCTTAATAACCCCATATAACACTAGAATACTTAAGGCAACACTGCCATGGAAAAATAACCTCCAGAAGAACCGGCACAAAATATAAGGTTGTAAGATGAAGAAAAGATTATGAGAAGACAGTATAAAAAGAGGGGAAATTCTGAAATACCCTGAATATGAAAAACTCTTCTCAAGATGTGAATGTCATCATGCAATGATTTCAAATGATTTAGTTAACATTTGTGAATGTAAGACTGTACAGAGCTAGATCTCACAAAGCAGAATTTAGCTGCTTTTATAAACATTGCTGCAATGAATGCAATGAAGACAAACTGACCATGCTGGCAGAATGTCTGAAACTAGGACCTGCAGTGTCAGACATCCTTATGTACACACACACACTGAAAGCCACAGTGCACAAAGATGTCCTTAAGTTGGGGAATACATTGCCTTTCAAAGACTCAGCCTTTTGGCAGGGTATCAGCAAAACAGGCAGAGGTGAGAAAAATCAGGACATCCTTCAGTCCTCTTGGTGGAGCAACCCTTAGAAAACCTTCACCCTTTACAGAATCACTCAAAGTGCCCTGATCTCACTTAGGACTACACCAGCTGTAAGCAAGGGAGAAGGGAGGAAATCTTCAGGACAGTGTCTTTCTCCGTCTCTTAAGGAACCTTTGTAATCCTCAGCTCCAACAGACAGAAAAGTGGTTAAACAGCAATCCATCTGCACTTGCCTTAAGGACTACACTGACTAGACTTTTTGATTAAGGCTTTTTAATCAAAAGAATAATATCTGCTGGATTTCATTTTACTACATCTGCTATGAGGCAGATACTTGATCTGCTAGGCTGAACAAGCTGGTGCACAGTCATGTGTAATAAATTAGCGATCAGAAGACTGATAGTCTATTCTAAAATTCTACAGAAGTATAGTAAGCTAAAAAGACTAACAAAGAAGGATGCTATAAGGGTTCAGAGTTTCTAAAACATCTGTTCTCTAGTATATATAAATGCTGAATTAAATGCAAATCGTAATTAGTTTACCACTGTTTCTCCATTTTATTTCCTAGGATTTTACAATTAGTTGCTACTTCAGTGGTAATTATAGTTTATTACTCTTAGAAGTAATAGATAATAGTTAAATTACTGTATTTTTAAAATATTCCAGTCCTAAGAAGCCTCCATGAAAAAAAAGAATGATAAAGTAAGAAGACAAGAATTACCTTATGTATCTACAATCTTTATTAGCATAGAAAAAAAAAAAACTTTATTCCATCGCACTTTTTTTGAAGCTGCTTTTTTGGGGCCAGTTGCAGAAGTCAGTCATGAAATGATTCAATATAAGCATATAAAGATGCAGGCAAGTAGCAGAAGTTATAACATACATGCCTTCATCAGTAAAACATCAAAGGGTACCTGTCAAAATCAATATTTTTCTCCTGTTCCAGAAGATATCTCCAAACATATGATCACACAGGCTCGAGGGATAGTCATCTGGCCACAATTTCACTAAAACAAGTAAAAGCCTAAACTGATCAATTGTCACTCGAAGCAAGCAGGCATCTACTCAAATCCCCATTATCTGCGCGTTAGCTGAGATCATCAAACCATGCAAATCCTTCCTTTCGAAGTCAAAGCCCCTAAATCACAGGTTTAGCAAAAAAAACCTCCAAAAATAACCATGTAACACTCACTATTAAGCCACCCTGCTCTAGAACAGTTTTTCTTCAACCTGCATACAACAGGTCAGACATATCATGTGCCACTCATGAGTGTGCCAGAAGTGAGAAACTCTAAGCACTGTCGAGACTATGCCATGTCCAGGAAGAATTATAGAGAGATTGACTCTGTGTTGCAAAACTTTCCAAAACAGAAGAAATGTTGGTGTTAAAACATCTTTTCAAAATCTCAGCAGGGACAAGGCGTTAACGAAAAAACCTGGAATATTTCTGTATAATTTTCATTTCCTCATATTTCTTGTTCTCAGAAAACATCTGATATTTCAATGTTCTGCTGTATTTCCCTGGAGTGACACAGGACAGTTTTGGTCATACAGAGGTAAAAAAAATTAGCTCAGGTATCTCTTCAAAAATCCCAGGAGGCCAACTGCCACTGAAAAGACAACCAACCAATATTTTGCTGACTTCAAATCAGGTATTTCAGCTAAGATCAATGGATACAAAGTTGTCTAAAAGTTCAAGTCAGACTAAAATGCTTTTATTTCATACTTCTAGTCATAAAAGTTTGCCAGCAGTCTGCACTATCTCATGAAACTTAATTTAATAAGATTACTTTTTGCAGTTGAAATTCCCGAGATTATTTTTGTAGGGAATTCTCACTTTTCTCTTTTTTCCAGTGTCCTGGCTACTCATGCCAGCCCCTTGGCTCATGGAAAAAAAGCTTCTGTGAAAAAGGCAGCCTGTTAGAACAGAAGGCACAAAAGTTACCTGTCAGCTATGCAGCAAGGGGGTCACATGGAAAACTTGTGAAGTGACATAACTCAGAATCATATCTTAAACACTGGAAATATGAACTGCAGCCTGAAAATTACTTGTGCCTGAGGCACAAGGTGTTTAATCTTTCACTGGAATTCTCAGAGTGCTTATTCAAGCTGTCTTTATACTGCTGAGGATAATAAAGGAGAGAATCAATCCATAAATGCTAAAACATCTTCGAACATTACTGTAATCAAGGCTACACTGGCTCTGCTTATGAGCAGGAATGAAAGACACAAAAAGACTAATCTTTGTAGATGTAACTACAAGTTTCTGGATTAAATCTAAGCAGTCAGAATGCGAAAGTTAGTATTAACCAAACAACACAACAGAGACTACTGAAATTATTTCTAGAAAAATGTGTATGTGTGGGCATGTAGACATCCATGAATGTGTAGAGAAATACGTTCAAATTCTTAAAGAAAAACTTAAGGTATATGCTTGGACTTCCTCAGTGGAAAAGAACTGAGTCTTCAGATGCCTTTTCCCACAACTCAACAAAATATTTCCTTACTCAGGATACCAATGGATTGCAGTGTTGGTGGTGAGGTTGTAGGGGGTGGGCTGAGGAATGACAGCAAAAGCCTTAACCCACATCCCAAACCCTTAAACTCTGGCCAGGAAAACCGCTTGATACAACTGAGAATTTGCTAACATATGTGACTCATGATTTGACTCATAAGCTTCTGAAGTTCACTAGGGTTACCATCAAGGTCAGATTACCAATGAAATATCAGATTACTACACCTTCTCATTGCTTCAGAGAAACCCTTGGTGCTGACCATGTAATATATTTATGTGGGAAGGTTAACACCAAAACCAGCACTTTCCTCTAATTTCAAATGAGAAAAACAGGCAAAGAATTTAGAAGAAACTCAAAAGAACCTTCTTATGAGAGGACTTTAAATTAAGCAATTCAAGGATGTAGGCAGATATCACGAAGCATTAGTCACAGAAGTTAAGTTTGAGACAGTTTCAGAAAGTCTTTGCTTATCACATTAACGTTTTTTCTCACCAGGAGCACTGTTTAAAACCAGCTAAGGAGGGTTTTGAAATGGTGTGTTTATAAATAGGCTCACTGGGACTGCCCTGGGAGGACTGGTCTGGTTTGGTCTCACGCTTCTATCTGTGTTGAGCAGTCCTTTTTTAACTATTAAACCACTTTCAGATGGTACTTTTATGAATCCCCGTACTTCATTCCTTTTAATTGGAGGAATATATAGTGTAGGTTTACCAGTCTCCAAAAGAATTTTTACTTTCTTCAGCTCACATTTCCAGAGGTGTCACCTATTCATTCCTCCCTTTTTGTTAAATGGCACTGGCAGTAAAAGACAATGACTGCAAAGATAATGCACTTCTCCAGGTTCCAAGCAAAACACTTTTATAATCCAAACCTGTATTTCTCATTTTATAAGACGCTCTTATTAAAAAAAACTAAAATAAATAAAAAATCAGACTGGTCCATGAAAACTATGTTTTCATAGTTGGTGATAAATATTATAATGAAGATACTAAAAAAAGCTGAAGTAACCCAGAAAATCTGATTCAGGTAAGACTTGTGGAAAGTGAAGCTCAACAGAGGAATAAGATGCTCACTATTAGGCATTAATTTTTGCATCTCTTTTTCACAGGTTATTATTAGTTTGCCTTTATCACTTCAATGCTGAAATTGGAAGATTCTGTTCAGAGTGTTTTACTTCATAAATATGCATGCTTATTTACAGGGAGACTCAACCATTATAACCCCTGCCTGCAACACATTCTCCAACATCATTATTTTACACCAACAGCAGGGAAAAAAAGCACAGAATTAGCTGCTACTGCACATCAGCCCAGTCATGAAGGTTAATACATGCCTAAAAAACTATTTCATGCAGATTTTGATCCCTAGGGCCCCACTGTCACATATGCTCATACTCTCTCTTCTTCTTGTTCAGACATCTCCCTTAGCTGTAATTTTGCTGTAATTCACTATAAAATTGCAAAGATATGCAAAAGGTCCTAACACTCATTTCATAAAGCCTTTTCCACATCTCTTGGGCACAAAGAAGGTCCTCTCTGTCAACAGGAATGCACAGTGATGTCCTGAATACCCTGTCATCTTCAGCAATCCAAGCTTTTGCTTGGTGCTCTCAGTTTCCCATCTACCACCAAATCTACCATCTCAGTTTCCCATCGACCATCAAATTAATAACTAATAACTTGATACTATATGATGCTGCAGACCAAAATAAGACAGGAAGACCCCTCAGCACATACAGAGGAGCTAGGTTGAGTTGTGCAGTCATGTTCCTCAATTACCAAATCATTTGGCAACAACTGATTTTGCCTTCCTCCTTCTGCATGTCTATTCAGAGTGGAAGCACATATATACAGTGTACTGCACTTCACACTGAAGTGAAAGAGAAAAAAAGAATCATACTAAAGATTCAAAAACAAAATACTTGTGATTTAAACCCAATTTCCATATTTCTTTTATCACAGGAACTCATAATTCACTGGGACCACCTGCTTCTCTAAGTATTTAATTGTTTGAAAAAACACAGTACACCACAAAACAGGACAAAGCACAGAATCCTTTGGGGAAAGGTGGTACTTCAGCAGAGGAGCTCTCCAGGCCATCCCAGCATCCCTAGCCCTAAAGGCTGTGCGGCACAGAAATAACTCCACAGAAAAATTCACTGGCCATATGCTCATATTCGACCTTAGAAGTGTAAAGCTCTGACCACTTTCAGCTTCGAAGCTGAAAAAGGAGGGAGACCATCTGAAATGCAATATCTAAAGCAAGAGAAGCTGTCTCTACATTCAGAAAAATCATAATTGTTACAGATTTATGTGATTTGAAATCCTGCAAATAGAGTAAATGGCACAACTCACAGTCTTTTTATATTGATAACTTTTGCAATGAGGGGTTCTATACTTACTTTATTTTGAGTGTCTTCCTGTGAGTTGTCATGTTCAATCTTTTTGGGAGACTTTTCCCTTTAGGGTTTGTTTGGTCACCACAAACCACTGAAGCCTTCACTTAACTGAGAGTGTTATTCACAGGCATGCTGTAGGTGAGCAGCAACGTGTGACCACCACCCTGCTCCCTCCAGTGGCTTTTTGAACCCATTAATCTTTTGCTTTTGATAAATCAAACTGATATATAAAAATAAAGTAAAAGGGCAAGGAGAAATCAGACAGTAGACACATGATCTTGAGTCTCAGGTGTTTTTATGCATTTGTCTTTCAGTGTGACCGTTTCCAAGAGCTCATATTATCAGCATTTTACAGATATTAACGGGGCATCGGTGCACATTTCACGGAGATGTTGCAGCGTCTCAAACAGGTGAAAAGGGGTTGCTATGGTTACAATATTCTCTTAAGCTGCACACTTAATAGGTTCACAAAATACATATTCTTACTTGTTATTTAAAATATTAGTTGTCCCATAGGATTATGCTTATGTACCCCTTTCATTTTTTCATGGACTTTCCACTCTTTTATCTATCAAATATAATGGATTTTGATACTGTTTTGAGAAAGGAGAGGTCACTTACCATTTTCCTTTTTCAGAAAAGAGGACAAGTTAGGTAGCTCATTATCTAGCCTTTTTATAATTAAGTCCAAAAATAACTGCTCCACTGTACTAGAATTGTGAGAACTTTCATTTCAGAGGATTTAATGAGTCATGGAAACAAGTTTAAAAGTCTGCACTAAACAAAGAACTAAACATTAGCATGGCAATAGACCATATAGCTTTTAATGGTCTGAAGTCTTTGTCTCGGATTTGGCACAGACCTGCGATTGTCCCATCACCAACATTTCATCCAGTGTTTCTTTCAGATGGGTTACATTTTTGCCAGTGAATCCGAAGATCATATTTAGGAAGTTCATTATCAGTTATGCAAATTGGGGAGAAAATGTGTCACATCAAATCACGACCATTTACAAAGATATTACTCACGGACAAATGCTTTCATGCACTGCCTACTGAGAAGGACAGGTTGAATGGACTTACTGTGAAGGCACCAAATTTCAAATTTTTATACTTGTTTGTACTCTTCATGATGCAATTAATGTGAAGTTTTAACACACTAACTTATTTTAATTTCACGTGGTTTATTATGATTTATAGAATGCAAATAAACATAAGATTTCCTAATTTTTATTGTCATCAAAACACCAATGTTTTGACTTTCCTTGGGTCACTGTGATCATTTTCTACCTTATTTTGAAACTTTTCATTGACATCTGATACAGTCATAGGATGGAACTCTGCTATTAGGAAACATATTTATTGTTAAAATGGCACAATTGTTACTGAGGTAAATATGAGTAGGATTACATCCATATGCAACTGATAACCTGACTGTGGTCAGAGAAAACAAAAAGAATCCTCCAAGCTTGGCTAATAACTTAGTTGGATATATTTGAACACCTGTTACTGTAATAGTGTTAGTAATCTGTTCAGTTTGGAGTAAGATTGAGCAAGAGCAAATGTGCTTGCAACTTCCAGATCTGCTTTCACAGCTTGTATCCAAAGAGATTCCTGGGAAATGAATTAATATTTTGCAGGCTGAGGCAGAAAATATTTATAGCTGGTCTGAGCAACAGGGTGGAAATTCATGGAAGATAATATATTGAGCAGATCTAAGTACTAAATAGACACTTTCCTTATGTGTTTTGAAGTGCAGAATGCTGCATATTTCTAGAACGAGAAATGGACATAACATGTTGTTCTTGCAAGGTGTTACCATGTTAACAACTAGAGAACCTTCTGTTAAAACTATTAATATGTGGCTTATCACTTCATAAAAGCTTGAAATCACAACGCAACAACAGTAAGCACATGTGGTACATACGAAGCCAGTCTGCAAATACAATAATAACCATTCAGCAAGAGGTGCTTTTGTGCTGTAGTTAGCCGAGGTAAAATTGTCATGCTTGTTCTACAATCACCACTTCTGTTACCTACAAAATAAACCCATCCATACTCACTCTGTATTTGGGCTCCTTTCTGAAGTGCAAGAAAGGCTTTTGTTGCCTCCTTGTTCTTCAGCACACACCAAACCTGACTCGGGAAGTTTGAAGGTCGTGGTGAAGTCACCTGCCATAAGCTTTAGCAATTTTAAGGAAATCAGTTCAAACCTGCATCTGACCCTCTGTTTACAAAGATAGACATCATCTATCATAATGATTCTGTCACTGGTGTCAGTGTTTGGGTAGTTGTGGCACTTACAGGGTAAGTGCAGGAAGAAGCATGAAAAGGTAGATGGGGTGATAAATTACCAAGAGATGGGAAGATAAAAAGCCACAAGTGTAGAATCATTTCAGTTGGAAAATACTTCAAGATCGAGTCCAGCTATTAACACAGCACTGCTAAGCCCACCACTAAACCGTGTCCCTATGCAGGGTAGATAATATCTACGTGCACCTTTAAACAGATCCAGGGATGGTGACTCCACCACTTCCCTGCCTCAGGGCTTGAGAACTCGCACATCTATGTTAAAATGGAACAACGAGCTCATGAACCCCGGACTCGTGAATAAACACGAAGGGACAAGCGGCAGAGCCCCCGCAGCCGCTGTCCCTGTCCCTGCCCCTGCCCCTGTCCCTGTCCCTGTCCCTGTCCCTGTCCCTGTCCCTGTCCTTGTCCGCCAGGCTGTACACAGCCCGCATCGCTCCGGGATCCAGCGGCTCGGGAAGCAGCAGGAATCTCTCTGCGAGGCAGCTGTGACACCCGTGTCTTGTAGAAACCGCACGAACTTCCCATTTGCAGGGAAAATCTGAACAGTTTTTGAATACTTCTCGGCTAAGCTTCAGCTCCAAACGTAGCAACCATAAAATCTATTTTAAAAAAACCATACACAGCAGGCAGTTCTTACAGAACTGTAAGATCCACTTCCTCCTAAGGTGACATCAACTCCACTTCTGAACTTTTCTGATGCTTAAAGCTGATTTCTCCAGACAGAGAGGACAGCTTAGGTCCAAACCAGCAACTGCTTTTTGCCTAGCTTTAATGGCTGTGGAGGAAGCACACTATTGCTGCATTCCTGGAGTTGCTATGTTACTTTATGCCCCAGCATTGCTATCACCGTCAAGTCTCTGTGTTGTAATTCCTCTGTACTTAGAGTCTTGAAAGGCCCCAAGTTTGCATACTTGAAATTTGTGATACATTTTCTTCCCAGCATATGCCTTACCCCCTTGGGACACAAAAGGTTTTTGTTAAGGACCAGCTTTCTGCTTGTGAAAATGAAATTAAATCACTGAACTCTGACCATTAATGCAGAGTGTGTGCCACACTAGCCTATAGCAACAGAATATCCTCACAGCCAGCATGAGGGGGGATAAAAACACCAGCAAGCAAACCTTGGGATAACTCCAACTGTTCACTTGAAATATATGGATATCAATCCAATTTGCTCATTTTCATATTCCCTCTGCTTTCCTAACTTTAAATGCACTTTTTCTTTTTCCCCTTCCAAAGAAGTAAGCAGCAAACACAACCACTGAATTTTTGTATCAGACAAAAAAACCAAGTTTTGAATGTAATGTCCAGACATGTCCAGGTAAGAAATGTGTTCAGTACCAGGGCAGCTATCATACATATTGACTCAGTGGAAACAATATCATTCCACTAATTATTACATCCTCCAAGATCTATGCTAAAATCAGGTCTCCTTATAATGAAACAAACTTTTATCCCTGTCTGCACTCACAGATTTCTGTTCCTCATTTCTTCCTAGATATAGAAATAGTAGATATTATGAAATTTTGGCATATATCCTTCTATTTCCACCTTTGTAAATAATCAATTTCATATTTTTTGTGGATGTGAACAGGTTGGGTCCTTACCACTGTGCTTGGAAAACATGTAAACCTAAAAGGCATATATCCAAGTCTGACCTCCACTTGGAGATAGATTTATTGATCTCACCAACCCCTCCCACCCCACAATGCAAAAAACAATACAGCTTAACCTTCAGAGGAAACTTCCTCTCCAAGCTCATCCATTCAAAATATTTCCTCTTAGGAATTCCTCTATCTTAATTCAGTTAATTTTTCCTCCTACTAACACTTCCTTTCTTTTAGGGGCAGTGAATGAAACTTCATTTGCCACAATAACTCAGCAGAACTTCAGCAGCTTTGGGCATTAGAGAGGGGCAAGAGCATCTTGCCACCCCTGTGTGTGTCCAAGAGCAATGGTGCTGACAAATGATTAGCTGATATCATATTGTTATTATTTTTAGACTTTTGAAAAAGACTCCTCAAATAAGAACAAATTTTATTCAGCTAAGGTTTTACTATTTCTCTGTATCTCATCAGCCCTGGCATTAATACGATATTGTGGTGATTTAACCTAGGAGTGTGGGAATAGCTGAGGGATGTGCTTATTTTTCTAACAAAAGTTCAGGCATGCTATTATTAGCAATCTCTGGTATGTCATCAATGTCGAAGGCCAAATACTTTCTTGAAATGTTTAGGAATCAAGTGTGTTCTGAATCTGAGGAGTCTGTTCTCACTCTGCCATTCACATGTACACACAGCAGCATGCTTCAAAAAGAGTCCATCTTGCCAGAATACCCATGAATACTCCCAGTGTATCTGCTCTGATACTGTTTAGGTTCTCAACAGGACAAATATCGGCTTCAGAGAGCAGACTAACCTTGCCAGCCAATATTTCACAAACACTGAACCTGGGAGCCTGAACTTTACCTATTTTAGAGACCACACATAGCTCCTTGCATATATCAGTGTACCTGCCAGTTTAGTACCTTGGTAATACTCAGCCAGCTGCATTAGCATGTCACCAAGAACACACAAAAGGACACAAAGCAGATAGTGACATAAAATTCTTCAAGAAATTGTATCATCAAGTGGATCAAGAAGAGGGTATTTCTGATCACTCCTATGATCTGTCTCTGAGTGCAGCACGGATCTACCACATCACTCTCAGAGCTGGCTCTTAACTGTTCTGTGCTTCCTCACAGACTTTCGGATCAAACTTTGCCTGTAACATTTTATGAAGAGAAAGAGGCCGGCCAATGTGAAAAACAAACCTGAAAGTATTAGCCATTCTTTCATTTAAAACTGGCAATAGAGTTTTCAACCAAGAACTTTCTTGTATTTGTCATCAGGGTCATTTATAGAAAATATGATGGGAGTTGCAAGCCCAAGCCTTTTCTTCCCCAAGGAAAGGGTTAAGTAATATAATTATTTCATTAGAAGCAGTAGCCATCTGGTATGTTTTATAAAAAGACTGGCAAACAATGTTAAAAACATCCATTACATGCAATAGAGAAGAGAAAAATATGTTTATTTAGCAAATGTTAATGTTTCTGAAAGATGTTTGATTAGAGTCTGGAATTTATCATCATTTGCCAGAGCTCAGGCTAGGAGCCTATCATCATCAACACATACTGTCAACAGGAATTAGCAAACAGTTTCATCTCCAAGTGAAAAAAACCAGTGATTAAGCCCTTCCAACTACATCACTAGGTGTGTCATCCTCCACAAAACATAATATATGCCTTTTTACATCCTCTTCCAAGAAATATCTCTCCAATCTCTTTGTCATTTTTTCCCTGTGTGTATTTTTTTAAAGACTTAAAAAATAAGTCTTTAGATACAAAGAGGAGGACAGGAGGGCTTTCTAGCAGAAACAAGTCTTTAAATCTTTACAAGAAAATTTCATGCAAGAAGAAAGAGTAATGTGATTATGAATCAGAAGAAAACTGAAATGATTCATTAATAAAGGCAATGTCAAAAATCATGTAGTGCAAGTGCAAAACTGAAAGTAAGCCATGGTTTCTATTTTGATTGTTTGCTTCTCAACAATTATGTAAATTCTTGAAAAAAACGTAAACCACAGCATAGTGGAACTTGCTGCTGCTGTGGCTGCCAAATATCATCATGGATATTCTAATGGGAAAAGAGAGAATGATGCCGAACTCTAAACCAAGGTTTTCGATGAACTTTGATTGGAAGGAAGTACACTTCTTTCTTCAGCCCTCCTGTAAGAACAGCTACATTTCAGTA
Source organism: Sylvia atricapilla (assembly GCF_009819655.1). Lineage (NCBI taxonomy): Eukaryota > Metazoa > Chordata > Aves > Passeriformes > Sylviidae > Sylvia > Sylvia atricapilla. The sequence continues at coordinate 95,977,415 of NC_089141.1, forward strand.
CTGTTTTCTTTGCACTGACCCTCAGTGTAGCCTGAATGGTTTTCTTCTTGTTTTGGTGCTGTTTTGCTACAGCATTACTTAAAGAAAGCAATGGCCTTTGTGAGACATACCTTTGTTAAAATGTGTATACATATATACACAAAAAGGTCCATTTGAATCAAAGAGTAATGTCCACTGGTTGGTTCATGCATAATGCAGTATTTCCCCAAAATCAGAAACTTGTAGGAGAAGCAAAGCAGAAGGATAGCAGGGGTATATATAATGGGGAAATGTTTCCTACATGCATTTCATTCTATACTCACAAGCAAAAAAGCAAAATTGTTTTGCATATAGTAGGTAAAAGGGTTGAACTCAAGCTCTTCTGTTTGACTTTTCTGAAATCACAAGGATTTAAAAATTTTTAGGACAAAATTCTCCCAGTAGCAATCTACCTGCTTATGGGTGGTTTATAACCCGTCCAGAGTGTTACCACACCACACCTTGAGGCAAATACGTCCTTCTCAGGTCCTGACTGAGAGATCCTTGCTGAGGAATGATACTTATCAGACCATAAACTGCAGAACCCTACACACATGGCTAAGAAGAGCATGCAAGTTTTATGATCATTATGTGTCTTTGGAGCACATTTCTGCTTTCTGATAGCTTCTGAATTTCCCATTACTCATTGCACATTAACGTGTTTCAAGACCTGCCTGTCTTGAAACACGTTAAAATGGCTGTAAGATTTTATTTCCTCCCAGACTTAGCAATAATTAAACATAGCAGGCTTTAATATTGGAGTCTAGTTCAAGAGAATGAGGGTACACTGGAGGCCATGGTGAGGGACATGGGCTTTGTGAATGAAAAGAGCACACGGAAATGCTTTTATCCCATTAGCACAGGCACTGAGGTTGTTCCAACACAGCTGCAGCTGTTGAAGAGTGTGCAGGCTGAGGTGAGCTCATGGTTGGGTCCAAATGGGACAAGGGTCCTGCCCTCTTTTCAAGGAAGATCACTGAGGAAGAACAAGCTGTTCACTCTATTGTCTCTCCATCTCTATTCTCGAATTTTCCAGGAATTCAATGCCAAGCAGCCACTCATAACGAATTTTGGCCCCATCTGTGCCCATGAGTCATTAACTTTTGCACAGTATCTCACATCTTGTTACCATTTTACATGCCACAACCATTGAATTAACCCCATGCAATGCTTGAGTGAGCAGCTATAAGAGTAGAGAAGTCTGGAGCACAAACAACAATCCCCAGCACGCACAGCATAGGAGCAGCACCATCTCCTGTCACTGGCAGTATATATATTCTTGGTCATCTGTCTCAGAGAACATTCAAAGGCTGCTATAACTGAGATGTTACTCTATGGGATAATGAGGCGTTGCCATTCCTTACAGTTCTGTCACAAGGCTTAGGCTATTTGATCTTTTCTGTGAAGCCTCAGCTCCAGATACCAAGTCATTATGTGAGAACTGAAGATTTATTTTCTTTTTTAAAAGGGATTTAGCCTTTAGACTGTTACAGGGAGAGAGCTGACAGTCTGACCTGAATATAACCCCTACAATTTGAAAGCCAGAGGCTAGAAAAAAGGAATGCAGAATTGTCTTTAATGTGTTATGATTTTTAACCTAAAATATTAAGACTGTGAAAGAGGTGGAGTCTGGCAGGAGGTTAATGCTTTTTGAAAGCTAGCTCTCCTCCACAGGTAAATAAAGACCTAATTTCGTGCAGGTGCCAGCCTAGGCAGAAAGCTCCTGGAAGGGATAAAATGTCTTGTGATAGCCAGCAGGGCTGCTGCAAACTCCCTTCCTATGCAGATCAGCTTGTACAAAGCATGGTAACTTTCAAGTTAAATACCTGTTGCTTTAAACAGCCTGCTAACTCCATGGCATTCATCAGTTTTAGCTCAGGCTTTGCAATCTCTTTAAGTGGAAGGGACTACAGAAATCTTTGTTTCTGAAGAAAACCCATGAACTATCCTGTTTCCCACAGCTGTTTGCTGTTTGGAAGGGCAGATATTAAAAAGACTGACCACACTGATCCTGAATGCATTGTCTTTTGGAAAAAGCAGTTAATGGTACAGTCAACATTATCAGCATTTTAAGACACTCATTACCTGCCCTGCTGACTTACCCTGTAGCCCATTACTGACAAACTCTTCTGTGTAACCAGATGTGTGCATACATTTCTGGGTGTTAAATTTTTCCTTTTTTATGCCGGTATTACACAGAGCACATGAACCATGACAGTCAGCTCTAGGCACATAAGGGAAGCAGCCAGATGGTGGGAGCAGAAGAACAACTTTGGCCTCACTGCCTGGTTTGCCAGGAGGTGATGGATGCCGGTGGGTGCCCCACAGGAGGAAAGAAGGGCAGCTGTGCCCAGGGAAAGCTGCTCCTTCCCAGCTGGGTCCCACACCTCAGCCCTTCGTGCCACTTCACTCAGCAGCTGGAGCAGACAAGAATTCCCTTTTCCCAGAGGTCTTGCCTTGACCTCCTTTCAGCTTTTCTTTTTCTCTCAATGCTTCCCCTTGGAGCAGCACACTGACCCCACTCCACTTAGTCCTTCAGGAGATGGCTTTTGCCTGTGACTGCTGGCGTGATCTGAAAAGTGAAGCAATTGTTCCCTTAACTCTAACTAAAGCACTACTATTTAGAAACCTCTGGGCTTCTTATCATACTCCTCTTCATTTTACTTTTATTTCAGCTCCCACTGCAACACCATAGTGAAAAAGTAAAGATTAATAGGGAGTCCTGTGTGAATTAGTGAGAAAAAATGGGGCCCAGTCAATACATGGTTCAAGAACCTGTGTTCTGCAGCAGCCATATTGATAGCCTTCAACCCCATCTAAAAAAGGGTAACAAGCAGGAAGGATATGTTAACAGGGATATATATATATATACATATAAAAAGCAAGCAAGCAGGTAATCCAACTAATCAGTTAAAGTCGAGCTCTTAAATTATCAGATATAACAGTTGTCCAAGTAGTGTGGCATGTCTGTGTGGATGCTTGCAGGTATGTAATCTTATTATTATGGTAATTACCTACGAATACCTCCCATTATCCTGTGTACTGTAAGGCAGAGAATAAACAGCAAGAAACCCCTTGATTGCATTCAAGCTGTTTCACCCCGACTACAAAAGTTGCAGTTTGCTGGCACTGCCCCAAATCAAATCCTATCACTTCAAATGCAGTAACAGACAGATACACATGTTGTTGCCTACTTTTATAGTGAAAATACTGCATATATTATTCCAGAAGCCTTCTATTAAATGTTTTAACAAATTAAACAATTAAGTAAATATAATCAGATAAATCCAATCTTGATGTCAGTAATATGAACAAAGACTTGTAGACAATGAGAATTATGCAGTCACTGCAAGAAAGATTACTCACAATTTGATTTAGAGGGGAAATTAGAGGCACATGGAACTATCATGTTGCATCAGAAACAGATTATGAGAACCCAAAATTCTAAAAATTGGTGAAGTCAGGAATTTCAGGCTAAATACATTATCTCCAGACAATCACTGACCCTTTTGCTTTAAAAATTAACTTTATTTGGGCTCAAGAGGCTTATCAACTCTTGCATCCTTTCAGCTACCCCAAATCTCACCATGAGCTTTACAGAGGAATCTGCTTGCTCAGAATTTCCACTGTAGTTGGGTTCTTATGGCAAGTCTTCATTGCTCCATGGAGCTTTATCCATGTACCTTGCTGTTGAACTTACTGGGGACTTGAGTTAGGATAGCACAGAGAAGGTTTACCCAGGTCATGGCAAGAAGCAACATAGGAGGAGTCCAATATTCTGGAAGCACTCACAAGACAGTGCTATGCTCCAGCTAAATGTGACAATACTAGCTCTGAATTCAAGCTCCCCACAAGTGTTGTCGGCTCAGGTCAGGCACACACCCCCAAGTCCTGAGTGTGCAGAGACAGAGCCAATTCAGATGTCTCTGCTCAGGCAGCACAGGTGCCTAAAGGTACTAGAAAACTGCCCACCTTGAGTAGCTGCTTAGGAGGGTTTTCTCTCCAAATGAATACACATATCCTACTACATGGCTCTGTGTATGATCTCAGCACAGCCAGACAAAAGCATTTCATACTGTAAGGCTAAAGCTGAGAAGACATTTTGCTTTTCAAAACTAAATCCAGGTCTTGCTGAATGCTCAGAATACAAGGCCTAAGGGAAAGAAAGGAAGAAGTCAACAGTGTTAAGACAGTGGATCAAAACCTCAAAATTTTGGTGTCATCGATTATGCATTGTAAGAGACAGGGAGAAAGAGGAAGCAGAAAAAAAAATCAGTATTTCTGGCTATTATTGCTTGTTTTAGTAAATCAAGCTTTGCTCATTGAAACACTTTGTGATCTCCTACTAAGCACCTAATACCTTCTCATCCTTCCTTCATGCTCCCTGTACTATCAGATCTATGTCCTTGTAAGGTGCTTCAAGGCATAAAATGTATGAAAAGTGCTATATAAAACACTATTCTATTCTCTCATATCCTAGTTAATTTTCAAAACCAAAATACTGCACTTGGATGCACATATGCAGCTTTGGCTGTAGCCATTGGGAGTTTTCTGCCTCTATCTGCAGGGATAACATGAACCTTTATGCTTCCAAACTGCTCAGATACTGGGGGTGAGGAGGATGGGGGTGGGGTCCTTTTGCCTTGGAGTAATATTTTAAAAATTCCTGCATCATACTGCTTCCATTGGAACCCCCTAAATGTTCATATCCGCAGCAGTCCTGTGGGTCAGCTGCCATGGAAAAAAAATTTCCCTGGACAAAGAGGTCTTAAAATATTTTATTACAGAAATATACTTTTTAGGCCTTAAAACAGATTAAATATATGAGAATTCCTAGAAGTCGATATTGTTCCCCTCAGGGATGCCAGAATTTATTTACAAAGCTTATATATTGCTATAGCAAGGAGTTTTCATGGATGGAAACTGCTCAGGGCATTATGATGGATAGGTGGATGGCAGTGAATGGGAAAAAAAAAGCACATAGAAGCTCCACCTGGCTGAATGGCATTAAGATTCCCCATGGGAGTCATATGAGGATGCAAGGTTTTTCTCTGCTGTTTGCTCTAACAATGACAGACAGACATACATACATACATACAAAAATGAAATCACTCACAGCACTCAATAATTTATTTGCTTCATCCTGGCCATGAATGTGCTGGAATAATAAACCACCATATGGGTGATAGTACAGTCACTACTAGTGTTTCCACACTATTGTAGCTTTGCAATAAGGTAGCTTAGTCTATGGTTCTTTTAAAAGACCGAAAGCAATGGACACATACAGTCCTGCTTTAGAATTATATTTTCCATTGCTTGCTTTTCCCAGTATTAAAAAGGGTCAACAAATACATTTTCTTAACAGCTACATTCTCAAGGGCAGAAGTAAATCTAGCAGAACAAGGATTCCTAATTCTAAAGATGCTAATGGCAAATACTCACATGTGTGTAAATAATTAATTACTTTCTTGTTAACAAGTCCAGGTTTTTTTATTCTTTGTTAGTGACCCCTAGGGTTGTTTTATCTATGAGAAATAAAAACATTTAGGATTGTATCTTCCCAGCCCATGACTAATTTATAGGCTCTTGTGGCGTCAGGTGCAAAGATTCAAGATTCAATTTGTCACCCCCGGCAATTCCCACTTTAAAAGATGGTGCAGGTATTCCGCAGAAATAAATGAAGGAAAACATTAATGCAGTAAAAACCAACAGTAGTATCCCCTATGGAGGTCATATCTTTCAAATTCATAGAGAGACATCAAGATATCGAATGTCTTTTGTACTGGTCTGGAAAGACCATAAAGCCCTCTAATGATCTCCTACAGAAAAAATTGGAGAGAATTAACACTACATTTTTCATGCTGAACAGTATCAGCTACAGCAGGCTGGGGGTTTTTTGACCTGCTTTTTCCCAGCATTCTTTTGGTTGTTTTGTTTTGAATTTGGTGGATTTTTTGATTTTTGGTTTATTTGGGGGGGAGGGGGGTTGTTTGTTGGTTGGTTTTTTCTTTTAAACTTTTTTTTTTCAATTTGATCTAGCATTTCCAAGCCTAGAGTTCTATGCAAAGATGACAACAAAGAAACAGCATAACAGAAAGAGTCAGACATCTAACAAATTAATTTTTCCCCATTTTTTACTTGTCCAGCTAGATCACCAATCACATAAATATTTACTTTCTGTGTTTATACAGTTCAGTGGCTGCATTGTTAATGACTAGAATTGAACTCAAACAAATGTGATTTGTTAATCAGTCCCCACTTGCTTCCCCAATATGTCTCCCTGGGACTGGCTCTGAGAAAACATCTTCTCATGGGGGAGAGAGGAGCACATGTGAAAGATGTCCTGACCTCTGATCATGAACACTAGAGGCCTACTTGGCTCAGAAATTCCAGAATCAGATCAAAACACTGAACCTCTTTGTTTTCCTTTCTGTAAAATGGGAACACTTTGTACAGATTTCCTTATGCTGAAAAATACTGTGCAAATGCAAGTTAATTACAGTGTAACTACTTGAATACTTCCAGGAGGATGACTGATTTTGGGGATTTAACAACATGATGAATTCTATGTATGAGACATAACATTTTTATCTCTTTTCCCCTTTGAAATTCGTTGTAAGCATTTACATGGAAAAACCATACTACTGTCGAGAACAGTTGTTCACTCTTAGGACTTGCAAACTCAGTATCTTAAGAAAATCCTGCTCACGTGGCTTCATGACATTTTAATATTTTGCTTTGCTTCCTGATTTCTTTCACTTGAATTTTTTATTTAATCTAAGAATTCAAGAAACCCTTAGAAAATAATATTTTAAGACTGTTGAAAATAGGTGCAAGAACTTTCCAGAGAAAAACAGGTTACACATTGATATACACTTTCTACTGCTAACAATTAATTTTGAAGCGTGATTAAGTATTTTAGATGTGTTTCCTCTTTAAAAAAGTTTGCAGTCTATGTGTGTAGGGATGGTATTTTATGTTCTTTAAATGTCAGGATAGTTCTGCAGACTTTAACATTATAATGACACCAAATTTAAGTCATTAAAGGAGAGATTTCTCTCACATTTTAAACATTTAAGTTAGGGATTAAATCTAAGTATGTGAGCTTCTCCTATAATGCAGGAAGACACAAATCTCCAGAAGGCACGTATGAAAAGACTTATCCTTTAGAATTAACAACAAAACAATCTGTCATTTTGATTCATGGAGGTTAGCAAAGATAAATACCCATTTTTAATTACTTCTCCAGGATGGATATCAGAAGGAAAACTAACAAGGAATAATATAAAACATATTAGTAATGTGAATATAAAAAAAGATAAAACAGAGATGAAGCACAGTTTCCTCCATTGATGTTCAAGAGGAGGTAAGGCTGAAGTTATAACCATCTGTTAGAAAAGTTTCTTTCTGGATTTAGAGGGAACAGTTTCCAGTGCTATTGTCCATAGCTAAAAGAAATCCAAACTCCAGATACAAAAATCATCTCAAGAATCAGTGTTTAAAGGTCTCATAAGATGCATTCTCTTGTATTTTTTAGCCATTAAAAACTAAGATTTGTAGCTTTAGTCATGTTACTTACCCAAACAACCATTTTCATTTACCACACAACATCTGTAGACTGCAGTAACCTCTATGTCAGCTCTATCAATGTGTTGAGGCTTAAAAAAGATTGTACCCAGCAATTTCTTTGTACTTAGGTCAAGAGATGTTGGTAGCATCCACATTAATGCAATATGGCAACTGCAGATAGCTGCTGAATTTTTTGAATGCCTGGCTCCACAAAGATTAAAATTGCTCTTTTTTAGCCTAAGATATTTCAAGTTCCATATGTCAAGGCAATGTCTATCACTCTATATTTCAAGGCATGAAATTTTTATTTTATGATCATAAACATTAGGGCTTCAATAGCCTTATAGATTTGCTTTTCACAAAGGGATTCTATACAAAGTCCCACCGTTCATCTCAAACTTACAGTATTTTTAGAAATGCTGTTAAAATGTTTGTATAATTATGTACAGAGTACTTCTTTTGTTTAGTGACCTGAGTTGAAGGGAGCAAGATGGTTTGTGCTACAAACATAAGCATGAAGTGAATATTTAATACCAAGAAAATAAACCTCTAAGTAAGAGTCCAGACTGTCACTAAAACCTACAGGAATGGATTGCATATAATGCAGCCTTTGAGAGGATATAAGAAATAACAAGACATTGGCAGGCAAACAGACCAAGGAAGCTTCCTGGATCTCTTCCACTAATAAATTCTCTCCATTTTGGCAAGAGATATCTGTAATTTGTAAGTGGTTTTGATCTTAGGGAAAGTTTTCTGCCTTTCTGCAGTGAGGGAAAGCTTTCTATATGGGAGGCTGTGATATCAGTCCCTTCGGGTGGAAGGCCAGGATAGAACCCGACACTCATACAGGGACTGGTACTGGTTTCAAAGATAGTTCTTATCTCTTCTTCTCAGAAACCAAGCAGAAAATCACAATGTTGTGCCTGACGACAATAGAAAATATAAGGTCATAAATTGCTCCCTGTTTTGCTCAGATGCCAATTCCACACAACACAACAGATGTTTTTCTCCCTGTCACCACCAGCAGCTCTTACACCAGCTATCAGGAAAGCAAGGACAGAAATTACACAGTGTACATGTTATTTGCACTTTCATTCTGCATGCTTGTGATAGTGGGAACATATAATAAGGGAGATAATTTTCTGGTTTCATTCAATAAAATAAACCTTTTTCACACTGAAATCAAACATTTCATAACAAAAGTTTCCTTTTGAAAATAAAAATAAATATACACCTAGCATTTCCATCTACATATTATTGTGTATATTTTGCAGCAGTGAAATATGTACAGCAAGGAACCAAATGGGGAACAATTCTAAACATTTCCTTGTCCCACTGGGAGTTAGTCCTCAGTCAAGCTAGCTTTTGAAAACAATATTTGATAGTATTCAAGGAATTTTAAAACATATCTGTATGGAGAAAGTTGATTTTTACTTGTAAAATAAATTAGCTGCAGACTAGCAAGTCTTTAAACAAAATATCTTGAGAGACATTGTTACCAGAGATGAAGTCCTGCCCAGCAGGTTACTCAACTACAAAGGCATACTTAAATTGTGCTTATCCCAATTCCATGTGGGCTCCTGTGGAGAGATTCCTAGGGCTGCATACATGTGGAATTAATCAATCAGATAAAAACATCCACAGTTCTTAAAAAACATATTCTGTGCTCAACGTGATTTTGGCACAAATGTGTTATTTAATATCATATCTGATCCTGGTTACAAATTGGCTGGGATCTGCCTTCTAATGAAGATGCTTTGCTACCTCAGGTGTTCTACACATGGCCAAATAGTTTTAAACTAACTTCCCTCATTAGAGCAATTATTAAGGTCTTAGCTTTAACAATGCTATGGAAAAGAGCTATTGAAGAACCTGTACTTGCTTGGCAAGAAATCTCAGGGGTTGGAAGACAGGCACCAACACCTCATGATGTGCTTCTGGCTAATTAAGATGTTAACTGAGCCTGTGTTAATCAAGGTCCATCAAACTATGCTTCATTAATATGTTAATTGGTAAACCCTTCCACAACTGCCCTACCATCTGAACTCTAGCTATGGTTCCTGAAACAGACAATAACCAGAGTTGTAATTTATGTTTTCAGTTGAGGAAACCATTTTCTGAAAACAAAGGAATTGTGAGGTAGAGTGCAAATATATATTGTTTCAAAATACACATGAATAAATTAGACAAACATTATACATATGCATAACAATGTGAAAGTTTAAAGATGCTTCAGCAAAAGGATTTCATGTGAGTGATACGTAACAAAAGGAAAGCATTTCTTTCCTCAGATTAATTTATCAGAGGTGATGGTCCCATACAGATGATGAAGAGAGGTACATGTAGAAGTCAGTTCCAAACATTAAAGGAAGAAAGTGTGCAAGATTAGATTAATAGAATATTATTATAGATATCTTGAAAAGAACTGTTGGTTCAATCTCTTTTAGTCTGAACACTTATTAAGAGAACTTAGAATAACCTTAGGAAAGTGTAATATTCAGATGGCCTAAGATATAATGGTCATGCCTGATGTTTTCTGTCAACTAGTCCTAGATGTTACCAGCTCAGTATCTTTCCAAAGCCACATAAATCAGTCCAAAGAGACTGTCTCCTCTTGGCTAAGGGTTCATGTAGAATTTAAATAATTGACATAAAGTCTGTGTAGGTCTCAATTGTTTACAAAGTCAATGAGAGTCCTAATTTAAGCATTCGAAGTAGGTGCCTTCAGAAGATAGGACAAATACAATTTCCTCCTTCCTTCCTGCTTTCCTTTTTCCTCTTAGTACTATAATGAACAGGAACACTTTAATGTTAGTCCGTAAATAACTGCATTGCTTCAATAGTAGTGACATAATAAAAACATGTATTAAAAATCAACAGTTATTCAAATTGTGGGTAGCTGGTTGCAGACAGAGTGTGAAAGCTGGCACTCTAGCCAGGGATGATCAAGTCCACATAGCAGTGGGGTGAGAGGAGCTGCTGAGATGGACTCCCTGTTGAGGAGTCTGTACATAGGGATCTCATTCCAGAGCCCCGGGCAGAGCTATTTCTCCAGAAAGGCAATGTGTCACAATGTCCTGTGTCACCTCTCAGCCCCATGTGGGTGTCTGATGTACCTTAATGCATCTCTAGTGGCACTGGACCCGCCCTGTGTGGGCAAGAGAATTGTACTTCAGATGTCAACTGTCACTTAAGCTGAATCACTTGTAGACATTTATGCACAGTTGCCCAGTTTTTAGGATCTTAATCTGGAACTGAATGCCAATTAGGTTGTTTTGCCCATTCTCCCAGCTTTCACTCTTATTGTTCTCTCAGCATCTATTGACATTTCATAACACCTTCTGGGCAATTTATTGACTTAGAGAGCAAAAGACGTGGAGTACAGAAATAGTCATAAAATGGAGTAACACCCAGTGCAGTGCAAAGTCTAGTATTTAAGAGAGGTGCAGAGGCAGTCAAAATTCATTGTTCCTTCATTTGCCTCCTGACAATGCTCTGAAGGTCCTTGAAGTCCCAAAGTCTCAGTTCTTACATCACTTCTACACTGGGTTTGCAGTGGCTAAGAGGGACTAACACAGAAAAAAAATCCTGCATTTTTGTAATGTAGATGAGTTTTGACTGACAGGTTGACCCTTAGCTTCCTTTATTTAGCACTGAAACTATGATACTCCTATTCATGGAAGTAAAAATAATCCATTTGTCTTTTCTCTTTTCTGTTTGTATGCAATCCAGAAAATTTCAAAAGATCTTACAAATCTCCATAAATATCAGCTAATAATCTACTGGGCTTGGACAGACTCAGGTACTGTTGGAAGCTAAAAGTTCTTTCCCCTTAGGAAATCACTGGTGGCATTTCCCAAAGTGTCTGCCAAAAGATCATTGAAATTTCAGTCAGTTTTAACTGGATAAGACCACACATCTCTATAATTTCACTGTGCATCAGCAATGACAGACAGCATCCTGCTCAGTCTGCCACACCCTGTGGGCTGAATTTTAGCTTTCCATGGACCAAAAGTGAATCTCTTAAAACCTGGAAGTTTATCACGGAAAATGAACACTACTTTTCTAGAAAGAACTGAGATTTCAAAGATGAAGATTACTTACATCCAGCCAGGAGGTACAACATGCTTGTAAATGTTACAATTTTCAAAGATGAAGGGACATGGCCATATGTTACTGAAGAACACCCCAGTAAGAGAGTGGGATGCGTGTGAACTCTTCAAACCTTAGCCATATACCATTACAATCTGCCACAGACCAGACATTCAAACCATCCTGCAGATGATCTCCTACTCAGCAATTCAGTATCAGCCTGTTTACAATGGATTTAAAAACAAGAAAATCCCAGGATATGGAACACAGTGTCATTCTAAGGTGCTGGAGCATGTGCACAACAGAATGGTGCAGCAGCAATCCTGCAGATTGCCATCAAAAAACTTTAAAAGTTACAGAGGCGTCTCTAGAAACTCTAAGTATCATTGAAATATATATGACAAAAATACTGCACCTGTTCTATATTCTATTACTTCATGAGTAAAAAAATACTGAACTGGTATCTGACTATTTTCACAGAATTAAAAAAAATGATAGATTATTATTTTGAAGCAGCATTCAAAATCTCTTGTTTTGTCAGGCAGTCAAGTGGGATCTGGGCTTGCTAATTCCTATCTTTTCCCACCAGACTGGACCTCCTGCTGCTTACTGTTTGCAACATGGCAACTTCCCAGGAGAGCCCAGGTGTGTTTTCCTCCGTTAAGAACACGACAAGTAGAATTCTTTGGAGTATGCTTAGCCTGACTTAATGACATTCACTTCAGGTAGTAATTCCTAGGAAGATGGGCAGTCTTCAGCTTTGAGTGTAAGCTTTGTGAATCCTCTGTCTAATAACAAACATAGAAAGTGTTTAGTTAGCATGGAAGATGTTTGATGTTTGCACAAGTCTTTTCAGATCTGTTCAAACAACAGATCTTACAGTGGTGCAAGCAAGAGTACAAGCAAAAACCACTAACAAAACCACCTGGGAAAAAATCTGCAGTGTGACAAGTACATTTTTATAAATTTTCATTAATTTTTAGACATACATATATATGTACGTAAATAATACAGAAAACACCCTTTTCTCTTGTCGGGGTTTGTTAGGGATTGTTTTGCTCTACACAGTGTTTATATGAAATTTGGACCAAGACATGTGAAAAAACTCACCAAATAATCACCAAACTCCAGCACAGCACCAGTGTGGCAGTTCCACCTTCACAATTTCTTTTACACTGTTCATGTGTTTTGAGAAGCAATATTCCTGTTTTGATCTGCATAAACCTTTCAGTTGTGATGAACAGTGGATAGCTAATGACTGCTGGAACATGTTTAGATTGTTCTAATTTTGTAAGTGAATGTTATGTTTGCTTATGTGTTTCCCTCTACCTTTGGAATTTTGTTCTGCTTTAACTATATAAAAGACACTTATAGTCAAGATCTACTTCTTTATCCATAAATGTGATCTTGGTGGTGATCAAGGCCCTTTTTCCAATAATAATGGCCATATAAAAGTCCATGTATCTCTGTTTTTTAAAAATCGTTGGGACAGCCAATTCTCTGCTTCAGACAGGTAATTTCAGGACTCTGGCAAAACTATCCAGAACTATAAAATCAGCTGTAAGTTCTCTTAAGTTAGATGCCTATTTTTCCTCCAAAATACAATTTGGAAATTTAGAGTTCATGAGAACTAGGAAAGAAGTAGCAGCAAATACATCTCTTTTATCTCTGTAAACTACAGGATGATGCTGAACAGTTTAAAAAGACTGAACCAGAGTAAATTTTCTTTTAGGGAACTGAGGATCCTTAACTGCTGTATCAATTACAGAGGAGGAGGCATCCTGCTTCTTGCTTGTTTGCACTGAAACCAAGGATGTGAAATAAAAATTGCACCCTGGAGATACTGTTACCTTTGCCTCCATGCAACCAGGAGAAGCCTAACCAGAAATATCAGTTTATTATCATTTGCTAGGAGTGGCACCTATCACTAAGACTAGGTACAAACACTTGATAAAGACCATCCTAAATTAACTTATTTTTAAGGTTAAGGAGTACCTCATAGCAGTGGTGGTGTTTCAAGAGTCATGGCCATATCCAGTGGCACAACACAAAGAGATTAATTAAGTTTCCCTTGCTTCTAAAGCTGTTAATAAGCTGAAGAGAGGGAACATTTTTATTATAACTCCTAAAACAGCGCTGTCACATCCTTATATCAATACTGCATTCTTATATTAAATCATGGAATTTTTCTATCCTCAGGCCCCTCTAGCAGATCTCATTAGTGGTTGTTTTTGTGGAGATTTTTGTTTTTAAGCCAGAAGAGAACCATAGTAACTGTGCATTTCCCAAACCATTTCATTCATGAATGGGAAATGAGTCTCCAAATCTTTACTCACATGAGTAACCACATTGATATCCTTGGGCCTTCCATTATTAACAGCCAGAACTGTGAGTATAAACCTGCAGGATTTGGATGTGGCGCTTCATTACTTCATAGGAGTGAAATCTGTGGCTGAAATCAATGGCTAAGCATGCAAGGCATATAAAAGATACACATTCTTTCATGGAGGTCTGATTGCAATGCATCTCTCAATTTTGTTTCAGCATCAACAAATAAGCATATGATTGTAAAGAGACATGCAGACTGTAGGCAGTAATTACAAAGACACATTTTAGATAGACATTCTAGCCTCAATAGAGGAGTTGGGCACAGTCCATCAGAAAGAACAGAATAATAGTGAGAAAGGTCAACACTTCTTGAAAAACTAACATAGTAAGTCACAGACCAAGTTTTTGGTTCTCTGTCCATCAGTAGTGTAACTGTTGTCAATCATTCCCCCTTACCTTGTTTGTGATTTTTGAATGGCCACAAAAGAAACTTTTGTTGGTAATTATGGTCTTTACAATTGGTCTGAGTCACAGGCAGGATTTCAGAGCCTGCCTGTGCAATAGCATTGGTGCACCCCAAGCTGCGCTCACGTATGTCCAGACAATTCAAGCAAAACTTTCCCACGATAATATGAAAGGAAATAAAAGATTCTGACCAACACAAGTCATTATCCCAAAAATAACAAAAGGGACAGGATAGCCAGGATCTTCTGGTTTAACTTTTTTTTTTTTTTTTTTTTTTTTTTTTTTTTTTTTTTTTTTTTTTTCTTCTCTTAAAGACAATAAATATGATAACTTTTCCTTTGGAAAGGTGCAGTTAGACAGGCTATGCACCTGTGCATCTTGGATCTTCAGAAAGAGTATTTCTATTCTCTGCCTAACCACATGCTTCCCATTACACTGATAGAAGCATTCTGCTTAAAATTACTGCCAAGAATTAATGCTTCTTCATTTATTTTTTAATTCCTGAGTTCCCCTAGGATCTTTCCTTTCCTCAAATATTTTCACCTTCCACAGATACACTGTTGTTTTGTTTTCTTTGGCTATCAGTTAATCTTGGCTCTGCTGAAAACATGAAAAAATTTGTGAAGAAAGGTTCTCCAATAAAACCCAGTTTTGGAGTCGATTCAGCAAAGTAAAAAAATCTGATAACATCAAAGCAAGAACATCTGAAACTCTTCATCAATTCTTATCTAATAAGAATTAGGTAGAACAGATTTTTCAACAAATTGCAGCCTCTACAAATTTACCCCTTTCCAAGCAGCCAAGTCTGTTTATTTGCTTATTTTCCTGGCTTTGCCAAAAGAAAGGTTTAAACAACTTTGGAAAAATAACAGTAAAGTTGTTCAGCAGAAACCAACCCCTGCACTGTAAACAGTGCCTCTCCCAAACTACAGCTGCACAAAGCAGAGACAATGCAGGGACCCTCAGCATCATTAACCAACTTCCCTTCCTCACCAAACAGTGCCTTCGATAAAGCAATCACAATAGCATCACGGAACAGTAGAACAAGGAGAAAAAAAAAAAAAAAAAGTAACCTTACCAGCTTCTCCTACAGTACACAGCTGAAAGGAAAACAAAACCCCCAGCTGCTGCCGTATCGCACGCAATTGGTCTCTCAGAATGAACTGACTGAAAGAACTATGAAAGGCTAAAGTCTCTCGGCCCCTCTGTTCAGCCTCTCTTCGGCTCCCAGTCTCGGGGCTGGCTCACAAAGCCATTCTCCGGCTCGCTAATCCTGGCAGCGGAGGAAGCGGCGCTCTCGGAGTGACTCCGGCGGGAGCGCTCCTCCGGGCTGGGCGCAGAGATGCCGCCAGCGCTCAGCATCCCCGGGAGGACAGCCCCGCCAGCCTGCCGGCACCCGGCCACAGCAGCCCTGCACACACAGCACGGCAGGACAAGGCACGGGAAATGCCCACCTCCAGCCACCACCCTCTCAGCCACTCGTTTCTGCCATGAGAACACCCCTGGGTGCTCGCAAGAGTCCCCCGCGTCCGTCTCAGTTAGCCTGCACTGAAGTAATTAGGCTTTTTTTTTTTCTTCTTTTATAATTAGCCACGTGACTTCCTAAAGCTCTTGCTGGGCCTTAGATGTTTCTTTTTCACAAAGAGCATACAAGTACATCTTCTTAAATATTTCAAGCGGAAAACAACAACAACAACAACAAAGATGTTCCCCCAGAAAATCAATAACAAAATTATAAGAAAAGAGACCCCAACAGACACGAAATCAATAACATTATGAGTCACCATATAGAAAAACCACTGGTGCCTCCCTGAAATGCTTCTGATAGCTAAAATCAGCAATTGCATTTTTCACAATGCGAAAAAGATTCTGTCATCATCTCCAGTTTATGTAAAAAGAGATGGCATTTTTTAATACAAATTGTCTTGAAAACATGAGATAGATATTGAGATAACATCCCCTGCATAGCCTCTGCTTTTCAAGAATGCATCCAATCTTTGTTAAACAAACACTGTTGTCATAATAGTTTTTAGCACAAGTTTTACTTCTCCACAAGATGCAAAAAAACTCAGAAACAGGCAGCTGCCACAAAGTAAATCAAAGACCTAGAAAAGCAGATGGCATAATTTCACATCTTAAATGTTGGCTGTGAGCCTTCCAGTAATAATTTATAAGGAGACTTCCTCCTGCTTGTTCCTCTGCTTGGCAGCCTGCTGTTTGAGCCTTTCAAACAAAATAAATAGACTTCAAGCCACCAGCTTCACACACACTAACACTTACCAATGCTTTTTCAACCTGACACAAGCTGACTTTGTTCCTCTGTGACCCTGGAGAGAAAACCAAGGTGACAGTTTGATGGATGCGATCTCTTTTCACAATGTGGGTTGTGACTTCACAGCCCTGTCTCCCCATTATTGCTTAGCTGAAGGAGGAGACAGGAGCAAAGGAGAATCTTCCACCATACAGAGCCATTTTAGCAGTGAACCAAACATGCAATAAATGCCTGGAACACATTTTCCTACCTCAAAAATGTGAATTTAAGGGAAGCTCTTTCCACTTTTCTTGAAGTTTGGGTCTAAGGGCAGAAGAAAAAAGCTTCAAGAGGAGGAATTATTCCAAATTGTTTATTTCAGACATATTTCGGTTGAAGAAAATAGCAACATCACCAGAGAACAAAGGAAAGAAGGAAGGAAAGAAAGAATTTGGTTTGTTTCATTTATGACCAAAGAACACTTGAACTGCGACTTTTGTGAATTATCTCTTAACTGTGCTAATTCAGTTATTGAACCATGAATCTTGAGCAATTCTTTTCTGGACAGAGGTCTCCCTGCAGTAATCTGAGGCAAACAATTGCCATTTGATATATTTTCTTTATTACCCAGAAGACATCATAAAATATCAGAGGACTCATATACCTTAAAACTGCTGTCTGCAAATCCAGTATTCGAATGCAGATTCTCTGCTACAATGAATTCAGAAATCTTTATTACAAGATTAACATATTTAACATAAAAATCCTGCCAGATTTCACAGAACTCTTCATGAAGAAATTGCCTTTTCATGAAAAACGTGGAAAAAGGAAGATGCTGAATGAACTCTGAATCATAAGACTCCACCTCCACAGGCTTGAACTGATTAACACACACCCTAATGCCTGTAGTTGGCCTCTAATTTCCTTAGAGAGGAGCACAAGTTGTTAATATATTTTGGTCTTTGTTTCTAATTGTTCATCTAATCAGATGGGTTCACCATGAATACTGGAAGGTGTCAGATCTCTGACTTTACAGGTGAATACTGGGGCCAAATGACCTTCCTCAAGGAAATCTTTGGCAGAAAGCCAAATCTCTGCTGTTCCAGAGTAGTTCACCCCAGCTCGAGTGATTGTCATGCTCTGTAAGATGATTTCTGATAGCAGGGACTAGTCTACTCATGTTTGAGATAAAACTCAATATGTTCTGTATTTGTTATCACACAAATTATCTTACTATTGTTTCTAGTTTGGGATTTGATACTCAAAATTCTGTCAAAAAATACAGGCTCCTGTTCATTCTTTCAAAAAATAGTGCTGTCTTTTCAAAAAGACACACTTTGTTTCAGGTAACAGCATTTAAGTGCTTTCATATTTACAAATATTTTTATTTCTCTAGAATATCTGTGTACCCAGCTTATGATACTGAAAGATAAACAAAACACAGAAATTGATTGATATTCAAAAAAACCAAAATCTGACAGATTTATACAGAGGAATATCAGCAATTATAAAGTTTCATCAATTCAAGTCCAATTTTTAGTTTGGTTTTTCTTTCCTAGGAACCACCTTAGAATTACATTCTTGGCTTAGGTGACCCCATTCTGGGACTTAGGGGGCACTCTGGCATGGTGAAAGTCATGTGGTGTAAATTTTACCCTTTAAAAAGAAGTTTTAAAAGATGTACTTGTGAACCATTTATATCCCAATTACAGCTTCTAAAGTGCCACCATTGCTTCATTTCTCCCTAACAGCTTGAGAGAATTCCCATTGTAAAGAAGGAAGTACCTTAAGCCTTTTAGAAACAATAAGGCCTCTTCACAGACCACTTGATACAAATACATTACCTCTAAATAAAAAAGTTTGTACCATCCAGCAGGTGGTTAACTATGCTGTGCACAAATGAGATGAACTCTACCGATCAAAAGGAAGAATGAAGCATGAAAAATGCAGCCACCTTTGTACTTGCAATCTTGAACAGAGAAACAAAAATATTCACAATAGGGCAAATGCAACAGGCACTAAAATTTTGGAAGAGCTCATTTTTCTTGTTTTTACAGCAAAATGTAACTTTCAGACTCATGATAAATATGTAAAGGCAGTTCAAGCTTTAGGAAATAGCAGCAGGTTTGCGCACTTTGCTCCATAAGTTTTTCTCTGTTTCCTCACAGCTATGTCCTGTTATCTGTATAATCTGTCCAAAGCACCTTTTTATGCACAACATTTACTCCTTTCCATGTTTCTAGGATTGACAAAAAGCATAAGGCTCTTGGATAAGGCTTTCATTTGGATAACAGCCATACGTGTTTAATAGCAATCATAAGAGCAGTTCAAAGAATCTTTTCTACAAGCAGAGTGGTGCAGGCAGTTGCACTGGAAAAGATTCCAGCAAAACTAAAGATTCCGAAGCTCTTTGAGACTCACTGGTGTGACTGATTGGTGCAATCTACTGCAGCTCTTTGGTGTTTTTTTCCCCCTAAACTTCCAGTAATTCTTAAAGGCAGTGTAGAAAATGGAATCCTAGAAAGGCTTGGGTTGGAAGGGACCTTAACGATCATCTAGATCTGGAGATGGCAGATCTTCATAAACATATCTTTATAAACAGATATGTGTATCTTTAAATACACATTTTAAAGTTACACCATCTGACCATTTGATTAAGAAACGAGTTCCATGTCAGTAAATGTTCTAGAGAGTACAATTTTTAATGGGCTCCTTAACACAGTCAAATAATTTTAAAAGTTTACTATTCAATGGTAACATTGTTTAATGATCTATGCTCATATAACATATGCATGTTGAATTTCAGGAATATTCTTTATCTACTTGACTGGATTTTTCTTCTGAGAAAGCAGTGGGGTGGCAACTCTGCAAACTGGAAGAGGAATGACCCAGCAAGAAGAAAGGAAGGATTTGCAATGAGACGAGAACTCAATAAAAACATTTGTGGGTAAAAAGAGAGAGAAATTAAAAACTCAGATGATTAGAGTCGCTTCAGCAAGAATTTTACTGAAGTCAATGTTTCACTTTGTCAAGGGCTATCTAACAGCATTTCTTAGAGTTTAATCTCCATGGGTTCACTCTAAACCCACTCTCCACTCCTCTTTCAGAGCTGGATGAAAGCAAGGATTCAGCAGTGCAGCTGGGTTTACATTAGGAGTGTATGTGTGAAGCTGAGGATGTCTAGCTTGGAACTTCAAAGCACATCAGCCAACACTGGTGCATCAGCCTGCAAACTTCAGTAAATATGTCAGTCTTCCTAAAGTTAGATAGAAGAGCAAAATTAAAACAGTGAGGTAAAAGAACAGCATGGGGCTTGCACAACAGTAAATCTTTATTCCTCCTTCAGCAGAAGGATAGGATCAAGATAGGAGGTTCTCTGTAAATTTGGCAAGAAATCACATTCTGAGTGCCTTTTCAGAGGCTTTGGAAGATACGGCATGCTGGTCAGACATAAGCCAACACTATAATTTTGGACAGTGGGGTACACCTTTTGTGCAGCCTAGAAAAATTCCTATAATCCAACCCATTTTCTACAGCCTTCTGCACCAGTCTAGGGAGGAGTGGGCAGCACGGGGGTCCAGAGACATCCATACTGTGGACATTCCCTGGTATTTTTCAAAGATCAGATATTGTCATCACAACTGTGCTACAGACAGACTGATGTGACCAGACACAC
Source organism: Sylvia atricapilla (assembly GCF_009819655.1). Lineage (NCBI taxonomy): Eukaryota > Metazoa > Chordata > Aves > Passeriformes > Sylviidae > Sylvia > Sylvia atricapilla. The sequence continues at coordinate 95,997,814 of NC_089141.1, forward strand.
AGACACAGGCACTGAGAAGACTGGAATGCCTTTAAAGCTCAACCATCAAGACTTTTGTAACCCCTTTAGAATTTAAAGACAAACATCTGCTAAAAAATTCTTAGGCTTGGAGCCTCAGACTGTTAAGTCTTTTGGAGGAGACACATGTATTTTCCCTGTAGTTCAGAGGTTTGCAGCACAGCTGGAATTCCAAGTTTTGGATATTACTACAGTAAAAACATACACAATGATTTACATAGTGATATTCTTGCTCATTTTTCCAAAACAAAGAGAAATCAATAGAATTAACTAGGGCATATTTGGGAAGGAGGAGGAGAAGTAAGGAATAAAGTGGGATATTGACATATGGTACAAATAGCTTATGGGGAACTGCCCTGCAAACTGCTGCAAACACAAGCATCATCAATGCCTTACAGCTAATCAGATTCCACACAAGAAATTTACTTATACCAAAAAAAAAAAAAAAAAATTTAGTAGTGAGCTGGAACATAAGCACTGTTGCAGATTTACTCCCTCATTAAAGATTCCTCCCAGGAATTATCGTCATATTCATATGACAAGAAAAAAAATAACATATGACTTTATCTGGACATTATCCAATAATGTATGCAAGAAAAGTAGTAGAATATTAGGTGTGAGAAATGCCTGAGTTAACACCATACACATCTCTTGCTGTGAGAAAACGTGGGATATTTTTGGATTTTTTTATTTCTGCAAAATAAAGTAAGATAAACCTGTTACAATCCAGGACAGATTTCAGAGTATATATTAAATGGCAGAGGATTCAGGAAACAAGAATATGACCTAGAACTGAAATAAAAAGAAACTTGAAAAGGCAGCTTTGCAAGGCTGGAGAACCCACTTTCCTGTTTGGGAGCTCTCATTCCAGGTACCACAAGGGCTGTGTTTCTGTAACATCTCAGGAGCAATCTCCATCCCTCTTTCAGAGGCCATTTCACCCTCAGTGCCTCAGCTCAGACCTATAGGATGAGGAAGAGGATGGCATACCTGATGGTCAGATATATGGGAAACCTCTGACCATAAAAGGGAGCCTCAAGCTGAATCACCAAACATGAGTAACCCCAGGAGATTATTTCTGACCACATATAAACTTCAAGGGCATCTTCCTTTACATTTCATATACAGCTTTATGCAGTCAAACTGCCTAAAATTTAATTTAATTTGGGTTTTAAGCTCTTACAACATTTTATGTTATGCTTTTGTTCAGGCTTCTCTAACCATTCTGTTTTTTCCTCTCTAATTATGTATTTCCCTTCTGCATTTATTTTGTGGCTTTTAATTTGATTGACTGATTTCTTTCTCTTACAGCAGCTTACTGCTGCAATTCAACATAATCAAAGTAGTCAGCAATTTTATTATACTCAGCCATGTGTTTCCTTCCACCTAAAGGAACTCCACTAAAGCATAAGTTTTATTATGAACAGCAGAAACTTCGTGCTAAGGTCAAATCTAACTTCAATTAATGAACAACAAACAAAATACTGACTGTCCAAAGTTTGTTGTCTCTAATGAAGAGAAACATGCCATGGAAAAGGCCAGAATACATCCTCTGCAGCACCAGGTAAACAACATTCTTGTACCAGCTGGATGATGCAGTGATGCTGGCAGATACTTATGTGACCCTATATTTTCAAACCTGAATCCCACTGATGAGCAGGTATGATCTTGCACTTCTCTAATCCAGCGGGAGCAGGTTTGATAGTTTCTGCACAGCTGTTTGTGGAACCAGCAGGGTGACTCCCGTGTAAACGGACCTGCCTGTGAAACTGCAGTGGATCAGTCTCGTAGGAATGAAGGAAGCGTTTACTCTTCCAAACGTAAGTGCTCAGGAAGATCCCTGCCAGGGCCCATTCCCGCGGCTCCCCGCCTTAACTTGGGAAGAGGAGAGGCTCCCTCCTATGGCTAAACCGGGTAAAGTGTGAGCACCACCGCGAGCACGGATGCTTCAGACAGAAAGGCGAGAAAGAAAGAAAGATAACTGAAAAAAAAAAAACTCGCTATTATGTGTGCGAGACATATGGAGACTGAAATCTAGAAATTCATATATTTTGCATACACAACCCCCCATGATAATGATTTAATAATAATAATAATAATAATAGTAATAGTAATAATGGCATTACTCTGAGTTTTCTAGTCAAACATCTCACACTTTCCTACCGAAATTATTTTAAAAAAATATTTTTTATGTTTTTTATTATTTTAATAGCTAAAATAGCATGACATTCAGGGAAGGGCTACCTTTCTGGAAAGAATATGAGCTAAAGAACAATAGTGAAGTGAAGATACATTGCACAAAACAACTGATGTATTTCACATTTTTTCAAACCCATTAGGCATGTAAGATGCGTAACACCAGAAAAAAATAATGTATGTGATTGGATCTCTATTTATGATCTGTTCTTAGCTTTTATGCTTTTTTCCTTACACTGGAAAGCCAAGGTTCTGATCCTATAAACTTGGAATTACTGGACTGAATTGTGCAGAATCACAGGTTTCCTTATCTAAAAGAAATAGCAATTGTATCCTGAGTCCAATAATGCCACTTGCCTAAGGAAGATAAACATGCCAAGAAGAGAGGAGAAAAAAGGTTTAAGACAATATTCAGTTATTCATTTTTGACTTGAAACAGATTGTGGTTTTTAAATTTCCTTTATTACAATTACAGCAAGTAAACTCTTTCACCAGCTCTCTCTGGGCAGCTCAGCTTACGTTCAAGCCTACCAGACCTAACACGAGTCGTCACGAGTTCTTGGTTTCCATTGTTTTTATGGCATTAGTACTTATCATGTAAAAGAAAAATAAAAAAAATCAAGGATAGTGTGCTTGGAGAAATAATATTAATTCCTCTAAATTAATAATGCATTGCTTTACAGTTGAAAAAAGGCACAGTGGTTAAAATATTTTCCTTTAATTTATTTCCCATTTTAAGAGGCTTTATTCTTGGTTTTTCATTTGTTCCATTTCAGTCTCAATACATGTGAGTGCAAAAGAGTATGTGACCAAGTACAATAAACAACCTCTTGACTGCTAAAATTTTATTGTGGTATACTCAGCACCTGCACTAGCACACTTTTCATTAATGGACTACAGTAAATATTTATATTACTACCAAGAGAGTTTATTAATGTGAACAAAAATTCTAGCAGATAGATCATCCTTTGCAGCAATTAACCTCTACAATAAAATGCAGTCTGACATACACATGGTTCTCTGAGGCTCTTTAGATTAATGAAAAGGGGGATATAAAATCAACCCTGATCCTGTGGTAAAAAATCCCTTTTGTCCTACATACCAGCTTTTTTACAGAGTTTAAACTATTACAGCTTTTATGGAAAACAAAAATGACAGTTTTAGCTTTCAAATAAATAACTCTTCTTCAAGAAAACTTCAAATTCTCTCAGGTCTCTGCATGTGAATGGAAATTGAAGAAGATCAGGGAAAAGCTACACAGAGATGCTCTAAAATACAATAACTACAAGAAGAAATCTGCTGGATAGAAATCTTCGTATCTGGAAAGTAACAGATTTCAAGGTCTTTCAGTCTGTCTTCCCCACCTTCTCTTATTCAAGGATGTGGAGGACAAATTAATCTAATCCTCAGACTGTAAATCTCCTCCAAGCGAAATTCAGTTTGAACTGTTAAGTATCACAGACACTAGAACAGTAAGAAGTAATAACACTGTAAGTATTGTATCCTGGGAATGTCCAATTTTCCTATAATGCAGCTATTTGATTTGTCTTCCATGTGATGAAGTAAAGGAAACAATATTGAAAGTGCTTGAAGCAACTTTTATATAAAATATGCAAAATTTGTTGGTCTTCAGTTGTGTGTCATTTCAATCCACACAGTAACCTCTCGCCGGCACTAACTCAACAACAAGATGTGGCATCTCTCATTCATACAATGAGTCCTGAATTAAACAAGGGTACTTGAAGGAATCTAGGTTAATCACACATGAAACTTCCCAAATCCATGGATAACCTTTACTAAATAATTCAGACATCCCTGGGGTTTTTTTCTGATGATGATGGACTCAGCAACATATTTATTTTATTCTGCCGCACACATGGACTTACTCCATGTACATATGTACATATGCATACATATATATGTGGATTCATATCACAGAAATTACACTAGAAATCACTGTAGAAAAAAAAATCCCTTTCTATTTTCTTAATTGTTAGGAAAGCTTGCCAGCATTCTTCTATTTTTCTCTCCTTGAGAATTCACAGGGCTTTTAGAACAAGCAGTCTTGAATATGCGCCTTATTTAAATAAGAATGGGGGTGAATATACTCTTTGGCAGTAGCAGTGCCTCCAAAGACAAATGTTTTCTCCTATTAGCACCATGCTCTGAGCCTTGCACTCAGGCTGGGATTCTGCTGAGCCCATTCCAGCTGGGCTGGCAGGGGTCTTGCTCCCCGAGGGAAGAGGTCAGTCCTGCAGCCTGGGAGCAGAGGGCAGGGGAGCTGCAGGGTGACCCCACACCCCACACATTGTGCTCAGGGGCTGCAAGTCAGCTCTGCTTATGCTGGGTCACGCAGTGAACCAGCCCAATGCCTCTGACAGACAGAGGTCACCTGCCACCGTGGGGATCCATTCACACAGGCAAATCTCCTCGTCTGTGTGCTTCTGTAATTTGAATAGCAACTGTGACAACGAGAATGGTTCAGCGGGGACATTTGGGGTACTGATGAACTCATTTTCAAAGAGCATTGGAAAAAGAGACGTAATTGTGGGTGCCTTGCATTAACAGAAAACTAAATCACACAACGTGTGATGCTCCTTACAAATAAAAGCAGCGTGTAGCAGTAAAAAGGATGTTGTGGAGAGAGAGACCAGGTATTAGTACACGTTTTGAAGTCTGCACTTCACCTCTATTGCTATTGTGTGCTTCCACCGTGACCTTGGGTAATCCTGATCTCACTGGTCTTTCCTTACCTGTCCTTAGAGTAGAGTTTTTGTTCCCTCAAAAGATAAGCACTGTTAACAAAAAGCCATTAAGCTTTATGGGATATCCAGCTATGCTGTGGAGGAGTATCATAAGCTTTTGAGTCTATAAATAAAAGATATATATAAGAAAAGATTACCCTACAAGTCTATATCTTCCAGATACCTCTTGATTTTTAGTTGTTCTTGTTCCATTTGAACTATTTAAAGAAAGTAATCATGAAACTACTACCTTTATCATTGTTATCTTAAGAAATAAATTGGCAGGTAGAGTTGTTTTAACTCTCTAGAATTATTTAGCATTTTTATTTTCTCACCAGGGAAGTTAACTGTATCTTTCAGAAATTATTTATACACCAGTAGTTAGGAAAGTATAAAAAAAAGCTGTTCATTGCTGTTTTCCTTTTATTGCTGATCTTTTAATAGAATTAATAGAAATAATCATAAATTAGAAAAGAGATTTATAGGATATAGTATCTAGCACAGTATGAAGTATCCAATCATTTTGCCTACACAGAATTCCATTTCCAAACAATTCACTTGCAATTAATAATATATTGAAATCATATTCAACAACTCAACACCGTTTGTAGTACAACAAAGAAAAATCTGTGAGTCAACAGACCCTCTGAGGACATCCCTGAGAGCCAGCAGATTAAACATCTAGAGAAAAAGCTGCTAGAAGCCTTATTGTTGCATTCAGTGGGGACAGTACCATATTCTGTGCCAAAGCAGGAATACACTGCCTCACCAACACTGCCCCTGCACACACAGACATCCTGAAGCAGCAGCAGAGAGGGTGTTGAAGCAAACGGAGTGTTCAATCAGTTGCTGATCTGCACTGTGAAAACCTGCAGGGTTCAGTTACCTGGAGTTACAGTGCTATTTCTCATTCATATGACAATCAGCCAGCTCTAGGCCTTCTTAGCCTTCAGCCCTGTAAGAGACTTAAAAATCCTGCTTGTCTTAGACACTATTGGGATCACTGAAGGATTTGCCCTCTATGACAAACTAAAAAAAAAAAGGTGAGACCACCAAAGCCCATCCCAAAATACACCTCCTGGATTTCTGGAATTTGGACTTTGAGTTAAGCCCCCTGACAGGACCTTGAGATAAGATAAACGTGGTACTATTGTCCAATTATCTCAGGTCTAAGGAGAAGTAAACAAGGCTGGGGGATGCCATAGCCCACAGACTCATTTGCTGAGGCCAGGTTTTCACACTCTTTCCTTGCCATTCAAGGGGGAGGAGGAGTTTTTGAGTGAGTGATGGTGAAACCTCTGATCCACATTAGACGGAGGAAGTGAAGACCCACCACCTGGGGCTACAAGTTGGGCTAAGTAACCAGACCCTGAGGAGATGGGGTTGTAGTTTTTCTCATGACAGTTTTCTTCCCTGACACAAACTGGCCCAGCTGTAGAACTTCCCCACCCCAGGAAGGTCACATTCACATGGCACATTCATGTGAGAGGCAGCTGCCATGTCTTAGAAAGGGTCATAAATTATCGAAGACCCTCAAAGTGCCCCTAGACCCATTCCTGAGGCCTTCCACCTGAGAACTGAGCGTGATCCACAAATGTTGCAGCAGATCCAGCGTTGGAAAAGGCAGTGTAAATCTTCCCTGGCTCCAGGGGTGGTGCTTGGGTGTACCCACATATACCTGAATACATATTAACCTACTGGACTCTTATGTTTTGAGGGACCCTCATGACCAAAAAGACCATAAGAGGACCAATGGGATGCCACTGGATCCACAGGGATGGTGACTATCTTTCTACTCTAATCTGCCTCTCTGTCACTCTCTTTCTTTGCCCTCTATTTCTTTTTCCTATTTTTTCTCTTGCTCTACTGCGCATTTACTGTTAAATAAAATGTATACTAATGACTTCAGCACAGGATTTCCTTTGCATATTAATTTGGGCACAGGCATCTCTCACAAATCATAGTAATCAGACCAAAAATTCCCCAACATATACACAACTTCAGTGAAAAAAAATAGCCTACTCTTTCCCTTTCTTCTCATTTCCCACTATCTCTTAAGAGCCAACACCTCCATGAACACAGAATATCTGTTAGGTCAGAATTTCCAATAAGTAAACCTTTTTAAGTGGTACACTGCAGTATGAATTTGGGTTAAATAAACCAAGACTGTAAATTACTACATCTTCAGTTTTAGCCTGTGAAAGAGTCATCCTCTAAGCTTGTGGAGTGTCTAGAATAATGTGCTTTTCAAGTACAATATAATATACAAATAATATCATATAATGATATCGAATATTACGAATAACAAAATTAAGCAGTAGAGGTAGAGCCAAAATTGACATTTAGGTGAGTAATATAACAAGAGATACATGGGTTTACTTCCTCCTCTTTCACAAGAAAGTCATCTGTGAACAGACATATCCTACTATTCCTATTGGATTTGTGTCACTGACAGCGACTACAAAGAAAAAAGAGGCAGGAAATCCAATTCATACCCTCAGCAGATATATCTAATGATGCTATATGAAGCATGGATGATCTGTGGTGGTGAGAGGGATATTAGTTTGCAATGTCTGCTTTTCCCAAAGCATTGGCAGTTGCTCAAGTGGAAAAAAAAATTACATTTTTCAACAAGGACAGATCATCTATGTGCAAATAGTGGCTCTGGTACACAAAAATAATCAGGAATTTGGGATATTAAATGGCTTCATTAGGAAATTATTGTTTCAAAAGGTTTATTCAAAAAGACAAACATTTCATGAAGATATCTAGCCTGCAGTTTGGAATATGAATGTCCACATCTGAAGTGGACTGTCATAAGGACAAGCTATTTTGAGGGGGTTTTGCCCCTTCTAGGAAACAACCTAAAAATATCTTCTGTTTTTTCTTTTTTATTTTGAATCTCAGAAGATTTTAATGGGATGAGAAAATTGTTTCCTGCCCAGCTCTCATGGTGAGGGGCTGGCAAATGATAGCAACACACAGATTGCAAACAGCTGGATTCAATCACTGCACTTAGTAGGTCCATAAAATGTGATTGTGGATGCACTAGGTACTCTAAGAACCATTAAACTCTTGCATACCTTGGGACAGGCATCTGGCATTAACAGAGTTCTGAGACTATCAGGGAACCTGGAATATCACACACCCAATTGATGAATCAATTAATCACATTGTAATTAACATAGATGTGTAATGACCTGTGCTCTGCTCTCTTTAGAGGTAAATATTCAGATACAAGAAGACACAGCAAATTCTTGAATCGTTTTACTGAGATGTTGGTACTTGAAACCAAAGTCACTGTCACACCTTCCTAAAAATATGATTATGTGTTTCTACAGTAAAGCTACTTTTAGGAGGAACATTGCCTAACACATCTCACTTACAGCACCATTTGGTGGAAAAATCACTTTGCGTAAAAGAAGACATCTTCTAGAGAAAGATGTACAAATTCTAATTCAAAAGAAATGCATTCTTACCCTCCAGTCCTCTTGTCTTCTAAAATTCATTATTTTTAGTATAATGTAGATCTATCCCACCACATTACTGATTTAGTGGTTAGAATAAGTGTTTTCACATCATTGCATAATAGTACAATATTTTCAAAGTAATGTTTTATTATTATTTTCACTGATGGTGTTATCAGATGAAATATTAAGAAGTGGATGAAACTTTAAAAATAAGCATATTACAAATCTTTGCAATTGTCAGCTTTGCTAAGTCACACACACATAAATTGTAATTTTTTAGACATGGGAAAAGTTGTGTTAGCTGAAGGGGTTTTGTAAGCTTACTTAAATAACATGTTTTATATCATCAGTACGGTTCCAACAAAAATATGTAATTTAAAATTTAAAAAAGAGAACTTAAGCAGCTCCTTTTGGAGCTACCTTTAGGTTGGTAGCTTATGGCTAAGCAAGGGGTTATTCTAGATTGGCATCTAGACTTCCTTCCAATCTGAGCTGTCCTATGATCTTATCAACTGGCATTTTTATGTTTAAGGCCTCTGAAAAGAACGAAGTAGCAATTCAACTCCTAGAATTATTTGTAATTAAAAAAAAAGCCAAAAAGAAGAAAAAAAAGGGAGAGTAATTTCAACAGCACCAACACATAACATAACCATACCACAGTCTTTAGTGCTGCATCTCTCAGATAAGTGGGTAACTCACCCAAGCAGCAGGAGCTTGGTGTGCCTGTGGTGAGATCCACAGGGATTTTCACAGTGGCCTCTCACAGTCACCCCTTCTGCCACAGCTAAAGACCACCCACTGATCCCAAGTGTTTAAATTATTGTTATAATTGGAGCAGAGGTGCGAACCCATTTGTAGACTTGGGAGTGTGTTATCAGGATATGTTACAGCAGGTTTGGATGAGCCAAATTGACTTTTAGAACAGATTTCCTAAGGTAGGCAGGATTTTATAAGAATGGACTAGACACATTTGTTTCTACTTAAAGGTGGAAAATTAATGCCTAAGAATAGCATTTAATAAACAAATTTAACAATATTCCACTAAATGAAAAACGCCTCATAATTATGAAATAATATTTTCCTGTTTGGATAAACCAAGTCTATATAATGTCATATAATGAAGACTGAAGCTAAAATGCAAAGCTTTTTTGTCTGCAAGCAATATAGTGAAAGATTTCTGAAAAAGCTTTACAGAAACCAGCACTGAAAAAGCAGGAAAGTAATGCTTCAGTCAGAAGGGATTCTTACAACTTCTTTATGCAAGCTTGTCTTCTTATAGTTTCTCTCTTACACTCAGGCAAAGAGTACAGTATGAATAAAAACAAAGAACTAAAAATTGTTAACAGAATCCTATCAGCTCTTGTTTGATCTGTGTCTGTGTAAAATAAAATAACATAATGATGTTATAGATCTGGCAGAATTTTTATTCAACAAAAGCTGAATTAAGCATAAACAGGACACAGAGAGTTTACTGAATTGCTGTCCTGCACAAGTATTAATCCCCACCATGAGTCCCATGCTTTATATCTACCTCCTTTTGCTAGATAAACTGGAATAAGGAAAAACAATGAAAAAAGTGAGAGGGTGTGCTGGGGATTTGGGGATGCAGGATGATCTCTCTGACAAATTTGCTCATAATGGGTGAAAATGCAATTCAAATGAATTATGGAGTTCGCTTCCTCACAAGCATATTTAGTGTATTTTCCACATCTCACATGAACCTACCATGTATTATTTAAGTGAATTGTTTTTATTACCTTTATCTGTGCATGGTGATAAATTACATCTGATGTTTTGCATTTAACTCCTTACTTTATGCAGCACTTTTGTGTGACTATAGAGAACAGACGTACATTGCAGGAAGTAATTCAGCAATTCAGAGAATTATTCAATTGTTCAATTCAGAGAAATGTTTACTCTCATTCCAGAGAATGTGACTAACTAAAGTTAGAAGTATATGCATGTTAGACTGCTCTTGATATGACTTTTGCCACTCTCCTAATTACTGGATTTTTACTCATAAATTAATTACTTCGTTTACCTGTCTAAAGTAGTAAGCATACCACAGAAGGTGATTTGATTATATACTCAATACTAATGACTTAAAAATATGTTGGACTCATCTTTAAAAGCTCTAATCAGGATGGAATCACCATTTTGTTTAATCTTAAGATATATGCAGAGAGCATCATCCCTGCCCCGTGCTATGACATCATGCACACGTATTTCATTTAAAAATGTAATAAACAAGAAAGGGAAAATTAAGGAAAATATAGTTTTTCTAAACAGATCAAGATGTCTTTATTAGTACAAAGTGTCAATGACCTCTCTCTATTTCTAACACACTAACCGTCTTTCATGTACTTCCTGGGAGCTGGGAGATCAGTGATTCTGTATCTAGTTTTTATAACACATAACTTCAAATAAGATTTTGAATGGCTGCACTACAAATTTTAAACATCTGCATCTCCACTACATTTACAAATTCAACCAGGTCTTCAAACAGATTCATATATGAAAGACTGTATTCCTTTAAAGTTCACATTTCAAGGCAAGTTTTTGGCACATGAATGTAAAAAATCCAATAGAAATCCAATAGAAATGAAAAATATGTTTTACAATAGCTGCTCAAAGAAGAAGACCATGTCTTTGATTATGAAATTCAAAGTTGATACCTAGCAGTCTTGATTTGTGATCCTACCAATAACATTCCACAGAGCATTGCATATAGTGTGAGCAAACTATGTGTCAATAACCTTCAAGAGACACTGAAAAGAGAGAACACTGCAGAATAGCAAAGCACTATTATTAGTTTTCCAACTTTACAGCAAATTACAGGTATTTATGGAGCACAGCACTCCAAATACAGGTATGCAAGACTCGAAAACAATGTTGAAATGCAGAACTAAGGGGTACCTACATGATTCTTTTACTCCTCCTCAGTACTTATATTTTCTTAACTGCAAAGAAAGACTATGTGCTCCTTTAATTTCCTATTTAACCTTCTACAGATGAACTGCACTCTAAAAGCAGACTCTAGAATTGCTTCTGAGGATTTGGATAATATTTATGTATTAAAAATACTTCATGTTATTAAGGACTTTAAGAACTTCAACAGAGAAACACCTGTTAGTATCCAGAAAGATGATTGTATTGAAGTACTTTTATTCTAGTGTTTCACTGGGAGCTGGAAGACATACCTTTAATAAGATAACTATAACAGTCCAGAAGTAGTGACTCAAAAGAAAAAAGAACAAAATAATTTAAATAAAAAAGAAAGTCTGTATGGCGTATTGAGCTATCTTTTACAGACTTCATTGCTTACATGAGTAATGCCTTACTAAAAGTCTGACTCATAGCTGGTGTCTGTGGGACCTCATGCCTTAATCAAATACCTCCACACCATTTAAAAGCATAAGCTTATGATTTAAAATGAAACAGCTGTTGTGGGATGACAGAATCACAAAATCAACTAGGGTGGAGAAGACCTCCAAGAATGAGCCCAACCTTTGACTAACCATCACCTTGCCAACTACATCACGGCTCTGAGTGCCACACTCAGTCTTTTTTGACCACCTCCATGTGACTCCACCACATCCCTGGGCAGCCCATTCCAACACTTAACCTGTCAGTGAAGACATTTCTCATATTGTCCAATCTGAAGCTCCTCTGGCACAGCTTGGGACTGTGTCCTCTTGTCCTGTCACTGACTGCCTGGTAAAGGAGGCTGACTCTCAGCTGTCTATAACCTTACAGGTGGTTGTACAGAGTGATAAGGTGTTTCTGAGCCTCCTTTTCTCCAGGCTAAAGAATTCCAGCTCCCTCAGCCACTCCTTGTAGGAGTCACTCTCTAGACCCTTGACCAGCTTCATTGCTCTTCTCTGGATGCATCAGACACAACCTGAACAAACAATGGTGAAATGTGACTCTAGTCATTGCTAAAAAACAAATAAACACACACACAAACAAGAGAAGAAATTTAAAATACTCTCTCTTAACAAAGACATTTCAACTGTGACATTATTCTGAAGTATCCTGTGACATGGTGCAAACCAACCCAAAATATGAGGAGAGGAGAAATAATCAAGGGTACAAGCTAGTACAAAATTGGATTTTCTGAGAAGCAAAATTTGTGGTCAAAGAAAATGACTTGTAGCCAGGAAATTTGACTTTTATTCTCAGAACGCCCAGATTCCTTGCCCCTCTCAAAAAAGCCCTTCCAAAGCAGCAAATGCAAAAATAAATTAGAAGCAACAAAAGGATGGTGATGGAATATAGACCAACCAAAACAAAACTGGCTATGTTAATCCATATTCTTCGGTACTCGAAATACCATTGTAGATACTTGGCTAAAGCAGTTTGTTCCCTGGCAGTTGTGGCTTTCTGTGTTACTGTCATCTAATGCACAGCCTCTGAATGTGCTGGCTGTGTGCCACAAGTCTCTGCACATCTAGCAGGTACCTCAGAACCACAGACACAGGAGCGTGTAAATATGCAGACAGACAGACATGTGGAAAAATGTGGGCAACAGCAGTAGGTACTTAAAATTGTAAGAAATTTTGTTCTTTTTTTAGGATGATCTTACCAAGGAATGATGACCTACACTAAGGATATAATCACATATATAACCACAACCCAAGTTTAAGACCAGCTGCTGTGGGAAAGGCTCCTCTCCAATTTTAACCAGGAGTTGTATTTCAGCCTTTGTTTCTCCAAATTAATTTGTGAAACTAATTTCATTTTAGCATGATATCATTACACCAGTAGGCATTCACCACAGAGAATACTTCTCTTTGAAAATGTCCTGGATGCCAACAGGTACAAGGTGAGAGCTGAACTCCTGGAAAGTCATGGCTATTTATAACTGAAATTTGTTTTAAAATTTTAAGTACTAAATGGCTTAGCACATTTTTGTATGAACCTACATCTTGTGGAGAAAATACAAAATGTTTTGTGCCAAATGTGATGTCAAACCCCCTGTGTGAAAATAGATATTTTAAAGCTTTTACTCATCTGTTGGATGACCTCTTATTCACTTAATCTTAGAAATCTTTCTAATTCTCAAAGCAGTGCTAGAAGTTATTAACTTTCATTTCTTGAGCCTTTAAAAACTAAAATTTTGTTAAAATGCTAATGGAATAATTTCCAGTTGTGATAAACAACCTATTCCTTTAATCTATTGAATCTCCTCTCTCTCTCTCTCTCTCTCTCTCTCTCTCCTTTTTTTTGGCTGAGCTAAGACGGTCATAAGATATATTCAATTCAGTGTTTCCATCATGAACCAGTAAAAGTTGCCAAAGACAGAAACACAAATAAAGAGAAGGCTGCTCCTCTCCAGCTCCCCAGCTGTCAGGACAGTAAGTTTAGGATTAAAGGCTAAGTACTGTGTCTTTTCAAGAGCCAAAGTTGCTTTTGTAACCACTTCAGATAAAAAAATCTGCAAAGGAATGTATTCAACAGCATTTATGAGCATGGGTTTCAGTAAAATTAATAAATATTCTTCATTTTAGAAATCAAAAAATTGCAGTGAACAGTTAGTCCTGCTTGTACTAAAATGAAACATGCATAAGTAATCCCTGATTTTCAGCCCTGTACTTCCATAGGCTGTTCAGATCCATGGCAAGGCCAGCACACAGATACAAGCAAACACCATCTCTCTGAAGATAAACAGGAAAGTTCTGTGATGTTATAGTTTATTAGCCTTTAAAAACTAGGTAGCATAAACATCTTTTGTGGTTGGTTAAAGAGATGTCATTTGGGCAAGATTCCTTTGGCCAAGAGAAAAGAATCAAAAGCAAAAATTAGGGAAAAGCAGTCAATTTTCCTAAAAAAAAAAAAAAAAAGGGGGCTATATATTTGAGAATATAACACTACCCTTAATGAGAAGGGGGGGAAAAAATTACTGTAATGCCAAAATTTCCAGTGTAGTCTTCTGTCACATTAAGTACACTACTCTGAAATTATTAAAGCAAGAATGATGACAACCCCATAGAGCCCCCAAGGAAAGGGTTAGGAAAAAAGAAAGAGAAATACTTTATTCCTGTAAATATCCTAAATAACTACAAATTAAAGATACATTCCCCTGAACCAGCCATAAGCAGCCAGAGAACCATGTTGATCGCAGCTTATGTTTCCCATGCTTCAAAGCACCAAGCTTACTAAAGCAAGCTTATTAAAACATGAAAAAGCTGAGCTGGCCATGAAATCATCTCACTTTAAACCAAGTGAGAGGGAATTCTTGTCTGGCACAAGTGATCTTGATTTATGGGCATTGTAGTGTTCGTGCTCTCTGTATTTGAAAACTGGAAGCCACATGATCGCTTCCACTGAACTAAGTATTTCTCATATTTTATTTTTTTTCTTCAGATATACTGAGAGAAAGCAGCATATCTCTGCAACTGCATGCACTTCCCAAACATATCTAATAACCATTTCTGCTGCTGTCTTCTGATTATTATAAATAAACTGATAACTAATACTTTCACATTCAAATTATATTCTTGTATTATTGTGACCAAGAAATTTGTTTTGGCTATTGTTCTGGTAATATTTTGGATGCCTGTACTTCTGAAAACCTTTCCCAGCCTGAATACTTCCTTTTCAGAATAAAACCAACTGCAGCTCCCTGGGCTAGTAAAAGATCTGTGGCCACTTACTGCTCACAATTTCTAAGGTTTATATACAGCTTAAAGAGCAGCTTCTCCTCTGCTCTTCCTAGACCATTCTCCAGAAATGTTTTCTTTATAGTGGCAGTTAATAAATGGTTTTTAAGAATATTTGGAGAAAATATTCACAACAAAATATGCAGAAAGGATGGCAGCAGTTTCATGTTAGCAACATTTCTGAGATCGTTAAGGTTGACTGCAAAGTTGGATTTCAGTTCCTGCAAATCCACAGAAATCCTGCAGGGCTGAGCAGCTTAAAGCTGACAATACACAGAAATGGTCTGGCTGGTCATGCAATGTCATCTTATATTTTACTAGCCAGTCACTAAAGCCATGCCAAAGCTAGTGTAACTGCTTAAATGTTAAAATTTTCTTTTTATACCATGTTTACTATCTTATAGAAAATCATACAAACATTTGTATGTATGAGGTGCCAGTTTGAGGTGCCAGATCCTTTCCCAGCTTTAATCACAGAGCGATGCAACACATAATGTTTCAGTGTACCAACTGTGCCAAACAGAACCATGGTTTTCAGCCACTGCTGCAAATCATTTGGATGGACGTTTTAGGTTCTCTGTAATACAGATGGAAAGGAAAATTAGTGTGTTTAATTTTACCCTAAATTCTTCCCTGACAGAAAATGTTGCCTATATATTCTTGTCAGAATTTTGGATATGAACTTTGTAGCAGGGTACCGATATCTCACAGTGACAGGAACAAGAGTTTTACCATTCATTTTCATAGAACCAAAAATAAGACCAAGACTTGGGGAAAACCAGACAGGGTTGCAAAACATCACATCTGTCAATTTTTGATGTCTGGATTGCAATGATCATAGCTGAAGTTCTAGTGACTTGAGGCACTTGTGTCAACCGAATGTTTCTTGTTTAGTATTGCTTTCTATTTCACAGCACACAACAAACTGTCAGAGATGTTAAAAATTTCTTAAATTTCATGCACTCATGCTCAGCTGAACTGTTTCCTATGAAAGATCCTTGACATTTTATTTAATATTTTGTATTGCTCTGCAGAAAATATAGACATAAAATGGAAAGATTTTGTAAACATTTGTTTCTCTCCTGAGGCTTTAAATGTTATTTACTGATTTCTTTAGCCAATAGCTTTGTTTCCTCACTGTAAACTAAACACCAGTGGACATTTTGTCAAATAATTTTCACTTGAAATTAGTTTGCCTTTTTTCTCCTTCCACTGTTTAAAAACCATACATCTATCTTTAGTTAAACTGGAATGCTATTCCAACTGGATGGGATACACTGTCACTCCTGAAGCCTGCTCCAGGTCAGAAAGAAGTAATGGGAAATCTTAACAGAAACTTCAGTGGCAGCTGGAAGGAGCCTGTGATATGCACACTAATGGCTTCCTTTAAGTAGTGCCAAGGTCAATTAATCCTATGTTTCAGATTTGCTTATTTGAGCATATTCATAACATTGCTCTACTTCAAAAGCATATACACAATAAAATGTAGTAAGAAACCAGAGAAATCTTGGTACAGGAGTAAATGTGTATGGGATCAGTTCCTTCCTCTACCACAGACTGTCAGTGTGGCCTTAGGCAACTTGCTTTAGTCCAAAACCACAGTTTATACCTTGAGTAAATGCAAGAGGGAGCGGGAAATAATTTCAGTGGAGATATGTCAATCAAAGCACCTGGGGATCCATCCAGCTGATACCTTGCCATTACTATTCTAGTATTCACATATTCTTCTGTGCATTAAAAAAAAGCAAAAGCCTCAAGAGAAACATATGCAGAAAATAAAAATACAGAACTATATTGACAGCAGCACATTCTGCTGTAATAATCTCAAGCATCCACTGGAATGATGGGAAATTATCAATACTACTCAGTCAGGAATAATTTTATATGTCATTAATCTTTGCATATTAAATGTATACTTAATAGCTAGAAAGTAATACTACTGGCTATATAAGCTGGTAGCAAGAAGTACAAACAGAAACTGAAATAAAGAGCAGTATCAGACAGACGTACTCAAGGAAAGAGAGGTGGTACAACAGTTACTGTCATTGGCACCAGCTGTGAAATACCAGCCCTTTTGTAGCCTGGGAAAAATCAGAAAATCAGAAGCAGCAAATTTAAATCAGTCTGGATGGAAATTACTTTATTCCATTCAAGAAGAAAAGGTTACAGACTTTTATCATTGAACAAGGATAGAACTTTAGGTCTCATTTTTCAGGTATTCCACTCTTCCAGGAGGAAAACAACATGGGAAGAATAAGAAAACCTATGAATAGTTATGCATAAGTGCAGCTGATCCTCCATAAAAGCATGTGAAAAATGTAGTGAAAAGTCCAGCAGTTCTTTCACAGCCTCACAGAAAGCAAAGGGGCTGAATAACAAAAGCTGCTCAATATTCAGATTTAAGGAGAAAGAAGGGAAAGCAGAATGAATTTCTGTTAGTCTGCAGTCAATATGCAGTATAAGCAGTTTTCTTTGAGATTTAAGTGGAATTTACAGTATCATAAGCCTTCCCTTGTGACCCCAGCCCTCTATTCCACTAAAACATCATTGCAGTTTAGCTCTATTGGCATTTCCAGATGAGGAGTCAACAGAGTTCCTTACTTACTTACTGAGCTCAGTTTTTTTCTCAAAGGAAAGAATTTCCAACTGAAAGATGTTTTGGGTTCAAAGAAAAATGAAAAGCCCTTAATTTGTCTACTCAGAAGTACTTTCAAAAATACACAAACAGGGATTCCCCAGAGAACCACTCTGTAATTACTCAGATGTCTTGAGGATGTCTGGGACCTTCTAAGAAAAGCACAGATAATCCCAAACCTATACCTATGCTTCCTGTTACTATTTGTGAAGTCAAATTTATGACATTTGAAGCTGGTCTGAGTAATTTTTTAATATATTTCTATATTCCTATTACACTATCCCACCTCACAATTTTCACTTTAAAATCCATTTTTTCCTATGGGAAGTGAATAATAAAACCTGAAGATTTTTACATATTTGATGTGTGGAAGAAGCTGAAATCTATTATACTTTTTAAACTAGGTAGAAACCAAAGATTTTCATGTTTATAAAACATTTTATTAAAATTACTCCACGCAGATGATAGTTTTCAACTAGAAACACACATATACATACCAATTAAATACAGTTTTTATTTTGGAGGGGTTTTTTTTACATAATTACAAGCCTAATTAGCTTTCTGCTGTCTCCAAGTGTGGCCATAGTTCTCAAACCAGCTGCAAATTTCTCTTTTCAATGACTTGTCGGTGCCTGCCCACTTGTTCAAAAATCAGCAGAACAGGATCCTGGGTCAACAACTAACAATGGTGACTTCTGTTTTCTACAATTCCTGACCCTATCTTGCATTCCTAAAATGCAATGGGGACTTTAGATACTCAAATCTTCTTACTTGCCAAAAGCAGAATAAAAGCAAAGTGCTGTCAGCATGTTTTCCCTCTCTGTTTGAATGTAGCAATTTAATCACTTTCAGGAAATTCTCCAAAGTGATGAGCTTAGACACAAGGGGTTTGATTCTCTTATTTCTCCCTCCAGAGTACTTTAATGGAACAGAGACATTATTTGTATTCATATATTAATTTTCAGGTTAAGAGCAAGCAGGCTTTTCTTGGAAGAGCATTGTGTTTTGTTAGCAATTTAAAAGCTAGCGAGGGCAGATGATTTCTGAGGGATTCCACTTTGGCCCTTGCACTCAGGGAGGAAGGCGTTACCCCTGCCCCATTCTGTCTCCCTGCGGCTGCTGCTCCAGGCAGGGAAGGGATCCCCATGGAGACCCTGCTGGGACTTCACGGGCAGAACATGCAGCAGCTCACAGCAGCCCCTTGCGCCTCTGGGCTGGGGCAGTCAAAAGGGTCCCACTCTCCTGCTCAGGGCATTCCTGGTACAGATTCCATAGAAACACATCCCTCTCGAGGGCTGCCTGGTTGAAAGAGGCCACGAAGTTACCACAGGGAAAATGGCAAAGAACACATTCAGGCGTGCAATGCTATAAAGATGGAACCGGGCTGAAAACATCTGATCAACCTGAGAGAGTAGAAACAGAAAAACAACACAAGGCCCAGACCTTGCCCTGCCTTTGACGAGCACAAAGCTGAGTCCTCATTCTCATGGGTAACTGGAGAAGCCAAAGGAATGCAGTATGGGTCAAACGAGTTAGGAACAAATCCCAACAAAGACTGTGGCACCCTGGACCTGCTCAGAGACTTCAGCTACTGCACTGGTACCCATAAAACTTTCTGCAGAACTCCTCTTCCCATCCTTCTGCTTTTTTTTTTCAGATAATGAGAAGAAAATATGAAGTTCCCCCAGCTGAAAGAATGCACGCCCTCTAACAAAGCAGGTACAAAGTAGGTGCTGCACATTGTATTTCAGTTCCTGAGCATCTCTAACTTAATTTTGGTGCTAAATGGGATGCATTGTATAGGAATCTTTCTCCTTTGAAAATGTCACCATGACTTGATGAAAAAGACAGAGATGATAAACATCACAAAATGCTATCAGGGTAAATGTAGGGGATATATATTAACTTTGATGTAAGCCTTTTATGGCATACATAAAAATAAATGATCTTAAAAGTTAATGCCAATCACCAAGCACATATATGTGAAATCACAAGAGCCATCAGTGAGTTATAGATGACTATCTGACTAACAGGACCCACGTGCTACAGCTCTGGATAAATCATATTTACATAATCTGGCACATATCTCTGCAAAGCATCATTTCATTATCAAGACTGTTTCTTCCCTGTGAAATGTAAATCTTGCAATAGGGGCCTGCTGAGATGCAGGGCTGAGTGCAATGTGACTCCACCATGCTAATTAACTAACAGGCAGGCTCAATCTCAAAGTAAATGTCAATCCATGTGATTAGAGAAATTGCTGCACTGGCATTTTCTTCACTGCCTAAAGAAAGCTACTTCAGAGTCATTCTTTACTTTAAATGCCAAACTACAGCACACTCTCTAGTCCTAGGCTACCATTCAAGTTTGTCCCCCTTCAATGTTTCTTTATCATTACCCTGATTTGTTAATTTTCACCTTTTTAAAAGTCAAATATTACAGAATAACATTATAGTATGTGCATACTTATAATAGGTGACATGATCAAGATGCATAATTTAACATGAGTTTTCTTGAAAATTAAAAATTAAAACATGAGAAGATATTAAAACAAGAGACTAAAAAAATCACATTGCAACAAAAACAGGTTTGGTGAGGAGAACAGCATAAGTTAAAGATCTCTAGCTTATGTCAGAAAAAGACATGGCCTAATACATGAAGTAAACCACTATTATTATCTATCCCAGAAATTATTTAGGATAATTTTCTTGCAGTTCAAAAAAATGCAAGCATGTAGTTTTGAAGCCATCAGCTTGCTGTTTTTCCGTACTGTCTGAAAGGATTTTCCACAAACATTTTACTACCAAACCTTTCAAACAAAACATCTGCAACCTCAGACACTTGGTCCTTCTCATAACAGGGGCAAGGCAAGGGCAGTACAGCCTGGAGGTAAATCTGTCAGGCCTCAAATTCCCATTCCAGATTCTTTCCACACCAGTTCCAGGTTTACATTTGTGTCAGAATCCCCATTTCCATCAAGTTCCTATGGGCAAAGTAGATAAGGCTCAGGAGCCATCATTTAGCATTGGTGGAAATTACTCCTGATAAAGAAAAGTGGCATTTGGTTTTGTCCATAGCTCTTCAGATTACAGACATCAGCTCCCTTCCCCACACACTCAGAGGTTCCCAGAAGAAAGCAAGCAGGGCATGCAGGCACAGAGGGAGGTGCTGTGCACCCCCACATCACCAAGGGCTTGGAAGCACAACTCAGACTTTAAAGTACAGCTCTGAGGCTTGATCATAACTGTGACATGAAGAGGATACAGTCACCCAGGATTTCTTCAAATGCTTTTTTTAAATCAGGAATGGATTAACATTGTGTGGGATGTGCCTTTAATCCAGTGCCTTGCAGGAAGACACATTGATTGACTCTTACAGATATTGCTTTCAAGGATAGCTCCTACCTGAGTTTGCTCCTCTTGAAGGGTTGCTCTATTCTTGTTTTAAAGCCAAACTATTTTTCATGTATAACTTGTAAGTCTTATAAAAAATGGGAAACTCAAAGCAAGATCTGACCATTTTTATTGATCAGATACAGGATTTTAAGGCTTCAGACTAGTCTGGCTTTTGCATGCTTTGTTAGTTGGTGAGTGAAAGTAAAAAAAATCTCTATGCAATCTTCTCTCCAAAACTTCTGTGCTGTACTTCCTCTTCCTTCTTGAGATTCGATCCCACTTAAACCCTACATAATACCACCTTCTTATCTCTCTTTACTGTTGTCATGGTTTAGCCCCAGCCAGCAGCCAAGCTCCATGGAACTGTTCACTCACTCCCCCTCCAGCAGCATCAGGGAGAGAATTGGAAGGGTAAAAGATAGAAAATTTTGGGTTGAGATAAAGACAGCTTAATAGGGAAAGCAAAACCCACACACACAAGCAAAGTAAAACAAGGAATAAATTCAGTGCTTCCCATGGGCAGATGGGCAGGCAAGTGTTCGGCCATCTCCAGTACAGCAGGATCCCCTCATATGTAAGAGTCACTTGGGAAGAGAAACTCCATCACTCCAAATGTGTCCCCTCCCTTTTTCTTTCACACACTTTATATAGGACCATGATGTCAGATGGTCTCGAGTATCCCTTTGGTGAGCTGGGGTCACCTGTCCCATCTGTTTGTCCTCCCAGGCTCCCATGCACCCCCACCTTCCTCACCAGCATGGCAGTAGGAAAGGCACGAAAGGCCTTGGCTCTGGGTAAGCCCTGCTCAGCAATAACAAAAACATTTCTATATTATCAGTCCTGTGCTCAGCACAAATGCAAAAAAAAGCCTCTTACCAGCCACTGTGGAGAATATCAGTGCTACTCCAGCCAAAACCAACACAACTATTTATGAATTTCAGTCTGTCTCAGCAACAAAACACTTATTCACTCACACGACTCCTTAAACCATCTGTCACCTGACAGACTTTTCAGGAATGGTCTTTGATCCCTCTCCTGGAAGGTTCACATTTTTGTTACATTGCATTTGCTAGATCTTCTCAAATTTTTACCTCATGAGGAAGAGAAAGAGCTCAGCAGACTAGCTCTTATTTCACATTCAATGATAAAATTGACTATACACATGAAAAAAACATTGATCAAAACAAGCAAGTAAACTAGCAGCAGCTCTACATAGGAAAGTGATATTTCACTCAAAATCTAATTGACAAATAGATTCCAGAAAGAGAAATTTTCCAAATATGATGATGTGTACTAAAGTGTCATGATTATTTCCAATTGGTTTCAGACAGAAATATTTTTTTTTCCTGAAGTAAATATACATTTTTCTCTCTTCTAATCCCAAAATATTAAGATAATACCCATCTCTTGGGCAAAAGAAATGAGCATTTTCCTTCTCTACTAATTTATGGGTATCACTGTGTCTTGAAGTATCCTCTTGTCAAAACATGTGTAACTTGTAGCAGTTTGCTATTAGTAATGATGTTAACAATGACCTGTCAAATTAACTAAAAACAAGTGAATTAAGATTGCTTGTGAAACAGACAGAAAGCCTGATGGGAATGTCAAAACTAACAGAATAGTTTCAACTCTGGTGGTCTTCTAGGATTATATTTGACATACTTGGAAAGGTCACAGTTAATCAGCTTAACATAGAAGAATTGACTAGAATTGTCACTTCAGAAAGATTTCTAAACATTATGCATGCCCTGGTTTAAAAAAAAAAAAAGAAAAAAGTGCTTATTATGAAAAATCTCTTCAGTGCATTTTGACATATTCTGTTGTAATCATATTTCCACACCACAGACCTGTCTAGACATAAAAATATATCTGGAGTTTAGAAGGACAACATTCATTACAGCAATTCACCATCACCTCACCAGGTAACTCTTACGTTCCTTAATTGAATCAATAGTTTATTTAGGTTAATAAAATAATTCTTGAACCCAGGATATTCTTTAGGAAATAAAGGATTTTCCAGTACACATTTCCACTTGAAGGCAAGTAACATCTCCAATGAAAACCAATTAAATAGAAGCTTTAGGAACATACACACAAAGATCTGAATGTAAACCTCTGTTTTGAAAGCATAGCCTCTAATCTCCTGCCTAGAAGAAATGCTCTTCTTTGTCCATGCTTGTTTCAAATACTGATATATAACTGGAAAAAAAACCCAAACCAACAAACCACCATCCCCCAAAGTACATACTTTAATATCTACATCAGAGAAAAGGGTACACATTTTTTACATAAATGTGCTACTGCCAAATCTGCATATTTTAATTATGTTTTTCTTACAATAATATTTCCTATTAAAATGTATTGGCATGTCACTATAAACAATACTATAAACCCCAGAATTTTAATGGTATATTTATTCCTAAATTATTAAATACAAATTTATGTCTGTTTTTAATACCTGCCATAGATTTAGAAAGACGTGTTCTCGCACTATCTGGATTTTATATAAGCACCTCCAAACATTCCACTTTTCACTGTCTTGGAAATAGAAAAGCAGGCTGAGGTTTATGCCTAAAGACCTGACTCTGGGTCACAAAAGGAGAATTCAAGAGAAAGAGGCAGAGTTAGTTGCTAAGAGACCGCAGCCAGCGAACACATGCTGTTATCTAATGGCATGCAATGAAGGCTTTGCAGTGGGAGAATGTGTAATGTATCTCTGTGTACCAATAACTCCTGTCATTGACTGAGGGCAAAATACCATAATAATAGTGCAGGAGGCCCCTTATTGTAAGCTGAAGCATACAAATGCTTAAAAACCAAATCTGAAAACAAAACTAACAAAAAAAAAAAAATCTCCCCCCAAAATTGTGAGGACTAACCCCCCTTGAATTTATTATTTCTTCTTTAAGTGCTTTTAAGTTACTAAATAATGAGTTTGATTACATAATTCACATATCTGTTACTAATTTGTTGATATTAATCTGTGTCTTACAATCAGCAAAATAAATTTCAACAAACTGAAGCATAGAGAAGAAAGGAGTCTGTACCAGCCTGATCATTCCAGAACTAAAATGGTTGCACGTGATGTCCAGATGATAGAATACCACCCTTTTCTGTAACAAGCTTTCAACTGGCAGAGTCCTATTTAGAAAAGGCAAATTTTGGGCTTCATCCTGAATACAAGCAATACAATGCTGGAAGCATAAAAAAAGGAAGACTATTTCAACATTTACCAGGTTCAAATTACATAACTCAAAACCTTTTTAAAAAAGGTTCTATTCAGGAATTTATTTTCTGTATTTATACTGCTTATTGAACTTAAACGTTTCACTAAAATGCTGCAGCCATCTCAGGAATATCATATGGAAAATGGATACTGCTTCTGCAGCTCAAAAAAAGTTTCAGATATACTTTTTTCTTAAGCAAAGCATTCTTCCTTTCTCCCATCTCATTTTCTTCTTCTTACTCCTCAAAATGTTAATCTATCTGAACATGCAGAATAGGAGCAGTTGAGGAGCTGTGAGCAAACCCAGCCATCCTCAGCTAAGCCATTCCTGCTCAACCACTATGTCAGTAACTAGATTCAGAATCCTTTCAGAAACATGTTTCTATCCTCTGGCCACAAAAGGCTAGTGCAAGACTAGCTGAAACCAACCCCTAAAATTGTACATGTCTATAATTAAACAAAATTAATTCCACACATACTGTCATAATCATAGAAGAGTTTGGGCCATCTAGTCTAGTTTCCAGAAATAAGCAGAGACATCTTCAGGTTGCTCAGAGCCCCATCCAGCCTGACCTTGAATATACCCAGGGATGAGGCATCTACCACCTCTCTGGGCAACCTGTTCCACCATTACCACCACCTCTTTGTAAGAATCATTTTCCTTAAACCTCTCTGCTTCATCTGCTCACTGTTAATTTAATCCTTTAGCCCTTGTCCTACCAAATCTGAATGTGGATAAGGTAACACATGGGGTTACTGAGGTCCAGGAAACAGATGTACATCGTTACTTACATTTATTTATGAAATTTATGCAACCTTACTCTAGCAAAATCCAGCTAAGATGCTTACAGAATAAAAACTAAACCAGGTTATTTCCGCACTTTTCCCTTGCAACATCACACTAAGAGGGCAGCTTTAAGGTTTCTTGCACAAAGCCTATGCAGAGCTTTTTCCCAGCACTGCCCTACCCCATACCAGTGGCCTTTTCCAGAACAGAGCATTCAGAGAGCAAAGTCCTCATTCCTGGAATGGCAATACTGATGCTTCCCTGAAGCTGTGAATCTGCTGTATGTTATTCATCCACAGAGCTACAATGAATATTTGCTCCTTAGCAAAATTATTGAACTAATAAAGTGTAATTGTTCCTTTGCAGCTATTGTGGTCAGTAACAAACCCAGCTTGCATGAATGTGCACTCTATTCTCATGCCAAAATTCTCAAAGAAACAAAACATGGTGACATTCTTCCCTTAATGTGTGTGTTTAATTACTGATAAAAGAAAGGGGAGTTATAAATGCAAATGAAAGAAAAATTCTGTGTATTCACCCAAATTCAATGAGGTTATTCCACCCCCCCACCCATGAACTCCTGAAGGCATAAATTTAATTGCTGTTTCCTTCAAATATTCAAAATAGAGGAGGCAGAATTTTCAACCTGTTCAATTCTAGTATCTCTTTTGTTCACTTAAAAATGTTAACTAAAACTTCTGGAAACAAACAAATAACCCTATAAAACCCATGCCTATAATTTGGATCAGTGTCCACAATCAAGACAGAAAAATGTGCAGAAACACAGAAACCTTCCCCACCCGAACACTAAATTCAGAATGAAAAGGTAATGAACCATGAATTTAATTTTCAAGAATATTCAATCAGTATTAAAATGCATTATGATTATAAGATGCAGCTAAAAATACACATCTGCTTTTTATCCACAAAATCTTTAAGGGATTTAATAATTAACAGGATTTCCACATTAATCTTACTTATATATAATCAACAAAATCAGTACACGCATGTGTATGCATGTGTTTGTGCATTTTAAACAGAACAGTTTTTATCTGTGAATAAACTCATTACGAATTATAGTCTTCCAACAGTTATCTTTGCAAGAGCCATAATCATAGTTCTGGCTCCACTACAGTCATTCGAAAAGCTCCATTTGCTTTTAAACTCTCTTCCAAGAGTACTAAACATAAATGGGTTTGGAAATATAAGTATTGTCAGAGAAATATAAGAATAGGACTAGTGTAAGTACAGGCATGGAGGTAAAACCCAATGACCTCAGTTTCCATTTCTGTCTCCAGTCACCACTTCTGGAAAGGGCAGGTATCAAATAAATTCTGTAAATTATGGTGCACTATTGTGAGGCACTATCCCGATGTTATCTGTCTTTTCGTAACATTTTTCATGGTCCTAAAGAGATATGATATAGAAAGCATCTGTTATTTTTCATTTTAGTAATCATTTAAATTGAGAAAAATACATGTTTGTTCCAACAGAAGTAAAAGCCTGACATATGGCTTGGGATTAATTTGGAGTTTTTGAGTTAAGGAGAGTAGCATGGTTTTCTTAATTTTACTGCAGAGATTGAGACCATAAGGGAAAATGTACACTTGGATAGTGTAGACCATGAAAAACACACCTTTGAGAACTGAGCCTGTTGGGCAGAACCACATTACACACATAACATGCATTCTTTGTAATAAAGATCTGTATTTCAAAGAAACAGTTAAAACCTTTCCTGAGCAGGTTGCAAATCCCTCTAAGAGTTGCTCAAACTGAGGCCACTTTGACCTCTCGGTGATGGATTGCATGTGGAAGGTTTTCTAAGGAATCCGAGTGCCAACACCTGTTCCAGTGAAAAAGTGGCTCTGGAAATTCAATTTCATAGAAGAGGGTCTTTGACTTTTGGTCTTGAATTGTCATTTCCCACAATTTGACACTAAAGGATACTTTTAACACAATAATGCAGACATTTGAAAATAACCTACTAAAATCTGCACAAAATTCTATTAAACTATAGGTTTGCTAATAAAAGATTAGAATTATATTTTCATTCTATGCTACAGAATGAAAGCATATTTCTGAATTTCCGTTGATTTATATAGATCTCTTTGTAAAAAATGAAAAAGAGTTATTTACACTGTATCACTTAAGGAATCCTTATGGCAGTTGCTAAACAGCTTGAAAACGAAAATAAATAAAATTTCAATCTGTTATCATTTATCCCTTCCTTTTGCCTAGGATATATAGTACAAAACACCATATGTGATTACTTTTGACCTCTGAAAGCAAAAAAATTGTTTCCTACCCATGTATTTAATCTCTGTAACCCGTTTAATCTAAAATTTTTTCTCTCACCTCAGTGTCACGTAGTTTTTGAAAGACTAATTATAAAAATAAGCAATTAATTTAAAATTTATAAAATACCTAATAATTAGTGTCTTTTTTGTTTTCAAAAAATTGTTGCTTTCAGCAGAAGTGTCTGTATAATTGTGCATTGGGTGGAGATTCATGCTTTAGGAAAATGCTAGTAACATACATTTTCTGGGCATCCTACTTGAGTTGAGAATAGCAACACCATCATTTCAAGTACAAGCATTTTCCTTGCCCCTGGCTCCCAAGAAAAGAGGACATAAAACCCCATTAAATCCCACTGGCAGTAAGAAAAACCCTGAAGCAATGCTCAGCCAGACCCTCGAAAGCCCCACCGTGTGTTTCCTGCACATCTCTTGGGGTGCTCCCAAAGGGAGGAATTCCCTCTGGCCCTCACAGATTCCATCTGTGGCCATAGAGGCAGAGAGAGCAGAGCCCTCCTGGTGTCCAGGGCAGGCAGGTCCTGCCAGAGCACAGGTGACACCAACAAAGGTCCTGCAGCACAGGGTCCCCACGCACCAGCAGGACCAGGAGCAGCCGCTGTGCAGCAGCTCAAGGCACAGGGCACGGGAGGTGCAGGCCACAGTTTTATTTGTGACTCATCATTCAGGTGAAATAAAGCTAAGAAATATGACCACGACTGAAAAGGTAGCAAGAAAATGTTGATGCTTGGAGCCCTTGTGTTCTCATAGGATTCTAAAAGCTTCAGTATCTGAGAGTAAGTAGTAGACAGGACAGAGAATGGAGAAATGATTTCCTGCTCTTGCTGATGTCCAGTAATTTGAGAGTCCACAACAAACTCAGATGCTGCTTAATCTTACATTTTGGTGTCCTAATGTTGAATTTCAATATCAAATCTGAAAGTAATATAGATTCAGGGAGGAATTCCGAGGATTACCTGAGAATATACTCTGAACAAAGCTATCAACAGGAACAGAGTGTGAAAGTTTTAAGTGCTAAGAGGACAAAGACCAACAGTAAAATACTGAAAGCAGCAGCATTTAACCAGTCTCAGAGAAAAAACACTTATCTTTAATGAACAAATAGCAGGGAGGAAAGGCAGGTGCATGCACTAGTCATAGCAATTACACTGAGAGTCTCTCTGTCACTAGCTGTTACAAAGACCAAAGAGGAACAGAGCAGATTTATTGCTAGGCTCATGTAGAGGCTAATCACTAATTCTTGATGATAGTTTGAAATGTTTTGGATGGTTGACTTTGTCCTATTACCAGACAGAAGCCATCAGCCACTACAGAGAAAACAAACACTTCATGGCAGATACAATATTCCTGATCAATTATCAGGCAGCACAAGAACCTGGCTCAGCTGCTCATCATTTCAGTTATTCACCAGCAGATGGGACTTGCAGCATATTAGTATTTCAGTTAGTCATCTTCCTTAACTACTTCATTAGAAAACCCCAATAACATAATTAAGAACTTTCAAGAAAGCTCTTTTTTTTTTTTTTTTTTTATAAATACATCCCAATTCTGAGAGTCAGGTCTGAGAGTCTAAGGAAATGACAAACTGATTCAATAGCTCTTCACTGCTTGAATTAGAGCTGACTTTTGGCATGGCCAGTGTCTGGTCTCTTCATCCATTTCTGTTCCTTATGAAATCAGGTTCATGAAGTGATGTATTGAATCAGTTTGTCTTTTGCTTAACACCTGTGAAATCGACTAATTAACTGACATTCAACACTCAAAAAAACCAAAACAAAAACATACCAACAAACAAAACAAACAAAACAAAAACCCAAAATCAACCAACCAAAAAAAAAAAAAAAAAAACAATCAACAAAAAAATCATCTTAGTCGTACAAGCAGCAGCACAGTCCCCCAGCCTCTTGCAGCCTCCATGCCTGAGCCCTAGCTGAGGATGAGCAAGCCTTTTCATTTCCACTGCACCCTCAGCCTTCTCAAGAGCTTGCCAGAGGCAAGAACAGTGGTGCAAAATGTTCATAACTAAATGCTGCCCATGAGACACCAACCAGGGATCAGTTTATTAGTGTTTTCAATCTACTTTGATAGGTACTGGGAAGTCTGCAATGAAAGGCTTTCTGTCTTGACTTTTTATGAGGCACTTAATTGTCACAGTTATTTTTACCCTCAGTATCTTACAGTTTGATGGTGAATACAATGAAGATCCCAGACTCCATATAAACCCATGTGCACACAGTCCCATATTCTGACTATGCCTTAGTGACTGTTCAGTTTCAGATTACTGCCAGTTAAAACACAGAAGAAGAGGTCCAGGAAGGACAGCACATGGCACCAAGGTAGGACACATATTATTCTATTTAAAATGACTGTAGAGATACTCAAGACAAGGAAAGCTGTGAGGTTTACATTTTAGGAGAAGGAATCAATTATCTTGTTCAAGGAAAAGAAGGATTTAAAAGAACTAATGTGGCACAGCTGAAGACATCATCTTTCACTGCAGTCAGCATCAGAGTAAAAGCAGAGCAAAAAAGAAAACCAGCAGGAGAAAGGGACTGTAATGAGGAATAAAGAAAGTGTTTTACCTCCTGGATAACTATTTACTACTACTGACCATAAATCAACAGAAAGAAAGAAAAAAGTCAGTATTTGTCTATACAGATATTGTTCTTATTAACCAAAATCTGAGATTTTGATGCAAATTATTTGCAAAATAATTCCAGCATAGAATACCTCTCTTGTGAATACTCATGATTTAGTAACACAGGTCTTTATTTTTGCTCAATTTGACCTCAAGCCCTTCAGCCAATCTGTATTTTTTAGTAAGAATAGATGCTCTGCTTCTCTGACTGGACTCCATACTTCTATCCACAGGTTTGTTTCCCATGCAGGGAAATACAAGATGCTTTTTCCCTAATTTCCTGCAGTATTTTTATAACATTATCTAAAAGTCATACAGTTAGGTCGTAACCCCTATTGATACCTTTTCACCAGAGATGTAGTAAAAGTAATAAAAAGCAGACAGATAATAGCTACATTATTGAATTTTGAACATAATTTAGTTGGATTTCTGTTTTTGCTTCTAGAAACTCCAGGAAAATTATAAAGGTTTCAAGAATGCAAAGCATACACTGTCAGAACATAACAGAAGAGAAGCGAACTGCTTAAAATCCATACACAGCCAATTAACTTATACGGCACACAAATGATTACAGATGTTTCAAAAATGTAACCTTTTCCCTGTTCATGTTTAGAATTCACACTTGACAAAATTCCCACCTCAAGTGCCAGCCGTTTGGAAAAGGCTCCTCAAATGGTGTGTGCACAGATATAACATGCATATGCTAGCATTATTAAATTAAGCAATGTTGTGTAGCTGAAGTTGTGAGAATAACTAGGTCGATGTCTCAGGAGGACTGTGTGACACGCTGAGAATGCTTCCCAGCACAGGCTTCACCAGGAGTGCTGTGTTTTCATTCCCCAGGAAAGCACAGCAACAGGAATCCTGCCTCATCACTCTAATATTTAACAGCTGCAAACTCTAAGTCCTTATCTTTCGTTTGTCTGTGTATCTTCTTGTTTTGTGGTGGGTTTTTTACCTCTCTCAACAGCCACTACGGAATTGCATTCCATAGATGGATTTAGTCACAAAGCTCATCTGGGCCAACATCCCGACTAAAGCAGAAATAATCAAACCTTCTAGGACTGTCATGTCAGAGGCCATACCTTCCAAAGAGTGGTGGTCTCACAGAAGGCTCCCCACTTCTCTGCAAAACAGCATCTCAGTGAGGGACACATTTTCTCCATGCCTTGAAAACAACCACAGGGCTGGATTAAGTGATGCTAATGGGAAGTCCCACATCTAATATGGAGGCGTGGGAGGGCAGATGGAGGAGAAATAAAGCAGAATCCCGTTCTGTTTCATCCTGATCCAGTGAGCAGAGAGGAGGAAGACAGCAGCCACATGAAGGAGCAAGAGGGAACACAGAAACCAAAAGCCTGTGTGAGGAAACCAATTCCAGCTCCCCAAATCTAGTGTCATCCAGAGTGCAAATATCCTTCCACACAGCACTGCTTGGCCTCCCCTCTTCTCTGCCACGTCTCAGAGATGCTTCATGTGTGATGCTGGTGGGTGTTCAGCATGGATACCCACTCAGGTCCTGAAATGGTAGAGACCCACCAGGAGCACAACTCCGTGGGGTCAGGACAAAGTGTGCTCCCCCTGGGAAGCTGCTGCTGGGCAATACCAACAACAGAGACACACTGACCACAGGAGGCTCTCCTCCCATCTGCAGTTTTATCCTCTTGAGTGGCTTTCACCCCTTTTGTACTGCATAAAGAATGGGAATATTTGACCTAATAATCCATAACTATTTATCACAGTCCTTACAGAGATAAAAAATAATTTTCCTCATTAATCTTGCTGCTCTTGAAGTTGGCCTATTTTTATTTTCATTTACAAAACCAAGCATTGTCTGGTGTGACAGAAATGAGACTCATAATACTACTTGCAATGAGTAGTTTGAGCTGGAAAAAACCTCCCACTTCAGCAATAAATTATCTCCAAGAGTAATTTTCTTGCCTCACACTACAACACTGCCCCTTAAATACATTTTCTCTTAAGAGAAATCGTTGAAAGAGAATATTTCTGCAAGATCAGTTCCTCCTGCTCAGAGAAACAGAAGTCTCGGCTTCCCAGTGACATTTGACATTTGATGAATATTTCAGTATTTCACTGATCGTAAATGATCCATTATTCTATTCAAAAACTGCATTGAGCAGGCACTACCTTTTGAATGTCCCACATAACCATCAATAAAAGGTCCTTAAAATTTTCCTTTTGTGCAGTGTGCATTTGATCATGGTAGTTTCCCAAATGCTGAATTACTAAAATGAAGTCAGGTTTGTCACCTCATTCTGCAGGCAATCTGAACTATAAATGATTTTCATTATCAGTTGTCAAGTCTTGATACAGAAGAAAAGTCATAAAAAAACCCCAAGAGAAAATACTTAAAGGCACCCTGTGGATGAGAAAAGCCATGATTTATTTTTGATAACAGGATGATTTTGACTCTAATATGCCATTGCCTTCAGCCCCTATAGTCATCTCATGGGTGCTATTTGGATTCTCAATTAAGCTAGTTTAACAAAGAAAGGAAGAGAAATATCCTTGCAATAATAAAAAGAAAATTATGGCCCAAGCCAACATTAAGTCTAGTCAGTTTTATAAAATAGTAATATTTTCAGACATGTCAAAGTAAGTGTTTTAGTATAAATAGAACTTATATTGAGATGTTATCAAAAAAAAGAAAGGAAAGAGAAAAGCCCACAGAGCACTCTTCAATATACCTACATTGTTTTCTTCAGATCATTCTATTAGATGTACCATTTCTAGTGTACTTATACTGAGTACAAATACTGGCAAATCCCAGCATAATCTCAGTGCCTCAAACTAGCAGACCCAGCCCGCTGCCTCTTCCCCAGGCAACAAGTTAAACTTACATGGCACTCCAGCCAGGGATCCCAAACAGCACTAATACCTGTGTGATGCAAAACAAGGATTTTAGAGCTTCACAGATCACCTGGCTGGTTATACCCTTTTTTTACCCACAGTCTTAGAGGAAAAAAAAGTCCTTTCCTTCTAGCAGAGAAGGTTGTGAAAATCACCCTTTTTAAAAACACTTGTGTTGATCCTATTTGTGTTTGGAGAAAATATCAGATTTCCCCTTGGGTATCCACCAGGAAAACAAATCCTGAAGACACACATTGATCAAGGCCATGAATTCAGTGTTTGCCCTAGATTCTTGGATAAAAACAATGTCACGACATTTTGCTTTCTAGAGAAATAATGATCTCTTTCTTCCCTAAGTGTCTGAGCCATAAACAGCATAATCAAAATCACTTCAAGGAATACTTTCAGTATTTTCTCTTTATATGCGATAAGATTGCAAAACCAAGCCATACTTTATTTTATGTGTAGAAATGTTCAACTGAGTTACTTTTTATTTCAGTTAGCAATGCCAGTGCTACACATGTGCCCATTCAAAGGAAATTATTGTCTTTTAGACAATAAGATTGAAATAATTTCAATCTTTTGATGCTTTTGTTGTGTTGTCAGGAGACCAAATAAAACTGGCCAGTAGGCAGAGCATCTTGGTGCTATTTCTGTTAGACCTTCCTTACTCTGTTTTTGTCTCTGGTCCTGAACTTTTGTTGAATGTCCATTTCTAAATATTTCTCCAAGGACCTACTGTGGATGATCTTGCAGAACCTGCTCCCTTTCCATCCTTCTGGCAGGTAT
This sequence comes from Sylvia atricapilla, assembly GCF_009819655.1. Lineage (NCBI taxonomy): Eukaryota > Metazoa > Chordata > Aves > Passeriformes > Sylviidae > Sylvia > Sylvia atricapilla. The sequence goes on from NC_089141.1 coordinate 96,031,557, forward strand.
GCCCTTGAGCATTTTTGTGCCTGTCACTCCTTTTTACCACTGTATCACCAGCATGTTCTTCATGGTCCTTTTCAGCAGTTTTGAATCAGACTCCACACTTCTTTCTATTAATGTAGAAAATCAGAGCCCATGGGTAATCTTCAAGGACTCTGGACAAGAAGGTTTGATTTCAACACTTGCCTGATTCATGTTTTTCCTTATTTCTTCCTTGTTTAAACCTGTATATTTGTCTTTGCTTCTGTTATTCATTTCTCCAAGCAAATAACAGTTCTCTAGTACTGTTTTCTATAGATTTTACCCTCCTCTAGCATCTGCCTCTGTGTTTGAATTCTACAGAGCATTTCAGATTAAGCTGGGATGAGAGAAGCTACAGAAAGTAAAGCATATTGGAAAGGCTTGTGTTGGCTTTATACTGTGCTAATTGTCTTCCCTACCACAGCTCAAGAGAAGGAAGGCAAATCCAGACAAAAGCTCATTAAATTGTGCCAGAATATTTGTTAGACACTGTCTTATATTGTATGGACATAACATCCCTTTCTTTCACTGCCTTTTGTATTCCCTAATTTTGTTTTCTGCTGTGAATAGGAGTTCCTGTTCCTTGTGAAGGCTTATAAGGACATTCAGTGTGATAATGAGGCCAGCAAATCTATGTTAAATTAACTTGAGAAAACCATGATGTTGTTGTAGCAAGCATTTCAATTAAATGTGATTAAGAAAATAACTGCTACCCTACAGATAAAGCCCAGCATCAGAATCTCTCAGATTTCAGAGAAACGTCCTAGGTAATAAAGAATACAGAATGCCTTTTTTTGTTGTTGCTGTTGTTATTAGGGAAAAACTCTTCTCAAAAAAGTCTGGTTGGGGGTTTTTTTGCATGTTTTTTTCAACAAATTCTATTTAAGACTGACTAGACAAGGAATGTCCGATCAGGCTCCAAACATTAAAGTGTGAGAAAATACATTTGTCAAGATCAGTTTAATTAGACCAACTGGCATTTCACCAGGAGCCATATGGGAAATACAATTTTGTCACCAAGAGCTTCAGAAGAGTTGACCAATTTTCTGGCTGACCTACCTTTACACCTAAGCAAAGCAATAATATGAGCAATTACGGTTTCATTTACCTGAAAAAATAACAAATATCACAATTACAAGTGTATAAATGGGCAAGTTAATCTGAAGCTTCACCAACATGGGCTTTTAGTGCTGAAAGTAACCAGCATTTCCAAGCTATTGAGGAGCCCATTGATACCTCTCCACCCCTTTCATCCTTGGTACCACACAGGGTTCCCACACATGGTGACACCTGACAATCACAACAGGTAGCAAAACAGCACAGTCACGTTTGGGTTTAGTCAAAATTGTAAAAAAATATCCTTTAACCAATGAAAGAGAGCCATAAAAATTGTAAACCTCATGTGGCCTAAAAGTTATTGCAGTTATTAGCTTTATAATTTTACTAGCTAGAAGTTTCTTGTTTCAAGTAGATTTATAATATTCAAATCATATCTGCTTACATTTACTAACCTATAGACAAGTTATTAAATAAGATCTTGAAAAATTGTTTGTAATGAAAACATAAGCAGAGTCTTAACTCAAGCATTGGAAATTCAGTGGAAATTAAACAGTAATGAATCTATATTTTTACAGGGCTTTTTAGTTTCAACCTATAGTTTACCACATCTGCTTAAATTCCTTTCCAAAGCTGTACAAAAACTGAACTGTTAACAGTTTATTGTTGAGTAAACTGAATTATTAAAATATGCATTTGTATTTTTTCTTCACCTAGGAAGTCTGTTTTATGGAGTTCAATTTTTTTATTTGCATGTTGATTTATATGAATCAGTCATAAAAATAACTCATATAGTTCATATAAATAACTCAAATACTATTTTAAGGCTCACAAATATACTCTGTCACCCAAAATGTAGGATTGGGAAGTTGCGTTTCAGATCAACTACCTTCCACACATAATAGGCAGCAGTTCTGGTCACAAAAAAATTACAGTGCATTAGAACAGTAAAAAAAGGATAAGGAAAGTGCCTTCATCAGCTTTCCCATGTTATAGATTCAAACCTGAGAAAATTACAGCCTCAGGTGTACGTACAGAGGGCCACCATTTTAGGGACAAAATTATGACCCCGTGAAATGTGTCCAGCTAGCAGGAAAACTCATTACTCACTTCTGAAAACTGAAGTACTTGGCTCAATGTCACCCTGAGAGTCAATAATGCAGCCAGGCAGCAATCCATGTTTCCCTCACCCCAGTCCATCCTGCAGAGCAATATTATCTTCCCAGTTAAATACAATATTGAACCCCAGTCCCATTTGCTGTTCTTTTTCTTAAGGGTGTTTTTACTGTGCCTCACAACAGCCATTGTAGATGCAGCCTGGAGCAGTGGTACTTCCAAAGACACAGATAGTGAAATATTCACCAGGTGCATTCCTGGTGTGCCTCGCCTTGCAAGTGTTGAAAAATCCAGAACGGGTAAATCCCACTGTTTGCTTAGCATTTTGTTGGGACACAAATGGGCCCTACAATTATATGAGTCAATTAAAAGAGCCTGAGATTTTTCTCTGGCACTGAGGCAAACAGGCGTGGAATATCTCACACTCACATAGCTGAGTTCTCATGTTCTCTGAAACAGGGTGGCCACAGGCACAGTCTTGCAGGGGTTATCCCTGCCTCATCCAAGTGCCCAAACCACACCCGGGAATAAGGAAGGATGCACAAGTTTGCCAGGTCAAAATCATGTTCAGGTCTTTCCCCATCAGCAGAGACCTGCCCTGGCCTCCTGCAGGCTCCTTCCTCAGGGAAGAATTCCTGTCCAAGCTAAAGAGAAAGATAATTTCCCTCAATCTCAATTTTCTAACAACACCAATGGACCAAACAGCAGATGCAACAATCTAGTAAATTGATTCCTACATAGTGACTAAGAAATCGTGGTTTTATCCACACTTTTTTCACAATTTTTTTGAGAAACAACCAGATCTATAATTTTTGGTACTTCCAAATTTAAAGAAAGAAAATTGTTTTGCAACATGGTCATTAATAATGAAAAAAAATTGTCAAAAGGTTTAGTTTTTCAAAGCACAGGGACCAAATTGAATCACCCATAAAGAGGTAAAAATCCTTTGATTTCAGAATAGAGGAAAGGTATACATCAGCTTTGATCTCACTGGCACTTTCCATGTACTTTCTATTGGTCTGCACTTCCAGTGCTGCTATTCAAACAGGGGGGTGGGGGGTGAAACAAAAATGCAGAGAGAGCAAGACCGTTTACCTCAGTGTGATAAGAACAAAGAACTTGCATCCACATGGAGAGGCTGCTTTTTATAACAAACACACCTCCTAAAAGTTAATTACTTTCCATTTAACACAGGGGAGTGACTAGACGCACGGAGGAAACACACAGTGCCATCTAAGGGAGGCACCGCCTTGTGTAAATGGTGGTAATGAAAAGTCCTTACATGGCTTTTCAAACCCAAACCATGTCATAGCTGGGAGGGGATTTGCAGGGAGCATTACAATTAAACAGTTATTTTTAACTGCTGCTGGTTAAAAAATAAAGACAAAGAGAAGCAAGGTTTTAAAAAAGGAAAAAATAAAGAATGCCTGCATTTTTAGTAGATTACCCAAGTTACAATGGTACTGGTATTCCAAAATCCTCAAGCCTTAGAAAAATATCTTAGGCAGTATAAATTTAAGTTCATTACACAAATAAAAGGAATGGTCTCTGAACATTAGTATGACAGACACAAAAAAAGCATAAGAAATCAACTTTTCTCAGTGAAAGATTAATTTAAAAAAACCCCTTTATTAGAATGATAGCAGGAGACTAATTTTGAGACAATTCTAATCCTTAATTCCCTAATTATTTTTGTGTTTTAAAATTTAAAGTACAACCGCATAGACTAAAATAATCTGGCATTTTAAAAGTATATAATATCCTCATGGTAGTTAGAATATTTTTCAAATTCATATGACAAGATATATAATGATATCTGCATATATGACTAATTCGTAGCTCACACCTGGGCTGCCACATCCATTTAGAAATTATAAGGAAGCCCTTTATTACAAAGAGAACCTTAGAGTCCAATAATAGTATATTTATATGCCACATTTTACTTAAGGCTTACTAAACCCATATTTGCTTTCAAAACTAAATTCAAATTTCCACAATTATACATTTGTATACATACATATACAAAATATTGTCTTGCTTTAGTGGTTTCACATCTCCTTTTTATAAAACACTGAAAGTATAAACCTAAGTGTTTCACTCCATCTTTCTTCTTCTTGACATATATGAGGAAACTAGAATTTAGCAGAAAGAATTTGAAGTAGTTTTCATGTAAAAAAAAAGTTATTTCATAAAAATATAATAGACAAGGATCACAGAATCCTTGGTTGGCTAAAAAAAATTCTATAGATTTTATAAATATTTGAAGCCTAAAAATGGCAAGGCATTTTGAGATAAACTAAAACCAAATGTATAAATCCATTCAGTGTAACTGTGAATTTAACAACTAACTTTATTGTGCTTGACTGAAATAGAACTCTGTCTTTTTTACATTAATAAAGGCATGTGTTCAACCATGGTAAAGAACTGTATGTTCCCATTTGTCTTCATGCATGTATGATTGTGTTAGAGATAAGATGATGATGTTTAAGTAATTTAACCAGTCCATGAGGCTTCAGATCCTGTTTACCCTAAAACTCATCCTTCCCACTTGGTCAGCACAGGGACTCTCCTACAAGAGTTGTGGTTGCCCCTATAAGGGATTTATTTTCTCCCCACTGGTACAGGGGATGAATCCACTGGGAACATTTGTTTCACTGCTGGTACCACCAGTTGATTTTTATTTATTTTTTAAAATCATTCCCAGTACTGGAAAGTTCTTCCTTAGTAATCAGGACTACAAAGAGTTTTCTTGGTATTTTCCAGAGAGATTGTCAATGGAGGAATGATAAAAAAACCACAATAAACATCAAGATTCTTGGCATTATTAGGATGACCCTGGCTTAACTTCACTTGTGAATATGCTCCATCTCCTCCCCTCCTGGGGCACAGGGGGATGGGGAATGGGTGTTGCAGTCAGTCCATCAGATGTCTGTGCCACTCTTTCCTCCTCAGGGTAAGGACCTCTCACGCTCTTTCCCAGCATGGGTCCCTTGCACTGGCTGAAGTTCTTTACCAACTTGCCCCAGTGTGGATCCCTTCCATGAGGTGCAGTCCTTCAGGAATATGCTCCAGTATGGGTTCCCACATGGTCACAGCCTCCTTTGGGCACCCACCTCTTCTGGGGTGGGGTCCTCCACAGGCTGCAGGCAGATTCTGCCCCAGCAGAGATCTTCACGGGCTGCAGGGGCACAGCTGCCTCAGTGTGATCTGCACCACAGGCTGCATGTGAATCTCTGTTCTGGCACTTGAGGCACCTTTTCCCCCTCCTTCACTGACCTTGATGTTTGCAGGTCTGTTTTTATCACAGATTCTTACTCCTCTTTGGCTGCAATTGCTCTGTTCAGTAACAGCTTTCCCCTTCTTAATAAATTAGCACAGACCTGCTGCCACCATCATTGATGGACTCAGCCAGGACAGGTCCATCTTTGAGGAAGCTGGAGATGGGGAATCTTCTAGCAGATTCTCACAGAAGCCATCTACCACCAAAGCTTTTCCTCACAAACACCACAGCCTCCTTTTCTCACCTCCACCCTCCCATAAGCAAAGACATCATCTTCTAGTCACTCTGGGCAGATTGGCTGGCCTCACCAAACACAGTTTTCACAAGATACAAGACGTATGGAATAGGATGCACCATACAATATTTCCACCAGACCTCTTCCTGGTACAGCCCTGCCATCATGCAGAGTTGTACAGGACAGGGAAGAGGTGCTGGAAGCAATCCTACCTCAGCATAACTGTGCACCACAGTGCCCTGGCATGCCTGTGCCACATGCTACCTCAAATGTACCCCCAGCCATCTGCTGCGCCCCACTCCAGGTGTGCAGAGCACTCCCCAGTGTCAGTCATGGGACAGAGGCACTCTGTGTGCCACTGCAGCTCAAAGCTCACTGCTGCTGGGGCTGTTTCACCTCTGAAGCTTTAACACGGTAATACATTTACCAAGGGATGGTTGATCTAGTGGTCACTGAAGACATGCTCCTGTTTACTGATTTTATAACTGAGCTGGCCAGAAGATCAAGTAACTTCTCTTAAGTGATTCAGTAAGCCAAGGCTACACTTCTAATTAACACCTGAAGTATTTCATGCTACCACCTTTAGCCCTGAATAACAAAACTGCCTTTCCAAAAAACAAATAAGCTGAGAAATCTATGGCAAAGTGCATTAAATTTCATTGAGAGAACAAACTGTGGAGAGCATGAAAGTGCAGAATATTGACAGCTAAGTCTTGAAAGGATAAAGGACAAGAGTTGTTAAACAGATACAATTCATACACTTTCCTACTTTAAGAAGGGACATAAAAGACCTTTTCAAGATTAGACATGAAAAACCTACATTGATCCACATTTATCCTCGATTACTACTGGGAGATGAGGGTTCAGCTTCTTGTTTCATCTGCAGAGTTCTTTTATGAAAAGTCAGTTAAGTTTTCTTTTGGTTGAAACATTGTACCTTTTTGTAAAATCTCTGCCCCTTGCTTCTCTATTTCTCAGATTCTCCTCTGTAAAGTCAAGATAATGAATTTTTCCTTTTCTCCTACCCTTTATCTGAAATGGCTTTCAAGTTCTTCGGAAGCACATCATACAAAGTGACTAACAGGAGAAAGCCCCATTCTCAGCAATTCCTCTTGACACTATGAGGGAGTTCAGAAAATGAAAGGTTGCATAACTCTACCTTAATAAACCAGGGGTTAACAAGACCATAAACCTCTATCCATAAGTTCAAACATTCTTTCAATATTACTGCAGTGATAAATAAAACATCCCCAGCATTAAAGTTCCCATTACTTAGGCCTTTCCTCTTGATGTTTGCGGTGTGTTTATCAAACTAAAAACAGTTCATAAAGGAGTCCACGCTTTAACTATCAGGTCGATACTCTTCCCCGTAAACACAACATCAAAAAGCCAAAGTGTTTTAAATACACAAGACTATAAAATTCTCTTTTCATTTGTTATCTCTCCTGCACCTGCTCTAAATACTTCTTTGCTTAATTGATGGTCTCTAAACAGTCAGTGTTTATATTCACTTTAGAGCTGCTTCAGAAGGAAGATAATAGTTACTGTTTGTTTTCCTTCTGTATCCTGGGTGTCACTCAGTCACATTGAATGGGAACTTGATTTCCATTGCAGACACTGGCAGGAGAGTCCTGCACCCACCACAGGTTTTTGTTGTCTGACTCTGGTTAACAATTCACATATTAACCAAAGATATTAACCTACCTTTTATGTTCAAGCAATTTTATTGCATTCCAGTAAACCCAACCACCTTCAGGCAACAGCAACATACAGGCTGATAAACCTTGGCCCAAGGTCAACCACTCCTACACCAGCTCTCTGGGACTATCACCCAAGGAAGTGAACTATTTGTCCCTGGGGTTTCACTCCCCTGAACTCCCCTGGACCATGGGGTTGATCTGCACCTTGTAGTCATAGGGCAAATAACCCAGGAGCACTGTATTTAGTGGGATCTGAACTCTGCCTCCCCACTCCTGGCATCATGCTGCCTCTGGAGAACTGGAGCATCACACTCTCCATGGCCCAGGCTCCCAGAGTGGGTCACAAGGAAGAGGAGACATAAACACAGGTTTTGAACACATTCTCTCTACTGCAAACCTGAGTCTGCAGAGCACTCAACAGAATAAGAGCAATTGATGTTATGTTAGTTGAATGACACACCATGAAGAGGAAAATAAAATAGAGAGGCTCTGTCTGGTGTTTTAGTAGGGGGAATTTCCATATCAGTTTAATCATTCATTCTTCAGTGGGAATCAAATTTAAAAAAAGAAGGAAAACAAAGAAAAAAGGTAAAATTTTTAGTTCCTTTGTGACAAAAACATAGCAATCTCTGAAGAATGTTAATGCTGCAAACTATAAAATATTATTTTTATTAATCAGTGTGCCTCATCTAGGCATGGGGAGTCTCTTGTCACCCCAGTGGTTTCAGTTCCAGTTCAAGTTCAGCTGACAACCCACTGAGTAAATACCACTCAGGAAGCTGCGGAGCAGGCACACATTGGAGGATTTCCATCAGCGCAGAAGTGCTAAAAGAAAGGCTCCAACAGGCTCAGTGCTTGCACAGTCCAGACTCTGAACTTGTATGCACCCAAAGAGACAATGGGGACATTTTATCTTCTGAGCTGAGGGTCACATCATGGCCTGTGCCATCAGTGCAGGAATGATCTCTCAGAACTGGGACAGGCATCTTGTCTTGGCACAGCCCAGCTGAGCTCTCTGGAACTTCAGTTGTGCTTCTAGGGCACCTCCTTATGGCCAGACATCACTTCTCAAGGGAATCTGGATGATCATTCACAACATTTCTGTACATGCATCATTTGGTAATTTTACTTCTATATTTGAAACCTAACACCTCTCTTTAGCAAACAAAAAGTTAAGACCTACAATATTTAAATTCCCAAAGAAAGTGTGAGTCCCAGGAAAATTGTGATTTCCAATATCAGGTCATGGTTAAGGTAACATTTTTATCACTGCAGAGTTACAGTTTCTCAGTTACATGTTTCTCAACAACACATTTTCTAGCACTATCAAAGAAAGTGCAGTGATACCGAGACAGTACACCTCATTTAACACCAGCATCCTCTCTTGAGAAACACTTCCCACAGACCAAGAATGATGGGTGTGCAGAATTCTTTGCAAGAGTTCCCTCAATTATCTTTCAACTCTACCCTTCCCAAACTGGGAGGTAAATGACAGGTAGTGTCATTTCACTCACAAAATGACAGTTTTCAGAAAGCATGCAAATGAAGGTAAGATATTGCCAAAAGTATGCCTACATAACAAGTGTTTTTTAAGGAATGCAAAAAGAGACCAAAAAGCTTCTTTCTCAGAACTATGCTGTTAATATTCCTCCTGTGAAGTCAGTGAAAACATGAGAAAATAGTGATTTCAGCTGTGAGGTTTTTGTGGTTTAGATAAACATTCTTGCTGTTAGGGAATTGATGTCTGACAAATTCCACTCCTTGATTTATCACATTTCACACAAAAATTCATCTAATTGCATATTGTTATTTTTGCATTTACAGTACTATCATTGTAGCCCACCATGATTACAGCACCTGTGAAACTCAGTGCCCGAGGGAAAACTACTGTAATACTGTCTCTTTTCTATTAATGGAGTAATTCAATACACTTACCTTCCTGAGCACTGTCATTTTATACAACCAAAGCTACATATTTCCTGCTGAAACACTGCAAGATACATTCTTACATTGTGCTTGCTTAACGTTCTGGTTAATTCACAGGGGGAAAGAAAAGGATTTTTAAAAAGAAAGCAATATTCATTTTATTTTCAAGCAGAAAATCCTTTTTACTACCTATTATGGTTTTATTTTAAATATTTAAATAAACCCCCTCTTTTCTACAGTTTGGGATGTACTCTAATAAAAATTAGCAGTCAAATTAATCAAGTTTATTAATAAGGCTTTCCATATTGATTCAGTTACATTTTATTTTTTGATAGTCATCCTCACAGCCTATGGAAACTTACAGCACTTCCTGTCATGATTATTATACAGAACTTGTAAAAGACCAAAGAAGCATGGAAATTTCATTTCTTTCCTTCATTAAGTAAAGATTCAAATTCTCTATTTTATTGTGCATGCACAGCTTCTCTTTTTACTCAGTGGAACTGAGGGCCAAGTCACACCCCTATTTATTCTGAGATCTTTTTCAGACATAATTCAAAGCATATCTTTCCTCTACAACTCCATAAACAATGAAAAGAATTGTCAGCTTTGGTTTTCAGGCTTTAAAACAGATCATTGAGTTGACAGTGCTTAGAACGAGTGCTCAAAAATCACTAATGTTACAACTTTAAAGAACATGCTTTCAGACTCTCCTTGTCTTTCTTACAATCACACCGCAAAAAGGCTAAATTCAAAGATGACTACCCAGCAACAAATATTCCTCTCAAATCTGCTTATCTAGATTTTATCCGTTAAAACTGCTACAACTTAACTGAGCAAAATGTCATTTAATGACTAAAGATATAACCAAAAGCTATCCACTTTCTTATTTTTAAAAGCCCAAAATGTATAACAATTCAAAAGGTGGAAGGAAAAATATGAAAATGTATGGAAGATGGCCTGCTTGTGAGGCAGCTTTGGACTTAATGGAATCCAAAGGTCCTTAAAGTTCCAAATTCCATAAAGATAGGAGTCTTATTTTCACTTTGAAATAAGCCTCTAAAAGTGTTTTGCCCTTTGCTGGAGATTGTTTTCAAAGTGCTTTTGAACAGAAAAGAACTGCTAATACTAAAAGACCATTCAGTTGGGCTCCACATCAGCAGTTGTTTTCCTTCTTTGACTGATGCACCCAATAAACTGTACATTCACATCTGCACACATTTGGGGTTTTTTAAGAGTGCAAATCAGAAGATTTGGATACATCAAGACAACGATGATGCCAGAATCTTCTGGGGATGAGTAGCATAATCCTTAAAAGTATGGTCATTGTGGATTAACACCAGTGGGCAGGGAAACACCACACAGTCAGTCACTGACCACCCTCACTGGAATGGGGGAAGAAGAAAGGAAAAAAACAAAAAATAAACATCCCCCCCCCCCAAAAAAAAATAATAATAAAAGATTGAATAAGTGAAACATGGAGGGAGACAGGAAAAAACAAGCAATGCAAAAGCAATCACTCACCACTTCCTGTGGGCAGACTGATGCCTAGAAAGTTTCTGAGCTAAAGGTGGCTAATCCCCTATATCTCCCTCTTTTCCTTCTTATTGCAAGTCATGACTTTATATGGCATGGGATATCTCCTTGGTTGGTTCAGGTCATCTGCCTGTTTGTGAACCCTCACCCTCAATCTATTCACTGGAGTGTCAGAGTGAGAAGCAGAGGAGATCTTGATGCTGCACAACACTGTTCAGTGCCAGCTACAGAATAAAGAGCCATGAACAGAAAAATCTGTTCTATTCTAGCCAGGGTCAGTGCAAAACCAGAATTGCTTTCATCAAACCTGGGTTATACTCATAAGAAAAAGAACAAAAAGGAATGTCTCTTAAGGCATAACAAATGCTGGCAAGCAGCTGTGCTGTTACGTTACTTAGTTTTTTGGCAGTAGATTGTACCTTTCTCTGTTTAGAGGGACCAAAACACCTAACCACTTCTGCAAATGTTCAGCATTCCCAAAATTTTAAAGGCAACCTGAATTTGTGTATTTTCTAGAGCCATAGTACATATCACTAGGAACTCAAGGAGGGTTTCCTCCAAGACCACCTTTCTTATCTGTGAGAAACTTCATAAAGCATACACCTGCCCATTTAGGATGTAATTTTGTGACATTGCAACTGCCACATCCCATTCACTGCTCTAATAGGCAGGACACTTGTAGAACAAACAGTATCAAAGACTCCAATCTTTCCCTGGCCAACCTCAGGACAAAAATCATGACGTGCTCACACAATTTACTTGAGGTAAGTCTGGAACTTTAAAAATGGCATGAGTTTAAATATGACACTTTCTAGACGTAGTTACTCCTATTCAACAGCACTGACACTGTTCACTCAGTCTCCGCTAGCATCCCTGGTTTTGCTGTCTACCAAGGAGAATTGAGTCAAACTGCTGCTTCATGAAGAAGCAGATATACTTGTAAGAGCCCTGCCAAATTTCCTACCTGAGGTCTAAAAGGACACATTGATGGAAGATAATCTGGAACTATTTTCCCTTGCTAACTGGTCAGGGGGAAAGCAGTTGTTACTCATCATTTTCTTCTTCTGTAGAAGACCCCTGCCTATGAGCCTTCCCTCTTCCCACCTGCAGCTGGAAGAGACTGCCTGTTTCCCTTGGAGAGAATAAAAAGAACATATCCAGCCTCCTCTTACCTATGCTACCACCAGCACTTGCACTTCTCTCCTTGTCTGAAGTATCTCGTAGCTGAATCCAAGAGTGGACATAGATAAAACCTTTCATATGCTACTGCCACAGCTGAGGCGAAAAACAGATGCCTAACTGAAGGAGCTAAAGGTGATCCCATCAGGTAAAGGACAGAGAGCAATGCAGATCCAGAAGTTCTGGCTTTAAAAATACAGGACAAAAATGTGGAGAAGCAAGGAAATAATGCAACTAATAAATGCCTGCAAGGAGATGGAGTAGTTTTCCCCAGATGGGTGCACAGGAGTTGCTACCCACAGCAGAAGATTTCTGGAGGAGGCTTGAAGTAATTTGCACATATCAAGTAACAAATTTCTAAATTGCAAATTTGGCAATGACATCACAGATTTAGGAAATTGGTCTGCCACTAAAGAGGAAAAAAAAATCCTTATGGTACATTTGCCTTATATAAATATATTTTTTTCCTGAGATAATAGATATGCAGATCCAGAAGGTTGAAGTGCCCTATCCATTTTAATTAGAAGGCCAGTAAGTTACAAAGAAATTCTCAGACTGCCACAGGAAAGAAAGTTTACCTTTAAACTTGTTACTTTGTTGGCACTCACAATTCCTGTTTCAAAAATACATTCCTAGGCACCAGTGGGGGAGTCTTGACAGACTCCCAGAAAAGGCAGCAAGCCAACTTTTAGTTATTTTAAAGAATGCATCAGTTGTCTACAATTTTGCACCCTGGTATAGATCCTGTTTGTCTGAAAAGGATCCAGGCCATATAAAAACGGTCTGTTGGACAGAGTCCAGAGTTTTACAGACTAAAAGCACATAATTTTACAACATTCCACCTCAAATCTTTCATGAAAATGCTGGTTAGCAAATTGTGATAGGTAAAGGGAGGCGAACAACTTTTAACATTGACCCAAAAATATTTTGACAATCTCAAGACTGTGGGAAGAGCAATATCAGAACTGTGGGAAGAGAAAAAGGGAAAAGTAACATCTGTAAAATATTTTGTGTTCTAGTCTTTCTGCATCCTTGCAGTGACACTTTACTCTGCTACACTTACAGGGAGGTATTACTCTGATACTCCTTGCCATCTGCTCAAAATTCAGATGAACAAAATCATCTAGCTGCCAGTATGGTCTGTTAAGCTGTTCTGCAATACCCTTCACTGGTTTTCTGATGTATTGAGAATCAAATACGAAGTTTCAGTTCCAAGAAGACCTTCTTACATGATTACTTTTACTGCCATGAGCAGACATACTAACCTGCAGAGTACTACACTAAAAAGTCAAGTTGAGCAAGTGTGTAAATGTTTGAAAGTTCAGGGCCTTAGATCCCTGTTCTGGTCCACATAACCTAACATAGCAAGTAATATTCACAATAAACTTGAGTCCTTTTAAATAAACACTGAAACTTTATGTGTGAGATATGTAATTACTTTGCACCATTTAGTTCTGAAAGAAAGTCCTTTAATGCTGTAAAACTGGCCTGTGATATATATCACAGATAGCTTATGTAGCTGGTGCAGACACACTTGTTGTAGGTACAGCACCCCATTACAGTGGGAGTGACATGCTGCTTTTCTCAGCATGACCATGCATGCACACAGCTGAAAAACAACAGGTAAAGCTGCAACGTTCAAAGAACCTCGTTCCTAACAGGCTACCAGCCTTGCTCAGCCAGAGGTCAAGTTTACCAAATAAACAGACTTTCAGCAAAGAGTGATCAAGTTTCTTAAAAAAAAGAATCACAGTCTGAGCAAAATCAACATCTGCATAAGTGAGGGCAAATGCTCAGGGCCCCAGACAAGGAGTCAGACTGACAAAGCTGTGGATAAATCAGGGTGCCATCCTATTCAAAAGAAAGAGCTCAAAAGGGACACTGGTGGGCTGTTATTAATCCATTCACTTTTCAGTGGTAGATCATAAGAGTGAAGCTGGTAGTTCACACAGTTAAGGGCCCCCACATTAAAAGCCATTTGAACTTGTTCCAGGAACATAACAGCATTGTATAAGAAGCTGCCAGTTGTACCAATCTGACATAAAACAAGGTCCCTTCAACTTCCCTTATAGAGTAGTTGCTGCAGGGCTACTTTCCTTATAGGACCACAACTGCATGCTTCATCATGCCATAATTCCAACAGACTAGGTTTCTTTTAAAAGTTACTGCAAAGAAAGCAGGCACAGGGAAATCTACTTTTTAGACAAAATCCTTTATATCGACAAAGTTAAAACAAGACAAAAAGGTTTTCCTTTCAGAAATGCCTCATCATACACCTCAGTAAATTCATGGTAATCTGAAGCAGAGAACGACAACAGAAGTGAAGACTTGTTCACTTCAGATTCTGATAAAACACTTACAAAAATCACTTCAAAAGTGTGCTCTGAGTTCTTCTGAAAAAAAGAAGTAAGATTATTTTACAAAATACAACATTAGAAGCTGTCAGGAACAACTCAAAGCAGCCAGGGACTGGGTCACTTATTCAAGACATGATAGACTCAGGGTTAAAATCCCATATTGTCAATAACTTGATATGACTCTGAGTGACTGAATCACAGCAAATTCATATGCACTTTTGAAGCCAGCTTCTCTGTTCCTCCTCCACTTAGGAGCCCTTTTACAGTAGAGGTGCTGTCAAAATCAATCAATTTTTCCAAGAAAATGTTTTGACCAACTCATACTTTCAACCAAAAAAGTAGACAAAAAAAAAAAAAAAAAAAAAAAAAAAACCAAAAAAAAAAAAAACCAAAACCAAAAACACTACAAACCAGAAATATCTAAATAATTCACAGAGGCTTCAGCAAATATGGAATATGGCTATTTGCCATATTTCTGAGTTAGTGGCTGAGGTGTTGCTTACAAGCAAGCTACAGAGCTTACAGTGGGTTATAATGTCATCCTATGTAATAGAGGCACTACACCTATCACCTTCTTTCTCTTAACACAGACCAGTCATGTAATTGCTGGGACATTTGCTATTTCAATTTGTTATTTCTTGTGGTTTGAATAGTGATTCCATCCCTAAACTGCCACAAAATTCCTTTGAATCTCAAATGTATATGTTTTTTCAAATCAAACAACAACAAAAAAATCTGAAAATTCTCTATATTATTAGAGTTGGAGGAAGTAGTTAATTTACTCTGAATGTTATTAACTTGGCACAACCTGTGCATCAGCACAATTGTCAAAATGCAAGTCAGAATTGAGACAAGGAAACTTCACCATGTCATCACATCCACACCACTGCTCCTCTCAGTTCGGCTTTTTGAAGAGCTTTCAAACATTTTGCTGGCCTCATTTGCCAACAGTTCAGTACACAGTGCTTCACCACTTCCCTTGAAAGACTTTTCCATAGATGTTAGTCATAAACTGAAGAGGAATTTATAATTGGATACAGATCTCTCCCAAAAATTGTCACACACCACATATTAATTTCTCTGTGCTGATCAGTGCAGTTTCAAT